>NC_140546.1:4102942-6502942 GCF_057382185.1 Mchenga conophoros | reverse complement strand
CAGAACCAAGCTGCAAACATGTTTTCTTGGTCTTTCAAAATCTGTTTGGAATCAAGTTTTTAATGTGCGTGTCAGAGGAAAGAATGTTCACATTTTTCTTGGGTTGTTCTTATTTATGTTTTTTTTTGTGGGAATCGTGAAACATAAAAAGCTCATTGTTTGCATCAATCCATGAGCCACTAAACACTTTACATATTCTTCGGGTCTTTACTGTTCCTTCCACTAATGCAGATATCAAGGTGTCTGGTTACCTAAACCTGGCAGCTGACTTCACACATAATTTCACTGATGGTTTGGCAATTGGAGCTTCATTCCTGGTTGGTCCAGCTGTGGGCACCGTCACCACCATCACCATCCTGCTTCATGAGGTCCCACATGAGATCGGAGACTTTGCCATCCTCGTCCAGTCTGGCTGCACCAAGAGGAAGGTAACCACCAAATATGAAAAAGCTGCAAAAAGTCTCAAAGTCGTTGACACAGTGTACACACACTTGTCAGTATACTTAACAAAGTATAAACAAGCAGCAAACAACAACTACATACAAGGAGGAATTAATAAGAACTATTCAAACAAAGACAGCCTGTCTACATGCAGTTTTCTAATTAAACTGTAAAGCGTGTTCACCAGGAAATGGTTATCCACCCACATACTGACACATCTTGTCTCGTGGTCAGTTTAGTCTCTAAATGACAACCCAAACAGCATCCACAGTCATTAAATATGTAAAGCCACTGCTCCACCTTCCCCATAAAACACAGTGGAAAACCTGCTGTGGTCTGACTGGCAACTGTGCTTTTGAACCATGAAACTCTTGAATTTTGGTATAGAGGCCAAAAAGTCCTTGGATTTCTGTGTACAGTTCTCAGCGCACTTTTAACTGAGTGAAACTGTAAAACTCCATAGTGGTGCTGAAAATAGAGAGACTAGACGAATCCTTCAATTGTCACACAAGGGTAAATTTGGTTGTATCAGCAGTAAAAAAAACAAACCACATACACAAACAGAACAAGACACGGAACAGAAACACACAATTTTTACATATTTACATCATGGACAATAGTTACCAAAGCAGAGTACTGTACAGGTATTAAAATTAGAGTACAGATAAGGACAAAAAGTAGTAAACAAGCCAAACAAATATTTTTGGTACAAATTCACCCTGACTGTGTGATGCTGCTGTGCTCTTTGCTGATATGTACAGGGAAGCTGCTTTGGTCCACACATGCAAAACAAGCTTCCTCTTGCACCTTTCTTTCACAATAAAAGCCTTTGATATATGCACAGTATGACAGCTGTACTCTTGGAATATATGCAACATATTTAAAGCTAATTGTAAGATTTGAATAAACTCCTATCTCTGGTTTTAGCTTTAAAATAGAAAATTTATTTTTTCAATAGTAATTAAATATATATATATATATATATATATATATATATATATATATATATATATATATATATATATTTATTTTTAGTGCAGATTACCTAGTATGTGGTGCAAAAATAGACATTTATATACTGGATTAAAATGGGGACCAAAATATTCTGGTTCTCTTTAAAAGATTTTTAAAAATATATATAAAACTATAGAAAATTAATGAAGCATTGTCTTCTCCCTCCTTGCCTGCAGGCCATGTGTCTACAGCTGCTGACCGCTCTGGGAGCTCTGGCTGGGACAGCTTGCTCGCTGTTGGCTGAAGGTGTGGGTGCCGCTGCCACCGCCTGGATCCTGCCCTTCACGGCTGGCGGGTTCGTTTACATCGCCACAGTGACGGTACTCCCAGAGCTGCTGGCGGGCCGCTCCAGTTTCGGCCAGTCTCTAATGGAAATTCTTGCCCTGCTGTTCGGAGTTGGCATGATGGTGCTGATCGCGGAGTACGAGTGAGGCGCTGCAGAGCGCACAGACTTCTTACAGCACAGGGGATGGAGAGACAGAGAGAAGAGGTCAAACGGTTAAAAAAGCCTTTTCACGTAGAGATCATGTGGATTATTTTTGTCAAAGCTGTGTTTCCTTGTTTGTTTCTTTTTTTTTTTTTTTTTTTTTTAAATTGAGTTGTATTTTGGCACAAACGCCACTACTTGATGGAAAGTGGAAAAACTGATGTTTTTGTTGTGTAGTGTCTGTTTTTCTTAGCAGTTCATGCGCACATCCCTGATTTGTATAACTACTTTGTGGTTTTTGAGAGGAGTAGTGTTAACTTCTTGATTGTTAACACTGCTCCACTAAAGAAACTGACAGCTGGAAGAAATAACATGAGTGGAAGGATTTTTGGGAAAGGGAAGAACGTGGATGTGGACTCTTTCTGTACAACGGCTCAGTATCAACTTAACATCTTCACTACATCGACCATCCGGCCGCCATCTAACTACATGCTGAGCTGACAAGTAACTTCCCTCTAAGTCAGAAACATTTTCCATCTGAATCCATATCAGTTTAAGATGTAACAGGTCTTCTGTTCATTTCAAGCTTTGGTGAGTGAAAGAGTGGAGACAGTGCTGGTGTGGCTCCCACTGAAGTGACTCAGTGCTCTGTTCTACTTGATTAATATCTGTTTAGTTTGAATGTACCCAATCTCAATATTTTTACATTCCACACAATAAAAGTGAATGTGGCTTTTACGCATGTGCTACAAATGGCAACATAATTACTCTGAAATTATTAAACTCTCACCTGGTTGTTTGTTAAAGTAGAAGCAGTTTTCACATTCCTAACCAAACTATTTTTTTCAGCTGATGACAAAGAATAAATAAAACACTTGCAGCTGTTCTGAAATCCTCAATAAAGGGTAATTATTTTCAAAGTGTTGATGATTTTTCTGTATGTTCTGTAATTGACCGTAACAAGATTATAATGAAATGGTTTTAAGTTGTTAGAAGTGATGTTACCAAACACAGAAATGTTTTTTGTGACTCTCCAAAAGTTGATTCTGTTCATCTGGACGTAGCGTTTTCAGTGGGAGAAAACATTCAGATGAACACAACCAACTTGTGGAGATGTACTTACCTGGATGATTGAGCATGCGTCAAGATGTTTTTTGTGGCTATTTTCAGAAAAGACCACAAGAGGGAGTAAGAGATGTCTCGCGCAGCATTTGTTGTGCTTGACAGATCTCACGTCCTCAAATCATGTTAAAAGCACCTTAAAGGACATTTGCTGGACTTGTGAAGCAACACACTTGTGTGTTTGTGGGTTTATTTTTTTTATTTCACAAGAGTTAAAGATAGTGGCAGAACAATCTGACCTAGATGACTGAGAACCTCCAAGGTTTCACAATGGTTTCAACCAAAACCTCTGCTGAGAATGACCCACGCCTTTTTCCACACCTTGGTGTATGTGGTGAGGTGCACGGCCAATAGGCCATTTGGCTTTATAAGAAAATGATCCTGGATGAGTCACTTTCTTTCCAAGCTCCTTAGACCATAATCTCCAGATTTAACCATGTTTAGGCAAAATGGCTAATCACAATTATTTATTTAGTTATTTTAGAATTCACTATAGACTCAGAAGGCAAGTTGTTTGGCAAAATAAACATTTTTTATATGGCTGCTCTGCGATTTGCCACTAGATTTGATCAACTCTGTTGTTTAGCCAAACCATACCAATCAAACAGGTCACTCCCACCTGACCTACTTAGCTGATCTAATCTGGTCTTTCCTGCTCCACGACCTTCAAACAACTTTTCGTAAAATGCAGTTTTAAAACGAGGAAAAGCTAGAAACAAAAACAAACTGAGCCTGTTGATGCACGCAAACCTACGAAATCTGTGAAAAAATTATTGATCTTTATACAACTGGTAGCTTTAAACAACAATAAGGTCACAATGTGACATGACATTTAGCTCTGTGCTGATTAATTCAGTCATCCTACTCTACACAGGCTGTCTTTTGGTGTGAGGGCTCTGCTACAAAGCAAGGTGTTGATCTTAAAGTCAATAATTTTCTGTGTTACAAAAATTATTTTATTTCTGCCTGGATAAATCACGATGGTAACGTATGCTGAACACATAACTTGGTCAGAATAAGGTTATGTTCTGAGTTTTGGCTCATCTAGAAGTTTTTTTTCATTTATGGCATATAATAAGTGTGATATAAATTTGGATTATCTGCTGGGGCTATATGTTTTATTTGTGCACCTTGTTAAGATGTAAGTTACTAACATAAAGAATGAAGCCCAGCTGCAATTTTACAGCAATGCAAACTGTGCCTGCATTGCTAGAATTTGTATGTATTAGTTTGGTGATGCAGAAAATGTCTATTTATTTTTTATATATTTTATGTAATCTGGTGCCAAGTCTCTTTTACAATGCTGGTATTGCAAGCTAGTAGAACACAGAAGACACAGAGGATCCCTATTCAATCAGTAAAATTAAAATCACTTTGCTC
Organism: Mchenga conophoros; assembly: GCF_057382185.1. Lineage (NCBI taxonomy): Eukaryota > Metazoa > Chordata > Actinopteri > Cichliformes > Cichlidae > Mchenga > Mchenga conophoros. Next base: position 6,498,558 of record NC_140546.1, on the reverse strand, counting down.
TGAAGTGATTTCGAGCCTAATAAAGTGATTCCTTTGTTAGTCTGTAGGACAGCAATTTAATGTATAAATAATTCCAGTTTCAGAATTCTAATCTGTTGGCATCACACTGTAAATAAACAAACGCAGAGTGTGTTGAATTTTATGTTCTTATAGATTTTTATGTGTAAGATGTTTATGACCATATCATTGAATAACATCTCAGATTGGTGTGGGAGGCACTCACAGGGATCCGTTTGTGCATGTGCCTTGGTGTCACGTGACATGTGAGCCTGAAGCAGATAGCCGGGCTAAACAGTCGAAACTGATAACCACTATCGAAATCCATTATCTCCAATTGCAGTTTTAGATTAGGAATACATTCACTGACTCCCTCAGACATCGGTGCGTTGGTGGGTCTTTGTGTCTGGGGATGGGCGTCCAGGTACACACCGGCTCACTCCTTGGCGGCCGCTTGTCGGGGCCTGGAGCCTGGGGCTCGCTCGGGCCACTTCGGAGGTGGGGTGCCCCTGGCCTCTCGGCCTGGGGCTCGGTCACTCAGGCACAGCTGGCTGCCGGCGGAGCTCACGGGCACGTCACTGCAACCCCCCCTGGCTTCTGCTCCGCGGCTGCTGAGTGACCCCTCATCTGGGACTCTCCTCAGCTCTTTCTGGGACAGTGGCGCGGCTGCCCCTCTGTTGGTCTTCCTTGGTCTCTTGTGTTCTGGGGGCCTCTGGATGTCTGGAGTTTTAATCTCCTCCATACCTGCTTCATGTCCTGGTGGACGGGGCTGTGGCCCCCCCACACCCTCTAGCAGATCATTACATGAAGGAACCTTTTAAAAACAAGCGCGTCCATGCTCACAGGTGTACACACGGGTGATCACACACACAAACTACACCCTTTTTGGCTCCTACCTCAAAGCACACTGTGCGCTGTCGATCTTACGTGCTGCACAATAATGTTTAACATTTAGTATTTACTCTTATAGTCCCATATATCATCGTGATGTTGTTTATTATGTTGCTCTCGTTTTCTTCTGCTTGTTTTCTTTTTTCATTCTCAACAGGTGAAATTAAAAAAGGAAAACAAAACAAAACACAATAAGATGTAATATTTAGTATCTACTGTTAGCTAGTTTATTGTAGAGATGGCACGATACCACTTTTTTATGTCCGATACCGATACCGATATCATAAATTTGGATATCTGCCGATACCGATATGAATCCGATATAGTGTTTTTTAATCAACAAAACTGTTTTTTAAAATATCTTGCTGCATTTTGCAAGTCTGCAAGTTCATACTCAAGTTTAAAACAACAACTACACTAAAGCTATTCTGTTATACCTGTATACAAAAAAAATATTTCATAGTTCAGCAATACTGATCAATCTAATAAACTTAAACCTACACCATCCTCCCTATTCTGGTATTTTAAAGAGTACTTAGCGTAAATATTAAGCAACCTAACTAATAGGGTTCCAACTCCCAGCAACAACAAAAATAAATAAATAAAAAATAGGGAACCACCCCTCACGCTCCACCTCATGATGCTTAATCGACGTAATCAACCTTAATTTGATGCAGTGTGAAAAAAAATGCACAGAAATCAATTATTTTTCAAGAAATATTAAATAGATTCAACATCTTTCTTCAACAAAATTGCAGACTGCACAGATGGTACCTTCCCAAAGGAAAAAGTACTATAGCTTACTAGGGTATATATATTAGACTTAATAGTCACTATATACAGTAATTGACTTCTATTCATTTTACATCAAATTAAAACTTTGGGTGTCAGATAATTATTTATTAAAAGCTAGACATTTTAAATGAGAATAAGAAAGAAAAGTATGTCTTTGTGCCCCCTTTTCCCAGTTAATGCCCTATCGGCCCCCCTGGCTAAACTTTGCTAGATCCGCCCCTGCACAGTTACCAGCGTCAGCTACGTAGAAAACGATCCTGGTGTAGAAAGTAATATTAAATAAATTCTAACAACAGCTTATCAAGCTTAAACGTGCTGCTGTTGTTCAGCCGCTGGTTTCCTCTTTCTGGTGCAAAGTGGGCCAAAAACAAAGACGGACTCGCGACAGAAAAGCCGATCAGCTGATCATTTAAGCAGTTTCACGATTGAAGTAGCAGCCGGAGAGCGAGAGGCAGTCGCTCGTTAAGCTTAACGCAGGAATGCTTTACAAACATTCAGAGATGGACTTACACACTTGTTTTACTTCTCTCGGGGATAACTTTGTCGGAGATGAAATGCCAGGTTGCTAGCGAAGCTCCAAATGCTATCCAGACCACAGGTCCCGCATGCCACAGCCGCTCTATCACGTGATGCATACTGCTCCGACGTGCTAACGTTCTGAGGTGAGTTACGTGTGTTGCAAGTTTTGTGAGGTGCTTTCCTGATATTTAATGGATCGGATTACATTTTTTATTTTTCTCCGATATCCGATCCAGTAATTTAGGTCAGTATCGGACCGATACCGATACGTAATATCGGATCGGTCCATCTCTAGTTTATTGTGATGGTGTTGTTTTTATTATGTTGCTCTTTGTTGTTTATTTTCTCTTCTGGTTTTTTATCTCCATACAGTTGATCCAGGTGTTTTGTTTGTTTTTCTTTTTTTTTCTTCTCCCCTCTATTTTTCTTTCTCTCCCTCTCTTTCTTTCATTCTTTCTCCCTGTCCTCTCCCCCAGTCATGTCTGTCCCGTCTTTAAAAAATGAAAATACAATAAATACATAATTATAATAAAGGTCAATCAAATGGACCAATATGGCAAGGCCATGATGATCCACTTGGTAAAGTAAATCCACTTGTCATCTTTCTTGGCTTTCAGACAACAATTCTGATGGCTAAAGATCCAAACGGGACAGGCAAAAAAAAAAAAGGAATACATTCACTGACTGTTCACTGACTGATTTATCAAAGGAGTGGCATAAATGTGTTTCTCTTGAAAATATCTAACCTACATTCTGCAGATGTTATTTACACTAATCATCATACAAGCAAAAGACTGACATACCATTAACGTACCCATAAAACTTTATTTCCTTTCATTTACTGTTGTAATTGGATGTTGACCTTAATCAGTTGTTACTTCGTCGCCTACTGGTTGTAAAAAAAAACAAAAAAAAAAAAACGCTATACAGCTGTGCAGCTCACCTGCTACTCTTTTTTTTTTTTTTGCCAAGAAAGATCCCAAGTGCCTTTACTTTGCCTATTGGATCATCATCATCGTGCTTAACGGGTCCAGGAGCTCTCAATGCAGGGCATGGGACGGGAATCAAATTGTGACACCTCATTCTTGCTGTAGTCTACAAAGAATTGTATAGACCCATCTTTCTTCACTATGAGAAGTATGGGGCTACACCACACACTAGCTATGTCCCAATTCCTAGGCCACATCCTTCAAAGGCCGCATTTGGAGGCCAATAATGTCACAGCCAGGCCATGAAGGCTGTCCCAATTCAAAGGCTGCTCCAAATGGGGCCGACAAATACGTCCTTCATTTCCCTCGATTTATTTAAAATATTATTGTTAGTCTTTTTTCAGGGTTTTATTTGTTCCTGAGTAAATTGGTTTGGCTGAGATTAAAGTTTACACAGCTGAATAAATGTCAAGCTGATTGAACAGAAGTGTGAGATGGTGGAGAATTTACTCCAATGTCCTCTTATATTTTAGTGAGCAAGGAGTAGACGGCTGAGTTTATTAAACTCTACTGAGACAGCTGGGGATGCAAATCTGAAGGCTAGATCGTCCCATTTCACAACCTCGCACTTCCGGCCTTCGGAGGACCCGGCCCCCATAGACCGCGAAAGCCTGGTCCTTCAAAGGATGCGGCCTAGGAATTGGGACATAGCTAATGTGTGACTCTTCTATTACTCCCAGCTTTACAACTTCAGCCAATTTTCTTTGAACCATTTGCCTTTTATGTTTAGGGAACCTGTAGGGCCGTAAACACAAGTTCAAGCATGGGCATGTCTCACAATCTCAATGAGATTGAAGCTGAGCCACAAACCACACCCTGGCAAAGTTTTTTTGCTTGTTTTTAAAATCAGACAAATATACTGCTATTAAAAAAATTTTGCCTGGCTGTTTTCAGCAGGCTGGATTGAAAAGCTCCAGAGTTTATCGAGCGACCTGACATTTCAAGAGGGCTCACTCGACCAGATGTGCATGTGTTATTGATTAATTCATTTGCCTTGCTTAAATGACCTCTGTTTAGAATTTATCATTACTCCCATACTCCCCAAAATGATGATGGTCTTATGTATAGTATGATATTTATGTGTTTGGGTAATAATTACTGTTCATTAACATGCAGAAATGCTTACTTTGCCCCACAAAAATGTCTTTAATTCGTGGCACTTTACAAGCTATAGATATGTTCCATTAATGAACATATTATTTTCCTTTAAAGCTTTTGTTTCTATTTATTTAGCTTTAAACACCTTAAAAATATATCTAACTTTTCCAGGAGGAAAATAAATTCTGGGAAGAACTTCAAAAGAAGTATCTTGAACCTCTGCCTGATGACAAAGAAAAACAGAAAAAGATGGCCAATGAGCTGCGAGAGCTGAGAAACAAAGTAAGTGTTGGAAGATGTGTTATCAAGAATGGGCACCATTTATGTCCTATGATTCCAGGTTGAAAGCGCTGTTACTTGGAGATGATATCCAAATTGATCCAATTGCCTTCATGTTTATTTTGGGATTTGCAGTTTCAGTTGTGATCCAGTTCCTTGCGATGCTATACCACAGGTGACCTCTTACATCAAATCGCAGTGTTTTGATACTCACCAAGAGAATCTAACATTCTTATTTTGTGTTCATTGTGTTCAGGATTCACACTCTCATACATTATGTAGCCATTGTGGACACAGAATCCAAAGCGATAAAGAAACTTGAAAAACAGAAGTCTTACCTGCAAGGCAAAAGGGTATTTGCAACTATATTACATAGACAGATTATTTGTATTCTTTTAACTGTACAGAAATAATTTTTTGTGCTAATGTTTGTTCAATTGCCTTCCAGCATAGCTCCAGCTCTAATGCAGACTCAAGCTACAGCTCCATGGAGGACTTTGAGATTGAGGACAGCGATGTTGAGTCAGAGGTCACCAGAAAGCAGATGTAGTATAAAAATCCGGTGTGCCTTATGGTTAGCATCTCACCCTGCCTTTCGGGTGCTACCGCAGGTGCCTTTGACGTTGCAAAACGTTTAGCTGACATTGTTGTGTTTGTTGGGGAGAAAACAAACATACAGTACAGCACTTCAGATTGACACTGCTAGCGATCAAAGATTTATGGAAGCTTGACACGCTGAATGCATTTTGTACTGTACATGAGATTGATTGACAGTGGTCTACAGACGATCAGGACGCAGAACACAATGCGCTGTAAAAAAAAGAAAGAAAGAAAAATTGCACACAAAAAAATCCATGAAACAGCGAGGCCGTGAAAAGAGAACTGCGTTATAGCGAGGGACCACTGTATATCATGTTTAGGTGGATACTAGCGAGCTAACTCTTGACTACGACAGTGGTAATACTCCAACAATCCATCAAGCAGTGCGGCTTCGCAGTTTACCAGAGTCGTATTAAAACGTTTTTTGACAGAGTTTTGATTTTCGAGCACCGTGTACAACACAAAATCGGTTCGAGGTCAGTAAGCACAACCAGACTTCAATCATAAGGCACACTGTCAATTTGAGAAAATTAAAGGATTTTAGGTGCGCCTTATAGTCCGAAAAATATGGTACCAACTTGGATCGACTGAGCTCCGTTCGCCACAGTTTCCAGGGTTTTTCCAAGTTATTAAAATCACAATGGATTATTACAATCAGAACAGATTATTACATTTAGAAAGTCATTTCCTTTTTACTATAATGGCAAATATATGTTGCAGTGTTGATCAATGTTTAACAAAATATTTAAATATCTAGAATTTTCATAAATTGTCTTTATTTTGTGTGCATAAAAAATGTATGTATTGGGAACTATACAACAGTTGATGAAAAACTTAGAAAAAAAGATACATCATGTTAAATGTTAACATGTTATAAAACTTTACTTTGACCTTACTCGACAAAGTTTTGTGAAACCTGTGGAACACCTGGACAGAGATAGGAAGGGATGTACCTCCTTATATGTCCTCCACTGGAGATAAATCTCTGCAAAAAGATTAGCAGTATCATCTTGTCAGATGTATACATAGACTCCCTTTTGTAAGACAATGATAGTTGAGATATTTGTTTAAAAGTCCTGTGAGGTTAAATATAATACAATACATTACAATTTATATAGCACAAAAAAACCAGAGGTATGCCAAAGTGCTTCACAGAACCAATTAAGATCAATAACAGATACAAATATAAATACACTGACAGGTGGGAGACATAACTAACACCAGGCATTGTAGGCACAAGCCAAAAGGCTGAAGGTTAAATCAGACTTACAAAATGCGGGCTCTAGAAAGCCGGGAAGGCTACACTAAATAAGTTTTTAATTGAAATTTAAAAGATTGAATTGAAATAGACACGCGAATAGCTTCGGGGAGATTATTCCAGAGGGTAGGGTGCAACAGAGGCGAATGTGTGGTCACCTGTGGTCTTAAACCAAGGTCAGGAGCATTTGGCCTGCTGATGTAAGCGCTCTTCCAGTGGTATAAAAGCTGAGGAGATCAGTAAGATAGCTGGGTGCGGTATTATTTATACAGTATACACTCAGGCCAGGCATAAACATATGTAAATAAATGTGCTCTATATTTTTCAAAGCTTCCTGTAACGGTCTGAAAAGTCCATCTGGTATTTTGGTTGAAAAGTTGATTACATAATATGCCATTTTTAATTGAGTGTAACATGGGGTTCTAAAATAAAAAAGGCATTTAAGCTACAGGTAAACACTTTTTTTTTCTTGTTTCTTTTTTTCATTGTAGGTAAGTAGGAGCTTTTATCTTCATAGTAATTTTTTTTTACCACTATAAAATTTTATGAGTTTTATGAAGTTGGGGAAACCTGCTGTCAGCTGAGACTGAAGAAGTTGATGTTGCTAATGATGATGTCATCATTGTCCTTGGTGGACAGAGATGCATTGGAAGACATTACGTTGCTGGAAAAAAGAGAACTGAAAAGAAAATTCAAAATATTAATAACCACGTAACTCCTGATCTGACACTGAGCACAAAATCATAGGATTTCCTCATATGTCATTCTATAGTATCATACTTCCTGACTAACAAACAAACAAACAGATAATTGACTGAAGCCTAACAGAAGAGGTAAATCTGGGAGTGCAAGTCATCTTAACAGATTATTAGCTTAGAAATAATTTCAGGCAAGGCCAAATCAGTTTATATAAGCAAAAGTTTTCATGAACTTATTTTGCCAAAACCTATAAGCTAATGCTGGGGTTAGTTAAGTTTAAACAGTGGCAAAGGTCAATGCAATATAACTATGCAAAAAACAAAAAAAACCCACACAATTCAGCAACATTAGGCAAATACCATGAGCAAAGTCTAAAACTCCAGAAATGGTACCAGGTGGTGTTTATGGTGAGATTTATTCCTCAGACCTAAACCTTTGAAGATATTTGACTTCTGCTTTGACAACAACTTACCAAGGGTTAACAACGTAATTATTCCAGTTTATCTATAATTAGGTAACTATAGATAAACAAAAGAAAAAAGCAAAAGCAAGAAACATAATATACAATATGTAAAATATGACATAGTGATTGAGGGTGAATTTTCTGGTGTCAATATGAATTTTCCAGGTATTATAAATAAATAAACAACAAACAAATTATCACTGTTCTTAAGACTTGACTTTAAATATAGTGATGGTGAAACAGATTTAGCGAAAGGTAGGAGTTCACACATCTGTTTTGTTGAGCCTTTGTTGATAAATCTTTTAATTTGACCGATTATCATTACTGTAGTCTTCCCACCTTTTATGTTTCACTCTGAAATACTGGTTTTGATCATATAATGGAAGCAAAAAATGATTTCGGCATTTCAATATTATATTAATGGTTATGTATAAGGACGTATTTTTCTGGGGAAAGGTAAAATTTACTTACATCCACTCCTCTCCGCCTACTCTGTTTTAACCCAGAGCTTTAATCCAAAGAGGGATCAGTTGGCTGAGCCATCTGGCCATCCATATCATCTCTCAGAGCCCTTTTATAAACTCTCATGAGTTTCTGTCTAAACCCCTCCTTGACTTTTAGCCCCATACAGAAATATAACAATGGGTTCACACAGCTGTTAAAATAAGCAATGCTCTTTGTTATAGAGTACCACTTTTTCACCACTTTGTTTTCATTATACACAATGTCTGCTAATAGAAGGCACTGGTAAGGTGCCCAGCACAGGAAGAAGGCAATGACCAAACATACTAATATACGAAGGGGCCGAGATTTCCCTGACAGACGAGTGCGTCGGAGGCCCAGGCCAACCAGGATGTAACAGATGAGAATGACCATAAAGGGAAATATGAAGCTGAATATGAATTGCATGGAGTAGAGAGCAACTTTGGTGTTTTTGTTTTCCTTTGGCTTCTCCACCCACACCATTTTACACTTAGTTTGGTTGTTGTTGTCCATGTAGATTTTGCGGAAGGTGAAGTAGGGAATGCTGAAGAGGAGCGCTATAATCCAGACACAGACTGCCACCACCCTCGCTGCGAAGAGGGTGCGTCGACGCTTCATGAGGATGGGCTGACGGACACAAAGCACTCGATCCAGACTGATCACAGCCAGCAGGAAGACAGAGCAGAACATGTTGGTGTGTTTGAACAAACCATGAAACTGGCAGAGAAAGAGACCAAAAGGCCACCGTTCTAACTTCATCTGGATGAGGGAGAAGATTCGTGTGAAACAGAAAATCAGATCTGCTATCGCCAGATTCACCAGCCACACATTGTTGACTGCTTGCTGAAGAGACAGAAGAGACAAAGTAAAATAATATATTATTTACATGACGCAAGTAACCAGACTTTGATATTATTATCCCCCCAGTCATTATCAATTTATCAATAAACAGAGCCGCATGCATTATGCACACATCTAGTGATCATGTGAATAAGTGGATGTAAAATCTGGTGTCAACTAATATTGTTAAATAGCAATTATGTCACTTTGTAAAACTGTGTGTTTTAGCCCAAACTCAGTTCCCAGAGCACATAAACTTAGGTTGCTCTTGCGGATATAAAAGGAACTTCATAGCACAATAAAAACGTACTCTAACTCATGTGTTAGTTTTAGACGTCCATGCAGGGTAATGACATGCAAAACATGTATAAAATCACTTAAATAGAATCTACCTGACAAAGTTAAGTAGCCTAGAAGATGTCAGACAGCATCACATGCCATTATCAAAAGCAGGGGTGTCCAACTCCAGGCCTCAGGGGCAGGTGTGCTGCAGGTTTTAGATGTGTCCTTGATCCAACACAGCTGATTTAATTGGCTAAATTACCTCCTCAACATGTCTTGAAGTTGTCCAGAGGCCTGGTAAGGAACTAATCATTTGATTCATGTGTGTGGACCCAGGATAATATCTAACAGATGCAGGACACTGGCACTTGAGGCCTGGAGTTGGACACCCCTGATCTAAAGGAACTCAAGAACAGATGGGAAGCAAAGTCACTGAATTCTATCAGCCTGGAATTTGCCTGCTAAGCCAAATAAATGCTTGTGCCAGGATCCTGGCAATTTCAAGCACACTTTTTGTCATTATGGGGTTTTTCGTTTAGAATTTTGACATGAAAAATTACTTTAATCTACTGTGTAATTAGGCTGAAACACGGGGAATTAGGGAACAAGTGAAGGGCTGTAAAAACTTTCCAGATGTATTGTATACTGTACATAAAGAAATGAAGTTTGACTCAAGACTTTTGCACAATACTATTCATAAGTCTTAGTTACTAGCAACCACTTATATTAATGATGTTATTTTTTCAAGAACATATGGCCTTATTCTGGGTTTTAACTTAGATGTACTGTACTGTACTTAGTCATGATATTCACAGTGAAGACTTACAGGATTCTTATTACTTGCTTTTTCTTTTTTTAACAGAGTTTTAAAACTTTTTGTACAGCATTTTTTAAGCATAAAAAAAGTTTTCAACTCTATTGAGTGTTTGATAAACTTGTCACTGAGTGTGTTTCCACGAGTATAGTGTTTGACATATTCTTGTTTCTGCATTTACATGTAAGTAGTGTTGTCAGCGTTAATCTCGTTAATACAACGTTAACATCATAACCGCTTTAACGCGGTAAATCCCCGTTAGCGAGTTAACGTGGATCGGCCGGGCGCCAACGCATTAGCGCGTTAATGCGTTAGCGCCCGGGCCGATCCACGTTAACTCGCTAACGGGGATTTGCCGCGTTTTGGCGTTTTCACTGAGACACAGAAGATATTACTGACAAACAAAATTAGATATTTAAAACACTCTATATTCACCTTAAGTTTGATTCCAGCCATCCAGATCACCACAGCGTTTCCTGTGATGCCGAGCACAACGGTCACTGTGTAGAGGACAAAGTTGATGTTTCTAATGATGATGTCATCATTGTCCTTAGTGGACAGAGATGCATTGGAAGACATTACGTTGCTGGAAAAAAGAGAATTGAAAAGAAAATTCAAAATATTAATAACCACGTAACTCCTGATCTGACACTGAGCACAAAATCATAGGATTTCCTCATATGTCATTCTATAGTATCATACTTCCTGACTAACAAACAAACAAACAAACAGATAATTGACTGAAGCCTAACAGAAGAGGTAAATCTGGGAGTGCAAGTCATCTTAATAGATTATTATCTTAGAAATAATTTCAGGCAAGGCCAAATCAGTTTATATAAGCAAAAGTTTTCATGAACTTATTTTGCCAAAATCTGTAAGCTAATGCTCCTAATCTCAAGGGATACATTAGCCTGGTGATACTGTTATAATAAGATACTTTTTATTCCTGAACTCTGGAAGAGTAGCTGTGCATGATAACGCAGACCTGTATCTACAGGTCTGAGCCGTGTGGGATACCGGAGCACAACACAAAAAAGAAAAAGAAAAAAAGGAAAGTAAAAATGCCCACACTCCCTGCTGCCAAGGAAAAACGAACGCTGCCACAGGATTACGGTTTACAACAAGCAGGTTTTTATTAAACTCAAAAGGTAGCAAGTGTCAGGGTGGGCATAGCAAAAACAACAAACAAAACACTCTAGAAATGAAACAGAACTGCCTTACCTATAATGAGAATCCCCAAATGTACTAAAAGAAAACGACTTCCTACCCCTACAGCTACCAGATCAACAACAACAAAAAGGTCTATTTAAGCTATTTACAATATATACAACGCAGCCAAGCTCTTCTCAGCCTAGAAACACGTTCACACAGCACACCGGAAGGCCCAGGGCTAAATGCACAGCTCATTGGAAGCAGGAACTAGGACAGGTCTGGACAGGTCCTCATTCATAGCCAGCCTGACTCAGTCTTCCACCAGCCTCCACCTGGAACTTACATGTTTATCTATTTTTATTTTTACATTTAACTACTGTTGTGCATGGTTGAATTATATTTTAAGGCATCTGAGGAATAGCTAAGTTTAAACAGTGGCAAAGGTCAATGCAATATAACTATGCAAAAAACAAAAAAACCCCACACAATTCAACAACATTAGGCAAATACCATCAGCAAAGTCTAAAACTCCAGAAATGGTACCAGGTGGTGTTTATGGCGAGATTTATTCCTCAGACCTAAACCTTTGAAGATATTTGACTTCTGCTTTGACAACAACTTACCAAGGGTTAACAACGTAAGTATTCCAGTTTATATATCTATAATTAGGTAAACAGTAGTCTAGTCGCTGCTATGGAGATTATATTGGGTTAAAAAAGTGTTAAAAAGGTTACGTCATTGGCCTGATCCATTAAATCTAAAAATCAATTCAGAACTTTAGAAATCCACATGAAGATGCTCCTCCGATTGGTAGCACCGCCCATTATTGTTGTTATTGTTTAACATAAACTATAGGATGTAACCATTAAAACCCGTTACAAGAGATTAAAATTATACTTCTCATGTTAAGCAAATAATGTTCCAACCATGCCCTATCATTAGTCGTGCAAAAAGAATCTATAGTGCAAATGAAAAGAAGACAACAACAACTCCTCAAAGGAAAAAGCTGTTCTGCACAAAGGTGGTTTCTTCAGTTTAGAGAAGCAAAGCTGCTGCAGTGAAAGGGGAAATAAACATGGCATGACAGTGACCATAGAATGTTCTTCAACCACATATAGAAACAAAGGAAGAAAAAAAAGTTTGCATCCATGTCTGTCCACAGACAAAAACAAATATAATTTAAACTGAAGACTTTGAAGGAATTTAGTATCTGTGTCACAAAAGGTCACAACTGCTCTTTCTGTTCTTAAGAAATTTGGGTTTTTGCAGAACATTTTGACGTCACAGTAAAGTTGACATCTGTCTTGAAGTTTATAAAATGTTACCATTCCAATTTCATAAATTGGCTGTGTGCAGGTGGAACACTGGATTTCGACCTAAAATGCAGCTATATTCGCTGAATGGGAAAAAAGGTGGTACAAAACTAAACTGGAAAATTAATAACTAATAATGCGAAAAGACACATCAGGAAACACAGCCAAGAGGGAGGACGCGACACAGAACTGAGGGAGACCCGGACATAAATACACTCAAGGAAACGAGGGATGTGGGAGCACACGGGGAACCCAGCTGACACAGATAATGGTAACAAGACAGAGCAGGAGCAAACACAACGTGACGTACACTGACGGGAGACTATCAAAGTAAAACAGGAAGACAGAGACGCAGACACGAGGGGGAGAGAGAACACGGGGAGAGCACAGACCTGACGGGCTGGGGAAACACAAGGAGGGGAAACAAGGCATAAGAACTCACAATAAAATAAACAGACACACAGAGGGAGACAGAGGGCAAAGATGAAAGGGGGAATCTAATAAACTAAACTAAATAGAACAACCTAGGAACCATACAGAATAAAAAAAAAACTGAGAACGCTGGGTCAAGATGATCTAGGACCATAACGATTCCATCATTTTCTCATTTTAATTTCTGTGAAAGAGTATGATAATTCTCATTTCACCTTTGAGGTGACTTAGTTCACTTATTGCCTTCCTGACATCAAACCAATTTGAACCTAAATTGAAGGCACACTAACACAAAAGCACAATCCCTTTGGTGTATCAGTCATCAGTTGTTATTGAACATGACAACTTAATAGAGGCAAAAATCTATAATTTATATATAGCACTACACTCAGGTACTCAGGGGTAAAATGCCTGAAAATCATCTGGTGAAGCATTTTGGGTGCAGTTCTAGCAACATCTAGCTGCACTACAGAAGAGAAGGGAGCCTAATAGGCAGACATTTTCTAATGCAACATTTCCATTAGCAAAACAAAAATCAACAAAGAGACAAAATGTGTCACAAAGCATGCAATTAAAACCTAATTACAGATACACAGGAGGCAGATGGAGAGAACAAAAGGTGAGCCATTTATTCACACTGATGTACAAAACGTCAAAATCAGGCAAAGGCACACAGACGTACACAACCTGAAACACATAAGGGAAGTTACTGCTTTCTTCAGCATTACATTTATTTGTACTAAATTGCATGCCACAAGTATTAGTAAATCACCCATGCATAATACATTCAGCTTTGATCCTTGTCAAAGGGAAACTCTTGCAAACACATATGCCATGATGCCAGAATTAAAGGTACTTCAGGTATCTGTATGCCATAAAAAGAAAAAAACCCCATCAAACTCTTTTCTTCCTGGGCACTAGGGGAACAATCAGGAAATTTCAGTATGTGTTCGAAAAAAGGAAAATGTTGCAGTGGTATAGTGATACAGCTTTTCAGGAGTGGAGATATGAATATTACTTTCATTTTTAATGCACTAAAGGATAAAAATGCAATGGTAAAGTGCAAACAGCATCCAGTACAGAAACAACCACATTATACTGCTAACACAACCTCAGCTCTTTGCAAGGATCTTTACATACAGCATACTAACGCAAAGCTAGCCAAGAACCAAGAGTGATGATAACACAGTGATGAGCAGTCAGGCTGCAGCCTCCGTGTAGGTTCTTGTTTTTAAAGTGTGAAAATTGTGAAAATCACTTTTAAGTGTCTTTAGGCCAGCTGTCATCTTTCCTTTGTGTTGTCTGCTTTGTGCTCATATGTAAACACTAAAAGAAAGATCCTATTTGTGTCCTCATTAGTATAAGTATTTGTGTTGGTGTGCGTGACTGTAGCTTCATGTTCATATTGTTAACTTATGAGACACTGATTTTCATGTCATTTTATTGAGTAATGAGAACGTAATTTAATTAATTCTTTTCTCTGGTGAGTAATTAAGTAACATACTGGAACATACAAACTTACTTTTAAGAAGATTAATGCAGTACATTACATTACATTGCCATTTATTACTGAAAACATAATCAAGGTCATTAAAAAGGAGGTAGGAAAAGGAGATAGGAGGGACTTTAGGAAAGCACCCTTCATTGTGAAACTAGCTGGAGCTCATTTGCATTTAAAGGTGCAGACAATAAAAGAATGAATTTGAAACAGAGAAAAAAACTATACAGACACGTTGGAATTAAACTGTGTGATCCTCTGAGAAAAGACACATTCTGAACCTCCATTAATATGGTAAAAGTAGTTTAAAATGGGCTTATTTAAGTTGGTGTTTAAGTGTTGGACACAGTCACCACAAAGAAATGACTCCGCATTAACTGCGCTCTTCTTTCATTATACAGTCAAATTATATAAAGAAAGAAATTGAACATTTTTGATACTTACTATTTGTATCTCTGCTTAATATTTTCTATACTGGGCATAGTTCACGTACATTAGACTGAAATACTGTTTTGTACCACAATTGTGCAAGTGATGCCACACAGTCATCCTCTTTCCCTCAAATACGTGCATGTTGTACAAGATAACGATAATATCCAAAAAGCAAATTTATAAAAACCATAGTAATACGCGTCTCTTGTTAAAGTCACAGTATTTACGATGAAATGTATTAATGAAATTTTCAAAAACATCAAAATTCTTTTGTAGCATCTAATGCATGATCAGATCTTTTTTTGTTAGGTTTTTTTTAGCCTAACTTAGTTGTGCATTTTATCAACACAATCTCTGTAATATGACTTCAGTGAACACTACCAAACTCTATAACCAGCTTATACACTTACATCAATAAGAAAAACTTATGAGGAAAAATCAGTGAGAATCATGCTACCAATATTACATTGAGTATTATGTAAAATTATTGTTAAACAGATCAGCAATCCTGAAAGACACAAACTGTGTAAAATGTACACAACTGTAACTCTTTTAGTCATAAGTGGGAGATATTAAGTAACAATCTTATTTGAGGAACCAAAACTACAAAAAAGTTCAGATTTCTTACTTGCAGAGTTTGAACGCAGCTGATGAGGACTGCTTTAGTCTTAGTAGTCAGAGGCAGAAGTGAAAATGTATCTACTGATGTTTATCTTCGTTACTGTTACATTTGATTATTTAGTTTGTGTCATGTCTGTCTATCTCTCAATCACACACACACACACACACACACACACACACACACACACACACACACACACACACACGCACACACACACTCACAGACTTCCTGTCTTTCTTCATGCCATGTGTCTGGCTTTGTCTTTTCTGCATATAGTTGTTGCTCTTTTTCTCACACAGTCACACTAATGTTGCCTCGCTGTTTGTCAAACACCCACATACAGATAAATATAGACAGAAGATGAAAATGTTAATCATACTTCAGACTGGTTGCTTTTCTCCTCAGGCTTGTCTGCCAATCAGATTCATCATGAAGGAGCATTATGTCCCAAGCAGAAGCCTCATGTGAAGTGGTACATGTTCGAGCAGTCTCACCACTTTTCGGCTTTTGCTGATTTCCACCAAAAAAAACTGAGTAGCTCAAATTTTGAGTAGAACTGATGTAGAGTGCACTGCAATGTCTTTTTCTGCCATAAACGGGTCATTTGTGGCTCATAATGGGCATCTACTGCCCTTGGGTTGTCCTCGGCTCAAAGATGGTCCCTATGTGAATGGCAAACAAGTATATGGGAATCCCGAGTATTCAACACAAATGTAACAATACTTCAGTGGTGGTTAAAAGTATGTTGCTGAGAAGAAGGGTTTTAGTAAATGACCACAAGAGGGCGAAAACAATCTCTAACTAAATGAAAACATTTAATAAAATCAGCAAGCTTTTCTCAGACCTTGATAGGCAACTGTTCAGCGTTACCCAGAGTAATGCTGGCATATTTTTAACCTGTTCCTTTAGCTCCCTCTACTGAACAACACATGAAACCCAGATTAGTTGTTTTATGCCCCTGATGCCTAGTGTTTCTGATTTGAAACGCATTTTTTTTGTGAGTTTTTGAGACTTTTTCATCATCAGTGTAACCCCCCCCCCCCCCCAAGAGAAAAACAAAACAAAACAAAAGAACTAAATTAGTGCACATTACATTTGAAAGCAATTAAAAAAAAATGATGCAGCAAAAACAAAATTAACATGAAATATGGACATTAAAATTTAGTAAACTTTTCAAACACATGGTTCAATAAACGCTCTCTCTCTCTTTTTTTTAAAAAGAATTTTGTGGCAATTATTTCATAGTTCAGACTTTAAGGGGCTAAATTTCTTCAGTTCAGTTTAATTCAATTTGAATCAAATCACCATCAATTCAATCACCACCAAATCACAACAACGGTTGCCTCAAGGGGCTGTATATTGTAAGGTAGACCCTACAATAGTACAACTGTGAAAACCCCCAACAATCAAGTGACCCCCTGATTTCTAGAATCGATTCGATTCCGATTCACAAGGTCCTGCTCGATTCGATTTGAATCGCAGAAATTTTGCCTCAGACAGTCAGAAATATTACAATTCTGATCATTTATCAGCATATATCCATATTTTTATATCTATAAAAAGAAAGCTGACACTTGTGAGACTTCATCAGAGGTGTAAGCATCACAGCAGATGCCTTTGTGTCAAAGTAACTGAGCATAAAACACAGAAAAACATGAAGGAGATTTTTCCTGGCCTGGATTTTTACAACATTTAAAAATTTAAAATATTCTGCAGTAGAACAAAACCTGAAGAAAACCATGAATCAACATATAAACATTACCTGATGCTGAAGCAGAGAAAAGTTACAGAGGTTTAATTAGAGTGACAACTAAGCATTTTGCAATTTGTCATGATTTAAAAAGTTTAAATTTCTTCAGTATTGAACAACAGAAATGAGAATTTGTTGTCGGAAGTCAGTTAAATTTAAAAAGTCACTTAATAAAGAAAAAAAAAAAAAACCAGCGGCAGACAGCGCTGTACATAATGGTAGACTGGTGGGGAAGTGTTGAGTGCTTGACTTCTTCCTTCCAGTGGCGCTGTCACTTGAACTGTGTCCCAAAACATAGGCTGCATCCTTCGGAGGACCCGGCCTTCGCGGTCTATGTGGACCGGGTCCTCCAAAGACCGAAAAGGCCGGAGATTCGAGGCTGTGAAATGGGACGGTCTAGCCTTCAGATTTGCGTCACCGCTGTGTTGGTGGAGTTTAATAAACTCAGCCATCTGCTCCTCGCTATCTAAAATATAACAGGACACTGCCGTAAATGTTTGGTATCATTCTTTTCAGCACAACCTCACATCTGAATTTACAGTTATGTTGTCATATTGAGATACTGTCTTAACACAACTGATCTAAAATCAGACAAAAAACATAAAATCCAAGTAGTTATATTTTTTACTGTAACAACCACAAACATATTTATTGAATCATATTTCATAACTTTAAATGCAAATATAAATTGTCAATTTTAAAATCATATGCACAAGTTTTAAGATAAGATAAGATAAGATAAGATAAGATAACCTTTATTAGTCCCACACGTGGGAAATTTGTTTTGTCACAGCAGGAAGTGGACAGTGCAAACAACAAAGTTATTTTACCCATTTTTTAATAACCATTTCAAACTATTAACATGGCAATCAGGTGTTCTGCATTCAATAAGATGCCACACAAATTATTTGTGCCACTCCAAAAATAATTTCTGTCCACTATAAAGGAGAACATCACAGCCTGATACCTGCACGTCTGACAGCAGCAGGTGTGTCACTCCTCCTGTTTTCTTCAAGCACCTTAAAGAAGTCCAGATGCTTTTGCTTTTCAACCTCCTTTGACTACGATGACCTAGATGACTGAGAACCTTCACAGACATACTCCTCCTGTTTTCATTCAGCAGTCACCTCATTGTTCTGGCACACAACACAAAACTATCCACAACACTACACACTAACTACACAAAATAACACATTAACTACACACCCCAAACACGCTAAACGTCACAAATCTCTCACATCTCAAAACTCTCTCTCTTTTTCTGCTCTCTCTCTCTCTCTCTCTCTCTCTCTCTCTCTCTCTCTCTCCATCACTCCTAAAACGTCCACCTCTTCCTAAACAACCAAATGTCATGTTGCCATATAATTTTTTGATTGGTTGACATGGTGCATTCCTCCACCAACACAAACGGGCTGTTTTTTGTTTGGTCATAAGCAGAGAGTCTTTGCTAGCGTTGTCCTTAGACGGTAAACGTGACGAAACTATTCAGAAAAAAACACAGGAATATATTGTTTATCATGACTCTGGTTTCACGTGGCCTATCAACACAATTTAAAAACTGGTATATATCACCTTGTTGCTTTGTCATCTTAAAGTAGTCATGTGATTGGATTACCACTTTATTCTTCCTCAGTGAAACAACAGCACTCATGTGATTGTTTTGCCACCTAGCTCCAGGTGTTGTGCCAAAAAGTGATGTCTACCAGAGGGTAATTGCCGCCCACGGGAGCATGCACAGCTGCTTAAAGCTGTAGCGCCCAGGTTACTTACAGCTACTTCTGTGCAACTGATATAAGATGCGGCAAGCTGAAGACAGCTTCAACCGTCTGTTTGTTGAAAAATAGTAATGCCACCGCACTGCGTTTTCTTGTTAGTAACGGTAACGGCGTTGTAACGATAGGAATTGTAATTAGTTAGATTACTCGTTACTGAAAAAAGTAACGCTGTTATTCTCATCACTGCTGGCTACTGGCTGTAGCTCAGGCGGTAGAGCAGGTCATCTACTGATCGGAAGGTTGGTGGTTCGATTCCTAGCTTCCCCCAGTCTGCATGCCAAATATCCTTGGGCAAGATATTAACCCCAAATTGCTCTCCGATGCATCCATCGGAGTGTGAATGTTACTTAGAAAGCACCTAGAACAATGTGCTTGTGCGAATGGGTGTGAATGGGTGAATGCACAAGTTGTGTAAAGCGCTTTGAGTGCTCAGAAGAGTAGAAAAGCGCTATATAAGAACCAGTCCATTTACCATTTCTAGGAATATGGACAAATTTATTAAACCCCCCAAAATATGACTATCCAGAGTTGGGACCAGGAAGCACAGTTGCAGTCTTACACACCTCTCTGCAGCTTCTCTCCTACTGGAAGCAGATCAAGGATTATTGGTTAATGATTAACCAATAATCCTTGATCTGCTTTCTCTATTAGTTTTTTTTTTTTTTTTTTTTTTTTTGTGCCTGTCGCGTTTGGATCTTTAGCCGTCAGAATTGTTGTCTGAAGGCCAAGAAAGATGCCAAGCGGATTTACTTTACCAAGTGGATCATCATGGCCTTGCCATATTGGTCCATTTGATTGACCTTTATTATAATTATGTATTTATTTTATTTTATTTTCGGTTGTTACAGATGGGACAGATATGACTGGGGGATAGGACAGGGAGAAAGAATGAAAGAAAGAGAGGGAGAGAAAGAAAAATAGAGGGGAGATGAGAAAAAAAGAAAACACACAAAACACCTGGATCAACTGTATGGAGATAAAAAAAAAAAAAACAGAAGAGAAAACAAACAGGAAAGAGCAACATAACAAATACAACACCATCACAATAAACTAGCTAACAGTAGATGCTAAATATTACATGTTATTGTGCAGCACACAAGATCGGCAGCGCCCAATGTGCTTTGAGATAGCAGCCAAGAAATGTGTAGTTTGTGTCTGTGAACACCGGTGTGTACACCTGTGTGTACACCTGTGTGGATCAGCATGCTTGTATTCAAAAGGTTTCTCCATGTAACAATCTGCTAGGGAGTGTGGGGAGCCATAGCCCCGTCCCCCAGGGCATAAAGCAGGTATGGAGGAGATCCAGGCCCCAGACATTCAGAGGCCCCAGAGTACGAGGAGCCAAGGAGGACCACCACAGGGGCAACCATGCCACCCTCCTGGGAAGAGCTGAGGAAAGCCCCAAACGAGAGGTCACCCAGCAGCCACGGAGCAGAGGCCAGAGGGGGTTGCAGTGACGTGCCCTCGGGCTCTGCCGGCCTGAGGCCTGAGGGCACCCCACCCCCCAGAAGGGGCCCGGTCGGGCCACAGGTGCCAGGCCCTGCTAATCGGCCACCAGGAGTGAGCTGGTGAGCGCCCAGCCCCAGACACCAAGAACCACCAACATACCAACGTCTGAGGGCATCAGCCACCGGCAGGGAGTGTGGTGAGGGGAGATAGGCCTCCATACCTCGGAGAGCCTGAAATGTTCCCAGAGAACTATTAGGTTTAAACCACGAATAATTCTTAACTCTAGGATTCATACTTCTCCAAATGTCTGTAAAATTATTATCACTAGCAAAGTTCTCAATAATATTATTTTGGTTGCCTCCTTCCTAAGCGAGGAGGCCATCTGTCCATCCATTCATCTGCTGTCATGTTCCAACCTCCCCCTATGTAATCTATGGGGTACATAACTTTAAACTCTAAAATAACATTTGTTAAATTTTCCAATAGACTTTTATTTTGAAGCTCATTATTATGTCTATAAAGATTTGTGACAATTAGAAATATACCTTCACTCTTCAAAACTACAGTTTACCAGTGGGCCCCTCTGTCAGCTTTGTAAGTTATAATCTCCCCTGGGAATTTATTAAAACAAATCACCACACCTCCAGATCTGTTAGAACCATGGCTGAATCTGGTCTCCCCACTGATTAGCCCAAAAGGTCAGCATCCACCGTGTGAGTTTCTTGTAGAAACAGACAGTGACATTTTTTCCCCTTGCAAAATAAAAAAAAAGTGCCTTTCTCTTAACAATTTCCTTCAAACCCCAAACGTTTAATGAACCAAATTAAATTTTTGAGTGAACCATAACAAGTAAGAGAGCATACTATAAGAATAAATAAATAAATAATAATAAAAAGTATGAGTTTAAATCATAACACTTGTCACCCACTCAATGAGTAATAACCTGTAACTTTCAGTAGAGCTCTGTTGCCCCATTAATAATATTACACTGTATATAGTCTTACATGAAGTCTTTCATTCCATCCTTCGTCTATCCATGAGGACCCCGGAAAAAGGCCCGTTTTCCAGCCCATCTTGCTTGTTCAATTTGGGGCCACAGCCGCCTCCTCTTCTCACTGCTCCCGTGGCAGTACCTCAGCGAAGTGGAAACCGCCGTCCTTACAGACCGCCAAACCTTTGCTTTGACGCTCTTCCTTTACGTCTCAGAGCAAGCAATGATGACATTTCTGACCTTGTTCTCAATCTTCTTCTCAACTCTATGCACCATATCTACAGATTCCTCAACCTTTGATATCATATCAGGTGCGATCTTGCCAAGGATTCCAATAACCAATAATAATAATAATAATAATGTGACATCTTCATCTTTTAACTTTCTTTTTTGCAGGCTTCTTTTAGGTGTAGGAACCAAGTCGTTGCCATGTTCCCTTTTGCTCACCACTGCTACGTCCATTGCTGCGTAGTCATGTTCCATTCCCTGTTTGCCATCTTTCTTTTCACCACATGGCGATGTTGGTTTCTTGTTTTTTGAGGTCGACTTTGAGTTTAGCAGGTTTAACTATACTTGGGGCATTCTTTTCACTATTCTCGAGTGGAAACAATTAAGAACACAATCTAAATTCTGGGATAAATTTATCAAGCTCCTAATTCGTGCGACTGCTCAACTTGCCATCGTGCACCACCCCCAAAAGTCTCAATAAATGCACACGTTTTGGTGGGTATAGCGGCTTCCACGAGTGTGATGCTTATTTTGAGCAACAAAAGATAATAAAATATAATTTTATTTCTATATTTCAAGATCACAATAATCTTCCAATTTAGAACTACAAGTTAAAGAAAAAAAAACTAACACAAATAAAAATAAACTTCAGTTAAATACTTATAATTTTTCCCAAGCCACGCGGAGCTGTTATGAATTGTGTGTTAAAATTGAAATGGTTAAGATCCTTAAGAACAAACATTCCTTTTGATATGTTAATCTCAATGTGATGATTGATAAAATGGGTGGAAGAGAATTTTAAGTTGTGACTTTGATTGCAGTTCATTACCTGTTAAAAATCAGTGTACATGGATGACTGAAGATCCAGAGGGATTTGGGCTGTAGCTGATTTTATGGATGAGAAAGGGGTCTTATTAAAACAGACGTTCTGTGAGAAGTTTGACGTAAGATGCACTGCTAAGAGTTATAAAACACTAACAAAAGCCATCCCAGTCCCTTTGAGATCAATGATTAAATTTCTCCTAGATTGGGACAGCTCTGCATAGCTGGAGATCTTGACTTGTGACAGCAGGTTTACAAACAAAGCGATCAGAAATATTTTGATAAACGAAATCTGTCCCAACCCAGTTAAAAGAAATTATACTCTAAAAGAATTTGAGGCCATTGAGGTTAAGATTTAGCCAACTAATGAATTCCTAAGACTTGTTTTTTCTTTCATTCTTTTGTTATTCCTCTTGCTTTTTTAAATCTCTCTTTTTCTGTTGTTGTAATGCTCAGCCGTATACATTTATATGCATGGATAACTAATATGGTCTCATATTTTTATATTATTGTTGACAAATAAAGTTAATTTAAAAAGAAAAAATGTGCTAACAAGGAGGAGGCAGAGTTTATGACCTATACTGCAGCCAGACACCAGGGGGCGTCAGAGACGTTTTGGCTTCATTTTTGGGGAGCTGTCAGGTCGTCCATGTTTTCTGCAGTCGTTGGTTGTAACAGGACGTGATACTATACTGCAGAGAGAGCCAACACCAAGTGAGAGCACCCAAGAGCACCTGGCTGCAGCCACCCAAAGGAGGAACTGATGCAAATATCCACAAAGTATATACAAACTCACCATCTTTGTTTGTTTATTCATTCAGTACATATTTGATATCCAGTAATTAAGTTGTAGGCAAAGATATTTTCATAATTATTTGATGCAAACAACTACAGCAGTTTCCTGATGAAAATTATTATAAAGGGTTCATTTCTATATGAAAATTGTCTCTAGATGACACCATGGAAAATAATGTATCTATGTTCACAGTATGTTGTTATTTATTGGATCGTCGTCAACCACATCTAGTGGTTGGCAGAATTAGATCTCAGATCTTATCGTCCTACTGATATAAATATAATGCTATAGAAAGAAAAAAAAACCCTCCTCAACAGAGTAAAACCTGCTATTTCCTGTCAGGCTGCTGATCATTAGCTTGTTTGCTTTTAATAAAACATATTTACAGCCTCGTATTTAAAAAAACGTTGTGTTTACTTAAGCCATTTTTAATGATCATAATAACTGCAAAAAAAGTGGATTTGTTTCCCCTGTAACTCACTCATCTAAACTACACTGACACTTACATTTAGGGGCGTGCCAAATGACAGGCAGATGCTGACATGTTGTGACCACTGAGTCATTTTTCTCAGTTATCTGGATTTCTAAACCATGTTTATGATTTTGTTACTTTTTGACATTAACCTGTCCAGTTAGATTTGATATGTCAGTCCATGGGTAGTTTGGCCAAGAGTATCATGACATACGCTTTTCAAAACATTTAAAGGAACACTTTCAAAACATCTCAACGGTATCAACTCTTATATTCTTCGGGAACTCCCTGCATACTCTCGCACGATGAGGGGCCTTGTTCACTGGGAGGAATCCAGGACCTACTGCATCTGTGTAGGGTCTGCCAGGGTCCATGGATTTCAGCCCGATACCTAATGACAGTCAGGGTGTTGCTGCCTACCCTGTGGAGTGCTGTGCATTCCTCTATGGATATGCCTCCCCAAACCATCATTGACCCACCACCAAACCAATCATACTGAATGTTCTCCATAGCTTCTCCAACCCTTTCATGTCTGTTGTATCTGCTCAGGGTAAACCTGCTTTCATCCATGAAAAGGACAGGGAGCCAGTTGGTGAACCCATCAATTCTGGTATCAACCCCAGGTCTACCATTAGTGACACAGACACTAGCTAAGTGAAAACTAGTAAAAAACTGTCAGAAAAAGATTAAGAAGTGAAAAGTGTCAGTGGCCCCCACCTGCAAAATCATTCCAGTTTTGGAAGTTGTCTAATTGATGCCACTGTAGTGCACCTGCTGTTAATTTTATTATCACTAAAGCAGCTGGAACTGATTAACAATCACTTCTGCTACTTAACTGAACAGATCAATATCCCTAAACTGACCCGATGCTAGCTATGATTAAAGTTTTCCTTTAATTTTTGAGTAGTGAAGACTGCATATACTATGTACTATATATAATATATCATGATGAAATACATCTTGATTTACTGTAGGGATGTCAGAATTTATTAATGTCACCCTTGGCTAACTAAAAGCACAGATGAGGAAGGTTAGGTGGAACCTCACATGCCTGTTTTGTTGAGCTTGAATAAATACTATCAAATACTAGCGTCACGATCACTGGCAGAAACCACACCCACTCTCTCTTTTTTGCCCCCACAACATTAATGTGTTCCAACTTACAACTTAAATCCTAAGAGTGATCAGTGGACTGAGTAGTCTGGCCTTCCATTTCATCTGCCAAAGCTCTTCTATAAACTCTTGTCACACTCTGTTTAAATCCCTCATTCATTTTTAGACCCATGCAAAAATACAACAGTGGGTTCATACAGCTGTTAAAGTAGGCAACACCCTTTGCTACAGGGTACCAGATTTTCACCACTGCTTTTTCATTGTCCACCATCTTCACCAGTAAGAGGCAGTGGTATGGCGCCCAGCACAGGAAAAAGGCAATGACCAAACATGCTATGATACGCAAGGGGCGGGACTTCCCTGACAGGCGGGTGCGTCGGATGCCTACTCCAGCCAGGATGTAACAGACGAGAATCACTATGAAGGGTAATATGAAGCCGCACAGGAAGTGGATGGAGTAGAGAGCTACTTTGGTGCTATTGTACCCCTCTGGATTCTCTATTGGGTCCACAGAACACCAACTCAAGTTTTTTTTGTCCATGTACATTTGACAATTAATGACATAGGGAATGCTGAAAAGAATCGCCACGATCCAGACGCAGACTGCCACCACCCTCGCTGCCCACATGGTGCGTCGCCGCTTTGTGAAGACGGGCTGCCAGATGCAGAGCACTCGATCCAGACTGATCACAGCCAGCAGGAAGACAGAGCAGAACTTGTTGGTGTATTTGAAGAAGCCATAGAACTTGCAGACGAAGAGGCCAAAAGGCCAGTGGTCAAAGAAGAGCATCTGAGCGAGGGAGAAAACCCATGTGCAGCAGAAGATCAGGTCTGCTATCGCCAGGTTCACCAGCCACACGTTGGTGACTGTCAGCTAAGCAGGACAAAAATAAAACAAGATGGATAAAAAAGAGGAAGAAAGTGAAAGACATTAATTAGGTGGTAAATTTCATTGTAAGCAAACCTGTTATATTGTCAAATATATACAAAATACGAATTGTGATTGAGCGTTATTGAAATGCTACTCTAAAGAGAAAATTAAGTTCAGTTATGGTCGTTGAATAAAAAAAATAAAAAAATAATAAGGATTTGAAGGTCTTTAAAGTCCTATAATGACTTCCAGGTGACGATACAGAGAACAGATGATGAATGTGATGGGTAATCTTGCTGCAGGCCCTGCTGTTAAGTAATCCAATGATTTCTTTTTTTTTTTTTTGCAGCTTTTTTGTTTTTCTCTTTGAAGGCTGTTTTGTCTGCTGTTGTATAGTTTCCATATCAAGATCTTATCCAGTATAATCGAATGTTTGCTACTGAGGAGTGCTTAAAAGTCTTAGTTTTGGAAAAGGGCAGACTTTTCTTAGTGATCTGAGAAAGTAGTCTCAGTTGAATCTTTTTTTACTAGTGCCACTCAGTTAACAGTCTATTTAAGATCATCACTGACACATTTCGGAACCTAAAGCTATAAACTCCCATCACTTCCTCTCCTGCTACTTTTAGTGTCTGGGGCTTCCTCTGATGATGTCTGAAATCTATGATAAGCTTTTTGTCTTCTTGATATTTAGTGTTAGATGAAGTCAGTTGTGCACTTTATCCCTATAGGCAGTCTTGTTATCTGCTGATTTAACTATACTTGTGAGGTAATCAGAAGTACATGAATAAGTCTGGAGGTAGTATAATATTGTATATTTAACACAGACTTTAAGCAATCATGGCCATTCAATTGGCTGATAACATTCTATCAGTTTCCATTCATCAATCTTGTAACTAATTAATTTACTTTCCCAAAGCTATTATCAAATCTATCTATACCATCCAAGAAGTCTGTCAAGAGTTGGATTTCCTTGTCTGCTGAAAAGTTTAGAATTTTTTTTTTTATTTTAAGCTCAGTGACATTTGATAAACATTCAAGCTTTACAAGTTATGTACCCATTGATTTTAGATTTTTTAACCGATTGTGGCTTTCCTGGGTAGATGTTGTGAAAGTATATTTCCTGTTCAAAGAAGCTGCCTTTTAGGGTGTTATAAAATATTGTACAGAAACATTTCAAACTCAGAAGGTATTTGAAACTGATTATGCAATATATCTACCTTAAGTTTGAATCCAGCCACCCAGATCACCACAGAGTTCCCCGTGATGCCGAGTACAACGGTCAGTGTGTACAGGATGCTGCTGAATTTTTTCATCATGGCATCAATATCCACCACAGTTGCCTGGGCCTCCTCAGAAGGCTTGAGTCCCAGGGTGAGCAGAGAGGCATTGGGAAACATTTTTTGTCTGGGAAAGAGAGAACAGAAGAATTTTACGCTATCATGTAACTCCTAACCTAACAGACGGTGATTAAGAAAATGTAAGATTATATCACATGTTGCTCTACGTTATCATACTCCCTAACACTATTTTAAAATGAAATTGTCTAAAACCTAAAAGAAGGGGAAAACTGCAGGTAAACAAAGCAGAAGATTCTTTTTACAGAGATCATTTTAGGGAATCCCAAATACAATTTGTGCAATCAGAAGTTGTTATGAATTTATGTTGTTAAAATCAGAATAGGATTTTTGCCTCACATCAGCTGCCTTCATGTTGTGCATTTGGGTCCTCCTCACAAAGTTCAGCATAAAACATGGATAAGTGTGAAATGTTTCTTCTTCACCCATTTTTTGTTCAGTCAGTGTGTTTATGCACCACTTTGCATTTAATTATTTATTATTTTTCATCTCTGTCTCTCTCATAGTGTTTTTTTTTGTCCTACAATCCTTCCCTCAATCCCAGTTTGTCAGAACTGACTCCCGTCCATGAGCTTGGTGGTGCTGAGGTTTCTCCCTGTTAAAAGGGAGTTTTTTTCTTTCCATTTTTTTTCTCTGTATTATTGTAGGTTCATCACCTTACATATTAGGTCCCTTGTTGACAGTTGTTGTCATTTGGCAGTAATCAACTTAGGACTTAGCAGCTCACTGTGCACCTGGATATTGGACTTCCCGAGCAACAGACCCAGAACGTCAGGATGGGAGAGCACACTTCTTCCACCTTCTTTCTGAACATCCCACAGGGGTGTGTCCTCAGCCCTTTTTCATGCTCACTTTTCACCCATGACTGTTGTGTAATCCGCACTAGTAACACTATTATAATGTTTGCTGACAACACCACCATCATAGGGCTGATCGACAACATGAATGATTCAGCCTACAGAGAGGAGATTCAGCATCTGAAGCAATGGTGTGAAGACAACAACCTGCAACTGAACACAGCCAAGACCAAGGAGATGGTAAATGACATCAGGAGAACAAAGCAATGGGAGCACTCCACTCTCTACATCGATGGAGAGGAAGTAGAAAGCATAGAAAGCTTTAGTTCCTTGGCCTTCACATCTCGACCAGCCTTACCTGGTCCACAAACATTTCTCACAAGGTAGGAAAAGCACAATAAAGGATGTACTCCCTCAGGAAGCTGCATCAAGCCCAATTACCCCAGAAACTGCTAATTAACTTCTACGGCTCCATCATTGAGAGCCTTCTAGCCTACTGGTGCAATTGGCATTTCACCAACACCCCTCAGAGACATCTTTACTGGCAGACTTCAGCAGGAAGCCAGTATTATCATCAAAGACCCCTCAATTAGCTTTTTTACAACTATTTTTTCAAGAATTCTTTTAGATAAAAGGAAGGTTGGAGATTGGTTTATAAAGACAGATGGGCCAACTAATGGCTTTTTACATATCGGTTTAATTACTGATACATTGAATGCCTTTGGTGCATAGCTCATTAATAGAGATAGATTTCTCATATCTATGATCAAAACATTAATGGTAGGACTTTCTTGAACAGTCTTTTAGAAATGGGGTCTTATAGACACATTGATGGCTTGGAGGAAATAAATATTGAACTTAACTAAACTCTGATTTTTCAGAGTGAGCATGTAAATAGTATTGAAAATAGCTGTACAAAATGATATGTCTGTGAGATGGTTAAACTATATATAATTTTTTCTCCAGTGAGTGTTTTGTGATGGGAATCATGAAGTTATTAATAGTTACAGTTGAGCTCTGATGGCTCAGCAGAGCTTTGACTCTGTGTCAGCCTGGCTAGAGTGTTGAAAAGAAACCTAAGGTTGTTCTTATTTCCTTTAATTGATGATGAGTAATACAGTATATCCTGTTAGAGAGGGCTTTTTAAATAGTCTTTTTCCAGGTTAAATTACATTCTTCTAAATTAGTGACACATCATTTCCTTTCCAGCTTATCTGTTTATCTGAGACTGTCCTTTTTTAGAGGAGACACACTATCCAGGATAGTGATGACACGAGTCAACATTATTAATAAGATAATAGACCTTTGTGGGTAAGCTTAGGTACCTGTGCTATATTATAGGGGAATATGTCATTGAAGAGTTTTTATTTTATTGTTAAATGTTCAGTTTCTATGCCATACATTAGAACAAGATCCCAAGTGTGATTATAGGGGTGCGGACTTATTTATATTTACATATTTATTTTCTTGTCTGGAAATGTCAAACAAATCATATAAATATGCACTTATATGCTAATAACCCATTGCATTTGCTCATTATCAATGTGGGTGTAAGTTCTTTCAAAGAAGGCTCGCTGAAATTCTCCCTTCTTTCCTTCTAGCACAGAAAGCTACAACTAAGAAATCCCTTCTAATAATCTTTTAGATACTGACCTCTCTCTGCACCAGTGCAGTGTGGATTCAAATGACTACGCTGCTAAGCATTAGTAGTGTGCGGACTGATAGTAAAATATCGACTTCTCCAATGCCAGATGTTTTATGAATCAATTCACATTTCAAATATATCTATATTTTAGTAATTTGGGTCCAAAAAGGTTGATTCTGTTCATCTGGACGCAGAGTTTTCAGTGGGAGAAACGTTTCGTCACTCATCGAAGTGACTTCTTCAGTCTCAGATGACTGCAGGTTTCCTCAACCTTATAAACAGTACATTTGCACAATAATTGAAACCAGCCCACTATATGAACAATGGGCTGTGAGATCAGTTCCTTGATCATTAATCCTTGGGGTGGACCAATTTTTGGCAGAGCGTGTTTTGGGGTTTAAAAGCCACACAGACACAGTTTTAGGAAAAAATTGGTCCACCCCACAAATCGGGTCCCCCGACACAAACAGAATCATATAGTGTACGCTGTTAAGTGCCCGGAGGATGGCCATGGTTTATATATCGACAAAACCAAACAACCTGTGGCAAAGCGTATGGCACAACACAGAAGAGCTAATTCATCAGGCCAGGACTCCGCAGTCTACTTACACCTACTACACCTTGTTATGTTATAGTTTTAACAAGCGCACGAGAATTCGAGCAAACAGTTTTTACTTAGTCATTAGATGGTATTGTGTGTAAAATTTTGAGGTGCATTTTTTTTTTAATTCAATCTATTTTGGAATAAGGCTGAAAAATGACAAAATGTGGAACAAATGAAGTGCCATCAATACTTACCGGATGCATGGTACTAGTCTACATTTCTACAGAGTAATCAAATTGCTGCTATGCAGATGATATTCATTATACATGTCTAACACTTGAAAAGTGATAATAATGTCAAGCCGTTGACCAGAAATGTTATAGCTCTGATCCTAATCCATTTGTTCCTGTTGATGTAGAAATCAATTCAGGATTATTTTTCAAACACTTACTTACATAAAAATGTAATTAACCATTCATGGCGAGGTATTGAGATTAGTTTTTTGGTTTTATTACTATTATTAATTTTAAGATGTACACACCTTGTCTCAATATGAAAATGATAACATTCTTCGTGTTACTCCCCATATAATATAACATATAACATGATATGATTTTAAGCACCACACACACATACTTGGAAGTGATTTTGAGATAAAAAAGCTCTGGCTGTGATATTTTAAAGGAGTAAATAATTGTTTAACGATTTTTTTGCTAATTATGAAAAAAGAGTCTATAATGAAAATTAAAAGATCATTACTTCATGATCACATCAAAATGAACTGTGGTGGTAGAAACCTTCACAAAGCTAAAGAAGTTAGAAGTTAGTTAGTGTTCAGGGCGGTGTTATGTCATAAATTGAAAACTGAAGTCTTACCAGTAGAAAGAAATACAGTAGCACTTCAAAAGAAAAGATCCCCAATGACTGAGAAAAAAGGTTTTTTCTGCTGTTGAGAGACGTAAGGCTACTGGAGTCAAATTGCAAATAAACGTGGGAGTGCAGGGACAGTACAGTTTCTTTAGCCACACACAGTAAAAAGAAGAAAACCCCACCACCTTGTGGTTGCATGTCCAACCACTCAAAATAAA
The DNA here is from genome assembly GCF_057382185.1 of Mchenga conophoros. Taxonomy (NCBI): domain Eukaryota; kingdom Metazoa; phylum Chordata; class Actinopteri; order Cichliformes; family Cichlidae; genus Mchenga; species Mchenga conophoros. The sequence goes on along the minus strand of NC_140546.1, from coordinate 6,467,406 downwards.
GTTTACATCTATGTCCATACAGACATCACTAATATAGATTTAAATATTTACTTTGAAGGAAAAAGGCCCCAAAAAAAGTCTTCCTCTCCGAAGCTATTAATACAGTTTCTTCCTCCATCTCCATCACCGTGTGACTCATGGATGCATGTTTGTCAGAGATATCTGAGGAAATGGCAAACAACATTAAATTTGTAACCTCCATCCCATGGTGAGCATGTATGAAATGTCCCGAGTGCCAAAATGAGTTAATTAAATAATTAATTAAATGTGTCGTTAATTAAATAAAATTGTAATTAATTAATAATCAAATATATCTATCATTATTTAAATGTCAATTCATTTCATTTAAAACATTTTAGAAGTTATTTCTATTTCCAGTTTTAATTAGTTGACACATTTAACTAATTACTTAATTCAATCTGTGTTTTGTTTTTATTTTAAAATTTACTGCTACTGTCACAAACACACACTCACACACACAGGCATACAAACTACCATTTAGGGTTTTTTTTAGTAGTCAGTGTGTCTGATGATTTTTGGACTAGATATGACAGATCAAAGCTCAAGTATGTTTGGTAAGTATAGATATGGTAGTGATGGCCTTGAAGCTTTCCATCCAACTGGTTAAAAACAGGTTCATTTCCAAAAGCTTCATGTGTACACAGACCCCCCCTGCTGGTCAAAATCTTTCAACTACTTCTTACAGCTTCTTGGTTTTCTTACAACAGTGTCATCATGGGAATAATCATGATGATGTTTGTGTTTGTGGGAGTATTGCAATTTCAATTTCCTGTGTATGACTAGTCTTTGACAACAAAGCTGGTGTTGACTTTGACCAAAACTACAGTAACATGTTTCATTATTTACAGGAATATTACGTATAATAGCTCAAAGTGTTGCCACACAGGAGGAAATGCTTCTCCTTTCAGCAGGCTCCATGAAAACAACCTCCTCATGTCACTGGGAAAACTCCAACATGAACACTAACATGCAGTTTTGGGGGGTAATCCATGGTGCTTATGAATATTCGTGAATCACATCAACACTCAAACCACATTCTGAAACAGCGAGGCTTCACACATCACGACCGATGTCACTCATCCTTAAAGAACCTAGCTATGATATGTACTTGATAAAGGATTTCCTGGATTAAATCCTGGCACAGTGCATCACATCACTAGTGAATAGTCTTTTTCCTTAGAATTTACTATTGTTCTTTTTGCAACAATTTTAGAATGTTCTCATGTCTGATTTGAAAGTTTGCATTTACATTGGCTGTTCTTGTTTGTCCTCCTTCACCCCGTTCAAAGTATAAATGGTTCATTTTCCTTCCACCAACTTTTTCCTTGTTACTGGCTATTTTATAAAAATCAATCAATTAATCAATCAATCAAAGACAATACCAAAGTTAGATACTGAACCATAGATACCATAGATACTGAACATTGCAGACCAGAACATCCCACAAGAGCTGTGATTTTGAAGATGCTCTGACCTCGCTGTCTGTCCATCACATTTTGGCCCTTGTTATACACGGGTGCCATGATGAAGAGATAATCATGGTGTGGTGATATTAACCAGAGCCTGCTATGTGCTGTGGCCTGAAGACAGAGCTGTCTTTCTGATGTTGGGTGGGTCCAGCCTTACAGAGTGTCCGGGAGGATAATTGCCGAAACAGATCTCAATGGAAGTTATCTGCTTACTATAAGGGGTAGATAATGTGTGTCACTGCTCGGCCTGGCGTCAGACTGTGTGTTCTGTCTGCTTTGAAAGACTGAAGGTTTAAAAAATAATAATATTCAAATAGATGGAGCACCAGAAAAACAAAAGTAATGGAAATTAATTTAAAATCACTTATTTAAAAATACATTTGTATTATAGTTGTAATACAAATAATCTAGTTTAAATTGCATTGATTGCACTGCTATAAGCTGCATTTCATTATGTACAGAACAGTCTTGTATATGTAATCCAGCGGCCCCAAACTCCCAGGCCACGGACGGGTATCGGTCCATGAGTCGTTTGGTACCAGGCCGTGAGAGTTGAGGCTCGGCTGTGAAATTTATGGTTTTCAGAGTTTTTATTGGTTTTTGACATTATGTTTTCTTTTAAACGGTTTTAGCGTTAACTCTGTGTCCCTGGGTCTTATCCCATGTGTTATAAATAAATCTTCTTTTTTTGGTACTGGTACAGGTTTTATTTTGTTGTATTTATCTGCAACACCTTAAATGCCGGTCCGTGAAAATATTGTTGGACATAATGATAGACATGTCTGTGGTGCAAAAAAGGGTTGGGGACCGCTGATATAATCTATATTTAATGTACCCAAATGAAATATCACCCATTAAAAGTCCAAAATTTTTGTAAGTAGTTAATGAGTTTACACATTCAATTCTAATGTGATGTGTATCTTTGCAAAAAAACCCAAAAAAACTTGTATATTTAAGAGACATTCATCATTAAAATGATATTTCCACATATAAAATAACTAGATTTAGTTTTTCTCTATTTTTTTAATCATTGAGAAAATCATTATTTCAGTTACAGTACATTATAGTGTATATAAAATCAAGTACAAACTGGTGATTTAATCTATTTCACATAAAATAATTTTATTTAATAGGTATAAGTGTTAAATGTTGTTATTTACTAAACCATTAACATTACTTTAAAAACAATATCACTCCTTTAATGCAGTACTACTGTATTACATTTGAATTAAAAATATTTGCCTTTAAAAACACTTTGAATTTTAAAATTTTACTAAATATACACATAGATAGATAGATAGATAGATAGATAGATAGATAGATAGATAGATAGATAGATAGATAGATAGATAGATAGATAGATAGATAGATAGATAGATAGATAGATAGATAGATAGATAGATAGATAGATAGATAGATAGATAGATAGATAGATAGATAGATAGATAGATAGATAGGCACTGTTCAGTGAAAGTGCTCTGATGCTAAATGGCTTTTAAAGAGTCACAGAAAAAAAATAAAATGACAATTAAAAGCCTCTAGCTTTTAAAACAAGAGAAGCCTGGAGCAATCCCCCTGGAGCTGCAGACACTCTAGAAGAAGGGTCACAAAACGGTGTTTCACTCCAGTGTGCCAAATATATATTTTCTTCACTGAGCACAGAATGAAAGAAAACACCTTTTCACAGTCATACCTACTAATTCTTGCTTCACATAAACTGCAATGAAAAGCTACAGATTACAAGTTACATTATAATAACGACTTTGCTATTGCCATTTCACTGCTATACTAATGGTTTATATAAAGATATGCATTTTTTTTAGCTTTAGGATCATTGGGGGAAAATTTAAACTTTAGCTACACCCACTTTTTCCTGCCACTAAAACAGTGTTGTGTTTCAAACCAAAGCTTTAATCCAAAGAGCGATCAGTGGACTGAGTCATCTGACCATCCATTTCATCTGTCAGAGCTCTTTTATAAACTCTCATTACACTCTGCCTGAAACCCTCTCTCGCTTTTAGACCCATGCAGAAGTACAATAGCGGGTTCACACAGCTGTTAAAGTAAGCAACACCTTTTGCTACAGGGTACCAGATTTTCACCACTGCATTTTCATTGTCCACCATCTTCACCAGTAAGAGGCAGTGGTAAGGTGCCCAGCACAGGAAAAAGGCAATCACCAAACAGGCTAGTATACGCAGAGGGCGGGACTTTCCTGAGAGGCGGGTGCGTCGGATTCCCACCCCAGCCAAGGTGTAGCAGATCAGAATGATTGTGAAGGGAAACATGAAGCCACAAAGGAAGCGGATGGAGTAGAGAGCTACTTTGGTGCTGTTGTACCCCTCTGCCTTCTCTTTCGGGTCCACAGAACATTTAGTCAGGTTGTTGTTGTCCATGTACATTTGGCGATGAATGAAGTAGGGAATGCTGAAGAGGATCGCTGGGATCCAGACGCAGATTGCCACCACCCTCGCTGCCAACAGGGTGCGACGACGCTTTGTGAGGACAGGCTGCCAGATGCAGAGCACTCGATCCAGACTAATCACAGCCAGCAGGAAGACAGAGCAGAACATGTTGGTGTATTTGAAGAAGCCGTTGAACTTGCAGAGAAAAAGGCCAAAAGGCCAGTGGTCGAAGAAGAGCATCTGAATGAGGGAGGAGACTCGTGTGAAGCAGAAGATCAGGTCTGCTATCGCCAGATTCACCAGCCACACGTTGGTGACACTCAGCTTTAAGGAGGAGAAAATAAAACGAGATGGACAAGAGAAGAATGGAAGAAAAAAATGTATTTATATGAAGCAAGTCACCAGATTGTGATATTATCAGCGATATTAGCAATTTTAAAATATCACTATTTGGCCTTCATCTTAATCTTGTATCAAACTCAGTAGGTTGTTATTATCAGTAGCATCAATAAACATCTAGTGTTTATGTGAAAAAATACATGAGAAGACTCTGTTGGCAAATTGTATCACAAGGCAATTGCTAAGTGAATTAGCAATTCACTTAGCTGTGAATTGTGGGGATTTGTGTTCCTATTTTAACTTGCAAACACACCATCCATTACTACCTCTGAAAGGGTGACCAGCTCTCAGTAGGAGGAAGAGGTGAGACAGATATTGACTGATAATGATCACTCATTGGGCTGATAAGGCCAAAGGCTGATGAGGATGTACTTATTAAATTTAGCCACACTGTGCACATTGAGACCCAACACACTGTGTTTCAACTTGTACAGTCATAATCAGTGCTTTAACTTATTAAGTCTTAATTGGTCAAAAATAAGTTTAATCACACCAAATCAATGGATATAAGAAGTTTATTAACAGCTGGATTTCCTTATATGCTGATATGACTAGAAACAATTACAGAAGGGGTTCATTAACAAAAGAGAAGAAAAAAGAGGGTTATTTGGAGTTATTTAAGCCCAGGGTTAGTGGGTTTATTTATCAAGAAATCACTCAAGGACATTTACAGAGTGGTACCGAAGCCACTCCTTAGTTATCTTGGCTGTATGTTTAGGGTCTTGTTCTCTTGGAAGATGACCTTTCACTCGTGTCTGAGGTCCAGTCGCTGTTGAGCAGGTTATTAGCAAGGATGTCTCTGTACATCATGATGAGCAGTGCCCGGTTTATTACAGACATGAGGCTTGGCATTCAGCCCAGTGAGTTCAATCTTTCTTTTCAGAGAACCTGATCATTTTGTGTTTCATGGTCTGAGACTCCTTCAGATACTTTTGGGAAACTTCAGGTCGGGTATAATTCCCTGGACTTCCTGTCTTGGTTTGCGCTCTGACATGCACTGTCAGTCTGGGACTTAAATCTGACAGCTGATCAGTGGAAACAGGATGCACCTGACCTCAAAGGCTGTAAATATTTATGCACATGTTATATTTTTGCTTCTTATCTTTAATAAAGTATTAAGATTTTCAGACAAACTCAAATATTTGTACTTCTACTTAAGTGATGGATGTATGTTCTTTTGCCACCTCTGCATTTTGGCACGCAAAAGGAAATATTTCACTAAGAGGTGAATGATAAATCTGCCATTGAGTATTTTTTTTAACAGTATACTGGTTGCATTCATGCACTGATATGTAACATTAAAAAAAAAAAACAAAAACATATTTGCTGAAGCTGTCTCGAAAACTCTTGCCTATAAAATATTGTACAAACTAAATATGAGAATTTCACAGAGATACTTAAAACCTCAGAAGGTATTTGAAATACATGTTTCACTTTATATCTACCTTAAGTTTGAATCCAGCCACCCAGATCACTATAGAGTTCCCTGTGATGCCGAGCACAACGGTCAGTGCATATAAGATAATGGTGACATAGTCCGCTATGGCATTGATGCCCATCATAGTTGTCTGGTTCTCCTTTGAAAACTTGAGCATCTGATTGGGCAGAGAGACATTGGAAAACATTGTGTGGCTGTAAAAGAGAGAACAGAAAAAGAACAAAATATTACTCATCATGTAACTCCTGATCTTCCAGACAGTGAATAGGAAGTCATAAGATTACCTCACACGCCGCTGTATATTATCATACTCACTGACTCCCTAGATGATTTTTCTTTGGCCAGCTAAGGCATTTGCTTTGATTCACATTGGCTGCTATCTTCATCTATTTAGGTCTTTGTCACGCTGCTCACAATGAGATATATATTACTTTTACAGCCATTGTAAAGAAAATTATGTAGCTTTATATATCAAGTTACAATAGAAATAACCAGTGGGTCTTCAAATGGGTGCACAGCTCAAATGAACAAAAAAAATGACATCATTATTTATCTAACAAAAACCAAGATGCAGAAGCAGTGAGTCAGAGACTGAGTGTTAGTCTTACTGCTTCCATAGGAGGACATACACAGCAGTGATCTTAGAGAAGCAATTGTTGCTGCCGATTAGTCTGTGAAATGGTTACAAGGCAATTTTAAAACAACTTGACTTGTTTTGGCTGTGTATGGTTCTTCCACATGCTACTAAGGCTGCTGTTTCTTAAATGAATAAGCTGTTACATTTCCAATATGTTTTATTTCATTAGACTTCAATAATCCAATCCAATAAACACGACTCAATGACAGAATAAGCTGTTTGGCAAAAAAGATTTGACAAGTTTTTTATGGTCGCAGCCGACACACTCAGCTCTACTGCTCAACCCATAAATGCATTATCCTTACAAATGTGCAAATGTGGCACCACTTATGGGGGTAATAAACAGGTTTTGCAGTGCTAAGAAATATTCATCCAAACATACAAAATATAGTATATATAAGTGTGTATAAATTATATATGCATATATGTATGCATAGGAGTGTAATTCTTGACCAACTGTTGGCTGAAGGTTTTGTTGTATTTTAAAGTGTGTGGGAAATGGTTAAACTTATCGAAACAGGAAGTATGTTATGAAAATGGATCAGGTCTGAAAAAAGATTATGACATTAAGCAAATTTCATCATCTGATAAAGCTCATGTTACAGAGTCAAAAGCTTAAAAACAAGTAACAAGTGGTATTTGTGATGAGATCATTTCCTTAGACCTTAATCTTTGAATACATGTGACTCTGGCAACAACTCACTAAGGTTTAACAGCTTAAATATACTAGTTTATATAACTTAACAATAATCTAATTTCTGCTATGCAGAAGATATTAGATTAAAAGCTGTTAATAACATAAAACTGTCACCCTGATCTGTAAAGAGGCCTGATCTTGTTCTTGTTCATTAATCAGTGCAGATACATAATAGAATCCTGTCATGATCCTGGGTCTTTTGACCTAGCGTTTTGGAGTTTTGGTTTATTCTGATGTTTATGTTATGTTTAAGTTATTTAGGTTATCTAAGTTCATTTGCTTATTAGTTTTCCCTTGTGTTTTCAACCCGTTAAGTCTCCCTTGCCCTTCATGTGTTTCATGTCTGTGTGTCTTATGTTGTCAAGTTCATGTTCTCATGTCTGCGTCTCATTATGTTTCCTGTTTTATTTTGAAGGGGTCCTGTGTTCCTATGTTCAGTGTTTTTAGTTTTACTCTCCCCTTGTGACATCGTTATGTTCATGTGTGTCAGCTGTTTTCCCCATGTGTTCCCAGTTCCCTCATTAGCCTTCTGTGTGTATTTAGTCCGTGTGTTTTCAGTCATTCCTTCTCAGGTCTGCCTCAGCCAGACTGTGACAAATCCAGCCTGTACTCACACTTGTAACACAAGCTATTCCCTGCTTTTAGGAAAAAAATAGATTTTTCAATTCCTCCACAGGTTAGTGGTAACTACTTTCACTCTGTTGAGGCGTCAGGACATATGATGACATATGGTTTTCTTTATCACTATATTTTTGCCTGTTGCCAAAAAATGTATCAGGCTATAACTTAATGTGCTGTTTTGGGTATTTTGACCCTAAAGTTTTAACCCATAATGTAGTTGAACATGAAAGATTTGAGCGAGATGAACAAATTTTGAACACTAACTACAAAGAAATTCATTATATATGGAAAACTGTCTGGGTTTTAGTATTTGTTAGTTTGGTAAAAAGTTGTTATTACAGTTGGCCCCATCATGCTTTGATGCACATGTTTATTTACACTTTAGATGCCTACAAGACCACAGGTCAGCTGCTTTAGAAGAAATTCTAGTTTCATTTCTTTATCCATGTTAAGGTTCGTAAAACTTTCCTTTGGAAAGGCAAATTAAATTCTCACAAAGACATCCTGTTTGTTTAGGTTAATAACTTTCATTTCCATCAAATAATATAGCATTCATTTGAATGTGTTCATTCCTAACACATTACCTAGTCGATATCAGTATAGATATTGAGTTGGATTTTCTCCCATTGTGGGAGATCTGATGTGGTTTCTAAATATTTCTTGATTTCTTTTTTTAAAAAACTGCATGTAAACAATTCAATTCATCATAAGCTCTTTTCCAAAGATTTTCAATCAACTATACATAACCAAAGCTCTCTATTAAGCAGAAAAACCTAATATTACATTTAAACAGGCAGGAAAAACAAAAATGCAAAAACACGAATTAAAAAAATAAGAATTTAAGTATCATCTGAGAGATCTAACCAAGAAAGAAAAATTGAATTTCTTACCTAAAATATTGAGCTAAAGTGAGCAGCTTCACTCTTAGTAGTCAGAGGCAGAAGTGAGGATGTATTTGTTTGTCTGTCCTGTAGTTACTTCAAGTTTGGCTGTTACATAGTTTGTGTCATGGCTCTCACACATGTGAATACACACTCCCAGACACATTAACACACCCTCCATTTCCTCTTTTTTCACGTCATGTGTCTGGCTTAATCTTCCATTCTGAATATAGTTGGGTTTTTTTTTCCTCACACAACCATACCCACATTTCCCTCCCATTTTATCTCAGACATAGATTCACACACCAATTAAGCATAAGACCAGAAGTGTGAAAAAGTTGTTTATATTCAATTGCAGAATTGTTTTCTGTTATAAACTGTTCACAGCTGTTTCCAAGAAACAAGGCCTTAATTGGCATCCAGCAATGGAAAGTTGATTCATCCTTCCATCCGCCCATTTTCATCCGCTCTGTTGAAGAGTGAGATTTTTGTAGGTGAAATCTCAGGACTGAGTGGCCTACTTACAGATGGAAGGGATGGAAGGGGTTCTGTTTTGGCAGAAGGCTCAATAGGGAATGTCATCAGTATGTGCATAGAAAATAATCATATTTTAAGCAGAAACTAAAGTCCTGGGAGGTGACTGACTCCAGCAATGCCTTCAGCAACTAGACTATGCTGAAGGCACTAGAAACTTCTGCAAACATCTGCCTTCTTTCTGTTAGCTAAATAAAACTCTAAAACCATTTTTTCATACAGTCTTTCTTATAGTCTTGCTTAATATATCAAAACAAGGAAAACCAAAATGAGAGTAGAAAAATGTTCTTACCCATTTAAACCCATGCCTTAATAGTTGTTAATAACCTCTGGCTCTCTTCCACAGCGTGTCTTTTGTCCCATTTTCCACACCTTATCTCCAACTGGTCGTGGCAGATGGCCGCCTCTCCCTGAGTCTGGTGCTGCCAGAAGTTTCTTCCTGTTAAAAGAGAGTTTTATTCCTGCCCACTGTCACAAAATGCTTGCTCATAGTGGGATTTATCTGATTATTGGGACTTTCTCTGTATCAGTGTAGGGTAACTGCCTAATAATATAAAGCACCTTAAGGCAGCTGGAGTTGGCACTATACTCACCATTAGGGATGGGTATCGAAAACCGGTTCTTGTTGAGAACCGGTTCCCACTGTTTCAATTCCTTGGAATTGTTTGCCATTTTTGCAAACGATTCCCTTATCGATTCCAGTCGCCCTGAATGACGTCACCACGTTGCGGAGCGTCATTTACCTGGCAGTTTCTCAAACGCTAAAAAGTTTGGTTATACTTTACAAGAATGGATGACAACAGGGCAACTTGCAATACTTGCAAAGTAGATACTTCATTTAAGGGAGGAAACACTACGAATATGCAAAAGCATTTGCTCACAAAACACGCGATGCCCTTAAATGAATGTCGTGTTTTTAATTCCGCTCCGGACTCGTGAATCTCAACCCAGCAGCAGCGGTAACGTTTGCACGTCCTCTCCCGTTAATGCGGCAGGTAAATAATCAACTAACAGTGCATATTATGGTAGCGCGATCTGCCTTATCTGCCATTACTGCCATTACTGTGCGTTTAGGTGACCATGATGAGAGAGACAGAGTCTGGCTGGCGCTCGCTGGCAGTTCTCGCTGCAGTCTACCGGTAGCGTCTCCTTTCAAGCCAGGATAGACTAATGTTACCGAGCAGTGACTAAGTTTGTGGTCAAAGGCTTGCACCCATTTGCCACAGCAGATGCCCCCGATTTTCGGTAAGTGAATGTGTTTAATTGTAGGCAGGGACATTACTGGATATTCTTGTGTAATTGCTACAGAATAATTTATGTTATACTTTGTTATTGCTACAGAAGAATATTTATTTTATTATTTTACATTTACAATTTTTTTCCCCGGGGTCCCTGTGACACCACATTGAAGAGCCGTAGGCTGGATCTCTTAAGATCTCACTGCTGGGTTTGTAAGGCCATGTTACTCCTAAATTTCTATCTTGTTCAAAGAGAAGATATAAAACAAAGTTCTAAGCTAATCGACCTTAGTGTTCTCCTTTTTTAAAAAGAATCGATAAGAGAATCGATAAAGAATCGAATCGTTAAACAGAATCGAAAATGGAATCGGAATCGTGAAAATCTTATCAATACCCATCCCTACTCACCATACACACACAGCAGAACATCCCGTTAAATTGGGGTGAAATGAGTCCAATGTTTTGTTGTTGTTGTTTCTTTCTGTCTGATTGCCATGGTGAATTGTGTGTGTGTCTGAGCTTCACTGATGATGTCATTTTTTCTCTACTCATGCATGTGCTTCACCCAGGGTGAACAGGACGGAACAAACTCTGATCAGTTCTGGAGCTGATAATTCGGAGTTACTTATTTTGGAGTTGAAGTACGTTGATTATGCTTCCTGGAACAGATTCCTGTCCCAGGTGTGCATGCAGAGGATAATAATGGTGAATCCTACAAAAAGGAAGTCTTTCACCTACAGGCACCTATAGACACAGCCCTGTAAATTTAAGTATGAGATGTTATAAAGACTGTTACTGTCTGGTTCTATAGGAAAACTGAATTTGGTTTTAAACACATTATTGAAAATCAGGAGTCCAACCTTAAACTCAAGTATGCAGCTTACACAGTCATTATTTGTATAGTTCCCTTATTGTTAATGCCTCAAGCACCAAAATGCATACGATATATCAAGTCTAACCCTGACTTTCACTGTCAGGTAAAGCTGTTAAAATGTATTTTCAGGCACTCAAGGGAGAGTTAAGCATTGATCCAGGAGAATTGTATCCGTTAACAGTCTAATGGTGTAGACTGTTATTAATTTGTGTTATTAATATTTAAACAAATAATTTGTATGCACTCATTGCATTTATAAATTGTAGTCCCTACTTCATACACAGGCAGTGTGTGCATTCAACAGAAAGCAAAGTAACGTCACACACACACACACACACACACACACACACACACACATATATATATATATATATATATATATATATATATATATATATATATATATATATGTGTGTGTGTGTGTGTTTTTTGTTACAGTAACTATATATAAGATTAAGTATATTAATCTTAGTGCCTTGTAAAGCATTTTCATTTTAATTGCATTACAATGGTTTGCGTTGAGAAATTACAACAGACTGATCAAAACATGGAAATTTATTCTTCTGAGCTTTAGGATAAATCAGAGAAACACAAAGATTAGCTACACCCACTGCTGTCAGACTCTTTTTTTTGGCACAGAAACAGTGCTGTGTTTCAACCCAGAGCTTCAGTTCAAAGAATGTTCAGTGCACTGAGTAATATGGACATCCATATCATCTGACAGAGCCCTTCTATAAATTTTCATTAGACCTTGTCTAAATCCCTCACTCATTTTTAGACCCATGCAAAAATACAGCAGCGGGTTTACACAGCTGTTAAAGTAGGCAATGCCCATTGCTACAGGGTACAATATTTTCAACAGTGCAATATTGTTGTCCACCATCTTCACCATTAAGAGGCAGTGATAAGGTGCCCAGCACAGGAAGAAGGCAATGACCAAACATGCTATTACACGCAGAGGGCGGGACTTCCCTGACAGATGGGTGCGTCGGATTCCCACCCCAGCCAAGGTATAACAGATTAGAATGACCATAAAAGGAAATATGAAGCCACACAGGAAGCGGATGGAGTAGAGAGCAACTTTGGTGCTGTTGTACCCTTCTGCCTTCTCAATCGAGTCCACAGAACATTTAGTCAGGTTGTTGTTGTCTATGTAAGTTTGTCGATGGATGAAGTAGGGAATGCTGAAGAGGATCGCTGCAATCCAGACGCAGACCGCCACCACCCTCGCTGCCAACAGGGTGCGTCGGTGCCTTGTGAAGACTGGCCACCAGATGCAGACCATTCGATCCAGACTGATCACAGCCAGCAGGAACACAGAGCAGAACATATTGGTGTATTTGAAGAAGCCGTTGAACTTACAGAGGAAGAGGCCAAAAGGCCAGTGGTCTGACAAGAACAGCTTAGTGAGAGAGAAGATTCGTGTGAAGCAGAAGATCAGGTCCGCTATCGCCAAATTCACCAACCACACATTGGTGACCGTCAGCTGTTGAGGAAGAAGAAAAAAAATACTATGGAAAAGAGACAAGAGGAAGAAAAACAGAAGCTCACATTTGCTAGATGCAAGTAACCAGACTGGGATGTTATCTGTGGAGATTTCTTTATGTTAAAAGCCATTGAAAACATTAAAAACACATAAACACATGATCTTTAAGTTCTCCAGAGGCCTGGTAATGAACTAATCATTTGATACAGGTGTTTTGAAACAGGATGACATCTAAAAGCTGCAGGACAGCGGCCCTCGAGGCCTAGAGTTTCTCACTGCTTTAAACTCTGGCTCTCTCTCATGCTATCCTATCTCCTTCCTCCCTTCACTTCTCTTTCCCCTCATCCCCAATTATAGTCTTTGTGTCCAGACATCTGACTGTCAGGGTTTTCTCTCTATTATTGTACGGTCTTTACCGTACAATTTATCAGGGGTCGACAACCTTTCTGATGATGAGTGCCAACTAAAATTTCCTCAGAAGTTAATGTACCATATGATTGCATTAGCAATAAATGTAATAATGGTCTATATTAACAGTTAAACACTATATAGAACAACTTTAAAGAATAATATTTGTTCGCAGATGTTGGCAGCTATAAGCAAATAGTTATCAGCTATTTGGAAACAAAAAACCAAAACTTTTTATCCATAACAAGAACTGTACAACAGAACATGCAAATGCAAATTTATGGTCTCCTCATACCAATGAAAAATACTGTCAATAAGGCATCCGCAATGTTCTGAAGACAGTTAAACCTGTCAGGTAGTGATGTCCAGCAGGTGAAAATGCAGCTCCATGAACACGCACAGCTATGGATTCCAGCTGAGTTCATAGTTCTGCAAATTTTGACCCTCACAGAGTCAAGCTTTTCAGTTCAATCAGCTGCATTTTGATATCCTCTGTGTGCAGCCAGTTAATGCCAGACAAATCCAGCTGCTCATTAAACTTTTCTGGTTTGATCAGAAAAGAAAACATTGGTCCATAGACCTGAAAGTCCTGAAAATGCATTGTGAATTCTGTCTCGAGTCTATGGATGTAGGCATGTACTTCCGCGGTGCTGATGCTGCGCTGAGCGGACAGTTCCTGAATATATTTTTTATTGCACCCTCTCAGATTAATTCACTCCATGCCATGCCAAGGGTTGGACTGGGACAGAAAATCGGCCCAAGCATTTTGACTAGAGACCAGCCCACCAGGTATTATAGGAAAAACCAGAAAGCCTTTGAATGAAAATGAACGCTGTTGTGACAGTCACGTACACTGTCTTGTTGGTATATGTATGATTTCTATACATTTTACATCAGATAAAAACGTTGGTCGTAAGATTCAGATAATTATCTATTAAAAACTAGACATTTTAAATGAGAGTAAGAAAGAAAAGTATTTCTTTGTTCCCCCCTCTCCCAGTTAATGCCCAACCTGGCCCCCTGGCAAAACTTTGCTAGACCCGCCCCTGCACAGTTACCAGCTGTCAGCTACCTAAAAAAGGATCCTGGTGTTATTTGTCTCTCAGAAACAGTTCATAACTTCCCTTCAACTCATTCATGTCACCTAAAAGGTAAACCTGTTTCTCCATCACCTGTTCAGCTCTGATGATTCAGTAAGGACATCTCCTGGTTTCATCTTCATGTTTCCCTCTCATCCAAACCGACATCATGACCAGCAGCTTTCACAGCTGTGGCTCCAGCAAACATCAGCTGATACTAGAAATTAATATTAAATAAATTCTAACAACAGCTGATCAAGCTTAAACGTGCTGCTGTTGTTTAGCGCGAAATCCGCTGGTTTCCTATTCCTGGTGCAAAGTGGGCGATAAACAAACAAGAGAGAAAAGCCGATCAGCTGATCATTGATCAGTTTCATGATTGAAGTAGCAACAGGAGAGAGAGGGGAGAGAATGAGAGAAGAAGAGGCAGCTGTGTACCGTAAAGACAGGATGACTCCAGCTTTGTGTCTTTTTTCCATTGTTGCTTAAGTACGAACTGTGTTTCTTTTCTGCTCAATACAAAACGTTTAATATTTTCTCTGAATACGGGACGATTCTGTTTTTTACATGATGTTTGGCAACTCTACTAATGAACCTTATGAATAAAATAAAGTTCACTATCAGTAACATCATAGCACCCACCCAGCTGTATAGAAACTCCGTCATGCTAGCTTCACAGTACGAGTTATTGTAACTGACTGTAAAAAGTCCATCCATCCATCCATCCATTCGCTACCGCTTATCCTTTTCAGGGTCGCGGGGGGTGCTGGAGCCAATCCCAGCTGTCATAGGGCGAGAGGCGGGGTACACCCTGGACAGGTCGCCAGTCTGTCGCAGGGCTAACACACAAGGACAGACAACCATTCACACTCACATTCACATTCACACCTAGTGGCAATTTGGATTATCCAATTAACCTATCCCCACAAACTGCATGTCTTTGGACGGTGGGAGGAAGCCGGAGTACCCGGAGGGAACCCACGCAGACACGGGAAGAACATGCAAACTCCACACAGAAAGACCCCGGCCTGATGGTGGAATTGAACTCAGGACTTTCTTGCTGTGCGGCAACAGTGCTAACCACCGTGCCACCGTGCTGCCTGTAAAAAGTCAGCACAACAAAAATAAACTCCACCTAAACTTGGTTTATATCTGACCCAGATAGACTGCAGGTCATAACTTCTTACCTGAAGTTCAGTTCACCTGACACTAGGACCGGCGGCCGCCTCGGGACTCTCCTCCTCCTGCCTCCCCTTTCCCTCATCCACCTGCTGGCCTCTGTGGAAGCTCCGCCGTAGCCACCACCAAACAACTGAGTTATTTTTATACAGTTACAGCCCCCCCCCCCAAACAAAACAAACAAACAAACAAACATACAAAACAAAAACCATAGGCCCGTAAAAATTAAAAATCACCATTGGCCCATGCCCGATGGCACTACCAGTCCAGCTATGGTCGTGCCATCGGTTAACCCTTTGTGTGCCAGCTGTGGCACACGTGCCCTTTGCCAACCCCAGCCCTATATTACAAAGCAGTGTTCCCCAAACACTGTGATGTGACACATAGGTGTGCCCTGAGAAATGATCAAGTCTGCCATGGAAGATTATCTGGTTCCACCTGATTAGTACTCTAAGCATTTGGTGTGAGTAATGGGCAGAACAATTACATTCTTTTCCACTAGAGGGCAGTAAAAGTATATACTCTAATTAAACGGGTTGCCAACTGCCAGTAAAACAGAAGATGACAAAGAAGGAATTACATGATAGTCATGTTGTGAAACGACCAGCGCATAGTAGCAATAGATAAATATTTGAAAAGAAAAGCAGTCAATCTATCCTGGCTCCTGGAGAAAATTCCAATCCAGATGAAGGCCCTAGCATGAGTAGTGAAGAAGAAAGCAAAAAAGGTATATTGGGGACAAACTGAGCCAATTCCGCTATTTGTTTAGTGGTGTGCCGTGTGATGTTTCCAATGTGAAATATGTGCGTGGCTCGAAAAGGTTGGGAAATATTGATATAAAGTATCCTGGTTACAGTTTTTCTGCACATGTTTTGCACAGGTAACAAAAATCGTGGCTGTCACCTTTACTTGACTGAAGGTCACAGTTTGCTACTGCAGAGTATATTTACTGTCTTTGCTGAAGCTGCTTTGTGGGGAGTTGTAAAATGGGGTGCAGAATAAATCTGATTTTTTTTCAGCGAGCTTTTGTTAAACAGATTACTGACGATCTCAGAAGGTATTTCAAACATATTCTACACTTTATATCTACCTTAAGCTTGAATCCAGCAACCCAGATCACTATGGAGTTTCCTGTGATGCCAAGCACAACAGTGAGCGTGTACAGGATGATGCTGACATTCACCAAGCCAGCACTCACCACCTTAGTTTCCTGGTCATCCTTAGAAAAGGTGAGTATGTGCGTGGGAAGAGAGGCATTGGGAAACATTGTGTGGCTGAAAACGACAGAACAGAAGAAAAACCAGTTACTCAGCATGTCTCTCATGACTTAACAGGAAGCACCCAGCAGTTTTTGTGACTTTTTGCATTTTAAAGATGGGTTAAGTTCCAATTTTACAGTCAGAAACATAGAACCAACTTAACTGGAAGCAAAGTTTTCTTGTATGCCTAGTTTATGTTTTATTGTGTTAATTTCCCCTTCTTTCTCTATCATCCCTGTGTTTCCTGTGAGAGTCTGTCTCTTCCTTTGTTTATGTGTCCTCAGTCATGTTTGTGCCTTACTTCACATCTCTTGCTCCCTCCCTCTGTATCTCGTCTCCCTTTTCTGTTCCCATCCTTGTGTTTCACACCATGGTAAATTGACTGATTCTCATATAGCACTTTTCTACTCTCCCGGAGTACTCAAAGCGCTGTATACAACATGCCTCATTCACACCCACTCATACGAGCACTTCTAAACTCAAGTGCAAACTAATCTACATTCACACACATTCATACTCTGATGAATGCATCAGAGGGCAACTTGGGGTTAGTATCTTGCCCAAGGATATTTGGCATGCAGACTGGGGAAGCCAAGGATCAAACCACCAACCTTCCAATCAGTAGCTGATCTGCTCTACCACCTGAGCCACAGCCACCCACTACCATGTCTCTCCTGTCTGTCATGTGCATCCATGTGTTTTCTCCCCAGCCCATCTTGTTCTCTCACCCTCTCCATCTTCTCAGTCTGTTTGTCCTCATGTTTGTTCTCCCCCAGGTCCCAGTGTCAAACCTGTGTGTTTTAGTCTTCCTCCCAGTATATTACCTGTTTTATTTTGACAGTCTTTCATCCCGTGTTCAGTGTGTTCTGTGTTACTTTGCGATGTCATTATGTCTACTGTCCCAGCTGTGCTCCCATGTGTTCCCTCGTCACCCTCAAGTTTATATATTGTGCGAGTTTCCCTGTGTTTGTCCGGCACAGTTTTCTATGTGTCTCCATGCCTCCAAGTATTTCAGATTCCATGCATTTAGTTCTTCCCAGTTTAAGTTTTTATGTTAGTTCTCATCTAGCTGGTTTACTCATTTCATTTATGTTTCTCATCAGCCACAATAAAGGCTCACTTTTTGCTAAGTTTAGTCCCACCTTCGTTGTCTGCATTCGTCCACACCTCACACCAGCCAGCTGTCTGTGACCGGCTTCTACTTTGCTTCATATGAGGGGACTTCTTGCCCTACATATGGGTGCTCCTTACACTGCTCACAATTGCACATCGATTACTTGTAAGCATTGTAAAAAAAAAAAAGTACAGCCTCTTTCAAGGTTCAACCCTGACTGATGGATTATTTGTAGTTGAAAACATTCTTCTCCAGTCTTCATAGGAGTTGGAAATTAAATATCAGTCCTTTCAGCTACTAAAGTTTCCAAAGATTTAGGAATTCTTTTTTCATGACACTTCCTACATGTTTGGAGGTTAATGCAAGATTTTTTTTTTAAAAAAACTCTTGCTGTGAGAGCTTAAAGGAGTAAATAATGTTCTACAGTAGTCCTAAATGACATAAAATTCCCCCAAAGAGCCAAAAAGATAACATAAAGATGTTAACAACACTGATGTTGGTAAAAACAAGATTTGTTCAGAAAGTTAATATGTTATAAACAAAAACAGTAGCAGCTCAAAGGAAAAGAGCTGTTAAGTTAAAATGTGGTTTCTGCAATCAAAGAGGGAATCCTTTGTAAGTTCTGTGAAAATATTTTGTTATTCGCATTCCGGTGTAGTGGACAAAACCATGAATGGCACAAAAATCAAATCCCATCACCTGACCACAGTCCAAATATCAAACAACAATCTGATAAGAGAAATCTAACCCAGAATTATTTTCTTACCTGAAATATTAAACTGCTCTCACAGAGCTGTGGTGAGCTGCTTCAGTCTTAGTGATAAGAGGAAGAAGTGAAAATGCAATCTAACGATGTCTGTCATGGGAACTATAGCTTTATTACCGTTAGTTTCTGTTATGTCACTCACACGCACACAGCTTCCTTTTTTCACTGTCTCTGACTTTGTCCTGGTTTTTGCATAGCGTTATGTCACTTTAGTTTACACAGAAACACATTTATATCACTTGCCCGTTTGTCACTCACACACATAGATGGCTGTTAGATCCTGCAGGATTAGCTCAAGTCACAAGAATAATATAAAGATGAAAATGTTGAACACAGACAATGGGGACGTGGCACATTTGAACATAAATCTCTTTACCAGAGATTTTACGAGTGGAGGCAAAAACAGTAGCATTTCAAAAGAAAAGAGCTGTTGAGTAAAAGTGTGGTTTCTGCAATCAAACAGGAAATGATGTCCTCAGTCACATAAATCCGTCATTTCTGATTGTAGCGATTCCCCAACTCTGTGTGAATGGTGCTCATGGCCATTGATCAGTGATGACTATCCAGCACATCCACACTTGTAGCTGCAACAGGTTGCTGCCCCATAGCTGTTGGATTCAACAGAGTTCTGATGGTATCTGCTGAGGCTTAGGCCTTAGCACTTATCTGCATTTTGAAATATGCTAGTTTGTCTTTGGTCACTGTCCTGTTCACCTGAAACGCCTTGGTTTTCAGTAGTGTGTGTGGAAACGTTTCAGTAGTAACGGCCCCAAATAACATAAAAACTGCATGTCAGGCGTCAGATGGTTATGAGACAAACTTTGAAACCACACACACAGAGACACGAATATATACATATACATAATTTATTTGATTTTTAGATATTGTTTGAGTAAATTGTTCCAACAGTCATAGAGATTACAAGTTGCATTGATGGACAATAGATATCAAAGAATAATACTCTTTCATAAATTTGAAGGCATTTAAAAAATGGTCTACTATGTTAAAGAAAAAAATCAAGATCTATAACATATTATATACATATGTACATTTTTTGAGCAACATTTACGATCTTTGTGCCTTCTTCACAATACAATGAAAGTAATAAAAATAATAATAATTTGATTTCCTGTGTAGTAACAGACAGATCAAAGTGTCTGCACTCCAGTTTACATTTGTTAAAAACTAAAAAATGGACACGTAATCTTCCGAGCATCACAATTACTCAAAAAAAACTTTGCACCCACTGCTGTCAAACTCCTTTCTGCTTTTACAAGATTGTTGTAAACACAGAGCTTCAATCCAAAGACTGATCAGTGCACGGAGTAATTTGGCCACCTGTATAATCTGTCAGAGCCCTCGTATAAACTCCCATCAGACCGTTTTTAAACCTATCCCTCATTTTTAGCCCCATGCAAAAGTACAGCAGTGGGTTCACACAGCTGTTAAAATAGGCAATGCTCTGTGCTACAGTAAACCAGATTTTCATCACATCATTATCACCATTGATCATTCTCACAAGTTGGAGGCAGTGATAAGGTGCCCAGCACAGGAAGAAGGCAATGACCAAACATGCTATTACACGCAGAGGGCGGGACTTCCCTGACAGACGGGTGCGTCGGATTCCCACCCCAGCCAAGGTATAACAGATTAGAATGACCATAAAAGGAAATATGAAGCCACACAGGAAGCGGATGGAGTAGAGAGCAACTTTGGTGCTGTTGTACCCCTCTGCCTTCTCTTTCGGGTCCACAGAACATTTAGTCAGGTTGTTGTTGTCCATGTACATTTGGCGATGGATGAAGTAGGGAATGCTGAAGACGATCGCTGCAATCCAGACGCAGACTGCCACCACCCTCGCTGCCGACAGGGTGCGTCGGCGCTTTGTGAAGACTGGCCACCAGATGCAGACCATTCGATCCAGACTGATCACAGCCAGCAGGAACACAGAGCAGAACATGTTGGTGTATTTGAAGAAGCCGGTGAACTTACAGAGGAAGAGGCCAAAAGGCCAGTGGTCTGACAAGAACAGCCGAGTGAGAGAGAAGATTCGTGTGAAGCAGAAGATCAGGTCTGCTATCGCCAAATTCACCAGCCACACATTGGTGACCGTCAGCTGTTGAGGCAGAAGAAAATAAAAGATGGAAAAGAGATAAGAGGAAGAAAAAAATAGAAAAAATGGAAGAAGCAAGTAACCTGACTGGGATGTTATCTATGCCAATTTATTTATGTCAAAAGCAGTGTGTTAAAAAAGATATAACCACAAGCAGATAAGATAATTTTACAGGTTTAGGTATTATTACCACATATGAAGTTACATTTGGTGTGTGTCAGTTCAAATATCTGCGCATTTAGAACTCAACCACAAAGAAGCCATTGCACACCAGAGCGTCACTTTGCGAAGGCTACAGCAGATTCATGCTCTGCGAACACGATTCCACTCAGAGGGATGAGAGGGGTTTTCATCCACCCCACACATGCTTCCATGTAGTTCTCCAAAATCCTGACTACATGTCACTGAAAGTGGATGACGTAAGCAAGCACATGAGGACAGTGGGATGGAAAAACTCCCATTTAACAGGAAGAAATCTCTGACAGAAGTAAGCTAAGGGAGGTGCGGCCATTTGCCAAGACCAGTTGCAGGTGATGTGAGGAAGATAGGACAGCCAGACTAAGCGTGGAGGCTTCCTGTGAAGCAAAGGAGGATCCAGAGTAACCTGATCAAGTTCTGATATAAGCCAATCTCGAAAATAGAGATTATACAAGATTTGATGATTATTCAAGATCTTGTATTCAAGAAGAAGGATTTTATACCAGGTTCTTGATTTAACAGGGAGCCAATGAAGTGAAGTCTGTATGGGACAAATGTGCTCTCTCTTTCTAGTCCCTGTCGGTACTTGTTGCAGCACCTCTAAAAGCTGTTTCTTTTATAAGCTTCTCGGATGAGACAGGAAACATCTTCAACTTAGTTAATGAAGATCATCCTAAGTTAGTCAACTTGTTAATTTGTACTGCAAAAGGATGTATTTTGGTCCATTCTTAGCCCTAAACAAGTACTTTTGATACATAAACCTGAAAGATAAGGGCAGGCTTGGATCAAAAAGTAGGAGGTTTGATCCCTGGCTGCTCCAGTCTGCATGCCAAATCTCTTTAGCCAAGATATTAACCTCAAGTTGTTGTTGTTGTTGTTTTCACAGAGCTTTTGTTAAAAAGATAAATGGCAAGCTCAGAAGGTATTTGAAACATATTATATACTTTATATCCACCTTAAGTTTGAAGCCAGCCACCCAGATCACCATGGAGTTCCCTGTGATTCCGAGCACAACGGTGAGCATTAAGAGGACGATGGTGATATTGTGCACTATGGAATTGATGCCCACCGTAGTTGCCTGGTCATCCTCAGGTTTGAGAGTGTCGGTGAGCAGCGAGGCATTGGGACACATTGTGTGCCTGAGAAGGAAAAAAACAGAAACAGAACAGAAAAAATTAAAAATGGCACCTTTAAGACAGACACAAAAAAAACTATGCACAAAAGAAACATGCAACTTTGCTGCGTTGCTTGAGTGCCTCTCTCTGCATTGATCATATCTTTAAACCACGGTGAAGAAAACCTCTAACAGCCTTTCCTGTGCCTAACAGGAAGACAGATGTGTGCAGCTCTTTTAGGTTAGCCAATAGGCTGGATCCTATGGGCTAAGAGAGATAGAGAAACATCCTCAACATCCATGACTAATTTGCCTTGGGAGACCCTATAGCAGGGGTTTCCAAACTACGGCCCATATTTAATAGGCCCACAAGAAATTTTATAAAATAGAATATGGCCCCCACTTCAGCTTTTGCTTGAGTGTATTGCATTTCCTAGTTTTAACACCAGGGGGAGCTACTGTTGATCAAGGCAGTTGCTCCATCAAAAAGGACAATCACAGAAGAAATTTACCTCAAGTTACTAAACATGGCAGAACCAAAGAAGCGAAAGGTAGAAAGTGAGTGCAGAAAATTTCAGACATGGTAGGAGAGTGAATATTTCTTCAAAGAATTCAAGGGGAAGTGTGTCTGTTTGATCTGCACTGAAACTGTGGCGGTTATGAAAAGTGTACAATGTACGACGTCATTATGAAATCAAACATCAGGCCTATGCATCCTACACTGGTGCTGAGCGAGAGCAGAAAGTAAAGCAAATGGTAGCTATCCTGCAGGGTCAGCAACAGTTTTTTTTTTTCGTGCTCAAAGGTCCAGGAAAAGGCTACAATAGCCAGCATTGAAGTCGCCCAACTCATCGCAAGACATGGCAAGCCTTTTTGAGATGGAGACCTCATAAAATACTGCCACATTAAAGTTGCCTAAATAATGTGTCCGGAAAAAGTGCAGGATTTTTACTCCATTGCATGTGATGAGAGCACTGATGCCACAGACATCGGACAGCTGCTAATTTTTTTGTGGGGAGTGGATGAGAACTTTGGAGTTTCAGAGGAGCTGCTCGATCTTAAGAGTCTAAAAGGCACAACAACGGGTATGGATATTTTTGAAGCTGTCAGACTCAATTCACAAAGTGGGACTTAAATGATGCCACTCAAAAAAAAAAATATCAGTCTATTTGGCTCAACATACATATGTGAGCAAAGAACCAAAATGAGCGATCTCCAAGAGGTCCTTCGCATCTCAACCACTAAGTTTACTCCAGACCAACCAGCCATCCTTCGGTCCACAGCGCAGCATCAGTGCTCCAACTGAGTGCAATGCCGTTCCCACTTTAGGTGAGTAAAAAATATATTCCACAGTACCTGTGGGTTAATAAGCATGCATGTGCAGGTACACATGCTTTAAATATCAATCACGCGCATCAATTCTGTCACTACCCTGCTTTTTGTGCACCACTTTCTTATATGCGTTTTTTTGTTAACACACAGACTACACACCGCTGTGCACAGCGCACACACAAAGTCAGTTGATGTCATCTGATGCAGATTTGCTCTTTGATCAAGTGACATTCTTCCTATTTGTGGCACAAGTGGCATCGGATCAGCACCGCAGCTGGATGCCCCGATTTACATACCCAGTGCAGATGACACTCACCAGAATAATTTACTAAAATTATATGCACTCCTGTTATTAAGTCCAGTTCAGTCTGTTAATGTTGATAACTGTTTCAAATGAACGTTAATAGGTGTGTTGCTAAGCCTAATAACTTAAATATTGTTGAATATATTTAAAGTTTTGTCTTTAATTATATTCAACAATATAACATATTTGACCACTTTTAATTGATTTTTCTAACTTTAATACACTAAAGTTTAGACTATATACCTAATTTCTAGTAAGTGGCCCAGCCCCTCCTATATTTTTATGTATGTGGCCCTCGGTGAAAAAAGTTTGGACACCCCTGCCCTAAAGGGACCCAACTGGGCCTGAGAACATAGCTCCTGGATCCTTATGATACACAAACCCCTCTACCACACTTTGCCAAAAATATTAGTTCAATCTTATAAAGTCCAGTAACGCGCTTCTCGTGTTCTTTGGCAAACTGATGACATTTTCTCAGTTGTCATTTTCCATGGATTTTGTTACAGTTTTGAGGAAGGAAAGATGTAGTGTCCACAAATATTTTTCAGTGAATAAATTATTTTTGGACATCTATCCTCAATGTAACAATATATTAGTGACTGAGCGAATGTACCGACAAAGTGTTTTTTTTTCTTCCCTCAAAATCTTCTAGCAGAGACTTGTGGTCTCCGTTAAACTACAGTGAAAATTTTCATATCTTTCTATTTTTTCTTTTTAACTTACTGTCAATTAAATGTGTACCGGACTTCAATCAAAGAAACAAAACACAATGCCTTCTTTGGTTAGTTTAGGCTCACGGTGAGCATCATTGTTCTGATATACCATAGAGAGGAAGATTATTTTGAACAGGTGAACAAGGCAGGAAAACTCACTGTTTATAAACCCTACAGTAACGGTAGCAAGTATTTGTCTTAATGGAGGAATAAAAATTGAGAAATCTGACCAAGACAAAGTTTCGTACCTGAAATGTTGAACTGATGTTAGAGCTGAGGCGTTGGTTAAGTCTTAGTGAACAGAGGCAGAAGTGGAGATGCTCATGTTCATCTGTGCTGTGGTTACATCAAGTTTGGCTGTTATCTACTTTCTGTCAAATTTGTGTACTATACACACGAACACCACTTCCTCTTTTTCTTATCATGTGTTTTTCTTTATCGTCCTTTAAAGACATGAACACATAAAAGACCTTTCTTTCTGCATGCATAGCATTTTTGTTTTATTTTATTGTTTCCTGTTTACAACCACATTCATGCCACCTCCCTGATTGTCAGACACACAGCTGCCCAAGCATAGATAATGTCAGAGGTTGCAGAATTAAGACCCAAATGCAGAAAAATAATAATTGAGGGGTATTGAGTAATTGAGGGGTCATTTCCGCGATGCACGTATCGAGGCTTGCTTCATTTATGGGAGGAGCTGAAAATGACGTCCGAAGCCTCGTTGCCCGGCTGTACCACGTGACTGGTTCAGGAAGTGGTTCGAACTTTACCGAACCTTTGACAGCAATATAAACCCCTCAGACTTCATTCAAAATGTGGGTGTTTGATGGAGAGTTGCAGTTAGTGAGTTTGGAGACAGTTTGGAGGTTTATGAGAGTGAGGAGAGAAAGTCAGGAGAGAATGGAGCCAGCTAAGAAGAGGAGGATGTCCTCCCCTGTGTGGGAACATTTTGATCTTATATCTCCCAACAAGGTATGTAAATTTCTACAGAAGATGTATTTTCATAATACTGATGGTGCAATACAATTTATGTTAAGCGCCTTTACTTTTGTACAAGGTGAAGTGTTTGCTATGTGCCAGGGAGCTGGGATATAACAACAACACCTCATCCATGCTTAGGCACTACAGAGCTTTGCATGAGAATAAGGGGAACACCGATTGTGGAGCAAGACCAGGTGAGCCATCAAATGATAATATAGCATGCAGTAATGTAACTAAATGATATAACAATATTATACAACTGTAATAAGTTACGTGTGTGATATTTATATTAGCGCTTTGTTTTTGTTGTCTTTCCTCAGGAGAACAATCTCAAATAGATCAAAACCTGGTTGGCAAGGTGATCGAGGACTCCCAGCCATTTAGCATTGTGGAGGACAAAGGATTTAAAAGATTTGATAAATCATTAAATCCTAGCTATGTTCTCCCCACTAAAAAGGTCATAAAAGCAGTGAAAATTTAGTTTTTACAGAATAAAATGTGGGCAGGATTGAGGCTCAAAGCCTCAGTCTGTAGCTGTACATACCTCAACGTTACAAAAGCACAACCACTGTCCACACCACAACCACACCTCACAGTAAATGATCATTTCCATTTTAAGCATTTCCAAATGATCATTTTCCATACTGCCAGTATAAATATACACAGTATACTGCCATCACTACGATATACATGTTTTACACACTCCTTTTGTTGTTGACATTTACAGGCTGTGTGCAAAAGGCCACACCCGTCAAATTCATGCCAACTAATATTTTTACGTCCTGTAGATGTCCTACTAGAGCAAATGAAGCTTCAAGACGCTTTGCGCTGGGGTGAACCAATTGGATGAAAAGCTTCAGTGCTTCAGGAAGCTTCATCTGCCCATCACTAGTTGCCGGAGCAAGCCGTGTGGATTTAACAAAGGACCCAAGATGCAGATATGCAGTGAAGTGAGAGGGCTTTATTGACACAGAACCCGAGTGATAACAAACAAAAGGCGAAAAACCAAAGTTAAAAATACACTACACTGGGAAAACTAAAACCTAAACAACAAACCTGAACACGAGAGAAAGCAACTTGCAGGGAGAATTCACAGGATGCCAGCGGGAGATTCACAGACAAGAAAACACCAAATAACACAGACGAACCAGCAACTAACAGAGGCAGACACGAGGTTTAAATACACAGAAGGATAACGAGGGAATGAGACACAAAAGGAGGGCACAGCTGGGAGTAATCAGACCTGACGAACCAGGGGAAAGTAAACTGAACACACTGAGATCAGACACGGACCTTCAATGTAGAACAGGAAACACACACACACACACGGACACAGACTCAGAGACGCAGACTAACACAGAGACCTTACAACACAAAAGGGGATACACAGGCAAGGATGACACCAAACAGGGAACACAACTAAACCCAGGGAAACCAAAACACCCCATATGGAAAAGATATATATAAATCTTATAAAGTTTGTATCTGTCTTGTGTGAAACTTGTATGAAAAGCATACAAGACTGAAAACATATATAAGATCCCTTGAAAAATTATATAATGAAACTTGTATGTTTTGGATACTTACTAAAACAATATATGAAAGTAATAAGAAAGTGGCCACTTTCATGAGTAATCACATATAAGTTTTTACTATTTCTTTTCCATATGGGACCACAGTCACAATACATAAAACTATCAAAAGTAAAAGTACCAGGACCATGACAAAAACAAAATGAAACTAATGGCTCATGTTGAAATCTATAAACCAAGATCTCTAAATATTAAAACTCAGGTTATAGTCTAAGGATGGTCTTACATCCCACCCCAAGTGAACGCAGGTACCACCTCTGAAAACTGAGGAAGTTCAGGGTCTCTCCAGGGATGCTCAGGACTTTCTATACAGGTGCTGTGGAAAGCATCTTCACGCAGAACATCATGTCCTGGTATGGAAACAGCTGTTTCCCAGATCACTTGTAAGGCATTTTAAAAAAGTACAGCCTCTTTCAAGGTTCAACCCTGATTCATGGATTATTTGTAGCTGAAAACATTCTTCTCCAGTCTTCATAGGGGTTGGAAATTAAATATCAGTCCTTTCAGCTACTACAGTTTCCAAAGATTTAGGAATTCTTTTTTCTTTTTTTAATGCAAGATTTAAAAAAAAGAAAAACTCTTGCTGTGAGAGCTTAATGGAGTAAATAATGTTCTACAGTAGTCCTAAATTACATAACTTTCCCCAAAAGAGCCACAAAGATAAGATAAAGATGTTAACAATGCTGTTGTTGGTAAAACAAGATATGTTCAGAAAGTTAACATGTTATAAAGTAAAAGAGATTTTACCAGGGAAGCAAAAACAGTAGCACTTTAAAGGAAAAGAGCTGTTAAGTAAAAATCTGGTTTCTGCAATCATAGAGAAAAACCTTCATAAGTCCTTTGCCTAACTAGAGGGAACATGACCAAACAGAAAAAGAGGAAACATTTTACTGTGCAAATGAAGGATTAGGATTTCGTGCATGGTTAAACAAAAACTTTTTATAACGTACAGAACTGATAAGATCAGGTGCTGCGCAGTGGAGGGTAAACACTGTAATCTGTATGAGGAAATAAGTGAGTACGCTGTTAGAGTGATTTCATGAAATGTTGTTATTGTTGTGCTTTAGGTTGTAAGCCTTGTCTTAAAGAGTATGTTCAGATATTCTTTTGTTCTCCTCCCCAGCCTTTAAATTGTGGGGAGGCCGTAATGTTTAACTACAGGCACATTACATGCGAGATCCTGGTTTCCTTATCTTCCGAGGAATGGTCACTCCCGGCCACTTAGTGGCTCGCCTATGCTTGTATATGGTGAACCGTTAAAGTTGAGCCATATACTGGAGGAGCATAGATGACCCTTTTGTAATCAGCAGGAAGTCACACAGAAATACACACACACACACACACACACACACACACACACACACACACACACACACACACACACACACACACACAGACTGATGTTGTTTAGATATGCCTGCTTAGGCATGTCACATGTATTTGTAAAATGCCTATTCATGAGGCTAACCAATGAAAGCAGCTTGCAGAGGGAAGGTAGTTGAAGTAGTTCGGAGGCAGCTACTTCCTTTTCAGCAGATGCAATAAAGAGTGCTGTGCTATCTCGTTCTTGAGTGAGTGTCTGCTTATCCAGCAGTTTCAGGTATATATCCCTGATAGGGATGGGTGCCATGATGGCACCGGTTCGGACATAAACGGCAGTAACCAGACCGAAAAGCAGCGCACATTTCGGTGCTTTTTTTTCCTGAGATGTCATACACTTTGAATTATCACCAATCATTTTACGTTTATGAGGATAGTGGGCGGGTCCAGGTACGTACATTCTTTTAGAGCAGAGCTACAGATTAAAAATGCCCAAGGTGAAGCAGTCAAAGTCTTGTTGTACTTCACAGCAAAAGATGCAAACTCAGCAGCCTGCAACAAGTGCTTTAAGCTGATACTGTGATACTATGCAAAGGAGGTCACACCTCAAATCCAATGAAACACCTGGCAACGCATAGCGGTTTTTTTAAAAGCCGAAAAATGCGTCGTATTTGATAGCTTGCTGCGAGACCTCACACCGAGCGCATCTACTGCGGGTGTGGTGCCTGTTATCGGACCCGGAGTTAGCAACATCCCCCAGAAACCCGAAGAGGAGAGTCCTGGCCCCTAGCCCTGCCGGTGTAGCAGAAATGATGAGGATGATGATGCAGCAGCAGCCGTTCTTCTCTGCGTAGCTTAATGTTGTTCGTGTGTAATTTACGTTGAGTAGGCTAACCACGTTATTACATTAATGCATGTAAGGTGAACTAGCAAACATCATCATAGCTACATGCGGCTGCCTTATTGTTTGATGGCAGATGCTCCCTTCACCCTGGCCAAAAAGGCTAAAATGACCAAAGACAAAGTGGAAAACAGCTAAACATGAGAGGTTTTTGGACAAAGTTTGTGTTTTTTCCATTGTTTAAGCACTGCTTCCAGCCAAGAGTGATACCATATATGCCCTATAGCTGCAGAAAAGGCTAACATTGTTATCTTTTTACAAAAAAAAAACAGCTGAACATGAGAAGTTTTTGGACCAATTTTGGGTTCTCCATTCTTTAAGCAGCGGTTCAAGCACCGTTTAAGCACCGGCACCGTTTCAAAAGTACCGGTTTGGCACCGGTATCGGATAAAACCTAAACGATACCCATCCCTAATCCCTGATATTTAATTGGTCCTTCAAGGCGGATGTGGGATCTTAGTTCGCCGAGGAGGGGAACGACGGGCCGAAGCCTGACATCAGCCAGGACCTTAGGTGGCCTGTAGAGAAGTTCCAGGACGTAAGGTTTGTTGCTGGGCCAGTTGTATAGTGTCTGTCTCCCCCTCGACGGGCACGGATCCACACTTCCAAAGCAGATCTCATCTGGGAACAACTTTGTATGACTATACTTTCAGTTTCGTATATACGGAGTGTAGTTGGGAACTACTTAAGTCTCTCGGGGAGAGCCATGATCGGGGATCGTGAGGCCCAGTGTCGGGCACACATAGAGAAGGGGCCCATCACCGAGGGTGACATAAAAGCCTTTACCAACGTGCAGGGTAAAGCTACATTCAAGGACTGTGTGGAGCCTCGTGTCAGGACACGCGAAGGGAGGCTCGTTATTGACGTCAGAATGGGCCTGTGTGTGTGCACGGGTGTGAGTGAGTCTGATTGTTGTTTTGCATGCAGTCACTTCTAAGCTGATGAGCAAGCTACACATTTTCAGAGCAGGAGCTGCTTGAGAACGCATCAGAGGGAGGGAAACAGAGCTATGATTACTCGAGCATGCAGCTATCTGTGAGTTCAATTTCTTCCTCACACGTTCGATATAAAAAAATTTATCGTTTCATTTTACGCTATCGTTTGTTTAGTGGTGTCACAAAATAAACGTTTGCAGAAATACTTTTTCACTGTTTTGATGGTCACTGTAGTGGCTATATTAATTTCTTACAGTTCTCTCTTTCTCTTATATTTAATATAACCACACTTTTTATTTTTGTTACTTTCACAGTGCACTGAAATTTTAGTTTGATAATCTCGCCATCATTTAAGCAGATCTGAACAATTTGGACTGAAAGAGTCCCTGAAAGTAGGGCTGTTCGATATAACGATATATATCGGATGACGATATAAAAACGTCTATCGTTTCATTTTACGCTATCGTTTGTTTCATGGTGTCGCAAAATAAACTTTTTACAGCAATATTTTTTCATCGTTTTGATGGTCACTGTAGTGGCTATATTAATTTCTTGAAGTTCTCTCTTTCTCTTATATTTAATATAACCACACTACGGACGTTGTCGTTAGCAACAACGACGGTAACACCATCGCGTGTCCGCTTGTTTATGTTCCACATAAACCTTTCACAATAAAGCTCAAGATCCTGTTGAGACTTTTCAAAATAAACTGAATCACGTGAAAGAGCAGATTATTTACGGATGAGAAGTAAAAAAGAGCCGACAGGTGATAAAAAATAAACCTTAGACTGAAACGTTAGAACAGGCTTTTCCCCGCAGCACGCCGTGTAATAAATACTCACAAAGAAAACGGTGGCCATTCCAACTTATGTCTAAAAATGTATAGTTTCATGCATCGGTTGCATTTGTTTACCTTTTAGCTAAACCACTTGTTCAGCTAACTGTTCAGTCAGGGGTCTCTGCACCTTCTGACCCTGCATCTGTTCCTACTGGAGCCTCAGGAGAGGCCATCCAGTACGCTCCCACGCCGCCATCTGTCTCCGTTGGCAGTTCAGGAGAACTGTTCCAGCTATCTGTCTCATCTTCGCCAGAGGTCCCTACACATGCTGGTCCTTTGTCTGTTCCCGCTGGGGGTTCTGGAGAACTGCGCCAGCTGTCTGTTTCCCCTGGGGGTTCGAGGGGCCCGTCCAGCCGCATGTCTCCGTTGGAGCGTCTGAGGAGCCGCTCCAGCCATCTTCCGTCTCCGTTGGAGGCTCCGGGGAGTCCATGCAGCCAGCCCTGGGTCAGCTTCCTGAACTGCCTGTGTGGATTCGGTTTTGGTTCTGCTCCAAAAAACATTTGGCAGAGGTGGAGAAAGCTCTTGGTGTTACTCATCTGTGAAGCATTTTACCATCCAGCATTGCAGGGCATTGTAAAAAATGCTAATCGAACTTTCAAGAGTAAAATAGCCAAAACAATATTTGTCTATAAGAAAAGACATGGCCGATTTGTCACATCCAAAATGGATTTATGTAATAGCAAGAACTCGTCCACGGGACTGTTTTTTTTTTTTTCCTTGAAGGTAGTCAATCAGTAAAAAGTAGAATACAACTAGTAAGGGCATATGTTATTGATGTCGCAAAAAAGAAAGACAAAATTTAACTCATTGAGTTTAACCCTGATAGATCCAATTATAATGTACCATTATACCCAGAAGATCGAGAGGAATTTAAATGTATACTAGCTTTGCATAGTCAACACATGACTGATAACTGTTCTGTCCTGAGCTTTTGTTTCCTATAGCACCCGACTTGACCACACCATCAGTTTTCATACCAAACGAGGGTAATTATACATGTCTGACACGGAGGAATCTTACCAAAGTGGGAGAGATAAGCCCTGACTGGGGTAACAACACAATGAATGTGACTTTATGGTCAAATTCCTCAAGATTTTGATATCATGGGTAGATTTGTTTTGATATTGTGGAGGGAAAAGGCTGTTAAATTTCCTCCCTAGTATCTGGTTAGGTACCAGTTGGGACTGCCAGTAACAGTTATAGGACATAGGCAAAAGGTACAGCAGTCCAGAAATCTAAGTAGACAGTCTATATTAGACAATTTTGATCTTACACAAAATTCTCCAACATGTATGGATGCAATGGGAATACCGAGAGGAGTTCCAGATGAATATAAACTGGCAAACCCAATAGTTAACAAGTTTGAATCCACAGTACTTTGGTTAACACCCAATAAGATTTCTTGATGCATGCGCAATCATCCAGCTAAGTAGATTCCAAAAGGTTGATCCTGTACATCTGTTTTCAGTGGGAGAAACGTTTCAGCACTTATCCAAGTGATTTCTTCAGTCTCAGCTGACTGCAGGTTTCCCCAACCTCATAAACAGTACATTTGCACAATAACTGAAACAAGCCCACTGAAAGAACAATGGACTGTGAGGTCAATTCCTTGATCAAGGAAATTTTTCTTCTGGTGTCCAGGTGCCGAGGCATTGCTGAGCTTGATAAAACAGTGCACATTTCCTCTTCAGTGACTGATGCTACTGATATGGGCAAGCTGCTATGCGGATGTGAGGAAAAGATAGATTCTAAGTGACTATCTGTCACGGACCCGGTGCCGGGGACTCGGGGTTCGTGAACAGTGTGGACCTTTATTGTTATTAGTGTATTGGATGTATGTTTGCTGCACTGTGCTCTTGTGTTCCATGCTGGTGTGTGTGTGTGTGTGTGAGGCTGGAGGATGAAGGACAGCCACCTGCAGGCCTGATGGGTGTGGCCCTGCCAGCTGCTGGTCACGCCTAGCTTACCACACACCTGCTTCTGATCAGGATCGTCGGGGGAGCTACTTAACAGAGCGATGGAGCTTCCTCCGGCGCAGGATCGTTGAGTTAGACTCCATGTCAGTGTTTCTAGTGTTGTTAAAGTGTATGCCTGCCGGAGTTGGTGCCATAACGGCTGTGTCTGTGTTTTTCCCAGTCAAAGAGGAGGTACTGGTCCGTATGTGTGGGCTTACGGTAAACTTCAATGGTGAAGCTTCCATTGTCTTCAATGCGCACGCCGCAATCCAGGAAAAGCAAACAGTTATCCTTTGTGTCTTCTCTGGTGAACTTGATGGTTTTTATCCACAGCGTTGATGTGAGCAGTGAAGGATTCCACTTCTTGTCTTTTGATTTTGACCCAAGTGTCGTCTACATATCTGTACCAGTGGCTGGGTACTCTCCCTTTAAGGAGCCAAGAGCTTTTCTTTCCACTTCCTCCATGTAAAGGTTGGCTACAATAGGTGACACCAAGTGAAGAGAGAGACTACATCAAAGGTTTCATCTGAATCCAGGGTAAGTTTCTGGACCTTGTCGGTGAAGTCGGTGGAGTTCTTGATGTGATGTGGGGTGTTCCTCACAAGAGGTGCAAGGATGGTAGCAAGGTGTTTCGAAATGTTGTAAGTGGCTGAGTTTATGCTGCTAACAATGGGTATGACTGTCCTCAGGTTTGTGTTCTTCTCTCTACAACACCAACTGTCTGCCATCTATAATCCAGTTTTGAGATCCCTTCCCAGACGCCGTAACGCCCACTCACATCCTGGGCCATCTGACCTCAGGAAATCACATATGGGGTGGGGGCTAGGTTTCACAATGAGCTCACCCAAAACCTTGGCTGATTGTGACCTACACCCATTTTCACACCTTGACTCATGTGATATAGGTAGAGCATCATTAGGGGTCCTTTGTCCCTCTCGGTGGGTTACTCCCACAGAGCTTAAATCTGAGACTCTCCACATTTGACCCTTAGAACTGAAGAAGCTTCTCGGATGACAGGTGAAACATGTTCAAGCAACTTAAAGAAGTCCAGATGCTTTTCTTTTCCAAGCTCCTTACACAATATAAGGTTTTATGTATCAAGATTTCATCAGAATAATCCAGCCATCAGTGGGTCCTAAAAGTAGCTCAATACAACCGGAGATGAACTACAAAACATATTGCATGTATGATGCAGCTGAATGAGTGTGTGGAGGGGGGAAAAATAGAAAGAGGGTAAGTAGCACTTCATAGGAAAAGAGCTGTTAAGTGTGTTTTCTATTGGGAAACAAAGCTGCTGCAGTTAAAGGCAAAACAAACAACGAACGATTTGACCATACAGTTTACAAGATGAGAAAACATGTGGTTTTCTGTCCCTACCAACCACTCAAATTAAAGTTTACATCCATATCTGATCAGGTGTCACTATTATAGATTAAACTGAAGACTCTAAAGAAATGGGACAAAAATTTGTTTCACCATATCAGTGTCTGTGAATGTATTATATGTTTTTTAATAAACCTGTTATGTTCAGTAACTTTAGCAAGCAGAATTATGGTTTTAATGCAAATTAGCAAAAAAGATGTGATAATAAAGAAAGAAGAGAAAAGATTTTGGCTGGAATAACACATTCCAAAAAATCTTTTGGCAACTTAAAGACAGAAAAAAAAACCCACAAAATAAACACACAACTTTGAGAGTGCCTCTCTGTTCACATAGAAGTCTGACTGCTGACTAAACTAGAGTGCATCAAACCTCTAACGGCCTCTCCTGTGGCTTATATTAGTGACTGAGCTAATGTTTCTTCCCAGAAAATCTTCTGAGTCCTAATGCATGATCAGACATATGTTATTTTTCCAGTTTTTTTTTAAAAGTGTGTTCTGTTCATCTATAGTTTAAATTTTCACATCTTTTTCTTTTTTAATTGTAAAATTCTCTTCTGTTGTGTGTACGCTGTCTAGACTCCATTGAAGACATTTCTGAATACATTTCTCTAGAAACAAGCTCTAAATTATTTTTTTCCGTTGTTTTATATTATTTTATTGATATTTCTGATTTTATTGTGAAGCACTTTGTGATTTTTATATATAAAAAAGTGATATATAAATAAATTGTACTTACTTATGTGTTGTTAATAAAATGTGTGCCAGACTTCAGTCAAAGAGTAAAAACACAATGTCTCCCCTGGTCAGGTTAGGCTCCTGGTTGAGCACCATTTGATGACATAACATAGAGTGAAAAAATATTTTAAGCAGGAGAAATAGGCAGAAAAAAACATACTGTTAATAAACACTACAGTAACTGTAACAAATGTTTGTCTTAATGGAGGAATATAAATTGAGAAATTTGACCAAGATAAAGTTTTTTTTACCTGAAATGCTGAACTGATGTTAGAGCCAAGGGGAGTTGCTTCAGTCTCAGTGGTCAAAGGCAGAATTGAAGATGCATCCGCTCATGTTCATCTGTGCCGTGGTTACGTCAAGTTCGGCTATTATCTACTGTCTGTCACATTCGAGTACTCTATACACATGCACATCACTTCCTCTATTTCTTCCAATCATGTGTTTGGCTTTATCTTCCTTTAAAGACATGAACACATAAAAGACCTTTCTTTCTGCATGCATACTGGTTTTGTTTTCTTTTATTTTTTCCTGAACACAACTACATTCACATAACCTCCTTGGTTATCAAACACACAGCTGTTCAAGCATAGATACTGCCAGAGGTTGCAGAATTAAGATCCAAATGCATAAATAAATTATTAAAACATAAGCCCCTTTTTCACACAAACAAAAGAAAACAGAATCCAGAACATAGAAAAGCACACTAGAAGGGGAAAACAGGATGCAGGACAACAGCAAAAACAGGGTGTAAATCCTCACACTGATGCGAAGTGGTGACGAGTGTGTCCCATCACCCTCTGATGAGACACATTACCTTATTATTACTGTATTTATTTATTTTTCTTCCAGTGATGTGTTTGCAACATTATTGAGTTTTGATTTTCCTTTTAACCTCATGATTTTCCAAGAACTGAATTTCACATTTCTCTGTTTCAGTTCCTATCTATTTATTTGTATGGTGTATTTGTATGGTGACTTTCAGTTTTTTTGGCTTAGCTGCCTCGGTTGTACTACTGTTGGGGTGGTTATAGCTCTGGAGTAAATAGGTCATCGACCAATCAAGTGCTAGTAAGCCTAGTTAGTATTCTTATTTGTTTTGCTGTTGTCCTTCCATGTTGCCCTCTCAACTGTTGTTTTCTTTTTCTTTTTACTTTTTTTTTTTTTAAAGATGTAATAACTGACACCATTTGTGGTTTTAGAATTTGGGAAATGATTTTTGGTATCAAAAACTGCTGCGCACATCTGATCAGTTGTTTGTCATTTACATGTCTTTATCATTGCTGTTTCAGAGAAATGGCTCTTTTTTTTTTTTTATCAAGGAACCATCTTTTCAATGCTCTGCAGTTAAGGGGGAAAACAGAAAGTAGGCTGCTCATCTCAAAAACCGTCTGCAGAAATTCTTCAGAAAAGCAAACAGCTTTTAATGCAACACCACCAGTTAAAACATTTTTCAAATTGTATTTTTAAGTGTGTGGAACTGGAGCCAGATTCTTATTTTGTTAACTAGTAAATATGTGCCAAAGCATTTCATCCATTTTGAGAAAAAAGTAAATTAACCGTACAGAATCCAAAATTTAATTTCCTCACATATAAAGTTTTACATAACCAGGCCCCATCTTATCTTATAGATCTCAAAGCATCATAGTATCTAACATTTCATTTCTTTCGGACAGCAGGCTTACTAGTGTTTGTTCGAGATAAGTGATTCATTAAATATGCTGCAACAAGCATTGGCTTCTGGGGGACATCCCATGACGCAGTGAGTATTTCTTCAGTAATAATTCATTATTAAGTGTGCCTCCTCTTGTCTGTCCTTTGTCCTATATCCTTCTGCTTGCTATTTCCTTATTCCTAATGGTTGATGGCAGACTGCCCATCCATGACCCTTCTTCTGCAGGAGGTTTATCCCTGTTAAAAACAAGTTTTTATTTTTTGCCTTCCCTCCATCACCAAGGGCTTGTTGAAAGGAGGTAGTGTAAGGTAAAGTCAAGTGCTTTGATGCAGCTGGTGTTGTGAATTGCCACTGTGTAATTAAATTGAAATAAATCGATTTAAACAAGTGGGACACATCTGGGTGTTTTAGCAGCAAGTGTAATAATATGCCACAGGATGTGTTAGCACACCACCGCGGCTCTTTGAATGGTAGTTCACCACAAACGGTTTCAGATCTGTCCTGCTCAGAAAGCCACAAATTGCTGTCAGAGCTACATTATTCCGACCCCTCATGTGTCACAGCATTGTTTTGAAATTTGCAAAACCTAAAAAAGTTGTTTGAATGCCAGTCAAGTTTCCAGTATAGTTTCCAGCCACCTCCCTACGTAAACCCTGCAACCTTGTGTCACCACTGGCACCAGTCTGAGATATTCAGATCAATGTTTGTTTGCTGTTTCCTGATCTAAGGTTTTGAAAATAAAATGGTTAAACGTTTTATTACTATTATTTTTTAACAGAAGTTGTAGGATATGCCTGTTGATTCTCAGAGATGAAAATTACATAATTATTTTTATAATAATTAACTGTTTCCAGGAGTAACATGAAACATGTTGAAGACATGCTAATGGAGGAGTTATGTCATAAATTAGAAAGTGATCTTACCACTGGAAGCAAATACTGGAAAAGGTCCCAGCGATTGAGCACAAAGACTGTCTCACTGCTGTTTAGAGAAGCAAAGCTTTTGCGGTCAAGAAATGAACATGGCTCTGTAATGAATGCACAGCCCACGTCAGCCTGAGCCGAAACCACATTATTGTGGCTCCAACCAAATGACCTGCAGCTTTCACTCATGTAGTCATGTATCATAGGTGCTGAACACTTTGAAGGAAGTGAGTAGAGCGCCATAGATTAGTGCCACCAATTCAGTATGCAAGTGTGAAATAAGATCAAAAGGCTATTTTGCTAAAATCTAGAGTTAAATTGATGCCCAGAAAGTGTTCTTCCAGAATGATTTTAGTTTTCAAGTTTAGTTTGACCTTTTGTTTACAAGATGCCATCAGTCTAACATTTTATTCTTTTTTCTTTCTTTTAGTCTTTTTTTGTTTTGTTTTCTTTTTTTTCTATACTTAACATATATTAACATAATTTTTGGAGCATGCCAGTCAAGTTCACAACATAAACCAGATATAATTACATGTAAATACAGTTTGGTCCATAAATATCTGGACAGAGACTTTTTAATAATTTTGGTTCTGTACGTTACTACAATGAATTGTAAATGTTTCAGGGGCTCTAAAGTATTTGGACTAATTAAATAACTGAAACTATGTACAATACTTGGTTAAAAACCCTTTTCCAGCAATGAAAGGCTAAAGTCTTAAACTCATGGACATCACCAGATGCTGGGTTTCCTCCTTTTTAATGCCCTGCTAGGCCTTCATATCAGCAGGTTTCAGTTGCTGTTTGTTTGTGGGCCTTGCTGTCTGAAGTTTAGTCTTCAACAAGTGAAATCTATGATCAGTTGGGTTAAGATCAGGTGACTGACTTGGCCATTCAAGAGTATTCCACTTCTTTGTTTTAATAAACTCCTGGGTTGCTTTGATTGGATGTTTTGGGTCATTGTCCATCTGTATTATGAAATGCAGCCCAATCGATTTGACTGCATTTAGCATTAGCTGCATTAGCTCAATTAGAACAGACAATATGTCTCTGAACATTGCAGAATTCATTTGGGTGCTTCTGTCCTGTGTCACAATAAACACTAGTGTCCCAGTGCCAATGGCAGCCATGCACAGCCAACCCTTCACACTGCCTCCATCGTGTTTTACAGATGATGTGGTATGCTTTGGATCATGAGCTCTTCCACTCCTCATCCATTTGAAAGGCACCCTCTTTCAGGTGCAGTGGATAAATGCCAATGGCATTGTTAAAACACAGCTAGATCTAGCAGTGATGTGTGACACCACTGATTTTCATTCCAGTCTAATATCAAGTAAAATTCAGGCTGATATCGACGATACTGATCTGAAACAAATACTTTCTACAAAACCTTAGTGTGTTTGCAAAATCCAAAGCAAAAGTAGGTTACTTCAAATGATACATTCATAATGAATACTAGACATCAGACTACTTGTTCTTATTGTTTCATTATGAAGAATTATCATACAAGAATGCAGTCAGTCAAAACAAATGTGACTGATAATAATAATAAAGCTGGGAAACATTTTCTATTTACATATTATTATCTATCTATTTTATATATAAAATATTCTTAAGTTGTATTTTTATTTTTGAAAGCCTAACCTTCACTGCAGATATACTGTATAATTTAATGAAAGCTATTCTATATAATCCACTTTAAATGCTCTACAACATTACCTGACTAAATATTGACCAACTGAATTGATGTGAGGCGGTAGTGCCTGCAGCACCAAAGGACTCTACGAGTGACACTTCTTTCCTCAGCAGCACCTATCCCTCTCAGTTTATCCCTCTCTTCAGTTTGCCTCGTTATCTCATCATCATGTTCTGTGTTATGATTTACTTTTGTTTGTGTTTGACAAGGTTTGTGGTCTTGCCACATGTGTCATAAACTGTGTCTTGGCCGTCTGTGATCAGCCATTATTGTCAGTGAGTGAGTGAGTGAGCACACATGAACCGTGATGACTCTTCACTGTCATATTTTGCATATTACTATGACAGGTGGAAGAAGAAGTGGTTTCCACCACTCATTTAAATGATCCCAATTATATACTTTCCACTGTGTTCCTGTTAATAATAAACTACAAATGTAATCATGGTGTACCATGATTGTGCAAATGGTGCCACAACGTGTCAGTATTATAGAAAGAAATCCTTTTGAACAAATGAAAATTAAGCTCTGAAAATCATTTTTTAACGCAATAAAATAAATTGGTTCAATTCCCTTCAATTCAGTTTATTTCTGTTGTGCCGAATCACATCTGTCGCCTTGCTACTGTGCATGGCATTTGGAGTGAGTATGACTGTCACAGTATTTTGAGTCATGGATTGCATCATGGATTGTTTTCTTGTTCTCTTGTTGTGGTTGTGATGATTATTATTTGAGTTTCATGTTTCTGTTAACCATGTTTAGGAATTGTGGTTTCATATATAGTTCAGTTCCATGTGTCATTTTCTGTCGTTCTGTGTTGAGTCCGTGTCTCTGAGTTGTGATTCATGTTTCCTGTTTTATTGTGAAAGTCTTTTTCTTATGTTAGTGTGTGCAGCTTTGTTCCCCATGTCTCGTTAGCCCTGATCTCTCCCAGCTGTGTCTCCCTCCTGTTGCAGATTCCCCCGTTACTACCCTGTGTATATAAGCCCTGTGTTTTCCCATGCTTGGTGTTGCGTCGTACCATCAGATCATGCATGTGTGTTTTTGTGGCAGTGTTCCATGTTCAGTACCATTGTGTAGCACTTACGTGGAGTTACATAAAGTACCAATGGATAATTACTAAAGTAATAAGCAATTTGGGCTAGTGTCAGAAGACTGAGAACGACTCTTAGAGCTCTGGTACACAAATGGCAGAGAAACCAGACAAACACAGTTATGTGGCTTTAAAAGTACTTTAGTGATGTTAAGCCTTGTAAAAGAAATTTGTAAACAACACAGTATTACAACAGGTTTTAACAGAATGTCAAGTATAAAAATTTCCCCCAAAGTAGCAAAAAAAAATAGAATTAAATAAAATTGTGCACAAGTAAAAGAATTAGTCTTTTTTAAGTCCAAATGGTACCGGTGGGGCCCATAGAATTCGTCTGACAAGGAGTGTGTGTGTGATTGTCTGTCCTACCGTACTACTTGTACAGTAGAGGATTGTAGTCCATCAATGTGCAAATGAGTGTGCGTGTACATGTATATCGTCTCCTAGGATCTTGGGTTGGCTCGCCATCCAGTGAACACTGGAACACTCTGGGTTCTGGAATCGCTGACCTGGTCTTTGGATTCGTCCCATATAAAAACCTGACCTATAAACAATGGCCAAATATATGTCACGTGCCCTTTAAGGATAACTCTCACAAATTAAACTAAAGTAGTGTCACAGTGCAGTAACTACTATTCAGATCAGCTATCATCAATTCAATCATCATCAGTTCAGTCATGTTGTACAACATTAAAATATCAAGTTTCAAAGGTCAAAGTATCAATATCCAAAATTTCACAGTATCAAGGTTCAATTATTTGTAACCTGCAGTAACATTAAAGATTATCTACAAGGTTTTAAACATTCAGGAATTATAGTCACCATATAATTCACTTTCATTGTAAACATTAATTACATCGATCAAAATAAACTCACTGTACATATATATCTAATCACAAATAAATAAGTATATTACCCCTTTTAAGAAATGGAATAATATGCAAATGCTTATCAGAAATTGAACAAAGTGCAAATAATCAATTTCAATAACACGTAAACACAAGGACTCAGTCCACAAATAGGAGTATTAAAATAGACGTGCTTAATCCCGCTTGTACCATAGGCCTACCAGTACAAGTGGAAATACACTAAAAATTACCTCCAAGTGTTCAATACTGAGTATTGTAAAACAACTGATTGACATCAAAATTTAAACAGGAAGCAGGATAAAGTCTGATTACAATTATCTCTCATAAAGTTATTTTTAGCTGCTTTAACCATTTACAGCTTTTCACATGTTAATGACTTAGTTAACGATCTAACTAGCATAACAACAGCGTTTCAGAGACATCGAACAACTGTACCCACACTCCGCACATCACGTGTCTGATTAGCCACATTTAGCTTACCGCCGTCGAGTGGATGCTCAGCATTTACATGGAGCCACAGCTCAGTAAACCCTCCGGTTTCGCTCTGCCCTTGACAACAACAAGTGCAAATACATAATTTGTGAAAAATATCAGTTTAGATGGTATTTCTTTTAACTCGTTAGAGGTTAATTTCTCCAGCTTACCGATAACAAAAGTTTTAGTCCGTCTGCTCTGTTCGGCTGTAGAAGCAAGAGACTGAAAACTTGGGAGCTGGTACTAAGGAGGGACAAGAGCTGCCTAGAGCTTCACCGATTGGCTGACATGTGAGGAGTGGAGTAAAACAATAGGCTCTCATCAGAGCTCATCAACCCTCTGAGAAACTTAACCCTTGTTTGACCAGAGCATATCATATATAATCTGCATCCCTTCTATGTTTAAATAATTATTTTGATCTCATTTCACTTTCATTAACCGGGACAGTAAGAA
The DNA here is from genome assembly GCF_057382185.1 of Mchenga conophoros. NCBI lineage: Eukaryota > Metazoa > Chordata > Actinopteri > Cichliformes > Cichlidae > Mchenga > Mchenga conophoros. The sequence continues at coordinate 6,425,311 of NC_140546.1, read as the reverse complement.
CAGAACAATGAACATTAAATGTTTTAATTTTTCTTCTCTTTCTGTTTGAGATGATTTTAGGAACTGGGTTACACCCTCCCCTCTTGAATTCATGCAAGTCCCTTTGCATGTCTACTGTGAACTGCATCATCTAAGAACAATAATTCAGCTTTAGAATTTAAAGAGTCAATGAAAGCTGTGGTTAAACCCTGAAATAATGATTTGACCACAGTGACAAGGGGATTTCCCAATTCAGCATAGTCTAGCCTTTTTGGTGGCTGGCGACTTCTTTCTGATCTTCGAACAGGAATTTCTTTGCTTGTTTGTTCATCTCTCTCTTTGTTTACTGTTTCCCTGTCAAATATCAAGTCCTCTCCTTCCTCATCACTCCCTAACATGTCCGAAAGAAGTAGGATTTGTTCATCCCTCATGTCAGGGCGATCCGTAGAAGGTAAGTCTCTTTCCTTTTCAGGTTCGTCATTTCCGGGTAAGTCTCTTTCCTTTTCAGGTTCGTCATTTCCGGCTAAGTCTCTGTCCTTTTCAGGTTCGTCATTTCCGGCTAAGTCTTCCCCATACAAGGCTTCTCCATAACTCGCAATCTGATTGTCATAAGGTTGGTTATGGTCAGCATGACTGGCTGGAACAACATCGGAGATGGTGTCTGCACAAGCTGGAGCATTACCAGCCAACTTGTCTTGATCTGCAGTCACATCATCTTGACCAAGACTTGATTTATGGGTCAGCAGAAGATCTCGCTTGACAATGTACGCCGAGTCATTTGGCACTGATCTATCTGCAAACCAGTGGACTGAAACAATATCATCCTCGTCCGAGGGATGATCTGCTCTTTCATTGTCTTTCTGAGTGGTCCGTCGCGTTCTGGGCCTTTTCTTGGGTTCTGGTTGTTCAGGTTTCACTTCCTTGGCTGCAGAGAGGAACCCACAAGGGAGTAAGAGGTCTCTGTGTAGGGTGCGTATGGGGCCATCCCCGCCCTCTGGTTTAACGGTGTAGACAGGGAGGTCTCCAGCTCGTTTCACCACCACATGGACGGTCTGCTCCCATTTATCGGCGAGTTTGTGTTTTCCTCGAATGCGTATGTTCCTGACCAGCACTCGGTCCCCGATTTCCAAGGTAGATGTGGTCACATGTTTGTCAAATCTGGTTTTGTTCCTTTCGGCTACCTTTGCAGCACTCCGTGTAGCTATTCTATAGCTCTCCTCAAGATGGGATTTGAGGTCCTTAACATATTGGGAGTGTGACTTGTTTTGTCGTTCTCTCACAGGTAAACCGAAAGCCAAATCGACAGGCAACCGTGGCTGACGCCCAAACATCAGCTCATACGGTGTGAATCCAGTTACCTCGTTCTTGGTACAGTTGTACGCATGAACTAAAGGCTTTACAAAATCCTTCCAATGTGACTTGTCTTTGTTCTCCAGAGTTCCAAGCATACTTAAGAGTGTTCGGTTAAAACGCTCCACCGGGTTGCCCCTGGGGTGGTACGGCGTAGTCCGAATCTTCTGTATGCCTGCTACTTCACACAGCCCCTTGATCAACTGAGACTCAAAATCAGGCCCTTGATCGCTGTGTAATTTTTCAGGAATGCCATAGTGTACTATGAAATGGTCCCACAGACACTTTGTGACAGTCCGAGCTTTTTGGTTCGATGTTGGGATAGCGACTGCATATTTAGTAAAATGATCTGTGATGACAAGAACATCTTTCACATTACTGCTGTCTGGTTCAATGGATAGGAAATCCATGCAGACTAGCTCGAGGGGTCTTGTCGTCATGATATTCACCAAAGGTGCAGCCTTCTCAGGTAACGTTTTCCTGCGCACACACCTGTGGCAGGTCTTTATCTTTTTCTCCACATCTGAGGACATTCTTGGCCAATAGAACCTGGCTCTGACCAGATCGAGTGTGCGCTCTATTCCCATATGACCCATATTGTCATGTAGGCTTGTCAACACAGACTCTCGCAGGTCTTCAGGTAAGACCAACTGGTAATGTTTATTACCGCCTTCTCTTCGTGTTCTGTAGAGAATGTCATTGCACAGCTCGAACCTGTTCAACTCTCTCAGCAACAGGACTACGTCTGGAAGTTCTTTCCTCAATGTGGGAGGGGGTTTCTCCCCACTCTCCATCTGGGTAATAACATGTCTGATGCACCGATCAGATCTCTGGCTGTCTCTGAGATCTGCCGGTGACAGGTGGGGAATGATGTGTAAGCCTCCCAATGTTTCTTCCTGCTCAAAGCTGTCAGGTATAGCATCTCCAGAAATGGCAAGACTTTCGACAAGGGTTATACCTGCATCATCACCCAAAGCTTCAGAGGTGGTTGAATGATAAACAAACTGTCTCTCACAGATAGCATGAACAACGTCCTGATCGACTGAGTCAATATTGTCTGGATCTGACAGATGTTGTTTTGCGAACTGGCATATCCGGTCTCTCTCTTTTTGAGATGTAAGGTCATCAGGTAGCCTGCCATGAGGACGACGCGAGAGTCCATCGGCATCTCCATTTTGTTTTCCAGAACGATACTGGAGTCTGAAATTGAAGGTAGAGAGGGACGCCAACCACCTGTAACTGGTTGCATCGAGTTTTGCTGAGGTGAGGATGTAGGTCAGAGGGTTTGAGTCTGTGACAACGGTGAACTGATTGCCATAGAGGTAGTCACTCAGCTTCTCTGTTACAGCCCACTTTAAAGCCAAAAACTCGAGCTTATGTGCTGGATAGCGGGACTCACTACTTGACAAACCTCTACTCGCATAGGCGATAACCCGCAGCTGTCCCTCCTGCTCCTGGTATAAGGCTGCTCCAAGGCCCGTAGTGCTCGCATCCGTATGAAGGATGTAAGGCAGCTTTGGGTCAGCAAAGGCCAGGACTGGAGGCGACGTTAGCTTGTCAATGATAGTCTCAAATGCTTTCTGGCATGCAGGGGTCCACCGTCCATAAAACGGCTCCTTTGGATCATGATACTGATTACTCCTCCCTTTTGATTTGCAATGCTTCCTCAGTGGTGGATAACCGGACGTTAGATCGTTCAGCGGTTTCACAATACTTGAGTAGCCTTTAACAAACCGTCTGTAATATCCACAGAACCCAAGGAAGGATCTCAGCTCCTTAAGGTTCTGAGGGACTGGCCAAGTTTTAAGTGTGGCTGTCTTTTCTGGGTCAGTTTCTACTCCGTGTTGAGAAACAACATGCCCCAAGTACCGAACTGAGGACTGGAAGAACTTGCACTTCTCGGGGGACAGCTTTAAGCCATACTCCTTTAAGCGTTCCAGGACTTTCATGAGTCTGACTTCATGCTCCTCAAGGGTTTTCGAGAAAACTATGAGATCATCCAGGAAAACAACAACTTCCTTCAGATTTATGTCTCCCATGCATCTCTCCATAAGCCTCTGAAAAGTACTTGGCGCGTTTGTCACTCCCTGTGGCATACGGTTGAACTCCCAGAAACCTAGTGGACAGACAAAGGCAGTCTTGGGCTTGTCACTCTCTGCAACTTCGATCTGATAATAGCCGGATTTAAGATCGAGTGTACTGAACCACTTGGAACCTGAGAGTGCGGTGAAGGTGTCATCCAGTCTTGGGAGGGCGTATGCATCTTTCACTGTTTGTAAGTTTAACTTACGGTAGTCAACACACAGACGTACCTGACCGTTCTTCTTCCTGACCACAACAATTGGCGAAGAGAATGGGGACTCGCTCTCGCGGATTACTCCAGTTGCGAGAAGCTCTTGCAAATGCTTTCGAACAGCCTCTATGTCGTGCGGGTGAATCGGTCGGGCTCTGTGTTTGAATGGTGTCTCATCTGATAGCTTAATGTGGTGTTTGACCTTGTCCGTCCTTCCAAAATCCAGATCAGTCTGGGCGAAGGCCTCTGGCATACTGCTCAGCTTTTGAGTAATGCGGTCTTTCCAGTCAGAAGGGATGGGAGAGTCGGCAAAGTCAAATGTCACACTAGAGGTCCTGGATGGTTCACACTCTGATGGCTCACTCACAATTTGTTTGTGAGATAGGACAGTCTGTATTGCACTGAGTTCTGCAATCACACTCTTTGCTGGGATGGTAATGTCATGCTCTGACTCATTGGAAACTACTACAGGTAGCTTGCACAACTGGTTATTTGGCAAGTCAAGGAGACAGGTTTGCACCAAAAGCCCCCCAGGCAGGGAAGATACTGAAGGATATTCCAACAGGGCAGATCTCTCAGTGTAAAATTCCTTGATTGATACTGTCCCCTCAAGAACGACTGTTTTCCCAGCTGGGACGTTCACTTCATCCTTGCCACGCATCCTCACTAATCCAACGTTTTCATCTGAACCTTGCTTTTGCCGCAACTCCAGTACTTTGAGTACGGTTCTGTACCCATGAGGAATGGGATGGTAGCCCTCTGGGTTTGCCTCTCTGTACATTTCATACACTACATCAAGAGTGTTTGTTCCTATCAATACACAAGACTTCGTTAATGTCCCGGTGTCTGGGACTACTAGAGCTAGCGTTTTGACTTCTAGTTCAGCACCAAGAAAGTCTTTAGGAAAGGTGATTCCAATCTCAACATAACCCAGGTAAGGTACAAGCTGCCCATTGGCCCCTTCAACCTCCAGAAGGTCATGTAGTGGCTCTATCTGTTGCTCAGACAAATACTGGTCATAGTAGGACTTGGTGACAGTGGTCACTTGAGAACCTGTGTCAAGGAGACAACTGCACACCTTACCTTTGATCGTGACTTGACCTGTACTCTTTGTGCCTATGAGCCTCTTAGGTAGTCTGAAAGGTTGTTCTCCAACATGGGATTGCCTCAAAGTGGCCTGTGCTCTTGGTTTAGCTTGACTTCCAGATTTAGCGGGACGATGTTGACCTGCTTCAGTCCCAGTTTGCCCCACAACTGAGACTGCGTCTAAAAATCCTGGTCAGCAGATGGAGTGTTTTGCATCTCCCAAATGCGACGCTTCTCTCTCAATTGCTTCCTCTTATCAGCGACAAGAGTGGGGTCTGGGTCATTACTGCAACTTGCTGAGATGTGGCCATCCTGACCACACTTGAAGCAGTACCATGGTTTTGGCTGGGTGCTCTGCCGCAAGTTGGCAGGCTTCGCACTTGTGACCTTGATGCTAGGTGTTGCCATAGCCATCTCACGTAAATCACACTCGGCCTTGTCCTTAGGCTTCGAGCTTTTCTTCTGTTTCTTTGCCATCAAATTAGTAAGCTGACTCTGTAGGGATGCAACTTGCTTCCTCAGATCTGTCAACGGGTCAGAATCAGATTGAGTCACTGCCTGTAGCTCACTACAGGTGCAAGTCTTTTGACAGTGCGCCACAACCCGCTGCCGGGTTGAGCCAAGGTGTTTCTTCATCCGTGTAGCTTTAGCTGCCAGTCTATCTTCTTCTGTCCGGAGCATTAATAGAAGTTCTGAGAATGTTGGGGGTTGGCTTTTCTTGTTTTCAAGATTAAGATCTGAGAGCAAGGTGTGGTCCCAACATCCACGACAAAACTGCTTGAGAATGTGTTTATCGGCATCCCCAGCAGAGACTCCTCCCCTCTTCAGAGTAAGGTTCAATGCGCCCTGAAGACGGCAGAGGTACGCAGAGGCCTTTTCACCAGGATCCTGAAGAGTGTTCATGAATTGGGCGAAAAGCTCCTCTCCATCTTCCACTGTTCCAAAAGCTGCATCCAACAACTGAAGGTAAGTCTCAGGTGTAGCTTCTGGGCTCAGTCTGTTGACAATGTCAGCTGCAGGGGACAACAAGCTCTCAAAGATCTTTCTAGATTTTTGAAGTTCAGACATGGCAGGGTCTTTCCTGAGAAGTTCGACATGTGAACGCCATGTGTCATAATCTGTCTCACCGCTGGGTCTGGGGATCCTGCCAGAGAATGACCGGAGTCTCATTGGAGAATATGAATGTGCAATCAAGTCATCTTTCTTCACGATGTGTTCCACAATGACTTTCTGAATTTCAGGTGGGTTGAAACTGTTTGCCGCACTAAATGGGCTCTTTTTGAAATCAACAGGTAGGTGTGGCTCCGCACCACCTTGAATCAATCCTACCTGGGGTGGATCTTCAGAAAACTGCTGGCGTGCAATCTCAGAAGTTTCAAGAGAGGGGTGAAGCTGGTTCTCCCTGTCTGGATCATCAACTTGCATGGAGGAGAGCATACATTCATCATCGGTCTCTGAACTCCCAATGATTTCACTGATCTCTGTCATCATCGACTTCAGTACCTCTTCAAAACTCTTGCCACTCAGTTTTGCCACCTGCTTTATTTCATCTAAGTAGGACTTAGTAGCACTGCCACCCACCTTGGCAGTGTAAACGCTGGAGAGAGCTCTTACATGGTATTTTACACCGGGCTTCCCTTCAACTTCATATGTGTATGGCAAAAGATCAGTTAAGGCATCAATGGCGTTACCACTTCGGTACTCGACGATCAGGTTTTTGAAAAATTCTGAGTTTGGATCTACAACTGGGACGGCTCTAAAGGTACCATACTGCTTCAAAAAGTCAAGAACCCCTTCATCATCCAATGAATTGAGTGTACCACTAACAATTACTGCATTGGGGACTTTGATACCTGAGCTCAATACAAAATCCATCTTGTGGCAATAGCAAAAGATGTTTCAATGACAATACACACTTTAAGGAGGTTTCACTGCTGATATTCATGCACCAAAGAGCTCCTGGCTGGCTCGCCACTTTTGTAGCACTTACGTGGAGTTACATAAAGTACCAATGGATAATTACTAAAGTAATAAGCAATTTGGGCTAGTGTCAGAAGACTGAGAACGACTCTTAGAGCTCTGGTACACAAATGGCAGAGAAACCAGACAAACACAGTTATGTGGCTTTAAAAGTACTTTAGTGATGTTAAGCCTTGTAAAAGAAATTTGTAAACAACACAGTATTACAACAGGTTTTAACAGAATGTCAAGTATAAAAATTTCCCCCAAAGTAGCAAAAAAAAATAGAATTAAATAAAATTGTGCACAAGTAAAAGAATTAGTCTTTTTTAAGTCCAAATGGTACCGGTGGGGCCCATAGAATTCGTCTGACAAGGAGTGTGTGTGTGATTGTCTGTCCTACCGTACTACTTGTACAGTAGAGGATTGTAGTCCATCAATGTGCAAATGAGTGTGCGTGTACATGTATATCGTCTCCTAGGATCTTGGGTTGGCTCGCCATCCAGTGAACACTGGAACACTCTGGGTTCTGGAATCGCTGACCTGGTCTTTGGATTCGTCCCATATAAAAACCTGACCTATAAACAATGGCCAAATATATGTCACGTGCCCTTTAAGGATAACTCTCACAAATTAAACTAAAGTAGTGTCACAGTGCAGTAACTACTATTCAGATCAGCTATCATCAATTCAATCATCATCAGTTCAGTCATGTTGTACAACATTAAAATATCAAGTTTCAAAGGTCAAAGTATCAATATCCAAAATTTCACAGTATCAAGGTTCAATTATTTGTAACCTGCAGTAACATTAAAGATTATCTACAAGGTTTTAAACATTCAGGAATTATAGTCACCATATAATTCACTTTCATTGTAAACATTAATTACATCGATCAAAATAAACTCACTGTACATATATATCTAATCACAAATAAATAAGTATATTACCCCTTTTAAGAAATGGAATAATATGCAAATGCTTATCAGAAATTGAACAAAGTGCAAATAATCAATTTCAATAACACGTAAACACAAGGACTCAGTCCACAAATAGGAGTATTAAAATAGACGTGCTTAATCCCGCTTGTACCATAGGCCTACCAGTACAAGTGGAAATACACTAAAAATTACCTCCAAGTGTTCAATACTGAGTATTGTAAAACAACTGATTGACATCAAAATTTAAACAGGAAGCAGGATAAAGTCTGATTACAATTATCTCTCATAAAGTTATTTTTAGCTGCTTTAACCATTTACAGCTTTTCACATGTTAATGACTTAGTTAACGATCTAACTAGCATAACAACAGCGTTTCAGAGACATCGAACAACTGTACCCACACTCCGCACATCACGTGTCTGATTAGCCACATTTAGCTTACCGCCGTCGAGTGGATGCTCAGCATTTACATGGAGCCACAGCTCAGTAAACCCTCCGGTTTCGCTCTGCCCTTGACAACAACAAGTGCAAATACATAATTTGTGAAAAATATCAGTTTAGATGGTATTTCTTTTAACTCGTTAGAGGTTAATTTCTCCAGCTTACCGATAACAAAAGTTTTAGTCCGTCTGCTCTGTTCGGCTGTAGAAGCAAGAGACTGAAAACTTGGGAGCTGGTACTAAGGAGGGACAAGAGCTGCCTAGAGCTTCACCGATTGGCTGACATGTGAGGAGTGGAGTAAAACAATAGGCTCTCATCAGAGCTCATCAACCCTCTGAGAAACTTAACCCTTGTTTGACCAGAGCATATCATATATAATCTGCATCCCTTCTATGTTTAAATAATTATTTTGATCTCATTTCACTTTCATTAACCGGGACAGTAAGAACAGAACAATGAACATTAAATGTTTTAATTTTTCTTCTCTTTCTGTTTGAGATGATTTTAGGAACTGGGTTACAATTGCTCAGTTTCTTCTTTTGTTTTATGCCAGCAATAAAGCTGAGGTTTGATTTACAGTTCAGTGTCTGAGTCCTGCGCTTGGATCCTAGTGATGGGCAGATGAAGCTTCATGAAGCATTGAAGCTTTTCATCCAATTGGTTCACCCCAGCGCAAAGCGTCTTGAAGCTTCATTTGCTCTAGTAGGACATCTACAGGACGTAAAAATATTAGTTGGCAAGAATTTGAAGTGTGGCCTCTTGCACACTGCCTGTAAATGTCAACAACAAAAGGAGTGTGTAAAACATGTATATTGTAGTGATGGCAGTATACTTTGTATATTTATACTGGCAGTATGGAAAATGATTATTTGGAAATGCTTAAAATGGAAATGATCATTTACTGTGAGGTGAGGTGTGGTTGGGGTGTGGACAGTGGTTGTGCTTTTGTAACGTTGAGGTATGGACAGCTACACACTGAGGCTTTGAGCCTCAGTCCTGCCTGTTCACATTTTATTCTGTAAAAACTAAATTTTCACTGCTTTTATGGCCTTTTTAGTGGGGAGAACATAGCTAGGATTTAATGATTTAACAAATCTTTTAAATCCTTTGTCCTCCACAATGCTAAATGGCTGGGAGTCCTTGATCACCATGCTAACCAGGTCTTCATCTATTTGAGATTGTTCTCCTGAGGAAAGACAATAAAGACAAAGCACAAATATAAATATCACACACGTAACCTATTACAGTTGTATAATATTGTTATATCATTTAGTAACATTACTGCATGCTGTATTATGATGGCATTTGATGGCTCACCTGGTCTTGCTCCACAATCGGTGTTCCCCTTATTCTCATGCAAAACTCTGTAGTGCCTAAGCATGGATGAGGTGTTGTTGTTATATCCCAGCTCCCTGGCACATAGCAAACACTTCACCTTGTACAAAAGTAAAGCCACTTAACATAAATTGTATTGCACCATCAGTATTATGAAAATACATCTTCTGTAGAAATTTACATACCTTGTTGGGAGGAATAAGATCAAAACACAGGGGAGGACATCCTCCTCTTCTTAGCTGGCTCCATTCTCTCCTGACTTTCTCTCCTCACTCTCATAAACCTCAAAACTGTCTACAAACTCTCACTAACCGAAACTCTCCATCAAACACCCACATTTTGAATGAAGTCTGAGGGCTTTATATCGCTGTCATATCTCGCGGCAAAGTTCGAACCACTTCATGAACCAGTCACGTGGAACAGCCGGGCAGCGAGGCTTCGGACGTCATCATTTTCAGCTCCTCCCATAAATGAAGCAAGCCTCGATACGCGCATGGCGGAAACGCCCCCTCAATTACTCGACACAAGCTTCGAAGCCTCGATACAGAACGTCACATCACTATTGGATCCTCCTCGCCGCCTGCTCGCACACAGAGCCCTGACAATGACACTGATTTGATTTTTAACTTACTTTAAATGTTATTTTTAGCTTTAAAATTGGATCTGGATATTTCCTGTATTTATAACACTTCATGACTCGAACATAATAGAAAAATAATATTAGTTAAAGGTGCTGATGTTCACCCAACTCCAGGTACTTTCAAAACAACACCCAACGAGCAAACAACATTAACTCATTCACAAAAAATGTAAAATATGTTAAAGGATTTGTTACGAGTCGAAGTAGAGCATTTTCCTCCTCCCTCCTTCACATTTGAACCAATTTATGTGGCAGCCTTCACGCCAAATAATAGTATTGGCATCAATATGAAAATTTTGGTTTGGCTATTGTTACCAAGTCAGAGGTACTCCAAACACATTTAACATTTTACTTTTAGTTACACATAAAATCTTTTTATGTGTAAACTACAGAAACTGTAATCCACTACTTCATATATAGGTGGTAGTATGTGCGCATGCATTATATCTAAGAAGGGGACACCAGCCACTGTGACATATGGCTTCAAAGTCTTTAAAGTCTGATTCAGTGAAAGTAGCAGACAAGAAATATCCAAAATGAGGACAGTGTCTGTAATAATGTTCTTCTAAATAAAAGCTTCCTCTTCTTCTGAAAGCTTCTTCTGAACAGTGGTTTCGCAGAAATCAGATCACATCCTCTTTGCTTTTTTCCCCCATTTCATTTCACATATTATAGCTTTCTGTTTGAAGGCAAGATATTTGTCAATACGTAGTTTCGTTTTGATTTAGCCAGCTTGTTTAGGGCTGAGCCACACCACAATGAGGCCAGTGGGAATCTAGAGCTTAGCTCCATTTCAATTTTTCAAGACAGAAAGTCAAGTTGCTCATTTAGAGATTTATTTGAAGCAAAATAAAAAGTGCCACTTTTGTTCAGTTTGAGTAGTTATTTGTTCTTTAAGAAATGTAACTGACAAAGGGCCAAATAAAAGTTTTTACATTGTACTGCCCTCCAGAATTCATAAATGGCAGTTCAACACAGTAGAAGAGTCTGATAACCCCCAGCTTCTCTTCATGATGCCAAAAGCCAAAGAACCAGGTCATGTGATGAAGTATGTCTTAATCTTACATCATTGTAATTTATGTCTTAACCTACATATCCCCAGACAAGAACACTGATGTTGTTCATCTCCACAAAGGTATAAAATATAGTTTATAAGCTGAATGTTAGTGTTATTGTCTGTGCATGTTAGCTTCAGTATGGTTAAGGTTATGGTTGTGGAAATTCAGTGGCAAATCTGTAAAAGGAAGCAAACTCTGGTGCACTATGTCAAAGAGAAATATCTCCGTCCATATAATACAACTTGAACACGTTTACTTCCTGTGTGATTTACACTGAATGTCAGAAGGATTTCAATTAGTAGTTGAGCTTTTTATTGTAAACATAAAACACAAAAGCAATTTTATTTTTTCAGTTTTTAATGAACACTGTGTTTCTTAAAGCACAGACATATTGCAGACCTTCGCACAATGACACTTCAAAATTAAACTTTATCAATATAATCCCATAGACAGTGCTATTTACAAAGTCATATGTTATATTTCAGTTATTTACAAAAACCCACGTGCACATCATTGCAGCTACTCCGTTTAGCTTTAATCATATTTTTATGGCAGAAATGTTATTAAACAAAAGGAACAGCAGGTTTCAGATAAACGGTTTTATTGTAAACAGAGTTAGTGATGTGTAAGCAGCTGAGTAAATACTCTGGTGCTGTGTTTTATAAGCTGGTTGCTATGGATTAATATTAACTAGATTCCATGTTCATAATATTTGACTGCCATAAAAGTCTCAGCCCACTCTCCCTCTTAAGTAGCAGTAAGATACACACAGGATGGATGAAATACTTTTGACGCATTTCTCATGGTAACGAAAAAGAAAAACCACACGATGCAGCTTGGTACACTGCACAGTTTCCATTCATCTAACTTTCAGAATGACCTCTATACACAAGACAGAGTCATGACTAAAGCTATTACTGGCTTTTCTTTTAGTAGTCTCACTTCCCTCTGCTTCATCACAGTTCCACTTTTCTTCTGTGACTTCAATTACATGTTCAAAAACACAACTCAGAAATGTGACATCCAGGGCTCTACTAACACACTCACATCTATGGGCAATATAGAGTCACCAGTTAACCTAACACCACTATCTGCATGTCTGTGGACTGTGGGAGGAATGCAGAGTACCCAGAGAGAACCCACACAAACACAGGAAAAACAAGCAAACTCCACACTGGCCTGTGAGTGAGGCCACAGTGCTAACCACTATATCACGTGCTGCCCACTTTGAACAACATAAAATGTAAAACAGCTTTGCAATATATCTACAACACAATATCTTTTTCTTAAAAATAAATATTTTCAAAAATGACTTGCTCACATTTTGGAATTTTTCAAATGCACCACCAGGAAATAAAATCTGGTTTGAGAAGGAAAATGTGAAAGAAAGAGTGTCCCAGTACTTGAATTACAACATTAGTTGTTTAAATATTTTTTGCCCACTATGCCGAAATCAAGTACAAAGTGACCATCTTTATTTTTTTAAGTACACTTTTCATCTGGAGTCAGACTATTTTCTCTTTGTTGAACAAACAAAACAAACATGAAAAATAAAACTGTGCAGTAACTGTACAAGCAGGCTGTCCGAGACGTCTGTATATCATTGAGCATTGTCTGACAGGCTTCTGTGTCAGTGTGTGACCCTAGCTATTCAAGCTTGTTAGCATTAGCTGATTATTAGTATGCTGCCCTCTTGTCTAATCTAAACATATTTTTTCTTTGTTTTCTTGAATTATTTTATCCACATAAACTTACCTGTTTAAATCTGGTTCTTTAGTCCCTAGGTTGGTGTGGATAATAATAATGCCACAATCGTGTAGTACTTTGATATCATGGAGGGGTGTCAGTTTGATAATTTATCTAATATACTCATTTTGTCCTTATCCTCTCTTGTGATACATCAACCGAGCTAATCCAGGTTAAGGTGGACACAAACACTTCTCACAGCTCCTTTTTTTTTTTTTTTTTTTTTGAGCCACTGTGGATCAATCCAATCATAGGTGAAGACTTTCTATTTATTTCATTACCAGTGTACGTATCATATAATGATGATATTGTGATAGGTTTGAAACATGTCCTGCAAGGTGGCTGTAGCTCAGGTGGCAGAGCAGGTGGCAGAGCAGGTCAGCCACTAATCAGAAGGTCGGTGGTTCGATCCCAGGCTCCCTCCTGGCTGCATGTCAAATATCCTTGGGCAAGATACTAACCCCATGTTTGCCTACTGGTGGTGGTCAGAGGGCCCGGTGGCGCCTGTGTCCGGCAGCCTCGCCTCTGTCAGTGCGCCCCAGGGCAGCTGTGGCTACAATGTAGCTTGCCATCGCCAGTGTGTGAATGTGTGTGTGAATGGGTGAATGACTGAATGTAGTGTAAAGCGCTTTGGGGTCCTATGGACTAGAAAAGCGCTATACAAATGCAGGCCATTTACCAAGCTTCAGGATCAATAGAGGGAAAGCTTAAACTTTAGCCACACCCATTGCTGTCAGACCTGATCCCTCCGCTATGAGAGTGCTGTGCTTTGACACCGAGGTTTCATCCAAAGAGCGATCGTTGGAGTGAGTTGTCTGTCCATCAACATCGTCTGCCAGAGCTCTTTTGTAAACACCCATCAGACTCTGCCTGAATCGCCCCCTCACATCTAGCCCCATGCAGAAGTACAACAATGGGTTCACACAGCTGTTAAAGTAGGCAACACCCTTTGCTACAGGGTACCAGATTTTCACCACTGCATTTTTATTGTCCACCATCTTCACCAGTAAGAGGCAATGGTAAGGTGCCCAACACAGGAAGAAGGCAATGACCAAACTTGCGAGTATACGCAGGGGGCGGGATTTCCCTGAGAGGCGGGTGCGTCTGATTCCTACAGCGGCCAAGATATAACAGACCAGAATCACCATGAAGGGAAATATGAAGCCACACAGGAAGCGGATGGAGTAGAGAGCAGCTTTGGTGCTGTTGTACCCCTCTGCCTTCTCCTTCGGATCCACAGAGCACTTACTTAGGTTCTTCTTGCCCAGGTAGACTTGGCGATGGATGAAGTAGGGAATGCTGAAGAGGATCGCTGCGATCCAGACGCAGACCGCCACCATCCTCGCTACCCACATGGTGCGTCGACGCTTTGTGAAGATGGGCTGCCAGATGCAGAGCACTCGATCCAGACTGATCACAGCCAGCAGGAAGACAGAGCAGAACATGTTGGCATATTTGAAGAAGCCATTGAACTTGCAGACGAAGAGACCAAAAGGCCAGTGCTCAAAGAAGAGCTTCTTAGTGAGAGAGAAAACTCGTGTAAAGCAGAAGATCAGGTCTGCTATCGCCAGATTCACCAACCACACGTTGGTGACCTTTGGCTGTGGATGAAGAAGAAAATAAAACAACAATGATAACAGGAACATAAAGAAAATCAAAGATTTTGATGGCACTGAATTGCCATTATCATTTGTACATCACTAGTACGCGCCCTCATCTGCTGTTTTTACCTGGAAACAGTTTGACCTTAAACCTGGTAACCACCCATTACTAGTGCTGTCCTGCAGGGTAAAGTAAGTACCTTGAGAAAAGTGTTAACCATGTCCTATTGGGTCAGGTAGAGGGGATTGATATGTTTGCAACAATAACAACTGACTACTCAGTGGACTGACCACATTCAAAACTGTTAGTTAAACATATATTTATATATAAATTTAGCCACACTATCCACTTTTACAAGCAACAAATCCCCAGTCAGGCATAATGTGTTGTGAGTAATTCCTCATTTCTTCTTCTTACAGATTCACGGATTCCTTTAGGATTCGCCTCCTTGGTGGGTTTCCTCTTTTCCTCATCTTTTCCCCCTTTGCCTCCAAACTGCTCAGCCCCAGCTGTTTCTCTGCTGCACTAATTTTTAATCTTGTTCATTCTGATCACTCCCAATAAAAATCCTGGCATCTTCAGCTCTTCACTCAGCCTCCTGTCTTTTCGTTAATGTCACTGTATTCAAACCATTAATCATAGCATGTCTCACTAAACCTTCTCTTGTAAATCTCCTCTTTCACTCTTGCTACTTTCTTCTTCTCTGTTTTTTCTTGTCAGTTTGGATAGTTGAACACAGGTAGTGAAGGCAGATGAGTTCAAATATCTCGACTCCCTGCATGTCCATCAGTTTCACACACATGTATTTGGTCTTGATTTTACTGACTTTCATTCCACATCTGTCCAGAGCATACCTCCACCTCTCCAGGCTCACTTGCTCTCACTATGATCACAATGTTATTTGCAAACATCACAGTCCACAGAGACTCTTGCCTGGTTTCATCTTTCAGCCTGTCCAGCACTACTTCAAACAAAAAGGGCCCAGATTCCTGATGCCTTCAACCCATCTGTAACTCTTATCACACATCCTACCACCATCTCACTGTCCTCATGTCGTCATGTCCTGCACCACCCTCACATACTTCTCTACCATTCCTGACTTCCTCATACAGTATCACAGTTCCTCTCATGGAACCTATCATATGCTTTGTCTAAATCCACAAAGACACAGAACAACTACTTCTGACTGTCTCTGTACTTCTCCATCGACACTCTCAAGACAAGACAAGACGTGACATTATTATTGCTCTTTCTCTTCACAGAGCCAAGTTTCTGCTCACTGATCATTACTTCTCTTGTTAACCCTTTGCCAAACTCTTATTTCTTTAGCTATGACACACTTGGACATAAGCTTTTTAGGACTTAAGTTGATTTCCTTATATGCGAGTTTTGCCTATTTTGAAGGTTAAATTAAAAAAGGATTGCGTGAGATAAAATGTTGACTAGAATTGCATTTTTAATTTGTATCACTTTTCATGAATAATCCCACATTTTAAATCATCTTACAAAGTTTTAGCATTAGCAAAAACAGCTAGTGTTTATATGAGTGTGAATCTTATGTTATGTAACAAAGAAAAGAGCCCCTATACTCAAGTGAATTATCCCGGTTACAGCTCCCTGCAAAAGTTACAAGCAGGGGACAAATTGTTGTTGTTGTTTTCTTTTATTTTAAGTTGCTTTGGGTTTCCTGTGTTGGTGCTGTGACACTGACAAAGTCACATATCTGTGCTGTCTTCTATCCCAATATGTTATTACCCAAATGTTACTGACGCTTATCAATCAATCAATAAATCCCGCCTTTATTTGTCACATGCAATGTTACACATACATGTTACCTGCAGTGAAAACCTGCAGTCTTATAGGGAGTTGTAAAATATTAAACTGTAAATATTAAGTTATTTCAAATATATGACACACTCCATATCTACCTTAAGTTTGAATCCAGCCACCCAGATCACCACAGAGTTCCCTGTGATGCCGAGTACAACAGTCAGTGTGTACAGGATGATGCTGACATTGTCCATGATGGCATCAATGTCCACCGCCTGGTCATCCTTAGAAGACTTGAGTGTGTGGGTGGGCAGAGAAGTATTTGGAAACATTGTGTGGCTGGAAAAGAGAAAACAGAAAAGGGCCAAAATGTCAGGCATGTTACTTATTGTGTAATTCAACCGAGAGACGGGAAGAAAACACAAGAGTCTATATTAAAAAACAAATATAGATTCACAGACTCCACCTATAAACCAACTTTTTTCTGATTGACGGAGCCTATCTGTATAAAGTTAGGCATGAGATCACCATATGACCTCGCTGACATCCTAAAGACTAAAGAGCAGGAAAAATGTTTAGAGCAGGTCCATGGTTTCACATGGCTCTGCAGATCCCCGAGTTTTAGTTTGTTTTTTAGTTTTGGAGCCCTGTTTTATACATCATATTCATACCTATAGGAAATATAGAATAACCAATTAACCTAACCCCAAGCTGGAGTACCTGTGAGTACCCACACAGACACAAAGAGAACATGCAATGATGCAGATGGTGGATTTAAACCCAGGACATTTTTGCTGTGAGGCAACAGTGCTAATCATGAGCTCACCGTGCTGCTTATGTGTGTATATGTATATCTATATATATTTTTTCCTTCCACTCTTTTTCAGCTCTGTCTTTATACGTTATAATCCTGTTCTCCTATAGATGGTTTTAAATGTTTAATATTCCTTTTTCTGTTTTACTGTCTTCTTTTTTTTAGTATTGCCTGTTTGCTTGTCTGTTCACTTCCTGTTTTACTTTGGTTGTTGGTTTTGTTTTTTCTCTTGTTTTCAGTTTATTTCTGTGACTGTCTGTCTCGTTTTCACTCCTGTCTTTTTTAGTCCGTATTCCAGGAAGCAGACTGAACAATCTGAGTTTAATCAGGAACTCTGAGTTTTCAGTTCCACTGCAAGGAAACTGTCCGATAGTCTGAAGATTTAACTCTGAGCTGAGAATAAATCAGTGATGTAATCATTGTTCCCACACTTACTATTTTTATTAACCATGAAGTTGTCAGTGGAACAAACCCACATTTTACTGGGATATCAGGATCAATTTCTGCAGAATAATTCACCTCGCTCTGAACTTTGACAGCGGCAGGAGCAGCAGGAAGGAAGGAATCAGAGATAAACTCAAAGAGAAACTATCCAGTTAGAAGTTCACAGAGTCTGTAACGCCGTAACTGACTCAGCGTTGAAGTAAACTCTCTTTCTGGAACACACTAAGGCTCTGCTCTGGTTGGCTCCTGAGTTTTTCCAAAGTATTAGTTTAGCTCCTGTGTGTTTTATGGATGCCTGTGTTTCCCTTTAACTAAATAAAGGTTTTTGGCTTTTTGGCTGTGTGCTTGTCTCGCTTTACAGTCCTCTCAACACTGCTTATCGAGACACAGGTTACTTGTGTATATACAGAGACAACTGTATTTGAAGTCATATTAAAGTTGAGCTTGCATGATTATAACGGTATAAGACAGAAAATAATGAAAAGCAGAATAAGAACCACTTTATGTAGATAAATGTATACATTCATTAGTCTCATAGGTATACGATTAAGTTATACGATGCATGATGCACAAGTTAAACAAACACCTATCAAAGATCAGATATGGACATATATCACACTTTTTAATATCCAGCATTCATCAGAAACTGTTATATTACACAGGTGTGGGTATTTTAAACACTGGAAAACAGCCAGTCAGTTTCTTTCGTCCCATAGTCCCATAACATACGGGCAGATTATCTGCACAGTCGTGTTTACACTTCTCCATTATTCACATGTAGGTGAAATGTTTCAGAAGCATGTCTTATTTCCTTCCTGAAAGTTCTAGGTCAACTAATATTTTAGAGACTTCTCTATATGTGCACTAATGCAGTGCAGTGTTGCTAACTATGTTGCTTACATGCTAAAAATATTTCAGGCACTTCAAACACTTTCCACAGACCTCCCGTGCAAGTGGAAAAAAATCCCCTGACCTGCTCAGAAAACTGCCGAAATGGTACCAAGTGGCTTGTGGGGTGTGTGAAGAGTCTTTATATACTTTGAGATCTCCAGACACCTTACTGCATAATGTTTTGTCATTTAAACATTAGAAATGTGTCATTGTTAATATTATCTTTAACAGCGGTTATAGGATGTTGTTCCTGGCACAATTTTCAGAAGAGTTACAGATTTACATTTTTAAACACACTCAATGCACATGTTTAGCTGTCACTCTAGGACAAAGGTCTGATCATGAGAGTTTAAAGGGTGAAGTCTAAAATCAAAATTATTATGATTCTAATGAGGAGACCGAGTTTCTTTCAGAATAAATGCATGGAACCCTCAAAGACCCGAGTCAGTTTAGATAAGTTTGATTTAGCTCAGCTATAGTGAAAGTGCCGACAAAACAATCAACAACTGTGGTGGCCTCAGCACAAAGCTATGAAGTGCAGCACAAGATTAACAAAACCTTACTTGATAAAATGTGCTTCCAGAGGTCATAAATGAAAAAGTGATCTTACCACTGCAAGCAAATACTGTTGAGCTTTAAAGAAAAAGAGCCCAGCTGTCGAGCACAAACATGGTTTCTGCTGTTTAGAGAAGCAAAGCTGCTGCAAGGGGAAATGAACATGGCACTGCAGTGAGTGCACAGCCTACTTCAACCACAGATAAAAAAACAAAACAGTAAAAACCCTGCATTGTGTCTGAATGTCTCTGTAAACCAGATAAACGGCATTTTGCATCCATGCCTAGACTTATTTATCATTCAGCCGGTAATGAAATCTTCGTAGGAAGAAGTTAAGGTTTCAAAAAATAATTACACTAATTCAGTTTCTGACAAAGTGTGAAAAAAAGCTCAGATTTGCTCCTTCTGTTTTTAAGTTGCAGGACTAAATGATAACCAGAAGTGTTCTTCCATAACCATTGTCTTTGTCTACAAATCACTTCAACATTTTATCCTTTTGGACATTTTCATGAAAAATTTAAAGTAATTAAATGGCTCTTGTTTCAGAATCTTGTTTTGTGGGCTCAGAGTGGCTCTGAGGCTGTTTACCCTGAAATTCAACTGTACATTTGTGGTAGATTTGAAGAAATTCCCCTAATGCAGCAATATCAAAAGTGTGGGCTGTGGCCTGACAGGGCCATGATGATAAGAGTGAGTGGACTGCAAGTGATGAAGTCCTCTCAGTGAACCGACGACGCTACGTCCAGATGAACAAAATCAACTTTCTGAGACTAAACTAAAAAACTTAAAAAAGAAAAAAAGAATTAATGAAGCTAAATTATTAGATTAAAATGTGACAGGACTGTGTAAGACTTGTTTTTGAATTGGCTGGGCTGTCTGAAATATGGGTTACTGTGGGTTAAAAAAAAGTTGGTCTGCAGGACAAACCAAAAAGTGCAATGGCTCAGTTGTTCACATAGCAGCCAAGATGGCCGAGATCAGAGGAGGCGTCATCTGACCTTTTTAAACCCAAGAGATAATGTGACTGAGGAAGTGTGTCATCAGTCTGTGAAGGACAGCAGATACAAATGCTTAACAAACCACAGATTTCTACCAGTGCTTTAAAGAATTCACACTCATATTTAATATATAGTGTAACCGTGTGCCAGCAAGTACGGTCAGAAAGAAAATAGCCTAAAAACAGTCAATAGCTTATAGCTGCGTTTTCCAAAAACTGCTGTGAGATTATGTTGCTACATGAGATACTGTTATAGTCATTAGTGTTTAGATTTTTTGTGTTTGTCAAACTTGTTGATTTCTTGGTTATTTTAACAGTGAGTTATATTTCTTTTCATGTCAGTGATTCCAGTTTTAACTTTGTGGTTTTCTTGGGAATGACTGCGATTCTCTGGTTTGGTTCCCGTTTAACACGATCTGTTTATACAGGGACTTTAACTTCTGCATGTTTTTGTTTTCTGTCTTTACTCTGTCACTGGGCTTATCTGTTGTCCTGTTATGCCTCCCCCCGTGTTAGTTCATTCTTGTTTACTATTTCAGTTTCATATTTTATATCTTCTTCCCTTTGCCCTTTGTCAAGACATTTGTGAATTACTATGTGTGTGTTTGGATTCATTTTTTGGTTTGTGGCCTTTTTCCTTTATGTTTTTTCTCATTCCTAGAAACCGCTTGAAACTGCCTGTTTCTCACATTAGGTCCTCTCTTCTCCATACCCTGACAGATAGACAGCTTATCTTAGTTTAAATAATGAGCAAAATCAAGTCAAGCAAAACATAGTTTTAGAATTCATCTGAGAATCTGAAAACAATCTGAGAAGTGTTTTTGTTACCATCCATCCAAAACATCTCCTGCACAGATGTTTTCTTTCAATTTACCTGTTTTACTGGTATTTTTCAGAGAATTGCCTTTTTGATCAGAAAACCATTTTGTTTATACATTTTCATTAGTAAAAGTGTTAAATTGAAAGTTGGCTACTAATCTGATAACATACTTGCAGCTGTTCAGCAGAAAAGTGCACGTGATCTTAATACAACACGATTGGTTACTTTTATGGCTGTAGAGCATGTAAACAGGCTTCTTATATTTCTTTTAAAATTAACATTCTTGCTAAAACCTTTTAAAGTTGAATGGCTGCAATGACCAGATTATAAAGAAAATTAAAAAAAAAAAAACGTCGGACTTTTTTTTTACGCACATAGGTGACACACAGTTGATGTGGTTTGCCAGCAGGAAAGTCAGCAGCCAACCACAGACTTCACAAAACACGAAAGAGATGAAAAGAAGCTCTGAATGTCATTTCCTTTACGTGTGAGGTGTTTTGCATCTGAGGCACGCAGACAAAGAGGCAGGCTGTAGAGTAAATAAACTGTAGAAAACATTTAAATAGAATTTAAATCATCAAATCTTTGTGTTTCTACAACTGCAAAAAGTAAGATCAAACACTGACAGGAAGTGTGAAAATCCTGTTTTGCCTTGTAGATTCGCTTTGCTGTAACAAAGTGTTTCCTTACGTTTGCTTTGCGTGACCATCCGACTGAGAGCTTGAGTTGGGGGGGTGTGGGGGGTGGTGAAGCATGGACACTGCTGCTTTTATGTAAAGTGAGGTGATAAAATGACATATTTAGAGTAAATCCTGCCTGTATGTACCAACACGTTTTTATTGATTTATAGCAGTTAAACTGATTTTATTTTCATTGTGCCAAAGATTAGAACATTAAATCCATTTTACCTGTTTCTCTCACCCAACGTGTTGTGGATGTGATTATGTTCAGTTTAGTTGAATTCAGATTTTATTTATGAAGCACTAAAATCACAATAACAGTCCCAAATCCAAACTGGGAGTTGGATCCACTGAAGAAGAGCCTGAAACCTGAAGGACCGACTTCCGATTCTAATGTTAAATATCCTCAGAACGATAAATAAACCAGCAGTCTTAAAGCAGCGTGCTCTGTCAGATGAACTGAAGGTTTTATGGAGTTTTTTAGGATATCCCGATAATAATAAATTATTGCATTCTAGAAATAATAGATGCATGAACTAGTCTATTAGCATCACTCTGAGACAGGATGTTTCTGATATGGGAGATGATAAGATAATGTGCAAATGCAGCAAAGAAGATACAAGACTTATCAGGACATCTCTGAAAGTGGTTAAAAACGTAGATAATGCTGCACATTCGGTTTACAGATGGTTATAAAATGATTGATGGGAGTTTTCAATTTCAGGCCTCTGATACTGTTCGTCTTCACTCAGAGAGTCACAGCTCATGTTAATGCTGATGTTTGTTTTTAAACTAATTTACACAAAAATCTCCCCGAGTTTGCAAATTTAACATATGAAAAACGTAATCACTTTTCTAACATTTAATGGATACAGACTGTTTGTGTGTAATGTCATGCTCATTGTTCTTGTTTTGATTCACTGTACATGGCACAATGTCTTTTGAACTAGAAGCTGATCTCCAGCTTGCATGTGAGTGCATGTGTAATACATTTAGGCTTTTAGGAGCTAATGAGCCTTCTATTTGCCTTTAGAGATGGCGAAGCCCTCATTTTGTTAGCACAGTCCCACAGCTGTGTGACAAAGTACCTATTAAAGCTTTTAACTTTGATCTACGGACAGAAACATTACTCTTTGTTTGGTCAGTTAGTCCACTCCTGCTGTACAGCATGGATTGCAGTGAAACTAAACACAGTCAGACTTTGTCCTCATGACAAAACTACAGAATTTGGTACCTTTTCTCTACTGCCAACAGCTTTAAATACAATAAGAAGAAGGAACGGGGAGCTTTAATGCAAATGCATCACTACCAAAAAGTAAAAATATAATTTTTTCTGTAATACTGAAAATCACACAAGTATCACAATAATGTAGTAAAAATAATTACAGTAATCACATTACAGCCACAAGTCAAACTTTTTTTTTTTGCCTGCAATGAGTTCTTTAATTATCCTCAAGACAGAATCGCTGTTACAATCAGCTGCTTTCCATTTGCATGCAGTGAGGCAGAAAATGAGAGAGCAGCCTTCAGTTTATGAGGAGTGGAAATGTGAACATTACTTTTATTTTATTTTATTTAAAACTGCTGCTTTGAACAAGACAGTAGCTGTTGGCAATCCCCTGCAAAGAAAGCAGAAGGCTAACAGGTAAGAACCAGAGTTATGCTAAAGGTGAGTATGCTGACCACATGCATTCATCGGGTAACTAAAGCAGCGATTAACTGTCAGGCTTTGAGCTTGTGCTCATACTTATTTCAGCAGAGGACTCACTGAATGAAGCTCCCCTAGTGCTGGCTTTCAGCTTCGCTGTTGGCTTTGTGTTCTTTTGTGGTCATACTTACACACACACACACACACACACACACACACACACACACACACACACAAATATGCTTGTGCATTCATTATGACAGGGATTTGTTCCAGTTTGTGGGACTGTAGCCTTGAGGTATCTTGTTACCTGATAATTATTCACTTTCACGGGTGCTACAGAAGTAACTGATAGATCAAATGTGTAGAATCAATTTATTTCAAATATATGTTAATTACAAGGAAGTGAAATTGTATGCCATCTTTTATTTGATGATCACACAACAATGTGATCATCAATGTGATGATCATGTATGTAAATGCATACAATAATGCATTTACAGTACTGAATTATTTTGACATTATCACAGAAACAGACAACAGATTTTTTTGAGCAGCTTATATCTTTAACAAAAAGAGGGGAACTTTCTGCCCTGTGTCTCTGTGTTTAAATTTAACATATAGGGAACCTGAATGTGTGGTTTGTAGAGGTCACAATTACACATATGTAATATGTGGACATAATCTTAGATGTCTTTTGTGGTAGCCTTTTCTAATAGTATCCTGTATGTAAAAAAAAAAACAGTCATGGTGAAATTTCATAAAAGGTACTGTCCATGCACAAAAACATTGTGTAATAACTAGAAATCAAGCTGCTGTTTCTGCATGTTATGTTTGAAACACCAGTATTTACCATAATTCTTGCACGGCTTATAAAATTGGCATATTATCTAAAGCAAGCCTCCACAACAGCCCCAATTTGTCATTTGACCTCTTGGGGAAACTAATTGCTCACACCTGATTTACAGCCTCCTCTAATCTGGGTCACTAACTGTGTTTGTGGTGTTGGTAGTTCTGAAGTATTTGTAATGCTTGTTCTGTTTTTCCAGGTGCTCTATCACCCTCCCACAGTCTAAAGACATATACATTAGATCAACTGATAATTAGAAATTGATTGTCAGTGTGAATGTTTATGTATTTGTGTTGTTCCTGTGATAGACTGCTGAGTACCCAACCTTTCCCTCATTGTCAGCTGAGGTAGGTTACCTCCCCAACCCTGCACTGAATTAGTGGTTAATAAAATGAATGGATGTGTTGATAAATGTTCAAAAGTGTTCTGCCTACTGAACCTGTAGCATCTAATGCATCAAATCTTTTATCATTTTCTTTATGAGTGTAGTCTTTAGATTATCATAACATATTTCCCCTTTTTAGTCTAGTATCAATCACAACCACCACCCGATTGTAAGTTCAATCAAATATATACAGCTCAAACTCTTAAGGAATTATATAAGGAAACCCTACCTGGTTTTTTCTTTTTAAAAATTTGGATGATGTAAGAAAACAAAGTGTGTAAAAACTCCACAATACATGTAAAACTTTTGGTCATAAGTGGGAAATATCAAGTAACAATGTCATCTGACAAGTCCAGACAAAGTTCAGAGTCCTTACCTGCAGTTACTGGACTGATCTCTCAGAGCTGAGGTGAGCTTCAGTCGTTGTGGTCAGAGGCAGAAGTGAAGATGTGTGCTCTGTTATCTGTGTCGCAGTTACTTCAAGTGGTTCTCTTTGTATCATGTCTATCACACGCAGACTTCCTCTCTGTGTTACTGTCATGTGTCTAGCTTTGTCTTCCTTTCCTCATATAGCTGCTTCTCTTTTTCCACACAAACCCACCCTCACATCGCCTCTCTGTTTGTCAAACACACACACAGATCCAAAAGCACAGACACTGAATGACCAACAAATTAATCAGACTTTAGAGCGATTGCTTTCTTCTTCAGCATCGCATTTATTCAAATGGAGTCGCTGACTGCGTAGTTACAGCAGAGGGATTCTCGCATTGTCATGCATGTTGGAGCAGTCTCACCTTTTTTAATTTTTTATTTTTTTTGCTGATTTCCATTAAACGTATGCCCAGATTTTAGAGTAGCAATTTATTAAACTGAACCGCAGCCTCCATGTCGTCATGAGGTTACAGCTGTTTCCAGGAAACAGGGGGCTATTTGGCCTTGAATAGTCATCCCGTAATAGAACGTCACGACAGAAACTGAGGAGACCACAGATGTGGCTGATGCAACTCACTCCTTTGAAGAAATAATAAAAACACACACAAAAAAAGAAAGTAAAAGAATTTGTATCAAAATGAAAATGTAACCAAGCTTAAGTAACATGACTGATATACATAAAAAGCTGTGGAACACTGAGTATGGGGAAAGTGCCACATATTACAATAGACAGTGAACTTAAACCTCAACCTTTATTGACAAGAAGTATAAAGAGAAAAATGCATGATCCTGCAGTTGTCCAGCAGACAGAGAATGCCAGAATGGATCCTCTGATTGTGTGCAAACAATGTTGATTTAGCACAGGCGAAATTAATGAAACAGGTCAGCAGTAAAACAAAGAACTTCAGTGACTTACAGGTTATTAAAAGATAGTGGACAATGAGGCAAGTAAACATTAAAACCCGAAAGCCACACGAGGGACTACGCTTTGAAAAAAAGGAAGGAGAAAACAGAAAACACTCAGCAGAGTGTATATAGTCTATATAGTCTCTGAAACACAATAACATTTAGGAGAATGATTTCATTCATATGCCTGATCACAATAACAGTTTAAGTACACATTTAAGGTTTATATTGTATTTCACTACATCTTACAGGACTGTATTCATCTCAGAGCTGTGTCTATTTTTTTATGCCAATTTTGGACAATTTCACATATAAAAAACAACAACAACAACAAAAGAAGAATGATCCATTAATTTAGACTATTATTTAGATTACTATTAATAATACGCTCACCGGCCACTTCATTAGGTACACCTGTTCGACCGTTTGTTGACCAATAAGTGCATTTAGGTGCGTGTACATGATAAAGCCATCCTGGAGAAAAAAGGTGATTTAAGTGATTTTGATTGTTTCATGGCTGATTTTCCCACACATCCATCTCTACAGTTTCCAAAGGATGTTCTGAAGAAAATCACTCAAATAACAGTTTGGAGGTAACATGTCAAACCTAGTGTACAGCTGGATTAGAGCAGAAGACATCATGTGCCGCTGCAGTCAGCTAACAGTAGGAAACTGATGCATTTTACACAGACTCACATAACTGGATGTCGGAACAGTGAAAAAACAACACCTGCTCTCAATTTCTGCTGTGACGTTTGAATGGTAAGGCCACAATGTGGTGTAAAAACATGGTAGCATGGCTCCATTGTTGCCTCCATGGTGATGGTAGTGGTGACGTTAGAAATATTGTCTTGGCACACTTGGGCCCCTTAGTCCTAACTGAGAATTATTTAAATTGCACAGCCTACCTGAGTGCTGTCAGTCCCTTTATGACAACAGTGTAACCATCTTCTGACTGCTTCCAGCAGGATAATGTGCCACAGCGCTCAGATCATCTCAGACCAGTTTCGTGAACATGACACTAGATCTCAATCCAACAGAGTACCTTTGGGATGAGATTTCCATCATGGAAACATCCACCAGCTCAACTATAATAAAATGCCCCATGTATTGCACAACATTCATTTTTTTCAGGGCAGAGAGTGGTACTCATTTATCCACATTTTTTTAAACTATTCATCTTTTTTGATCAGTTAAATTTGTTAAATTTGCTAAATTTGTCAAATTTACATTTGTTTTGGTGGTTACATATTTTTGTGTGTGAACTCTTTCTTGCCGCTTCACACAAACTTTAAAAAAAAGATAAAAAACAAAATTTTTGCAACTTCTTTTGAACTTTCTTTAAAAGCCCATAAAAGGAAACAGTCAAAGGACAGGTGTTGAGTAAAAACTTCTGGCTTGAAGGTTCCTAAAATACCAGTGAAGCAGTGCATTAAGAGAGCAAGTGTGACTTTCTGTGTGAATAAAACATAAGTACAAGTTTTCACAAAGTTGAGGCAGGGATAGTGCTCAGCCTTGTGTGCACAGCGAGAGCAAAGTTGGTGAAGACCTAAAGAGATGCTAAAGAAACAAAGCTAAATATACTTTTGTTGTAAGAAACAAGGAGAAATGTTTTGTCAATAGTCCACAAGCAGTAAAGCTTAAGGTATAGAAAACACTCGTAATCTCTAAAATAAGAAGGAAATGTAATTCATTTCTCTGAAAAATCCACTTTTTAATTAGAGACAGTAAACACTGCACTGTGATATTTTCAGTGTGACTTATTAATTTAATTTTTGTTTGGATTTAGAATTAAGCTTTTTGAAACAGCAAACTGTAACATTTATTCAGGTTTGGGTATTTCTCCTTCCCCCCATTCCACTGCTTTTGAGAAATATCTGTATATGCAATCACTTCCTGTTTTTTCCCCCTTGTCCTATGAGCCAATCAGGTCACGCTAGAGTTCATGACACCATCAAGTTGCAAAATGTCAGACAGGAATATGATCTTGTGAACAGAGGTTTTGAAGTAACATTTCGGATTTCCTTTAATTTCACAGTCAATTAGAAACCACTGTAGACTTTATGATTCAGCAGTTTGTGGAACTCGCTTTATAAGTAAAAACTATTATTAGTTTCTCAAACCACTGTGGACTTATTTAGGCGCAGGTTTGTGAGTATTTTTTACAGCTGTGTTTTCTCTGAGCACTGAAGGATCTGTCCTCAGGATTAATCTTCAGAGAAGTGAAGATGTGCAAACACACACCTGAATGCTCCACACCAGCAAACTGAAAAAAGCCTCATGCATTTATGGGGGTGCTCATACTTGCTGATGTTTAGGGACTCAAACGCCTTTGATTAGCAGCTCCTGACCTACCTAACTCCAATGAAAACAGTAAGGCTGTGTTCGGTTTTTACCCTGACTGTCCTGTAATCACATCACTGCATTTGTATGACCTATGAATTATACAGACATTAGAAATAGTAAAGTATATTTTAACTAAAACTGACCTGAAAAACATTAAATGACAGGGTATAAAAGTTATTTCTGAAAAACTTGAAATGCTCTGGAAAAACTTTTAAAAAGCAGAATATAATAACAAAATATTTAAAAACACAACTAAAATATGATTTTGGAAGAGAGTTGTACAAATGATTTATATCACATGCTAAACATTTATGAATTTATTTCTTTTTGAGCAACATACCAAAAACATTCAGAGCAGGGTTAAGTATTAAGAGTGAAGCTACTGTTGCAATTCTGATATGACAGCTCAGAGTGTCATATGCTGCTGCTAAGGGCTAAAGCCTTTTTAGAATTTGCTGGAGTGTTTGAGTTAGTGTGAATGATAAAATATGCATCTATTAAATTGCCTGGCAGCTTACATTAAAACAACACTTTGAACTATTTTCCCACCTGGTCACCTTTGTGTCTGTGAACACCTGTGTGGATCAACACTTGTATTCAAAAGGTTTCTCCATGTAATGGTCTGCTAGAGGGTGTGGGGAGCCATAGCCCCGTCCCCCAGGGCATGAAGCAGGCATAGAGGAGATCCAGCCCTCAGACATCCAGAGGCCCCAGAGTGCGAGAGCCCAAGGAGGACCATCGGAGGGGCATCCGTGCCGCCCTCCTGGGAAGAGCTGAGGAGAGCCCCAAACGAGCGGTCACCTAGCAGCCACGGAGCAGAAGCC
The DNA here is from genome assembly GCF_057382185.1 of Mchenga conophoros. Lineage (NCBI taxonomy): Eukaryota > Metazoa > Chordata > Actinopteri > Cichliformes > Cichlidae > Mchenga > Mchenga conophoros. The sequence continues at coordinate 6,396,519 of NC_140546.1, read as the reverse complement.
AGAGGGGCTGCAGTGACGTGCCCGCGGGCTCTGCTAGCAGCCAGCCACGCCAGAGTGGACCGAGCCGCAGAGGCCTGACGGCCCAGAGGCCTGACGGCCCAGAGGCCCCACCCTCCGGAAAGGGCCCAACCGAGCCACAGGTGCCAGGCCCCGCCAAGTAGCCACCGGGAGTGAGCCGGTACATGCCTGAGCGCCCAGCCCCGGACACCAAGAACCACCAACGTCTGAGGGCATCAGCCACCGGCAGGGAGTGTGGGGAGATAGGCCTCCATACCCTGAGATGTTCCCTGAAGGGTAGAGTCTAAGACCTGACCTGACATATAGACAGAGACGAACAGGTACACACAGACACAAATGTGCATTCTGACCCCATATACACATATACAAATATTCGGTGAAAAAAAAAAAGGAAGCTCTTTTTACAACATGTCTTTATTTTTGCTTGTTTTTTGGTTTTCAGCCTTACACAACTTCTCTGTCTCAAGTTTTTGAAATATTTTGATGATTTTTGTGACATCCAATTCAAAATGAGGTGACATTAAAAAATAATAAATGGAATTTTTCAGTCCATACACATATAATATCTGTATATACTTAGCTTATAACTGTAGAACACTCAGAACACACTAGGATTAGGTTTAATAATCAATTTGTGTTGTGTGTAAAGGTTTCCGTTTGTGTGTGTGTTTCTGAATTGTTGTTGTGCATGTGTCTGCCAGTGTGGTGTGGAAGTATTCTTCATGCAGCTTATCCTTGCATTCAGGCATGACTCCACGGTTTGTGCTGCCCTCTAGTGGTACATAGTGTTGTAGTTTTTGTGGGTCGTCATTTTTCACACGGCAGTTATTCAAACGCAGTTACTCACACGGATCTGATCAAAACGACCTGCTGAAGTTCAAACTGAGCATCAGAATGAGGAGTAAATGTGATTTGAGTGGCTTTGAATGTGACATAGTTGGTTGAAACTGCTGATCTACTGTGATTTTTCCACATCCATCTCTACAATTTACACAGGACGGTCTGAGAAAAACAAAAGTGAGCCTTCAGTGAGCAGCGTTCTCTTAGTGAAAATGCCTTACTGATGTCAGAGGTCAGAGGAGAAAGTCTGGGTCACCAAACTGACTCTAAGTGACAGGATGGCAACATCAAAGTCATTCAAATAACCACTCATTACAGCCAAGGTATGTAGAAGAGCATCTCTGAACACCCAACATGTCAAACTTAGTGTACAGATGGACTACAGCAGAAGATTACACCACATGCCAGCTAAGTGTAGGAAACTCAGGCTGAATGACAGATGTTTGGAAAAACAACACCTCCTTTCGATTTCTGCAGTGACATTTAGAAGGTAAAGTCACAATGTGGTGACTTAGTCCCAATTGAGAATTTCACAGCCTACCCCTAGGGTGCGATTCCTGTAATGGATGTTCAACTAAACTGCAGCAACTGTGTGATGTTGTCATGTCAATATATACCAGAATCTCTGAATAATGTTTCTAGCAGTTTTAGGATACCCATCCTACAACTAGTGTTGGGAATAAATTTTTTTTCAGTGCCTCAATAATGTTATGCTTTTTTATTAATAAGTGTTATAACGTTATATAGCGTAGTATTAAGCTGACTCAGCCCTGAAAAATAAAGGCATGAGACCATGTGTCCTTGGGGAGTGGAAAGCTACAGACTCTCACACTCACTTGCCTGGGAAAAGTGTAGATAAGAGGGGACTATCTCAAGTGGAAAGTTCCTGAGACACTGTTGTTTAGACTAGAATGAGACAGCTTCTGTAATAAAAATGTCAGGGACACATCACCATTTTGAGATTCGCGGCAGTGTGTCATGCAGGACGCATCTCCCTTCTAGAAGTAATGTGAAAGAGAAATAGTTAAATGGTCTACTGAGCAGTGTTTTGTCTTCCATCGGATGCCTCTGAGGAATCAAAAGAACTCGGTGAAGTGTTGATATTAACACTAGCAAGGTGCAACTAATGAAGTGGCCAGTGAGTCTGATTGGTCATTTATTTGCTATGTAATTCCAAATCTTAACAATCAAAAGAATTATGGCATTACAAACTATAAACTCCATATTTTATTTCTGTAGCAAACTCGAAATCCTTTCAATAATTTAGGAGCTATATGGATGTTCTCCTCCCTGCTGACACAAGGGGGCAGCATCGAGCCATCTGCAGCATCCCAGAGACCGACTGTCCTGTATAAGACTGTTTTCAGCTTTAACGTGAACCATGCGCAGGTAAGAGGAGTTTACCTGTCCCGAAGAAAGAAAGGTGCTGACATCAGCATTTAAATAACTAATGATAATAAACAGCACATTTAAAAATACACTGTTCAAAGAAAAAATTAACTAAAGGGAACACAAAAATAAGACATTCCAGATCTGAATGAATTAAATATTCTTATTCTTTACAAAGTTGAATGTGCTGTCAACAAAAAAAATACAAAAATTATCAATAAAAATAAAATTTAGCAACCTGGGGAGGTCTGGATTTGGAGTCACACTCAAAATGAAAGTGAAAAAAAAAAACCCACTCCAGCTTTGATGTAATGTCCTTACTGTAAAACAAGTCAAAATGAGGCACAGTTGTGGGTGTGGCCTCCACGTGCCTCTATGACCTCCCTACACCACCTCGGCATGCTTCTGATGAGGTGGCGGATGATCTCCTGAGGGATCTCCCCCCAGACCTGGACTAAAGCATCCGCCAATTCCTGGACATTCTGTGGTGCAACATGTTGGATGGAGTGAGACATGATGTCCCAGATGTGCTCAGGATTCAGGTCTGGGGAACACTGAGCCAGTCCACAGCATCAGTGCCTTTGTCTTGCAGGAACTGCTGACTCACTCCAGCCACATGAGGTCTTGCATAAGGGCCAACCGCACCAGCATATGGTCTCACAAGGGGTCTGAGGATCTCATCTCGGTACCTAATAGCAGTTAGGCTACCTCTGGCGAGCACATGGAGGGCTGTGCGCCCCCCCCGAAAGAAACCCACCCCACACCACTGACCCACCACCAAACTGGTTATGCTAGAGGGTGTTGCAGGCAGCAGAGCGTTCTCCACGGCGTCTCCAGACTCTGTTACGTCTGTCACATGTGCTCAGTGTGAACCTGTTTTCATCTGTGAGGAGCACAGGGCACCAGTGGAAAAGTTGCCAATCTTGGTGTTCTCTGGCAAATGCCAAACTTCCTGCACGATGTTGGGCTGTAAGCACAAACCCCACCTGTGGACGTCAGGCCCTCATGGTACCTACATGGAGTCTGTTTCTGACTGTTTAAGCAGACACATGCACATTTGTGGCCTGCTGGAGGTCATTTTGCAGGGCTCTGACAGTGCTCCTCCTGTTCCTCCTTGCACAAAGGCAGAGGTAGTGGTCCTGCGGCTGGTTTGTTGCCCTCCTACGGCCTCCTCCACGTCTCCTGATGCACTGGCCTGTCTCCTGATAGCGCCTCCATGCTCTGGACACTACACTGACAGACACAGCAAACCTTGCCACGGCTCGCATTGATGTGACACCCTGGATGAACTGCACTACCTCAGCCACTTGTGTGGGTTATAGACTGCGTCTCGTGCTACCACTAAAGTGAAATCACCGCCAGCACTCAAAAGTGACCAAAACATTAGCTAGAAATCATAGGTACTGAGAAGTGGTCCGTGGTCAGCACCTGCAGAATCACTCCTTTATTGGGGATGTCTTGCTAATTCCCTATAATTTCCACCTGTTGTCTATTCCATTTGCACAACAGCATGTGAAATTGATTGTACAACAGTGTTGCTTCCTAAGTGGGCAGTCTGATTTCACAGAAGTGTGACTGACTTGGCGTTACATTGTGTTGTTTAAGCGTTCCCTTTATTGTTTTGAGCAGTGTGGATTAAAAAAACCTGTCTTCTGCTGACAAATCTGTTTATGCTGCACCTACCTATGATGCTTATTAGGAATTAACAGTGTAAACAAAAACATTATATACAATACATTGCTTTGTATGTAAGAACCCAAAAGAGTCATATAAATCTGTGGTACAGTGGCTAAGAATCTATCCAAGCCTGTAATGCTACTTTTAAGTTTTTCCTGTATTTATTCACCTTCTACATTTGTTTATTTGGCAGCGAGCTATGACTAACTTTTAAGATTTAAGTACTACTGCCATGAACTATATATGACAGATCTCTATATCTACAAGATCTGTCAACAAAAACAGTCTTCATAACCTTTACTCCATAACTGGGAATTCATCACTGTCGACGATTTAGCCATTAAAGTAACCCTTTTGTTCATTCATAAATGTGCTGACACAGTTTCTTCCTTTTCATCTTTTTCTTCCTTTTTCTTACCACTTGAATGTAATAATGAGCACATACACAGATTTATTGTCCATAACACTGGGGAACGTGTTAGACACAATAAAATACAGTTTGGGAAAACAAGCGACTTGTTTCAACACGGGACTTTTTGGCCGCGTCGGAAGCATTTCTTTAATTAGTCAGCATCTCAGTGCTGTGATGAAACCACAGTGGGCATGGCTGCGGGCAAGCACAGGGTGCCATTGTTATTGTGGTGCAAGCAGGTGTGTGTGTGTGATTTCCAGCGTCAGCAGTTACAGACATGAAGGAAAACTTCTCATTACGTTTTGATCTGCAACTTTACAATAAAATGGTAAATGGCCTGTATTTGTATAGCACTTTACTTAGTCCCTAAGGACCACAAAGTGCTTTACGCTACATTCAGATTTTACTGCACTGCTACACTTATGCAATTATGTCCATCCATCCTCTTCCCCTTATCTTTTTCAGGGTTGCAATGGGGGAGCTGGAGCCTAGCCCAGCTACAGTGAGGCAAAAAAGTATTTAGTCAGCCACCGATTGTGCAAGTTCCCCCACTGAAAATGATGACAGAGGTCAGTAATTTGCACCAGAGGTACACTTCAACTGTGAGAGACAGAATGTGAAAAAAAAAAATCCATGAATCCACATGGTAGGATTTGTAAAGAATTTATTCGTAAATCAGGGTGGAAAATAAGTATTTGGTCAATAACAAAAATACAACTCAATACTTTGTAACATAACCTTTGTTGGCAATAACAGAGGTCAAATGTTTACTATAGGTCTTTACCAGGTTTGCACACACAGTAGCTGGTATTTTGGCCCATTCCTCCATGCAGATCTTCTCGAGAGCAGTGATGTTTTGGGGCTGTCGCTGAGCAACACGGACTTTCAACTCCCGCCACAGATTTTCTATGGGGTTGAGGTCTGGAGACTGGCTAGGCCACTCCAGGACTTTCAAATGCTTCTTACGGAGCCACTCCTTTGTTGCCCGGGCGGTGTGTTTTGGATCATTGTCATGTTGGAAGACCCAGCCTCGTTTCATCTTCAAAGTTCTCACTGATGGAAGGAGGTTTTGGCTCAAAATCTCATGATACATGGCCCCATTCATTCTGTCCTTAACACGGATCAGTCGTCCTGTCCCCTTGGCAGAAAAACAGCTCCATAGCATGATGTTTCCACCCCCATGCTTCACAGTAGGTATGGTGTTCTTGGGATGCAACTCAGTATTCTTCTTCCTCCAAACACGACGAGTTGAGTTTATACCAAAAAGTTCTACTTTGGTTTCATCTGACCACATGACATTCTCCCAATCCTCTGCTGTATCATCCATGTGCTCTCTGGCAAACTTCAGACGGGCCTGGACATGCACTGGCTTCAGCAGCGGAACACGTCTGGCACTGCGGGAATTGATTCCCTGCCGTTGTAGTGTGTTACTGATGGTGACCTTTGTTACTTTGGTCCCAGCTCTCTGCAGGTCATTCACCAGGTCCCCCCGTGTGGTTCTGGGATCTTTGCTCACCGTTCTCATGATCATTTTGACCCCACGGGATGAGATCTTGCGTGGAGCCCCAGATCGAGGGAGATTATCAGTGGTCTTGTATGTCTTCCATTTTCTGATGATTGCTCCCACAGTTGATTTCTTCACACAAAGCTGCTTGCCTATTGTAGATTCACTCTTCCCAGTCTGGTGCAGGTCTACAATACTTTTCCTGGTGTCCTTCGAAAGCTCTTTTGTCTTGGCCATGGCGGAGTTTGGAGTCTGACTGTTTGAGGCTGTGGACAGGTGTCTTTTATACAGATGATGGGTTCAAACAGGTGCCATTCATACAGGTAACGAGTGGGGGACAGAAAAGCTTCTTACAGAAGACGTTACAGGTCTGTGAGAGCCAGAGATTTTCCTAGTTTGAGGTGACCAAATACTTATTTTCCACCCTAATTTAGGAATTAATTCTTTACAAATCCTACCATGTGGATTCATGGATTTTTTTTTCACATTCTGTCTCTCACAGTTGAAGTGTACCTCTGGTGCAAATTACTGACCTCTGTCATCATTTTAAGTGGGGGAACTTGCACAATCGGTGGCTGACTAAATACTTTTTTGCCCCACTGTACCACTGGGCGAGAGGCAGGATAAACCCTGGACAGATCATTAGTCTGTCACAGGGCTAACACATGGAGACAAACATTTTGCAGTGATAGAGTGATTTCTGCTTTAGTTACATCTGAAAGTAACTCAAATCTGTCTCCCAGAAGACAAAGTTTGGGAGATTTTGGAAAGTATTTTAAAGACTTTAACCCAAGCATGTCTCTGGACTGTGGGAAGAACTTCCAGCAGCCACTTTCCAAAAAGGAAAAAATATAGAACATTCCCACAATGAGTATTTTTTTTGTGTAAATGTTTTTAAAGACTCTGGCGGTACAACTTGTTTTACAATTATGAAGCCCTCCAGGGATTTTTTTTTACACTTTTATCTTTTTTACAAGTTTTGGGAGATTCAGAGGAAATTGTTTAAAGCCAGAGAGAGCTGTGTGAAAGAATGTCACCCAGATTCAAGACGACACATTTGAAAAAACAACATCTGGGGTTATAGAGCTGAGGATAGAGACCTCATAGTGCATGCACTGCTATACATATGTGAAGAGGACAGTGCTTAAAAAGTGCTTAAACTGCTTCATTTCTCTACAGCATGGAGATACTGGCATTTTATTGCTGTTCTCCTCCAGATGTTCTAGTTCTAGTTCTCTTTCTGCAGGCCTCAATCTGAAATGCTGCTTTTATGATAATAACCCCTTAAGACCTGCACCTGGTACAGAGACAACAGAGAAAGATGTGTTTCACATCCATCCATCTTCTGCTTTATCCATCTCAGCGGGTGCTGAAGCCTCCCCCAGCTGCTATGGACTGAGACAGGTCACCAGTCTCTCTCAGGGTAACACAACCATCCCTGCTCACTTTTACAACGACAGCCAAGAATCACTAATTAACTTGTCATTTTTTCTGCCCACCTGTGATTCTCTCTGTTCTCTACATTCTTCTTACGTGTCAGCTCGAAACAAGCCTGTATCACCTTTGGGAAAACATATCCGGAAACCTACCTGCCATCAGCTTTGTCTTCCCCAGCCAGAGACCACCTCACATTGAACCCTAAAGAAAAGAAAATCCCTGAACTTGGTCTTTCTTAAAGCATCAATTCTAGTTCAGATCATACAATTAATAATTTCTCATATTTCTTAACCAAAACCCTAAAGAGTGAAGGAAAAAAAATGCTGCCGACCAACTGTGCTTCCCCTCAGCCTGTACCTATACCTGCTGTATAAATTTCAAAATCTTACGTCGCCGTGTTCTGAAAGTTATGGCATGCACAAGATTTTCAGAAAACTTAACCTCTTCATGTAAAGGTCACTGAAATTCGACATTTCTGGTAGAAGCACCAGCTGTATCAATTTAAAGCTCCGGTGTTGCCTCACTCTCAAGGGACCCAGCAGGGTGAAGACATTACCCCATCAGCCTTTTATGACTGAGGGGTTAAAAAAATTGGTATACAATTCAAGAAGAATGTTGGCTTATATCTGTGTGAAGCTCAAAGCCTGAGAGGATTAATGAAGTTCACCGTGTGTCTCTAGGTTTGCACTTTTGTGAGCTCCATCATGGTAGTGCTCGGGCTACAGTCATCTCTGCTTTGAAATTGCACAATTGGATTTCGTGGCTGATGAGTCACAGACAGTCACTGAATCAGTGAACTTCATGAACACTAATAATTGACAAAAACATGACTGATGATTCACCAGTTAGTGATGTCGGGAGTCTCCTGTATCTGAGACAGACAGACAAAAAACCTACAGTAAATTACACAAACCAGCAGTAAGACCTGTGTTTTAAGACTCTTTGATTTTTGACAATGAAACGAGTTGATGAGTTGAGGTGAAATACACCCCAATATCACCTCACTGCACCCAAATATAATTTCAGGGTTCAGTTGTAACAAGTCCCTGCATCTGTGTAATTTAGACTGATAGCGGCAGGAAAAGTAGGCACATGTGTGATGGACACGTTCAAAGCAGCACAGTTTGACCCAAAATCAAAGCTGAGATTTGCATTTTGTTTTGCAGTGCGTGTCAGTACCTGCAGAGCGTCTCTGCATAGCAGCGATTGCGTGCCGTTGCTACATGTCTATATCGAGCAGGATACGAGTCTGTGGATTTTTGAAACAAGAAGCTAGATTCATGTATGATAACGTGACCAGACTGTTGGTGGAGTCAACATCTTGCCAAAAAGAAATGTAGATGCTACAGTTTCAGGAAAACTCATTCATGTGCTACATACTGAGCTTAGTAATATTAGACAAGAATACAAAATTAGAAAAAGCAAAAGATTTTTTTACAGTCCATCTGAGTTTTAATTTATTCTTGTTTTACTGCCCTACTGTTGGTGGGGTGGACATATTGGACAAAGGATGTAGACTATGGAGCTGCCAGGTAGGTGGAGGTTCATGGACGTAGTGAAGGAGGACATGCAGAGGGTTGATGTTACAGAAGAGATTCTTGGGAGAGGATGAGATGGAGGACGATGATGTGGCCTAATGGGAGCAGCTGAAAGAAAACGTTGGTCAAGGTTTTGAGTTCCTGCTTTAGGTTTATGGTTGTTCTAGTGATATGTTTCAGTTTATTACTAATCTCCACAGTTTGAGTTCCCTCTGTCTTATCTAAGTGTCAGTGACTTCCATCACTTCTGTGATGCTGCTTAGTGTTACCCTTCGAGTCATGAGTTCTGCTGTCTTGTCTTTAGGTTATTTCCTGTCTTACTTTGAAGGTTATCTGTCTTTCATTTCTCATTTTACTTTCTGTTTTTCGCTTCTTTATGATTCTCACTGTTACAGCCCCATCGTCTTCATGTTCCTGGTTTTCTGTATATTGCATCGTGTTGTTTAAAGTGTCTCTTTAATGTCTCATAATTATCCCATGTAAAGTATCTCGGACTACACTCTAGTATTTAACTTATTTATGTGATATGAGTATGTTTTATTGTAAAATATTAAGAACTTCTCTGCAGGTTTCACACTTTTCAAAACCACCCACTGAGCCCTCTGGTGGAAAGGTTGAAAGTAACATCATTTAAGTAGTTCTGGTTGTAGAAGCTCATCCGGTTCCCAATCCATCACAGTTCACTGGTCGCTCTGATCTGTGAAAGACAGAAAGAAAGTGATATGTTCTTGTCTTTGGATGGCTTTATTTCACAAACTAATCAAGTCACAGAAGCTCGTAAACAGTCATAACCAGAATGATTGAATCTCGTTCACCATCAAATGAAAGTTTGGTTTAGTTTTACTAGGAACTACGACCATTGGAGTTGAATAAACTTGGCTGTCTGCTCCTTGCTATCTAAAATATAACAGGACACTGGAGTAAATTTTTTAACCACCTCACACTTCTGTTTAATCAGTTTTCTGTTCAACGTTTATTCAGCTGTGTGAAAATCCCGGAGGAACCCTGTAACATGGTAGACTAATGTGCCTGTATTAATTCAACTCCATATTATTGTGTGAAGTTGCACTGAGTTGTGAGTGGTTGTGTGTGCCACATTTTTGGTGAGCTAATGGCTGTAATGGGGTTGGACTAATTAGAGGCAGGTGTAACTGATTGAACTGAGACACTGGTCTACTTATAGCCCACACAACAAACACTGCTGTGTGATTTTGTCTCTCTGTGCAGGTTTGTAATGTGATGAAGCCTGATATGTTTGGGATGGATGGGTTGTGCGCTGTGAATTATATAGTGAAGGTGTAATTTTGTCTCTCTGTGCAGGCCAGGGCCTATTATATGCCACAGCCTAAAGGCAGCGGAGTTGCAGAGGCTGGAGTGACCACTGGCTATCTATTTTAAGGGTGGTTAGTCTCAAAGGACAACTGCTAACCCTGTTGAAGTCGATGTGTGGAGTGCAACTGGCGTTGTGGCATAGCTGGTTCTGGCCTTGGGACTGTGTGCTTTTACTTGATCTGCAAATGGGACACTGGACTGTTTTATCTTTTGAGTACTGTATCAATAAATTATCTTTTAGAATTTTTATGACTGTCATTTTTTTGCCCACAGCTGAGACGGTTGGTCAGACCTAGAATCTTTTTGGGTGTGTTACAACCCAGGAATTAATAAAGTTTTATTTAATCTAATCTCAAAACTTTGATCTCAGCCAAACCAATTTACTCAGGAACAAATAAAACACTGAAAAAAGCCAAACAATAACATTTTTAAGTTATCCGAGCGACTTATATATCATGTTTAACCTGAGTAGTGAAAGACCGCGGGGGCCTGAAAACAATGAAGCCGGGAGTCTGCTGTTCTCGCAGACTCAAATGACCATTGAACCCCCCGGCTTGCTATCGAGCAGGTGGGTAACAGACATCTCCGACAACGTCGGAGCACTTTTGCAAATATGTGATGTCTTGATAAACCAAGCAGATATTTAAAGTTCACACAGCTACATTCTTGCCTGAAAATATCTTAAAAGTTTATTTTGTGACCCAGAAAGTGTAATAAGAGTAATTTTAAAACTTAGTAGCGGCCGCCATTGTTGGAAACTGGAATTGGCTGGGCCACGCTATGAATTCTGGGATTTGGTGGGCCACGAAGGATACACCTGACCCCTGCTTCAAATCTGAGGAAAAGGAGGACGCATTTGTCGGCCGGATTTGGGGGAGTCTACGAATTGGGACAGCCTTCAGCGCATCGCTGTGACGTAATCTGTCTACAAGTGTGGCCTCAGGAGGAGGCAGCCTATGTTTTGGGACACAGCTTCTATAGATTTGACTGCATGCTGAGGCAGCAATTCAGCCATTTGATTCATGTTACAGCAGCTCATGAGTGAATGAACATGGTGCAATAGAAGTACATTTTTCCAAGCACTTAGATTTACTTAAACCTACTTGTCTTTCTAATGACCTACAAATGGTATTTAGGTGTGCTGAAGCAGGGACACATGGAAAAGTCCTCGAGGACTGGAGTTTGGTAATCACTAATGTCTAACCAATCCTCTAGGTGGAGCAGTGAGTGTGTCTTGCTAATTGGTTCTTCAACCAGATGAGATAAAATGTGATGATGTAAATAAAACTGAATTTATGTCAAAGTGAGCAGTTAAGAAAATTGAAGTCTAGTAAGTTAAGATAAGGAAAAGTACAAAAGAAATTGAAGGACAGCTACCTGTGGTGTCGTGGTCCTGGGTCATTTGACCCAGTTTTCTGTGTTCTTGCATTTTCATGTCATATAGTTTATTGTTAAATTCCTTTAGTTAGTCTTGAGTTTATTCCTATAATGCCTAGGCTGTTCTGTTTTTATGCCTTTCCTCCACTTCTGTGTCATGTACCTCGTTTCCTGTTTTATTGTGAAGGTCTCGTGTTTCCACGTTCAGGATGTCTAGTTGTGCTTCACCTGTGGTGTCATGTTAATTCATGTCAGCTGTGTTCCCCATGTGTTCTCACTTTCCTCGTTATCCTTCTGTGTAATTATGTCAGCGTCTCCCTCGGTCCTGTGTCGTGATCTCCCTCCTGGCTGTGTAATTCTCCCTGTGTTTCCCTACATGTTCAGATTCATAGATTTCCTTATATAGTTTTGCATCGCTTTTTTGTTCAGCAAATGAAGCTGTGTTCTTGGAGTTTAAGTCATGCCTGTGACAATACATTTGGGTCCTATCCTGCCAGCGCTACACAGCCATTTATGACATATGGTTGTAAATTAAAATTAAGTAAAACCACAAAGTGAGGTGAGCTGAAGTAAAAGGAGGTGAGATTAGATGTGGTAATGCTACAAAGTAAAAAACAGAACAATATTTTGACTGAAATACATTAGACGGAATGAAAACTATAATTTTAATTATCAGTATTCAGAAAAAGAAATGAAACTTCTTAAACTGGTGAAGGTTTTAAAAAGTGGCTGAAGAGCAGAAGAAATTTACTCTCTTGCTTAAATTGATAAAATTTCATGTGAAAAATTAATGAGTAAATGAAATAAAGGAAATTGTTGACTTAAGTAAGAATTGATAGGAAAGTGGATACACAAAAAGTACTTGATTGCAAAAGAAGTTTGGCAGATGCTTCAGACAAAAAAAACGTTAACGTCACAAATTGGAGAAAAATAACAAACTGTGATGTTTATCTCTTTTATTTACCGACTTATAAAACCCCTGACGTCTGTTCTTCTGTCATGCTTTAATTCTCTCATCCAGCCAGGAGCCACTTCTTATTGTGGTTCTTGATTAAAAATCATACCGTACTTTATGAAGATTAACTTTAATTGCTGTACATGCTGACTTTTTGGAAACCTGCCTGCTGCTTTTTTCCAAACAACTCATCTGCCCTGCTTTGCTGACTAATCCTTCCTCATATTTTTTCGATAACATTCTTTCACTGTTTGTTTTACTCCTTCCAAATCTTTCCATGAGGTTTAAGGATTTTTTTTTAAATGTTCCCCTTGGCATGCAACTAAAGAAAAGACAGTCTAAAAATACCCCTCTGTGTAATCTGAAGAGAAGTTTTGACATCTTTGACACGTCAAAGTCTGGTTTTGCTGTGGTTCTTTACGTCTCTGAGTGAAGCAGGAAGTCGGGATGAGTAATGTGTAAATGGATGAGATGTAAATGAAATTATTAAGAACTCACTATCTTGTGTGCATAATGTTTGGAAAGGCCAATACACTCAGAATGTGTTCGGTGCAAGATAAATTATATATTTCCTAAGAAAGAAGGCTTTTTTGGTAAATATTGCATGCAGGAAACATGATAAGAAAAAATGGCATGGAAAGAGATAAAGTTGGAGGTGGTGAGTGGTTGAATGTGAAAGAACTTAAGTGTTGCTCACTAAAGAATCATAGAATATTAGAAGGTAACAGAATGATCTGCCACATTCATTGCTGTAAGAACTGTCATCACTGCAGTAGTACATCCTCCACATATTTCAACACAGCGAGCATTTACTTTCCATTTACTTCCTTATTTTGAGCTACCACAAGGTAGTGAAATTAAGTTGTCATATCTAATACTAGTCTCACATCCTGAAATATTTCAACTCTACTAAAGCAGCCGTAATATCTAAACCTCGTGTTTTAGAGTTCACCTAAGGACCTTTTTGTCGGGAAAATGAATTTGATGCATGTCAGCAGCCACTTATGTTTTAAATGCATGAAACGAGGAAGGATGTCAGTGACATTTTGTGGCCAGTCAGTCTTGAATTTATAGGCCTTGTTTACTATGCAGACTGAGCTGGGGTGGGGAGGCGGGGGCTTCTAGCCTAATCTGGGGACCTGCAGTGTGGCCTCTGACTGTGACCAGCTCCAGGTGTGGTGTTCCTGTTCAGACATGCTGGAACATGTTCAAACATATCTGAGCAGTTTGGACATCTGAGGCGGGAGTTGTTTGTTCTTCATTTCTGAACTTCTGGCATCTGACAGGAAATAAATACTCTGACCGGCCAGCAGCGGTTGGAATCTGTCAAAAAGTAGTAGAAGTAAGCAAAGTTATAAAATCCAGAAAGAGATGTGAGAACTATACTTAATCACTCTGGTGTCATAGTAGCTACTGTTGAAATTCTTAAACTTGTTTATTTTTATTCACTTTTCTTACAAAAGTATTTACTGCCAAAGGTAGTAAATAATAAAGTAAAAATACTTTGTAGCAGTTCTTAGTAGTACCATTAACACTTTAAAACCTGAACCATGAAATAACTACCAGAAATCTTTCATTTTTCGATAATGGAGTGTTTTAATCTGCATGTATGAGTTTTCATTTGTATCACGTTTGCTGAATAAGCCATATATTTGCAATTTAGTCACTAAAAATTTGTCATGCAATTTATATCATTTTTGAGTTTTAAAAAAGAAAGTCACGCTCATAATGTAAAGTCTCAAACTCACAAAAATACATGTATCAAATACGATACACTTGGCTTTAAAGGCTTAAATGAATTATGAAGAATGGAATATGGAAACTTAATTGGTTTGTCTGTTAGCATACCTTCATGTTGAGTCCGTGCAAGCGAGTAAAAGTGACGTAAGGAGCAAACACACATGCACTGCAACCTTGAAATTGTCTAGACATCACCCCACAAAGGTGCACATTAGAACATAAATCAGTGATGGAGACAGCTCAGACATTAAGTGGTCATTAGCCTGCCAGCTCCTTAACACAGGGGCCTCCAGTAATCCTCCAAAAAGGATTAACTATATGCGCTATATACACTAAAGTCCAAGCGAGGCCTGAAAAATAAAATAAATGAATAAATAAATAAAGTCCAAATAGCTATAACTGCACTGCCATCATCACACCATATCTTTGAAAGCAGTGCAGTCATTTCACACTACTAAGTATAACCATACTTTACCCGCAGCACCCTTTGAAAGGGAAATGCTGCAAACAAAAAACAATTAGAAAAATACAAGAAGTTATCCTGCACACACACACACACACACACACACACACACACACACACACACACACACAGACGTTTTCATCTTATAGCCGTACAGGGTTGAGTGGACGAATTAAAACAAAGGACAGCAGGATTCAATCAGATCCTTGCAAAACACAAACACAACTCTCAAATCAGAAACTAAACATTTACAACAGGAACTCACAAAAAGGATCAGATGCAGTAAACATAACTGAAAACAGTTGTTAATCTAAAACTGCAGCACTGATAAGTTTCCCACACATAGTAGATCTTGGTCTCAGCAACTCCCACCCTCATAAAACAAGTGTTCACACTGAAATGTTCAGAGACAATTATTAAAATAAAATAAAAACAGTTTACTTCTGAAACAGAAGACAGTTCAAGGGGACTTTAAAGCACTCAACAGTGATTCTACTTAAGGGCAGCAGCCTGGCTGCTTACATGTTAACATTCGGGGTCTGGCTGCTGGGCTGGGGTCAGCATTCACTCGGCTTTAAAATCACTCTGGTTCTTGGGTAGCCTTGTGTCAACATGTCTGTGCAGATGTTTTACAAAGATCCAAACTTGTGTTAGCAGCATAACGTAGGTGTGTCTGTGACCTCGATGCAGTTCGTGCTTTACGGTTGCACTCGTGTCTTTTCATGCAATAACAATGTAATGTAATCCCCATATGTCCACTCCTCAAAATCTGTCAATAGCTCCATCATTTTGCTCTTCTTTATCTTTAATTCTATATTCTATTCTTGTTTAGTTCAGTAATATATTGTATTAATGCATTACTGACAAATACTTGACTCAATGTGTGGATATAGCATAAATTGTATATAAAGATGGATAGAGCCACTATGACATCACCTCTTGTTTTCTGTAGTTATTACCTCTTGTATGGTGTTCAGGTTTGATTTATCATTAAGTAACTTTACCCCCCAACACACACACACACATTTACATTACACATGTAGTGTTCAAGTCCAAGGGGAATAGAAGAAGAGAGAAGATTTCAAGGATTGTTACGAAACTGAGGCTTTTTGGACACTGGATATACAGTGGGGCAAAAAAGTATTTAGTCAGCCACCGATTGTGCAAGTTCCCCCACTTAAAATGATGACAGAGGTCAGTAATTTGCACCAGAGGTACACTTCAACTGTGAGAGACAGAATGTGAAAAAAAAATCCATGAATTCACATGGTAGGATTTGTAAAGAATTTATTCGTAAATTAGGGTGGAAAATAAGTATTTGGTCACCTCAAACAAGGAAAATCTCTGGCTCTCACAGACCTGTAACATCTTCTGTAAGAAGCTTTTCTGTCCCCCACTCGTTACCTGTATGAATGGCACCTGTTTGAACTCATCATCTGTATAAAAGACACCTGTCCACAGCCTCAAACAGTCAGACTCCAAACTCCGCCATGGCCAAGACCAAAGAGCTTTCGAAGGACACCAGGAAAAGTATTGTAGACCTGCACCAGACTGGGAAGAGTGAATCTACAATAGGCAAGCAGCTTTGTGTGAAAAAATCAACTGTGGGAGCAATCATCAGAAAATGGAAGACATACAAGACCACTGATAATCTCCCTCGATCTGGGGCTCCACGCAAGATCTCATCCCGTGGGGTCAAAATGATCATGAGAACGGTGAGCAAAGATCCCAGAACCACACGGGGGGACCTGGTGAATGACCTGCAGAGAGCTGGGACCAAAGTAACAAAGGTCACCATCAGTAACACACTACAACGGCAGGGAATCAAATCCCGCAGTGCCAGACGTGTTCCGCTGCTGAAGCCAGTGCATGTCCAGGCCCGTCTGAAGTTTGCCAGAGAGCACATGGATGATACAGCAGAGGATTGGGAGAATGTCATGTGGTCAGATGAAACCAAAGTAGAACTTTTTGGTATAAACTCAACTCGTCGTGTTTGGAGGAAGAAGAATACTGAGTTGCATCCCAAGAACACCATACCTACTGTGAAGCATGGGGGTGGAAACATCATGCTATGGGGCTGTTTTTCTGCCAAGGGGACAGGACGACTGATCCGTGTTAAGGACAGAATGAATGGGGCCATGTATCGTGAGATTTTGAGCCAAAACTTCCTTCCATCAGTGAGAACTTTGAAGATGAAACGAGGCTGGGTCTTCCAACATGACAATGATCCAAAACACACCGCCCGGGCAACAAAGGAGTGGCTCCGTAAGAAGCATTTGAAAGTCCTGGAGTGGCCTAGCCAGTCTCCAGACCTCAACCCCATAGAAAATCTGTGGCGGGAGTTGAAAGTCCGTGTTGCTCGGCGACAGCCCCAAAACATCACTGCTCTCGAGAAGATCTGCATGGAGGAATGGGCCAAAATACCAGCTACTGTGTGTGCAAACCTGGTAAAGACCTATAGTAAACGTTTGACCTCTGTTATTGCCAACAAAGGTTATGTTACAAAGTATTGAGTTGTATTTTTGTTATTGACCAAATACTTATTTTCCACCCTGATTTACGAATAAATTCTTTACAAATCCTACCATGTGGATTCATGGATTTTTTTTTCACATTCTGTCTCTCACAGTTGAAGTGTACCTCTGGTGCAAATTACTGACCTCTGTCATCATTTTAGGTGGGGGAACTTGCACAATCGGTGGCTGACTAAATACTTTTTTTGGCCCACTGTAGCTGGGCTAGGCTCCAGCTCCCCCATTGCAACCCTGAAAAAGATAAGGGGAAGAGGATGGATGGACATAATTGCATAAGTGTAGCAGTGCAGTAAAATCTGAATGTAGCGTAAAGCACTTTGTGGTCCTTAGGGACTAAGTAAAGTGCTATACAAATACTTTTTTTCCCCACTGTAGTAACGGGAAGGCAAGGAGACAGTGAGGGAGAATGACACACAGGCAAGGGTCTGCAAAACCAGACCCTGTGGGGAGGTCTCTAACCTGCAGTTTATGGGCCACCCGCTCAGCCAGGTGAGCTATTGCATCACCCTTAATGTAGAGTCTGTCAGTGAGGCAAAGGTGAGTCAGCTCCTAAACAAGCACATCAGCGCTCAGAAGAAGACATGGATGTGAAGATATGATGTTCCACACAAGAATATCCACCCATTGTGCTGGGCCTGGCTTCACCATGTTGAATGCCATGCAGGTGCCTCATTCCTTACAATAACACAATGTCAGGGCGTTTTGTTTAATAACAATTAGACAGGCTAGAGGTTGAATTACGAGATATTAAATAAGAAGCGTAAGTTTATAGTTTTGATTGCTTTTCTATTATGGGACTGTCGTAGAGTTTTAAAATATAGTCTGGTTTCATTTTATATCTGTTTTTTTTTTTCTTGTTTTTTCAAGATTGACCACAGCACCTAAAGAAGCTGTTACATCTAAAACATTACAGAGAGCTACGCTAAGTGTAGTGTTCGAACAAGGTCAGTTGACTGAAATGTAACAGAGGCACCATTCAAGCACTTTAACAGATTCATTGTAATATTAGAAAAATGTAGGATAACGAAAAATTCAAGACAAGAAAATAAAAGTACATAAACAATAAAAACAAAGTGAATTGAAAATAGTTGTTACATGCTTATTTAAACATGTTAGTGTGTTTTACACATTTCTTCCTTTTTTTGAGATGTAGCCACCACTCATTTTTGTTTTGTCCACAGCAACATCTGTAAATACACAAGTCAAACACCACCAAATAAAAAAATAAAGGAAAACAAATACTGAAACATTAATGTGAATTTTAGAAATATCTAAAGAGTCACTCTTGAGTTTTCTAGTTCTAGCAAGACTGATCTGCAGGCAGGAAAAGGACCTAAAGGCGTGGAGACCAAAACGTGTACTCAGAATACACTGCTTTATTGCAGGCGTGGAGGTGGTACAAATAGAAATAAACTAAACTGGGATAACATAAGAATCTAAACTCACAGGGAAACACAGGGAGAGTCACACAGCTATGAGGGAGGATGCGACAAAGGACAGAGGGAGACGCTGACCTAAATACACAGAAGATAACAAGGAAGTGAGAACACAAAGAACACAGCTGACATGAATAACCACAACGGGACACGGGAAACAAGGGAGAGGGAGCAAGGGAACACGAGGGAGGGAGAGGAGACATGCTGGGCTGGGCCCATCCGTTATGTTTCATAATGGAATAAAACACAAGGAGGGGAAATGAGGCACAAGAACTCACACAACTGTACAAACACAGACACACAAAGGGAGAAGACACTGGGAAATCTAAATAGTTAGAGAATCTCAATAAGGTAACTAAAGACTATTAATAAACCAGGACATAACCCATTATACAAAAATACCACAAAAATACAAGAAAACATAAAATGCTGGGCGAAAAGGGTCCAAAACCATGACACGGGGTCTTTAAACCTTAAACCTTTTCTGATGTTCTGCTAAAAAAAAAAAAGTAATATTAAAATTCTTCTCTCATATCCTGAAGATGTCTATTCCCATTATTATTATTCCTATCATTATTACAATGAAAAGCTTCAGATGTATCATCTGAGTCCAAGCCTCTTCTTCTCATCATGCTCAGTGAATATAATAACTGTATCTTTGAGCACAAACTTATTCAGTGACATGGCCCACTGATAAATGCACCCAGGTCTTTCTTCAAATGACTGACTTAACATTAGCAACTGTTAGCTCAACGGGGACATGTCAGTCACATTCTGTACTGACAGAAGATGGAGCTAAACATGTTTTAAAACTTCAGCACCTATTTCTTTAATCCAGCCTCACAGACACTGCTACATCTTGGGCTATGCGATATAACCAAAATCTCATATCCTGATTTAAGACATTTCTCATCCTGATAACCATAAATATCCCAAAATAGTGCTTTTTCTGTAAATTCTGTGAATCTCTGGCATTATCTTATTTTTCACTTTTAATCCTAGGTGCCATCAAAGACTGGCAACTCAGGATAAGGACCCAAAAGCACAAGTTGAGTCGTGTTTTTGGCTAAGTTTATAGTCGTTACTGAGGTAGGAAGTTTGGTACACAGGAAATAAGGCAGGAAGTCCAAAAGCAATCAGATCAGATGGAGTAGGCTGAGGCAAACTAGGAAACTGTATGAGTTTTAGACTCAGCACCATATATATATATATATATATATATATATATATATATATCTATCTATCTATCTATCTATCTATCTATCTATCTATCTATCTATCTATCTATCTATCTATCTATATATATATATATATATATATATATATATATATATATATATATATATATATATATATATATCTCTGTATGGCTTAGAATAAAGTAAACTTCTGTAAGTAATTTTTTCCTGAATATCTATGGCTGAATTCATTTAAAAGCCCAAAAAATGTAGCAGGTCTACACACCCACAAACACTGGCTAAGTTACAAAAACATGAACACCACACAAGGGTTAATTAGTTCTTTCTTTGGGAAGTGACCATATTTGGATGTGCTAGTTCACTGCTCAGCTATTGGGCGCCGACAGGCTGGATGAAAAGCTGCGTCAGAAACTGGATGGACGCTTTTCAAAGAGAGATACCTCAAATAGTGCAACACAATGGTAAAATACTAGAATTTGACTCGGCACAAATTTGCATGGTCTGTACCATACAGCAGGCTGTATTATTAATCAGACAATACTATTAAAATACTTCAAAAAGTAACAACAGTGCAATCTAAGTATCTGTCAGTCAAAGTTGCAACATCCCTAAATTTAAGCTTTTGCCAAATCTGCACAGGGGAGATACAAACAGTTAAAAATATGAAAGAAAATACAGCAACATCTGCACATTTGGGAAGCATGGGGTTAAATCAACAGATGCAATGATCTGAATGCTGAAACCCTAAAGGTGAAAAGGTCAAGAATAAGCTCGCGTTAACATAACAGTCATGTTTACACACCACATACAAGATTTAGCTACTGAATTGCTTCAAAGGGCTTTCTGTGACACACCAAATAGTGACGTCATAGTGGCCTCATTAGTTTCCTCTGAAATGAAGAGAAAAAGCTGAGACCCACAGACCTTTTGATCTGCACAGTGACACAAGTTGGGGGAATTTACTAGTGTGCAGAATGCTTAATTAGTTGTGAGTGATGTCAGCCAGTCAGCATAAATATTTCAAATTGTCCACTGAGACACCTGCCGGATGCACTGATTCATTTTTACTGTTCCTGTCCTATTTGAAACAATGATGCTGAAATATGCAAAAATGCACCGTAAACTATTTCTAGCTTGCAAACTTCCACTTCTGGTTGGCCTGGATATTGTAGAGAATCTAAGAGAGGAAAAAAGCAAACATTTGAAGGCCTGTACTACAGCTTTTTGAGCTAAATTTAAGTCTTCATAGTGGTTCAACTCATGCAGTTAAGTGAAAGTGAAAAAGACAAAGGCTGAGAGAAAAAGGAGAGACATATGCACACTTGGAAAGACATTTAAGTAAAATTTTAAAAAGTTAAGTGCAAGTTCTCCCACTTAAAAAGATGAGAGACGCGAGAGATGAGAGAAATAAAAGAATTTATTTGCAAATAATGGTGGAAAATAAGTATTGTGACACAAGCAAGATTTCTGGCTCTCACAGACGTGTAACTTCTTCTGTAAGAGGCTCCTCTGTCCTCCACTCGTTATCAGTATAAAAGACACCTGTCCACAACCTTAAACAGTCACACTCCAAACGCCACTATGGCCAAGAGTCAAGACCAAAGAGCTGTCAAAGGACACCAGAAACACAATTATAGACCTGCACCAGGCTGGGAAGACTGCGTCTGCAGTAAGTAAGCAGCTTGCTGTGAAGAAATCAACTGTGGGAGCAATTATTAGAAAATGGAAGACATTCAAGAGCACTGATAATTTCCCTCGATCTGGGGCTCCACGGAAGATGATCACAAGAACGGTGAGCAAAAATCCCAGAACCTCACGGGGGGACCTAGTGAATGACCTGCAGAGCTGGGACCAAAGTAACAAAGGCTACCATCAGTAACACACTACGCCACCAGGGACTGATATACTTCAGCGAGAGACGTACCCCCCCTTCAAGCTTGGACATGTCCAGGCCTGTCTGAAGTTTGCTAGAGAACATTTCAAGGTCCTGGAGTGGCCTAGCCAGGAGTGAAAGTCCGTGTTGCACAGCGACAGCTTCAAAACACACTAGAGGAGATCTGGATGGAGGAATGGACCAAAATACCAGCAGCAGTGTGTGTAAAACCTTGCAAAGACTTACAGAAAACATTTAGATTAGATAAGATAAAACTTTATTAATCCCTCGGGTGGGTTCCTCTGGGAAATTCGATTTCCAAAAAAGCACAGCACCGACAGAAGTTACAGAGTTACAGAATATTATATATATACACACACACACACACACACACACACATACATACATACATACATACATACATACATACACATATATATATATATATATATATATATATATATATAGGAGAAGTGTAGTCGGATGGTAACAAAGAGAGGGAAGGTAGTCAGAACTGAGGGGATTGAACTACCAGAAGGCAACATTGCAGACATAGAGGACAGTTACAAGTACTTGGGGATCCCGCAGGCGAATGGGAACCATGAAGAGGCCGCTAGAAAAGCTGCAACCACCAAGTACCTGCAGAGGGTCAGGCAAGTCCTGAGGAGTCAGCTGAATGGTAAGAACAAGATCCGGGCCATCAACACGTACGCCCTGCCCGTGATCAGGTACCCTGCTGGGGTAATAGGCTGGCCAAAGGAGGAGATAGAAGCCACTGACATAAAGACAAGAAAGCTCCTTACCATGCATGGAGGGTTTCACCCCAAGTCCAGCACCCTGAGGCTGTACGCTAAGCGGAAGGAAGGGGGCCGGGGACTGGTGAGTGTCAGCACCACAGTCCAGGATGAGACAACGAACATCCAAGAATACATTGGGAAGATGGCCCCAACTGACCGAGTGCTCAGTGAATACCTCAGGCAGCAGAAACCCAAGAAAGAGGAGGGAGACGAGGAACCATCATGGAAGGACAGAGCCCTGCACGGTATGTACCACCGGCAGATAGAGGAGGTGGCTGATATCCAGAAATCCTACCAGTGGCTGGACAAAGCTGGACTGAAAGACAGCACAGAGGCACTAATCATGGCAGCACAAGAACAAGCTCTGAGCACAAGATCCATAGAGGCTGGGGTCTATCACACCAGGCAAGACCCCAGGTGCAGGCTGTGTAAAGATGCCCCAGAGACAATCCAGCACATAACAGCAGGGTGCAAGATGCTAGCAGGCAAGGCATACATGGAACGCCATAACCAAGTGGCCGGCATAGTGTACAGGAACATCTGTGCGGAGTATAACCTGGAAGTCCCGAGGTCAAAATGGGAGATGCCCCCAAGGGTGGTGGAGAATGACCGAGCTAAGATCCTGTGGGACTTCCAGATACAGACGGACAAAATGGTGGTGGCTAACCAACCGGACATAGTGGTGGTAGACAAACAGAAGAAGACGGCCGTAGTGATCGATGTAGCGGTTCCGAATGACAGCAATATCAGGAAGAAGGAACACGAGAAGCTGGAGAAATACCAAGGGCTCAGAGAAGAGCTCGAGAGGATGTGGAGGGTGAAGGTAACGGTGGTCCCCGTGGTAATCGGAGCACTAGGTGCGGTGACTCCCAAGATAGGCGAGTGGCTCCAGCAGATCCCGGGAACAACATCGGAGATCTCTGTCCAGAAGAGCACAGTCCTGGGAACAGCTAAGATACTGCGCAGGACCCTCAAGCTCCCAGGCCTCTGGTAGAGGACCCGAGCTTGAAGGATAAACCGCCCGCAGGGGCGTGCTGGGTGTTTTTTTTTTTTTATATATATATATATATATATATATATATATATATATATATACAGAGACAATATAAATAAAATATACGAAGGGGATAAATAGAATAAATAGGAATAAAAAATACAAGTGAATTGCACATTTCAAGTATTGAGGTCTATTGCACTGTTGACTATTTACAAAAGTATTGCACAGTGAGGTGAAGAGGCACTACGGCTTAGTTGTTCCCCCCTCCTTTGTCCTGCTGTCTCCCCTCCCTCTCCCCTCCAGAGAGGAGTTAAACATCTCAGGTGTGAGTGGGCTCTGTGTAGGAGGTACAGGATGGCATCCTCCACTCCGACACCCGCCTTGTATGCAAATTGTAGTGGGTCCTGGGCATGTTGTACCTGTGGTCGGAGGAGGTTGAGGAAGAGCCGCTATAGAGTCTTCATAAGATGTGACGTCAGTGCCACCGGTCGGAAGTCATTCAGCTCATTGGGCCGGTTCTTTTTGGGGACCGGGACGATGCAGGATGTCTTCCATAGGGCGGGCACTCTCCCCAGTCGCAGACCTCCGTCATTGCCAACAAAGGGCATAAAATAAAGTACTGAGATGAATTTTTGTTATTGACCAAATACTTATTTTCCACCATAATTTGGAAATTATTTAAAAATAAGAGAATGTGATTTTCTGGATATTATTTATTTTTATTTTTTTTCCCCATTTTGTCTCGCATAGTTTAGTTTGTATCATAGTACCTATGATGAAAATTACAGGCCTCTCTCTCATTGTGGGAGAACTTGCACAATTGGAGGCTGACTAAATTCTTTTTTGCCCTACTGTATGTTCAGAATTGTAAAATAGTATAAGAACAGCGTTGACTACTTATAAACGGAAAAGTATTTTTACTTTAAGTAATCATAAAGTCTTTCCGATTCCCTACCTTAAAGGAAGAAATGTACTTTTTACTCGACTGCTTCATTGGTTTAACTGCTGACTGATCTTCAACAAGTGATATTTTTGCTCATTTTAAGAAAGCAATTGCTTCAGTCTCTTTCCACATGCATAATACGCACATAAGGCAGTTATCTTTCACAATCTGCTTCTCTGTCCCTGATATGAAAAACAGACACACATATAGCTTTCAAGAGTGCTTCCAAAATTTAAGGTAGCATGAGAAAGAATGAAACTAACCTGTGTAAACAGGAAAGTTGTGAAAACTTTATAAAACAGAAACCTAATCATAGCGTAGTTGTGTAGTCGAACATGTACATATTTGGGTAAAAAAATACTGGTGGCAGCCAGTGGTACCCCTCAGCTTCCCAGTAGTGACTTGTTTTCACGTCACCTGCCCCCTGAGAAGTGTAACGACAATACAGCCTTTTACAGGGAGGTGTAAAACTGATCTGTGATCTGTTTAGTACCACTTATGGTAACATTTCTATAAAATAATGAACAAAGAAACCCTTTGTATTCAAAATGTTTAGAAATGTTGCCTCTAATGGCCAAAAGCAACATTTAGAGCTATATGTTATTTTTCTACCCATCCATTCGCTTCTGCTTATCCTTTTCAGGGTCACGGGGGGCGCTGGAGTCTATTCCAGCTGTCATAGGGCGAGAGGCAGGGTACACCCTGGACAGGTCGCCAGTCTGTCGCAGGGCTAACACAAAGAAACAGACAGCCAGTCACACTCACTTTCACCACCTTACTCAGCACCTTCTTGCTGTGCGGCAACAGTGCTAACTATGCCACCGTGCTGTCCTCATTTTTCTATTGTATGTTAAAAAAAAACAACTTAAAAATATCAATTAAATCTTACTAAGCTTAAAATGCCATCACATACCATATTATCACCAAAAATATAGTACCTGCATCAAGAATGTACACAGCTGTTGGTAAACCCCACTGCTGTCTGGCCACTGTAAACTAAGCGAACAATCTTAGCTTAATCCTAGTGTTGCATAATTGGGAACAAATCAGTGTGGAAGTGTTGCTTTGATAATCCTCTCATGTTTTAAAGCATATTTAGGGCTGAATGTTACAGCTGAAAGTATTTAAATCATCAGTTATCAAACCCAGAGTTTGATGGGCCTTTTAACTGGTGGAAAATCCTTGATGCATACTAGCCCACACAGGCCCCACAGGAGTTTTACCCCTTGAGGCCCCCATTATAGTTTTCTGTGAGCAACTCATGTGCTTATCCATAGAAAACCCAAATAAGGGCCTCAAAGAGCACAACTTCTGTGGGCCCTGTGGTGGGCCCTCTGGTTTGCCCTGTCCTGCCCACACAGCCCCACAGTTCATCCACATCTACCCACTGTGGGCCCGCATTATTATGGTTTACTACAGCTCCCTCCAGCTGGTGCTTGTGTGTGGGTCTTTGTGTGCTCAGTTTTGCCATAAGTGTTTGAAAAGAACTCTCTGTTGAGTTGAAGTCAGGTGACTGATTTGGCCCTGTGGGGCAAAACTTAACACATGAGTGTCATTGTCAAAACTCCCTTAAATATTTAACTGTATCATTAGCAGATGCAGATGCTTTTGTGTCTGGAGGATTGAGAGTCTAACACAGTCCATTCACAGCTCTTCATTGCTCTCTGTGTGATTACCATGCAGGTCTATCAAGCCACACAAGTCTGCAATTGTCTCAGCAATTCATCAAAGTGGCAGTTGTGCTGGTAACAAGGCTTTATGATTAAAAAATACCTGATTGTCTGAATGAATAATATTTAAAGGAATTCCCCAGTAAATTAAAGAAAAATCCAAAAATGCATGTTAAGTTGATCAGTCATGGATTTAAATAAAACAAGCCCACCTAAAAGTTGAGAACCACACAAAATTTACCAAATGTTATGTCCCTATTTATATGCAACAGAACAAATGTGGATGGGGGCAGAGACATTATGGCACTTAAACAGATAACAAAAAAATTAATCAAATTCAATATAAAGACCTGTCACCTTAAAAAAAAGCATCAATTCCATTGTTTAGCAGGTAGGTTGTTCCCACAGTTCTTTTTTTTTCTCTTAATTATGTTGAGATAGGGACCCTGTGGGGCCATAACATCTGTGCTGGCACTGGACTCATTATTCTGTTTATTTTGGAAGTAAAAATACTTCTTTGTCATTCTGTAAAATTGATTTAAGACCAGTCAGACTAAGACTTCTGGCTATTTTTGGCATCAGTTACTAAATATGTGTGTTGAGACTATAAAAGTATTTCAGCTTTACTGAAATTAATGGCAGATGAGCTACATTCTTTCACTTTTATGCTATGAAAC
Organism: Mchenga conophoros; assembly: GCF_057382185.1. Taxonomy (NCBI): domain Eukaryota; kingdom Metazoa; phylum Chordata; class Actinopteri; order Cichliformes; family Cichlidae; genus Mchenga; species Mchenga conophoros. The sequence continues at coordinate 6,369,711 of NC_140546.1, read as the reverse complement.
ACCATGGTGAAAACATAACATACTTCTCTTTTAGCTGGAAAAACTTATAACTACATAACATATGAATGGGGTATGTAAACCCCCCCCAACCCCACCTTTTCCGCGCAGACCCCAGAATGAGATCAGAGTTAGGCTGGGGTCTCAGACAGAGCACTGAACCCAGACAGGCTCAACAAATTCCACAGGAAGCACTGACACACTTGTTACCTCAATCTCAGCTTTGATGTCACGCTTCATTTGTTGTCTATAGGGATATCTGGCTGTCATCTGTCTGCCAAGCTGAATTCCTGCCTAATGTGATGGTTTAAATTGGTCCTGGTTGAGTCTGAGGGTTCAAAACCAGACCGCAGAGCATTTGATTCCTAAAAATAGTGAATGCGTGTCAAAGTGTGAATAGGCAAAATGCCAAAATCTGTGCAATATCTGAAAGTTGTTTTGCGGGTGGTGGCTTGCATTGTTTCACGCTTGGATTGTGTTTTTCTTACTGAGCCGAGCATGTTGTTGCAAGTAATAAATTTAATAGCATGCCTTCAGCATATTTTTTAAGCTTTGTGTGTGTTTGTATTAGTGTCAGCAAACAAAAGAAAAACCTGGATCTTTGAGTGATGTGCAATTCCTGCCTCCCCCAGTCGCCCATTCACTGCTGCATTCTTCACATGCCTTCATTCAGCAGAGGTCACAGAACACGAGAAGAGCGTGAACTAGAGTAAATGATATCCGGAGCGTGGGTGGTTGGGGAAATGATGAAACAAGTAGACCCGACTGTGCAAATCAGTATTGAGGATGAGACCACCTCATCCAATCCACATGCTCGCTTACTGAAACATGCAGTCTCTCCATTACCCCATACGGCTTTGATGATAAAAGAGAGAATTAGCGAGTCATCCTGCAACCTTTATGACGTGCTTTCTTCTGTTCTTGCACATCACTTTCTCTAGCACAAAGTTCATTAGTTCAGCATTTCATGAAAAACACTATCCAATTACTACAGTAATATGTATATTGGAAATGAGGGGGAAGGATATAGTTCTCATGCACATATATCAACTTTGTATCCTGGTGGGTGGAGTTTTTAACTATCAAACACATTTCATAAGAAGCAGGAAACTACTGGCTTCTTGGAAACTCTGTAACGTCACTCCTTAGACACGGTGCCCCCTGCCAAAGCAGCGGTGACACAAGCCAAACCACTGGTAATGGATAAAATAGGGTAAAACTGTTACTTAAAATGTATAGATTTTTGGCTAACACACCTCAGGTTCATAGTGACTCAACCTGAGTAAGCTGTGAGTTACTGAACGTAACATTCACCTTCCTCCCACCCTGCCATGCTTTGAAAATTCCACTTGTTACAAGTGTTACCTCAGTGCAAAGTCTTATGTCTCAATGTCTATGTAGGTTTCAAATCATTCAAGTCATAGTAATCTTGAGGGCTTGAAAAAGAAGACAAGGGGGCTGCATTAGGTTTGTGAAGACATGTCGCCTCTCTCATCCAAGAAGCTCCTTCAGTTCTAAAAGAGCTTGTGTAGAGTTCCAGGCAATAAAACTCTAGTGGGGTTGTCTCCTTTGGAGGTGGTCATGAGGGTCGTTAACTCACCAAAGGCATGGGTTATTATCGTCACTGGGGTTAATGGGGGAAATCTCGCTGAGATATTGCCTTACCCCACCATCACTGAACCATCAAGATGTGATGCCTGATGGTTGGTGTCATAAGCCACCACCTCCATTCAGTGATTGTCATACAGTCTCTTGTGTGCAGAAAGGCCTTTCTGAAGTTTGTTCTCCTTCTGTCTGTGTGGGTTCCCTCTGAAAACCTGCTAGTTTAGTTAATTGGTGATACACCTAAGTGGCAGCAGGTGTGGATGTTAGTCAACATGCGTTAATCCTGTGATGGACTGGCGATCAAAGTACACCCTACATTTTATGGCAGCTGGGATAGGCAACCCTTTATTGGATAAATGGTTTAGAAAATGAATGGATGGATATTTAGTTAAAGCAACTGTAGTGACACTTGGCATAGTCAAGTGGGAAAAGGGCAAACATTGTTCTCCTCAATGCAAATTGCGTCAACAAAAACAGATAAGAAACAGCAGCAAGATCAGTTTACAGGTGAGTTACTAGATACAACAGTTAACAGGCAACTTGAGATAGGATCAGTGAGCATGGGCACAGAGGGACACCATTCATAAGTTCAAAACTTTCTGTTACACAGACTGACGTCATGCTCTACCCACAATGCCAAATTATCCACCATTGTGTGTGGAGGGTGTCAGGCCTGAGATTGAGACTGAAAGATCAATTCTGTTTCACTGTGTAACACTCTTGGGCCAAAAAAAAATCGTCATCCGATGAAAATGTAAATTCCCAAGTCACGATAAAGAGCCTGAGAAGAGAACACTTGGAGCTTTTTGTAGAAGAGAGTCACGCCCTCTACTTTACTTTACCACAGTTATGCACTGGCACTGAAATGGCAATATTTCACAGTGCAGTTCTGTTGATCTTATGTGCTGCACAATAATGTTTAACATTTAGTATTTACTGTCATATTCTCATATATCATTGTGATGTTGTTTATTCTATTACTCTTGTTCTCTTCTGCTTGCTTTCTTTTTTCTTTCTCAGCAGGTGATCCAGGTGATTGATATATGCATTTTTTTTTCTCTGCCCGTTCTGTTGGTTTTTGTCTTTTGCCCTTCTCCCCCGTCCCTCTTCTCAGCTGTTTCTCTTTCCCTCTTTCTTTCTCCCCTTCTTTCCTCCAGTCAAGTCTGTCCCGTATTCAGTAAGTGAAAATAAAATAAACAATAAAAGGTGAATCAAATGGACCATTACGGCAAGGCTGGGATGGTCAGTTTGGTAAAGTAAATCCGTTGGGCATCTTTCTTTGCCTTTAGACAACAATTCTGATGGCAAAAGAGCCAAACGGGACAGGCCCAAAAAAAAAAAATATATATATATATATATATATATATATATTTCACAGTGCAACACAATTGATCTTGCAATCTCAGTATATTTTGCTTGCACCTCCAAAAGCAAATAACTCCCTCCAACCACAGCCCATCTCAAATGCCAGAATATGTGTCTGAGAAAGAATAGGACAGCCGAGATTAAATTTGCCAATGATCATCAACACAAATACTACAGATTTTGGAGACTAACTACTGCAGTAAGGCAGAAAGGTGTGAATAAGTTTACCTGACACTGTCCAGTCCAGTTAGTTTTGCAACTCTAGGAAATGGATCAGAAAAATTTTGAAGCATGACTTGTCTGTTTGTGGAAGAAGTAGTATAGAGATCTATAAAGACTAGGTAGGGCTGAGGTCCTGGTAAGTGAAAACACTCAGGCTGTGAGGAAAAACTGTACGCTTCAAATGAAGAGGAATGTGCACACATCATCAATTTGTAAGAAAAGAATTTATCTTTTACATAGACATCTTATCAGATGCACACATGTCCTAATATAAAAACCGATATTGCCCCATTACTGCTGAATATGTCAATAAGCAAATGTTAATATCAATATTTATGACTAAAAAGGCACCCAGAGTCTTCTGCCAAGACAATGTGAAAAAAAATACTACTGATGGTCAAACAACAAACCAATGCACAGCCATATGGTCCATTTCATCTGTTTCAGGGGAGCTAACATTTGAAGAAAAACATTTTTATAGTATAAACTTTATATAACAACCAATGTAGCCACTGTGATGTGCTCCTCTGGTTAAGTAAATCAGGTTTTGAACTTTTGAGCTGAATATTTGATGGTTCTTTATAATAGCCTAAAAGCAATGTGAACAATATTGAAGGAAATTACAGAAAATAGAGAAAAAAATCAATTGTCTGCAAATATTTTGACACCGGTCAAGTCTTGGATAAAAAATAGTTCTAAAATTGAAATTGTGCAGATGTTGAACACCTCAAGTCACCTTCTGCTCAGCACTCTTTTAAGGACCTCATTATAAAACTGGTGAATGAACAGGGCTGACATCAAGTTGACGTCACAGCCGTTGTTACATACTTTCATTTTTGTTTGCGAAACTTTGAAAAGGTTACACTTGAATACAATGTGTGATGTCACCAGTGGCAATGGAAGTGACCAATGTGCCAGGTATGCAGGAGTACTTGAGGATTGCTGAGATATTGTTTTTAGACTTTGTAGAACAATATTTCTACTGTTGTAGAATATGAAATATTAGAGTAACTGAGAGAATCTGCTACTAAACACTGGTTTAGGATTATTAGTTATTTGTATGTTTTTAATGGGTTATATGTATACCACACTTATGTGGGGATAGAGATCCCACCTCTAGTTCAGCTGACAGCTATTTGAACACTAGAAGTAGTTGACTGGTGTGAGTTTGAGACCCGTCTCTATAAAGAGGCAAGACAGGAGGAAAGGAGGGTGGGGATACCAGAAGCCAGGTAGAACACAGGAGCAGCTGGTTGTAATTGGATCTTAGTTGGAGAACGGCACATCTTTAAAGGTGGGTGTAGGGTCTTGACCTTATTGCATCTTGAGGCAGTTGTGAGTTGGAGCTATACAAATGAAATTTAATTGATTTTAATTGAATTAAAGGCAAATAGTTTTATTGGAAGGAGGATCCGTTTTTAATCAGGGCATATGTGGAATTTTTAACATAAGACTGGACCAGAAACTGTCGAAGGATTAAAACCTTATTGTGCAATTAGAGGGTTGCCACCTTATGAAAGCACCTAAGACCTGAAGAAGATGACACTGAAGGCTGCATTTCCAAGATCTGGTGAGAAAACTCACTGCCTACTAAAACAAAGCCTATTAAGTTTGATGAAAACTCAGGAAAAGTTAAGAAGATGCAAGATGTGATTGATTGCTAGTTCGTCAGAATGAACACCATTTCCTGTTTGTAACCAGGATGATAACTGTGAGTGTGGTGTCCTTGTGCCCTGGACTCAATGCCAGAATTACACTCCCAACTCACTACTTCTATTGTGAGTGTGGTGGTTTCCTGCTGGTCACAACTAGAACGTACTTCCTTATTGTCCTGAGGCTTTTTTTTTGCCCACGCCCTAACACTTCCTTAATCAGGGATCACCTGACTGGTCCAAATAGAGATAAAGTCCACATTGGTCTCTGTCCCGTTTTTCTCACCCATCTGCCGCAAGTTCTGACCAAGGAGAGCCCCTTCCTGTTTCAACCATGGGTTATAACTGTTCATTGGAAGACAATCCTGCAGAAATGCTTTAGATTAAAGATATCTTCAATATAGTAGTGAATCTAAAGCGCAGCTTCTCATGAACACGTTGGGCTAGTTTTTGAATGCAACAAGATCTACATATATTATTATCCTCTTTAATGTGCATACGGCAGCTTTATTTGCAAACAGTTATTTACGTCATGTTCCATTTGAATGTGTGAGTCAGGCCAAGATAAATTCTCTTTTACCTCTGTTTTGGTCTCCACCACCTCACAAGAAAAAGCTGCTAATGATGAATATTTTACATTTTGTGTTATAATCATTTTCCAAATCAAATCATATTTACAAATATTGAGTAGGTGCTTTAATCGGGTTACAAACAAAATGATTAAACCTGAACGTTTCCATCACTACACTACAGAGATGACTTTCAGCAGGGGGAACTGACGTGATCCCTTTGATACGCAAACTCGCAACTCTGAAGAAATTCATTAGTACAGCCTCAGCTCTTAGAAAAAAAGAATCAATTTTTTTTAAACCCAGGCAGGAGATTATTAACAGAATGACAATAAAAGATCATCTTTTTCCAAACTTTTGAAATTCCAGAAAATCAAATACAAAGAAAAGTGTCAGAAACAGAAGTGAGATTTCCTCCTTTATGAGTATTAGTTTCTATTATCTGGGAATAGTATTCAGAATCAGAATCAGAATACTTTATTGATCCCTGGGGGAAATTATTGACTTAACTCCTGGCACGAAGCTACACTCGGTCTTCATCTCCGCATGTTTTTCACCTTCTGTACATTTATTATTAATGGTCAATGCTGCTGGGATGTGGTCACACTGTTTGCGCTACTTACTCCTGCAAGTATCACCATATCCTCTTTTATTTAATATGTTGTTGTACAAATTATATTTTGCTTTACAGCCACTTTCATTCCTACAGAGTTTACATTTACTTTCTTAACTCTGTTTCAGTATTTTGCAAACTGAGTTTTATTTTCTAAACTTAATGTAGTTAAAATAAGAAAGTGAGGTGATAACATAAGAGTGGAGAGAAAGAGAGAGAGGAGGAAAGGAAAATTGCTCAATCTGGTATTTTTTTTAATTTATCATTTCCTCCATTTAGAATCACCTCAACAAACAAAGAAATTTGAAGCTTTTTCAGATAAAGGGGGGGGTTAGAGGAGGGGTGGTTGGCCAGCGTGGGTGTGATGCCTAAATGGCGACGATGGCTGATGACTCAGGTGATGTGTCATACTCTATGCTATAAAAGGGAACTTTTACATTTGTCCACACAAACACAATCACTCACACGTACTGTACTCACACTGGACTCAGAGGAAGGTTTGTTTACTACGGCAGGAGCAGAAACATGAAATGTAAGTTGGTCTAAGTTACTTTTTAAAGAAAGAGGGGGAGGTGTGAGTGACTGTGAGTGTGAGAGTGAATGTTTGTGTGAAGAAGGGGGGCTTTGCAGCACGTGGTCTCCTACATTTACTTTTAGCCTAAAGGAAGTGGAGAGGGAGAGGCAATGAATGGATGGATGAATGATTAAATCCCAAGCAGTCTGTGGCTGAAACTAAACTCAAAGTGATATTTGAAGTGCTTAAATGTTTAATTTGAACTCTAGAAATCAGCCACTGTTTAGTTTCAGGTTGGGCTGTGATTGGCTGGTGCTGTGTGTGTGTCAGTGTGCATGTCTTTGTGTCTTAGGGGTTTCCCGGGTTGTTCGAGCTGGTTAAAAAGTAGATCCTTAGATAAAAAACAGGTACTCACAGATAAATGTGAAAAGTAAAGTTGCTTAAGTACACAAGGACTTTAAGCTGAATGGGCTTAGGGTATTAAAAGTGTTGTAGAAAGTAGCATTTGTTTGGCCAACCTACTCTTTAATGCTGACACATGAATTTCCAGGCAGCATTTCACTGTAACTGCTCTGTAATGTAACTGCTCAAGGTGGAAGAGAAACACTCTAAGTAATAACTATATCGCTCAGATAATGAAGTAGTCGCATAAGCTTGTATAAAATGTAACTACTCAGGTAAAGTAGAGGTATTTAAAATAGTACTGCATGAATGTGTTTAGTTAGTTTTTACTATTGAAATGCTCAGTTATAAAACTGTGCTGTGTAGGATCAAAGTGAAGTAAAATAACTTCACATTATGGTGCTGTTTTAATGTTTTACAGAGGCAATCATCATGTCAACACAGTGTATGAAAGTCATAAATTGTTGTTGTTGCTTAGCTGAGAGATTTGGCAACACTACACGTGGACTTCCTAGTTTCTGACAGCAACAGAAATGAATGGCTGTGTAACTGGCGCACATATTTATGAATGAAAAGGAAGCTGTGGTCACTGGGCAGTGAAGGTGGGCTCTGTGGTTTTCCTTTGTAGTCAGCAGAAAAAACAAAAAACGTTTTGACAGTTTTACTGACATGAAAACACCAGTTTTCCTTTGCTTTCACGCAGTCGTCTGGAGGTAATCAGTCACAGTGACAGGAGGAAAAATAACAGAATAAATCAAGTTGCTACTTTAGTTGTGTGGTCATCTCAGGTTTTATAACATTTAATAGCTGGAGTCGTTTTAAAGAACTGAGCCTGTGTTAACTGTATTCTCTTTATCTGTGCTTTGGGAATGATATTTCCTTGATGCTCATCCAATCAGTTTGGTATTGTATGACACTCTTACTAAGTCAAAAACTACTGGATCATCAACGAACTGTGAAAACATGATGACTAGTAACAAAAACAGGAGCCATGAGGCACCCAGAGTCTGTTTATCCAAAAGTTGTGAAAGCTACGAGTCAGGTCATCAGACAGTGATGTCATCATTGCACATCACCAGCATTTACTGTAATGTAATTTGCAGACTCACTATAAGGGGCCTGAACCCTGATTCTGCTGTGGAGTGAGTCAGCTCATATACCAGCTTGCCCAAGTGGACAAAAATGGTACTGCAACTCATCCACTCCAATTTTTTTTAAACCTCAATATAAACAACCTCAATATTCAGATTATGCGAATCATTATTACTGCAGTGGTTTTATCCATTATGGTCCAAAGCTTCTTGGGAGATTTCAAGCTTGGCTATGATTTATTTTATTTTTTTTATGATGTTGTAGTGAGTATGAGTCATTTTAAGGAATAGGTTTCCCCTTGTTATGCTACATAAATGGATTAGCTGTATGGGGCAGAGCAACGATTAATTCCAGTGAAGTCTGTATATAGCTACATACTGGAGTGATGTCACCCTGTCTCCAGTGAACCTAAGAAAACAGGATGCTGCAGGAATTGAAACTGCACACAGTCATGCTCTGCAATTTGAAAAACAAAGTAAAATAAATGTTTGGCTAATTTAATATTATTAAGAATTGTTAATTAAATCAATGCCACTTATATTTAAGAATCTTTTTCTTCCCCCATTTAGCTGATTTTTATAGCATGAAAATCAGCAATATTTTGACATTTACATGCTTTTGTTCATGTCAGGTTTGGATAGATTCAACAATTTAGTGCTGCAAGAACCTCACAAGTTATATATATGGGACCAATCAGCCACAATGACATGGCACATCTGTTAGGCCAGCAGAGTGGCATTTTCAGCACACTTCCTGTTGCATTTCTCTGTAACAGTAATTTGAAACTGGGCTTGCGTAAATTTCTATAGAACTATTGTACTTTCCAGGATGCTAGCGCGTAATCCCACCAGCAGGACTCATGCCCTCCTTCTCTTGTTTTTTTTCTGTTCTTTGGCTTTTCTTGAGTCAAACAATTTCTTTCTTCTAGTTTCAACTCTGTATTTGTAGCTCTGTAAAATTGTACCTATAAAAAGAAGTTTAGGCAAACAGACGCTGAAGTTCAAATCCCGAATGATCCAGAGTGACTGAACTTACACCTCACTTTGTAAGTGCAACTTTCACACTCTTGTAACTCTACTCCAGGTCTCCACCTCCACTCCCTAAAGGGAAGTATGTGGCTTTTAAATAGTAAACACTTTTGGATTGTTATAGTGTAAAGCTTTTTAGAGGAGTTAAACAGCACAGTCAGGTTATAATTTTATAGGGTTTGTCACCTTAGGGTGCCACCTTTTAGACTACATAATCATTTGATTCACTGTTAATATAAAATTATATATTTATGTTTATCTGAAGTATCCAAAGTGTTTTTTATTTTAGTTTTGGTAGAAAAACATATAAACACGTTCTTAGTGCTGTCACTCTGCTCCTGAAACAACCTGTTTGAAAGCCAAACCTCACACTTCAGTTATTACAAAGTTACCATTTTCTTGTTTATTTGATGTTTTTGGAGAAAGATGACAGAGCTCCTCCCCCCACTCAGGCTTTACACTTTATTCACTGGACGGTCTTCAAAGTAAAAGAAGAGCAAATAAGAAGAAATAAGGCACTCACTGTGTCAGAGAGAAAACACAGGAAACTCCAGTGTTTGTTTGTCTGACTCAGCAAGAAAGAGCACACGAACCCGATCGGAAACGGTGGAAGCTTGTGATTATGTGAGAGCTTGCATGTGCGTGTGTTGATGTTTCGTGCGTGGGTAAACGAGTGCTGATGAAATGACCTGTTAAACACATTAAAGGTGGCCCATTCACTCTGCTTCTTAAGCAACTTTGTTCTGTGCCGTTATGCTGTCACAGCTGTTTACTCTGCCAAATACATGACTGTACGCAGCACTGCTGGAGGATGTTTTTCTTAGTGTGACAGTTGGGTTTTGCTGATGGCTTTTTCAGTAATTTTCCAATAACTAAATGAAGCATTTTGAGCCCTTCACTAACTGAAAATCATTTTAACATGAAGCCTGCTGTTGCATGTGCAAAAGCCACAGTTGCACTCATTCAGTGCTTGTACTTTTGTTATTAACTATTTCGTGTTTGAATCTTGTTCAACACTGAATCCAAAAACTACACTGTTCTTACAATCAAGCCACGAGGTTTTGTGCTATCGGGAAAATTGAGGATAAGTGAAGAGCAGACAGCAATATATTTGTCTGGCGGTCGATGTCTGACTCATATCAGAGTATTAAATTGTTCTCTGATGCAGTATTTTAGCTCTGTAATAAGATCCAGACATGAATGCTGATGGCGGAAAAATATTGTTTCCCAGCTCTTCTTGACCCCCTGTGCATTTAATACTAAACACTCATAACAAGAACAAACAGATGAAGAGTGAAAGAGCAAAACTCTTTATATTGAGATTTTTAAGAAGAAAAGAAAGTTATTGACTTGTTGGATGAAGAAGGTGTGTCGTGGTGGTGGTGGGGGGTGGTGGGGACATTTTTTTAAAGCCTAAATTCATCAATTTCAGTTACATTACTGTACATTCTGTAACAAACAGCTCTATTGTTTGTTAATTAATAGTCACATTGTGAATGTAAAAGTACATTTCACCAGATGCGTTGATTTAACAGCCATCTTTTGTTTCAGCATTATGACACTGGTGCCCTCAGTGACTCAGCTTCTATCCATCCATTAGTAAACACTTATTTGGATCATGGGAGGTCTGCGTATTATCTAAGCTTTCTTTAGCTAAAACACTGAGTACACCCTGAACATGTTCCCAGTCCAACAAAGGGCCATATGGATGCCATCTTGGTGAATTTAATTTGGACTAAGACCAAGTGCTATCTAAACAAATAGGGAGAGGCATGATTTTGCTTTCACTGGTCAGTAAGACATAAAAGTATACTACAAGTTCATTATGAAATTTTTAGTTTTTTAGCAAATGAACACTGTTTTGTTCCACAGGCTAAACTCACAAGACAATCATAACTCCATTAACCTACTTCGAGTTGTAGCTCAGGAGGCAGAGCAGGTCATCTATTAATCAGAAGGTTGTTAGTGGTTTGATCCCTAGCTGCTCCAGCCTGCATGCGAAATTATCCTTGGGCAAGATGCTGAAGTTGCTCTCCAATGCATTTATTGGAGGGTGAATGTTAAATAGAGTGCATTCAGACCTAGAAAAAAGCCCCAAATTATCATATAGCATTGGTGGGTTTAGTAACTAAAAAGTGGAGGATAAAATTCACATTGTAATGACATTACCGTAACATTTATAAAGTCACAGCTTTATACGTCTGTCTGGCTGCTGACCTTCTGCTTTCCTGCTGTTTCCTGATCAGCCAAAGTCACGAGATGAAATCTGACTTCCAAAGAATAATGTCTGACCAAAGGTCACCAGCAAATTAGATCAAGGTTGAAAGTTATCTTCCAGCGACAGCAGCTAGAATAAAGCTAATATATAGAAATATAGAAAGAAAAACTATAGAAGCAAAAATGGAAGAAATAAAACCTAAAATATAGGGAAGACAATAAGTAGAAACATTTAATAAATTTTCACCTTTACTGAACTGTGTAAAATAATTTAAATATTCAAGTCGTTTTCATTTTAAATGGATAAAACATCACGAAAACTTCACTTTGTTTTCTTAGGTAAACAATTTCACCCTTTTTACCTCATTGTTGACCTCTTTAGCCCATAAAGTATACTGCCCCGAGTGCCTGAGTGGCAGTAAAAGTGCTTAAAGTGCTCCGACACTCATAACAAAGTGGATGTTTTCCCTCTAAAAAGCGCAGCCCGGGGCATCTGCCCGGTGATGTCACCGCCAAGAGATTAATCTGAGTCAGACTTCTGCGCCAGCTCCCTTCTCCTTTTCCAACAAGAGGCCCAGAGCAGGCTGGGGAAAAAAAGCCCACAGCATACCTCTCATTCCTTATCCCTGATCTAACACTAACGGACAGTTCATTTCTTTGTTACTCTGCATAATGGGATTTCTGAAGTTACAAAGACCTGCAGACATGAACTAATCTTGATTTTGGTGTTACTCCTTTCAGTTATGATGAAAAGAAGTTAATGAAATAGAGACAAAACAAACTACAGAAGACTCATTGCAATTATTCATTCTCAAACAGATAACATCAGGGTGGTTCTTCTTTCCAGGGATTAACTAAGCACAGTAGGAGGTATTCAGTCACGGAGGTCCAGTCCATCAGACTTAATTTTTTTTTTATTGTTCATACGTAAACATTAAATGGGATGGCCATAAAATATAAACACTGTGCTGCTTCTAGTAACATATCTAAAGTGCCCCTCAGCTTTATAGTTTAGTTTGGTGTTCTTGATTAATTGCCTGTTGTTTTACAGTCCTCAACCCTTGCTTCATTAACCTAAATGCGGCAGCAGGAGGTAGCTGTGACTCATGAAAGGTGTTTGAATAGAGTTTACATAGTTAAGCATTTAGCAGCCAAAGAGACAGATAATTTCCCCAGAAACCAGTGGAGACCAAAACCAGAGCTACAACAAGGTACTGATGGAAAATGGCAAATCTGGCATTAATGTGTCATTAGGCAACTGCCAAATTCAGCAAAACAACTTTGTATGATAGTAAAAAGGCAAACTCATAGTTTCTGTTTCCAAAGTGGTCAGTGTAGCAACTATTCTGAAGCCATGCAGCCTAAAATAAGAGACTGTGGTACTAGATACAAAGTATTATTCGCTGTGAGTTAAGTAGAATGTTTTTTAACAGTCTTATAGACAAAGCAGCTATAGTCGTCTTGCTTTTTGTATTGGGTTTATGTCCGTATGGGCTAATCAGTGGTTGCTGCTATAACTTTGTTGAGGTTCGCTACATTTGCATTCTCTACATTTAACCTGAAAGCATAATATCAGCAAGTATGAGCTAAAAATGTCGTTTTAAGGTACTCATCCATTCATTTTTGACTGCTTCAAAAAGAATTGCAGGGAAAAGACAGCGACCATTTGAAGCCATTTGAGGCTCCAGTTTGTGCTGATGTTGTTCCCTGGTGACACTTCTGAGATGTGATTTACCTGAAACAGCGTCTGAAATTTAAAAAAAATGAAAAGACTTTATGCAGGTCAAATAAAAACAGTGTTATGAAAAATGTCAGCTAACCTGTTAACATGCTGCTTGTGTTTCTGGGAAACACCGGCTATCACTTTGCAGAAAATTTTCTCCTTCCTTCTGTCACACACCCACACTCCTTCAGTACTAAATGCTAACAGTGACCTGCTTTAGTGTCTAAACCACCATCCATGCTTGTTTTATCTCGTATCTGATCTCCTGCTCTTATCTGATTTCTTTGAATTACTGTTTATGTCTGGATCTGATATCTGAGGGTGTGAGGTTTTTTTTTTGGTTTTTTTTGTTTGTTCGTTCGTTAGATCCGATCTCCAACAAACGCTTTGGTGTTAATGCTAGCATGTACCTACAGTCGCATCAGATTGATGTCGTAATAGTTCCTAACTGCCGTGACAAATACAGCTGCCTCAGGATTAATCTTGTGGGTCATGTGGTCCAGATTTAGGCTGGAAATGAAAACAAGTTTCCATGTAGCTCTGTGGTTTTTCTATCTGATTCAGAAGCAGCACGTCTGGGTCGCACAGAGGGGAAGAGGTTGAGTTGTGATACTTTCTGCTGCAACGTGAATGCAGCCCAGTAGCCACCTGTTATGAGAGTGTGTGTGTGTGTGTGTGTGTGTGTGTGTGTGTGTGTGTGTGTGTGTGTGTGTGTGTGTGTGTGTGTGTGTGTGTGTGTGCAGCTGGGAGCAGCATCAGCTGAATGTTACTCAGCTCGATCCTTTGCTTTGAATAAATGTGGAGCTGGTGTTTTTATGTGGCTGATTGTGTTTTGATGAGGCGAAAGACCACAGAACCTAATGAAATACACAAGATTGTAACTTATTATTTTGATCCTTTTTTCTTGTCTTTGCAGTTTTCCATGACACCACCTCTTTTCTTCTCTACCTGGTAATACTGGCTGAGCTATTTGTCCATTCGTCGTCCCGTCCCACCCCTTGTCCGTACAGCGTGTTTGAACCAATGATTCATCAGTTGGACAAGATCATCACCTCCTCCAAAAAACTCCATGGTTTGGTAAGGTTTAACTTTACACTTCCTGTTCCAGATCCATGTTGGCTTTTCTGTCATAGAACCATTTTTTTTGTTTCAAAACTTGTTGTTATTAGGTCAAAATAAATCAGATCTTTCCTCACTGACCGAAAACTGGACTCCAACTAAGAAATAGAAAAATTTGAGGCGTAATTAAAAATAAGCACGATACACTCGAGCACAAACTTTGTAGGAGTGTTACTGCAAAAGGCTTGTAAAATGTCTCGGTAAATGAGAGAATTGGTTGTGCGCTTTTTAATAAAGCAAGTGAAAAATGAGTCATTTAAAGAACATAGTAAATCACCAAAAGTGAAAGTGCATAACTGTGAACTGAAAGCTTGAAAAATGTCTTATCTGATTCAAGTGAGCATTCTAGTTTATGTTTAACAATTAAAAATCCTATATAATAAGTATTATAAGAAAATGTGGTTATGTTTTAAACCTCCGTTTTCGCTATATTTTAACAGCCAGAAGCCGAGCTTGTGACCTTCATGGACATAGAACACAAACTGGACAGTCTTCCTGTAATAAAACACACTGCTGCCCATCTCAACTCGTTGAAGGTAATCATCCAGTTTCTCCTATCAGTGATTTAAACGGTCGAAATGCACTCTAAATGCTATCAAAGTTTAAAAGATATTCACTTAATTTGTCGCCTTAACATCTCTGCAGGTTAACGAGTCTCTCTCTCAGCTCTACGTGTACGTCGAGTCCTTCAGGCTGCACACCAAGTGGTTGAAAACTGCACAAGTAAATGTCAGTGTGCCCTTTCAGGCAGCTGAGGGCGCCAGCAACCACCTCGAGCAATTGTCCGATCTCACTAAAAAATTTCTAGAAAAGGTGAGAGCAACAGTATGGCTTGAATTTACTGAGTCTGCTTGTTTTTAGAAAGAAAATCCACTGAAAATGACACACAAGAGATTTCTTACACTTTAATTTAATATTAACTTTAACTGAAAACTGATACTGTTGATATTAGAGCAAAAAGTAAATTAAAGAATATGGCTACAAAATGTAAAAGATAGTGTTTGACATAACAATGTAAAACTTTAACTTTGACTCACATTCATCTTTTGATTTTTTTGTTTTTTTGTGTTGTTTTTGACCACGTAGTCATTACATAATTTAATCACCACCTGGGTTAAAAAAATAAAGGAATAAAGACTAAATTCTTAAACTCTTTTTTCCTGTCTCTCAAAGAAAGCAATGACCAAAATATAGATTAACAAAAGGAAACAAACAAATTAAGAACAGACCTGACATTTAATCATTCAACTCCACAGCTAAATGTATTGATTCCCATTAAAACTCATCCAGAGAGTGAAGAGAAAACAATCAGTTTTTGTGCTTTCTCTGATTCAACCAATGACTTTGGTTTCTTTTTCTTTCCATCTTCAGATCGGTGAACAAGTTCCTCAGACGGCGTCTCCCTCCCTCCCGGTCGTCTCCACAGCCTTCGAGGCTCTCAGGTTCTCTGTAGAGATCTCAGACCGGCTACAAGTCTTCTGTCACTGGTCAAAAAGAATCTTACGGCAACTCCAGAGACGATCCCCCTGTCCAAAACATTAAACTCAAGCCTCCAAGACAAAACTAGTGATGTCTTCCTACATAACCACTGTCACGTTTTATGATTTTCCCTTCAGCATTTGAGCTGGACTAAAAAATATTGAATATTTGATGTCATATCATGTCATGACAGGATATGATATTTAATTTTCCATTACTCTGAAATTTCTCATATTTGATTGAGGTCCATGATACAGAACTTTGAGTTAAACGTCTCAACAGTGATAGGGTAATAGATGTTGATGTCTCCCTTGAGATGAACGGTCTGACGTCTTGTCTGTATTTTGTTTATTTGTTTAAAATTCAGTTACTTCACTTTAGTTTATTTTTAACAAATGCCTTTAAAACTGCAACTCCCAGCTGGACTAAACTTTGTGTTTTGTGCTAATAAGTCAGTTTTAGCCTGCTAACATGCTAATCTGAGACAGTGAACATTGAATATCTGCTAGCACCAGAATGTACTGTCATTGTTATTGTGAGCATTCTTAAATAGCTACTGTAGTCCAAGTACAGCCTTACGAAGCTACTAGCATGTCAGAAGTGGTGAGTAGAGAGTAGAGCTACAGAAAAGTTCAAAAAAATGCAAGATCAAGGTTTCAGCATTTTTAAAATGAGAGAAATCTTACTGGATTATTGGGATTTTCTTTATGCTGCCTGTCATTAAGACCTATTTTGAGAAAAGGAAACGGAATGTACTGTACGTTAATGTAATTTGCTATTTATAAGACGTGTATGTCACAGTTTACGTGTCGCCTTTGGAAATGTATTGTATTAATGCACTGTGCTAAGGTACTGTCACCCGTGACCTTTACTCCCTCTCAGACTGTTTACACTCACAGTGCCTGCAGTTCGTGTTTTTTATTGTTATTTTCGGTACATAATTAGGTTACTATTTATAAGCTTTTATATTATGTATTTGTATATCAGTTTAGCTGCAGATGCAGGCATCTCCAGCTAAACATTTTTCTATGTCAAAGTATTTTGTAATATTTAATAATAATATCTATTATCATTCTATAAACCATCATATTGCTATTTATATATTTGTATGTCTTGTTTTACAGTCATTAATAAAACTGCCTTAGAAACTGATGTAAGTGCTCAGTGTGATACTTTTGGGGTTTAGGGACACAAGAATAAGTGTGTGTGTGTGTGTGTGTGTGTGTGTGTGTGTGTGTGTGTGTGTGTGTGTGTGTGTCTGTGTTTGTTTTTTGAATATAATTACATTAAAGAGATTTTTGATTATTTACTTTAACATTTGCTCCTCACTTGTTAGAAAAACCTCAGCACTGGTGTTTTTTATAGTTTTGATCATCACAATCTCCTGTGTTGAGTTCAGTATATTTTTGAGTGCATGATGCAGGAAACAGAAGTACAAACATAATGGGAGAGTTGGTTACTGATTGTGCAAACCAAACACAAAATCCAAAATTGTTGAGTCCATGAAGGCATGATGAACAAACCACCAGGGAACCCAAAGATCCAAAAAGGAACGTGAAACCGGAAACACAGAGATGACATTTTTATATTTTGGCTGCTTTGACACAGTAATTTCCCAACCTTTGAGTAAGATAAAGCATATTTCTATTTTAACTGAGACCATAAACTCATTAGGAAATCTTCACTGAGTTGTAAGTCAAAAGTAATTTCCAAACCCTTGAAGTTGCTTTTGATGTCATGGGAGTCGCCCCCTGCTGGCTATTAGAAAAAATGCAGGGCACTTCAGCATTGACTTCCCTTTTTAGTTTATATATATATATATATATATATATATATATATATATATATATATATATATATATATATATATATATATATCTGCTGAATCCCAAAAAGGAACATGGTTTTATACAACTTTTCCCCTTAAAGCTGAATAAATACTCCTAGCTTCTTGAGTAGAAAACACAAACATGCCACACATGTCAGTGGAATGCTAAAACTTTTAAATAGCAGGGGTAAAAGAGCCCACACAAGTCCAGGTGACACATGAGGGGAATGTACCGACTGCCACTGTTCAGCTGCGACCTGTAACCCTGAACTGAAGTGACACCGTGTTGCTTGCATAATGAGGATTGCATATGAGCGTGTTGACATTTAGGCACAGACAGATGATCTCACTCACAGACAGACTTTCACTGTAACTAATATGAGGCCTCCAGAGGAACACTGCAGTTGTCCAGTATGTGTGGACTGTGGTGGCTGGTAGCAGCTGAGAGCAGGATCAGTGAAATCACAAGGGGTCCGGGTGTTACAGGAGAATCCTTTCACTGGATATAGAGCTAGAGAGGGTTGAAGAAAGGCGTGACTATATGTGTATGATGTGTGCTAATGGGTTGACTTAGTGACCAACGGAGCAACAAGGGACCAGCAGAGGAGGGAATAACCAAAACAACAATATGCTGACTAAAAATAGTTTTTGTTTTATTGGTACCATTAAAAAATATGACACCAATGTTCAGTTTGGTTCAGTTCCTCATAGATTACTATGAGCTGATAAAATGCTCTTCATCTCGGTGCCAGAGGACACTTCACTGGTGTTTACAAGTCAATGTTCAGAGCAGCTGTTGAATATTTAAAATGACAGAGAAAAAAGAAAAAGAGGAAAGGAACATAAAAGACATGCTGATCATGCTACAGATTAGAAACAGGCTGAATAAAGATTCTTCAGCTTTTTTTGAATGACACTTGTTGATTTAAAATCACAAAGCCAAATATTTGGGTCATTACAGGAATGTAGTCTCATATGTTCCATGTCCTCTGCTTCACCACATCTGCACAAGAAGAGTAGACCACAGTTACGTGTGGGAGCTGAAAACAACTCAATACATTACTGTAAGTGCAATAAATGCTTCCCAGTGAGTGCTGAACCTAACATGACTGCATGAGGAAAAGAATCCAACTGTCGGCTACATTTTCCTTTGAGAGCAACAGATTTTTGTGGGGGTTTGTACTTTCTCCTTCCATGCTCTTCCAAGCTAGTGTTCCTTTTTGAAAGTATGCAGGTCTACCATTGTTAGGTGGCACTGAGGTGTGGTGTAGAAAGCATTGAAAAACACACCACTCAAGCTTTGGCATTCAAAATAAATATCAGATCTCAGATATTTGCATTCCAATCACAGCAGTAATAAATTTTATCAAACTGGGTGCCATATTAAGTGAGATTTATTCTTTGACTTGATCACCTATCCATTTTCTTAACCATTTATCCAGCTATCCAGGACTATATCATGGATCCAGACTAATTCCATTGTCCTTTGCTGCAGCTGTCTATTGTCAAACCACCAACATTTATTCTTTAGCAGACAACAAAAGCCATTTAAGATGTGTCATACTTTCTACAAATTTCTGGGGGTTTTTTTACTTTATTTTTATGACAATGTGCACTAAAGATTATTTCATAGAGAGTCATGTTTTTAGCAGTCGTCAGTGCCACTTGTGGAATTTTAAGTCAATTTTGAAATTACAGTCACCATTGTAAAATGTGTGAAATGTTCAACAGAGATAACTGGTGCAAAACACAGGTCAACTGAACTCAAAACCCAAATAATGACAGGTTGGAGGTAACATACGGTCTTCTACACACACAAACATGTGTGGATCCGCCTTTCACTGCAATAAGAGAGGACACGAGGAGGAGGGGAGGTGAGGACAGAACACTTTGGGATAAAGGTTGTAGCAGCAGCAGCAGCCACGAAAGCCTCTCGCAATCCAGTCGAAGGGTTTTCCTGACTGAGTGCAGACTACAACCAAACTCTGCCGGCTGCGACAATTCTGCATTTTGGTGCGGTGGGTGGAAAGAAGACTCGGTGTGGAGGCTCTACCAGCTGGTGCACCTGCTAAATGAAGAGGAGAACGTAGCTTTGGATCACCGACTTTGAACTGAACAACTGCAGCAACATGACGGTAAGTCAGAGGTGGAGAAGTATCCTGTGTAACAAGGACAGTTATTCTCGAAGGAGATATTTTAATTATTGATTTGTCCTAACCTGGACCAATCAAACCCAAATTACCTCTGGAAAACTTAATTTAAAAAATACACTGGCTCATCCAATCATTTAAAAATAATTTAAATAGAGTAATTGGATACAATGCACACTGCACTCACAGTGTATGTGCATTAATATGTCGACCCATCAAACTTGGCCCAATTACAGTTGAGAATTTTAAAGAAAATATATTTAATTACTAAGAATTTGGAACCATTAGAAATTCATTAGGACCATGTAAACTATAAAAAGTGATGGTATGGTAATGGCCACATCATGTATTTAGTATGGCTCATTTCAGCATCAGCTGTTTACAGTGATTGTTTTACACATGTTTTCTATTATTTGTAAATGTTGCTCTACATGTGAATCATAAACCCAAATGGCTTAATTACTAAATTAGTGCAAAATATGATTTTGGGCAGAGGGATGAGTACAACAACCACACCCATCATTCGCAGCAATGCCTTTTATGGCAAACATGGTCAAAAACTGGCCAGTTCTTAACAGTTAAATCGTCTGGTGGTCAGTAAAAATATAACGTGCATTTGGACAAACAGTACTTTGTAATTGATGTAAATATTTTGTATTACCACACAAATGCTACAAATCTTGGTACCCTAAGTAGCTTATAGGCTTAGTTTCTTCAAGATTGAAGCAGTAATCTACGAGTTTGGGAACAGACATAGAGATATACATATACTACACTCATTAAAGTATTTCAGACTCTATGCATCCTTTGTATGTTATTAATCTTCATGGTGTAAGATCTAACACGTGTCAGTCTCTGGTTTTGCTAAGGTGAAGAAACACACAGACACATTAAAAGGCACAGAAAGAACATCTTATCATCATAGGTGCTTTGTGGTCCCCAGAGATCCATTTTCATATAGAGGACATCACCAGGTCATTTATCTCTGAGACACACACATCAGTTACTACTGGTCCAGCTTTGTGTTTGTCTCAGCCCGGCATCCCACTGAGGGCTGCTGGAGTTGTTCTGGTCAGGCTGAAACTGATCCTGACTTCATCTTACATCTTTCTGACCTCCGAGGCCGTCGGCTATGCTGCTCTTTAAACACCGTCTTAACTGCCTCTTTGCATTTAGTCTCACTAATGGAAAACTTTGGATTTTTCCCTGTTATCTGAGCAGGAATCTTCTACATGATCCCTGCTCTTCAGTTAAACCATGCACCTTCATATTTAGAGATAAAAGAAGCATATTAAAATGTATACTGTGCGTTTTAACACTTATTATTAGACCCACAATAACGAAGATGTTATATTTTTAAAAAGTCACAAACAATTTACTCCCTCATTTACTGATCCTGTTTCTGTTGCCAAAGTGCTTCCTCACAGGGTGTCTTGTCTGATTATTGGGGTTTTCTCTGTGTTTTTGTCTTTACCTTACAATATAAAGCACCTTGAGGTAACCGTTGTTGTAATTTGGACTATATAAATCAAATTTAATTAAATTGTTTATCTAACAAATTACATATAAACTGCTGCAAAGGATCAAATGGTCCTGCCATTTATCTCTGATAGTTTAGTAATCTGGGCATTACACAGATGCTCAGAGGGTTAGAGTTCAGTTTCCACCCAAACCACCCAGTGGAGGAGGATTAGAGAGCATAAAATGACACCCACTGATGTTGCAACAGTTTTTATTATTATTATTATTATTATTGATAGCTATCAAAAAGCATGGGATAAATATTTGTTGCATTTATTTTAGGAAGGCACATTTTGCCAAAGTTATAATCTTCATTTCTTTAAAATGGAAACTTAATGCAAAAACTTAATTTGGTGCAAATGATTAAAAATAAGGTGCATTTATTCCCAGCTAACTGCTAATGTAATGTAACTCTTTCTCGGGGCCCTTTTATGAAATTAAAGACAAATAAGAGTAAAATTCCCAAATTTTATGGGTAGAAAAATTTTAGGTAGATCCGAGTCATTCTCTTAGTGTGAACAAAGCCTCAGTGAAGGGTTCACAGCACATTGACGGCTCTGAGCTGTTCACTGATGAGCTGTAATGAGAGGCTCCCTGTCTGGATGCGTACGGTGACAGTTAATCCAAACTAACCCAGGCCCGAGGGTGCCAGCTGTAGTGGAAACATCACCAGACAAAACAAAACACTGCTGCGTGTGTGACTGTGTGGGGGGATTTAACGAGGCTATTAACAGACATGTTTATACCCGGGAACGAGTATTGCAAGCATCACCATGACGACGATCATCCCTGCAATGGTGGTGTTACATTCCAAAGAGCTGCGAGGGATTCAGTTCAGAAGAGAGATATTTTAGGAAGTCAGTAGTATGATATCAATAAATAGTGTGGAGTCTTGTCACCATCATCTGCTTACATGAAATATAAGAAACCTGCTTATTCAGCCTGCTTTTACACAGGGACACTACTTACCTAGAAATCTTATTATGCAGATTTCTCACATTCCCACCCATTAAGCTTTGTATCAACAAAGCCAAAGACATTATACAAGTAGGAGACATGACACTCATGAATAGAGATCTATGAGAGGAAACAATCCCTGCTCCCTAAGGACCCACAACCTGTTAAACAGGAACCATATTAGCCAATCGTGTTGTTACACTGACACCTGTACACAGTGGAGGTTCATAGTCAGAGTATAGGAGTACAAACACAAAAAGATATTTTTAGCTTTCTTTAGTCAACAAACTTTTTTTTTCATTGGATTTGACCAGTCAGTCTGTACTGGTTTAATGTTTTGTTATCTCACCCCCCCTATTCAATTAGATGTGGGCTTTAAATTAACCACCAACACTCAATTGCAAGACTAATATAAAATGTTATCACTATGCGGGTTTCTAAGCAACCACATAATCAGGTACTCCTGAAACCTACTGAGCACTTACCCAACCTACTTTGTTGCGGTAAAGATCTTTTAATAGATTTAAGAGATTACCTGTTGATTTCTTATTGACTGATACAAATTAATAAAGGTCATGTTGTTTTCGGCTTGTCACATAGGTTTTAGACAATTTTTAGACACTTTTATACAGACTTTTGAGTGGAAGTTTTAAAAGAAAACTGCCATCCTGTCGTGAGTGATTATGGTGAGTCAGATCTAAGAAAGCTGCTTGGGATAGCCAAAGGTCTTACTGAATATATGCCCCCCCCCCCCAAAAAAAAAAAAAACAAAAACCAAAAAACAAAGAAACCACTGGAAGAGCATTGGTGTAATTACAGTACTTTGTGTTTATTTGTCCAGGCTGCCGCAAAACTTTTGGATGAGATGTGTCATCTGACGGCTCAGTCTCTGAACTCAATGGACACATCAGAGCACTTCAAGGTCCTGAAGCTGCTGGGTGAAGGCTCATATGGAAAGGTTATGCTGGCTGTACACAGAAAGAGAGGTGAGGAGCTAAACAAACACATTATGGCTTCAAGATCCCCTAAAAACACACCTACATCAGTACAGTATCTTTGGATCTTTCAGGTACTCCGATGGCTCTGAAGTTCTTCCCTCGTGACTCTACTTCTCTGTTCTCTTTCCTGAGGGAGTATAACCTCTCCCTGTCATTCTGTACACACCCATCCCTGACCAGAGCTCTGGGAATAGCCTATTCCACACCATCACACTACATCTTTGCTCAGCAAGCCAGCCTCTTCGGTGATCTGTACGAAGTCATCATACCTGAGGTATAAAGATTTTAACAAAGGACTTATGATTCCTGAACAATTTAACTCACACTGTATTTATGTTTTGGAAGATAATTTGTTTTGTTAGACGTTGAAATAATTATTTTATATTTCTATCTTCTTCTTCTCCATTTGTTCTGTAGCTTGGTATGGAGGAGGACTGCTGTCAGCGGGTGGTGTCTCAACTGTGTGGTGCACTTTCCCACCTGCACTCTCTTGGTTTTGTCCACAGAGATCTCAAACCAGAAAACGTCTTCCTTTGTGACTCTGCCTGCCGCTGGGTCAAACTGGGAGACTTTGGCATGGTCAGTATGAAGGACAAAACTAACATAAATAACAATAGCATCTAGCTGGCAGGTCTATTAACAAGCTGTTCACTAAGATATGATGCAGAAGAAAACCAAGTAAAAGCAGCCGCCTATGGCTCAGATGTGTTCTGCACAAGACTTATGGCATATTTCATCTAATTTATCCATATTTGCATCCACTATCAGTCTAAATGTGGCAAATCAATATTTACCCAGGTAAAGTCCAGGGGAACCAGGATCCCAGAAGTCTGGTACAGTTCTCCTTACTGCACCCCCGAGGCTGAGGTTGCTCGAGGAAACAATGACAGCAGCAATATAACTGATGGAAATGATGGCATCAAGGATGGTGAAGAGAAGAAGAAAAAGAGAGTTTGGGTTTCCGTGGAGCCAAGTACAGACAGCTGGGCACTGGGCATCCTGACATATGCCATGCTTACCGGCAGCCACCCCTGGGCTGAAACAGCCAGCGACTGCCACTCATACCTGAAATATCAAGAGTGGTTTGAAAGAAGTAAAAGCCCCAACGATGAACTGGACGTATGGGCTGAGCCACAAACAGAGAGCCCGCAGGATCTGGATGAGGCTGGACTGGAAAAGAAGAAGCACATTCCCAAAGCTCCCCAGTTTGCATGTTTCACCCATTTGGCCTGTTCCTTTTTCCAGTCACTCCTCAACCCACGGCCACAGCTACGTAGGCAACCTGATGAGGCTTTGAGTTACCTGGGAGGAGACTGGATGATGGAGAAAGAGAGGGTGAGGCTGGAGAAGGCGCGTAAGAAGAGTAGAGGGAAAGGAGGGATCAGAAACATGAAAGAGATGGAGGGGAGAGGAGAGCGTTAAGTTAACAAAGTCTACCAAAACTAAGCTGAAAGAGACAAATGTCTTTCTATGCTCTTTTCTGTCTTCACTTTAACCTTACAAAAGCCTCACACTCCTGGAGTTCTCTTCCTGTTAAAAGGAGTTCTTCCTCCCTACTCTCACCAAGTGCTGACTGATAGGGGATCATTGGGGTTCTCCCTCTGATACCGTGGAGGCTTCACCGTAATCACAAAGCACCTTGAGACAACTTTTGTTGTGACTGCCCACATTAAAAAATGAACTGAATAGAAATTACATTTGAAAGTTGAGCACATACGATTTATGTTATTCACAAGTTAATTTTGTAACTTTACATCACTGCTTTTTAAATTCTTTCTGTTTTTCTGTTGCATAGATTAACACAAAAAAAATACTACACTATGGCCAATGCTGAGGTAAGCTTCTATTACATTTAACTGCGAGCCATCAGGTTGTGTAAGGGAAAGGAAGCAGGTGGTCGATGTGTTAGAAGAAAAAAAAAATCACCTCCCACATGTTTAACCTCTAAACGTTAAGAAAACAACTTTGGAAAAATTCCCCTTGTTAAAACAAAACTGGTTTATGGGGAATTTGCTTTCTGGGAAACTGTCGGTTAGTGAGGAAGTCTAACAGCTGCTTGATTCACATCAAATAAATGAAAAATATTTACTTTAACCAACATTTTAAATGACCAGTGTAGAAACAGCTGTAGGCATCAAGATTATTTGCATTAACTGGTGTGTAACTAGTCTGTTTAGTGTGTAATGATCACATAACTTCTGCAAAGCACTGCATCTATATTTGACTCTAGATTTCAGAGAGTATAATACGTCATAGCAGGCTATGAACTGTAAATAGACCGCAGCAGAGCCAAGTCATAAACACCTCTGAGGTCCACTTTAGACCACGGAGGGGGTTTTGACTGTTTGGTTTTTGGCTTTAAAAAACAGTTTTCTGAAAGTAATAATATATATTAACACTTTAATAGCACTTTTATACCCTAAAATGCTTACAAAGTTTAGCTAATGTAACTCATTATTATTGTTATTATCTATCACTAAGCTCTTGGCAGCTCATGTGCAGCATTTTATGCGCAACCAAAAGACTAATTTTGTTTTATTTTGTATTGTAAAACATTATAAAATATAAAAATTATTATACATAATAATGATAACAGTGCAATATCTTACTGAGACTGTGTAAATACTTCTGTAGCTGTATAATGATATATTGTTTATAAAGTAAAATTATTTTTATATATATGACCATTTTATTTGAATGTAAGTTGTTTTACAATTATATGCATTTTTGAGGATTTTAAACATGCTGACCTAACATGTATGCACTGATTGGATCATATCTCAGTAATGTTCTAGTAAGATTATATACCACACATGCACGCACTCACAGACAAGGATCCGCTGGAAAGCTTCCCAATGTGTTTGCAAAAATAGGGCCCTGGTTGTAAATGTGTCGTTACAACCTTTCAGCACTGAGTATGTGCCGCGGCCCACAGTTCTGACCCCTCAGCACCACATTGCAGCCGGATCGCACACGGTCATACTTTCTCCTGCAATTGCAATCAGCTGGACTTTTAACACAGAGGTCAGTTTCACCACAGACACAGTGAACTTCACCAAACATGGACTGACAACTGAGACAGACAAATAATGACTGAAACACACACAACTCTTACTCAAACACACACATAGGGCACAAAGGAGACCCAGTGAAAATAAAACATGACAAAAATATATAGCTGGTCATTTGTGAGTACCAAAGGTCTATGAACCTCAAGAATTGGCAGCTGAAGTCTTTCAGGTGTTTTCAGTCCATGAAAGGTGTGAACTGATGCTCCTATTTTATCTGAAGAGCAGTGGGATCCATCAGAGTCTGACTCCATTACTGAGGACCACCGAAAGAGAGTTATTGTTGCTCATCACACTACACTACACAGTCTGACAGATTATTTACAAACACAAGAAAACACTTTTAACCATCAAATGAGCGATTAAACAACAAATATCCCTCTGAGAGTAAGGCGTGTATTAGGAAATCATAAAAGTCAAAAAGGTAGTAAAGGGGGCAACTTTAGGGAAAGGGAAAATCCTCTCATGTCTGCTAATGTTCATGTTAATGAGGAATAATGTACAGCTGGTCTAAATCTGTAGTTTGCTAAATATAACCTGGACCTGCCAAACATCTGTTTGAACAATGTTTCAGATGAGACTAAAATAGAACTTTTGGCATTGAATGTAAATTGTTTGGAGATGAGAAACCATTGCATTCCTGCATAATGGTGTCTTTTTTTGGGTCTGTTTAGCTACACTGGGGTCAGGACGACTCACCGTCTTTGATGGAGCAATGCATTCTTGAATAATACTTCAAAGGAAAATGTTAGGATATCTTTCTGTGAACCGAACAACGAGAGACAGCAAGAAATTTAGCTTAAGCACACAGCTTCTGCTACTGAAGAATGGATGGTGATATTTTTGAATGACCAGGTTTAAGTGTTGACCTTAATCCACCAAAAATGTTGTGGAAGGATTTGATTGGAGCAGCTTATGTGAGGAAATCCACCAACACCGCAGAGCTGAAGCTCCTGAGCAGCTAAAATTCCTCATTTATTGGAATAATGAAGGTTCTGCTGCACAGGCACTGAAAGCATCATACCTGTATATTTGTTTTCCACTTCACAGATATGTTTTACCAGCTAAGTATAATATCACTGTGGTTTTGGTACATCTTTGGAACATTTGGCTAATGTTTTGGTTTATATTTACAATTAAATTCACCTGCATGATGCTGTTTCAGATACAGGAGGAAATGATATGTAACACAAAAATACAATACCATTACCAAAACTGTTTTATCTGCAAAGTTGCACATAATAAAAATAAACTGGATACATTATTTCGGTTTCACCATCTGCACACTTTGAGAGTCCAACTTAAAATCACAATTTCTCCACTAACAGATACTTTTCTATCATTTTCATAGTTGGAACTGAATGCTACAGGCTTATATATGCTCGCTGAAACTTCTAGTGTCAATTTCTCTGGCTCAGAAGGTGACAAAGCCAGCTACTGTATCTTTGACACATCTGTGGAAAAGTGAAAGTCAGCAGCTTTCAGAGTGTGAGAGGTGAGGGAGAGTGGGAGGTGTGGCTGACCGCAGAATGCCGAACTGCTGCCAGGCGTAATAAAAACCTGCAGTCGTAAATGACAAGCAGAGGTGAAATCAAAAACAAGACAAGGTTCTTTTTGTACCTTTCACTCTCTTTGAGAATATAAGATGCACTCGCATGAAAGTAAGTTTGCTTTTGGCCCACAGCTTTGCTATGGAAGCCCAGAGTTTCCATGGAAAAGCTTGAGGAGGCAGCTGTGCTATTAAATGGAAAATACAGTTTTAACCAGACATAGGTTTACCAAACTTTCTGGTTATCTGTCATCTTTATGATGTTATGTTTAACAACACAAAATTCAATAAAGAAGAATTTTTGTGCGGCTTTTTTACATTTTACTTGGCGTCTTGTGCACCACACTGTGATGAGCTCATCGCTGTCATCTGTGGCTGGAAGCCAGAGACCCCACTGGTGATTGGTTAGAATGCAGTTTTAGAGGAAACAGATGCACAGATGACATTGATGCTTTATCTGAAGTGTTTCCAAACTGCACTCTTTAACCACCTACACCACCAACCACAACTCTGCCCTTTTAGGACTGGAAACAACTTCAAGGCTAATTGGTTCTCATCTATAGTTAAAAGAGCAGCTGCTTCCACAATGGAGTTTATTGTAGAAATAATATATAGTTCTTCGAGTGCCCCCTACAGAGCCCTCAGTAGCAAATCTACACAGCACACACAGCCATGATCGTGTTTCACCTGATGATACCTTGTAAATGTATTTTTAGTCGTGATCATATCTTTAATTCAGTTGAGAGTTTGCTCGTCAAATCTTTTCCCCATCAGTTGGATAAACTAAAGCGCACATGGCCATGAGGCTAAAACTACAGCTGGATGGTTTCTCTCATTCCTGAAAAGCTGAGATTCTAAAGTCGTGAACTGTGTGAACAAACTTACAGGTGCAAATATTTCTTCGTTTATACAAAGACATCACTAGCATGAAAATCATCCAGCTAAGTTGCTGGTTCAGGTTTCTCTGAAAATGTCAAATCAAAAAGGTCACTAATCTTTTAACCTTTGACCTTTAAGCTCTGACCCCAGCAATACCTGAATCACCCTAACATCCAGTTTCATGTAGATTAAATCAAGAAGCATAGTTAAATGAAGAGATCATCTGCAAGGAGCAGCAGTTTGTAAGTTATCTCATAAACCTCGCCGTGCCAGAAGTCGTGAATTAGTGAGCTTGTTAAAGAGAGACAGTTTGATGATCGTATCATTCTCTCGAAGGCCAAAGGCCCCGGGGCGGGGGCCAGACGTGGCCGGTGGCCTGAGACCTGCTCCCATCCAAACTTCTGACATTTCACTTGATATGTTGCATTAACGCTATGTGAAGTATGCCAAGATTGTGTGACAGTATGTATGACTGTGTATTTATCTAACAAGCCGACAAGATTAAATGTATCCTATAAATGTAAGGAAGTAATTAAAAACTGAGAAACTGAATTTTAAAAAACTTGCTGTGTTTTGAAAGAAAAAAACAGAAAATATACAGCAGCGTACTGTAGCCCTGTGCAGTACCTGGTATTTCAATTGAAATATGAAAAACTGCAGGCCAAATACATCAAACAGACTCTGGGCTCAAAAACTACACATGTACCAAATAAACAACTCACAAAAAATATGAGCCCCAACCAGAGAACAGCTCACTCCTTAGTCTGGATCTTTAGACGTAACACAAATTCATCATATTCATCTATTTGTTTCACTTTGGCTCTCATTGATATTATCCAGTTTAATTAAGTTTCATTTTCACTCTGCTTGTTAATTTAACTGAAAAGTTACAGATGAAATTTTTCCTGGAAACAAGCAGCAAAAATCATCCTTCAGCTGTTATTCCTGTGAGAGCAGCTTTACTCCAGTTCTGCAACCAGTAGGACCTGTAGTAAGAATAGGACAAATATCAGGGGAATTGTTCAAATTTGGACAAATATTGTTTTACATTTTTACATTTACAGAAACCTTGCTACTAAAAGTGAGCATTTTAAAGATTAAATATAAATATAAACACTTTTTATGTGACTGCAATAGTTACTTGATCATGTGACTGTCTCGATGTTTTCACTGAGATGCCTAAATGAGAACAGCTGAGGCCAGTTAATGATTTTGAAAAGTTTTTTGTTCTTCTGATTCTGAATGAAGCCACTTCACTGTTCCAGACTTTACTTCATACCATGCTGATGTAGAATTGGCATTTGTTTGGTGGAGCAGAGCGTGTACCAAAAAACAAACAAACAAAAGTTTAAAAAAAGACACTGCAGTGTTGTTTTGTGGCTGACTTTAAATGAAACTCACATGTGCTGAGACAAGAGATTCAGAGCAGAATTTAAATGTACACTTGAACCTCATTTGGATCTGAAGGAGGAAAATCGATCTCCTCTAATGGGTACATGTTGACTCCAGGAACAGGCTTTGGATTCTTTAAATCGTATCCCTGAGCCAAGAAATAAAGTACTTATGTATTTTTTATGGAGTGCTGATGAGTGTGCTCTTGAAGGTGATGCTAGGCTATGATTAGACTCAAGTCCAGCTGGCTGTTTAGTTAGTCTGTCTGAGTGAGCTGCACCAGACTGGTTTCACAGACTCTGTTGTAAATGCATCATTAAAGCTGTCATTTTTTTTGCAGTCATTGAAAAGATGGTGGATTTTGTGGATTATTTACATAACAGGTTAGGTATAAGGGTTGTGCAGGGACGTAGAGACAGTCTGTAACTATAACTGTACAAAAAGAACAAATATTGCTGGGATATTGTGCGCAAGCATAATATCAGTATTAACTGACTGTTCATGGCCAAATCACGCCCAGGCCAGAGAAAAGAGAAACGTGTCCCAGTGCTCCAGATGGGCAGTTTACCTGCCAGTGACTTTACTCTTGCAACAATGGCATCTCTTGGTCAGATGGCAAAATTTTAATTTGTCCCAAAGGACGACTAACATTGCTGTTGAGTGTTTAAAGTACGTGAGAACCTGCAGGGTTTACAGGCGTCAGAAAGGAACAAAAACAAGTTTTTATCAGAAGTTTCAGTGTTGAGAGTAATGCACATTACACATCAGAGTCAGGAATGACCTGTTAAATTTGATAATCACACTTGTGATAGAGATGAGGAGATTCTCTGGAAAGTGAAACTAAATCTTTAGTGAGAATGCAGGGATAACTAGTATAATGAAAGCCCAGAATTTCTGTGTAGTGTGATAGAGAGATGTTACAGAGCATGAGGTGACCCAGATCAGAAAAAGGATCTGGATTTACTCACATATACATATGTTGATCTTCTAACTGTCTTTAATAACCTAAACCTAAAATTAATTTTAACCTTTAACCTCAAACAGTCCTTTAAAATCATCTTTAAGTCAACAGCCTCTCACCATTCTTCACTATGTGCACACAAACACACTTAGTCCACCCCCAGGTCTCATTTAACACATTCAAAACAAGTTTGCACAGGAACACACATGCACGTAAACATGCATCCTGACATACAAACTTCAAGCCTTCACACCTGTGCTTGCACGTGTTCGGTGCTGGTGCAGCTTTAGTGAAAAAAGACACCATAAATGACCTCAGAGGCCAAAATGGGGTGACAACAAAATCAGAGGAAGATGAATCGTGTTCCTAATGAAGCTCGGAGGAGACCAGCAGTCTGTCTGTCCAGCTGTCTGTTGCTCTCTTTTTCTGTCTGTCAGCAGAGCTAAAAGCTCCTACCCAATGAGGTCACCTTACGCAATATTTCTCACTTCTGCTACAACTGTCTCCCTAACTAGCTTCATGCTGAGTTCATAATATGAGAGCGATTGAGAAAATATTAAAATGCTCGATATAAATTCAGCACTATGTTTTTGTAAAGAAAATGTATGTAGCCTATGTGCAGTAGTATGATCAGTGATTGAAGGTCAAGTTTGATCTCAGGTCACACAAAAAATGTATTTGAGCATTTTGTAAATGTGCAAGTGAGAGCACGTAGTTCCTGAACAACATACCATTTTTAATGCATTTTGAGTAAAAAGGAGTTCTCCGTGCAGATGAAACAAGACATTTGTGAGCTGCAAAAACAGAATAAAATCCATCCAAGAAATTGCTACAATATTAGGAGTAGAAAATCTACAGTTTGGTACATGCTGAGAAAGACAGAAAACATTGGTGAACTCAGCGACCCAAAAAGACCTCGACATCCACGGAGGACAACAGTGGTGGCAGAATCATTTCCATGGTGAAGAGAAACTCCTTCACAACAACCAACCAAGTGAACAACACTCTCCAGGAGCTAGGTGTATCGATATCGAAGACTGTATGAACATAGATACAGAGGATTCACTGCAAGGTACAAGCCAATCATAAGCCTCAGGAATAGAAAGGCTAGATTGGACTTTGCTTCCCCGCACCCTCACAAACCCACTGAATTAAAGCTGAAAGTCTGCACTTCAACTGTGTCTCAGTTGTTTCACTGAAATTCATTGTGATAATGTACTGAACCAAAATGAGAAAAGCTGTCTCTGTGCAAATATTTATGGTCCTAACTTTACATTCAGTACACGTTACAGTTGAAATAATCACATCTACCCACCTGCCTTCACTCATTTTTTGTTGGTTTTTTTGTACATTTCTAAAAAATCATAAACTTAAATCTGTCATTTAGACTCTTTATTTTTAAAGTTCCTATCGGGTCCAACATGTTTTGCTCTAGTTATCATTAAGCTGTGGCAAAGTGAATCATTTGGACACATGGTTGTTTAGAAAGACACACACCTACGTGTATAAGGTCACACAGCTCACACTGCAAGTCAGCATTGCTTCTAATATTAATTCAAGATGAGCTGATCATTTCTTCAGAGCCAGCAATGAGAAGTTTTTCCTGTAACTCAGTCTTCTGAAGGAGGAGATGACTTGTGGGGCGATCGTGGCTCAAGAGTTGGGAGTTCGCCTTGTAATCGGAAGGTTGCCAGTTCGAGCCCCGGCTTGGACAGTCTCGGTCGTTGTGTCCTTGGGCAAGACACTTCACCCGTTGCCTACTGGTGGTGGTCAGAGGGCCCGGTGGCGCCAGTGTCCGGCAGCCTCGCCTCTGTCAGTGCGCCCCAGGGTGGCTGTGGCTACAATGTAGCTGCCATCACCAGTGTGTGAATGTGTGCGTGAATGGGTGGATGACTGGATATGTGAAGCGCTTTGGGGTCCTTAGGGACTAGTAAAGCGCTATACAAATACAGGCCATTTACCATTTGTATGATTTTAGGCCAGAACTCTGGGTGACTTTGTCTTTACGGTTGTCAGGTGCTAAAGAGGACACACACAGATCTCCAAGTTCATGACTTGAACTTTGAAAGAGTCAAAAATATGATGCAACAGTATGACTTACTTTCCTCGGGCTGCCGCTCTGTGACCACTGACTTCCTGCTTTGTGTCGAAGGCCAACATATCACCTACTAACCCCCATGTGACACATCTCTGGTGGCTGCTGCCTCCCAGTGACCCAAATACATCCCACTGGTGGTTATGACTTATGAATCTATGCTACACAGCCAGATAATAAGGACTAAACACCTACTGCTGTGGTGAATTAGACAACTGCAAGTGTGAAAAGCCTTTGTTTTACACGCACTTGCAACTTTACAGGAAAGGAAATGCAGTACGTGGGTTCTTTCCGGGTACTCCGGATTCCTCCCACAGTCCAAAGACATGCAGTTAGTGGGGTTAGGTTAAATGGTAATTCTCAGTAGTCCATAGGTGTGAATGTGAGTGTGAATGGTTGTCTGTCTATATGTGTTAGCCCTGCAACAAACTGCCGACCTGTCCAGGGTGTACCCTGCCTCCTCCTCTAGCTTGAATAGGGAGGAAAATGTGAGAGGAAAAATAACAGAGAGAGGGGGGAGAGAAAAAGGAGAGAGGATCAGAGCAAATGTGACAGAGATTGAATGAAAGAAAAAGTGCAAAAGAAACAAGAGTGTTTATTTTTCTTTCATGTCTGCGGTTCTGATTTATGCTGCTGAAGATGTGGCGTCACATTTGTGTCCCAGTGGTTCACCACACGGTCTTCTTGCTCCACCATCAGGATTGTTCTACATACTTATTCAAATTTATCACAAAGGATTAGAAATAATTAATCTTATACTCAAATGAATTCGATGCGGTTTCTCCTGGGGGCTTTAAATATTCAAAAATAATAATGACGAGACTCGGAGGGTCCTTTTAAAGGATTTATTGCCTCTTTCTCATTAAGTTGGTCATAACTCAAAAGGGTTAGTTCAGTGATTTTACAGCCAAAGTGGAATGAATGAGAAGTGGGAGACATTTTTAAATCTTAGCCAGCGATGCGAGCAATGTAAACAACAGACACGTCAACATATATCAGTCAGCCCTGTGTCTTAATGCCAATTAAACACAGCTCATGTGATTTGATCACAGCGATACTATGCAGACATATTCACAGTCAAGGCATGTTTTATGTCAGACATGTTCACAATCACCCAAAGCCTTCTTAGCACAAAGATTAACATTTCATTTGCTGCCATTAAACATTCATCAGATGATTTAACACAATCGTTTTGTTTTTCCCCGCCATAAATCCTGAGACTGATGTGTTCGAATCTCTTACAGCAAACAGATCACTTCAATGAAAGGAGCATTTCATTTTAAATAGGCTACAAAAGGATTGCCACTTTATTTAAGAAAACTCAATCATATTTAACACAATATAGTGTGTTCATCAGTCTCCTTTAGAGGTATTAGAGGTGGACTCTGTCACAGCCAGGTGTCTCAGATTTCTTTCATCGTTAAGCTAAGCTAACCACCTGCTTCAAATTCATGAGAATCAACCTTCTCATCTAACTCTCAGCAAAGAAGTCAAATGGTAGATTTCCCAAATTATCAAACTGTTTCTCTAATTTCCAGACATTATCCACAGACCATCAAACCTCGTACAGTCACCACTGTTTGGGACTCATGTGGAGATTCTTCAAATCTGCCAGATTTATTCTCATTTCCATAATGATGAGTTCACCACACGGCCGTCTTTGCAGGTAAACTGCAGCACATGTGGAAAACTCTTCATGGTTGTTTCATTAACAGAAACCAGCAGGCTGTGAAAACTGCAAGTGAAAATCTGGAGCACTCAGACTTCTTCCACTGCACAAAGAAACTGTCAGTTTGTTTTCTCATTTCCAATAATATTGTGTCTGTGCACCAAACATTTTCCTCTAAACCTTTAAATCCAGTTGATATAAATGATTACTGCATGTTTCATATAGAAAGTGAAGCTAAGCTTTGGGCTGACCTCTCTCACAGCAGTTTCCCCTCTAAAATAAATACAAAAAAGCAACAAAAAAAAAATAGAAATGTCTGATAATAAGTCCTACATTTCTGCTCTGATTCATTTTAACCAGACTTGATTATGTGTCGGTTAATTCAAGGTCAAGAAGATTACTTGGGGTGAAAAAAATAGCCCACTTCGTATTTGAGCAATTTTAATTTTTCTGCCTCCAGTTTGATAGAAACTGAGTAGGACATGCAAATATTTCATCCTTCTTAGCTTATGTAGTTCTTTAAACATGCAGCAAAATATGTAAAAATAGTGATAGTCTGGATTTGGCAGCTGATTTTCTGATTTGCAAATATATTAGCTAATCAGAAGCACCCAGAAGTAAACAAACATGATTTCATAATGTAAACATACATTTTTACATTTAATACACCAGAAAGAAAACTGTTAATGTATTCATCACTCACATATTGTAACATCAGCATCTCATCCAACTATTTCAGATTGAGCAATTTTGCAAACATGTGAATAATTTAGAAGATTATTGATTCCTGTAAAGATTTATTCAGGAAATTTGGATAATAGCAATTAAACTTGTGCCTCACGTCTGGAGATTCATGTACAAATTCACCTGTATTATCAATTTCTAATCAAACCCAATATGAGCTGAAGTTGTTAAATGTGAATGCTGACATACACGTGAGAATTTTGAGCCATGTAACTGCATCCACCCTGATGACAACGCTGTAATGCTCCACATTTCACAATGTGAAAAGGAGAGAGTAACTTAAACTCCACTTCAGAGTAAATTTATCATCTTATATAAACTCCTTCTGACCTTGATCATCATGATGCTTCATCAACTGTTCCTTTGTTTTTAGGATCAACATTACAACTACTCAGATCACTGCTGGAAAAGTGAATAATTTACAGAATTAAGATTTATGTTCCAGTACAGAAATCATCGTATTTTCTTTTTTTAATTTGTCTCCTGCAGCCTTCACTTAATCTTTGCTGTGTTGCTCTTTACATGTGATTCACAGCAGGATGCAGAAAGCAAAGGTGTGTTGATGTAGTGCTCTGCAGTGCCTGCAGGGGGACAAAAACATTCCAGATCAAAAATGAAGCTCTGCTCGCAGTAGGAGCCACCTACTGGGGAGGAGATGCAGACACATGAAAGAGGAACACCTGCTACTCGGGACATCACGCATAGCCCTTAAATATCATTGAGATGGCGCATATAGAGTGATGGCTTTAACGCATTAATGCTTCACTCTCTCTGAGTGAAGTGATTCTACAGCTCTGTGGGTGTGTCATGTCTCTGCTTTGGGTTCAGTGTGTGGGAGTTACACTCAGTGTGATGCACAGGAAGCTACGGACACAGATGCAGGTGAGATGCAGGTCACGGTCGACGATCGACGACTCAAAACTGGATCCAGTTTGTGGCGTTTTGTGGTTGAGGCGGAGGTGGAGCAGAGCTGAAAACAAAAACTCGCAGTCAATTTCCAGTTATTCAGATGACATTTTGAAATTTAGGACAGGAAGTTTGTTTTGCTGCTGCCACAAATACTTAATTACTGTAATCGTTTATCAACAAATCAATTCTATTTAGTGTAACAAAAAGATTAATTAATATCTAAACTAATTGTTTAGATATTTTGTATAGTTCTTAGTTTCCCTGCAACAAAAGAATGAATAACTAATGACAAAGTAATTAAAAAAAATAAATCAGCATCAAACATCAGCCAAATACTTACTGTAAACAATTTTAAGTGTCAGCTGCTTTTACACACACACAGTAAACCTATTTACATGGCAAGTTTAGTTGCATTAGAGTATCTGGAAATATTTTTGCAACTTTTAGAATAAACACAGGCAAAAAAAATGGACCAAATGCCAGAACTGACTAATTAACCATCTTAATATGGCCCTGGACAATCTAGCAGTAAAACCAAAAAAGAAAACCCTCAAAAATTAAAAACAGGCAGTTTTGTGCTGAGGAACCTCACAGGGAATGACTTCAGGTAGCCTTTACTGCTATTTAACTTTACTAGAGTACAACATTTTTAATCACTCTTTAGTATAGACACGAAAAATTGTGACAAGTTTTTAGGCCATTTAAATGCTTATATAGCATTAAGTGACTTTTCTTTAATGTTAGTAATATTTTCCACTGTAACAGTGTTTTCTCTTTCTTTCTTTTTAAAGGAAAGGACATGCTAATATTAATGGGAATGGACCTCAGTATGCAAAACTGTAAGATGCAAATGGCAGATTTGTGCAAAACTGCTAGTTTACATTGTAGTTTTGATTCAGTTACCAAGTGTATGACCCTTCACTTGCTTAAGCTAAGTTGGTACGGCTGGCTGTGAAAAATATGTTCCCTCCTGCCCTACAGTATGGCAAGGTCAGTCCATCCCTGTGAAGCACCATGTAAAATCCATTTCAAGTGCTATCACATCAAAGGTATGTTTGAATGTCCTTCATCATTACTATGACTGCTATTCTCATTCTCTGTGTTTTTTTGCAGGTGCTGAATATTTTAAATGATTTATTAAAGAACTCTCTTCATGTGTGGAGGGCCTTGACTGGTCTACAAAAAACACAGAACTCAACTTCAACTGCTTTCAGCACCTTTCAAACCGGGAGCCAGTGCTAATCAGTGATATTCCTCCACAAAGTCACTTGTGGACAAAAGCTTAGAAAATACCCAATCCTTCAGTGTCCTCATACATTTAACACAAGAAATAATTTTCTTACCTTGCAGGAGCAGAAAATTCTCCCCAAAGAAGATCTGAACTAGTGTTTGACTGAACCACTGTGTTGGAGTTACTACTGTCCAGCTCCAGCAGGCAGCCTGACAGACGGAGACAGAAGCAGAGCTCGTTAGCCTACGAGCTGGCACAGATTTTACTCATTTTCTGCAGCCTGAAGCTTGAAGACGAATGAGTCATCTAACAGCCACTAATTAACACAGTGCCTGTGGAAACGGGTCACTCGTGTACTCATGTTAAAGCTGCACAAAGGGGAACATCCCACCTGACATCCTGTGTGCACTTTCATTTGCTGATGAAGATGTTTATGTAAAGTCAGTTTGCATACCTGTCGCTGTGCTTCCCATCTGTGGGACGATGTTGTGATTCGATAACCCTGATGAAGGAGGAGGGGCTATCTTGCCTCCAGGTGGTGGTGGGAGAAGTCCAAATCCACCCGATCCTTGTGGGCGGGGCTTATCCCTCTTTTTCCCTTGCTGCATTTGGAGAAGAATGAAGTTAGGCTCATGCGATGACAAAAACAATGTATTTCTTCATACTTCATTGATAGTTAAAGAATTGGATCACAAACTGTAACCTTCAAATTTAATCAGGATTTTCATTTTTATGGGGTATTTCTGTTTTGTTTTTTTAAATGAGACTTAAATGTAAGTTTAATAAGAAATATCTGTATTCATTTGTCTGCCTGCACTCCTGGGTGCTCAGGCTGTTCTTCTGTCCTTTGCATCACTGTCAAACTCAATTCTGTTGTCATCACTGGTCCAATCATTTTCATGACTCATTGTGTCATTCTGCCTTTCAGACTCATTTGTGTGATCTGCCTCCACCCCATCCTTCAACAGCACAGCCCTGCATGTGCCTCTTTTATAGACAGATTTTTATCTGCATGTATTGTATATGCACATAAGCTGGTTCTCACCCCTATGTTGAGTGTGATGGTCTGCCCTTCCTTAAAGCCCAAGTCCAGCTTTGGTCCTGAATCCCCAAGCTGGGCATTTTTACTGAGTTCGGTCTCTTGTTTCACCCATCTGCAGAGAAGCAAGACACACAAACACACACTCTCAGCACTGATACAGAAATAAACAATGCACCTCAGCAGTTTTAACAACAACCACAGCAGCTTTCTACAAGCGCATCTCAAAAACAACACTTCACTTTGATGTGGAGTGCTTGTGTTGCAGACAGTTACAGTGAAAGAGAAAAATCAATACTCTGAATACCATTAAAGACAGGATGTACATCTGATGCGTATTAGATTCCTCAAACACTCAGAATTTACTCATTTTAAACAAACCTTTATTTAAATGCAACAGTCTAGCACACAGGTTTGATGAGCCCCTAAAACACTTGGTTTAAATGGTCAGACTTTCTCCCTCCTTTCTTAAATATTTCATATTGTATGGTTGAACCAAAACCTAAACAAACTTTTTTTTTTCAGCTTACTGCTTCCCAACAACCACCAGCTAGGAGGCAGGAGGAGTTCAGAGGCTCAGGGTAGAGCCACTAGATGTGGCTCAGATGCCTCCTGGTGCAGGCTGCAAATACTTCAGTATCCCAGGTAGAGCTGAAGGAGGTGGGCATGTAGGAAGAGGGTGGTCAAGGCATCCCTGCTTAGACTGGTGCCCTTGCGACCCAGATCCAGATAAGTGGCAGAAGCATGGATGGATGCACCCAGCTCTGCTGCTTGTTATATTCATTTCTGAACAACTTCAGCCGGCTGAAGGCCTGTAAGGGGAATGAGGGCAGTACTACTACTTTTACTCAATATCATTCTGCATAGGAACATACAAATATCAGCATGTTTTTGGTCGGTTGCTTATTTGTGGTGTCTTGATCTGAAACTTCAGGAAATTCTGGCGTGGTCAGAATGGCTACTGGATGATTTGGCATAACCAGTGTTTCACAGACATTACATGTTTCAATCCCCTGCTATCAGATTGTCAACAAAAAACAGAAAGTAATCCACTAAAACCACCAAACCACCAAATCCTGCTTACTTGAAATGATCCTGCAAAGCCACGTTGAAGTCAAAAGCATCCCCTCGGTCACCAAAACCAACTCCTATGAAAGCACTGCGACCTGCCAGTAAGAGATGATAACTCACATTAAGACCAGAAGAGAAAGGATTTAAGTCTTTGAGCAAGGTTAAGAAATATTCTGGAGTTGCCGGGGTACTTAAATCCTCACCGTTGTCATCCTGTATCCGCAGGACAAAGTAGCGGCTGGAGTCGCTGACGGTTTCCACTGCTATACCAGGATACTCCTTCACTGGTGCCTGGGCAAACAGCTCCCCTGCAACAGCAGAGGAATGTTAAACCAATACAATGCAGAGAGGAAAAGTCGTGCTTCAGCACAGATGGGTCATAATTCTGAGTGCAAACATCACCACTAGCGTGACTTTCATGTTACAGCAAGTCGGTGTCAATTTTACTATAAAAATATAGTTTTAATGTAGTTTTTAGTGCTAAACCCAGTGATGTCATACCTGAGATTTTGTCCTCCAGTTTAACGTAGGCTGCTTTGCCCTTGGCTGTGATCCTCATTCGACCTGACCAGTCTGGAGCATCGAGCTTCCAATCAGCTGCCCTGCAGAAATTATTTGACATAGTTTAGCATTTTCAGAGCTGCAACTATCAGTTAGTCTGGTTACATTTCAATTAAATGTTAGTTATTCTCTCTGTTAATTGCTTTGTCTCTAAAGGAAAAAAAACAAACAAACATTGTAAATGGCTTCCAAACAAGACAAAGAAATCAGGAAAATGCTCCAACTCAGGCTACTAATACAGTACATTTCTGCTTAAAGAATAACCCAAACCTGGCTTTTGAGGTGTGATTGGCATAGTGGATTACAGGGCTTGAGGCATACTAGAGTGCATAGACATTTACCTATTTGCATATCACCAAATAAAGCTACAAAACAGACAATGGAAAGAGAAGTGATGCTTCTTGTAATGTATTTTTAATTCTTAGAGAATTTAATAACCTTTAGATTAAATGATTAGAATCCAGGGCTGCTTAAACAGTTATTTATTTTCAGGTCATAATGTGGCCTCATGAGTGCTGACAAAAGTCCAATGAGGTTCCACTTGTTTCACTGACACTAATATGTACAAAGTCCAAAGTGACTTCTTTTTATTGCTTATTTTGAACAATAAAATCCAGAGATTCAGTGATATTTGGTTGAAAATTTATATTTCTAACATCTAACAAATGTTTGAAGGTGGTATTAAAAGGATTTGTGTATTTTAAATGAGGAGAATCTTTATTTTCTCTCTCTGATATTTCTTGATTTAGGTGTTCATTTACTTTCATTATTGCAGTTTTAATATGTGCTGCCTCAGGAGCCACAAACCATTAGTGGAGGCTGCACATATTAAAGTGGGATTATTTATTTAATTGTAAAAGCAAAAATCCAAGGTTATTGCTTTAATGTGGTTATGTCATGAAAAGTAATTTTACTTTTTAGCAGTTTAATTTAAAATACTATTGAAAGTGTAAGAGCATTTTACAGAGAAATGGGTAAAAATGGGCCCATTTTTCCTCCATTCGTACCCCTTTAAAAGAAATCTTGAGCCTCCTGGTTTATCTCCAGAGCCCTTTTAGACGTTCCAGAATCACAAAGCAAATTACTTTGATTACACTGAAAATATGCATTTATTTTACACATTGGAGCTCTGGCTCACAAACAAAAAGGATGGTAAAAGCTGACACTTACACGTCACCTTTTTTTAAACAGAGATTTTGTTTTGGGTTATATTTTTGTGTTGCGTGATCAATTCAAATTATTTTTAATTAGTGTAATTTATTACTAAATTTATGGTCTGATATTCTTCTACACCTGCAGTAGAGGGGTGCACTAACAAGGTCCTCTTAGAGTCATGTTATTCCACATTACTCGGCTTGGCCTTCAGTAACACTTCAGGAATTTTGTAGTCATTTTTGACCAAGATATCTCCATCAGCATGCATGACAGACAAATATGTAGGACTGCTTTCTTGCATTTGGCAATATCGCTAAAATTAGAAATACCCTGTCTCAGAGTGATGCTGAAAAACTAGTTCATGCATTTATCACTTGACTACTGTAATTCATTATTATCAGGATGTCCTAAATACTCCCTAAAAAGCCTTCAGTTGATCCAAAACACTGTACCCAGAGTACTAACAGGGACTTGAAAGAGAGAGTATATTTCTCCCATTCTGGCTTCACTTCACTGGCTCCCTGTTAAATCCAGAATCAAATTAAAAATCCTTCTCTTCACATACGAGGTCTTGAATAATCACCATCTGATCTTAATGACCACTGTTTACTGCACCCCAACAGAGCACTTTACTCTCAGATGGCTCCCTTATTTTCAATTTTAGGTTAGGTAAGGTTTTTTACCTTACAGTATTAAGCGCCTTACGGCAACTCTTGTTTAGACATTACACTATAAAAATTAGACTTATTTAAAAAGATTTTTTATTAATGGCATGTTTCTTAGAAGTATGAACTAATTAACTGTTAGAGAAGTAATGATAATAGTAAATACTAATTTGTAGAGATACAATTTGGGGATTATTCTAGCTTAAAAGAGCTATATGCAATTATTAGGGAAAAAAAGTGTTTGAACTCTTTGATTTAATTGCTTCTGTGACTGGGACAGAGAACTCCATAACATGGTTGTACGTGAAGGTATCATGGCTGCAGCCAACAATTTTCTTCATTCCTAAATAAAAAACCATTAACTTAGATTGAAAAAACAAAAGCTGTTAAGGTGACTAACATAGAAAACTATGGAATTAGCAAATGTTCACATATTTTAAAAAAAAAAAAGCAGGATCCCATGAATATCAGCTAATAATTTCATCTGGTGGGTTTCAGGGAACAGGTGCAGGGAGAAAGGAGTGCTTCAGCACATCTTTTCCCGGCTCCAGGAAGTTAATACAGCCGTGCAGCAGAGCGGGATGGATTTGAAGATTTTATCTGAAAGGATCAATTAAAAGCAAACAGAAGATTTCAGACTGAAGAGCCTGAACAGTTTGTGGAGAAGACATCCCAGCTGTCACAGAGGAGAGTGGGACTATCCTGGCAAGCCGCCCGTATCGAGCCAGCATGATGACAAATACCCCCGGTCACATCTCTGACAGCTCAGCGAATCCCCGCACACCAAACAACCAACATTTCAGCCTCTCTTCATCTTCACAACACCTGGAGATGGACTTTCATCTCATCAGCTGCTTCCGACATCAGAGCATAAAGCCAGCACTGTCCCTCCGTGATTTGTAAAGCATGCGCTGACTATCGAGCAGTTAAAGTACAACACCCAAACCCGCCCAACAAACGCATTTAAACTGCATTTCACAGCAACATCAGCGAGACACTGGTGTGTCTTTACCTGTACGCTCGGTTTGAAGCTCGCGGCGGGATACGGTAAACGTTGACATCGGGTTTAACGCACAGGATCGACTCGTACTCTCCCTCGGCCGCCATCTTGGTCCAACTGTTATTGATGTGGGAGTTGTGGTAGTGACTCATTTATTCAGCTCTTTTCAAACGGGGGCATGTGTGTGTGTGTGTGTGTGTGTGTGTGTGTGTATGCATGTGTGTATGTGTGTATGGTTCAGGGGGACCTAACTGACACACGACGTCATTTAAAGCTTAGACCGTAACCGTAG
Source organism: Mchenga conophoros (assembly GCF_057382185.1). Lineage (NCBI taxonomy): Eukaryota > Metazoa > Chordata > Actinopteri > Cichliformes > Cichlidae > Mchenga > Mchenga conophoros. The sequence goes on along the minus strand of NC_140546.1, from coordinate 6,326,380 downwards.
GCAACAGAAAAAAAATTGTACTTTACTACCATAAAACTGAATGATATTTTAAATTTTAAACAAAAAGAAAATTTTTTTTGGCACAAAAGAGAACTAGATTGTTTATATTGGGAATTTAAATCAATCAATGAATAAATAAATATATAAAGACATAAATAACACTAATTTTGAGAGGGGGCGTGGCCTGGCAGGTGCTGAAAACTGCGGAAGCGGAAACCGTCCGGTCGTGTCGTCTCCTCGAAGATTCCTGAATATCTGCTCATGGTTAGTGCTTTATTTTTACTGTAAATATGCATGTTTGATATGCAAAACGTCAGTTGTAGTTTTGAACTAAAAGCAGGGGACGTTTCGTGGAATATATCCCACCATTTGAACACTAAAATCGGATATTTATGATGGAGCTCGCTGCCTTGACAACACCGCTTGGCTGTTAGCCATATTGACGCCTGCTGACCGTCTTCAGTCGCTCTCCGAGGTCCTGAAAACACCTACCCTGACTCTTGTTACAAACACCACGACTGCGTATCCTAAGACTAAGTATCCAGTTGCGCTAAACATGCAATTTTATCTTTTCTTTTCTTAAAATTTATCTAACATGCCCTGGTAGCTAACTAGCTTGTAGCTCAGCTAGATTCTGAGCTAACGTAGGTGGGGATATATGTTTGTCGCAGTGACAAAGCTGTCACCTACATTAGGTTAGTTTACGCTTTGCAGTCAGTTATGTGTACCTCCCACTGGTCAGCTCTTTTATATGTTGACTGGTTTCTCATTGCAGCGTTAGGATCTGGTTTCTGACATCCTCAGACAAACCAATGCAGGCAGGAGGAAGAGGGGATCAGCAGGATGAATGCTAACTGAGCCAGGAGCTGCACAAATACAACCGAAAGTTAGACTTTTACAACAGAGGACGATTTTACTGAAGGTATGTCACTGTGTTGTTCATGCGCGAGAACATATAGTTGCATTGCATATGATTTGTGTATTGATTACTGTTATATGTGGCATTGCCATCGTCAAAATCAACTGAGTTGTAGATTAAAAAGCAGGCCAGTAGGTCAGAGTTGTATTGGTCCAGAGTGAAGTACAAAAAAAAACATAACTTTATATGCAGCTGCAGACTGAAGCGTTTTGGGGGGGGGTTTTCGGGCTCAAAGGGAAACCAGTATTCATAGCTGAATGAAAGAGCAGTTCTTTGACTGTGTCTTTCACAGTGTTTTTCTCCATTTGTGGCATCTACACCATGCATGACATTTAGATTTTTATGTAAGAGTTTTGCCTCTGCACTAGCAACTATAATGATTCCTATCATCTGACAAAAGCGTTAACAGACTGCTTTTTAGTTGTTGTTTTTTTTTAGTTTGGGGGCTTTTTTGAATTCATTTAATAGCACAGTGAAGATTACATGGACACACAGCAAATAACCTCAGGTTGGAGTCAACCATGGGCTGCTGCATCTAGCCTTGCAGCATATCTTGACTTGCTTAGCCTACGAGCTAATTGAGCATCCACTTTAACAGAATTTTCTAAATAATTAATTAAAAAAGTTTGTGCAGATGCATGTTGTAGAAATAACAACAAATAAAAAATGATTGTCACTGAATGACAAGGCAAAACTTGGCATTAACATGCCTCAGCGAAGCATTAGGGAAACAGTGGCTAATTCCCGTCTCGGCCCTGCAGGTGGTCTATTATTCAAGCTCGAGTCCTCTACCACAGGCCTAGGATTTTGAGGGTCCTGCGCAGTATCTTTGCTGTTCCTAGGACTGCGCTCCTCTGGACAGAGGTCTGTTGGAGCCACTCGCCTAGCTTGGGGGTCACTACACTAAGTGCTCAGATCACCGCTGGGACCACTGTTACCTTTACCCTTGACAACTTCTCGAGCTCTTCTCTGAGCCCTTGGTACTTCTCCAGCTTCTTGTGTTCCTTCTTCTTGATTTTGCTGTCATTCACTATTGTTACGGCCTCTTCCTCTGCTTCTCCACCACTACTATGTCTGGTTGGTTAGTTATCTCTAGTTTGTCTTTCTGTATCTGGAAGTCCCACAGGATCTTAGCTCAGTCATTCTCGACCATCCTAGGGGGCGTCTCCCATTTTGACCTTGGAACTTTCAGGCCATACTCGGCACAGATGTTCCTGTATACTTTGCCAGCTACTTGGTTATGGCGTTCCATGTGTCCCCTGCCTGCTAGCATCTTGCACCCTGCTGTTTGTTTGCATTTGTTTCACATTTCACGTTCAACATACGTTGCCCATATGTAACTTAGAGGTCACTCAAATTTATATCCATGATGGAATTTTGTTCAAGTCGGAGTGAAGTTTTCAAAAAGCAGTGTAGGCCTGGCCTGGATTAATAATAATAATAATAATAATAATAATAATATATAAAATGGCATCATTTATTAGTATATTGTCTGTTTTTATGAATGATATAAAACAGGAAAGTATAAAATAACTTGAGCTTTAGCAAATAAATGTCATAGAGCTATTGTGACTTCCCTTTTGACTCACCCTGTAATGCTGCAGGTATCTCTGCTATAAAGACAGAAGCAGGACGGTCAAATTTAAAACTGACAAACTCACTCAGTTTATTTGTATAGATTATACAGCTGTCGGTGTATAAAACAAACAGGTGTTTGATGGGAGGATCTCCTTTTCATGTTAAGGGCTACTGAAGAAATAGCTTGATAAACGACTCGTGGGCTTTTTAATTGTAAAGGTTTGATTGTGATTACAGAAACAAAGTGTTGCTGTTTGAAACTATAGAAAAAAAACTCCACCTGAGTCTCCGTCCAAGTGCTCACTCTCTGCGGCTCATAAAGTGAGCCCATCAGAGACGCTGCACTTCAAATTACACCAAATCTTGTGAGTGTTTTTATCACACACATGCTCCTAGACATGTGGATCTACAAGATTTTCAGTCATTATTATAAGTCAAAGTCTTGTGCTGCTTCACTGATTGTGCAACAAGCTGAAAGATGGGGTTTATCTTCTTCCAATTTGCTGTCTGATGAAAAACTGATCTGAATAGGCCAACAGCTGGGTAGTTCCTGGTCCAACATAACATTTTACTGGGTCTTAGCAATCAGAACACCAGTTATGTTGAACCAAGCAATCTGACTAAAATAAAGATAGCATTTTCACAAAACAATAAACCTCTGCTTCATCTCCATTATCGACCAACCGTCAACTACAAAAATGATGCACAATTAGCAAAAAAATGTATATGTGGATGTAGCTTCAGATAAAAGTTAGGGTAAATTTCCTTGGTAATCGATGTAGAAATCCCCAAAAATTTCAAAAATGTTACATTTTTAGAACTCTTTGTGTTTTCTTTTGCTTTGTTCTCATGTTTTCTCTAAATCAGATCGCGGTGGTTTGATTCCCCACCTCTCCTCCGGACATCATGACGTCTTCTATGCTCCGTCGACAGCTGAAGAACCTGGTCCAGAACTACTCTGAGGCCGAGGTCAAGGTAGGAGAAGCTAGATTTAAATTGTGTATGACCTCAAAACCATAATGTTTTCAGCCTTTCAATTCAATATTACCTCATCCAGTAATGCAAATAATATTTAAAAAATTATGTAGGTTAAATTTAGGAGGACAATAAAGGTAAATATTTATTATGTAGTCTGTGCATCATTGTATGCACAACAAATAATACATTTCTGGCATGTGTTTGAACACTAGTAGCTTTAAATTCAAGTCGTCTGGTGTGGTAACAATTGCTTATACTTTAAGAGGTTAGAGTGACTAAAGGGTTACTCAAGTAAAAACCCTACTAATTAAAACAAAGCAGAAACCATCAATTTTAAGCCCTGAACCTGAATTTCTTAGAGTCAAAGAAAATATAGAGATGAACTCCTTTTTTGGATGCTGATCTCAAACATGATCAATAATGTCCTTGAGAACTGATTACTAAACATCTTTGGTAGCATGGCTCATGTAATGAGATGCCCTGCTGCTGCCAGTCCTCCAAAACCCTGATGTTAACATTTTATAAGTTAGCATCTCAAACTTTCAACTTTCCTGAAGCTGTTTTGGCCTCTTTCTACTCTCTTTACTTCTGTTGCAGGTGAGAGAGGCGACATCCAATGACCCATGGGGCCCATCCAGCTCTCAGATGGCCGACATTTCCGACCTAACGTACAACGTTGTGGCCTGTAATGAGATCATGACAATGCTCTGGAAACGGCTGAAAGACGACAAGAACTGGAGACATATCCACAAGGTGAGCGACGGTGAAGGAGTAACACTGGAACAAAGAAGGGTTTGCTTTAGAGGATAGATGCTGGTTTCAGACATATATTGGATTCTTCGGGGATGAGATGTTAAGTGTGGAATTGTCCATTTATTCACAAAAAAGATGGGAAACATTCATCTTCAGATATAGTCAGTTTCTGTCTTCTGTTACTCATCTCTACAATGCGGTGCCCATCTGAAGTGAGGGTTATTTTTTTTATTTTTTTATTTTTTTTTGCAGCTACAGTTTCCAGATGTCCCTTTAATGCACCACATGCAAAATCATGTTATGTTGATACAGCTACACGATACAGTCACTGAATATGTCTGTGTGATTGTGCCTGTTCAAAACATGGCTGTACAGACTGTGTGTTGCAGTTTGCTCCAAACTACATGAATGACTGACAGGAAACAATAAATCAATAAAATTAACACAAAAGAACTAGTTTGAGTTTTAATCCATCGCAGTGTTGATTGTTTGAATAAGAGTGAGGGCAGCATGTAAAACCTCATATACCACAGCTTTTGTTTTATTTTTGTGATTAACAATAAAAGGATTGTTGCATTGGTTAAACTCCTCAACTATTCCCCAAGCCTCTTACCCTTAAGTTTCATAACACTGTTTCTACTTGTTTCCTGTGCAGCCATTATCAAATGAAAAGCAAAAATAATCTAATAAAACAGACTGTGTAAGTTGAATTCAGTAGAACAGCATAACAGTAAACTAGCACATAGGGAACCCTCTATCAGCTTGGTGTGAGGGTTGGTGTGACACAAGAGGATGCGGAGAATAGGGTGAGATGGAGGCAGTTGATCTGCTGTCACGACCCCCTGATGGGACCAACAGAGAAGATAGAAGGTATTCTTCATCTAAGTAGCATGTACAGTATCTATATAGGAATATGCAAGGTTTTAAAAATAAACATTTAACTTTGTAAAGTTTTTTAATATTTAGTGTTTAAAAAAAACAAAAAACCTTACAGCAAAAATATATTTAGTTTCTCTTTAAAAGCACAGTTTAGTCTATTAAGTGGCAGTTATTACTTTCTGAACATCAGCCGTATCACTGCTTCCATTTCAGCTTTGCCAGTCAGCCACATGACTCAGTGTTGGCTCATCAGTTCCAGAGAAATTATGTCTTTTCAGTTGTTTTTCTTATCTTTCATCCATTGCACCAATATTTTTTGTTCCTTTTTACTTGTCCTATTTATTCCCTAATGCAGATAAAACAAGAAGCATTGTAGTGATAGGAAACTGCATTTTTATTGTATATAAATGAGTTTGTGTTGTCATGTGTTTTTTATCCTAGTCCCTGACACTCCTGGAGTACCTGCTGAAGACCGGTGATGATCGCGTGCTTCTGAAGATGAAAGACAACATCTACATTGTCAAAGCTCTCACAGAGTACCGCTTTGTAGAAAAGGATGGCAAAGATCAGGTGATACACACTTCCTGATTATGTCAAATGGATGTAGTCTTTTAGGTTCCATTAAAGGATTTCATGCTATGCATTAAGACAGTTACTGGTACTATAATATTTATGTCATTAACCTTCAGACCAGGTTTACAGCAAGAATGAAAGTGTAGTCTAGGTTTGCTGCCTCAATCACCTTAAGATACTCCTAACTGAAAACCTTTTCAGAGTAACAAACACATTTAATTTCTCTACAGCATGAATAAACTTGTTTTTTTTTTTGTTTTTTTTAATCATGTGCTATAGTTTGTTTTAAATTAGATCTTGAATAGTTCTGATCTTGTTTAGCAAAAAGCATTGGGGTTTTCTTCAAGCACAAGTATTTCAGGCTTAAATAATTTTTCTGAAATGGTCAGAGCCAAGTGAACGCTTATTGTAGCCATATTTGTGCTAGGGTGTAAATGTGAGAGACAAGGCCAAGGTTGTTCTTGTTCTTATGGAGGACGATGAGAAACTAAAGGAAGAGAGAGAGTTTGCTGTCAAAACCAGAGAAAAGACATCAAAAAGTGCAGCTGGTAAGCCTTTTTTTATATCACTGCTATATACTGTTGTTCCAACAGGTTTTCTTCACTGATCATTTATATTCTTTTGCTTACTTTCTAACCAGCATCATCTACGGACAACGTCAAGGATCCAAACTATAAGCCCTGTTATGTACCTGGGGCCTCAGGGCTTCCATCTTTGGACAACATACCCTCTGTAGCTGACTTGACGGCTTCCTTCGCCGCCCGCAAAGAAGAGCGGCTTAAACAGGAAGCTGAGAAGAAAGAAACAGAGAGACGGGTAAGTACAGTGCACAGGTGTAGAAAGATCGAACATTACGCCAATATGATGCTGCCAAGAGGCTCTATTTCAGATAAAAAGCCATTGCCGATAAATGGTAGGCTAACGAGGAAACTCTCCAAACATTTAGCCAATGTGTTTACATTTGAAGGCCTTCTGTTTTATTAAAGTAAACAAAAAAATCTCAATAGGCAGAAGTTATATATTGAGAAGCCCATTGCAGATTCCTATGATGTGTTGCAGTTTGATCTCCATTGGTTTTTAGGGCTGCCTCAGTCCAAGAACCTGCAGTCTATCCAGCAACTATAGTAGTAGTAGTAGTAAGAGTCTAACCTAGCTATATATTTTTAATTACTGTATGTGCTGATTAAGAACAACTATCGTCTGTATTGTGCCATTAAATGGAGGTTAGCCACAGCATATAGCATTTTGGTATATGAAATTATTATGGCATATGAATTATTTGTATTAACCATTTTGCAACGATATGCTAGGCCAAGATGAGTGAAGAGGAGCTAAAATGGGAGGATGCTAATAAAGGTTCTGATGTTAAAACTGATGCTTGGGGAGGAGAGAAAGAAGAGGAAGTAAAAACGGACCCATGGGGAGCCCCCAAAGAACCTAAAGAGGCCGTAGATCCATGGGGCACCCCCTCAAGACCTGACACAACTGAAACAGCAGCTAGCAGTGGTCCCTGGGGGGCTCCAACAAGTCCTGATAAAGATCCATTTGCAGCAGATCAAACTAATGATGATCCTTTTGTGGCATCAAAAAATGGGGAAGATCCCTTTGCGGCTCCGAAAAATGGGGAAGATCCTTTTGTGGCACCGAAAAATGGGGAAGATCCTTTTGCGGCACCGAAAAATGGGGAAGATCCCTTTAGTGCATCAACACCTTTCAACACCCCAAAGGACAGTTCAGACCCTTTCAGTGCCCCCAAAGACACGGAGGATCCATTTGCTGCTCAGAAAGATGAACCAGACCCTTTCAGCTCTTCTAACAATGATCCGTTTAATGTTCCAAAGGATGATCCTTTCAAAGCTCCAAAAGATGACCCATTTATCGCCCCAAAAGATGATCCTTTTAGTGCCCCTAAAGAAGATCCTTTCAGTACCCCAAAAGACGATCCATTTAATGCACCTAAAGACGATCCATTTAATGCACCTAAAGACGATCCATTTAATGCACCTAAAGACGATCCATTTAGCTCTCCAAAAGATGATCCCTTCAGTGCAAAAGCATTAACACCCCCTAAAGAGGACCCATTTGCAGAACCGTCATCAGGGAAAGAGGACCCTTTCACTGCTCCCACAACACCACCTAAAGAAGATCCTTTCTCAGTGCCAACCAAACCTGTTCAAGATCCCTTTGCTGCACCAACAACACCACCCAAAGAGGATCCGTTCTCTACACCATCTTTACATGCAAAAGATGACCCCTTCGCTGCCCCAACATCTCCACCTCAAGAGGATCCCTTCTCCACAACATCTAAACCGACCAAGGAAGATCCCTTTGCTGCACCAACAACACCACCTAAAGAAGACCCATTCACAGCACCATCCAGTCCACCAAAGATAGATGCCACAGATCCCTTCGATGCCCCTCTAGTGAGCTCGCCTCAGAGTAGCACAGCTGCATGGGGAGCCCCAGCCACTTCTCCACCAGCCACCGGGTCAGATCCCTGGGGGACCACGGCAGGTGCTTCTTCACCTACCAGTAATTCTGATCCATTTGGAGATGCATCCAAAGCAGACAATGACCCATGGGGGCCTTCAGGTAAGAAACAAACAAATAAATACTTGTATATGGATAGTACTTCTCAGAACGTAAAGCTGAAGAATTTTGCTAACTTCTAACCGGTTTGAATTAGTCGTAGTTCAAAATGACTGTTATACTTATCTGAAAAAAGATGCCAACTTTTTTTCATTGGCTGACCCTTATCAACAGAAGGTGGGTGGGGCTGCTGTGCTCACCACTCCTTGCACTGAGAATGCATTGTAAGTAGGTGTATATGCCTTTCATTTCCACTGTGGAGTTTTACATGGCACTTTAAAGTGCACACATTCACAAAAAGGCATATCAAATTCAAATTCAAATTTTATTTGTCACACACACACAACCATACACAGTATGACATGGGGGTGAAATGCTTGTAGCTGTACAATGCCCGACCATTAAATGACAGAAGAAAAGTTTTACAATATTTACAATTTACACTTTACTACAAAAATTTACAAATTAACTTAGGAATTTACAGTAAAGAATGTGCAAATAGCAGAAGAGATTATAAAGATAAGGATTATAAATTATAGGAATTATAGGATTATAGGAAATGTGTGGTGACGTGTGTGAGAGTCCAGTCTTATAGTGACGTGTTTGGGAGAGTCCAGTCCTACACCTGGTTCAGGCCCCGAATAGCCTGGGGGAAGAAGCTCCTCCTCATTCTCTCTGTTTTGGCCTTAAGGGAGCGGAAGCGCTTCCCAGACCTCAACAGTGAGAAGAGTCCATTGTTGGGATGGGAGAGATCCATCATAATCTTCCTAGCTTTGGACTTGCACCGCTTGGTGTAGATGGACAGCAGGTCAGGGAGCTCTGATTGAATGATGCGTTCTGCCGAGCGCACCACCCTTTGCAGATCTCGTCTGTCCTGCTTGGTGCTGTTCCCAAACCAGGTGCAGATGTTTGCCGTCAGGACGCTCTCCATGGTGCAGGAGTAGAAGTTCTTGAGCACCTTCAGTGGCAGATGGAAGTCTCTAAGTCTTCTGAGGAAGAAGAGACGCTGACGGGCTTTCTTAACCAGGGTGTTGATGTGACAGGACCATGACAGGTCCTGAGTGATGTGGACACCCAGGTATCGGAAACTGTCCACTCTCTCCACTGGCGTGGTGCCACTGATGATGAGGGGTTTGTAATTCCTCGCCTGCTTTGTAGTGAAGTCCACGATCAGCTCCTTAGTCTTGCTGATGTTTAGGAGGAGGTTATTCTCCTGGCACCAGGTCTCCAGGTTCCTAATCTCCTCCAGGTAGGCCGTCTCGATGTTGTCGGAGATCAGGCCCACAACAGCAGTGTCGTCAGCAAACTTGACAATGGAGGTGGTGTCTGATGTGGCTACACAGTCATGAATGAAAACTGATTTTGGAAACTGATTTTTATTAGTTGTAGAAAGACCTGTGACTGAATTTCTGTACTTACATCACATGTGGCACCTTTATGTCTTTGTTGAAGAAGGCTGAGTAGCATGGTCCAAAACTCTGGAATAACCAGAGGAGTTAATTCTGTCATTTATTTCTCCATCACCTGAACCTGTCTGTTTAATTTACTCATCTAGCTTTGGCTCCTGCCAGTACAGACGATGCATGGGGTGCACCTGCTCCACCTTTAGACTCCTCCCCATCTAGTGACCCCTTTGGAGATGGAGCATCTAAATCCAATGACCCCTGGGGTGCATCAAGCAACACAAGTGGCAATGGCACAGGTACATCACATTCTACACACTGTCTGAATACATGTTTGTGTCATTTATCCATTATTCCCATGAGCAAACACTGATTGTCTGTGTATAATCACCTATAACACACTCTGCTCTGATTTAATTGACTAAATGTTTGGCTTGTCTTTAATTAATATCCTGAAAGTGGGGACTCGTTAAACCTTCATTATTGTGTCCATACATGGTGATTTGCACTTGTCACCATTTTCCTTGTTTTCATCCTCATTTCCCCGTCAGTCAGCAGTCACCTAACAGTCTTAATCTATTAACCTTCTCTTCCACTTTGCTCTCTCTTCTTCCCTGACCTGTCCCCAAAAGAAAACACCTTTTAGAGTAGAACTGGACCTTTATTTTATTGCAGGAAAGCACTCGAAGCAGGAAGACGCGATGTATCGAAAGACTGCTTCCTTCTTGGGCTCAGCAGAGGCATCACTGGTTGACTTGGACGATCTGTTTTCATCTGACCCTAAACCCAGACAGCGCCCTCTCATTGACGCCCAAACACAAGCCATCGGTAAGGACAGAAAAAATGACGCGTCAGTCTGGGTGAAAAGTAACTTTTCTGACAAATTCATCATGTGGAAATATTTGTGGTGCGCTTGACTCAAACGGATGCATGAACACCCTCGAAGACCTGACAAATGAAAGTCACTCCCTGCTGATTTTAAAAATGCATTCCACTTGTGTTCGTCTGAAGTCATTCAAAGATAAGATGAGAGGGGTGATGGCTAATATTTATCAGTAGGTTTGTATGGAGAAACTTATTGTGGTCGTGTGTTTTACCTCCCCTTCCTGCCCCTGTGGCCTTGCTGTAGTGTGTAGATGTTGTTCTGTACATTAGTGTGTGTGAGAGAGCATTAGTGAAGTTACTCTGTATAAAGACTAGTGTACATTAACCAGCAGATGTATAACCCTTCTCACCCCTCTCTCTGCTCTGCCTTGGCACATTTTCTCTTTACTGGAATTCTTCAAACTGTGTTTAACTCCCTCCCTCCGTCCTTCCCCCTCAACCCTCCATCTTCCTGCCACTCTCCTTGATTTCCCAGGCACTTTCAAAACAGCGGGCATGACATCCAGCCCTTTGCTAAAACCAGGAGCTTTTGCTGAAACATCACCCTCATACTCCAACCCTTTCATTTCGACCATAGCTTCCCCCCATGGTGCACCAACTCCCACTTTTGGAGCTAACAATCCTTCAGCATCATTGAATACTCTGGAAATGTCTAATTCTTCCATCAGTATGATTCAGGCATCTCAGATAGGTCCAGAAACACAAATGATACATCCCATTTATATCAATGAGAGTCCACAATTAGGACACAACATGAACTCCCCCATTGGAGGAGTGGGAATGGTGCAGTTTGGATATCCAGGCTCCATCTTAATGGGAACTGGAATGATTCACTCAGGTGTCTTTCAAGGAAATCACCCATCAGGTGACGGTCAATTTAGAGGCTCCGTCCCACAGGCTGGCGCTGAAGTCGTCTCAGGCAGCGGGTCAGATGAGATGGTGAACAAAAATAATCCATTCCCGTTCTGACAACTTGACATGTAATTTGGATCTCTGGAATCACCAAAAAGGTAGTTTTGCATGTTTAGTGCTACAGTTTAGTGTATGCATTCTCATTAGGATCAATTTTAGAGCAAAATATCTGAACCTTACTTTGAAGTGTCTCTTTCCCCCAAACCAATGCAAAGTTGTTCTGAGTAATCACCTTAGCCTGTAATGGAAATTTCTATCTTTATGGTTGTGGAGCCTTGGTGGAAGACATTGTTCTCCATAGATAAGAAGGGGTCACAAAAAGGTAAAACTGATGTGAATCATGTGATGTGGCCTTTGCAGTGACCTGCTGTGGCAAATCTAGATCAGCATGTTTGAGGGTGTTCTCCACCGCCATTATCAAAACACCAAATGAGGCAATATCTTTAAAAGACAGGAGTTCATCCCTCCAGTAGAGTTCCAGAGACGTGAGTCATTTTTATACAGAACTAGGCTGAGAATTAGCACAGAGCACAAGAGCCCACGTATGACACATTCTCACTGAATCATATGCTTTTGTTTGGTTTGGACAAGCAAGCTGCCTGAGAAGAGCAGGAGACAGGACGCACATCTACACTCCCTAGTGATGAACACACAGGATGATTATCTGTTCAGAGCTCACCACGTGGAAGCTGGCATTCACAATTCAAATATATAGTATACGTGGCAGTTTTTATGTTTCTAAGCTTGGTTGTCAAAGTGCTGTTGAATTTAGCCAGAAGGAAATGACAGTACTTAACATGTACGAAGCAATCTAAATATTTGACATGGTAAACTTACATCTGTGTCTTTCTAGAAAGAAGGAAACAATCGACAAAAGTGGTGTATTGATAATGGGAAGTGGTGAGTATATATTTATACATATTTAGAAGCATAAACATGCAAAACCACCTAATGATGCTTTAATAAAAAACCCTTTCATTCCTGAGCTTACACTAACCTCCCCTGAACTCAAGATGCTGCCCATGAATCAAATATATACAAACACAATGTGTACAGCGTAATATATATAAACAAATACACAGATTATTAAAAAAAGAGCAATGTAATTCTTATTTAAAAATGAATTTATTAGATTTTTTCCTTTCCCTGCACAAGTGTGACAAACGGAGAGCACCTCAGTGTGTCTGTGTGGAAATCCTAAAGAGTTTTCGGTGTGTTTGAGTGTTGTGACAGGACCTGTAAATCTTTGACTGGGACATGCGTCACTGTAGGATTGTGTGTGTGTGTGTGTGTGTGTGTGTGTGTGTGTGTGTGTGTGTGTGTGTGTGTGTGTGTGTGTGTGTGTGTGTGTGTGTGTGTGTGTGTGTGTGCAGTATTTTGCTGATGTAAATAGTGGAAGTATTTACAAGTAAACCTGGAAATATACTGTACTGTATATCAGAGTGTTGCAATCACAAGTAACTATTTATTGATCTATTTATTAATTTATTGCTTGGTTAATTATTGACACAGCAATGAAATCCAACAAGATCCAAGGTCAGGTGTAACTTTCATTTCAGGCAGGCTGTCCTGGTGGTATTGATCGTGTGATGTTAACTGACTTTAATCTGATTGGTTGTTTAAATATTTCTTTGTGAATCAGCTCGGTAACCAACGGTGGCTTCATCTTCCCGTTTAGCTCTGTAGACATTTTTGAGTCATTGTGTAATTGTCTTCTTGGTTTCCCGGCTCTTTCTGAGGAGAAACTGAAATACCGTTTTGGCGAAATTAAAAACAGAGTTCAAGAATATCAACTTGTTTAATGTGTATGCTGTTTGAGCGGACGTGTATGTGTACTTGCTCCTCATTTACTTCAACACAAACATCTGAAAGGAGACTAAATGGTTGTATTTTCTCTTCTTGTTACATTTTACTTTGAAAACTTAAATGGTAGCAGGATTCATCATCATCATTTATTAGTTTTGAAAACTGTAAATTAAAGCCACAGTGAAGCAGGCAAACCTGATGAAGGGATCACATGGCTTTGTGCTTCATGGGCTGTACGAGTCCTTACTGTGTTACTGACTCGGTAATATGTGAACGTTGGTGGAAAAACAGACTGGAATACAGTCTAGCTTCACATGACTATTATTTCTCAGATTTAATTTTGTATGAAATGAATTTATTTTGCTGTGTATTAAAATGTATAGTTGTGTTGTAAACTGTGACAGTACATTTGAGAAATAAAACGATTCATGATACAGTCACTCTGCCTCTTTTGGGTCTGGCTGTCCACAGTGGATCCCTCAACTTCTCAAATCTCACTTTTAGAATAGAATAGAATAGAATTCAACTTTATTGTCATTGCACATGCACAGGTACAGGGCAACGAAATGCAGTTTGCATCCATCCAGAAGTGCTTTAGTGATATAGATATATTACAATATATATTAGCAATAATATAGATATGTGAGTATATTACAGAAATGGGTCTATTATGGTATGTTATAATGTACACGGTATGAAGTATGTTGTGAATATTCTATAACTATAAGTATGTACAGGCTCTTAACCTGAATTATTTCTCACTCATGATTTCTGTCTTTGAGGACTTTCTCACTGTCACCACTAGAGGGCCATGATTACCAACATTTACACAAAACATTTTCCAGCACCCGTGCAGAAGAAACGTTTAAAGCTATAAATATTTGCACATTGATAAATTCCGCATCGTTAGCAAATATGGGATTTTTTTTTTTTTTTAGTTATTATTACTATCATTATGATGTTTAAACCAGTTGTCTTAGATTTTTATGGAATAAATATGCAGACATACAGCCACAAATTGTCAAAGTTAAATAACTGTCTTCAAACAGTATCTTTAGCCTATATTTATTTGGCCACAGCATTAGGCCTGCTTTAATTATTCATTCACTCATCATTCATTAATCTCCTGATTAATTTAGAAGTGCAAGGGTGAGTGGAGGGCAGATGAAGCCATTACAGATATTGGGCACAAGAGCAGAAAATATAGGATTGACAGATGAGCTGAGTCCCTCCATTCATGAATAGAGGGCTTTAGTGTCTTAAAAACAGACCAGGGCAGATTGGGAATTTGACAGTCAGCTTCAGTCATTTTAGGACACGATGGTCAGTTGAGACCTTGTGTCGCCTTTTGTTTTTTTGTACAGTAAGTAGAGTTATATAATCCTAGCCATCGCCTTCATACAGCGGGATAGATTCAGAATAATGACCATGAACAATTTTTTTCTGCTCATTACGAATCCTTGAACTAATTAAACCTCTGTAAGCTGATTCTGAATAAAAAGTGTCACCATATTAAGTGCAGGTTTTCCTTTAACACCTGCCCAATTAATTAAATAAATAAATCACAACCTGACAAAATTTTCATAATTATAATTATTAAAGTTTGTTGTACTTGAGTCCCTCTTTAAACCAGTTTGGATGGATAATAATCATAAAATCCTCGCTCGCAGGCTGAGGAGAAACATGTTTAAAATAGCCCAACAACACATCATTTGCTATCTCAGTGTGTTTGGTAACATTTAGACGTGTGATTGCTGAACATATTGCTTTCAAAGTCAGTGATGCCCACTCACTACCCCAGGGGGTAGATGTGAAGAGCAGTTCAAGTTACTTGAAACCAATGCTTTCATTTTAAAGGACTGGTTAAAAAACAAGGTTAAATATTAATGCTGTGTCAGGGCAGCTGGTGAAAATGTCACTTAAAGCAATAAATCTGGAATCAGGGAAAAAGAGTACGTTGGTTAAAAAAAACAGTTAAAGGGGTGTAAATGTACCTGTTTGGTTACTGTGTGCCTTGAAATGAGAACAAGCCCACAGAGTGGAGCTGCTATAGATGAGAATGAATCCAATAAAGTAACAGGAGAACAAACAGTTTTCTTTAAAAGGTCAAACTGCATCAGAGTAGTTAAGATAATGTCATAGAGAGTAAAGTCACTTGCTTCTTCTTTCTATCGTTCCCATTTCTGTTGTCACAGCAACTTGCCTATCCCTTACATCCTCTTATGTGACACCAGTACTCTTCATGTCTTCTTTCCATGAGTCTTCTTTGTGGTCTTTATCTTTTCCTCCTGCCTGGTAGGGCCATTTTCAGCATCCTTTATCCAATTTATCCGCCATCCCTCTTCTGCACATGTCCAATCGATCTCGCCCTTTCCTCTGTACCTCTGCCTCCAAACGGCACAATCTGAGCTGACCCTCTGATATACTGTCACAAACCAGGCTCCACAGCCATGACAAAAAGGGAGATGCCAAATGAATCCCAATTAAAACACTGTTTATTTTGAATGTAAGAAACAAAGGAAAAAACTAAACTAACCTAGGCTTTCAATGCATGATGAGGAATGTGTTGTTTAGTGCAAGAAACAAAACCAAGAAGCAACCACAGAAGACATCTGGAGGCACGCCGCTCAGCCTTAATGTGCTTCTTATTTAGCCACTCCTTTGTTCCCTTGGTGTTCTGAGTCACTGTCATGCTGGAAGAGTCATCGATGACCCATCTTAAGATTAACAGAAGTGGGCCCCATCCATCTGCATCATGATGTCATCCTGCACCCTTAGCATGAAAACAGCTCCAAAGCAAATGTTTCATACTCAGCATTTCACTTCCTCCAACCACAGTGCGTTGAGTTGATACCAAAGAAGTCAACTTGTTTTTCATCTGATGGCAGCATTTTCTCCCAAGACTTCTCTGAACCATCTCTGATGTTCACTGGCAAACTTAAGATGGCCTGTATACATTCCTTCCTGAGGAGGGGGATACATCCATCAGTGTTAACAACAGTATTCTTGGTGACTGTGCTCCCAACTGGCTTCAGATACTTAATATAATATAATAAGCTCCTCCCATGTAGTTTTGTACTGATCCACCATCTTCTCATGATCACCCTCACCCCATGATTCAAGAGCATACATGGAGCTGCAGACCAAGGATGACTGATGGCCGTTTAGAGTTCTCCCTCTTCCGGACAATTGCACCTACACCTGTCACCTTCTCACCAAGCTTCTTGCTGATGGTCTTGTAGTCCATCCCAGCCTTGTGCAGGTCTACAGTCGTGTTCCTGATGTCCTCTGGGAGCTCTCTGGACTTGACCACAATGGTGGATTGATTGATTGGGAGAATTCTGGCTGGGTTCCAGGGGATTCCAGCCAGAATTTCACTTAAATTTCTCAGTGAAATTTAAGTCAATAACTTTTATGTGATGCAATTTCTTCTGGACTTTTGTTGGATTTCTGTCTCTTTCAATTAAAATGAAACTACCATACAAATGAATTTCAATACAGCAGGGGATCAAATATTAATGTCCCTGTGTACAACACAAATTCATAACATTAGCAATTTAAAGCACTTTCACAATAGTATGCAATGTTGATGACTAACCAGATAAGAAAACCAAAGCTGGGCCTCACATGATTTCTGACTGGTGACTGATAATTAGAGAGTGTTGGTAAGGTTTTGGCATCATCTTAGGATACAGATGGAGAAGTTCTTAAAAACGTTTTTTAAGGTGTAGCAACAAAACAGATGTTTCATTTCAACAGACCACAAAGGCAACTGAAGCAAGAAAACATCCAGCAAACTCAAAATCATTTTCTAATCACGGCCCAGTGATTTGTGCAGTCATCACTCAGTATAAACAGTAGCTGCACCTCACTTGTGTTAAGACGGGTCAGAGTTAAAGGAGCAGAATTACAATCACAACACCAGCTCTCGTCTCAATCTAAGCCTTTCTATACCATGTATACAAATTAATCTATAGAAGGACAGGTCAGCAAGGCCATGACTGAGAGAGGAGGCGTGATGAGGAAGGCAGGCGAGGCGAGAGTGAGAGTGGAAAAGACACTGCAGGGAGCAAAGGGGAGGGAAAGTAACAGATGGACTTGGGAGGATTAGAGGGAAATCTGGGTGGGTTTCTGATGGAAACTCACCCAAAGAAGCACGAGGGAGTAATAAGGGAGCATGAAAAAGAAAGGTGAAGGAAACTGGAACCCTGCTTGAAGACAGGTGAAGGAAACACAAAAAGAGCCTCTCCTGAGATCCAAGGAAAGGTAAGTAGATTTTTTTTTCATTATGTTCTGCAAGTGTAAGCCGATCAATCGGCAGCAGCTGGATTTCAGCGTTTACTGATGAGATGAAACAAAGAGCTCTCTCAAACAGGGAAACTATATTTTTTTACTTGTATTTATGGAAATCTGTGATGCTTCAACGAGCTGTGTTAATTCAGTTTTTCTATCGCTGACATCTTCAGTAAAACCAGCATTTCTAATCTAAGACTGAGATCAGAGTCAGTAAAAATGAATGTCTTGAGGAAGGTGTCACCATATCGGATCGTCACCATTGTTGTGTTAAACCTGACAATGATTTTATCGTGATGTCTGTGGAAAATCTAAAAAATAAATAAATAAATAGCGGTAGCACTCTCAGCTCAGCCCCTCTCCTTCTAGGGATCTTTGAATTTCAGGTTTTGTGCAGTTTGTCTTCATCATTTAGACTTTTATACTGATGACGTGGTCAGGTGCGTGGTACCAAATAATCCAGCAGAACAGTACATGCATTTGTGGAGTGTGTGGATTATAGGTTTGCCTCACGCTGATTTGATAAAATGAAATTAAACCTCAGTGCCTCGTCAATCAATCTGTGTTTATAGCGTACACAGAGAAACTCCTGCTGTGATGCCCATCAAACTTGATCTAAAATAGGAAATTGGAAATACCTAATTTTTTATAGTTATCAACACTTTAATTCACATTTAGTGGATAATAAATTTTGAAAAGAAAACTGTCAAATACTGGGAAATATGATTTCAAATATGAAAACACACACACTTTTTTTTATTTAAAAAATGGTGCTTTTCATGTTCTAGACGTCTTTAATGATCTGTATGTTTCTGACACACTGATCGTAATTTGTAATTAATTGCTTTTACTACAAAATCTGCACACATTCAGACTTCAGTGGAATCTTTTTAAGTAATTGCTTGTGTACAAGCAGAGAGAACACAAGAACTGGTGATCAAGAGGTCAGGCCCAATACGTTTGTGCTTATAATGTATGATGTGTTGCAATAGGACATGATACAATACAATATGGTCTGATGGAATCATATTATATTATATTATATTATATTATATTATATTATATTATATTATATTATATTATATTATCACAGGGGGGTGGACCCTATCCCAGAATTATATTGCTACATCAGATTGTAGTTTAATGATTTGAGTCTAATACGTTGTATTAAATATAACCAATTTACAAATGTGGCACCTGGCAGGATTAAGTGCAGCTCAAATTACTTGGACATAGACGTGACTCTGTCTTCATGACTCCTAATCCCAGATCTTTGCCTCCATCATCTGTTTTTCCCTCTCTTAGGTGGTCGTTCAGACAATGACAGCATGAGTGTCAGTAAGCATTAAACTCATCCACCTAACCCCGCAAGATTACCACAGATTACCAGGCCACGAGGCAGGCCTGAGACGCTGGACTAATCACTTCTTCATGAGTTCAATCCCTCTCACTGAGGTGGAGGAACAGGTTGAAGAACGGGATGTGCCCTGAGAGTGGAACCGATTAGTCTCAAAATCCACAGGATAAGATTTAGATGTTTGTCTTTATCTGAGAGGGGAGAAGATATTAATATGAGACCCGAGCGGTGACTGCAGTAGAAACATGGGCTAAATTTGTGACCAAAGTCTCCAAAAGGAAACAAAGGTCCCAAATTTAAACCTGGCCTGCTTCTCTTCATCATGCTTATTTCCTTTAAGTGACACTGCAGCAGGAGGAGAGTTAGAGCTCCCCCTGCATCCTCTGGCCCGCACATCTGTCTCTTGTTGCTGGAAAAGATTAAATCCCATAGCTTCATCTTTCTTTATTCCACTGTTATTTGACCTTTGCTCAGCGCTAGCTCTCCTTCTCCAGCGCTGCCCTACTTCTATCTCTCCAACAGACTACTTTTTATCTTCCCCTCCGTCCTTCGTTCCACTTCTCAAATACCACTAATCCCCTCTCCTCACTTCTGTCTCTTTCCTACCACTTTATTTTCAATCTCTATTGTATTATTGCAGAAAGCTCCCCAATCTTCTGCTCCAGACAGGTCACCAGAACCTGTCTGGCTCTTGCAGCTATTTTTGACACACACTTGCCAAAACCATTTCATTTCTCATTTGGCTGCTTTTGAGTTGAGACACAGTCATGCTGGAGAAAATGTCCAGACGTAACCGCTCCCTGCTGTCACTGTTCCTCACCTCTCTGGCCCTCACGCTGTCTGTCTGGGCTTTCTGCACCTCTTATTGGTGCGAAGGGACACACAAGGTGGTGAAGCCGGTCTGCCTGTCGCCAGTCAAGATGAAAAACTGCGGGCAGAACAACAGCCAGCCATACACCACAGGTAAGACACACGGGCCACACAGTGCTTATTCTGGACATTTCAAAGATTTCAAGGATCCTGGTTAATTTGGCAACAGCTGAAGTCACTGATGGTAACAGCAGATGCAGTTTAATCATCTCAAAATGGAAGTAATGACACAACTATCTGCACAGTTTTCTTAAAAAAAATGAATTTTAGGGTAGCTGAGGGACTTTGTTCTTATTTCATGCATCATTTTGAGATTTTTTGCTTTTTTTGCACTGTTGGGAGTTTTACTTTTTTGTAGTTCTCCGTACTTTGGGATTAGCTGTGATCAAATAGCCCACAAATTAACCAAAATAAAATATTTCTGTAATTTTGATCTTGATGGAAATCCTCAGGCTCTGACTGCACATACACTAAAATTATTTATCATGTGATGGATGTTGCTGACATTAGTCTGAAGAGGTGAAACTATATGCTGCTGTATATACTTCGTGCTTTGTTCTTTTACTGCCGGTCATATAAAACCAAACAATCAATAAAAAGCTGTCATCCACTGATATTTTATTTTTCAGTTGGACAGATGATTCAGTGTAACTCTGGCCTTTACTATTAGGGATTTCTATATTTGTGACCAAATTAAAATGATTTATGATAACCCTAAAAACAGAACAGCAACAAACTGAGAAGACAACTGATACAAACTCATAAATTCACACACGACGTTCGTTACAGAAGGCAACGACTTGCTAAGATGCAGATATTTATCATAGCAACCTAATGTTTATAGTTTTGCATAAACAAGGTTAAACTCACTTTTAACATTTACATAATCTGTGTCATCTGTTTTGCTCATTGTTTGATGTAGTGTCACTATGAATTATGGGACAGCATTGTCTCCTTTGGTTTCTTGGAGGATGAGCCAGAGCTAAGGGAGATAATAAAGGATTCGAGCTCCTTTCCATAGAGAATTTAAAGAGCTCTTATTATGTGCCTGCCACACTGCTGTTTCCAGGTCACTTCACTCAGAAGAAAACAACTATTTGAGTATTTGACGGTGTCTGCTGTGCTCCCATTAGAAATGGGTGCTCCCCTTTCCAGTATTCCCAGCTTCCTTACTGTGCCGTGTGCCAATCCTGACACTGGCTCCACCACCTTATGTGGGTAGAAATTTAGGTTGTCATGACCAGACCTTCTCCATAACCTATGCAAACCCTATCTCATGAGTTCTGGGCCACATGTGGGCCAAAGCGCAGAGTCCTCAAAACGTCTGTTTTCTTGCTCATCTTAACTGGCTTTGATGGATGTTTAAAGACAACTCAGAAGAGCATATAACAAATCTAAGCTGTATTCACTACTTACTCACAGCTAGCAGACAGTTGGAGCATTTGATACATGCCTAATTGAATGAAAACCAGCTTCTAAGAAAGTGCTTTCACCCTAAGGTCAGTTTAAACATGAATTATCTCTTTTTCTCTGAGTTCTCTTTTGCCTTCTGCCAGCTGGATTTCTAATTTCTCTTGGCTGCACGTGCAGTTTGTGCAGAAAGTCTGAGCGCAGGAATTCTCAGTGCACCACAGTGTTGTCGCACACCAAGTCATCAAAAATGATCTTTTCAAAGTGCATCTGTGATGTTGTTGTGGGGTGTGGGATCGTCCAGGCTTCCCTGTCACTTTTACTATTTTCCTGTTTGCTTATTACAGTATGGCATTAGTAGTTTTACTATTACAGGATCTCCACAGCTGCTTGGGTTGAAGTATTTTTAGACTTTATTGCCAGAGATTCACATAATCCCGGCTTTGTTGCTTATCTCAGCACTTTATGGCAGCAGCTGCATGTTGTCTGGATTTGCTAACCCACTTTACCATCATTCAGCTTTAAACCAATTTTATCTCTGTGTAGTATTTAATTTTTATTACATAAAACAAGGGCTGATAACACGGAGAACAAGGTTTCAGGGCTGGATTGTGTTACACACTGTGACCCAAAGGAGACCTACTTCAGGATTTACAGCACTGTTTGCTGGCATACTTTTCTCATATTTCCGCAGCTCTAGTCTTATTAGAGCAAAAGCTCCTTGGAAAAAAACAAGAACACAAATGATTCTGTTAATTACTTAAGTTTGCTCATTTCAAGCAAAAAGGTATGTTTTTATACCGTTTCTGTCCCCCTAAAACTCCTGTCCTCTTCATCCAGAGGTGCCCACCCCAGACCCCAGGAACCCAGCCTCCAATGTCACGCTGTCTCCTCAGCAGAAGGAGGAGCTGGAAAGGATAAGGAAAAAGCAGCTGGCCAACGCTGTCCACTACATCTGGGAGACAGGAGAGGACAAGTACATGCTGAGATACTTCCACACTGGCTTCTGGCTGTCCTGCGAGAAGCACAATGAAGGTTGGTGAGTGGAACAGACTTTGATCAGGGATCGAATAACTGGGGGATTTTTGTGCCTGAATAACCTCCATAAAAAACTCTCTGTGCAACATTCAACTGATTTCTTTCATAATCTCAAGATGACACTCTCATGTCAAAGGGGCTATGTAAAAGTAAATGAGGTGGAAATAAATTACCTTTTAAAACAAGTTTAATTACAACATTTTAATTACCATAATGACCCAAAAACTAAAGGCAGGTTGAGATAGAGGAATAAGTTAATGCATACATTAAAATGCATCAAACATCACTTAAAAATGGGCAACAGCAGATTTTCAAATATTATTTTAACCCTGTTCATGTGCATTAATTAAAATAGCCTCTTCAGACTGCAGTAAACATAACTGTGAATAAACAGAGCCTGCATGAAGCCCTGTGACTAAAGTTTACAGCATTTTTTACTTGCAAGTGAAATTGAAACTAGAAAGTGGCTGGAACGCATTTTCATATTAAAATTATCCAAAATAAATAAGAAACTAAGAGGAAAGATAAGTAAAATAAATCCAAAAAGCATAAAATCTGAGTGTCTCGGGTGAAAGTTTGGTGTGATCTGCAAATACTTCCTTGACAAGTCATTTGTCTGTCCTCTTTCAAGGACAAGCCACAGTCAAAGGAGCATTAAAAGCTAGTAAACAGTCAGTAGAGCTAATAATGCAGTTATTATGCCATTAGATTATTCCTGCCTTCACTGTAAGAACAATTAATGTTGCAGAGTATTTTTATGCACAAATACCTGGCAAATAATATTATTGAACCATTTATTATCACATGCACAGCTGTAACCTTATTGGTCATGAGGCCATCTTGCAGCACTGACGGTGTGAAATGGCAGTGCTCAGGTATGTAACTTAAAGCCTGGCAGATTCTTAAACTCTTAAATCTTGTGAAACTTGCATCAGTCCAGATGTCCCACAGAATGAACCTCACCTCTTCCTCTGTCTGTGTTTTAACTGCTTCACAGATTTGTGCAAATTAGAATTTTTTTGCAAGAACCTATATTATTTGTTTTAACAGTCACTGGCAATCTGGTTGATGAGGACAAGTTGGAGATGTGCTTTCTATAAGGACACATCTCAACATGAGGGGACAAGTCTAAAGATTTTATACGCACAAACACATTCATATGTTTTAATCTTCATGTGAGGTTTTATCCAAGCTTTACAAATCAAGTGGAGATGCCAGCCTCTTTAAGTATAAATTATTATTCCCTCTTTTTTAATGTCCTTTCACTGGAGCTCAACAGGGACATGCTGTCCAACGAATAAAACACAAACAGCAAACTTGGAAAATACCCATGTGATTTCGCTGACTCAGCCCAATGAAATCCCGTATTTGCTTCAGAGGAAGATTTGAATACATTTTGTTCACTGCATCAGGATTGTGGATTTTCAGAGTCCAAATCTATCATTTAATATAGTGCACCTCATTTAAGCCGCTTTCTAAGCCTGGATTATTGTTGCTACGCAAAAAACTGTTGGTAGTATTGAGTTAACACATGTGAGTCACACAATAAAGTGCAACCATCCTCTCTTAATGGCAAAAGAAGCTTGAGAGGGTTTCTTCTTTTCACGAACTAAATGATAATAGAGACCAAAGAAAACATTGTTATTGTTGTTAAGTGCCATATGGGCTACATAGTTATGAACACACACATATAAAAGCATATACAGAGTGGTGTTGGGTATCCTGTAAACAGAAAGCAATCACTGTCTTATACCCTTCGATGGAGTGATTGCAACTATGACTGATTGTGGTTCAAAGCTGATTGTAGCTTTAAATTTGACCTTTAAGTATGTGTGTGCCTCTCAGTGCTTACAAAGGATTATTCTCCCCAAACCTAGTTTGTATAAAACAGGTAGACCCCTGTAAACATTATAGATTTAAAGACAATATAACAAGCTTCTTAACCCTTGTTTTTAGGTGCAGATCAGGAAGAAAAGTGTCGAAGTTTCATTGAGCTGACACCAGGAGAGACACAAGGTTGGTCCAATACCAAATTTTCATCTCACAACAGAGAAAATCTTCAATATTTAACCTGAAGAAATTGTCTCTATATCCTTAAATGCTTCCAGGTGTGCTCTGGCTGTCTGTCATCAGTGAGTTCATGTACATCGGTCTCCTGGCTATGGGCTTCTTACTGATGTGTGTGGAAGCACTGTGCCTCTGCGCCAAGAGGGAAATGAACGCCCTCAAGATCAATGCCTTTGCAGCCATGTGCACTGTCCTCTCAGGTGAGAACAAAGAACATTTTCTGAGTCCTAAAAGGCTGTGGGCACTTGCTTGCTTGCTTGATCTAAAAACCTCAAGAGGAAAAGGGTTGGATACAAATGGTGGAAATTACTTTCCTTCAGATGGTGTGTGGGTGAGGACCTCAGTAATTCAGGAGGGGCTCAGAGTAGAGCTAGGATGCATGGATGGATGGATGGATGGATGGATGGATGGATGGATGGATGGATGGCAGGACTGCCATGTTTCAGTCATTCCTACAATAATAACCTCCAAAATTTGAATTATTTTATCTTACTTTTTTATTTTTTAACCCTATTTTTTCAGGTTGCAGCAAAGGTAACCGTATCTCCATGTTTCTGTCCTCTCCCAGGCATGATGGGGATGGTAGCTCACATGATGTACACAACAGTGTTTCAGATGACTGTGAGCATCGGACCTAAAGACTGGAGGCCACAGAGCTGGGACTACGGCTGGTCTTTTGCGTAAGTTTCAATTAAACCAAAGTAATTATTCTGTATTAAAGTAAAATATTCCCCAACAATCGTCAGATTAGATGAAATATCCCACAGAGTTTGATTATCACCCAATATTGTCAAAATATTTTATATCTGCAAGGTGTGTAAACATTATCTGGTTAGCAAGCTATACAGAAAGCTGTTTTGAGAGTGGCTGTGACAAACACTAACATGGTCTCAATTACCTACAGCTGTGGTCAGGAGTTCACATGAACGATTGACATGGTGGCTTTTAATTATTTTTCTATATTTCTTTTTCTAGGGTCAAATGATTGCACAGAACACATCTTTAATGACTTTAAAAACAATAATTGAGAGCACGAGTTTTTAATTTATCTGGAATTTTCTGTGATCCACACGGGGTCAGAAGCAAAAAAGATACATATACCGCCACAAATATCTGGTTAAATGTCCCTTACCAGACACTTTTGGTAGTCATCAACAAGCGTCTGGCATAATTCTAGCTATTCTAGATATTTGACCAATCTCATTGGCTGATTTGTTGGATTTTCAACATGGTTGAGGTCAGGGCTTTAGGTAGGCCATTCTGGGTGCATAATGCTAGTTGCTTTGTCCATTTCAAAACCAGTGTTGATGTGTGTTTTTGATCATTGTTCTGTTGAAATGCCCATTTGCATCTAAGGTGCAAACATCTAGCTGTTGGTTTGAGGTAAAGTTGAATAATTTGAACATATTCCTCCATTTTTATTATCCACTTTGTGAAATGTATCAGTACCACTGACAGGAAACGGCATGATGCTTCTACCACTAAGCTTAACAGTTTGTATAGTTGTCTGAGGTTTGAAAGCCTCACCTTTACTCCTCCAAACAATTCCTACTATCATTGTAGCTCAGTCTTTGTCTCATCTGACCATGAATCTTTCTCCAGGAGGAATTTGGCTTTTCCATGTGGGCAGTTGAAAATTTCAGTTTAGCTTGAAGGTGTCGGTTTGGGACCTGGGACATCTTTCTTGGTCTGTACTCTCAGTCCATGGCAATGTAAAACTGGTTTCCAGTTCATGGGAGGCTTGAGCCTTTGTGGTTCCCAGGCTGTTCTTGAACTTAATAGGCCTTATTTGAAGTGAGTGTACGTATATGTTTGAGCCTTCATTGATACTCCTGACCATGTGTGGATTAGAGAAAATTTCAAATACATTCAAACTTGTGTATCCAGTTCTTGTTTTTTTAAATCATTAAAATGTATGGTTTATTGTCATTCCACTTTGGGAAAAGAACCCTTCAAAGAAACAATTAAAAGCCCCAAATTTCCATGACATTCTTGCTCGTGGTGAGTGGATGTAAACTAACTGACCACAGTTAGAGATGCTGTCTCTCCAAGCTTCAGTAGTCATATGGCACTTTAAAGAGCTTCACTGTACCACTTTCTGATCTGATCGAATCTTTACACAACCTTTTGTATTGGCTGGTCATCATACTAGAAAGATTCAATCTTTCCCCCTCTCCAGCATGGCATGGCTTTCATTCAGCTGCTGCATGGCAGCTGCTGTGGCCACATTGAACTCCTACACCAAGACCATCATTGAGATGAAGCACCGGGCTCGGGTAAGGCTGGAGGAGGCCCAAAATACCACCAGTGCCCCCTCCTATGAGGAGGTTGTTCGAGCTGGGCCGGGAGGGATTTACTCCGTCAGTCAGCTGATGCAGCTTGGACAACAGGGGGCTCTAATGGACCCAATGTGGCCCAGAGGAGTGGGACCAGCTGTTGGACCTCTGGCATGTGGCGCTGGGGGAGCACTGCTCGTTGGTGGAGGAGGAATTGGAGTTGGAGGCATGGGTAATCTTGGCGTTGGGATGGGACTGGGAGGAATGCCATCTATGGCAGGTGCTGGGGGAAATGGTGTTGGAATGGGAGGGATGGGAGGTGGAGCAGGGGGAGGAATGGGAGCAGGTGGAGTAGGAGGGGGGAAGCTGGCAGACCCTCATGGTGTGGTTGTGGTGGAAGGCTGCGGCACCGAAGGATGTGAAGATTGTGAACGTGAGATGGACGAGATAAATTATGCCCTCCAGGAGGAGCGAGAGGACTCACTCTGCTAAGACTTCTCGGGGCAGAAGACCTCGACAAACATCTCTCCACGGCAGATTTTACTTATCTCACTAAAACTACAATAAAATATATTTTTTAAAAATTCACAGGACTTGCACAGACACACACACCTTTAACCTTTAACTGCAGTTTTGTACATGTGGGGTTGTACAAATGAAGTTTCAAATCAATTCTGGACTATTTTCAGTACTACATCTATTACAGTATGAGAATTTCAATTTCTGGACCAGTAGCGAGCAAAAGAGCCCGAACTATTAGTGTTGTGGTTTATTACTGTAAGAGTTACCACAGTAACATTTTCATCCTATCTCAGTAATGTTTCTGTCCACATGGCAAACTCTGCAGACGTATGTGCAGTAGAAGAACCAAAATAACTGGCTTAAAGACAATGCAAGCTTCACAGAGCTGCAAAGTTGGGATTATTATATTGGCAAGCGAATATTTGAATAGGGTTTAATACTTGAATCAGAATATTATGATGTAACATTTATTAGATTTGCCCTTCTACATGTCTTACACATGGAGTTAACTTACAGTTGTTCCTGGCTGGAAGTACATATAACTTTAGGCAACTGAAATTTAAACACACGCACACACACACACACACGCACACACACACACACACGCGCGCACACACACTCACAGTTTGATTTTATAAAACTGCACAAATCATTTTGTTTTTCAAGCCTTACATTTCTTCAGGGATTTGATGTAATTCAGTGACTCGTTGGATGTTAGAGATGATGTGAATGTATTCAAGGGGCAACAATACATAACAAATAATATAACACAAGTTTGCAATCACATTTGCTGTATGTATATTTTTATTTTTAATCTGTTTTTGCATGATTGTATAAAATTCTCTCCACATTAAGGTGATGAATAAACATGAAGCACATTCATTGCATGACTGGACTCGTCACTTGTAATAGACTTTAATGGAGTCAATGATACTAAAGTTCTTCAAGACAAGAATTTATTTTCTTTTTCAAGTTCATTCAAGTTAAGGGTTTAGGCTTTCAAACCTAACTTAACTGTACCATTCGGTGCTATGTGCACCCACATAGATTTGCATTCAAACAAATAGACTTTCTAAACTTTCTGAACATGATGTACCAGTGCGTTATTTCTACTTTAGAAATTTATAGAGTCGACCTCTGTAAAAACCTTTTCAGGAAGAGACTTGTCAGGAAGAGGCCAGACTCTATAGATGCCCTTCTGCATCCAGCAGTATGCGCGGGTCCACTGGGACACCCGAACCGCAGGTTTTTGGTATTTCCACATTGGCTTCATTCATGCTAGAGCTACAGCTCCAAGGTAATGTATATTTGCATCGATGAAATCAAGAAGAACCAGAATTTCGAGTGTTTGTCATCTAAACCTGCAGATATTTCTCAAAACTGTCAGAAAAATGTAGTTTATTTACATTTCTGAAGAATAAACTGGAAATAATCAACCCACTATTTTGTCTGAAATATTTGGGTATGACATGGCTCGTCTTTAGCCTGTGGCAATAACGGGGTATACTGTGATCAATGCTGTCTTGTAAACTTAGTGTTGACATCAGAGTTTTTTATCAGTTTTTATCATTTATGAAGATGCTGCAAGCGTATTTATCTTTTTGCAATGTAACTACATCACTACAATAAATTAAAGAACCAACACTCGCTGACATCTTTAAGTCAAAATACACAGAAAATAAATAAAGGCAAAAAATACATCTGCTTTTACATTTAAACAAGAAGTTACGATTTTTAATTTTTTGGTCTTTAGCTTGGCTTTGACATGTTACATATATTGACCTTGACCTTGAAATAATTTCGGATGATTTCTACTCACTTTGGAATTATTGTGACTTTTTTTCTTCTTGTTATTATGAGATCTACCTTCATATATTGTATTAAATATTTAAATAAACAACTGGCAACATTTATAAAACATTAATTACTTTGGTGATCACTTTACCTTCCACTCAGAACCATCTAAAAATCCAAGTTTTAACTCGCAGAATAGAATCAAATATCTGCAGAACCAATACCTGTTAATGGTTCATTTGGGTCCCTCAGACACAGATACAGTAGATCGAGGAAAGAAAGAAAAAAGAAGGATCAACAATTACATTCACAGAGAGATTTGGATGTTCAGACAGATGCTTTCAAATGCTGGACAGAAGATTATGTCAGTAATCTCTGCAATCAGGGGAATGAGAACGAGAGAGAGAGAGAGAGAGAGAGAGAGAGAGAGAGAGAGAGAGAGCTTGACATCATGCGGGGACAGAAACAGATAAAAGTCAACTGTAAGGTCTCTGAGCAGTATGTGGAGAGTAATTAAAATGTATATAAACAGTTGAATTATGCAACAGTTCCACAACCAACAACATATACAAATTTTGGGAACACCAAACATGTTTTTGAAGGAAGCATCTGAAGTAAATTTATTCTTCTGTGACTTGAAGTGAATAAAAAAAGTAAGGCAGATGTCTCTAAGAAACTAGAACAAGAAAGTAGGTCTTTTTTCTTATGAAACAACATTAATCTTTTATGCAGACACTTCTGTGTCTTGTGTAATTTAAGAAAGTGTCCACTGTTAAACAGGGCATCTGGAGATGCATGCATGAAGGATTTGGCTCTTATTTGTAGATAAAATATGATCATGGTGATTTTCCGATCAGTTTGGTTTGGTGACAAATTTCTGCTACTGCAGCAACATAAAAGAGGAGATTTTGATGCCGAGGTATTTAAAAATCCACACAGTAATACTTGTTTCTTTGGATTATCTACAGACCATAGTGAGAACACCAAGGATTCGTTAAATCTGAATTATTCACAGCGGGATACAAGGATTGTACTATAAATAGTTTTGTTTTTTTTTCGTTTGCTTTTTAGGGTTTTTTATTTTTCAAATGTAGTTCTTTTTTTGATAGCACAGTTACAGATAATGCATTATTAAGTTTTAAGTCATCAAATAATATATATGGGAGAAGATAAATGGGAAAGATGTAATAATAAAGAGACACAGTCATTAACAAGAAATTTAGTTGTCACTTACTTCAGCACATTTGCTGTTTGTGACACAAAAACTGTGCAGCTGTGTAAATAGCAGTGGAATACTTCAGCAACTACAGATTGACATTTTTTCTTCACTTCTTCATTTCGAGCACGCTCTAATAAAGAAAAAATGGCAATATTGTCATGGTTGCTTTATTAACTTTGTCTTGACATTTTGTGCAAGTACTGCATACTTAGCTGTGGATCATCAACAGTGGAGTTACATCACTATGACTTGAACTATACCGGAAAGCCAAATCCTTTTCAGAGAGTAAATTTGTTATGATGTGGCAAAAAGGAACAAAATGCAGACTTGAACAAAAAAATATAAACTTCAATTAGGTGGCATGCATCAGTCAATCAAAATCTGCATGTTTGTGTACTAAATTTTTTTTTTTTTAAATGTTACAGAAGCCATTTTCCAGTTAACAATGTTTTTGTTATTTTGTTAATTTCTTAATTTTAAGAGGAAATAACAGTTTTTAAATTAGATTTACATCGACATAAAAAAGACTTTTGATAATAACATTTGAATTTACAATTCCAACATGTTTTATTCAGTGTATTGTACAGGATCAAGACTTGATTTCACGTTGTCTCACAATAACAAGTCTATTCTCCATATTCAACACTTAACTAGGACATTGAACATTTAAGACTGTGACATATGGATACAATAAAGAATGTAAAAGACATGAAATTAGACCAGGATAATGGAAACCTCCTGCATTTACTGTAGTTACACCGTGGGCTATATGTTGGTTTGGGTTAGAAAAGGAGGTTGAACATAACTTGTGGTAGTAATAATTTTGGCTACTCTGAATGACACTTTGTAGCTTTCATCTTCTTAAGAAATTCAAATTAAATACTTACTTTCTAAATGTGGAAGAAGCGATCAGAAGATGGACATTTTATTTACATGCTGTAAAACTTTGTTCACAGGTTTAAGAGGGGATGTTGTCTGTATGGTAGACACATACCGGTGATACTTTGAAATTTGAAATGCTTACAGTTTGTCCCATTTTTTTCCTCAACATTTATGTGCTGTAAATAACTTAGACAGCACATATGGGTATACAATAAATGTTATAAAACCATTGAAGAGGTTCTGTGTCATTGTTTAAATTAGACCATCTGGTCATTATCATCACACCTACAATGTGTTCATGTTTTGTGAAATTGCTGTCAGGTGAAGTGGACAAAAAAAAGACAGTGACAGAACTAGAGAAATATACAGTGAAAATGTCTGAACAGCTACTTTAAAGGTGAGTATTGAATTAAGCGAAGAGCATCGTCATTGTCCAAAACTCCCTGGATGAACTCTCCTTCTGCAATTCGGTCTGCAAAGAGAAAAAAAAAGTTTCTTATAGTTTATTAGTTTTGTTTATTTGGAGTAATATCAAAAACTGAAAGGAAGTCTTCAAAGATGGACATTAAACATAGATACACTTAAAAGGCATCGCAAATACAAACTGTGTAATTGAGGAATGTCATTTACTTTGATAGTATTACAATCCAGTAGCCTAACCTATGACTACCAGATTTGTCACATTCCTCAGGGATTTACTTCTAAACCAGTGTTTTCACTATTGCAAGTGTGATCTACTTATCTGTCCATATTCAATGTCCATATACGTCTTCACTATTTCTTACCGTTGTCACCCTTGTCAAAATAATTCCAGAGTTTATCTGCCCTCTTCTGAGCTGTGTTTTCATCTTCAGGCAACTTTTCCATCTCTTCTTTGGGAATCAGCTTAAAAATTGCCTGTCAAGGGAAAAATAACAAAATTTGGTGAAAAGTGAGAAAAGATTTCACTTGTGTGAGCTACAGCTGTATACAGTAAAATCTATTTTTGTGGCTGCAGAGGGAAATGGAGCCATTGCCCCCAAATCCTCCTTTAATCTGAACCGCTTTGTCACATCTATGAGCTGATGAGCTGCCTCGCAAACAAAAACAGCAACAAACTGCTGTGATTCTACAGATTAACCAACCAGCTCTTTTGGTCTCTCTGGCTTTATTTAGTGAATATATGAATACTAATCTTTAAGAATGAAATGTGGCTGTTCTAATAAGGTTTCCAAGCAATATAAAGATACATTAACACTACACAGCACAGTAATACTCTTCAGCTGCCTGTCTTAAGAATATATGAAAAAAATTTATTTTTCCAAATGTAAACCGAATAATTTTGTTACATATCAGGGAGGATGCACTACTGTGGGCACAAAAAACTAAAGTGAGAAGGCACTGGCTTTATATAATTCTAAGTGCCTTTTTATATTTGTCTGCATACTGTCAACAAATAATGATGGTGCTTATTGATGAAGGTTTGCAGTTTTCTCTCTAAAAATTAATTCGAGTGGCCGGTAGATAAAACTGATTAATTTTCAATTCCATTCAAATTATTTCGGTTAAATTTTACTTTGTATTATTATATTATTTGTACATTTATAGCTCCAGATCATATCAAATATTGCCTCAATGTGCTTTATTTTTGCAAGGTTTTATGACATCAAACAAGCTCAAACACTGTCTTAAATAATCCTGTGTGCCCATCACACATTTGTTTCCGTTATACTTCATTTGCTATTCAAAGTTT
Organism: Mchenga conophoros; assembly: GCF_057382185.1. Classification (NCBI taxonomy): domain Eukaryota; kingdom Metazoa; phylum Chordata; class Actinopteri; order Cichliformes; family Cichlidae; genus Mchenga; species Mchenga conophoros. The sequence goes on along the minus strand of NC_140546.1, from coordinate 6,293,645 downwards.
AATAGCTAACATACTGTCATGCTTCTTTGAAATGTATTAAAATTAGAACATTTCACTTACTAAGAGTAAAAAAACGAATATGTGGAAAACCGAGGCTACGTTGTGACATATTAGAATAGAATAATCCTTTAATTGTCCCACAAAGTTAAATTTGGGTGTAACAGCAGCAAGAAAGACACATATACAAACAAACAGTACACAAGACACAGGACAGAAACATACACAATTTTTACATATTTACATCAAGGACATTACCTGTTACCAAGGACATGACCAAGGATTTTACCTATAGACATTTCAACATTTGTGTAAAACTTTGCAAGATTATGTCTATTTCTTTAGGATTAAGTTAAATGCAATCTATTTATCAGCATTAATAAATTATTTTTTATTTATGATCATATATAAGAAAATGAAAATGTAAACCCATGTTTAGGCTCAGAATTCAAGCATATTTGGAGTCTTAATTTCAACTATAGTGGCCTGTTTTGCTATTTTACAGGTTGTACATGTAGTTCAAGACAGTCTAACATGATCTTCTATGCAGATAATACGTTTGTCTAACTTTGTTCTTGTGAATCCACCTGTTTCTGTAAACAGTGTGCAAACATCTAGAAGCCAAAGCTAAAGGAAAAGCAGTGATTTAGCACTTCATCACCACCCTTTCACTCACCGTGCAGATTTCCGAGACCTCTGACTTGGTGATGTATCCATTCTTGTCCACATCAAACAGCGAGAAGGCCCATTCGAGTTTCCTGGTGGTCTTTCCTGTTGATGTCATGTGGAGGGCAATGATGTACTCCTTGAAGTCCAGAGTGCCATCGTCATTTGTGTCAAAGGAGCGGAAGACGTGTTGAGCATATGTATTGGCATCACTTTCTGGAAAGAACTTGCTGTAGATTGTCTGAAACTCCTCTTTTGTGATGCGGCCATTTGGACACTGCTTCTTGAAGTTTTCATACCACTGGACAATTTCAGTCTCTGAGAACTTGGTGTTGAGCTTCAGATCCTCCAGGATCTCTTTGGACACAGCTCCGCTCTTGCTATTTCCCATTGCTGGTGTTTTAGTGATGTTTTAGAGCTTTATTTGAGAGTGAATATGTGGCCCCTGGCTCTTCTAGGGCAATTATAACCCAACTTTAACCTAAGAAGTTACCTCCTCTGCTTTGTTAAAGGGGTAACAGCCCTCTTGATCCTGTCTTCGCCTGCTATTCAGCCCACCAACGCAAAAGCTGTGAAAAGAACAGTCGTATGGTAAGCTCTTTAAGCCACTCAACCATCTGTACTTCCAGCAATAGGTGACAAGGTTCATTTCAGGTCAAGAGTAAAGTCCTTGCTTATCGACATCGAAGTGTGCAAGTCTCTACCCTGTTGATCTCTTAAAATAAGCACCAAGCCAGGTTGCAACTGAGGACTCAAATAGACATGATCTTGGCCCCTGAGGGCACCTTGTACTCAGAGTTATTTAGTCCCGGTAAGTTTCTATAATGAGCTTCATCCATACTTAGGAGTCTTATCTATCTATTACTTCATGGGGAAAAATGCTGTGCTTTCCAAAGTTTACATTTTCATTACCAATGTTGAACAAAAACTGAAATGGCCGAACCATAAATGTATCTTCACATGAGTGATTGCATCTATAAGTGACAGTCAATCAATAGCTTTAAATTTACACACTGGTAAGGGTCTTCAAAAGTCAGCCTGCAGCTAAGCTTGTAGTGAACATTTGTACAACTGGAAGACCCTTGTTTGATATAATATCTAGATCCAACATCATTACATGAAAACAAAAATGTTGTTTCCTTGCAAATTATAAAATACCCAAAAAATTGTGCAAGTGATTATTTTAATAAAATGAATGAATTCGTCTGTGAGAAACATAAGTGAATAGGACCAAATTTCTCTTAATTATATTTTCAAAAATTCAGTTTTGGATAAATGTTTCTTGTGAGCTGTAAAACAGAGAAACTAAAACAAAGAAAAGTTTCAGTTTCAAGTCAAAAAACTTGAATTTAACCATTAAGAAATAAAAATTCATTGCTCATTAAATTGAGTTGAACAACACCTGATTAAGATGCCATAAAGTAATAAGTCTAACAGTATCCTTAGTGTTTCCACACTCCTTATAATCAGAATTTATCTTGCAAGTGTTGCTCAGCTCTTTCTGTCTCCTACCTGTGTGATCAGCTGGGGAGTCCAGGGCAAACAGTGATGCTCTGTCTGTGAGTAGCTGAGGAAATCAACCTCCACCTGATGGGTAGAGTCAATTAATCTGGATCACCCTGAGGCGGAGCCACATCAGCACCCGTGTGAGCCCCTGAGCTGCTGCTTCCTTTTTATGTATATGTACATAGTCAAGAGGTGGCATCACTCATAAGAACTTTTTATGATGTTTCTCACAAATAACTTTCACTACTACTTATACTCAGGAAGAGTATTTTTGTTCATTATCATGACTGAACAAAAGGCTCAAACCACTATTGATATATTCTCATTTCTTTGGTTTGACACACATATAGTTATACTATGATCAGGTTGTCATTTTGTGCCATTTTTCTGAATATTTTGCACTTTGTCGGAGATCTGGTCAGTCTGTCATTGTCATTGTGACATGAAAACAGAGCCTGTAAGGACATTTACAATGAGAAGCCACATTAAAATAGCTCCACCTGACGCTTGCAACAGGACAGTCTGGCAGTCTGACTATGGCAGTAAATACTCTGTTTTTTTGTTTTTTGGGGGGGGTTTTGTGTCCTGTCTGGCACTGTAGCAATCAGAATTATTGTCTGAGGGCCAAGACAATTTGCCCAACAGATTTACTTTCCCAAGTGGGCCTTTTGCTATACTGGTCCACTTGATTGTGATAGTTTATTTGATCTTTATTAGTTATTTTTATTCTAAGTTATTGTAATCAGGCCAGACTGGACTTGGGGACGGGAAAGAAAAACAAGAAGAAAAGTTCAGAAGAAAGTTAACAGAAGGAGAAGGAAAGAAAAAGGAGAAAAGAGAGAGAGAAGACAATGAAAATCTGCTTCATCACCTTTGTCTCCCCCCCCCCCTCTTTTTCTTTTCCTGGATCACCTGTTGAGAAAAAAAGAAAACAAGCAGAAGAAAACGAGAGCAATAGAATAAACAACATCACAATGATATATGGGAATATGACAGTAAATACTAAATGTTAAACATTATTGTGCAGCACGTAAGATCGACAGCGCACAGTGTGCTTTAAGGTAGGAGCCAAAAAGGGTGTAGTTTGTGGGTGTGATCACCCGTGTGTACACCTGTGAGCATGGACGCGCTTGTTTTTTGTTTTTTTAAAAGGTTCCTACATGTAATGATCTGCTAGAGGGTGTGGGGGGGCCACAGCCCCGTCCTCCAGGGCATGAAGCAGGTATGGAGGAGATCAAAACTCCAGACATCCAGAGGCCCCCAGAACACAAGAGACCAAGGAAGACCAACAGAGGGGCAGCTGCGCCACTGTCCCGGAAAGAGCTGAGGAGAGTCCCAGATGAGGGCTCACTCAGCAGCCGCGGAGCAGAAGCCAGGGGGAGTTGCAGTGACGCGCCCGTGAGCTCCGCCGGCAGCCAGCTGCGCCTGAGTGACCGAGCCCCAGGCCGAGAGGCCGAGGGCACCCCACCCCCAAAGTGGCCAGAGAGAGCCCCAGGCTCCAGGCCCCGATAAGCGGCCGCCGAGGAGTGAGCCGGTGTGTACCTGGACGCCCATCCCCGGACACAAAGAACCACCAACGCACCGATGTCTGAGGGCGTCTGCCACTGGCAGGGGAAGTGGTGGTGGGAGATAGGCCCCCATACCTTGGAGGGCCTGAGATGTCCCCAGAGAGGTGGCGTCTGAAACCCGACCTGACATATGGACACAGACATACAGGCACACACAGATACAAACATCCATTCCCACCCTCATGCTCTCATATGCAATTACTCCACACTCAACCAACGTGGAGACAGACATAAAGAGACGCTGTACACACGATCACACTCCCCAAGCGTACTCTAAGCCCCGGGTCTAGGTACCCTTGCCCCTGGAGGGGGGAACTGCACCCAGACCCAGGTGGTGTTACCCTTTTCCCTGCGGTGGGGGGAGGCAGACCGCCCCGACTCCGCAGCAGCAGGGAGGCCCCACACTCCAGACCACAGTCGGACGGCCAACTCCTCCTCCTAGCCCCCCCGCTCCAGCAGAGAATGGGGGTGAGAGAAGACTCCAAACCTCCCTCCACCCGCTCATATGTAGTAAATGGGTAAATGTTTTGGGTTTGCCATTTTGTTTGAGACACTCCTGAGCAGGTTTTTCCAACTGGCAGTGAGCACTCATGGTCTATTTAGTGGGAGCTATCAAAGTAACATCCACAAGAATGCACAGGGTTTCCAGATGTTGCATTGTAACATCAATGCTATCCAACATTCCTGTGTACGATGACCAATCAGTTTATGTCATCTGTTATTTTCAGAAAGATTTTCTTTAAAATCCTGTTCTAGATTATATCATTAGAGTTTCTTTAGTTTGGGTATTCAGAGAGAGAGACAAATAAAACCAAGGTAATTATAATTTAGCTTCACTAATTTTGGCTGTGGTTACTTTGATCATGTAGCAGCTCATATATGAAGTCAGTTTCACTTGAGGCTGGCTGCACAAGTGAAAAATGAACAACCAGGTACAAAAATGGATTTGGTCAGTAGAGATAATTTCCTTATTATCACAACTGTACAGAGAGGACAGTTTTTATGCCTTACCTATGTAGGGATTTTTAACTGACAGGAGTAATAATAATAATGATAATAATGGATTGCATTTATATAGCGCTTTTCGGGGCCCTCAAAGCTGGCACAAGCAGTTTTTTAGGCTCACCAAATTATAGTTACAGAACTGAGTTTCTCGCCCTGGTGTATGATGTTTAGGCCTTCAGTGAAAGAAGTTCAGTGACTTGAATTAGCCAACGTAAAGTCCAGTAGATTCGTACTGCCTTCCGTCCGTTTAAATCTGACAAATACTTTTGTGGCTCCCAAAAGAATCCAAACTCTTAAACTGAGGCTACAAAATGCGCAGTTCAGGTAGTAGGAGGTATCGCAGTGGTTATACCCCTTCTTTATATACAGTCTTTGTATAGAAAGAGTCAAAACAATTTGTGAACTAATAGAATAATAACACAGCCTCTGAAACTTAGCATCATCTCACAAAGCAATGGCAAAAATGAACATATATGTTTTAAGTATGCAAAAAAAAACAAAGCCTCTGTTATTCTGGTGTGAGATTTTTATCCTTTATTATTAATCAAGCTGCTGAAGTAATTCAATTTATGTTTTAGTAATCCTATTTAATTTAATTTTGAATTATCATTGTCTATATAAAAGTTTAATTATTACCACTGCTGTAAAATATTATTCCTTAAAAGTAACAGGAAAGGCTTGTTTCTATCTTCAGCCTACAGAGCAAATCAGGTCAGCTGACTGATCTAGGCACTGAAGCATTGCAAGCGCACTGCAGGGTTTGTCTGCTGTAAAAATAAACCCGATCAAGTGAAGTGACAAAGTTAAAGGAAGCTGTTTCCAAATCTACCTTGGACCTTTAGGCGGGCCAAGGTTTAGCAGTTTAAATCCAGTTGGCAGGCAGCAGGTGGAGGATATATCTGCTGCATTCAGCGGGGGATTTAAATACACTTAAAGTGAGTGTTGACTGATCCACCATCTGCTCCACTGTCAACCAGTCTACACAGAAACCCATCAACAGAGTGCACTGAACCAACCAAAGTTTCTATCAATACAGAAAAGCATGATGGGAAAGCAACTGTCTGAACCCCACTGAAAGGTCACAACCTGTGTGACACTCCACACTTTTAATTTCGTGCGTCTAGATTTTTCTTTTATCTTGTCTAATATTTGTACTGCCCACACAGTCGTGCATAAGTGATAAGAATTACAAAAGTCACATCATTTACAGTTACATCATTTTATAAACTCAATCTCTGAAACAAACTAGGAGGGCACAGGGAATGCATTCTGTCTTTCAGTGCATTCAAACACTCCATCTCACTTCCTACCTTGGCTCATAATGATGAATGGTGACAGTGCTAACGTCCAAGCTACCATGCTAATGCTAGACCCCAGTTACAGAGGCCTAAAGACTGTCAACAACCATCTGCAAGCAGTTACTAGTAAGGAAAAATGTGTATTCTTCAATTTGTTGGAACGGTTGCTGGAGATGCATGGCAGTTGGTGGGTGGAACTGGTTGCAAAGCAGTATATTGTGCTGTACTACACCAAAACCTTGTTTTGCGTTTGCTTTAATTGCTCATGAATCACCTAGGCTGCCCATACTTTGTATGGAAGATTCCAACTTCTCTGCAAAAAACCAGACAAACTGAGGTAGTGAAACCTGAAAGGTGGAAATGTTCACCTTCAAAGTAAAAGGTGCACTTTTGAAACATGTTGAATGTGAATATTCTCATATTCTCATTTTCAGTTTTTGTCACACTTTTTCAACTTTGACTACCACTCGGTGAGTATTTGGCAAGTGTTTGCAGACAAGCTGGTGTCTTTGAGGCAATATACAAGTATATTAAGGAATCACATAGAGCTATTCGGTAGAGCACGCTCTTTGCAACCAGTTTCACCTAGCGACAGCCAGCAATCACTACCCAACCACTGGAACCCCGATGGGTCTCTGAGTGTGTGAGACTAAGACTTCATAAAGAATTGTGTTCACTGTATCATAGGTCGCACTGGTATAGAAAGGGCCCTTTACGCTATTCAGTGTTTCTGCATTGCATTCTTATCTCAGAAATTCAATTACTGGTTAGAGTTAGCACCACATCTACTTCGTTAGGTTTACAAAGACATTAACCCTGCAACCCTGAAAATATGGATACCAAGTGTACAACATACTAACTGTACAGCATCCTTGTTGGCTTTTAATGCCCATTGGTCTGCTTAAATGGTATTCATGAAGCAGCATGAGGTGAATTTCTGCCATGGTTATGGAGAAGTTTTAGAAATGAGCTGCTTTCATACTTTTTATATACAAATTATTAATTACTTTAATATTTTTACTCATTTATTTAGCCAAAAAGCTCTGACTGTTTTAGGTCCTACAATGACTTATTTTAAGTGAGTACAAGCTGATTCATAGTCTAAACTCAAAAAGTGAACTCTGTTATATAATCATCATCAACAACAACAGCAACTGTGATGTTGACTTGTTGATGGCGATGGGTCTGTTCTACCTGATTAAGATGACATAAGTAGCTACCTGCAGAAATCCTCTCCACCCACTGCTTTTCTGTCAGGCGGAGCTGTGCTGATTCTCTAATGCAGGACAAATTTAGAGCCACATACCGTAAGCTCTCCCTTGGCAAACAGCTGATGTCTCTTCTATAGAAGTAAAACATCTTAAATCCTGTGCTGATGTGCTGAGGCCTAACTTCATCATCCCGCCCTCCTCTTGGCATCATTAACCACAGCTCCACGGATCATTTGGATTTTACCACTGGACACATGGCAGAGCCAGAGAGGATGAAGAAGACATGCAATGTCAGCTTTCAAGAATAAATAACTTCCTGCAGCAACAACAACAAAAAAAACCAACCTCTGAACTTGTTCAGATTTAGTCTGACTCGAATAGTGCTGGAATAAAAAAACAGCTAATGCAGGCTAATGTTAGCTAACTATAGTTAGCAAGCTAAAATCACTACGAGTTCTATAAAATGTATTACTGTTTCAGTATATTTTAGCATGCCACAGATAAGTATTTCACAGTTTTTTAGAAAGTGAAAACAAGAAATGACACCTTGGTGATATTATCCCTTATATTCGACCGATTTGAAAGTTTGACTGACCTAAGATTCCATGACTTTGTTTACAAATAGGATTTCAGCACACAAATTAAATTGTATTAGTCTGCATACAGTGTATTTTATTCAACATTTGTACCCTCTTTGTGTTTCCAGTCCAAAATGACCAGTCATTAGAAACGAATGGGGGAGACAACTTATACATACATACGGACACACAGAAGCATGCATGCATGTGCACACACACACACACACCAACCACTATCGGAACCTTTGCCCAGTCAATCCTCTCCTCCATAGGAACAGCTCGTGCGTTGGCAGTTCTCACAAACAGCTGCAACATTGTTTCAATTGCACTGAGTGTTTCTTGTAGCTTTGGTGTATAATGCTTTTTTGATGCCTTGCTCACAAGTCACTGTGTGGCATGACCAAGGCAGGTCAATATACTCTAAGTGTTACTCTTTATGACATATTTGATCACTACACTTGTGAGGAGGACAGAGAATCTGACTTTTTCAGGCCTCAATGTCACTTCAGATTTGATATGTTGTTACTGGTGATTCGCTTTGACAACATGATACAAAACCAGGCCGTCATCAACAAGACAAGCTGACATGATGAGCGAGGTTTAGGACAAGCGTGTGGAGCGCCGGCCACTCATCACTGTCTTAAGTCCAAACATCAGAGTGGCTTTTGGGAGATGCTGGCCTTTTATTTGTTTCTTGCTAATGGGCACAACCAATTTTCAGACTAGCATAGCTTTCATTGATTTTGTCTCTCTTTTAAAAATGGAATATTATCAGTAAGCACATTAGCATTTAAACCCCAAAGATACTTGTAAATGAGGAGAATATAATTTTCTTTACCCTAAAAACATTCATGGCCAAGATAACTAATGCACAGCTGTCTTTTTGAAGCCCACCATGACTTTGGTCAAGACGTTCAAGTATTCAGCACATTCTCCCTTTAAACATACTGATGCTTTATCAGCTTTCTTTTTTTCCACTTTAACCACTCATTTATCGTCATCTTCCAATATGCCTGCTGCTATATGATTTTACAAGAATACCAACTAACAAAGCTCCACAAAGGTGGCAGGCAGGGTAATGAGTTCCATAAAGAGACAAACACTTTCCAACCACAGAACAAGAATTTAAGTCTGGGACAGCTAAATTTTACACTTTTATACTAGTTTTTGATTTTGGGGGGAATTTGCTCTGTTGGTATCCTGATAATGCACGAACCACTGATTTAAAGGAGGAAAACATTTTTGATTTGGATCTTGTTTTGTTTTGGATTAATTTCTATTTTATTAGAGAAATTACAGCAGCTGTTTAGTTCCCTTTTGCAATTCTTCTCTCACAGAAGGTAACGATTACCTGTGAGTACTATATTTTTCATTCTTCTGGGTTTCTGGCCTTCCAACACATATTTTAGACCCCCCCTTTTTAATTCTTGCTTTATTGACCTCATTCTCAATCATCTTGCCTTTTTTAAGAACAAGGATATTCCCGTCGGGATTTATTGGATTAGCTGTTTTTGTCCCTTGGTTCTTGGGACAAGCCTTTCCCTGTCACTGTCTCACCTACAAGATTGGGTTCTAAGAAAGGGAATCCTTTGATTGTAAGGAGGAGGGGATTAAGATGGACCAACAGAAGGAGAGCCTGAGAGGAGTGGTGCATGTGGTGATGTTAGGCAGCGTAAGGAGGATTTGGCAGCAATGCAAAGCAGACAGAGAGTTAATAAAGGGAATGGAAAATCTAGGGTTACCTGAACATAGCTGAGAGGTTTTATCAAAGCTCTTTGGCTTGACCTTGGGGAATCTTTTCTTAGAAAAAGAATATTTAATCTAGACATCCTAATTGATATCATGGCGTCAGTGTGGATACTAGTCGAAGGAGGTAAGGGAGGTCAGATGAACAGTCGGCCAAATGACTGAGGATATGGACCGAGTGAGGAGGCGGGACTAATGCAGGACTTTGTGCAGTTACTTTAGACTGGGTGAAGCAAATGTAATGTTGACTGTTAGCATACAGCTATCACATAAATTGAGCAGCATTATAAAAAAAAATAAATACGAGTTTTTTGGTTTATTTATAATTGTAAAAGCATCTATTCCCTTTAGTTCAGCCAAACCTCTTGTTTTATTGTCTTTCTAAAATTGATCCATGTCATTGGATTGTTTGGTCTGTTGGTCAGCTACTTGTTGATCCAAAATAGAGCTGTATAAAAAGATACATTCAAAAAAGCTCTGTTATTCCCACTAGCATGTAAAAAGTGCTGTGTGCCACTCTAACCATGTTCATTAAAAGGATAAAGTATTGATTTGGTCTTAGCACATAGGACCAAATAGAGTTCCAAGTCACTTGGAAATGAAACTGCAATTTAATCTGTTGTTAATATAGAAAAATATTATGGCAAAAAAAAATCCAAAAAACTAAACTAAACCTACAATGCAATCACACTACTTAAATGTGTTCAGTGCCATAATAAACTACCTACACCCTTACTGTTTCCATAGTAAGTAAGGGGGTAAGTGGCAGCCAGATAATTAGGTCCATTTGATTCACTGATCATAAGCAATTGTAACAATTTCTATTTTTTATTTTTATTTTTTAAAGGTTTGGTGGTTTGCAGGTCTGAAGCATTTGTGTGTATTCACGTAAAGCCAAGGAGAAAATACAAAAGTACCGATCTCAAGTATGCAATTGTTGCTGCCCATCAATATAGGAAGGGATATTTCACCATTTCCAAACAAGCTGAAGTCCAAAACATTCAAAGCAGTTCCCAAGGAGTGGCTGTCCCAGCAAGGCAGGCAGGGCATGCTCAGAGAAACAGCAAAATAAATATGAGTTCTACGTGTCAGACTGTGCAGGCCTCAGTTAACATGGTTTATGTTAGATGTTTGGCCATAATGCACAGAACTATATTTATTTTCCAGCAGTTGCTGGATCAGTCCACCAGGAACCGATCCACAGCTACCGAGACTAGTGACTGGGACGTGGAACGTCATCTCTCTGGTGGGAAGCAGCTAGTGCGTGAGGTTGAGAGATACATCAACACATGGCTTGGGCTCAGAAACCTCCTGGAGTTCTCCTGAGCTAGACTCTGTCTCAGTCTGGAGTTGCTCCTGGTGTTAGGCAGCAGGCTAGGCTAGAGGAACACTGAGGTCGAGCTGCGAACTTTCGATGTTCATAATTGCTATTGTAGCAGATGACCTGAAGGCCAGCTCTGAATTCAAACCATAACTGTGTCAGGTTAAAGTGGAGTCAAACAGTTTTCAAGCTGTAGTCCAAATTTAATTCACTTGATTTACCACCTAGGAGGGGCTTAGCATGCAGCCTAAGGTCAACCCAGGCCAAGCTGGCAAATTTCCTAAGAAAACATGTCAGACTCAATCTAAAACAGATCATTTATTAGATAGTCTTAACAGAACCCGGCTGGAGCTGGATCCTAATAACCTTAATAAAGAGAAGAATCAGATTTCTTTATTTTAGAATGGATTTCTTGGATACAACTGAGGTAGATTTTGTGAAAACTAGGTTTTATAATTAAATATAATTCTAAATAATAAAGTCTCACCTTCCTTTTAAAATGTATTTATTTTAATTTTGGGAATGAGTTATTTTTTGTACAAACAAAATGTGAATTTAACTGGCGTCAGTAACCAACTCTTTAGCGCTGTCTGGGTTTCCAACATCCATCCATCCATTTTCTTCCGCTTATCCGGGACCGGGTCACGGGCGCAGCAACCCAAGCAGAGAAACCCAGACTTCCCTCTCCCCAGCCACCTCCTCCAGCTTATCCGGGGGAACACCAAAGCGTTCCCAGGCCAGCCGACAGATATCCAGCGTGTCCTGGGTCTGCCCCGGGGCCTCCTTCCGGTGGGACAAGTCCGGAAAACCTCACCCAGGAGGCATCCTTGTCAGATACCCGAACCACCTCAACTGGCTCCTTTCGATGTGGAGGAGCAGCGGCTCTACTCTGAGCCCCTCCCGAACGGGCGAACTTCCAGCCACCCTTCGGAGGAAGCCCATTTCCGCCGCTTGTATTCGCGATCTCGTTCTTTCGGTCACTACCCACAGCTCGTGACCATAGGTGAGGGTAGGGGCGTAGATCGACTGGTAAATTGAGAGCTTCGCTTCTACACTCAGCTCTCTCTTCACCACAACAGACCGGTACAGCGTCCACATCACTGCAGCTGCTGCACCAATTCGTCTGTCAATCTCCGGCTCCTTTCTCCTATCACTCGTGAACAAGACCCCAAGATACTTAAACACCTCCTTTCCAACACTGAAGTGCAAATATCTGCACATTCCTCCAAAGTCCACTTGAGGCTGGCACACAAAACGAGTCGACCCCTGTAGACTGCTGTGTTAAAATGCCCAACTTTACAGAATCAAAACGCATGGATACCTTCTATGGATAGTTTGTCCATTTATAAAAACTGTATGGATGGAGACATCCACCTGCATCTGGAGTTCGAGCTGTGTTGTAGGTGGGCCAGCACAAACAGCTGTAGCCAGTAGGTGTCACTTCTACTATCTGGAGTCACTGAACTGGACTTTTCCATCATGTTTCTGTTGTTTGGATCATGGATAGGATTATCTGACAAATAGCAACCCTGCAAGCAAGTTAGTTGGGGCAGCAGCATCATCTACTAGTCTCTTACATCTATTTAATGTTTTAAACTTAAAGATTAAAGTAATGTTACCTGTAGAGTCAATTTGATCAAGCTTGCTAGCATTAGCTGATAATTTAGCACTCCACCCCCAAAAAAATAAAAAATAAAAATAGGATTGACACCACATGGAGCTATTTAAAATCCTGTGGGACCAAATTATCTTATGCAAACACAAGAAAGAGATTAAAAAAATACTTTCTTCAGCTTGGCATGTAGGAAACAAGCTTTCACGTTTGTAAATTGTTGAGTTTCTTTTTATTATTATCTACAATTTGAACTATTTCTGTGATTGCTCTGGTTTTAAATATCTAAATGTGACATCCACCTTCTAAGAAAGTACTGACTAGTAATTGGTCAGTCACTGGCCTGTCTGTCTGCTACTCCACAGGCTCTGTAATTGATCTAATCACTAACTACTGGGACTGCAGCCAGTGAGTAATCTATTATTTGCGCAGACACGTCTGCCATTTTCTGCAGCAAGGTTAGAGGTGAGCCAGATAAGGAATCAAGCTTCAGAATCAGTTCCTGTCTTTAGTTTCTCCTTTGCTTTTTATGGGGGCTGCTGTAATTGTGAGCTTAGGTGGAGTTCATTCCTCAGCTTGGGCCAAGCTGCACGGCAGGTAAAGAAGATTTTGGTCTCCGGATTGAAAGCTGATTTTAGGGTTGTACTCAAGGTCCTGGTTATAATGTATATTTTGTGACAGGTTTGGGGGCTGGGTGATGGTACATACCACAGTAATATTACTCACATATTGAATTGTGAAACATTGCCAAACGCTGCACTAGAATTGGATTCATTATTTGGCATATTCACTCAGTAGCTTTAGTGCGGCTGTGTTCTTTACTGAATGTTTGCTGATGTTGGAATTCCCACTTTTCACCAGCAGAGGCCAGTAAAGGTAAAGTAATTCTCTCCCATGCACTCTTATACATACTCATAGTAACTGATTCCTGAAGATGGAAATATAGATGTAATGAAAAAAGAACAGTAGCTGTACTGTATTTTTTAATAAAGCAGTGGAAATTATATAGTTTATGTTGATGAGATATCATGCAATATTGATCATTGAACATTTAGATCAAACCCATTCTAGCTACTACACAGCAAATCCAGCATGTCCAAATTAACACTGTCGGATTTGATTTCAACACTATTAAAGTGTCTATATGGGTCCACACCAGAGAGTGTTAATTTAACTCTTTTTGGAGAGTTGGTACATTAACTCTGATTTAGTGTTAAACACCAAATCTGTCTGGAGTTGATCATTTAACACTTGGTGTTAAGAGTTTATATATTAACTCTCAAAGAGTATTTTAGTTTAACTACGTAAGAGTTATCTTCTAATTCATTCTAAAAAGCGGGAATTTTACTGTTCTGAACTTCTAGAAATTTCTTTTGGAAATAAACATTTACTAAAAAGATGCAATGGTTTTTGAAAAACTTTTATTCTGAACTGTGCACCACAATTTCAAAACATTTTCTGAAAGATGTAACAGTGTACATGTTCTCACTTTCATTAGAATTTTGTTTATCAAAAGGTCTGACATGGTAAATGCAAATAACAGCATTCTCAACACTTATTTCTTCAATACAATATGCATGTCCTTCATTCATCACTTTGTGGAACTTCAGCGCACTTCTGCTCTCCCCCATATTCCATCTTCACAAGCATATCCTGTGCAGAGATTGAATAAAAATTAGTTGACACTAATTAACGGCACAAATAATCCAGTAAACAATTGCAGCACAGTTAAAAAAAGGAATCCTCTTTGAGCCATTACTTGTGTAAAGTATTTTCCCAAAAGACAAAGACACAGGCAACAGGTAATACTGAACTAAATGTAAAACCTCAACCGTTTTCATTTTTACCTAAACCGTGTGCACAAATCTCTGAAGGGATCTATGCTAACGTAGAATCCAGTCAGGACGTCAGCTATTGCTGTTTGCTCGTTTTTTTTTATGGGCGATCGTTTTCAGGCTTCAAGTAGCACCATTATACCAACATTTCACATTCTAGACATTGTTTTAGGTGTATTTGACCAAAAGTTTGACTGAAAATTCACATGCAAGCTTTTTTCCAAGGCTGTGGTATTTGCCCGCAAACAATACCTTTCAGCTAGCTAAAACAGATTATTATGCTATCACCGAGCAACACGGCTAATGCCTTTCACACAGCTTTGTCTCAACTCCAAAGAGCCACAGAAGTAAAAGCTCATAATAATAATTGAAACAATCTTTGAAAAAATGACTTACCAAGCATGGCAAACAACTCAAATATGTAGAGCAAAATGTTCTGAAACGGCTTCACTTCAGCTTCGATTGGAGCCGTGCTGGGGGCGGAGTCTGTGAATGTACTCTATTGGTGTCATAGCCCCTCTAGGAGTTCAGAGTTAAGAGGTCAGGAGTTAATGTTTCCATTGTAACACCTCCAGATTTGACAGAGAAACACTCATTTTTAACACTCGATTTTAACTACTATCATTTTACACCTCAGAGTTACATTAAAAGAATGTGACTCTACTTAGAGTAAAATTAACTCTACTTTTGCAAGGAGACTATTAACACCAAAAAATTTAACACTTTTGAATTTGCTGTGTATCTTAATGATCTGTTAATGTTTCGATGGAGGATGTTAAGGTTAACTAAAACACTGAAACTGAAAAGGCCAGAAATCACTCCTGTAAAGGTCACAGTTCACTGTGCAGTCCTGAGGAGCAGGTTAAAGCTCTAACATGGATAAAAAGCTCCTGTTTTTTTGTTTTTTTTGACCAAAGCTAAACTGATGAAAAGTAGAAAACTTTTTGGTAGTAAGATGCTCAGTTCAAGAGCCTGCAAGTCTGATGGCATGAAGGTTCATTAATGCCTATACAATCGGCAGCTTGCAGCACCATGAATGCTGAAAGGTATATTCAAGTTTTAGAGCAGCATGTGGCTGAAAGTTAAACTGGCCTGCCTGGAGTTCAGACCTTTCATCAACTAAAAAATAAACATCTGGATCATCATGAAAAGTACAACAAAGAAAACCTATGATTGCTGAGCAGCTCCATCAGATAACAGTGGGATAACATTCCTCTTCCAAACACCGAGAAAGAAGACAGGAAGCTCCACGGCAGTAAACATGACCATGTCCCATTAAATTCAAGATTACTTTATTTTGTTCTTATAATTCTCAGTTTAACCATTTCATTTGTTTATATGTGTTTTACTGTGTATAAATATATATTGGTTACATGATCTGGAAATGACTGCAAAAATAAAACTTTAGAAACTCTTGGTTTGATTTTTTTCTAATTCTAAATTAAAAATTCTGAATGATTTAACTTACAAGTTACTCCCATAAGCTTCTTATACTATAAAGGCTGTAGATGGAAATTGTTGTTTCTAAGTCCCACAGCTCACCAGTAGAGGGCAGTAGAGAGCCTTTATTGTATGTATGATTATGACACAGGGGAGGTCAAAACCTCACTGAAACACCACTGAGTAAAATGCTTAATAGATATTATAATATTTTATATATATTACAATGTGGTATGATTTTCGATATTTCTGTGCATTGTCAGAATGCTCTGTTGTTCTTTGTTTTACTACTTTCCTGTCTGTAACCTCATTACAACTTTATTTCCTCTTCATTATGTTGTCCAACTGAAAAATTATTTTAATTACAAACAGTTCTAACATATGCAGAGGTTTATATGCATATTAGTCTTGTATTGTTCGCTATATATGTAAATCCATGAATAAATACAATAGTGAATTCTAACAGCTGTTATATTGTAACATAAATAAAATGGCATTAATAGGCCATTTAATGACATAATGCACGCAGTACCTGTCCTGCTATTGCCTACTGTTGTGTCTCTATTGACAGATTGCTGTATTAATATTAATATGACATTTATTTTTGTTGCATTTTTAGTTTCAAACTAAATATTTAAGTCACTTTTAAATAAACCTGATAATCAAATAAAACAAAAAACATATTTTCATAATTATATAAAGAGCTTTTTTTTATTGAAATCCAATGAGACAACACTGCTCTGTTAAACAACAGTCAGATGATATATATAAAAAAGAAGAATACTGGTCATAATAAGGCAAACGCTTCAGCTTTGTAACACTCTGAAATCTTTTGGAGAGGTCTGTAACACTTTAACACACAAACAGTTTCATTCAGCATCTGTTTCTCATTAACACTGAACACCATCAAAAGGCTTTTAAAATGAAAGGGACTTCCTGCTCAGCTGCGGTATCTGTGCGAGCGTATCTTGCGGCTGAGGGTTCGGGCGATGCGGTCGACGGCGTAGCTGATGTGTCCCTGCTTCTTGTCATCTGCAAGTGACAGGCCCTCGATGTTTCCGCTGTACCACAACACCCATCCGGCCAGAGACACGAGTAAAAACAGGGCTCCTGAGCAGAGGACACAGATTCATCATTTTTTTATTACTAGGTCATAGAAATTCATCTAAACAGAACAATTACAACCCCAGCCCATTTAATGATCTAGTCTTGAGAAAGAAGCAAAGATTATCTCCTTAATAAAAATAATAAAAAAAGATGTAGAGCACGTGTTGTTTTAAGCCTTTTTCTGTAATAGTTAATTTCCACCCACAAGTTTTCTCATGTTTTTGTGTAACATTTTATCTCCTCATCTATTTTGTTGCAGTTCTATCATAAAGGTCACTCTACTCCTTTCTTGTGCTCTGTACTTCTACTGCACAGTAAAAGTTCAAATGCTGTTTCATATTTGTAGAGTCTGGCATTTGTTTGACTTTGTTGCAGTTTAGCCTTTGATATTGTCTAATATTCCACATAACTGATATTTACATAGTTTGCATGGTTAAGACCACCTGGACAAAATCACAAATCACCAGGAAATGGTAATTACATCATTGGTGTCATATATGCAGCTGGCTGGCACATTTTGGCGGATGCATGAATGGATGAGTGGATATTGCAGCCCAGCTTCCAGCCAGGAAAGAATCTGCAAATAAACTTTGCAGTTATTCTGAAAACAGCTGACTCGACTATTTTCACTGCCGTGAGAAATCTGCTTTTGAAGCTCCATCACTTTGAGATTTGGCTCAGAGAATCACATTTTGTCTGTTCCCTGAAGGTAAATGGAGACATGGCAGTCTCTCTCCCACCTATCTTGAAATTGTCTGCCTCCAGCATCAGCTCCCTGTTTGGCACCATTGTCAGAGTACTAGCTTTTTAGCTAGCGGGTGCAGAGGAGGTGTGTGTGTGTGTGTGTGTGTGTGTGTGTGTGTGTGTGTGTGTGTGTGTGTGTGTGTGTGTGTGTGTTGGTGTACAGCTACAAATATGCAGACAGCTATTCACTGAGTACCTGAAGTTATAATAACTTTTGCAGAGAGCTAATTTTGATGCTTTAAAGTTCACAGAGATGTGCAAAATTCCTTCCTCTGCTTGTGAATTAATGTATATGCTGCTATGACTGTGAGTTTATATTAATTCTAATAATTAAGACCCATTTCTGTAATATACTTACATATCTATATTATTGCTAATATATATTGTAATATATCTATATCACTAAAGCACTTCTGGATGGATGCAAACTGCATTTCGTTGCCCTGTACCTGTGCATGTGCAATGACAATAAAGTTGAATTCTATTCTATTCTATTCTAATTCACGCTCCAGTTGACTCGTCACTTCTGTTTAATGTCAACCCACTTCTGTTTTTGATTAAGCCACACAAGCATACCAGAGTAGACCAACACGTCTCCAAGGTCCCTGTCTTGGATCTTCAGATTGGCGAAGACCCCCACCAGCAGAGCGGCTCCACCCACTACATCCATAAACACGGCAAACGCCAGAGCCAGTTTACAGTGGGACAACCCAGTATATTCGCCCATTATTGAGCTGGGAGGGAGGAGGAGAGGAAAGACTGTTACAATCTGACAGAACCACAGGTGAACTAAACCCGCTACAGGATCACTGATGCTTCCACATGTACTAGTGGAAGAATGATTCACGTTAACACTGACAAAATTAAACATATTAAATGTTTAAATTAAATGTTGTAAATACACAGAATTCAGACATTTACATTCTGATCAGAGTTTAGATTAAAGCTAAATACATGGGACAGAGGCCTAGAATCTGAAATGTCAAAAGAAGGAGGGACTGCTTTCCTGATTTGGTCTCTGAAAGAAATTTATGATCCTGGTCTATGAGAAGCTGTAAATACAATATCAGTCTCCTACCTGCAAAACTGGCCTCCAAAACCTGCTGACAAAGATGACACATTCAAATATTTTAGGGATTTTGAGCATCAGTGATTCTGTGTTAAACTGAACACCACTCCTGAGCGTTCTTAATCATAGAGTACCAGATAATGGTACCAGATAATATGAAGGCTCTAGCTCAAGTGGTTAACTAGATAATTATATTTTAAGACAGCCTTCCAAAGATGATTTCCTAAAAGACAAAACAAAACTGTTTTCCTTCATTAGAAAGCTAGGGACAGTAGGGACCTGAAACTTTCTACTAGAACAGTGTCTTTCAGGCAGAAAGATGACACTAGCTGCAATATAATAATGTACCACAGAACCAGAAGCAGTAGGTTATACATGATTCGTGACTGAGTCTGCTTTAAAAACTGTCTCAGTTTAGTTTCAAGATGATCCCTGTTAGGGGCAGTTTAAGTTCTGGAGGTAAGAAGATCCACGTCTCTGATGACAACCTGCAGCTTCCATAGATGCTCCATGTTACTGAACCAAAAGCCTTAAGAGGAACCACGAGGTTACTGTGTTAGTCACTGATTGTGTGAGCATCTGCAAAGTAATCTAAGATCGGCAAATGTAATAAAATACAAAACTTTACATGTTTAATTTCTTAAGACTATGGAAACAGTGTAATGTTATCAGCTTCTTATCCCAAATTTGAATTGCCTGCTCATCATAAGAGGGTTGATTTATGTGAAAGCTGCCTGTGTGAGACCCTTATAAGACTATACCAAACATATCAAATCAAACCAAAATTTATTTATATAGCAAATATTAAAAACAATAAAGTTAACCATAGTGCTTCACAGTCAGTAACGCAGACACACAGCTGCATTTTGAACTAACTGAAGCCGGTAAAGAGTACACTGTACACAAAGGAGTACGGCGTCACTGTGTTTGACAGGAGGATTCAATCTTTTTGCAAGCGGTCAACTAGACCCAGAGCTGTTTCTGCCTGGTTTGTAACAGGAGAACATAACAATGTTCTCTTGGATTATGAACTAAAGTTAATTTAAAGACTTTCTTTCACACATAAACTTTGACTCACGTGCTGCTGTTGTCCGTTAAGTTATAAAAAACAACGCCTCCGTAGACGGGTTTGTTCTCTCCACCGTGTTCTTCACTTCCGGCTTGATCTGCGCTCTTACTCACCTGCAGCCACCACGCCCTTCTGGTGACACGTTTCCGGTCCGGATTTCACCCTCTTCTTCTTTTTCTTTTCCTTTGCTTCTTGGCATTTTACAGCTTCATAAACGCAAAGAAATTTATTTTTAAAACGCACTTTTTATTGTTATAGTTTCACTGTATTTATTTAATGTGAGTGTTTTATTGATTAATAAAGAATAATAAGGTCCCTTTTAACACTTTTTAGATATTTCTTTTAATTTGAATGGAAATCTTTTAGGGGGTAAAAAAAAAACAAAACACCGCCCCTCTGCGCATGTGTGAAACAACTAAATCTGCGCGCGGTACACCTGTTCCCGCCAGTATAATCAGGTAATTGCCACCGGGAGTGTGCGAGGCGGGCTGTAGGGCCGCAGGTGTGGCTGGTTTCAGGTCATATTACTGAAGTATAACTGCGCACAGAACTACTGGAGACAAATAATAACAGGTTTATCCAAACACGCGGTTTATTACCGCTCTGTAGCTGCTGCCCGGCAGACCTCTCAGCCATGAATCCTTCCACCAGCAGAGAGGATGCAAGCCCACCAGGTAACAACATGCGGCCCATCCACTTGCCCACAGCAGGCGTACGAGCGCCAGGAGTCAGACATTTAAACTTTTACACCTTCTCCAAACGCACTCTTTCTTTTTCTTCCCTGCACATGTTAAAAGAATGAAAAGTGGACTCGCCTTTAGCTTTAACGCAGCTAAAACCTGATCACAAACATTCCTGAGAAGCAGTGCTGGCTGCCCTTTTGTGTCCTGACATCACTTTTACTTTTAAATACACGGTTCTTGTTTGTTTGCTAGTTTTCTGTAATGACTGTTTTATTGATGCTCTGCTTCCTTCTTTTCGTTTCACTCTTTGGGCTTTCACGCCGTTTTTCTAAAGCGTAAGCGGGCTACCAGGCTATGCGAGTAACCTCGGTGAGTTGTTGGTTTATTAACCTTAACAAGCGACTGATAAGCAGTAATTAATCTGCATTCGTCAACCATAGGAGTCTCTTTTTAAAACGTAAACTTTCGCTTCGTTATTTTGTTTCATATTATTATATATATATATTTTATAAATATTATGTCTTTGAATTTGGGTAGGACGTTAAGCTAGTAAAGCTAAAGGGAAAAGGTATGAGTTTATCAATTATAGCAAAATTCTGTCACTGCTACTTATTTTTGTATTATGCTTTGACTCGAGATTTTGAAAAACTGAATTTATTAATCTCTATAAAAATGACTTTTTAATTGAGAGCATTTCCTAAATAAGGCACAACCTTTGGGGATGAGCAAGAGAAAATAAAGTTGTGGCTGAACGTTGAAACCACAGAATTATTACTAATGTGGCCCAATAATAACAATAATTGTGTGTGTGTGTGTGTGTGTGTGTGTATATATATGTATATGTATATATATATATATGTATATATATATATATATATATATATATATATATATATATATATATGCCTGTACGTTCAGCACTAAGGCCTCAGTGTGAACTTAGTGTTTGTGTATGAAACAATAGATGGTAGACAGAGAGACACACTCTTGTTGTGTGGAATATCACCTAACATATTAAAATGTTCATACTGATAATATTTATTAAAGGCAAGATGGAAACATTTTTCACAGACTTCAGGTTTATTAGTTACTATTTTTGAGTTTTTTCCTCTTTTCTTTTTTTATGTCAGAGCACTACATGCCCCAGTCATCATTAGCAGCTGCAGCATCATCTTCATCAGCAGCAGGAGGAGGAGGAGGAGGAGGTTTATATCTAAATGCCTACGAGGTCTCCTTTCCCCTGGAGGAGAATATAGAACGACCTCCTCCCTATCACCTGAACCAAGGCCAGCAGATGATGGATGGTATGTCACTGAAAATGTTTGTAATTCCCAAACAGTTGATGCTTTTGTTAAATTCTTTGACCAAAAACTAGAAAGAACAGCTTCAATCACATCCCGATTGTTTGATTTTAAAGACATGGTGCTGGTTTATAGAAGCAAAACTACAAACATGTCACTGTCCAAAAACATTTCGACAAAACATGTATTTTTTGGCTTCCTGGTATAATACGTATTCATAAACTGTTAACTTGAGATATGTATGTATGTATTCATTCTTTCCCGTCTTTTCCCTCGTCTTCCTCCTCCTGCAGAGCCAGTGGTGCAGGAGCCTCCTCACTCTCAGTACAGCACCTTCATCCTGATCTCTAACCTGCGCGCTCACCTCTACGTCACTCTGGAGAAGAACGCCTGGCTGCAGAAGCGCATCGAGGAGCTCGAGGAGGAACGCAACTTCCTGCGCTGCCAGCTGGACCGCTTCATCGTCAGCATGAGGAGTCCTGAGGGTCAGGCTCGTTGACTCTCACCCCATTTAAAGTTTTCAGAAATAAAAAAGCATTTGATTTTGTGTTTTCCCAATTATAGAGTGGAGCGGGGATGCCCAGCGTGGTGTGAAGATCCAGCCTGCCAGCTCTCCTTCCCCTCCGTCCCCCATGACCACCAGGTCCGGGATGACCCTCAAACGCATCCAGGGATCAGGATCTCGGAGCCGCCGCAACGCTGGTGAGCAAGATGCTGACACACGTATGTAAATGAATATGTTCTAAATGCTTAACTTTAAAGTAGAGAAGTCTTTTTGTCATGTTTTTGTTTTGTTGGGGTTTTTGTAGCTGTAACCAAGCAGGAGTTTCACGTGGAAGAAGACAAATACTACACCGAGGACGAGTATGTGGAGGAAGAAGAAGAAGAGGAGGAAGAGGAGGAAGATGTGGACTCTTCAGTAGAGAAGGGGATTAGGAAGAAGGGCAGAGGGCGGGTCAGTGGAGAGCCAAGGATGAAGATGAGGAGGGTCTTCAGGATCACACACGGGAGGGAACGACAGAGAGGTGAGAGTCATGTGACAGAAGACGTGATGTAATATAACTATAATTCACATAAATCTTGTTTTGGTTCTGATGTGAAAAGTTTAAAAAACAAAAGTTGTGTTAAAATCCAGAACTCTGTTTTTAATCCCAAAAACATTTTTATCCAAACTCCCCCATGTTGTCAAATATACATAATATGGGCTCGACTTGCATTTCTAACCCCAGCTAAGAAGTCGTTATTAGAAACTCATCATTCTGAATCAGCAGGAAACAAAAACGCTACAACAACACTGTGCTGGAGCCTCAGCCTCCTGTCTATGACACACTTACTTCACTCAGCATTTTATGTTCCTTCCATCAGTTAAAGACCCAGACGGGGTTTTGATCCGTTACAAGAAGATCCTGTCCACCTACCAGCGGGTGAGGAGCATGTCCAGAGCCTTCCAGATCCACGGAGTCGACCGAAACACCATGGCCTCCACCTCCCCCATCGCCGAGCTGCTGCTGGTGGCTCCAGAGAAGGTGAGGACTCCTCTGATTTCCTGTTTTATTGAGCTGTTCTTTCAACTAAGTAATTTGAAGAAAAATAATAATAATTTGCCATCTGTATTGTATCTGTGAATTTCCACTATTTCTTTTTTAAAGTCTACATTTTAAGGAACTCCAATGATTCACTCTAAGTTTATCACACTTTCCAAGTAAAGCGCTTAGACTCAAGGAGACGTTTCTATTAAAGTTTCTAGTGTTGAAATAATTCTTTGCATGTAGGATTCTCTAAAAATAAGAAAACTTGATAGGAATAACTGCATAGAGCTTCTGTTTGCATATTATAAAACTGAAATTATTTTAGAATCCGTGAACAGTCCAACATTTCCTGCAGGTGTCAGAAGTCGGAGAGTTTGAGGCGTCGAAGGAGAAACTGTTGGATTACGCCCGGAGGTGCTACAAGACGATGGATGACGAGACGCACGCCAAAGTCCAGACCATGAAGAAGACTCACAAGCTGCTGCCCATCTCCTACAGGTTCAGAAACTGAGAGCGGAGCGAGGCGGGCAGCAGGACCAGCTGGTGGGAGCTTTCTGCACTTTGTTCTCATTTTTCTTAAAGTCAGAATATATAATAGGATGTGAGAAGATTAAATGCCAAATTACAGGGCATATTCTGATTTATTTATTTATTTTCATTGAACTGCTTTATTTATGTTTTTGTTTGTTTTTCCTTGTGCAGCTATTACAGTTGAGAGTAGTTTTTTACTCCTCTGAGCTATGACAGTGTTTCACACTGAAGACTGAAGTACTTGTTTTTTGGGGGGTTTTTTTGTTTTTGTTTTTTTTGCTTTACCCTAAAAATTAACTGAAGAATTAAAAAGAGAGAGCGCATATGTTGTTAATTATAATAACTCATCTCTGAGGTATTATAATTTTCTTGAGGGAACCGTCTGATTCATCAGTACCTGCAGATATTTTATAGAGCAGGTATAAGAGACAGAAGTTCGAGTAAATGTGCCTCAAAGTTTTGTTATATAAGAGAGAAATATTTATTATCTTTATTTTTGGCTTAGTGTTTGATTTTTCCTTTTGCACTGAAATGATGTACATGGATTTTTGATGTTTCATTAAAAAAACTTTATTCATTGATGTGTTTCATACAAAAGTTGTTTAAGTTAAATGTGAAAGTATTAACGGTGATGTGAATTTTTTTTCTTTTTTCAATTCTGATAACATAACATGTAAAATGCAATACTGTACAATAGATTAAATAACCTTAAATGTATTAATGTATTGTTTTCCTGACTCTGACTCATTTGATGTAATGAGGCTGACAAAGTGACAACGTGCTGAGCTCAGTGTTTACAAACAGTCATTAAGAGCTAAAGAAATCAAATTAGACTTAAATGTTTTGCTAAAAAGATGTTATCTAAAAAAAGAAAAATTAGACTTGCAGACTCTAGCGCCCTCCAGTGGAAGAATTTGGGGAATTAGTTCATTAATAAAGAGAAATTGTTATTAGGGATCAATGGGATCCAAAACATTTAATATTGATCCGGGCTCAAAACATAAAAATCTTTTCCCAGTTTTTTTTTCATGTACATCTAAATGTATTATGCGTTTATTATAGGTCTATTTTATGCTCCACATCATTTGGGATTTGCTTGTAATTTTATTTATTTTATTTTTTCACTAATCTAATGATGAAACTGACCTCACAGCCCGTTGTTCACCAGTGGGCTAGTTTCAGTCATTATGCAAACTGAAGAAGGCTTGCTTTTTTTTTTTTTTTCCAAAATGACGCCTCTGACCGTAACTGCGTGTGTATAAGCGTGTAAAACCTGAAGATAGTCAGATTAACAGTATTTTTGTTTCTATCTGCAATTCATCTCATCTAAACAATAACGTGGAGCACAGCGTGACGTGAAAAAAGGCACATACCTTTGACGTTACGTGACGAACTCTGTATTCCTCGTCCACACGTAAAAGCAAAAAAGGAGTTTTTAAAAAATCTCAGTTTTCGTTGATTCCAAACGCCGTTTACGTGTGGACGAAACAGCTGTGTTTTCAAAAATACCCGTGTAGGTGCGGACGTAGCGTAAAAGATTTAGTAGTTTATTTCATTACTACCTGTAATTTATTGCAGATTAGGCTACTTGTATTTGCTTAATTGTTTGCAAAATGTTTGAGGTGTGAAATAAACCGCAATGGAGCAAAATATGGGTGCGTGTGGTTGGAGGATGTGTTCGTGCGTGTGTGTGTTTTACATTTTTCTTGTAAAACAAAGGGGGGCCTAGCAAAAAAAAGTTTGGGAACCACTGCACTGATCTATGAGCCATTCAAGCATAAAAAGGCACCAAACTCAAGAAATAGTTCAGTTTTGTCTACACGCAAAGATCCCATTTTAAATTGTGTCTTAGACACTTTGTAACTTGCACCCTGTTGCAAAAACACACAATTTGTTCCCATTTCTTTACTTGAATCCTTCCAAAATGACAGCAAACATCCAGCAAAGACCTGAGAGATGCATCTGACTCTTCAGTTATATCTACTGTTCACTAAAGAAATGGTCTCAGTGGAAAATGGCTGTCAGGAAGCCATTCTTAGCAAAGGAGGGGGAAAAAGGCTGAGGTATGCCAAATTACACAATAACTCGAATGCACATTAAAGGCAACTGGTCTAAAGTAGTGCTGAATCCAATTTTGAAGGTTTGGCTACAATTTGTTATCAATATTTGCAGGAGTACATGGGAGGTCACAGGAGAGTTGTGGCTATGGGCATCTGTACAACCTGGTGGAAGCTCTGTGATGGTTTGGAGCTTCATTTCAGCTGGTTTGTTGGAGATCCTATGAAAACAGGTGATATTGTAAAAACTGTGAAAGCAGCTGGGAACAGCTTCATTTTCAGCATGACAGCATGGCTCAAGACTTTTGCACAGTACTCTATGTAATAATGCCATTCATTAAATTGTCAAAGGAGCTTGCAAAGAAAAGCGTCTGGACTTCTTTAAGTTGCTTGAAGACGTTTCACCTCTCATCCGAGAAGCTTCTTCAGTTCTAAGGTCAAATGGTGGAGAGTCCCAGATTTAAACCTAGTGGGAGTATCCCCCCACAGAGGGACAAAAGGACCCCCTGATGATCCTCTAATCGCCTAAGCCAAGGTGGGAAACTGGGCGTGGGTCCCAATCAGCCGGAGTTTCGGGTGTGTTCACTGTGAAACCTGGCCCCACCTTATCATGCGAATTAGAGGATCATCAGGGGGTCCTTTTGTCCCTCTGTGGGGGGTCACTCCCACTAGGTTTATATCTGGGACTCTCCACCATTTGACCTTAGAACTGAAGAAGCTTCTCGGATGAGAGGTGAAACGTCTTCAAGCAACTTAAAGAAGTCCAGACGCTTTTCTTTGCAAGCTCCTTTGACTACGATGACCTGGATGACTGAGAACCTTCACAGACACATTCATTAAATTGTTATTTGCAATATGCAAAGAGGTCTCAGTTTTTTGACTAAGCATTGACTAAGCATTGAATTATGCAAAATATTCAAACTTGTACCCACTAAAATAAACAGCTTGTATACGTTTATATTTATGTATTTATCTATTATAAACTACTCTTTTAGTTTTTAGCAGAAAAACAACATTATAATAAACGTTTACTGTCATGGCGTTCAAAATAGAAAAATAGAAAATAAATGACAAGTGCACAAACTTCATTTCCCACAAGACATTGCAGCACACAGGGGGTGCGTTTAGTGTCTGAGGGGGCGGGGGGAGGTCGTAAACTCAGTTTACCCTTTAACCTTTCTGAGCGGGCCAATCAGAGCAGGAGCTACGCTGGAAGTAGTAAAACCAGCCTGTTTGGACTGACAACCGGTTTCACCGAATAGAAGCGCGGGAGCCGCCTTCGGTGCCCAATCACAGTCGAGCTAGGCGGAACTCTTGTCCAACAGGGCATCGGAGGAGGAGGTGTTCCTGGTAGCCATCTTGGATGTGCGGAGTGATTGTTTAGCGAGAAGAATTGACATTTTTTTTAAAGGAAATAACCCTTCGTGGTGAATCGCTGAAGATTTAGCGGAGTGTGGCGACTGAGGAAAGCACTCGCACCTCGGAAAAATCCAGGTAAAGTGACGGTCGAGCCAGAAGTGATGAATTTGTGTGCCTTCCCCCTATTTTCTCTCTCCCCCCTCTCCAAATTGTGTCTCCCACATCAAATAGCGCAGCCAGTGGGAAGCTGCAGCTCTCGGTACTGCCAACAACTTCAAGTGTGCGCGTTTGCATTAGAGTCGGAACTTCCTCTGCCGAGCCGCGGTGTGTAACGCGAAGTTGAGTTTGTTTTGAAGTGTATGTGCTGGGCTGGAGCTGCTCTCAGAGTAATGATGCCCGCATTGTTTGTAAACATCCCGGGCTAACAAATACTACTCCCCGGTGCACAAACGCCACCTGGGTGTCTGCTCAAAGCCTCTCAAAGAGCAGCCCGGCTGTCAGACACGGTCATAAAAGGCTAGGCGTCCTCTGTTGGTCCAAACTTAGTTCAGTGTGGACAGGAAGGGGCTGTCTCCAGATGTGTGCAGATGTGTGTAAAACTAATGCTGGAGCTTATTTGACAGTGTTTCTTTATTGTAGTTCTGTTATTCAGACTAGGACTCAGTTACTAAACAGTGAGGCTATTTTAAGTCGGAGTCCAGGTTTCCCGCAAAAGTTTTGATCCCAGAAACCGAGTAGAGGACAAAGAGTTAGCAAATAAGTACACACAGCTGGGAGTTTAGTTAGCTAAGGTGGTTTAATGTGAGATTACCTTTAGCAAGCATACAAAGTTCAACAGCACCACAAAGGCTTCAATCACCTATTAATCCCAAACCCTGAAAGTTGAACTTCCTACATAACTTGTCATCATAGAAATAGAATACAATTTTATTTATGCTGCACCTTTTAAAAAACACAGTTTACAGAATGCTTTGGCAGACATACAGAAGTGGAATGATCAAAGTGTAGATTAAACTAAAAATACGCAGCATACATAATAAACAAAACAAGGGAAAGCTGATAACCAGAAGACAAAGTCATAAATCACACAAGTGTTTTTTAACTTGTTTTTTTGGCCATTTCATAGGCAATAATGTACTTTACGCAGGGGGGGGGGGGGGGGGTCTCTTTTTGAGGGGGTAGCAAAATTTGTCTTATGCGGGAAAACCCTGGCTTTACATGCCGGAGTCACCTGGAGTCCTTTTTTAAAATTTTTGTTTATACACTGACAAGCGTTTGGCAGTTTCTCAAAGAGGTTTTATCCACCTCCAATGGAAATTCCCTTCTTCCAGTGCTGCAACAAAATGATTTTATTTTTTAACCGCTTGGTTCATTTGTTTTGCAGCTGGTAAAGCATATCACACATTTTTTGTTTTTAAATCAGTGGTTCAAATAAGGTACTGTGTGTACCAGTCATGATTAAAGCTAAAGGCCTTCTTCACATAAAATGGCCTTTGGGTCCACACATGGATAATAAACCCTCTGGAGAAATACTTTTTTTCCACTCTGGAAGTTTATCGGGATGTAAAAGGTGATGACAGTGCCGTTTGTTTTTTTTCTTGGCATTTACCTCTATGTGCCTTGTATCACTCGGCATCTAAACTCAAAAACTAAAGGTGTGCAAATCTCTGACAGTCTCACTTTAGCCACAGGACAGGAACATAAAATAAAATTGTATAGGACATGTGCTCCATGCCTTGAATGAGTGAACAATGATGAAACAAAGTGTGGCCTTTGTGAATCCATAGATTTCTCCCTTGTAACTGGGGATCAGTACATCTGTAGTAAACCTATGCTGCAGAGACCTCTATAACCTATATGTGCACCTACTTAGAAACATAATTACATATCATGTTGACACAGCCCACAGCTACTGTAATTGGCCTGTTCAGTACCTTGGACTCCTCCTTTGCATTTCAGCTACTTTTGTGTTGCAGTTTTTAAATAAATCGGCGAGATTATAATAATCATAGCCTCAATGTAAGGACTCTCAGATGTCAGCAGTTTCAGGAGGGAGGGATGTGAGGGAATGTACAAAGAAGTTGAAAAAGTTGAGGGTCAAATATGTTTGCCTGTAGAAAAAAAACCCATCACAAAAGTCCCAGCATTTTTTTCTATCAAGGCTGGCACTGCATCTAAAATACCAGGACACAACCACAAGGTAATTAACGTGTAATGCACCACATACAAGCATGAATGCCTGCAGGCGCGTCAGCATAGGTTATGTTATAGGCTGTCATTGCAGAAGGTTAAAACAGCTGTAAGAAGTCTTCTGTCATCATGTGGTAACCATAGACAGCCATCTTTAAAAACATTTTACAAGCGCTATACAAATACAGGCCATTTACCATTACCATGTTTTTTTACATTTTCCAGATATCCAAATATTGACTGCAAAGTTTTTATGTTTTGTACTGCAAATGTAATAATGTACCAAATACTGGTGGTCAGTCTTGGTTGTTAATTATCTGTATCGTCCATGAAAAAGTCATGTCAGTTGATTACTAATGTGTCCTTTGAGACAATAAATAGTGATATTGGCTGCCTCTTCAATGAGTTCCTCATCTCGTGGATGGACTTGGACTGCAGCTGGTAGTGTTTGATCGTGTTCTGCTCTATAGCCTCTGTGAGCTCAGAGTAGGAGCACCAGTTGTTCACTTGCTTCGGGTTCTGATTAGCGATGCTTCAGCTTGCGGTGGATCTCCAGATTAGTAGAACGATCACCAGTTGGTGGGGTTGGAGTTAGGGATGGGCCGACTGGGTATTGATTTGATCCTGACTATAACAGCTGGATCTGATGTCAGTGATGGCTGATGCATTCACTTCAGTTCTGTGTGGTTCTGTATTTACTTCAGTGCATGACAGTAGCTGCTAGTGACAGAGCTTACGTAGCATGGAGGAGGCTAACAAAGCAGCAGCAGCAGTTCGGTGGTGTTTCATGGCTGGTACACCGCAGCTTTTCTTTGTATGTTTGCAAAACCTTTTTTATTTAACTGCAGACTGTGGTTAAAGTAAGCTGATGTGACTGAAAAGTTCAGCTGAGTTGATGCATTGGCTTCAATCTTTCACTCTTATGTTTGGTCATTATATCATGTTGAAACTAGAGTGATGTTGGTTTGGTTTCACAATGGTTAGAAAGCTTTTATTACACGTAGGGTAACATAAAGCGGCTCAACTCAATTAGAATTTTTTCACTTCAGCTGTTGTCTTGAACAAAAAGAATGACTTGCAGTCTCTTCCTCTGAGATGGAGCTTATTAATATAACTCTGCTACTGGATCAGTACCCTGTATCAGCAGATAGCCACAGGCAAGGTGTTTGAAGCCTACTGAAAATGGAAAAAGGTAGGCTGCATGCATTTTTACCATGCAATGCTACTGCCAGGGAACATTTGCTAATCATCATTAACCAAAGAGTTAGAAGAATGCATGCTACCTACCTGACAGAACAGTAAAAGGTGTCAGATGGTACTCCACAAACAGAAACATGCAAAGAGAAAAAAATCTTGTGTGGTGCACCTTTAAAAAGTAAATTGAAACAAGATCCAATGCAAAGGAGCCATTTTTGTTTTTGATTGTGATTAAATGTTCATCTCCTCCTAATTTGCATTTTAAGAACAGGGGTCAAACCTGCTGCATCACTTCTTGTCTCGGACACACTTCCTGCAACACAAATAAAAATGTAAATGTTTTTTCTGTAGCTCTTAGTTTCACTCAGCTTATGTGTCAAAAGAGCATCACAAGCAGTAGCGGTGCCGGCGTTGTCACATATGCCTTTCTTTAATGGCCCGTGTCTGAACCTGACAAGTGGCGTGCTGCTAGTTTGCGCCTTAAAGCTGACACAGCATCTTCTCAGCCTCACCTCAGGCTGCTCATTAATAACATGTCTGCACCGCCTGTCCTTACTTGACTTTGTTAAGTGTACTTTGGTCGCTTTCTGAGGCATGAGGATCATCTTCTCAATTTGATGGGTGTCCAATCAACGAAGCAGCTCTTATGTCTTTGAAGTTAGAATTGAAATATTTCAGGATCTATATTCATCTGTGTGTGGCTTTTTTCGATTATGCTGCTTATCATAAGGTTTTGGCTTCTTAACCTGCTAGAAAATAGAAAAGAAATTTATTTGTTTTCTGTTTCACTCCAAGTCTAAACATTTATTATCATAATTATAACATTTTTGGCTCTTGGAGTTTGACTCACTGTGTTACCTTAGTGCTTAAATGGTTCCAATATCTCAGACTTACAGTTGTCTATCGATTGGCTTATAATAATTAATTAATAAATCCAGAAAATTTACTATCAGCATTGAAGACATTATTGTTCTCGCTGGCTGCTTTTAAAATCGAGGGAAAACTTGAGCAGCCCGGTTTTACATAAAGTAAGTTAAACTTCAGTGATGTCAGACCGTCCAATTAGGAAGCATAAACCACCAGGAATCCATTTCAGCTGCTTTAGTACAAATCTAAGTGACAACAGGTGCACTGGGGCATCAACATCAAGACGACCCCCAAAAAGGGAATGGTTTAAGCAGGTGTTGATGGCAGACCATTGCTCTCTGCTTAGCCCTCCCAACTTTTAAGGGTTTTTGTTCCTGCTGGTAGCATGAGGCAGTAACTGCAACCATTCAGGTGTGTGCAGGTTGTCCAGCTCCTCCAGCGAGACACGGCATCACAGGAAGCTTTGCTGTGTCTGATGTTCCCGTGTTGGTGCTATATAACATGGACTATATTTGTCCAGGTTTAACATTGCAAATGATCAATCATATTGCTATAATGTCATAGTTTTGAGATGTGGAAAAATAATCTGCTAGTGTCCACAAAAGTCAGAGAAAGCAGGCATTTAGGTTTAAATTGTGTTTGTAGTTACAGTTATGGAGTTGCGGTTTGGTATGTGGTGTGATGGTGCAAAACTATGACATCACAACAATGAGCTCGGTCACTGGCAGTGTTGAACCTGGGACATTAGTTTTGGCGATCTGGGAACAGTACCAGCACGGGGATATCCGACCGTGTGGAGATGCCAGGAGAAGTTACATGAGGAGAGCTCATGGACAGGACCGTTGGTTGTTTTGCAGGGACAAAAATAAATCTGCATAATGATAAATCATTGAACACAGAGCCATCTAATGAAACTGTTATGTAAACACTGGCCACTGGTGCTGGTGAATCCCTAACAAAAAACAGCATTGTTTCGGTAGTGACCATGAGGCTGACCTGTTGTGCGATCAGTAATGATGAATAATAGCACATAATGCTCGTCCTTCATCGACAGATTGGGTATCAAATCTGAACTTCTGCAGCTGATTAAGTGCTCCTCTGGCTTGTGCCAATTTGCAGTCAAATTAGTTCTCGCTGATTGCATTTTCCCCCTGCCGATATTAACAAACAATGATGGTGATGATTGCTTTAATGAGCTTAAAGAAACTCGCTCACTGTTCACTCACTTGTGAATGTATATAAATGCCTTTAATTACTGACAGTTGACTTAATGACTTTGTCATATATAAACCCTTAAAGCAAACTTAATTGTTAGTGTATGTAACCAGAGAGAGGCACTGAGATGATGTTCTTAATCAGACCTCTGTTCCTGCATTATGCTTTGAGTTGCTTTTAGTGTTTTAGTGCAGCTGTAGTCAAAACAGGTTCTCACACAATATTATGTTATCAAGGGGCAGAAGTAGAGTTAAATTACGATTCCACAGCATGAATAAAACATCAGTACTGGGCTGATTAAGATTGTATTTATCTGACAGAAAGAAAAATAAATTCATAAAAACAAATGTGCAGTAATTACATTGTATTGGCATTTCAAGTAAGTGCGATCCACCTGGAGGCATTGAGATCATTTATCTGCAGTCAGTTGTATCTCGAATCACCTGGAACCCTAAATGACCTTCCATAGTACTATGACAGTATGAAATTACAAAATACCTTAATGCCAGGTTTATATTTACAGTAAACTGTCTCTGAAGGCCTGCAGCTGGTATTATATTTATTCTTGTGCTGACTGATGAGCTCTACTTTCCAAACATTTTTATCTACACAGGCCACCTGCAACTGTAACTGCATGCAGAAGTACTTTAGGGCTGCTCGGTTATGGCAAAAGTCCACATCTTATGGTTTAGTTTTTCCAGTAATTGTAATCTGTATTATTTATTTAGTTAGTTAATTTAATTTATTTCAGAGGTGGAGGCGGTGGGGACTGGATGATCCGCTGTTTACAGCATTGCTGTGAAGGCAATGGGTGCCTTTGGTTCATAATATAAGATAAAACGAGAGCTTTGTAGCAACCGTTCATTATAAAACTAATTGTTTTATCAAACTGTGATTGAAATTAGGCTCTTATTATTGGAAATATTAGATTTTTGTTTTAATCGCTGTATGTTTTAATGAAGTCGTCATCAGTTGAGTTTAAGAAGAAGAAATGTGAGGAATGACTTTGGTGTCTCTCTGCTATGAAAACCTTGGAGGCCACGTGCTCAAAGCAAGCTTTTGATGAAGCCACTTATATTCATAAACGGCTTTTCTGCCATACCTGTCGTACCTGCTCACCTCTATCTGATCTGCTCAGCGCAGCAGTGTTAGGTATCACTGCTGAGTCAGATTGAATCAAAAGGTCTGCCCTGGAATGGCGGCTGTCAACTTTGTTGTTGCTTTTTTTGATTTTCAGCTGCAGAAAAGTGGCGGGAATTCAGTGTGCTGCCAACAAAAACACAGTTTTTCAGCAGGGCAACAAAAGAAGAAAGAGAACCACAATTTACAGTAAAGTCACAAACTATTACAAACATACAAAGAGAAGCTGTTGGCATCACAGGTGTGAAATATCTCGAGACTGCCGACACTTTGCTTGCAGCTTCCTCCGTGCTCCTTTTGCTCTCGTGCTAACAACTGGTGCACTGCTGCTGACACATGGTGAGGCAAACGCAGAGCAACATAGAACTGAATTGAATAGATTAGCACATTTTTACTGATACTCAATCCAGCTTTTTGAGTCAGGATTGGAGTGATGCTTCCCAGCTGGAGACCTGTACAGTAGTCATAATTACAACAGCATAGAGCCAGAGCCATATGTAAGTAAACACCTCAGTCACTGGGTGAGACACCCTCAGAAATCACAAACAAAGGCACTGGGAACTTTTAATGATCCTTCCACCCACAGAAACATTTCGACTTTTGCTTCCTTTAAAGAAGCTTCCTCACCAAAGGTTCTCACTGGAGAACCAAACTGAGTTTTAGAAGCTAATGAGGACAGTTGTGTCCACATTTCTCCCTCTGTCCTCAATCCATCCATCTTTCCACAAGTCATCATCGCTCTGCATCCTGCTTCCTTTCATTTTTATATTCTTAGTCTTTCTCTGTGACACCTATCCTGGGATTTATTAATGCAGACTCCTGTTTTTTTTCCCTGCAGTGAAAGAAGGCATGAAGACATCATCCTAGTCATCAGTCATGGCCGATAAAAGGAAACTCCAAGGTGAGATTTCTGCCTGAGTGTGTGTGTGCATGCATGTGCATGTGTAAAAGGGCATTAGTGAGATGATCAGGTGCCAGGTGGATTAGGTTAACCACAAATGACAATAAAGATCTCATTTGATCTCAATGAAGAGTTTGTGTTATGTGTGTTGCTGTTGGAAAGTCCCCTGATGTTTTGTCTGTGATAAACTCCGCCCATGTGTCACTCTGACCGGAAAAAGATAAATAGTGCACGAGCACACCTATACCTGCTTCGTTGGCAAGCAGTTTGTTTTGCGACCAAAAGTGGAAAATTTTCTTTGGTTTATTTCCTTAATTACGTCACAGTGCTTGTTTAAAAGAGAGCCAGGGCTTGTAAACAAAAGTCACATGTGTTCACAAGCAGCTTGTTTGTGGAGTTACGTAAGTGTTCATCCTGCCAGGTTAGAAATGTTTGGCTTCACATGCAAGCTAAAACAAATCTGGTTTTGGTTTTCTAACTTTAACTAAAGCATGGGAGATTTGCCTGCTTTGTTCTGTGTCAAATAAAAGCACAGAAGAAAGTACGGGAGCATCAGATGATTGGTTTAATGTGCACAGGGCTCGCAAAATTTCAAAATCCCTGGTAGCCCTTCGGGCAGACACTCGTCAGTTTTTGATAGCCCAAAATAAATTTAAGTAGCCTGAAAAAAAACAGAGGACAATTTTTTGATGGATGTTTTGTTTTGTAATAAAACATCGTTTAAAAAAATAGTTAAAACACAAATTACAACAACTGTATAAAAATTATAATCATCAACTCAAATATTTGGTTCTAATTGAACAGAAATTTCTGTGAACTTGTAAGAACTGTGTAGAACATGAATTAGTCTGTGCCTGAATCTGAAATTTCCACTGAAGTCACGGGTAAGAGGTAAGTGGAACCAAGATCTAGGCCATTTGCTTTGTGTGCAAAGACTGCTACATTTTGCCAAAGTTTGTCATTTTAGCTTCTTTCTGTTTCTTTAGTCTGGAGTCAGACTGGATTCTTTCCTGCCCTCCAGTAAAATTACCTACATAGCTCATTCTCCTCTCAGGTGCTTTTTATGTGTTTGCCTGCTTAAATCAGACGGCCTGACAGTTTCAGATTGCCCTCCACTGTACATCAGAACTAACCACTTTACAAAGTCGGGTCTCTTTGAAGTGTGAATGCACATTTTCTGTTGAGTTTGTGCAATCCGAACATGGATTCCAAACATAACTTGATGATAAGGACAGAAAACCTTCAAGCACATTGATATCGATCTTCTTAAATAGGGTTTCACTCTGCTTTACTTTATTTTCTCTTATATATGTACCACTACGTTGATAGGTACCGTATTTCCCGGACTACAGAGCGCCCCTGTATATTAGCCGCACAAGCTAAAATCAGGGGAAAATCCTGTTTTGTACATACATTAGCCGCACCTGACTAAAAGCCGCAGGTGTTTCAATGTTGACTTATCATATGTAAGAGAATATGCACAAAGGGAATTGTCAGGAAAGAGATGGCTGTTTGGAGACACACGCCTTTTATTAATTATTTTGAAAAACAAGTTATGGGTACATATTTGCATAACTTTTTAGGTATATGTACAAGTAGCGGTAATTACAAGTACGAAACATGTACTGTGCTTCATAAATGAGTAACAAATGTAGTACATAACAATAACCTACAGCACACCAGAAAAATAGATTCGGACTACCTTTTCGGCTCAGGTGCAGCGACACGGCTTTAACAAGAAGAAAAGTCAGTCATTCACCACCATCTTCCCCAGTGTCGGATATGAACAGGCTCAGGATGGCTTCGTCATCCACTCTCAGCTCCTTTCCTTCGTTGTCACTTTCAAAACCAAAGAAATCCTCGTTGTCAGTGTCAGAGTCGAACACCCTCTGAAGGGCCGTGGCGGTGCCCTCCTCTCCATCATGCAGCAGTCCAGCCCTTTGAAATCCGTTGGTGATCATGGATGTTTTCACACTTTTCCACGCTGTCAGAATCCACCGGTGGAGTTGGGCATAACTTGCTTTTCGCAAGTTTATGGCCGCTTGTCATCCACGCCTCCCGCTGAACGTGTAGCGCTACTTTGAAGTTTGTTTTTCGCGCTACTTGTACGGCACTATGTTGCCTGGCGGATGGACATGTGACCAACATACTACTCTTGAACCCCGATGTGTGGGTTAGGGTTAGGGTTAGGCAAAAATCTGCACATAAGATAAAAAGGTAATATTTTGATCTGTGAGTTATCCAGATCTACTCAAGAGGAGTTCGTGGGTAAGAAACAGAGTCACTGGGTAAAAATTCAAATGATTTTTGATGTGAGTTACCAACACTTCTTTTTAAATAAAATCAAACTAGATGGTGCTTAGCTTTTTGGTGTTAGTTCAGTGTGCCAAAAAATTAATATGAGAAACTCACGACCCAGTTACTCAGAAAACAAAACCTGTTGTGAGCAGTTTCATGTAGGAACTGTTCTCTACCTGCTGTCTCTGTCTATTAGATGTAACAGAATGGGCAGGATAGGATAAAAAGATCCTTAGTGGTTCATTTTATAAAGCTGCTGAGGTTTCTCACAGTTAATTCGGCCTGTACAAGTTTGTCTTGGGCAGAGCTAAAATTTAAAAAGACAGTTCAAAATTACATTTATGCACATTATTACTTTGCAGGAGGAAGTATGTATCCATCAGCGATGAGATTTTGCCAAGGTCTAAACACTGATAGCGTGAACTGCCATGTAAGCTTGTTGTCAGGCAGCTTTTTATTTTGGCGACTGCAGGTAGAAGAAGGTTCCTACATGAAACTTGTGGAGTTTTCTGAATAACCAGGTCATGATGATTTATTTTCACCTCAAAGGTTTTGTTTTGTTTTTTTTAAAGCTAAGTGCCATCCATTTTGATTCTATTCAAAGGAAGGCAGGCATTTCTACAGCTGATATATTCAAAGCTTGGTAACTCGCATCCAAGTAATTTGAATGGATAAATTACAATACAAGCCAGAGGGAAGATATGTAAATTTGATTTTGGGGTGAACGGCGTTGTTTTAAAAGTTCCACATCCTTCCTGACTGCATATGTTATCTATTTTTACCTCCACCAGGAAGGTTGTGTGGAAGGTTTGTTATTTGAATAAATAAAAATAACAAATTTTGTGAATTTTTATGTATTTAAGATTTGGATCTGGAGTCAGAAATCCATTTTGCATCAAATCTTCGTAAATAACCATAGAAACTGAAATAAGGCATCATTGGCTGACTGACTGACATCACTGACTTTGGTGTGCAAGGAAATTTTCAGGCTTGATGTTGACATGCAGGGTCAAAGTGCTGTCGTTAAATTTTTGAGTGAACTGTGTATACACACAGTATAATCATTTTTATTTCCCTCATAAATTTTTCTGTCTCTTTGCATTTCCTGTTTTGGTTTAGTGAAAATGTTTCTACCTGTTTTTGTGCACAGGGTGACATTGCATCCGTGCACGCCGGCAGACATCTGTGCAAAAGTCTGCTCACTGCTGACACACTTTCACAGAAACTAGAGCATGTGTCAAGCTCTTTGTTCTATACTTTTATTTTGAAAATTTAAACAAGTACTACCACACTCACAGCTCTTGGATGATAATGCTGGGATAAAATTCTGACACTCACCACAACAAGTCTTGTAACCTGAACCCAGACCTTTGTGTGAATACCAAAAAACCTCGAGGCTTTTTTCTCCCTCCCGTCGATGTCTTTAACTTTGATGGGTTTCTCCAGCCGACGCTTGTCGCCGCAGGCTAAAAAACACTTTTTTGACAGGATTCAGCATCACTCATCCTATCACATGATATTCCCGTGAGTTCTCCGGTTGAACAGCTGTCACATTAAAAACAAAAACCCATATACGTATCCCCCTAAAATGTTGTCATGAGTAAAAAAAGATCAAGCTCCAGCACGGCCCCAGCTCTGTCAAATTGTAATGTATTATTACAGA
The DNA here is from genome assembly GCF_057382185.1 of Mchenga conophoros. Lineage (NCBI taxonomy): Eukaryota > Metazoa > Chordata > Actinopteri > Cichliformes > Cichlidae > Mchenga > Mchenga conophoros. Next base: position 6,254,942 of record NC_140546.1, on the reverse strand, counting down.
GGAGGTAGACTTTCATCTAAAAATAACACAGCCACGGCAGTATCTTAACATCAAGGCTGTTTAAGGCCAGACTCAAGCTGGAGTTTGTTCACACAACTTGGCTACAGCAGCGGGTTTCTCTCGACCTCACTGGTTGCTGCTTATTTCCTCATCACTCCTGTTATCTTCATTAGCAAACACACAGTGGATCAAATAAAAGTCTGATGTATTTAAGAGATTAGAAATACAAGGGTATGAAATCAAAATGTTACTTTCGTACTATGAAAATATGTCAAAATTATGGAATTTTTAAATATTTAAACATCACTCTTATACAATCATTTTGACTCATTTCTCAGGCAGTTACGGCTACAATGTCAGTCTGGTATAAAAATGTAGGAGAAAGGAGACCTGTCATAGCTTTCTCTTGTGACTTATCAGAAAACAGATCAAACATCCAGGGTACCAGTGCTTATTTCTGTTACTCTGCATCATAGACATTAAATTAGTGCAGTTGTTGTTTATTTAGTTCAGGGTGGTGGGTGTGCCTGAGCCTTTTCCAGCTGTCGTAGGGCGAGAGGTGGGGTGGACCCAGCACAGAGCTCCATTCATATCCTGGGTATACATGCAGCCGTGCTAATGGAAATCTGCTATTTTCCATAATATTGATATGTCCCAAGCTGGTTATAGTAAAAGATCCTGCTAAACAAAAATGTGATTGTAGCATTTGGAGTTAGTGTAAACATATTTTTAGCTTGCAAAATTTCACGCTGATATGCCCTGTATTTATGGGCTTATGAAGGATCAAAAACACGAGGGAGAATAGGAGGAAGGTACTTTCGGTGGCTCCCTGGATGTTTGATTTGGCGGTGCTGGGTGCTTTCTCTCAAGCGACCACTCATGTGTATCTGGGCTTGGGACTGGACAAATTTCACCTCCATTCTTATGTATTTTGGGTCTATAACTCTGAAAATACCATGAAGGTAAAAAGTTAAAGTTGCAAGCTGGCTCCTAGAGACTCCAAGTCATCACCCTTGCTTGTGAAATCTCATTTTCTTTCTTAAAGCTGAGCATTTTCCATCTCTGCCCTGGGTTTTAGAAATCAGATGTCACAGTTGATGGGCAGAAAAAATGAGGATGCTACACACTCATGCAGTAGTAACCTATCAAGGTTACATGCCCAGTGCATAACCTGCTTTATCATCTGCCTTATGTGGGATTTACAGTCGCCCTGTTTTGCAGATCTATGCAAAGAATTTAACCGACACAGAGAGTACCGAGATCAAACACTGTCCATAAAACATGGTTGTCACTGTCATGTCATCCGCTGGTTTCTGTACTCTGCATTTTGAGGCTGTGTACAAACTACCGCTTTACCAAATGAGCATCATGGTGTGTTCATGGTGCTGCTGGAAATACATGTGAAACATGACAAGTTGGGAATATCTGTTTAGGAGGTGTGGTGGTTTTTGGCAGACCTTTTTCCCTCACTTCACATGTGCATGCATTTTAGTACAGTCTGTGAACTAGTCACACCCTTTATCTGCTGATTTTAGTTTCTGGAAACAAATTTTCCCATCCTTATTTTTGTTTTCCTGAACACAGCTGTTTGTCTGGCTGGTGTCATGTGTACACTAAATGAATATTTTCCACTTTTAAATGGGAAAAAGTGAATATTGGGGCTGGAGGCTGAAGGGGTTGGTGGTGGTGTGAAGAATCTCAGCACTCATACCAGCGACCACAGTTTGAGTCTCTCACGGGACCAGATTCTACACTTGGCCTGTGATATTTTATGTTGTTGTTGAAACTTTAAAAACATAAATGGTTAGGTTCAGAAAATATGTAATAGTATTTAAAATTCTACTATGAGACTGGGCTGTACATTTATGATGATCTTGATTTTCCCTGACCAAGTAAACCATGACATAAAGCTGTAATTGGATGAGATACGGGTGAGCATATCATGATTTTCCACTCCAGGACTTACATTGACATTCCTCTGCGGTATGTAAAAAGCAGAATGACTAGGCTGATGTGGTCCAGGTCAGAAATGTTAAAATTAGACTGCAAGCATTTTCCTGTTTACATTTGATAGCCACGAGCTAATCCATGCGACCACAGAAGGGAGACGTAAATCTGTTGAGCCTAAATCTAGACGTGTTTGTCTCTTTCTGTCACTCCCTAATCGCTTCTGACTCTTTAAACATCCACCACACGCTATTCATGGAGCTGCATTTCTAAGATATTGGGAATTAGCTGCTGTATATGTGCCACCACTTGCTCAGGAGCATAATGTGCCTTTTACAATATGCATATTTCATGAGATGCCAGCCACAGTTTTAAGTGCCTTGTTGTTATATGGTGCATTTATCGCTTCTCTTTGTGCCCGACACAAAAACAGCCCTCCAGTGGCCTGTTTTTAAGCTGGAGCCACTTTGCTGAGCAGAACGCCTCAAACCTGGAAGCAGGAATATATTGATGGTAGAAAAAACTCTGGTTTTAATCAAATAACCAGTACAGCTAGAGCCATGATCGGCAGCATCAGTGCTCATATACTAAATAATTTCCCAAACATGACATTTCTTTTTATTATTCTGTGCTAATGACTACATCTCATACATGTTTAAACACAAGTCAGTTTAACTAAAAAAAGAGGTCAGTGATGCTCTGACGTGATGAATCCGTTATTATTTATACTCTGTTCTTCCCACCTCTTATGAAATGACTTTGATGAGGAAGTCATGTGTTCTGGCTTTGACCTGCTTATACAGCTTCTTTGAATTAGAACGGAGACACATGTCTAATATGCTTTATATGAACTTTTTGCTCTTTTTTGGTCTCCTCCAGGTGAAATAGATCGATGTCTGAAAAAAGTAGCGGAGGGAGTGGAGCAGTTTGAGGATATTTGGCAAAAGGTAAGAAACAATCATATTATTGGGACTGCAACTTTCTGTTTTTTCATTTTGACTCAAAGATATCCTGCAATGGAGTCATGGTAGGGATGAGAGGGATAATTGCATTTTAATGCTGCAGTCAGTTGGTGTTGTGGCACAGTGATTGTCTGGGTTTATGCTTTACTTTCATATGAAGAGGAGCTAAAGTGAAAATCTAACAGTAAGACGCATTAAACAACTTAGCTGCTATAACTTTGTCTGTAAATCGAGTTGCCACTTAAAAGAGAAGGCTGATATTATTGCATGTCATAGACTGTATCTAATAAATATAGAGGTGACAGCTGTGACATCACCTACTAGTTTTGTACTCTGCATTTGGAAGCTTTCGTTATAGCATGTTGGATGCTGCCATGCTGGTTCTTGAAGCATGTGCGACCATATTTGAGTGAGAGGGTGGTGTGCTAAGTTATCAGCAGGTTAGCAACATGCATTTCTAAGTTACACAGCTTCAGATGTGTCCACTAGAATCTGAGAACCTGGAGTTTTGTCTCAAACACAGTTTCACAGGCAGTTAAGAGAGACGCAGACAGATCTGCCAATATTTTAATCGTGGCTCAAGAGTTGGGAGTTCGCCTTGTAATCGGAAGGTTGCCGGTTCGAGCCCCGGCTTGGACAGTCTCGCTCGTTGTGTCCTTGGGTAAGACACTTCACCCGTTGCCTACTGGTGGTGGTCAGAGGGCCCGGTGGCGCCAGTGTCCAGCAGCCTCGCCTCTGTCAGTGCGCCCCAGGGCGGCTGTGGCTACAATGTAGCTTGCCTGTGTGTGAATGGGTGGATGACTTGTTGTGTAAAGCGCTTTGGGGTCCTTAGGGACTAGAAAAGCGCTATATAAATACAGGCCATTTACCATTTTACCATTTACCAAAACGCATTAAACAGAAAATAATATGTTCATACTTTTTTAAAATAAATAGATTTTATAAACCCTTTTGCTTAACCCACGTGACCAACATATGCCACAGTTAAAGCTGATATGGCTGGACACACTGTGTGATGACACTTTCTAAATTACCCCAAAAAGTTCGAAATTATATTCTGTTACCTATCAGTGCCTATCTGAAAGCATGCATGCATCATATTAATATATATCTGGGGTAAGGCAATGTCAAGTTCTATCCCATATTTACTGAATGTCTTTATTTTGTATAGTCTACAAAGGTATAAAAAAACAAGAAATGTCTAATATTAGAAAATGTTCAGAAAAAGTGCAAATGCTCCACATGAGGTCCGTGATGTTCTCTGTGATCAGTGTTCAGTCCTGACAATATTCTGTTTGCAGTTTTAAAGAAGAATTCAAGAAGCATGTTTGTAAAAAGGTCTTAAAAATATATTAATCGTTAAGTTATTGTTCACAGATTCTCTGCCAACCAAGTGATCAATTATTATTGACTGCTCGTTCCATCTGTTATCATTCAGGCTCTGCGGGGACACTTTCTCCCTCTCAGGCTATTTGTTGCTAATGTTTCTGTGCAGCATTAGTTTCATCAGACTCCTGCATTTATTAACCTTAGTAGTTAATAAAGGTTGCCATTACCACAACAGGATGTCCAATACTCATGAGACTTATAATAAACAAAGTGAATACAGCTGTTATTAAAACAATGCTTTGCCCAGAGCGCACAGCAGCGCCCACAGTGAACATCGGCTTTGCTAATAAAGAGGCACAAAGTCATTAGCGCATTAACAAAGATCCCAGTTGCCTCATTACATCCACTTTTTATTGTGCTGTTGGCAGTTACTGCGTTTCCTTATGACCTTCCAGAAGCTTGTGTTCTTCATAAATACTCATGTCTGTTTGGATGACCTTTGTTAGTTTTATGTCTCACTTTATTACCCATTTAGTTCTTAGGTTTATGTTTTTGTCCTACTTAATCATGTTGTTTTTGCTACGTAATCAGTTAGTAGCACTAATCTAATTAAACAGGATAATTGTGATTTTAAGAGTATGATCACATGCTTTACTTGCAGGCTGTAAAGCTTTCAACAGATTGGATGATTTTTAGTATGGTACATTTTGAAAATGAAGGCGTGCACTGCTGCACTTCAGCTTTGACCCTTTGTCTCTGTCTGTCTCTCTCTTTTTTTGCAGCTTCACAATGCAGCCAACACAAACCAGAAGGAGAAATATGAAGCAGACCTCAAGAAAGAGATTAAAAAGCTACAGGTAAGGAACAAAGGAAACCAGAAAATAAAAGTTTTTCCACTGACAGGTTGTTTGAGGTGTTCTGGGCTCCCACAAAGCTGATTAAATCAGTATAACTTCAGGGTAGATGTGTCTGATTTTAAATAATTCCAAAGTTTAAAAAGTCAGAGAAGTCAAAAAGCAATCTCCATTAAAAGACAGACATATCATTGTCATGTTGAACTTAAAAAATGAACAATAAAACCCCTCCAGCGTGCAAGCCGTCATCAGCAAGGGTAAACAGATTTCCTGGAAGCAACCATTGTTTTTTCTAGAGGTTTTTCACCTACAGTTTGACCAAAAGCTGTAAGATCTGTGCAGTCTTCTGGTTTAAAATGTTAATTTGATTATCTGAAAGCCAGTTATAACTTTTGCTTAGTGTCATGGTGCTACATCAAGCTGGAAGATCCAGTGATTGTCACCAAACCACTGCTGGATTATGGGAAGTTGGTGTTTAAGGAGGGTTTTAATCTGGTCATTCCTTCGAGACCTCCTGAGATTTGTTAAATGATGCTTCTCCGTAGTCTATATTATGACACAAATCAATATATATTTTGAATCAACAGGACAGTGTCTCTAAAGTCTGCAGATTTTAACCAGGAAAACAGCCATTCGGTTATTAAAAATGCACTGAAACGCTGGTTTTCCTCTTAAATAAACAAAAGTGACATAGGTGTTTGCCTTCCTGAGTCAGCAAACCTTTAACTTGAGTTGAATTCACAGGTTCAGTGACATTACTGAATGAAGAAGCTGGGAATACACCCCAAACTGTAACAATTCAAAACACATCAGGCGCCAGCAGAAAACACTTGAGCCTGATTAGAGTTGTTTTTTTCATAGCTTTTATTATCATGCATCCTGTAATCAGCACCACGTTTGCAGGAGCAAGAGACTCCTCCACTGAAACTCCTCCACCTCTGCAACCGACTCTGCTTTCTGAACCGCCCACAGGTCACACAAGTTTTGACATCACTGAATCAAAATGAATGCAAATGCGAAAGGGTTGGACCACTGATAAGATTATCCACGCAGACCCTCCCTTTATTGATAACTGATTAACGAGGTGTATTTTAAGCAGACTGGGGTAATGTTAAAGTCCTGTAACAAAAAATGGAATCACAGAAACTTCAAATAACTTCTGGAGGCGTGGAGAAAGCTGCGTAAGCATTTTATGCCCACTGTGAAAATCAAATCTGAAAGTAACAATTCTCTGTTCACACTTAGCGACACATCATAACCTGTTTTGTTTCAATGGAATTTCTGAGTTTATTGTGCCTTAACATGAAAAATATGTTGTTCACTTTCTATTCTCGGCAGTGTAAGTAGGAAAATGCCACTCTGTGAAATGTGCTTCATTTCCAGCCTGAAGACAAGAACACAGGACCAAGAGCATCACAGTCATATATAGCAGTGACTGTTTTACCTTAATAAGTGACCAGAAACGGACAATAACTAATTGGCTGGAACCTCTTTGCTCTTTTGGCCTCTTCAGTCGGGTTTTGTTTAGTTCTCTTGTTTCTTCTCCTCGCTTCATCATGCTTTCAAGTTTTTCACTTACAAGCACACAAACAAAAATTAAGGAAAAAATTCAAAGAGCACGTAGGAATATCCTCCTGTTTTCACTTGTTCTGGGTTATAATTAACTGTTCAGTGTATTTTGTCCTCTTGTTGTCACTCTGTGGGCCATACTTCCTTTGCTCTCTCCACTTTGTTTGTGTAGATTTCTTGAAAGGAGGAGATCATTATTAGATGGCACCAGTGTTCAGGTGGCTATTTCAAATGCAGGGAGCATAAGGACAGCTAATTTCTCCTTTTATTTTCAGTCAGACTCACATTTTCTAAGGATTTTTGTAAAAACTGATTCAGCTTGGACTTGTTACCCTGATATCCTCGTTTCTAAGTTTGCATGACTGATAGGGCTGCAGCTGCCACAATAAAAAAACAAGCAGATAGAAGTAAAGTAGAATTATCTTTTAAAATTAGATAACAGCATGGTGACCTTTCCACAGGTTTTCTGGAGAGACAGGCCTCTGGGAATGATTGAGTTGATTTTCTTTTCTTTTTTTGTGATTTCTGTGAAGTCACTCAGTTTAAGGCGGGGCTATCGTTACTCAGCTCCTGACTCCTTTTAGCACCAGGTGTGAATGGGTTCTAATTTGTGGCCAATCAGCAGTGAGCAGGTGAGACAGAAGCTGCTGATCTTAACCTGACGTCTCTGAAAATGGACTGTGAAGGCTGAGATGTTTGCTGACTTGAATCATTTAACCTGCCACACATAAAGGTGTGTGTTTGTAGCATTAAATATCATCTTGCTCAGCCTGAAATGTTCAGTGTTGTCATGAGGACCAAACTTCACGCCAAGCCTGTTTGCTGCATGCAGACATCATGTTCACCACCCATGACTGCTGGAGAGGAGGCTGCGCTCCTATCACAGACTTCACTGATGTATCTGTGTCTCTCTCTGTCTCTTTCTCCCTCCTCTCCCGCTATGTCCCCCCCTCTTTTGCCTTCTTCTTCTGGTCCCTCAGCGTCTTCGAGACCAGATCAAGACGTGGGTGGCATCAAACGAGATCAAAGACAAAAGGCAGCTAGTAGAAAACCGCAAACTCATAGAAACGGTAAGTAGAAACTGAGGATGAAGGTCATTATGACACGTCCTCCAGGGCCTGTTTACACTCTGGAGGACTATTTGTTTTGAAATCTGGAAAAAAAAGTCAGATAAACAAGTTTTATGAGATTTTTTTTCTTTCTTTTTTTTTCTCAAATAATTGAAAGTTGTGCTAGGTTAGTGGTCTTTATGGAGCCATTTACCTGCAGTTATCCACTAATACTTGGCCCCAGTAATATTACCACTAAGAGCTAATGAAAAACAGTGCATGTTTTTAATTAATGTTGAGCTTTTATTTTATATATGTTTATATTTTTTGGGGTGGATTAAAGAAAACGGTTCATTGTTTTCAGTTATTTTTGCTTTTTTATATTTTTCCAGCTCTGTCAGTAAATTTTTATCCTTCTAAAAGATGGATGGAGCAGAACTGACCAATTACTATAACCTAATCACAGATATCAGTCTTTACTGGGTCTTTGCTGAATAATGCTGCTTAAAGTTCTCATTGAGGACAATGCAGCACAAGCTGCACCAGTTCTTTAGAAATGGATCCTTTGGGTCCAGTAAGTCACAAGATGGTCTCTCTATAGATCAGGCTTGTGGTGTATCCCAAGGATATTCAGTCAGATTGGGATCAGTGAGTTTGTAATTGACTTTGATCTGTTTTTGCGTCGTCCTGCTGGAGGAGGCGGCTGTTGTTACGGAGTGCTTAAAACTTATGTCTTAAAAAAAGAGAGACAATGTCCAGAAACAGGATTCCCCAAGGCTCAGTCCTAACAGAGTGTCCGTTTATTGTTTGCAGTACAGTGGCTGTAACTGAGGAAGATAAGGAAAGTTTTCCCGGATAGCAGATTGCCTGTTAGTTTGTGGAAATGGAAAGTTGCAAATTTTTTGAGTTTAGTGATTGTTTTGTTTTTTGTTTTTTGTTTTCATTAGTCATTGCCTTCAAGTGCTTACAATGCCAGCTGAGCTAGAAGTTTATTTTTTTTATCTTACATTTGTTTAAAATCATTTTGAAATGTTTTAAATGTTCCTTTTTATTGCTGTAAAAATTCTCACCGCACCTTCAAATGCACACAGACGGTGCCGCCTTTAGAAGCTCAACAACAAACAGAAACGGTGTGAACGTGTTGCCAAAATTATTCCCTAGATTACTGGCTCAGATTAAAGAGCTGCGCCCATTTTCATCTGCTCCGCTATCTAACACCTGTCCTCCAGGCCTCGGAGCCACGTGAGCCTTTGATGAGGGCTTTTGAGATGGACTGAATGTGAGCCACCTGCCTGCACAATGCGGGACCTCTGCAACTCAGCAGAGGTCCCTTTTAGACGTTCTTCGAGTTTTCCTGCAGTTTTGTTGGTTGACCTGAAATTACAGTCCTGCAGGAAGCGGAGGGAGCTTGTTAGAAACATGTTGCCTCAACAGCAAAAGATCATTCACAACCTACTGGGTGTTTACACAGAAATGTGACCAAGATGAACTTGCAGTTTAGAGCCGTGAATGCAGGGTTGGTGTTGAAACCGCTGCAGGCAGAGAAGAGACTTTAACAACATTCAGTCACAGACAATATGTCCCATTTATCAGCCGCTAAGAGGCGTTCAGGAGCTCTTCGAGTTCAAGAACTACATTTATTAAAGCAACGCTTTTGTTGGTGTTCAGATTATTTAAGAAATCAGTGGAATAAATGACATTTTCTGCAGTTCTACACACTCAGTGGTCACTTTATTAGGTACAACTGTAATGCCATTTTTAGATGGTTTTCACTGTTGTGGTGCTTTATAATGACAGGTGTTTGGAAAATTATGAACCCTGCATTTTTATAGAGGATTACTCCAAACCCTGAAAAAGGGTTCAACAAATTATAAGAACAAACCTTTGGTTTGTATTCGGGGTGTCAATAATAATTCATATTTAAAAATGAAATATTCATGTCTAGTTCCAATGATCATGTATTTAAACTGGTTTAAAGTTCCAGAGCTCCATTTATTTCCATTTGTTCAGGCACTGTGTCCATATGAAGTTGTGAAATGAAACAAGAGAACCACATTACTCCACGTGCATAAATCTATCCACTGGTTGTCTCATCTCTGTAGCGTCTCAAGTGTTTTCCTCTAATAGTCAGCACCTGTCACCACTGCTGCACACCTTTTATCTGCACTCATTTAAGCAGCATATATAAAGAAGCGCCATCCGGTGGCTGGAGGTGTAAACACAAACAAAGATATTTAAAAACGGCCGAGTAGCAGCAGCGTAATGTTAAAGACTCGCTGTGCAGTTTATCTGAGCTCGACAGCTTAGCTACACATTTTATGGATGATTGCAATAAGGTGACAGTGCTGAACTAACAATCCTGTCACAGCAGCAGCTTCTTGCTTCTAGGATAAAGCCTCTAAGTTAGACTCAGTTACTCGCCCAGGTGCTGCATTTAAGCTCCTCAGCGAGCTGTACTGTTTTGCCCTGCATCTGGACTTGCAGGCGTTTCTTTAGCTCATACCTGGTCTGATTGAGTCGCTGCAGTTTTGTGCTCTATATTAGCTGCATGACATTTTGTGTACAGACTGAGTGATGAATGCATCAGTGGCATTTCTTCATATCTGTTTAGTCACCTAATTTTTGTAAATGATTTGCCTGAGTTAACCTTAAAACACAAAAGATAAACAAAATTCGGGCCGACGGTTGACTCGTCTCCACATTTATGTGAAAATATGATGGCATGGCAGATTTTTGTATTGTTTTAAATGTCTTAAATCTGAATTCTTAGGATTTTGTTTTCTGCAATTAAACCTTTTTTATGATAATCAAGTAAAATCGAACTGAAGTTGGAGTAATGTTTAAATAAGGGGGCACAATTAGATGTTTGTGAAGATCAATATATCCCTGAAAACTGAAGTTGATCAGCTTCTTATTTATTTCTTTGTTTACTTGCAGCAAATGGAGCGATTCAAGGTAGTGGAAAGAGAAACCAAGACAAAAGCATACTCTAAAGAAGGGCTCGGTCTGGCACAGAAGGTGGACCCAGCCCAGAGGGAGAAGGAGGAGGTCGGCACGTGGCTAACGGTGAGCTTCATAATCAAATGTTGTCATACGAAAGATGGGAAATGGTTTGTTTGTGACAGGAAGAGTAGTATTTCTTCTAGATTAGTGTCATCTAAATGCTGTCAAGCATCACATTAATTTGTGTAGAGTAGTACTTTCTAATCCTGTAAGTCTAATCACCCATTTAATGTAACCACTGCTGTAAAGCAGAACAGGCGAGTCGAATGACACCGTGGTGAAATCTGTTCTTATTCTCAAACGCAGAAACTACTTTGAGTCAGCGGCTCAGTTCATGTGTCACAGCTCGGGTCTCTCATGAGGAAGTTTTCTGCTTGAATTGTTTTTAATTTTCTTTTGCAACGAAACCTGGAACTGAAAGTGAAATCAGGTGGAACTAAAACCAAAATTAAAACAAAACGCCGTCTCAGCTTTCAACGAAAACAGACTCCCATTAATCGACAGCCATTTCTAAACATGACCGTACTTGTGTTTGGCGCTCTATAAAATGTGTCGTCATTCTGATCATCAGAGTAAAAAGGCTGATTTTGAGCAGAGATGTTAAAACGGCGAATCACATAGTTAATTAATAATTTATCTTATTTGTCAGGTTAAAAATGTCAAAATTTGATGGTTTTGTGTTTATACACTTGTTTATTTCATCTTAGACTTAATGGGGATTTCCCCCAAGTCTCAGAATGGTGGGACTAAACTTGTATGTATATTAGCCCATCTATAATAAAGGCAGTAAATCAATGTTGCCTGTATGTATGTATGTATGTATTTATTTATTTATTTATTTATTTACCCCTCAGTTGTCAAACACTGTTTGGGGTATTGTTGTCACCCTGCCGGGTGGGCAGGCAGTGTGGACACAAGTTTGTAAATGCAGTAACTCAAGAATGAGATGCAGGAGTTTAAAATTGAGTCTATAGGTATATTTCCTAGGAGGCTGAGGAATAAGGCTGGTGTCCAACAGTGTGTGTTGGTGTTTTGTGTTCCCAGAAATCTCTTTTTACATTTTTTCTGTGCATTTTATGAACAAAAATATCTATTTTGATTGAATAAATGAAATCTAATGTAATAAACCTGCTTAATTAAATTTTAGTCCATGCTTTGGGAATCCTTCAGCGATGGCTGTGGCTCATTTTCAGGTGTGGCTGCCAAAACATTCCTCCGTTATGGAAAAACTTATGCTGCACGACACATTTTAAACACTCAATGACTTCCTCCTTTTGTTTTGCCTTTTGTAATCTTAACAGCAAAATTAGGCTTTTTAGTTTAATACTTGCTGTTTTTTACATGTTAAGCCTGGGTAAAAAAATTTTTTTTTAAACTTATCCGAACCTACTTAATAAGCGAGCGAAGGAAAGTCCCATTTTTCCACTATTAAAAAGCCACTTCTGGATCTAAACATGGTTTGTTTCGTCAGCCGATGATTCCAAACGCCAAAGAGTTGATTTTTAATGTCATCCAAGGTTTACAATGGCAGCAAATATTTAAAGATTTTAATGATAAATTTCTTCAAGAGCCGATCTAGTTAAAGGTCTAATAACCAGCTGAGTTTTGTCACACCGCTGCCATGTTAACTTTTAATGTCTTTTCTTGCTCAGAATACGATAGACACTCTGAACATGCAGGTGGACCAGTTTGAGAGCGAAGTGGAGTCTCTCTCAGTCCAGACGAGAAAAAAGAAAGGAGACAAGGAGGTCAGTGTGTGCTCTCATCTCTGATTCATTCATTATTTTCTTCTCTACTCGCCTCTGAGGTTCTTTTTCTCTCAGCCTTCTCCCTCGTCTGTTTACAGCTGACACAGATCACTCGGTCAGCCGGCCTTAGCCTTGCAGCCTTTCTCTCTCCTCTTTTATCTCCCTCTCTGCTACAGAGGTCAGATAGTGTGTCCTCCATTCATCTTCTGTCTCTATCCAGACAAGGGCAACTCTCCTGACTTCCTTCTTTTGGCTTTCGTTTCAAGTCCTCTTCAGGGATCTCATTTATAGAGAAACCTGTGGATGACAGTGCAGATATTGCAAAAAGCATGAAAACTTTCAGATTCCATGTTTGAGTTTATAGCTCATGCTGAAGAAAATACTTTTGTTATGTCACAAAGTGTTTGCAGCCGACTTTGTTAGCCTCGCATTTAGTTGTGAGCACGAATTTTTCGCCGTGGACGTTTCATAAATGAGACCCAGAGGAGTTTATTTTTATCTGTATCTTGTGCGGTTAGTTTAGCTGGCCAAAAGCGTAGGACCGTCTCTCTCAGCAGAGATCTTCAGAGTTACTGTTGCACTGTACTGCTGCTGTAAGATTGTGGTTTTCAGACCAAAAGTTTAAGGCTTAAAATTTCTTTTGGTATAAAAATCTTCACACAGGGTCTCTCTCTCTCTCTGTTGTGCTTTGTACTTTGATTTTTAAATGTTCAAGATGCAAGAAGGATGAATTTAAAAAAAAAATAAAAAAAAAAAAGCTACAAAGTGTGTGCAGAGATAAAGAGGGGTTCTGGTTAAATCTTACGTTTATAGGCCACTAAGTTGGCTCCTATTAGGACATGTTGCCACTCGCCACTTTAATAGGTCCTTACTAATACTGAGCTGGACCTTCTCTTGCCTTCAGAACTGCCCTAATTCTTCATGGCATAGATTCATATATTGATTGCGTCACACAGTTGCTGCAGATTTGTTGGCTGCAGATCCCCGATATAAATCTGCCGTTCTACCGCATCCCAGAAGGGAGCTCCATTAGATTGAGATCTAGTGATTGGAGGCCATCTGAGGACAGGGACATGTTCAGAAAATCAGTTTCAGGCTACTCTGCACAAAGAGGAAGTACTGGCAGTATAAATATTTCTTATTGTTCTCTTTGGATGAAAGAAGCTCATGACTAAAATTTTTAACATGTTTTTTATTTTATTTTTATTTTATAATTTACAGGATACCTCTGGTGATGTTTTTTCCTCTCACTGTGAGCGTGTTGTGTTCTTCCAGCTCTGTTGTTGTCCAGAAACTATTAAAAACTCGAGTCCTCCGATACACACTGCTGCATTAACATCAGACACACACACTCTTTATTTTGTTCTGCTGCCCCAAATACTTACCAGAGCACCAAATGTGTTTTAATCTACAATTGAAAACGATTTGCTGCAGACTGCTGTAGCCGGACCGAAGAATTCATACAAAACTCACAACTTTTTTTTTTTTTTTGTTTTTTAGATTAACATTACAATATACATTATATTTTCAGTCTTTTAAGGCTTTATTGGGATCAAAATAGGGAAACAAAAAATAAAAGAAAACAATTTGTTTTATTAATGTTAGAGCCAAATAAACTTGTATACAGGCTTGGACCGTTTCTTAATTACACTTGTGGTCTGCATACTCCTCATGGACATGAACGTCATGGGGTAGTTTTGGATTTTCCCATTCAGAGTATTGCTCAATGCAGTAAGTGCTGTCAAACAAATCCTTCATATCTTTGAGGCTGTGTGGATTAGAGAAAACAAACTTGTGCAGCCGATTGTTTTTAAACTCATTAAAGATGTGTGCTGCACCATGATGCCACCCTGGAAAAAACAGTACAAGGATGATCTCATTAATTTCATGCTTCTAAGTACATATAAACGTCTGACTACAACTGTAGCTGTGGCACAAGAGGCCAAAGAGTTCAGGTGTATGTTGGAGGCTTGTTCATGCTCCTGACTGTTCTGGTGCAGTGTTAAAATGCACTAAGGTGAAACATTAACACGCCACACTTGGCTGCCTGCACCAGCAGCCACACCAGACATTTCCATAAGAGTCCTGACCGCCTGTTTTAACAGCTGCTGTGTTGTTATAATCACATCAGCCCAGCTTGCTCGTGCACTCTTTTCTTTTATTCCTCAGAGGTATCTGGGTGTGTTAGTTTTATCTAAACTTATCTCTGGACAAAGAAACGCAATACATGGCTGAGAGCTCCAGAATATGTATGAAGCTTTAGAAATATAAAATATTGAAGTAAGAGGTGCAGTTATGCGTGAGCTAGCTTATATGATGCATTAAGCCATAAAGTGCACATGTAGCGGCATGTTACGCTCGCACAGCCTTATAGCTGTCAAATGCTCCGGCTGCTGTATGCTTTTTTTTTTTTTTTTATAAATAATTAATGTAGAGAATTGGCATGCTCAAACATGCTCAAACATGTTAAGAGATTTTCATAACACAGATATAATCAATGTTTGGACTTAAGCAAATTAAAAAGTAGATTGTGGGCCTGTGTTGCCTCCTTACATTACTTAAATTGCTGTTTTGTTTTTCTTCTTCTCGCCTATTTTTGGTTGTACAGAAGCAGGACCGGATCGAGGAGCTGAAGAAATTCATTGAGAGGCATCGGTACCACATCCGGATGCTGGAGACGATACTGAGGATGCTGGACAACGACTCTGTGCAGGTGGAAGCCATCAGGAAGATCAAGGTCAGAGGCTAGAGTGATTGGTGTTTTCTGTCCTTTTCTCAGTTTTAAACATAGAATCAGCAACTAAATGTTTGTACAAAGGCACAGTTTGTGTCCACAAGATCTTCTTTGGGTGTTACTTGCAGAAATAACTTATTCTAATTTAATTAGTGTGCCAAACTTTTCCTAAAAATTAGTTTTACGGCCTTTTTCTTTGTTTTTCCATCAACTAAATGAAATATTTATACAAAAAGTGTAAACCTTCATCAGATGAATTTATTTATATACTGCCACACACAAAATTAGTTTAAGAAATGTTGTATACGAAACTTTCTTGTAACTTTCCCTTCTATCTGCACTTTCCGCAGGATGACGTAGAGTATTATATCGACTCGTCGCAGGATCCCGACTTTGAGGAGAACGAATTCCTTTACGACGATCTGGATTTGGAGGACATTCGTAAGTAGAGAAGGAACCGGGGTTTGGTTTCTGAATTCACACTTTTTATTTGTTTACGTGTAATTGTGTGAATGCCGTGAGGCTCTTTCTGCTAATGCCAGCTATATCTTTTGGCGCTCGTAACATTTATACTTTTTGAAATATTAAGCATTTTATGCCCTTTTTTTTTTTGGCCCCTTGAGATGAATGGGACCACATCACAAGTGTCTATGCTGATTTAGCTCCCCGCGGGTGGGCTGTGTTTTAGCTCAGTGAGATGAGCACCCGTTCTCAGAGCGGGAGGCCCGGGTTCAAATCCCACCTATGGCAACAATTTCTTCAGCTAACAGTACAACTTTTTTTTTTTCTTTAAAGTCTTTTCAACACAAATTTCAGTTTCTTCACCTCTTTTCAGAAAAGAGTTCAACAAGTTCACCTCCTTTAAGCAGAAAGTTCAGCTTTTTCACCTGTTTTCAGCACAAATTTCAGTTTCTTCTGCTCCAGTTTGGTTTAGTGAGATGAGTAGCCGCCTTGAGACCAGATGGTGCAGGTTCGAATCCTACCTATGGCTGCTGCCCCACATCTTTTCCTCTTGCACTCGCTCCACCCTTTCAAATAAAGCAGTTTTCACCAAAGAGATAAGCTTCTACGCCTCTTTTCAGCAGATAGTTCTGCTTTTTTTCAGATTCCACTACATGGCATTCACACTGCATTTTCACAGGAAATGCAACTTTTTCTAGTTGCACGTAATATCCTCCCCGTATCCCCAGCATCCTCCTCTGTCACACCAACCATGTTTTCCGTCACTACATCCATGAATCTTCTCTGTGGTCTTTCTTTTTTCCTTCTGCCTGTCTGCTCCATATTCAGCATTTTCTTCTTCCAGTCAATCCAACGTCTCTATTCTGCACATGTCCAAACTCATCCTTTTATATTCTCCTTTCTAATCCCGGTCACTTCCAATGGAAAATCTTAACATTTTTGACTATATCATATATACATCATATATTACTAAAATGGCCCAAACCACAGTTTTTTGTAAACAGCTTTAAACATTTAAACCTACCAAAGTCTTAAAGGCCTTTTGACTTTCACTGACCTCCCTCTCTGCCTCTGCTTTCTCCAGCTCAGTCGCTGGTCGCCACTTCACCGCCGGGGCACTCGCACTTGGAGGACGAGATCTTCCAGCAGTCCAGCAGCACACCCACCTCCACCACCTCATCTTCACCCATCCCCCCGTCGCCTGCTACTTGCACTACAGTAAGAGAACTTTCCCCAGAGTTAGCTAAAGCTTCTGTTATGTGTGTGCTTTTGTCTGTGCTAGCTGTGCACTAATAAATAAAACACTGAGGGCTTTTTAAAGTCATTTAAAAAGGATTAAGAGTAATTTGGACCCCACTTGTTGCTCACAATCATTCAAGCTTTTCTGCATATTATTTGCATCCTTGATGTTCCCGTCCCCAGTGATATGACAATTAAAATTACTTTAAAAATCCAAATGAATAAATTAACCTGCTGCTTTTCCACCAAAAATAATCATCCAGTTTTATCTCATCACTGACTGCTGAACCTGTCACTAATGGTTCTATTGAAGTAATACTGGTAATCGAGGGAAATTAAGTCGATTGTTACACTCAAGTTGAGTCAATATCTAAAATATAAATGAAAGATAATTGCCTTTGTAGCTTTTGTAGTGCCCTGCCATCTGCTCTCATTGTTCTGTTGCGTTGCCTTTATATCATCTGTTCTTCCTATCCGCCCACACACAGTATGTAGTGAGAGCAGTTATTATAGGGCTCGTTTGTCTGAATAGAAGGCGTGGTATTGTTCCGCGCTGCTGATGAGAAGTTACACCGTGGCATTAAAGGGAATGTAAAGGATGAGGAAGGTCTTCAGTAGGCTGCTCTGACTCGGCTGTGAAGGTTTCTAG
This sequence comes from Mchenga conophoros, assembly GCF_057382185.1. NCBI lineage: Eukaryota > Metazoa > Chordata > Actinopteri > Cichliformes > Cichlidae > Mchenga > Mchenga conophoros. The sequence continues at coordinate 6,237,397 of NC_140546.1, read as the reverse complement.
AAGTTGTTGAGTTTGTTCGACACAGACATACATGATGATAATGAGACGCAGTATAAGTTTGGATGTTTGCTTTACCTTAGAGTTTGCACTAAAAGTCAAATGTAACAAAACATCTGGGAGTCCCAAACTACAGACGGCTGTTCTACGAAGCAGAATCTGGAAGTTTTAGTGTTCCAGAGGTAGTTAATTTTATTAGCATTCACTTAAGCTACAGAGCTAATCGGTTCCAGAGCAGATCACGTGCAAGATAAAAGATCAACGCATGTATAACCACCCCCTACTGACCAATCAGTGCTCCAGAAAATTGCATCAGCATTCATTGTAGAACTTGTTGAACTTGATGCATGGAGGGTATAAAGTTTTTAAAAACCATCAAACATCAGGTTTTTTAATTTCTGAGTTGATACTGATCTCCAGTAAAAAAATGTAGATTCAAATATGAAACTTTATTCCTATGTTGTTGTTGTTGTTGTTTTGTTTTGGGTTTTTTTTCCCCTCAGTGGTTTTATTGATCTGTAAGGCTAAACATATATAAAAAAAATCCTAAAATAGGGCACCTCTTGTACTTGCTGACCTTTTGCACATAGTCTGAGCCTCAGTGTGATTTTTTTTTTTTTTTTTTTTTTTTTTTCTTTTTTTTCTCCTCAAACATTAAATCTGTACTTGCCCTGTTAAACACTGTCACGGCTGCAGCTTATAAAATACAGCTTACATTGTCTTTACCATAAACACGTCTAAGCAATGATAGAGCTGTGATACTGATAAGTCTGTTCACTTAGTCTGCCTCTTATGTTCTGCCAAAGCACTTACAATATATATATTCATACAGTGTTTTTTCTTCTTCCCATACATACACTCGCTCTACTTTGGCTGTAGCTGCTGTGTTGCTTTCAACCTGTAGTATGTGTTCACTTTGTTTTATTTTTGCGTTGTGCTTTGATTGTCTTTATAGGGTTACTCGCTCTGCAGCCAATTTTTAGAAAAATTCCACAGCTTTTTCCGTGACACACCTTTGTGTTAACATGCACACAGGAATGGGAATGTGGCAGGATGCACATTGCAGATAGTGGGTTGATTCTGATGTACCAACATGTACACAGACTAATGTTAATGTAAGTGCACGCTTCTTAAATTGAGGTTTACTTTGCATGTTTCTGCACACAGTGCAAAAATCTGAAATGAAAGATGATCTCCATTTTCCCATACACATAAGCAGCATAAGAATTAAGCAAGACTGAGAGGAAAAAATGTGCTCGTATAAAGTTGTTGATGGTAAATGCAAATTAAATATAAAGTGCATTAATTACTTAACTGCAATGGACAGCTATGGATACTTTAACCAGAAGAATTAAAACATGAGACCCAAAAAGCTCTGCAAAGCTTAAATCTGCTACTGCCTGCTTCCCCCCCCCCACCCCCTTCTTTTCTTCTTTTTTCACTTCACACACACATTTGCATTGGCGCATATGAGGATGACAACCATGGTGTTTGTCTCTGTGGCCCTAATGCCATGTGTGTTTTTTTTTGTTTTTTTTTCAGGAGAACTCAGAAGATGATAAGAAGAGGGGACGTTCGACAGACAGTGAAGTTAGTCAGGTTAGTGTGAAGATGCCGAAACCTCTCCCAGTAAAGCAGGAGTGCCGAAAGCTCCAGGAACATCATTACCTTCTGAGATTATCATAAAGTGCTGCAGTTATCAGTTAATTTTCGTTAAGTAAATAGTCAGACGAGTGTGAACGTCATAGACTGCATGTAAAGCCTATGTAAGTGCATGCCTTAAACCAAAGTCCATCTGGACTCTGGTCTAACAACTCTGGAGTCATCTTGGAACCAGTCTGATCCTAAACAAACTAGGAAAGAGCCAGAACCTCAAACCACAGTATCCAGAGCACCAACACTGCTCAACACACCACAAACAAAAAGTGTAAAATTTCTACATCTTTACTAAAACACAAGAGTAGAGAGGTTTGCTACAACATAGCTGAAACTGTCATAAACATCTATGGTCATGCACCAGGGCAACAACATTAATTAGTATGTACTAATATGTTGCCTGTTTTTACTACTTAAATTTTAAGCCAACCACCTTCTTTGCTACTGCAAAGATTTCTATTCAGGATTCTTTGAGTCTCCTCACATGACGTGTCTGCTTAAACCTGCAATCTCTCCAATGTCCTGTAGGGGGCGATCCCTCTGGTTGCAAAAAGACGTCTAGTTCTACATGTTAAAAAAAGCCTTCATGGCAATGGCAAAAACACTTAGGTTGAGACTTGACAACAGGATTCTTCATAATGGCTACACCTTTTAAATACAGCCAATGGTGACAGCTATATATAAATGTTGCACAGTCTCTTTGTTATCTCCTTCATCGATGACTAGCAGGGGAACCAAAGCACTATCCTTTTCCTGTTTTAAGTCCACAAATGAGCCTGAAATTTTCATGGAGATTTTTCCCTGAAATCCCCAAACAGCATACTTATCTCATCTGCCTTAAAATATATTGTTGTGTGGGTCAGTCCCTCATGTTCAATCGAATCTTTGACTTTGGTTTATGATTTGTCCTCAGCGATAAATGAGCAGTGTTCATTGTACTGTAATTAAACAATGATGTGTTATTGGGCAAAAAACAATTGTTGTCCATCAGATAATGGAGCAACAAGAGCAGTGCTTTGAAAAGTCATTGATTAAGACATCAGGTTAATTTTTAATTAATTCATGTATTTTTTTTAATATTTTTCAGTCGCCTGTGAAGAATGGAAATCCCTCCTCTTCGTTATCCTCTTCTTCCTCCTCCTCTGCTTCTTCTTCCGTCTCGGGACTGACCTCATCTTCAATGATCTCTATGGCGACCATCGCTGGGGGAGGAAGCAGTAGCTCTGGGGGCAACAGTCATCACAGCAACTCAGCAGGTCATCTCACCAACACTTCCGCTGGCAGCTACAGCAACGCCACCCAGCAGCCGCCGCACCCGTCAGCGCAGCAGCAACAGGCCAAAAACTCCGTTAGCTCCTCTTCCTCCTCCTCAGCTCCTATCTCCAACTCCAGCACCTCCACCAACAGCCACCCTGCCTCACTGGCCGCCTCTCCACCCAATGCCAGCACACAGGAGCTCCGTGCTTCAAATTCGCAGCCGCAGGCTCCATCAGGGTCCACGCCAACCTCCAACAGCCTGGGCCTTAGCCTGGGCCTCTCTTTGGGGAAAGGCATTTCGGGCGCCGTCACCACCAGCCCCATGTCCGGAGGCCTCGGCCTGTCGGGGATGCCGGCATCCCTGACGGGCACCATGGCAGGCCTTCTGTCCAGTAACACCCCTGCACCCTACGCTCAGGCGGTCGGCTCCAGCTTACCAGGCTCTTTGGGTGGAGTCAGCACAGCAACGACCAACAGTGCTGTAGGCTCCATCGGCAGCGGGAACATGACAGTCGGCGGGCCGACATCCTCGACAGGTCTGCTGGGTGCAGCGCCGGGCGTGGTTGGCTCTGGGATTCTGGGTTTGGGCTCTAGTCAGTCAGGGGTGCAGGGCTCATCCTTGGTGTCACCGAGCTCGGTGGGAGGTTTAGCCCCAGGTAGCGGAGTAGGAGTCATCGGGAGCAACGGAGGCAGCTCGGGATCAGCAGGGAGTGGAGTAGTAGGAGGAAATTCGCTCCCTGTCCGACCACCGAGCCGACAGAAGCAGAACGGTAGCACTAGTGAGTATCTAATGTCTGCGTTTTTCCAGCACCTGTAGAAATAAAGTTTCAGAGAGAAATTACACCTGAGGATGATTTCTAAGTGCATTTATGTATTTATGTTTTTATTACAGGTTACAGTGCTGTGGTAGCAGACAACACAGCAGACTCCGCCCTCAACAGTGCCAGCCAATCCGCCCTCAACAGTGCCAGCCAACCCTCATCTTTGACCTCTACAGCCAATCAGCCGTAAGTAGCCAAAGCAGCTGGTTAGAGGACATGATTGTTTTTATAGAAGCATTTTAATGAAATTGACTGTCACCACTACCCTCTCCTTTTTGTTAGACTTTATTTCTTATTTGTCTGATTAAAAATACGCGTACAAAGCATCCTTAGAGCCGCTCAGATTCCATAGCTAAAATGACTGCATTAAAGTCTTCCTATATGCACTTCTAATTAAAAGCCTTTTAACCTTCGGCCTGCACAGGAGTATTTGTCAAAGGGGATTTTATTGCGAAACTTCTGCTGCTTGTGGAAAACAAGACTTTCTGGAACTTCTTTAGATTTGTGCTCCTTTTTGACTGTGACCCCAGCCTAAACAAATCCATGTTTCCTATTTCCAGTAAGGACACTGGTCCCAGTCTACTGGGCTCTATGAGTTTGTCATCCAACTCTCCATCCCCGGCCTCTTACAGCGAGGCCAAAACGGTGAGCGGCAGCAACCTGTTGAATGGGCCAATGTCCTACTCACAGCAGTCCTCCGACAGCATCAAGGTGAGACACATTTGAACATACGAAGGTGAACAGCTATGTTTTTAATCGTTTTGGGGGGATATGGGAGTTTGGGATTTGAGTGTTGTTTGCTAAGAGAGCAACTTAATCTCCCAAATCTCCACAGACTATTCATTTGCATGCAGACACAATAAGAATGGCCTTTGCTTTAATTAATTTGTTCTGCCAACAGTTAAATCCAAAGGGGAGATGATTAGTCTCATTACTGCTGTTTGTTGATTAACAGAGCTGTTTAAAGCAAATTTCAGCAAACACTGAGAGAACAGTGCCAAAAATCAATAAATGTCGACACGGAGGAACCAAATACCTGCCAAGTTAGGTTGGTACAGTAATGTTTTAAAGAGGTATGAATATACACCGATCACACACATAATGACCCCTGACAGGTGAAGTGAATGACTCTGATTATCCCTTCATCATGGCACCTGTTAGTGAGTGGGGATATCAGGGACCAAGGGAACACTGTGCTCAGAGTTGATGTATTAAAAGCAGGAAAATTGGGTAAAAATACAGATTTGAGCATCAGAACTGGACCACAGAGCAACAGGAGGCCTGGTATGATGAAATGGCTTTCTTTTAAATCTTGTGATTGCTGCGTGTTTGTGCCGTGCTTACCTGGGGACCATCTGGCATCAGGATGTACTATTTGAAAGAAGGCAAGCCAGCAGAGGCAGTATGATGCTCTGAGAAATGTTCTGCTGAGAAACTTTGGTTCCTGCCATCCATGTGGATGTTACTTTGACATTTACCACCTAACTAAGCATTTCTGTAGGCCATGCACACCCTTTCATGGAAACTGTATTCCCTGATGGCTATGGCATCTTCAGCAGGGTAATGCATCCACCCACAAAGCAAAAAATGGTTCAGGAATGATTTGAAGAGCAGAACAATAAGTTTGAGGTCTTGATTTGGTCTCCAAATTCCCCAGATCTCAATCCAGTTGCACAAGATGTGCTGGATAAACAAGTCTGATGCATGGATCCCTGACCTAGCAACTCACAGGACTTGGAGGAACTGGTGCTAACATTTTGGTGCAGATACCACAGCACACTCAGGGGTGGGGTTGAGTCTGTGCTTTGACGGATCAGTGCAGCAGAAGGGGGGCAAACAGAATATTAGAGGTGGTCATAATGTTGTGCCAGATCATTGTAAGTTCAAAAGTGATCTCCAATTATACAGTGTTTCCATGGGGATATAAAAAAAAAAGAGTAAGATCATTTGATTCTTGATGAATGAAATGTTAAAGCTGCAAAATCTGAATTACTGAAAACTTGCAAAAACAACAGTTTTTGCTGGAGAATTTGCAGCCCTGTGAATTTCATACAAACTTCCTGTTGTATAAAATTTCAAGGCGGTGTAAATCTGTAACAGAGCTTATAGAGTCTTTACATAAAAGTGAAGTTGAACCATGGCGACAATATTTAATATTTATTAGTATCAGGAGAAAAGTCTGTGGGATCATTTTAGCTGGTAGGTATTCGAGACTCAGTGTGAAGTGAATATTTTACCAAAATTGAAATGTTTAATTTGCCCAGTGTGAATTTCTTCCATTTCGTATCTTTGCATACGCACAATTGAGCTCGAGTTAGCCTGTGACTAAACGTACTAATTTCTTTGGCTTTAAGTTCAACTTTATTTTTATGGAATATGTTAGACTAACTCAGTGTTTCTCCAACTGATTTTGGATGATCTGAGAAAATATGGAGAGTAAAGTAGGACTTTTGTAGGGGATGTACAGAAACAAGAGGTTTTTTGATACTAGAGTGCTGACCTCCTTCACTAAAACTCATCTTCGATCTTTTTATATTCTTCATGATTTGGCACTCAAACAGTCTGAATGGCTGCACTACAGACCAATCTAAAGTATCTTTGAACCCCCTGGATGTGCTTGCAGACGAGTACACACAACTTTAGGTCCACCACATAAAACCTGACCGCAGTCAACACACCAAACGAGAACAATAATTTCTCTATGGATGTGGTTTTAGTCGATTTTGTTTCTTGTAGTAACAAAAATCTCTGATCTAAGAGTTAAAGTAAATCACATTATTGCAGTATGATATTGAAGGACACTCTCCAAGCTATCCACGTACTTGCGAACATATAGTGCATTATTTTTGTTGTTGTTTCGTCATGTCATCTTGAAATCACTCCTCAAGCTGCCTGACGCTACGTCACATGCATCTTAGGAAGGGAGGGCACAGGAGCAGAGAAACCAAACAGCCCGAAAACTGAAGTCAAAGTGATTTCCATGACAACATTATCAGTGGTGCGGGAACTCGAGTTCCTGTGTTCAAGCAGGTATGATAACTCTGTGCACACGTCCTGGAGAATCTTTTTTCCCAAGTGTCTCCTTGTCTGTCCTCATCAGCCCCAAGAGCCTCTGAGCAGCCTCAAGTCCATGGCCGAGCGAGCAGCAATGAGCTCAGGGATCGAGGGAGATGTGACCTCCCTGCACCTCACCTCAGGTAAGACACACACACACACACCTTGATAAAAAGAGATGGAGGGTTACCATAGAGCAGAAATAGAAAAGCTGTGTTTTAATGGAACAAAATGTCATCTCACCTCCCACTCTCAGCCGCCTCTGAACAAAAACTGCTGATGATATTATCATCCCTGACTCAACTCCACTTTTCTTTCTCTCCATTTCCAAAACCCGAATCCCTCTCATCGTCACTTCCCCTCACTCTTTCCTATTCAGAAATATTCCCCAGCAGCACTACGGCCCCTTCAGGCCCCCCATCAGGACCTCAGCCCTCGCTGTCAGAAGTCAGCATCCCCCCATCGTTGGGGGTGTGTCCGCTGGGCCCGGTTCCCCTGTCCAAAGACCAGGGCTACCAACAGGTCATGCAGGAGCAGGCGTGGACGCATATGCCACACCCATCCGACTCCGAGAGAATCAGGTGCAGTGAAATTTTTACCACCCACCTTTTCTGCAGTCAGAAAAAGCATCGTTATACACAACACACTACAGGCAGCTTCACAAACAAACAACTGTTTAAATTCAGAGGAGGCCAGGTTCAAGTCAGCTGTAAAATAAATAAATAAAAATAAAATAAAGCCCATTTCTTTACCTGAATCTAAGAAGACTCAGTAGTTCACTGCGGTACAACAGTGAGTGTCTACAGTCATCTGTAAAACATGGTGGAGACTCTGTCATGCAGAACTAAGTCGTACATACAGAAAGTCAGATTTGCATCCTCTATGCAATATAACCTGGAAGGTTACTCACTGATAATGTCTTAGTTCTGCAGCATGTCAGTGATCCCAAACACATCCCAGTGCAGTATATTCAGTTCACTGTGTTGAATAAAGGTGGTCATACCAAACATTGACTTTCAGGCTCATTAGTGCTGCACTTTTCTTCCCTCATATACTGTTTTCCACTCATAGCATAGAATGAAATGACATGAAATGTTGTACATGCACAACAAAACTGTGGAAATTCATGTTTGTGCACTTTCCAAACATAAATAAATCACTGTATCTATTCCATATTTACCCATTTACAAGTGACTTAACTTTTGACCAGCACTATACACTACAGTTGTTAAAAGATCTCCTCACAGTGACTCTATCAAAACATCTACGGATCAGATTGGACAAAAGCGCCTCAGCTCTTTGTGTAAACAATAGTAAAAAATATTTAAAAGAGCAAAATTCAGTCAACTGAAGTCAGTGGGAGAAACTGCAGCACAGGGAATAAAAACCCCACTGCTTTATTCGATTTGTGTGTAGTACAGTCTGATACTGGAGTGCTCAGTAATGTAGCCCACCTGTACACACACAGTCATAATTGCAGAAGTGATTATATTGGTACAGTATCTACAATGCAGTCAGCCCACACAGATACAATTGACATTTAAATCAAACACTCAAACCCTCTTGTCCCACAGTACCTGTTGTGCTTTACAGATGAGAGCGCGCACACACACACACACACACACACACACACACACACGCAGAGCGTGGATTTTGTCTTGTTGTGATTAAAACATGACTCTGTAATAAAAGCGTGACAGACGTGTTTGTTCCACCTGTTTCTTAAAGTATAATTTACCTTCAGCTTACACGCACACACTTGTTTCTCCTACACGCACAGAGCTCATTTCCTCCACGTTTGATTTGAAGTGCTCACATTAGTCAGACACTCGCACACTTTCTGTTCTGCTCCGTTTGTGGGACTCTGTTATTTTAGGCGCGCCCTCGGTGCACACAGCTTCATGGAAACAGACAAACTGGGTTTGTCATCATTCTAAAAATACTCGGAAAAGTGCATTTAGGTAGAGAGAGTGACCCACTGCTGAATTTTCCTACTTTCTGTGAATCCATCAGGGAAGGAAAATCTTTATATAGATCATTGTGTACGTACGACCCACATGTTCCTCAACATGTGACATCTCGGTCTTCAGATCACATGTTGGTAAAATGAGTCTGCCGTGAGAATAACTCTGATTCTCACAATTAAACACATTATAAATGTTAGGCTTTGATTTTTCTTACATTTCGACCAGTTTGTAGTTTCTGATGTCACGGTGTCAGTGGTTCTGATTGCCCATCTTGACTTGGTGTTTACAAATGGGAATCTCAACCTGTTGCTTTACTTTATTTTTGCACTTGTAGTGTTTGCATTTCTTTATATTTATTTTTTTAAAAAGCCTTCAAACAGAGCTTCTTCACTTTTAACTGTGCAGAGACGATGGGTGAAGTCTGTCGATGAGGGTTGTTTAGGTCATGGAAGAAATCCTAATTGGTTATTTTGTTCTGCTTATTTTCAGCCCCATATTTTTATTCTCAAGCTCTACTAGAGTAGCTTAACGTGATTCACGGCTCAACAAAAATCCATCTGAGCTTTCGTAGAGCCCATCAGTTCATCTGCTTTTAAGGCCACCCTCTCTTTAAGCCACCTGTCTTCTGATTGGCTGCCCCTGACAAATGGAAGGTTTTAAAGGGAGGTGCTTCAGTACTTTCACCTTTTTCTGACAGCACAAGTTTTAATCGTGGATTTTCTTAAACATCTAATATAGTTGAGATGAAAAACTGATTTTTAGGTAAAGATGTTTAAAAAAATGAGATCAAGACAAATTTTTTTTCATCTTTTCTGTTTCTCCCCCCTTCTATACTGAAGATAAGACTTTAGGAATGCAGCGTGTTATCTAAAAAGTTATGCTAAATTCTTGCCATTTTCTTCATTTATAAACCATTAACTCCCCTCTCTGTCTGTATTACAGGCAGTACCTGATGAGAAACCCCTGCCCCACCCTGCCTTTCCACCACCAGGTGCCACCGCCCCACTCAGACACTGTAGAGTTTTACCAGAGGCTTTCCACAGAGACCCTCTTCTTCATCTTTTACTACCTGGAGGTAAGCGGTGTTGGTCCGTTTCTGCTTAAATGTTGTTTACAGCAAACTCTTTCTGTGAGACTGTTTTAGGTTATAATTGGATCTGCTGAATCGGAATTTGGAGGATGAAGATGATTAGTTTAAATGAAAGAAGGGCCTGTTAGGGAGTCCAGGGTCAAGACTAAATTGATTACACTAAAGTCAGATTTAATTTAGGCTCATGAGGTATTTATGAATCATATTACAAGTAAAATTGAGGATTTCTTTCTCCTCAGAGCCAAAACGTGCTCCTAATTTAGTCTCATTTCTCAGCACTCGTCTTCTCCTCTCTCCCTCTCTGCAGGGCACTAAGGCCCAGTATCTGGCAGCCAAAGCCCTGAAGAAGCAGTCGTGGAGGTTCCACACAAAGTACATGATGTGGTTTCAGAGGCACGAAGAACCCAAGACCATCACTGATGAGTTTGAGCAGGTGAGAATCACATCTGTGTGTTCAGCCGCAGAGTTTAAAAATGTTAACGATATGGATGTTTCTGCAAACATTTAGTCGTGCGTTGACCGCCTTCCTCTTTGTCTTCAAACTTAGTGTTTTCTTTGCTTATTTTAGGGAACATACATTTACTTTGACTATGAGAAATGGGGCCAGCGGAAGAAGGAGGGCTTCACGTTTGAGTACCGGTACCTCGAAGACCGAGACCTCCAGTGACGTGCAGAGAGAAGCGACAGGACTGACAGCTGAGAAAGTGAGAGATGGACGCATGGAGAAGGTTGATCCACCTGCTGACATTCCTGGATTTGACCTCAGCTCGCTGGGAAAAGGAGACGTGCGGGCCGGAGGGGGGCGGGCGGGTTTCGTCCCTCCTCCTGACCCTCCAAATCCCGCCTTACCATCCTCACACCGGCAGTGATAACCCCTCCCACTCCTATCATCTCCTCCTTTCTTCTTTCTATCTCTTCATCAGCAGGCCTTTTTTTTTTTTTTTTTTTTTTTTTTTTTTAAATAAAAAATATTTCCTGGCTTAGACAAATCACACAAACACACACACAAAATAATCACGCGTATAATGTTCTACTATCCCCTGCCCTCGACTCTGAGTTATCCTGTTAATTTGGCTTTAAAACTGTTGCTTCTGTTAGCCCCGCCCTTTAAAGGCCAAAGATTATTGGTCAGTTATATTCTCAGCGCAGGCTCTGTCTACTTTAAACAGACCAATGAAAACCTGGAGATGTGAACTCCATCAGTGAGGTAACACTTCTCAGACTTGCATCAGCTGAGAGAAATGAATTTTAAAATCAAGTGAGAAGCAAACGAGGACGCGTCAAAGAGGATGAGCAGCCAGCTCTTTTCTGCTTCATGAACTTGACAGCTGCTAATGTGACGCTTCGCATAACCTGAGACATAATGATGCTGAGCTTCTGCCTTGTTTTCCACTGGTTTATAATCCAGATTAATTTGGATTTGGAGTAGTGGAATAAAATGATAGCAGGGCTTCATATCCGTGGACACACATCATTTTCGTGCCCGTTAATACGTCAGTCTTTCTGCTTCAGTACAAATTAGGTGGAGAACTTGAACAGCCACATTGAATCTACAGTGAAATGCAGTTGGTGGCCAGATTATTAGGTACAGCTGTGCACTTAAATCGCTCTTCTGTAAAGTCGACCTTCATGATCAGTGTGGTTGTCTCCGTTATTGAGGTGTTAACAGTGAAGTATTGGTTAGAGGTGGTGCTAACCAGGCTCACCTGCACCCTTATATATGTAAAAGTAAAGCTCATCTCCACAACAAGAGCTGATTGGGGTCTTGTTGGAGTAACAGGAAGTCATTCACAATGAATGAATCTGTTTAAAAGAGGGGGAAAAAAATACAAAATTTAGTTTAAAGTAAAAGTAAGCAGAACTAATGAAAACCTAATCATGAAATTTAAAATTATTTGCTGTTCTGCATTTTCGGATCTATTTTTCTAACTCGTTATATCATCAGACGCCGAAGGAGCTGAAATAGAGCAGCGGATATCAGATGCTGTAGGTGAGGCTATTAATGAATGAATTCATCCGCCTCAACAAGCGAGTAGAAGCTGATATTTAGGCCTAGCATCTCTTCCCCCAGTGTGGCGGTTATCATTGGAATCACAGGTGTCAAGTTCCTGAGGTGCAAAAGTGTTGGATTTCTGTGTAAAACAGCTGATTAATGAGGTCACCTGCCCTGCTGCTGTGACGATGAGGCGTCCTTTTACAGCTCTGTGAAGCCGGAGCTCAGCAGTTAGCTTCTCTCTTCTGGTCTGTTTGGGAAAACCAGCAGCCGAACGGGTAAACACTGGTCGTAGGTGGCACCGCAGGCCTCGCTCGCACTCCAGAGGTCCCGTTTCTTGTTATTGTTGTTGTCGGTGTTTGTTTACTTGTGAGGTGGTTCATGCTTTTTGTCCGCTGGTCTAAAAATATCCCGCCCTGCCTACTCCCGTCTATCCGCAGAGGAGGAGTGTGACAACGCAGCCGGCGAGGTGTTGGTAGTAACTGTCTTTTACCTGGTGGGCAGCGTTATGTCATAGTTTCACAAAAATGGCTTCAAACTGGGAGAAGCTTGGACAACTCAAGTTGTAATTAAATCTTCTCCTTTCCCAGTTTTCTCGTCATGCACAGTTTAAATTTTTCTGCGTTCACTCAAACGCAGCGGAGGTGCACGGGGATCCTCTCACGACTACAATAATGGCACTTATGAATACCTGCTGAAAGCTCAGTCCACAATGTTCCTCTATAGAGTTTTTGTTTGTTTTGTTTGTGCACAGATCAGATTGTGTCCACCTTCGCTGCGCTGGCTTGTCGGCAGAAATTTTCCCATCCGGCTGCCAGACAAATATACGATCAGCTGCTCATGTTAGTGTCTGCACGCAGCAGAAAGATGCTAACCAGGTGCTTCTGATAGCTTTCAACAAGCTAAGCTACAACTTTATTTAGGTTTGAAGCTTTATGCCTGAAAATACGCCAAAATGTTTTCATCCCAAGACGTCAGATACTGGCGTTTTGTCTTCAGCAGTACAGACAGAGGGTCGTTTTTGCATCTCTGACCAGAGCAACAGTGGACACAAAGATCAGAGAGGCCATGAAGCTCCGTTTGGGAGCTTTGTGTCCTGCTCTGTCTTGTTTATGACAGATTACTGTTGCTGCACCCAAGGGGGGCTCAAGCACACTTTTAGTAACATGTGAGAACGCTAGAGTCCCCCGCGTTCTGATCAGACCTTGGCCGGTCTTTAATCTGCCAGCCCCTTAGTGCAAAATCTGTGTGCTGCATTGGTGATCTATCAGCGCAGCTCCCTCACATAAATCAAGCCAAATATTTTCAGGACTGCGTGTGGGCCACTTCCTGTTTTGTGCCACATGTGAGAACTGACAAGTGTTAGAAAACAAAAAGCTCCTGACCTGCTCTGTTTGTGAAATCAGCCTCTGTGACATCAGCAGCTTTGACGGTGTCTGTATGAGACCGGGCTCATGCTACACCCGACACTCGGAGCGCCTCACACCCTGGACGTCTAAAACTGAGCAGCAGGTTAAAGCCAGGGGACGTGATCCTCTTAACACAGAGCAGCTCCAGCAGTTATCATGGTGGGTGTTGGATGCTGCCGGCAGCTGGATGGACAGTTTGTTCGTCTCCCACCAGCCTCTTCTTTCCTTCCCTTTTTCCTTCCTCCCTCCCTCGTCCTCCTCCTCCTCTCTGTGCTCGAGCACAAACAGAGCAACACCAGCACTGCTGCCCACATCTCCTGTGTCCTCCAGCTCTCTGCTCCATGTTTACACACTGAAGGGTTCGACTGAGCCGACTGGGCCCACACCAAACACAAACACACTCGTTCTCACACTGCCCGAGCTTCTTCCACAGCTGCCAGCAAAACTCAACAGCAGCTCATTTTTTTTCTTGTTTTTCTTGTTTTTGACACAAAACACTTGAGTTTCTGTCTCTTCCTCTCTCTCTTAGCCGCCGCCGCCTCTCCTCTTCATGCCAGGTAGATATTTCCTTTATTTCTCAGGAAGTATTTGATAGACCATTTTATGAGGAAATGTATCCGCCAGCAGCTCCCATTGCCACAGCACAACTACAGTATATCTTCCCCTCCAGGACAGACTCTCACCGCAGGTTTAATTTCCATCCTTTCTTCTCTTTACACCACAGCGGCCCTTTTCATTTCACTCTTCTTTCTTTTTTTTTGTTTTGTTGTTTTTTGTTGTTTTTAATAAAAATATCCTCCAATGTTTGGAGCAGCACCTGGAAGAGAGACTATCTTTATATTTTGTATCAAGTTTGTGATAGGTTGTGCTTTTTGTTTGTTTTTTTGTTTTGTTTTTTTTGTTCCAGAAATGGGGGAGATCATTTTAAAAGCCAGAGGAGAACGGGGACTGTTCTTTTTAAAGATCAGCGACTTCTCAAAGGAGTGTTTTTATAACCTGACACACAACTCTACACTTATTCACTTGACTGACAGTCGTGCTTTTAACTTTTTTGGGGGGGTTTACTTTTTTTTGACAAGCGGGAGGGATGAGAGGTCAATCCGAGAGCTGAAATGTGAATCTCTCTCTGCCCCTTGGCAAAGAAGTGTTGTATAGACTTCTCATCCTTCAAACTTCCTTATTTTTTTTCCTTCAGTTGTTGTCATCAGACAGCATGGAATAATGACACTTGCAAAGTGGCGCTGAAAAAGTAAATAATGACATAACCATGAATAAAGGATTGTAAAATATTAATAAAATAATTACTTTTCAGAAATCTGCACTTGTGTTTTGGTTTTTCTGGGAGTTTGGGAACATCTGAAGCTTCAAACATGATTGATGACGGGGGTGATTAGAGCTCATGTGAATATACAGGGTGGGCCATTTATATGGATACACTGTAATAACATGGGAATGGTTGGTGATATTAAAGTCCTGTGTGACCATGGTGGCCATTTAGAAGTCGGCCATCTTGGATACAACTTTTGTTTTTTCAATAGGAAGAGGGCCATGTGACACATCAAACTTATTGGTAATGTCACAAGAAAAATAATGGTGTGCTTGGTTTCAACGTAGCTTTCATTGGGTTGAGACCAGGAGACTGACCTGATAACTGTCTCGGCTTACTTTGGTAGTATGATTTGGGTCTTTGGACTGCAGTGAAAATGGACAATGAGTCTGCTCATATCTGAGTCAGAAGCAGCAGGATGGATTATACTATCAGTGGTCACATCATCAGTAAACACTAGTGGCTCTGTTCCACTGACAGCCACTCATCCCTATGTCATATTACCTGTCAAACATGGAGGTAATGTGCGTGCTTTGAATCGTGAGCCGTTTCTTTTCTCCTCCACACTGTTCTCTTCATTCATTTTGGTTTCATCTGTCCAAAGATTTTAGTTTGTTTGTTTTTTCCAGGCAGTCTCTTTAAGCAAATCTAATCTGGTCGTCTTCCTGGCTGTAACCAGTGGTTTGCATTTGGATGAAAACCCAGTTTCAAATCATGAAAACATCTCTTGATTGTAGACCCAGATGTCCCTAAACCTGTTCTTGTCTTGGTTTGATGCTGTGAACTTGTTTCTCTGAACCATGCAGGTAATCACAATTCACACCTCGGCTTCACATTTCGGCTCATGTGGTTAGGTAGAGGATCACCAAGGGGTCCTTTGTCCATCTTTGGGGGGAAACTCCTACTGGGTTTAAATCTGGGACTCCCCACCATTTGACCTTAGAACTGAAGAAGCTTCTCAGATGAGAAGTGAAACGTCTTCAAACAACTTAAAGAAGTCCAGACGCTTTTCTTTCCAAGCTCCTTAGACTACGATGACCTGGATGACTGAGAACCTTCACAGACACATGCAAGTAATTCTGTCCTCATGCACGCTAGTCGTCTTTTATGTTTCCATTTTGGTTTTGTTTTTGGCCTCCTCTGCTTCCATCAGCATCTGTTTGAACCTCATATTGACATCCTGTGAGCAGCTACCAAATCTGAACAACAGCAATCAACTCCATGGTTGTCACTCCAGCTGTGATCTTGTTACTTCTGGGACCTGACAGGTGATAAACGGCAGTGCATTACATCATCTGCCAGGACCTTTCATGGCAGGCTTATGTGATAAGAGCATCACGCTTTACCATTTCTGATTGTGACTGTATAATGTGGTGCCGTATGGAATCAAAAAGCTGCATGTGCTGCTTGTTCTCTGCATTTGTTTCAAGGATAATGTTAGAATCCTTTATTCATATGTTCTTTGTTGCTCATGGTTCTGTTTCTGCACCCAGAGGTCTTCTGTCTGCACGGGGAAAAAGCTCTTTACTTTTTCATTTACATTCATGTACAGTTAGGAGAAGCTTTTTCCATTTTGTGCAACACTTTTACTCATAAATGGCATTTCTCTACATTTATGGATGGTTGCATGTGGATTATTGTTCTGTTCTTTTACTTTGTTCCCTTTGTTAAATGGATGTAGGTACTGCTTATTTCATAGATAAAAAATGTATCTACTATATACTGTATCAAGTATTTATAATCACTTCCACTCAGACCTGCTGCGGCATTAAAATCTCTGGATGCTGTATGTTAAAGACTGTTTTACACTCGGATTTCTTTTTAGCATTAAGTCAGTTCATTTTTCTTGAAGTACTGAGTGTAGAATATCAAACCGGCCCACACGAACATCACATGACTCCACCGCTTTCAGCTTCACCTGGACGTCAGGTGAAAACGTTAACTGTTTATTGTCATACTTTGTTTTAGGACTAATGTGGGAGAGAACTTCTGTACAAAGGCAGTAATCACAGATAACATAAAGAATAAAAAATGTGAATCATATTTACAGAGATTTAAATAAGAGCACTCAGGTATTTGCACTGTTTAGGCATTTTGCCTGTTGTAAGAGCCGTCCTTGATTTGCCCCTGACTTCAGCGCCCCGAGTCCCCTGACAGACGGCGGCAGCTTAAACAGCCGGTGTCCCGGGTGTGTGCAGCCCCTCGAGATGCTGCGTGCCCTTTTGAGACAGCAGGTGGTGTAGGGGTCCTTCAGAGAGGGAAGGGGGGCGGCCAATCATTTTCAGGGCGATGTTAATGACCCTTTGTAGTGCCTTCTTGTGTGCCATGACGAGCTTGAGGCCCACACAAAGTTGCACTCCATGCACACACAGTCAGCAGATGCTTCTATATTTCTATTTAAAATCTGTTTATCTCCGCTCTTCTCTTTTTTTTTTTGCTGTTTTTCTATGTATGTTATTGAGCTACGTTGTTTTGTTTTTCATCTTTTAGCAGCAATTTGTCAACTCTCCAACAGGTGACAGATTAAAGGAAAAAAACAGTGTAATATATGCTGGTAATGCACTGAGCTACCATGTGCTGCCAGGTCTTTAATCTATCAAATTTGTGGACATCAACATTAATCCAAATGATCTTCTTTCTTTCAGTGTTTTGATGAAGATGACTGAGCTGACTGTCATTGGTTAAACTCGACTGCAGGGTTCAGATCTGGTGGATCTGAAGGTGATTACACTGATTCACATCATGTTTACGCACAAACCTTTTAGTGAACTGATTTTTTTTTTTAAATATTGCTCAGAATATTGATCAGAAATAAATACATTGTGCTTATCATCTCATGTGAACTCTGTGAGTTCATGGAGTTTAAAAAGTGGCAGGCAATAAAACGATAAAGGTTTTTGCTGATACTGTGTGTTGCTGAGTTTTGACCTCTTGAAGTTGTGTTAGGAAGGCTGACTGTGTTTCTACAACTCTGTTTACTGACATTTTCCCCACAGATCCAAATGCAGATGTCACTGAAGTCTCTGTTCCTCTCCAGACTTGAGCCAGCTGAGCAGTCTGACTGAGCACAGACCATCTGTGTTCAGACATTAAGCCCTCCTCCTCAAAGTCATTAAGATCTCAGCGTTTTTTCCTACAAGCATGATCAGATTATTACCGTTGAATCGTATCCTGCTGCTCAGCTGTCCACAAGCAACTGTGTTTATTGTTTTCGTGCTCTTCTGTTCTGGTTGTTTTTCCTTTAATTTCTCTGGATATTCAACAGAATAACAGGTATAAAAATCCAAAAGCCAACCACACACGCTCACATGGAACAGGGTTCATGCAGAGAGTGCAGACCATAAAACCTGGAGTACATCCAGCCATCATCCTTCCACAGAATCATCTGCACTTAAAGCAGCCTCATCATTATCATCACCTACCACTTTGATAAGAAACTGACTCATCCCGAGCGTTTGTGATGGAGACTTTTTACATCGTGCACCAGCTGCAGCCATGACCGCTCATGCTAGCAACAGCTCATTTCTACAAAATATAAAACCGAACTTCATGAACTAGACACTCGGAGTTTAACAGGAGCTCAGCTATGTCCTCACATCTTTGGGTTAATTTTATTTTACTGATGCTTAAACACGTTCTTATTATAAAGTGTGAAACGCTGTGGATTTGTCAGATGGCATCTACACCTCACCAGTGTGCACAAAGGACCCTTTGGTGACACTCTGTGACACAGTGACGCCAGCAAATAATGGTCCTGCAGATCAAAGAGAGTCATAGAGGTTGGAGGGATGGAGGCAACATGAGTCACAGGATTATCAACCAGGAGACTGTCCCTGATGTCCCATTTGGACCTTTGGGTTCTTCACTTGCTGAGTTGATTGATTCACTTTCTTCTTTAACTTGGTTAGCTTTAGGTAAAAAATTGTGTTTTGGATTTAATGGCACCATTTTCCAACAATAACGCTGTGCATTGTAATGGGTAATGTAACCCTGGGACAACTGTAATGGGTTTATACGTGATGAATAGCTCACTATTCCCATAACCCCGTGCTCCAAAAGACGCCTTAGGCTTGACTGCCAGTATACCAGCGGCAGTGACACATCTTTGATATCCTGGGAATAGGAAGGGTCTGGATTCAGATAACAGTCGAACTGTGGCTGTGGCTTAACTATTTTCTGTACTGAGCTGAACTGTTGATCATATTCATATTTTTCCATGAGCATCGGACTCAAACGTGCCTCTTATCCCCCAAAACCTCACAGTATGCAGTTCGATATTGAAAGTATGCAGAAAAACATTTCAGAGATCAAAAATCTGTGACAGTCACTGCTGTGGACACACTTCATAGTTTTTAACAGCCAGTTTCATTTTGTTCTTCTTCACAGCTGGTTAATGGACACACAGCAGTAGCCCATACACTGGTTGCTTGCGACACTGCCCCCTTGTGACAATATGTAAACAATGCTCTCCAAAGCTGTCCATAAGCCAGGACCGCTTCAGTCATGTTTCTGCCTCCAGTCAAATAGAGATCATCTAGATTGGCCACACCCTGGCAAAGTCTGGACATGCAGGAAAAATGTACATTTCCTGACTGGAGTGTCCTTGTGATCG
Organism: Mchenga conophoros; assembly: GCF_057382185.1. Taxonomy (NCBI): domain Eukaryota; kingdom Metazoa; phylum Chordata; class Actinopteri; order Cichliformes; family Cichlidae; genus Mchenga; species Mchenga conophoros. Next base: position 6,218,214 of record NC_140546.1, on the reverse strand, counting down.
CTTTGATCATTAGCAGATTGAAACAGTCACCAACATTTGCACATTTTGTACCCCATATCATATCCCTGCTATTTCCCCTGGCAACTGGCAGCAACCTCCCAACCACTTGCCACCTGATCAAGGAATACACAATTTTCCCTAGAAATTGGCTGTAACTGGGAGCTCGCTTAGCAGTCTCTAGGGTTGCATGAGTGGAAGTTAGCAATCAATTTCCAAGCAACTGTCCGCAGGCTTCAACAACTGCTTCTAACCAATCAGGGAATTCACATTTTTCTCTAGAATCCACTGGTTATCTGTTCGTCACCAACCAGTCTCTACCTGGGTGACTGGGTGACCACTAGTCATTGGGTGGTGGAAACCAGTGGGTCCCCAAACTCTACTTTGAGAACCAACTCTGAAGCATTTAAATTGTTATTATAAATACGCCTAATTCTCTACTTAATGAGCACAAGCTGCCCTGTGTCCTCTGACTGGTGGACTGATGCTGACATCCATGATGTTTACAAAAAACAAAAACAAGTACACATTTAAACAGTTTGAGTGCCGAACATTATGAAGTGTGACTAGTTTAAATTCATTTCCATGTGAGGACAGTAACAATAGATGTCTGTTGGCCTGATCTATTATCAGTGGAAATACATGGAACTGGTTTAGACTGGGCAAAGTAATGAAGCATTTGATCCCACGCTGAGCACAATGTTCAAAGGGAAAACCCAAATGCAGACAAAAACCAGGTCGGACTTCAAAGGGCACTTTAGTCACTAAAGTGCATTAGGCGCTGCACATTGATGACAGGAAAAATCTAAAAAGGGCAAACAGGACAAATACAAGCAGGAAGCCAACAAAAGAGGAGCAGGAACTGGAGGGAGAAATGATGACCAGCACAGACACTCATTAAATACACATCAGGGAGAGAACGATAATAAGGAACAAGCAAACTCAGTCAGGAGGAGAGCAAAGGGGAAAGAGGAGAATAAGTACAAACATAAACAACAATTATAAACCGTCCGTCAAAATAAAACAGGAAGTGATTGACAATGATATTATAAAATGCTGAAAACGTTAACTCATAAAGACAGTGAGATAAAGTCATTTAAGAGCCAGATAGAAAACAAGAAAAAAACAGCAAAGATTAAATTTAATATCATTCAATTTTACCCCACAAAATTATCCTGTTACTTTGCTAAACTGCTGGGTGATTAAAATATCTAATTCTTTTCTTCAACATTTAACTGTTAAACGTTTAAACACATCCTAACACACCCCGATGCCTCAAGAACCTTTACTGCACATTCAAATCTGTCATTTCTGAGGCTCAAACAAGTTAGACATATAACTGAAAAGGCCCAACGACGTGACATCCTGGTGTTTGAGAAGTCAAGACAATAACACCAAACATTCTCATTTCCAAATGTGACTCAGGATCTTTGCTGCATTTTCTTCCCCATCTAAAGCTTCTCTCCCCTTTTTTAAATATGTGTCCAAAAATGTATAAAGCTGTCATTTTCATCAAATTCATTAATTAATTCAATTCAGTTTTATTTGTACAGGCAGACCCTACACAACACAGGTACGCAGAGTGTTCCTAAAGTGCACCTCAGCAGTAAGTTGGTTCCACCCACACATACACCCACCCACACCCATTGCCTCCATCCTGTCCGTCACCTCTGGGCAACCGCTGCCCCACTTATTTACACTCTCTGTGCTTTCATGTGCCTGAGCGATGTTTGTTTACTCCTCACACGGTGCAAACCGCAGCACGACATATGGAGATGTGACTCCATATGTCCCTGTTTTGCTGTTTGCCAGCGTGACGGCTGCAGAGACTCGCTATCTCCTTCTTCTTCCTTGGCCATGTGCGCTACATTTTAACACGACTTAACCGAGGTCAAAGCCTGCAGATGTGTTCCCTGTTTTTTTGAACATTTCTCTTTACAAGTTGTGATGTCTCAAGTCCTTTTTTCTGAAGCTTATGTGTGAAAAGATTTGAGTTTGTGCAAGCAGTCGTGTGTGTGTGAGGAACATAATATGAGTGTTGAGCTGTGTGCATGCAACCATATGTCACTATCTGGTACTTCTAATGCGGCACATTTTTTAATTTGTATTTTTATTATGTAATTGAACATTGTAGTCTCATAAAATGTGAACTTACATAAAAAAACAGTAAAGGAAAATCCTCTGAGATGTACTCCCTGAAACCCTGTTTAATTAAATTTATCCAGTAGGTCTTCTTAGGCCTCAGTCATGCAGGCCTAGAGAGTGGTTGGTGACTCAGCGGCAACCACTTCCATTATTCCCCAACCAGTTGGCATGTGGTTGCTGGCTGTTGCTAGGTCACATGGTCCTGCATCAAAACCCTCTGTGTGATTGCTTTGGTTATCACCACATTGCCACAGACGCACATAGTTTTCATGAAAGACGCCAACTTATCTGCAAATATTTGTTAACAACTTGCCGAGCAGAAACTTACGCGATACACAATCTAATGTTTGGTAGCAAGTCAACATCTTCCAGGTCAGCAACCTGCTGGTTTTTCTGTGAATTATAAAATCATAATGATGATGATGAGGTCTGCAGTTCTTTAGATGTTGGTCTGGGTTCTATTTTTGATGAGCTCTGGAGATATTTTAATATGCCAGCCATCCGGGGCAGTTTTCTAAATTAGTGGATAACAATTATTTTTTTCCACTGAGGGCCAGGTGGGTTGGGATAGCTTTTCCCCCCTCTCTTTATAAATTAAATCATCATTTAAAAAAACTGCATTTTGTATTTTCTCAGGTTATAATATGCACAAAAAGAAGAATAAGAAGAAAGAAATCAGGAAGGAGGAAGATATTAAACAGAGACAGAAAAAGCTGCAAATAACACAAAAAATATAAAAAGTGAAGAAAATGAGACCAAAGTCAGAGAGATGCTGATTCACACTGCACTAAAATCAGGGGCAAGGGTACCTAGACCCGGTTCGTAGAGTACGCTTGGGGAGTGTGATCGTGTGTACAGCGTCTCTTTATGTCTGTCTCCACGTTGGTTGAGTGTGGAGTGAGTGCATATGAGAGCATGAGGGTGGGAATGGATGTTTGTATCTGTGTGTGCCTGTATGTCTGTGTCTATATGTCAGGTTGGGTATCAGACGCCACCTCTCTGGGAACACCTCAGGCCCTCCAAGGTTTGGAGGCCTATCTCCACCTACCACCACTTCCCCTGCCGGTGGCGGACTCCCTCAGGTGTCGGTGCGTTGGTGGTTCTTTGTGTCTGGGGGTGGGCGTCCAGGTACACACCGGCTCACTCCTTGGCGGCCGCTTATCGGGGCCTGGGGCTCGCTCGGGCCCCTTCGGGGGTGGGGTGCCCCCGGCCTCTCGGCCTGGGGCTCGGTCACTCAGGCACAGCTGGCGGCCGGCGGAGCTCACGGGCGCGTCACTGCAACTCCCCCTGGCTTCTGCTCCGCGGCTGCTGAGTGAACCCTCATCTGGGACTCTCCTCAGCTCTTGCTGGGACAGTGGCGCAGCTGCCCCTCTGTTGGTCTTCCATGGTCTCTTGTGTTCTGGGGGCCTCTGGATGTCTGGAGTTTTGATCTCCTCCATACCTGCTTCACACCCTGGAGGACGGGGCTGTGGCCCCCCCACACTCCCTAGCAGATCGTTACATGGAGAAACCTTTGGAATACAAGCGCGCTGATCCACACAGGTATGCACACGGGTGTTCACTGCTCGTAGACCCAAATTACACCTTTCTTGGCTGCTACTTCGAAGCACATCTGTCCTGCGTGCTGCACAACAACATTGAATATTTAGTATTTACTGCTGTTTACACTTAGCTAGATTAATGTGATGGTGTTGTGTTTAGTATGTTGCTTTTTTTTTTTTTTTGTCTTTTTTTGCTTGTTTTCTATTTTTCTCTCAACAGGTGATCCAGGAGATTTTTATTTTTTTTCTCCCCCCCTTTCTCACTGTCCCTCTCCCCTTCTGTTTTTCCTTTCCTTCCTCTTTCTTTCTCCCTTTCCTATCTCTCACTCATGTCTGTCCCGTCTGTAACATCTGAAAATAAAATATAATAAATAATAAAAACAAAGATCGACCAAATGGACCAATACGGCAATGCCACGATGATCCATTTGGCAAAATAAATCCATTGGGTATCCTTGTTGGTCTTCAGACAACAATTCTGATGGCTAAAGAACCAAATGGGACAGGCAAAAAAAACAAAAAAAAAAAACAAAAAAAAAACTAAAATCATCAGTAAACTCTCTGTTTGGTAGATTATGGTTGGTTATTCAAAGTGGAATTTTTATTCCATAAATTACTGAAATTGCAGATTCACCCAAGATTAATATTACAGGCAATTTTGGAAATTATTGCAAATTAGTAGAAGTCTCCAGGTAACACCAGTAATATGAAAATTAGGCTTTAGTGAGAATTCCCACCGATGTGAGTTTATTAAACACCTCCAGCTTCACAGCATTAGCTGGATGACCTATATTTGGGCCTCCTGGGCACACATTTAGGCACTTGGCTCAAATTTGTGCAACTAATCATTATGCCCAACCTAACAACACTTTAAAGTCTGTACTTTTCCCCCACCTCATGATCCTGGTGAAGCCAAAAGGAAAAACAATCAAGTTTTTTAGTTGTTTGCTACACAACGGCTGTCCTCAAACTGAGCTCCGTCACTACTCTCTCTTTTTCTTTTTATCTGCCTGTTTGTAAAAGTCTGATCTGGTTATGAACTAAAGAAAATACGTAGCCTTGTCAGCTTGATGTTTTTTTGTTTTCTTTTCCTTCTTAAACTCAGAGTCATTATTTGCAGAAGTGATTTTTCTAACATTACTGTGCACAGGGACGTTTTCAGTACCATTACCATTCAGTTCCGTTCAGTTCAATTTTATCTATTTAGCCACAAATCACAGCAACAGTCACCTTAATGCACTCAACATTTGAAGGTAAAAACCCTACAATAAATACAACTATGGCCACAGGTTGCCTGGTAACAAAGAAAGCATCGTTCACTGTGCCATAAGCTCCTGTAGCAGAATCGTCATGTTTATAAGAATCATAAACTAGCATCAGACATTTTCCAACGATACAAAGAGTCGCCTCTGGATGATAATTAATAATTATTTGAGTTATTATTGTGCTCCACCACTTCAGGCTTCACAGGAGAGACAATTTTCCCCTTCAAATTCACCGTGGCATTTCTCCCTCGGGTAAATTACTAAAGCCGACTGTTTTCTCAAACACGTCTGGTATCAAACAGCTACACAATAGCAAACCACCGATTTCACTTTAACTGATACAGCTTTACCCAACAAAAGAACACAAGAGTGGTATCAGTGAGCTCACTGCAGGAAAACGGAGTAGCACTCTGGGCACGTAGGCTACACCTCCACCTCCTTCAGCTGCTCCAATCTATTTATCATTAGAAAAAAATAATGTATTACCAATCCAGAAAAATCCAGAACATTTTTCTGTCTGAACGTGTTACAAAAGCTATAAACTCAAGAACAAGTGTTGGCAAAATTTATTTTTTATGAAAACATTTCAGATCTCTGGGATTCAAACTCCAAATGGACTCCAGTTACACTAAAATGTATTTCTCTTATCTACAGCTGAAGCTTAGATAATTTAGTCAACAGAAATATTTCAGACTTTTAGGTGAAGCTGAACAGAAAAGCTCATTTTTGGTCTCTAAAGCTGATATTTTAGACACAACCAGCACCTTAGCATACAAGTTATACAAGTTTGTGTGTTTCTGTGTGTTTCTGTGTGTGTGTTTGGTCATGTGTGCGGGTGACGCACTCACTGCTGGCCAGAGGACACTTTGACTCATTCCTGTCTGTTGACTGTACTGAGGTCTGGCAGGTCCACCACTGAGAGCAGCCCTGCGACGACTGTAGCGTCAAACATCACCCCCGCCCCAATCTGCCGCCTCCCACCCCCCTGCTGCCCTGGAGGAAGTGATGTAAAGGCTGAACACAATCAAAACACAAGTAGAAAACCAGGGGAATGGAAACAAAGAGAAAGAGATGAGCTCTCTGTGCACATTTAGAGGAAACCTGGTGACCCTTCACACTCCTGAAGGATTTTATTTTACATTTAAATAGTGAAAAGTGAACCAAAAACCTGAAATCTACATTTAAAAACCTAAAAAAGATTCCTCTCAGGTTCCCGAATACCTCGCAGCATGCAGGCATTCAAGCAAACGCCATCTTTGCGGTGACCTACATTTTACCGTCTTGACGCTCATCTGTTCAAACATGTTACTGCAGAGATGACTGTTGGAGGTGGTGGTGCTGAAGCAGATATTGGAAAATGCCCCAAGAAAGTTTCCCTGCCACGCTATCAGATCCTGAAGTGCCCGAGGCTCGGAAACAGCTGCTAACTGCAAAAACCACAGCTTCAAAAATCGCTCAGCCTCCTCCCTAACAGACACGCTGCTCTCAGAGCAGATCTTTCCCAACGTGGAGATGGGAGAGAAGAATAGGATGCGACACAGGTCGGGAGTCAGTGTGCACCTCGCATTAGGTTATTCCAGTCCACAGTCACTGATTGGAGAGTGACGTGAAAACAGCCTGCGGGGGAAACTAAACTATGACTCAATGACAGAACATCGCATCAGAGCAGGACAGCAGAAGAAAGCAACAAGCTGTCCCACAATCAACAGTCTTCACACCAAACAAGGCTGTAACAAGTTCAAGAGCAAAAATGTCCACAGAGGACTAAAGACTGGATACACTTATTTTATTATAAGATAAATAAGATATGGGGGCAACTTTAAGCTTATTCTTTAAAAAAAAAAACACCCACCTAAATTCTCAAAAAATTAATCAAAGATGTTATAACTTAGCCTGAACATAGATATTTATACTCATGTATCCGTCTAATTGAAAAATTGTTACTACTTGGCTACGATGTTAACCACCGAAGGTGAGAACACGTGGAAACCCTTGGGACTAAAGAAATGAAGCCAGTGCCAAAGACACAAAAGTTCAGTTCCTCTGATGGTCACTTGGACTGGTTAACACGTGGGTTCATCTTCATAGACTCCCAGATTAAAATGCACAAATGTACCATTACAGAGGAAATAAACATGATTAAAGCAAAAACAGTTCTCTAATGATAGTTTCCCCATTAACTACATGTTAGGTGACGGATTTTTGGAAAGCTCTTTGTTTGGATGCTTGTAAGGCTTAAAGTCAGGGCTGCAGCTGCTTTGATAGACTCACCTCTGCTAACTCACTCAGTCATCTGACAAAGCTCCACTTTGTCTTTGCTGTTTGTGCTTTTTAGAGCCTTTTAATGGAACAATCTGACCATCAACAAAGTTTGTGCTTCAGTTTGTGTTCAGCACTTCTCACTCTCTTCCAAATATGGTCACTTCCTCCTCTTCTTCTTCATCTTCTTTCAGTTGCTCCCTTTAGGGGTCACCATAGCAAACCATCTACCTCCATCTCACCCTATCCTGAGCATCCACCTCTGTCACACCAACCCTCTGCCTATCCTCCTTCACTACATCCATGAATCTCTTTGGTCTTCCTCTTTTCCTCCTGCCTGGTAGCTCCATATTCAATATCATTTGTCCAATATATCTACTCTTCCTCAGGCATACACATTCAAACCATCTGAAAATTATCTCCAAATGATCCTTTATGGCTCCAAAATACGAACATAGTGGGAGTCAAAGTGGGTGCAGAGTCTAAAACCAATGCACTTGCTTTCTCCAGTATTTTTTACAATGTGAACATACTTATCCATTAAAAAAAATCAAATCTAGGTAAAATTGCGATTGTACTGGGTTTTTTTTTTGTTTTGCTTTTGACCAATTGCAAGTAGGTGAAGCAACCTTTAGGCCACATGTGTCGAACTCCAGGCCTCGAGGGCCAGTGTCCTGCAGGTTTTAGATGTGTCCTTGATCCAACACAGCTGATTTAAAAGGCTAAATGACCTCCTCAACATGTCTTGAAGTTCTCCAGAGGCCTGGTAACGAGCTAATCATTTTATTCAGGTGTGTTGACCCAGGGTGCGATCTAAAACCTGCAGGACACCGGCCCTCGAGGCCTGGAGTCCGACACCCCTGCTTTAGGCAAACCACTTTTAATCACAGGGCAGCTGCACAGCTCCCCTGGATGGAAGCAACCTGTCACCAAACAATCACAGGCCAACTCTGACTGACTGATAAAGATTCTGATTTAATTTATAACCACAGCAAGAATCCTAACATGTTTCAATCGGTGTGAGTAAGTCTGCATCAAAGAGCGTGACAGGGGGCTCGACTGAACCGGTTGTATTCTGATTATATTTCTATATAAAAGAAAAATAGGACATTTGTTGAATTGGATAAATGGAAAAAGGCGAATAGTTGGATGGATATCAACAGATTTGTGTTTTTGGCTTATTTATCACAGTGAATCATATTATAAGATCAACCACTGCCAGCTTGACCCTCTTCAGCTGCTAACTTTGACTCTGTAAAATTACTGCAACCATTTCAAAGGCAACACGACAGCGATTTCATTGAACACCGTCAGAGTAATTTTGGTTGTGCTGCAGTCTCCAACCACTAGTGTGACTGTAGCATATAGCAGCTCTTCATAGGCGTTGCTATATTGGTCAAAACAGTCGCTACATTGACATTTTAACATTTTTGTTGTCTTGAATAAATTCAAAAAGAGCATCAATTTGTGAGATTTAGAGGTGTTGGTAGATTATTTTAACCCTACAAACACAGAGGACAGAGGCAGGCCAGCTGTTCTCTTTTACTTCTTATCTTTTTGCTATTTGGATTTTTAATGAACATACACTCATAACAGTGAGATTAATCGTATCACATCCCTCTCTGTACGATAGTTTTTATGCATATTTCCCCCAAATTTCAAATAAATAGCAGATTATCAGTGTGGGTCTGACTTTTGGCTATCTTGACCATCCTTTCAGCTTAGTGAATGTAATTGTGTCTGCATAATGCCTCTTACATCACCTGATACTTCACACTCATCTGTGACCTCATAAGTTATGTCGCAGGTCTTATGCTTGCTTTGTGACTTCAGTGATGTCACTCTGACATCTCCCTCTGCTGATGTTAATGTGTGTGACACAGTGAGCACAGCACTCGTTATTTTAAAACGTGTGAACATATTTTGGTTGCTGCCATCCCTACCCGACATAACCCTGCCTTTAACTTGTATAAGGAAATACAAGAACAGCTCTAGAAAAACTGGGACAACGGTGTAAAATGTAAATATTATATGTTTAAACATTTTACAATTTCATGAAAAATGTTAGATCATTTTGAATTCTGATGGCAGTAAGACGCCGCAAAAGATTTGGGACGGAAGGGTCGAAAAGTATGTTAAGTAAGTGTTACTAAAACAACAGATGGAGGAACATCTTTCAACTAATTAGGTTAACTGGCAACAAGACACAAGAAAATAAAAGACATCTCAGAGAGGCAGAGTTTCTCAGACATAAAGGTGGACAGAGGTTCACCAGCCTGCAAAAAGGTGCATCTACAAGTCGTGGAACAATTATAAATGTTCCTAAATGTTAAGGTTTTGAACACTTTAAAATCTCATCATCTACAGTTAGTAATATCCAAATATTTATCTGGATAAATCTCTGCGTGTGAGCGACAGGGCTTAAAATCAATTTTGCATGTGAAGCGATTGCATGTGCGAGTCAGGAGAGAAAAAGGACAAATGCAGCCTAAGTGAAAACTTATGGATCTGTGACATTTCAGGAGTATCAGAACAGCTGAGATGCATTTTATTTAAACACTGCTGGGTCAAAAATTGGTCACCTTCAAAGATCTGCTTCCTTTGACGAGACCTAACTCGTCATGTCAGGACTTTGCAGTCTATTTACACCTACAGGCCATGCACACTCTTTCAATGATGAGGATGTACAATTTGAGCAGGGAGTCAAGGAGGCCATTTACACGAGGAGGGGGCTGTCACCATCTTACAATGCTGTGATTGCAGCCATTCTCCAACTCTCTGTGAATGGTACTCATGGCCATCGATCAGTTTTCGCTGATCAATGGTCTTTGATCAGTGGTTATTGATCAATAGTCATGACAGTTTGCATAGTAATGATCAAGAAAGTGACCTGTTTAAAAGGTTGGGGGAACCAGCATTCAGCTGAGACAGCTGAAGAAATCGATTGGATGAGTGGATGAGAGATTTCCTTACCTGGACGAGCATGCATCAAACCATGCGCGTTACATTGTACTATTATTTTTTTTAAATTTACAAATAAAATGCCACAAAAATCAAAATATCTCATCGTACCAGTTTATCATTGTTTCCATCAACGGCAGTCGTTTTGCCTGTTTTATTATTTTCCTTATATGTGACTTTCATGTTATGTAGTTCTCATGTTGGACCACCCATTCAGTGTTATCACCATGTATTCCTTACCCATGCTAGATGGTAATGTGGGAATAATATGCAAATGTATATATTTTTAATGAGAGTTGATATTCTTGTGTTTTCATCCCCTACATGAGTCTTTCTCCTGTTCTGTGGTGCAGCCATACACTAATTGTAGAAGCCCTCAGGGTGGAGTTACTGATTTCCTGTCCGGGGGGTGGAAGGAGTGGGGGAAGTTGTAGAAAATGATGCTGTGCCGTCAGCTGCATGAGAGCTGAGATTTTGACCTTCTTCGTATAATCTGAACAGCGGCGTCCCTCCTCGTCTTCTGCTGTCAGTCTGACTGAATCCCCAAGACGATCATTAAAGGTTCATTTCTTCAAGAAATACCTCACATCACGCTGCCCCCTCTGAATCATATCTGCTCAGCCAAATCCTCCTCCTCCACATGCTCTAATTTTGCTCTTGAAAAAACATCTCTCTCTCTCTTTTTCCAGCTTTCTGTTGTTACATTTTCATCCAGAGCTCACAAAAAGAAAATCTTCTGTCTTTGAACCTCAGCTCTTTGCTGATGATCTACAAGGTCCACTCAGAATAGTTTTTTTTTTTATATTTTCTAAGGTGTTAACCTAAAGGAGGGGCTCTCCTGCTTTGTGGGCCATATGTTACTGATTACCTGACTGTTATTTGAGGATTTTCTGGAGTGATGTCCAGAAAAATACATAAATCCAACAAAGAATTGTGAGTGATTTTACCTCATTCTCACCTTATAACGAATCAGCGGCTCTTTTTGATTAATATTCTATTTTTAACAAGATGTTTACATTCAGCTCTAAAAAGTGAACAACTGTCCCTTTTGTTTATATCAGAGTTTTCTAAAGTTCTCCTCTGGGTGCCTAAGGCTGGCTCCAACTGCATTCACACACTGATTTAGCCGTTCTACATTTAATTCAAGTTAATTAGATACATTTTGGTTCTTTCAGGCTCACTTACCTGTGTGGTCTCACCTGTTGGCACTTGGCTAATTATTTAAAAAGGGCTTGGTGCAGACATTCTTGTGCTCTTCTCTCCAGCAGGTAGGGGTGCTGTTTGTTTGGCTTTGGTTAAAGAACATGTGTTTCAGGGTTGGCTGTAGCTCAGATGGAAGAGCAGGTCATCCACTAATTAGGAGGTTGATGGTTTGATCCCTGTCTGCTTCAGTCTGTGTGCCAAACTATCCTTGGACAAGATACTGAACCCTTAGTTGCTCTCTGATGCATTCATTGGGGTATGAATGTGTGTGAATATTGAATTGAAAGCACTTAGGCATAGGAAAAAAGTGCTTGTGTGACTGGTTGAATAAGGCATGCTGTATAACGTGCTTGGAGTTCTCCAGTGGGATAGAAAAGTCCTTTTATAAGAAACAGTCCATTCACCAGTTCTGCTGAGTGAAATTCTAGTATTTTATTAGTTTGCTACCTAGTGTTGATTAACCATTATCTGTATTCGTATGCTGCACACCTACAGTTATGAATGCAACTTGCCAAACAAACTAATGCTTGCTGGTAATTGAACACCCCTCCCTCTAATCCATATGAGGTGATTTCAGGCTCCAAAAAATAATCGTTTCAAAATGACGAGTCCAAAACCAATAGGTGCTGTAACTGCAGCCATGTCCATCTTTGGCACCATCGCTTGACTTCCAGTTCTGTAGAAGTCTCTTAGAAACACCTCAGTAAAAACTTTCCCGATTAGTTGATGAGCTCAAGTAATATTTTACACAGCATGAATACAGTTTTGTGAATTATGGTCCTCAGAGTCATGCAAGTGGATAATCCAGGGTGTGCTTGTTACTGACAGTAGTACAGTAGAATTATTTTCTTCAGTAATGCACTAACATGTGTTACTATAATAAATTCAATAATTACATTACAGTTATGATTATTAGCAAAAAAACATGCCTTTTTCCTTTCTGTGCACTTGCACTACAGTCAGCTTATTTCAGTAAAATATTGGAGCAGTCTACAGTAGAGATATGGACATTACTTTTATTTTTAAAAGGACAAGAGCTCAACGGTAAAATCCAAACTGCAGCCATGACAGAAAAAAACACATACTGCTAACAGAACATCAGCTCTTTGCTAGCACATGCACAGACAGCATGCTAACACAAAGCTAGACAAGAACCCAGAGTTATGATACAGCTGAGTGCCTGCTGAGCCGAGTCTAGCAGCCAGAGTGTGAGGGTAGAGTCCATGTGCTTTGTCTATTGATTCTGCATATTCCAGTGATGCTTGTCTAGTGAAATCTAAAACTAGAAATCAATTAAAATGCACCAAAGTAATGTAATCACTTTCCTTTAATCTCAGCATTCTATCATAAAGCTTTCATAACTGTTTGCATCCATCTTTCACATTAATGCCATCTTGTGGCTGCAGCTGGCTTTTGTCTCTAGAAGCAGGAATGACTCCGCTTGATTACATGCTACTGTAATCTTTATGGGTGTTCTCATGGGCGTGTCCATGACATCACCCACTACTAACATTATTTACTGTATCTTTTGAAAAAATACAGCAATTTTAACAGCACAATACTTAAGAATATTTAACAGGAGCAGGTTTCATTCTTCCCTGGTTTTATTATCACACTGTTCATCAAAACGGCAGCAAACCTTCACCATCTTATCCAGGAGGGTCACCTCTTCACCTTCACATGGAAGAAGTAATCTAATTGGCATGGTGGTATGTTTGCAGCAGGTCCCTTGTGTAGCACTGGAACCCAGTCACGATGTTTCATCCATTTCATAGGCTGGTTTGCTGCAATAATGCCAAATAATTAGCATCTCTATAGATAGAAGGTAGTTCTGCAAAATCACTCAGTAGGATGTTTGTTCTAATTTGCTATGACCTCAGAGCGCATCGAAAATAAAACTAATAGGCTATAAAGAGAGATATGAACATATTTAGAACTTACCGGAATGAAAATGTCTGGAGCACCAACAGATATCTGGAGATGGAAGAGAACTGCACGTCAGCTCGTCTCACAGCTGCTATCCAGGCTAGACGCCTTCGTTTGGTAACATCAATACACGAGCTGCCTCATGTTGCTTCCAGGTTGGGAAAGAATGAAAAGATAAACCATTTTCAACCTTATTCTCTTGCCGGTGTTGTGTGTGACTTCGCTCCCTTTTCACTTGCGCTAGACCCCCAAAATGGCGGATCGGGCCAAAATCCTTTCCACGCCCACCCCCCGTGACATCACGCTCCAAAGCCCTATAATGCAAAGAGCTTGACAAGCAGCCAGGCCAGCAGCTTTCTTTTTTTTTTATGGCTATTTGCACATGCGCATTGTGGATAAACTGGTGTTTGACAGGAAACGGATACGAGACTGGACAAGATGCCAAAGGCTCTGCTTTCACTTTTCTGAAATCAGTTACCATTTGTAGTTTGTGTGGAAATCTTTCTCTAAACTCAGATGCAGACAGTGTTGGGAAGGTTACTTTTAAAATGTATTCCATTACAGAATACAGAATACATGCCCCAAAATGTATTCTGTAACGTATTCCGTTACGTTACTCAATGACAGTAACGTATTCTGAATACTTTAGATTACTTAATATATTATCATGCTTTTTACAACAACGTGAATGTACTATTGCTGTGTGATTTATTACTGTTACTGAAGGTCCGCGACTCTGAACTGTAGTAAAGGGACCTCTGACTAATACGGCGGGGTCCCTGTCGGCTCGTAGCCGAAAAATAGCTTTACTTTGTTGTGTGGGTCAACTTTTCTTGCGAGAGACAGAGAGAGGCGTTGAAAGGCTGCTCCAACGGAACTTATTGTTTTCGGAGGAAAACACGAATACTGTGTACAGTCGAGTCTTAATAGCTTACTTACAATTGGGCTCGTCAGGCACTCTTCTTGGCTGCAGTGGTTATTATTATATTTACATGCTTCCAGCTCCCGTTTTTCCTCGATGACAACTCGTACCTTTCCACTCGCCTTTTTCTCCCTCCTCGCGCTCACAGACCCATAACGTGTATGGCAGTCCATTCTCCCTGCAACACGGACTACACTGCCCATGATGCTACATTCTTTAGAGCTTGTTTTTTTTTTTTTTCTCCCCATATCAGCATTTAATGGATACTCCTCTGTTCTGACTCTAATGACTGTAATTTGCAAGGTGGACTTCATGATTTGCTCAATAGGACATAAAACTAGTGATTGAGCCCATAAACTCACTAATAAAGTGCTTCCCATTGGTTTTTGCAACAGAAGAGTCGACCCCTGCTGGGTCTTAGAAAAAAAAATGCCGGTTTAAGATAATTTATACACAGAGAAAACCATTGGGCTTCAGGTTTGTTGAGCTCCTGTGACTTGGTGGATTGTGTGTTTATTGACATGTTATGTGTTTAGAGTCGTTCGGTCCTCTTGGAGATCTGAGTTGTTTTAACACGTTTCTTTTATGATTTCTGTTTGTGTTGATGCTTCACTCTGCCATTTTCAGGTCACGCTCATAAAACCGTTTTTAATCTCCATGAGGCCCCATGATGAAATAAAGATTTAGCTGATGCATTTATGTTGTTCTCCAGTACCTGATTCATATTATTCCCCTCGGGTGGTAAACTGCCACATAATCAACATTTTTAGGGTTATCTCAGAGTTTTAAAATCAGATTTTCTTTTAGTCACATTGAGGTTTGGGGACAAGTTTGTTTAAACACAATCAAATTGAGCAATTAAATTCTGTGTAAATAACGTTGATCTAATTTCTCTGTGTAGATATGGTGTAGCACAGTCTTAGCTGATGCAGAACACACACATACAAACACATGCACAAAGAAATCCATCACATTAGCATGCTGCACAGAATTGATCTCCAGCTGCGCATCGATGGCAACTTTAGTGAAGGTATTGATCTATTGATAGTTTAAGCTCTTGTTATGAAAACTCTCTGCAGGCAAGCCAATCCTAAATCACTGCCATCCTGAAATAACTACAGGGAGCCATGACGGTAATAGTAATATTTTGCCTACTACTCTCATAATCTGTGTAATGTCTTTTTTCTCCCTGTGAGCTGTGATATGTGCCTAATGCTTTGAATATACATATGAGAGGGTTACAAGAGTCATCTTTGGTGAGGGAACAGCTGGCAAACGCTCGGGCTGATCTGTGCCAACTCCTCTGGCTATTTCTGCAGAGACCAACATGTAGCTTTTCCATCTGCGGTTCCTCCACAGGATTTCTGTTGAACTCAGGTCAGCGACGCTCGTTCCACTGAAGCCTACAGACTTGGAAATAAAATATTCATCTGCATGAAAATGGATGATAACTTCAAGGCAGCTGGCAGGAATCTGAGTGAGGAGATTCATTACAAAACAGCAGATTGGAAGAGCAGGATTTCAGAGAAGATGCAGTGATTTAAACTGTGTGAGGTCACCTACTTTTCAGGGTGATAGCAGTGATATTTTCCAAAAGGAAATGGCATAATGTAAACATAAGAACAACTATAGTGATAATAATATTTCTACACTGAAGTCTGATTATTTGTTCCAAAAAATGTTTAGGGTGGGAAAAAAAGACGTCTAAAGGTAACGAGGACGTTTCTGTGCATACTCAGACCTGCGAGTGGAACAGACTGCCAGCATCTTTGATGAATATTTATGTAAACTTCTATTTTTTATACATTTAAAATTATATATAATTTTATTAAATATGTCTAAAAACTATGCAATAAAATACTAAATGTGTAAGACTGCTGTCTGGTCATTCTTATACGAAACCTGAAATGTGTTCCACTTCAAGTATTTTTCCTTTTTTCCTTTTTAACATTACATTAGTGTTTTTGTATTTGTAAAATCCCAGCTATCCTCCAGTTGCACTTATTCATCTGTGAGAGCGACTCTGGGACATGTTCTGTCTTTAAATAAAGTATTCGTTTGCATGAACATGAATAAATTAAAGGCTCAATGGGAATTTGATTCCATGTAACCTTGTTTATGTCAAATGAGAACAGAATCATAGATATTTCAGTTAAAATGGGGCAGATTTTATTGTTTATTTTCTGTATAATTGAACAAACACCAGCCACATCACAGCAACTTAATGCATTTAGGTGTGTAGATATGGTCAAGATGGCCTACTGAAGTTTAAGTTATCTTGAGCATCACAATGGGGATAAAAAGGATATTTATGTGACTTTTGTGGCATGGTTGTTAGTGCCAGCCAGCGTGGTGTGAATATTTCAGAAACTGCTGATCTACTGGGATTTTTCCCACACAACCATCTCTAGGGTTTGCAGCGAATGGTCCAAAAATGATAAAATATCTGGAAAGTGGCGGTTCTCTGAGAGAATGCCAGAGGTCAAGGGAGACCGTTTCAAGCAACTCAAATAATCACTCGATACAAGCAAAACATCTGAGAGAGCCCAACACCTTGAAGTGAAAGAGAGGAAGCAGGAGAAGACTACACTAGGTCCACTTCTGTCAGCTAAGAACTGGAAACAGAGGCCACAATTTGCAAGGACTCATCAGATGTGAATAGAGAGTCTGAGGAGTTTTTTGGCTGTAATACTTCAATGTTCAGCTCAGAATTTGGCATAAACAACATGAACTCGTGGATCTTTCTATCAGGGGTTCAGGCTGCTGCTGGTGGTGTAATGGTGTGGGGGAAATTTTCTTGGTGCACACTGAACCCCTAAGTATCAGCTGAGCATTGTTTAAACGCCATAGCCTACCTGAGTATAGCTGCTGACCATGTCCATTCATTTAAGATCACAGTGTACCCGTGTTTTAATGGCTGCTTCCAGCAGGATAACGCGACATGACAAGAAGCTCAAATCATCTCCAAATGGTTGCTTGAACATGACACGGTACTCAAATGGCCCCCAGATCTCAAGCCAAAAAAACCTTTTGGGATGTGCTTGAAAAGGAGATTTGCATCACACATGTGCAGCCATGTGTGTTAATATGGAACAAACTCTCTGAAGGCAAAAAGGGTCCAACCTGGTGCTAGGAAGGTGCAATTAAAGTGTCTGGTAAATGTGATTGGATGCAAATGATGAAAGCAAGTGAGCAAAACTGTGGAAGAATAATGTTCTGCACAAAGCTGCAAACACTTTGTAGACTGTGTAAATTAAATTAATAGACATATGCATAGAGTCATATGTCTCAAAAGTCAATTTCTTGAGAGAAATAGAAATTCAGTAAAATAATATCAAAAAGCAACAACCAGCAAAAAAAGATAAAATTAAGACCAATAAAATAAGTAAAAACCTCATTTAAAAAATGAGGAAAAACCTAAAACCATCAGAAATGAAATCAAATGTAGATTAAGTGTGAGCCTGATATACATAAGTTTGCTATTCCAGCAAGATAGAGCCTGAAAGCTTGACTGATTCAGTCGTACTCATGTAGCAGTGAGAGGGTCAAGTCTCCTTTTTGTATAAAAAGCAGTTGTAATGATTTATAAGAGCCTTTAACAAAGTCTCTTGTGTATTACATGATGTTTATCATCCAGTAATCAATGTTATCAAATCTGATATGTGACATCCTAAGAAACAGAAGAATAATCACATTTTATCTTCATTTTAGCTTTTAAACCTTATTGGAATTTTGCATGCAATTTTACAGCCTAAACCCATAACATTAACAAATAGTAATAGTTTGTAAGATAAATATCTAAATGTGAGCCTTATGAATGAGCTTCCACATAGCCATGAAATCACAGCGTTGAACCGGCTGCAGCACTGACAGGACTCTGCTTATTTACTGCCCGCTGACCTGCTGGGTCACTTATTTAATCAGTTATTTTCCGCTAACATGCCCGTGTGCAAGTTACAAAACTGACCCGCCTGCTGCATGCTACTGAAATTTCAACTCTCCATGGATGCTGCAGGGTTAAGAGCATGCTGCCTGCAGCGTTTCCACGAGCACTACCTATTTATTGCAGAGCAATATAAGCCTGGGCTTGAGGCAGAGTTGCTGTGGAGATTTGCATATTATATTTCACCCTTGTTGTTGGAGTCAGCAGTGAGTGATGGAGGCAAAAAACCCCGAGCTGCACAGGCCAGGCCAAGAACAGGGAACAAGCCTCTGCTAATTTCCTGGCAAAAAATTCATAATTAACACGTTTGATGTAGAGGCTGCAGTTGTCAAGGTAACTGATGACACCACATTATCACTTGGCGCTTCTGCACCCTCCATCCTCCCTCTTTCCTCCCATTCATCAAGCAGCCATTGAACAGCTCTTAGCAGGGAGGAATGGGGAGGGTAACCCCAGCTAAACTCATATCAAGCACGTATTTATTCACAGAAGCAAGTTCAGGCACCTTTATTAGTCTGGTATTAATCTCGTAAAGTCAATTACCATAATAGATGATTATGAATTACAATGGGGAGTGCAGGGCCAGGTAAACTATGAATAATAATTGCACATCACAGGGCTGCACAATTTATTTTCTTTAAAAGGCTCACTTCACTCACATTATAAAAACCTGTGACCTCACTTACCTCTAACCTCCACATTCAAAGCGTGCAGACAGCCATGGGTATTCTGAGAGTAGAATTACTTTAAATACTTGGTGCTGGTGCTTTTCATACAGACTATTTCTTATAGTTGCAGTGAAAACTCGTTTAATGTGAAGGGCAGTCCTTTAAAAATATGATGTTTTATAAGTGTATTATTCCACCGTATTTTACAGATGTAAGTGCTTGATAGTATTTACATTTTATGCACATTTGTATTCAGGTAGATCTAATTAACTTAATTTTAGGTTATTTGCACGCTCATTGCACATTGCTTTGAAGCTGATGGTTGGTCTCTAGTCGACATTGCTCTCAATGAGAAGTGGGCAGGACCTGAAATCAACTTTGCTTACCTTCAACATGAATGATGATACAACTGCCAATAACAATGCTGAATAATGAGTTGGTAGTAAATATGTTAAAGGGATGCCTAAGCATCTAGTGCATGGAAAGTCGTAGTGATCTGCTAAGTGAATCACTTCCTGGAAGCAATAACCACTGTGACATAAGGTGGGAGGGAGTTCTTAAAGTGACTACAGTTGGAATGAAGAATACCTGTAATTAGGGATGGGAATTTAACGATTATTAATATCACTTAGCAATTTGATTCCTTATCAATTCTCTTACTGATTCTCATTGAATCTGCTTTGAGTCGCCATCATCAGCAAGCAGCATATCAGAGATATTACATTCCTGCAAATTAATTCCATGTTTTTGCATGTTAGAGGTATTTCCTCTCTTTGTTGCAATGAGTGTTGGGGTCGTTACTCAAGGAAACTGATGTATTATAATTACACAAACATACGTTCCTATAAGTAATACAGTAGATTACTTAAGTAATTCCAGGAGACAGTAACTCGTTACATTACTTATTACATTACTTTCATGTTTTTTTTGTAAAATGACCTGAAACAAATTGTCTTGTAATTACTATTTAACAATATAAACCTATAGACTACACTCCCACATGACACACAAATCCCCATCCTAGAGGAGACACATATGATCTTTCTCTTGGCATTTAGGTTTGAACACAAAGTCGACAGCACAGAGCACAGATAGAAAACCAGCACAGAGACTTTGAGGCGATCGTCACGGTGATTCTACAATAGAAAAATGAACAGGTAGAAACGGAAGCTGCAGCCTGACTGCTCATCGCTGCTTTTGTTACCTGTTGAAGTTCAGGGTCTGACTGCTGGGTTTTGGTCAGCATTCACTCAGCTTTAATATCACTTGGCTCGTGGCTAGCTTAGCATTAGCACGCTGTCTGTGCAGATGCTTGCAAAGAGCTGAAGTTGTGTTAGCATCATAAAGCTGTTGTTTTTGTTCTGGATCCAGTTTGCACTTTACCATTGTGCTTTTATCCTGTTGCACAATAAAAACAAAAGTAATGTCCATATCCAGACTGCGCCACTATTTTCCTCCTCCAGCACATGAACTAAAATCAGCCAATTGCAACCACAAGTGGAATCAATCGGCAGGCAGACTAACAATTCAAAGGAATTGGATTACTGGCAGCTGGTTCTTTACAAGAACCTATTCCTATCCCTACCTGTGATTGACATATGACCTGCAACCAAATATGCTAAAGGAAACGAGAGACCTCAGTTTTAAAGTGTGCTACAGTTACCAGGTAACTTTCCAACTTGCAGTACTTTAGATATAACATAATGTCATATGGCAGTGTGAGGCATTCTTCACTCTCATTGGTAGTCGCTTCAGTCACTCAGCTGGAAGTTGAGAAAAGCTTATCTCGAGTTCCCAGCTTCCCACTGCCAGCAGTTAATTACGTCCTGGAATGTCATTCGCTTTCTGTGGTCTCTGGTCACTGCCTTTCTTGTGTGAATACATAAAACATTAAATGAATATTCATGCTCTGTTTTCATACAGGTGAGTTGTGATATGCCTGCAGTGCTACGCTCTACAAACGCACATATGCTATGATCGTTATAGTTAATGTTAACTGTTAGAAGGGCTGAAAGTTCATCAGTGCTTTGGAACCTCATTTCAACCAGTCACACCATTAGAAGTCAGCGCATTAATATGCTGCTACAATGGTCTGGGCTTTAGTTAATGTGCTTTTAGTAGGAACTCATAAGATTCACTGATTATTTCCCCTAACTTAGAAATGTAATTGTGCGCAAGCCCCTCATTCTCCAATCGATCACTTGACCGTTGGCACAGCAGACCAAGCAACTAAAAAACAGTAAATTCTATTAGCCCTGTTAGCACTTAGGAGCTAACGGTTAATAATTAAGGCTTGTGCAAGCAATGATTAGACCTGTGTGCATAAATACGTTTAGTCAGATTAAAAACACAAGACATCCATGCTTCGGGTAAGGATGTTATTGGTTTACAGTGTTTGTATTAATAAGAACTCTATATTTTAATGTGTTGCTACACTGTTGGTTATTGCATTATTACCTACAGTTGCTGTAAGTCTTAATAGATTTACAAGTGTTCCATTCTAACTTAGAATAAATTAAACCTGTGCTACCATGTGAGTCAGATATTAACAAGCCTATGACACAAAGTCATGTTTCCAGTAAAGCCTTTAAGTTAAGCTACATCAATGTAGCTTACATTAACTGTAAACAGCAGCGGGTGGTGGAATTTACCTTTTGGAACCCAGTCAGCCAAAGAAAAAAAGAGTATAAGAACTCAGAACATTAATATGTTGCTACATTAACGACCAGCGCATTAATATTTACATTAACTAAGTAGTCACAGGTGCGCGTGTTCCAGGAACTTACCGACGATTTCGAACAGGACACAGCCAATCAGATGTAGGCATCCGCTACAGGATTGGTCGATCATTTGCAGTACTTTAGAAAGGCGAACGTGGGCTAGTGCCATATTGTCCAATCAATGAGTTGGGCGCAGAGAGCAGCGGACCTCTGTGAGAGCAGTTTTTGTCAGAGAGGCAGAGACGCCGAAGCAGCATCAGCGCCGGGCGTACGTGGAGCCTTGGAGCATCACTGGGGAGAGCGCACACATCCACCACAAAGAGCAGGCTGAAATAACGCGACGACACTTGAACGATTATTTTATAAACGCGTCCTCTTACTGATTTTTATTTTTATTATCTTTGTGTTGGTTTTATTTTCATTCTTATACTGGAGGAGGCGAAAAAACAACCGAGCAAAGCTTCACTGCGGCTAATCAATTTCCTTTTTCCAGACCTGGGAATTACAATGAAACATGTAGGTGACACATTTCCATTCACTATCCGCGAATCACAATAGGGATCCCAGCGGAGGCGACAAAGAAGGAAGCAGGTAAAAAATCTATTTCATTCTGAGCACTGCTGCTTTGAGAGGCATGAAAATTGTGAACCGGAGTGGCATGCGATGCTTTTAATCATGCGTAACTTCAAAGCTGTAGTCACATTTTGGGTTTGCGAGTGTCGGAGTTTACATTAAGACATCTTTAACCCACAATTTGTTTTTGTTTTTTTATTGTTGTAAAATACGATTGAAATTAACTTAAAAGGCATCAGCAGTGCCACATTTTCCCTACTAGGGCGCATGTGTGGCATTGCAATCTTTGCGCTTCATTGGAGAGCCTGTGTTTATTTACTGATGGGGACAAAACTGCATTTTACTTCAATTTACACGTTGCTGTGCACACTGTTGTTTTTTCCTCTCTCTTCAAAGGGGAAAATGGTGACGGGTGCCGCATCTATAGGATCAGCATCCTCCTCTCCGTGGAGCCCCTGCGTAAAAGAAAAATCAGGTATTTGCCCTCTTTATTGTGTCGGTACTGCAGTGTGGTAGACAGGCGAACAGGTTTTTATCATGAGGCTCGTCTGCAGCCATTCATGCATACAATGCAGGAACGCCTCAGCATAATGCAACAAAACCCTCCCATTTTATGTCTTACTGTGATGCCCTGAATGCAGCTGCAGCATCAGCCATACATGGAGACACTAGCTGCATAAAAAGAGAGATGATTGTGTGCTTTTTGTCTGCATCTGCGACCACATTATAAGGGGGGAAAGAGGGCTGGAACACACACGCACACGCATGACTGGATAAAATATTGCAGAAATCCTGCAAACTAACTGCCCTTCTCTGCGCTGCACAGGTGTTGAGTAGCATTCACCTAACTTAGTGTGTGCCTGTGTGAATTTGCGATGGGTATGCATGCGTGTAGGTGTCTGTGTAGGTGCATGTTTGTGGATGATATCACCTTGCATATATATGGTTGCAGGGCCATGTGTGTGGTTGAGGATGTGTTTTAACCAGGATTTTTTAGAGCTGCACACCTACACCTGCCTCACCGGGTTACTGAAACCGAGGGTACATTAGAGAAGAGCTTCCCCTACCTCCATTATTTACGCACTTAGATTTGGCCTGTTAGGCCACATAAAAATAGTGGTGTGATACTTCACCAGCAGCAGAGTGACTAATTGAAACTTCAAATTAAATCCAGCCTGAAAACACTTTACATATATAAAACAGAAAGAAAAAGGCTTCTGGCAGTGCACCCTGCATTTCTAACCTCTTTGTTCTGTCATTACAGTATAATTGTAAACAATGACACATCTGCATATCAAATGCCACTATTTTTGGAATCATTAATTATCATTTAGGGCCATCTTGTTATGAGGCCACCATGCTATAATGCTACCATCCACTCTGACTTACCATCCAAGTCAAAGGTGTGGCCTGAGGGCCTGAACTGGCCTAGAAAACGTGTCCAATGTGGCTAACTTAATGGATTAACAAAGTGTGAAACTTGCTGTGAAGTCGGTAATTGCTTCAGGTTTTCATTAAAATGCACAGCTGTCCATCAAGCGATGATGATGCTAGCTTTATTACACAGGAGTGAACATGTGTGAGAAGTTAAAAGTATGTGGATCTTGAAGAAAGAATATGCTTTAGTTTAATTAGCATCAAATTCTACATGTAAAAATGTTGTGTTTTTTCCGCTGTGATCTCTGAGGTGTAATGTGCGAATGAACGAGTTTCAAATCTTCAACCAAGCCAAACAGCTACAAGATTACAGTAAAAAAAAAAAATTAATTTGGATGAAAAAATAAAGGAAAAACAGGGCAGAGGCACAAGACTGAGTACATAATGGCTTAAAACAGTGAAGGAACTACTCATCCCATAATGCCAATCCCAGATTCCACAGCAGCCAATTTCCAACCTGATCAAAGTGAATACTTCTATATATATTTAGCTTGTATTGTTTGAATGTGTAATAAAGCATTGCCTTAGTTATGGTACAGTTACTGCTCACAGTTTCTGAAGTTCTTTCACTAAGCAACCTGACATTTGCAGGTTTATACATTTCCATGGTAACTGCAACCTCCACCAACCGGAGACGTCGCTGTTTCAGTTTAGGATTGCAGGCAGAGTAGTTTTTTTTTTCTTGCACTGGATTGCTAATAAAATGTGTTTTTGCTAAAACGAGGTTGAGTCTGAAGGTTGTTTCTGCAGAAGCAAATAATGTTGCTCATAGTAAGTCATGATCGGAAGGTCGGGGGTTCGATTCCCCTGAACAGCTACCCTGAGGTACCCCTGAGCAAGGTACCGTCCCTACACATTGCTCCCCGGGCGCCCAATGGCTGCCCACTGCTTCACTGAGTGAATGGGTTAAATGCAGAGAGGGATTTTCCCCACGGGGACCAATAAAGTACACCTTCTTCTTCTTCGTCTAATTTGGATTGTTGCCACGTTGTGGCTCATAATCAAAATCCCCATAATCAAAAATGGGATTTTTTTTGCTCAATGTTAACGTTAGTAGAAAAAATACAAAACAACCAATCATATGCATCCATAGTCTGCCAATGAGGCACAAACTAGCATTTGTTCATGGGATTTAAAGTCAGTCAATGTCTCTGCAACAGAGGCTCCACTTATCTTGGGTGGCACCTTAAATTTTATAGTACCGAATATAAACTGGAAAAGTGCAGCTGAGGGTTGGTATATAAGTTTTCACCCAGTATCACTGAAATCCACTTAATAAGACACTTTTAAAAATGAATAAAGAAATAAAAATGTAGTTTTACTGGAGCAGTTATCGTAGCTACAACCAATCACTAACGCTAACAAGGCGATATTCATGAGATCGTAGCAGCGATATAATGAAATTTAGACACTTTCAGCAATGAGGGGTGAAATACCTGCTTCATTTTTTCTTAGACTTATTGTCATATTGAGGTGATAGCGTGTGGTGTAAAAGATTTCCTGTATCTGTCCATTTGGCAGCAGCATGGAATCAGTCTGTTGGATAAACTGTCCCGCTGCTTGTCCAGTAAGTGGTACAGAGGGATGAAAGTAGGAGAACATGCCTCAGTGTCTCGCTGGGGAAAAGAGAAGCGGTAGATCAACAGATTAATGGGTACAGGTCTGCCGTAGTAAACGGAGAGCTGAGTGTACTGGTTGATTTACTGGTTTGTGCTAACCTCACCTTCGACCACACACTGTGGGTAGTGACTGAAAGAATGAATTCATGGATACGAGCAGCAGAAATCGGCTTTCTCTGAACGATGTCTGGGCTCTGTGTTAGAGATAGCACGAGGGGCTCAGAGTACAGTCGCTACTCCTCTGCATCAAAAGAAGCCAGCTGAGGTGGTTCAGCATCTGATTAAGATGCCTCTTGGACAGCTCCTGAGGTGTTTCTGTTCAGCTGGAAGGAGATCCTGGGAAGACCACACTGAAAGGATTATTCTTCTTGGAATAATAATATTTTTTATTATAGTCCAGGTGATTGTTCTTTTGAGGGTGCCAAAATTTCTCATTAACAGAAAAACCCTTATCTTTAAATTCAGATGTTTCTAGCAACCTGTCTTGTTTCTGAGGTGTTTGAATATATTTTTCAGAAAACTATTGAACAGAAGTTGAATTATTAAACCAGGATAAGTGACGCATATATAGACTCGTTTCTGTTTCTGCTTCCTTGCAATCAGCTCTTTTACACCAACATGTTGTATTAACAGGGGGTAAAAGCCCCATGAGAGCTCACTGTGTACACCCACAGTGGCCTCGGTGGAGCTGAATGCAGTGTAGCTACAGGACACATCTGAGGAAGGGGCTGCAGATATAGATGTGAATAACCCCACAGCTTTCAAGCTGCATGTGTACCTATACACGCCTACCTGCCTCTGAGTGAAACCAACATGCTCCCGCCCACTCTCTGCGAGCTGTTGAAGGGCATTCTGGGAAAAGCAGGGAATCACAGATTGAAGTGGAAGCTGGGGAGAACGTGGGGATAGCAGCCTGATGACAAAATAGTTACACATCACAGAGGGATGATATAAGAGTTTGAGACTATCAGAGGGAGGGTGTTCGTAAAATGTGGTTTATTTTGGGCAGAGTTGCAGAGTTTAATGTCATAAAAGGCTCTAAGTTGCTGTCCTTTGTCGCATGGCTGTTGACTTCAGCGTGCTAGTGCACGTTGGGTCTGGCAGCACATTCCAAGTGCGGTGGAGGAGGTGGATCGTCTGCAGCTTCGCCATTAATCATGGTTGTTTCATGAGTCAGCGGTGATTAATCTGGTTGATGGTGGTCATGCCTTCAGTGGCCCCCTCCTCAGAGGGGGATGGTTGACCTTGAGCCCAACCCCGGATGTTCACCGGCAGCTTGTGTGCAGTCTCAGGTGTTCACGTCATCACTGGAGACGTGGGAACAAATGACTGATGGTATTCTGAGCTTGCAGCAACCTTCAGGAAGGAACAAGTTCTTTTGTGCTCTGCAGTGACTCGACCGGATCCAACACCTGTAGGTGTATTTTTAAAAGGATGATCTCAAGTTGAGCACACTCATACCAAAACATGTGCTATTTAAACCCAAAGATTTATTATACATTTTAAAATTTTGACTTTTCTTATTAGATTTATTTGTATTTTCCCTTTAGTTTCAGTTCATTTTAAGAGGAGGTATGCTCATTTAGTTTAGGTTTTATTGTTTTATTTATAAGACAAAAGACTAAAATTTGAATGTTACACAATAACATTTTAGTTAGTCTAGATTATTTTTATTTCAGTTAGCTAAAATTAGTTTAAACTAGTGCTGTGGGGCTGCATGGCGTCAACGCTTTGGCGCGGTTAGCGCGTTAGCAGCCCCTCGCACTGGGCGATCCATGCTAAGTCGCTAACGGAGACTTGCTGCTTTAATGCGGTTATGGCGTTAACGTCATTTTAACGAGATTAACGCTGACAGCGCTAGTTTAAACACATATTTTTAGTTTTAAGCTGAGTGATATTTAACTGTATCATTCTTGGCTATTGTATATTTCATATAATACTCTTCATTAGTTTTATCTGAAAAAATGGTGCAAAGCAGACGTCTTAATTAACAGTGTGAATGCTGACATGTGTCTGTCCTGGTTGGGCTCTGTGCTGGCTGATCCCGTATCAGCTGGGACCGACAGTGGAGCAGACTCAGTGTCTGTGGAGGTTATTTGGAGTCATTCACATCCCTTATGCAATGGCAAAGTAGAACAAAGCCTGTTATTCACACTTTGATGGATTTAAGTGACTTTCTGTTTTTTTTTCTAATATTTTTAGATGAGATGACTAATGGATGAAAGCTGCAGAGCTTCAGAGTGTGTGCACCTTATTTTCATCTGGCATATTGTCCTTGCATGAGTGGCTCAAGGTTTCTGTGAATTAGAGTAACCGCCTCCAACATAATAGATCGTGGTGAGATGCTAGTGGCTGGACTGTAAATCAGATTCAGTGAATCACTGACATTATCAATCTT
This sequence comes from Mchenga conophoros, assembly GCF_057382185.1. NCBI lineage: Eukaryota > Metazoa > Chordata > Actinopteri > Cichliformes > Cichlidae > Mchenga > Mchenga conophoros. The sequence continues at coordinate 6,190,637 of NC_140546.1, read as the reverse complement.
CCACTAAATGAAATATCACATTTCCTCAAATAAAAACCCGTAGTCAGTTAAAAGCTGGGTTGCTGATAATGGCCAAAGGTGTGAGCGACTTTAACAGATTTCCCGAGCCCATTACAGGCTGGGAAATAAAACTATACCACCCAGCTGTTGTTGTTGGAGAGGGTATGCTTGAAAAGTAGAGCTGGTGCACTCTGGTGGTTTGACAGTAATCGATGGGAATATGCAAAGCTTCAGTGGGCAGAGCGGAGTCTGACAAAATCACCTTACGCATTAAAGATAATGTCTGTGCTGTGATATCAGCTATACTAATGAGTAAAATGAGCACTCAGAGTGAAAGTTAGAAGACATCCAAGGTTATGCCCACAATCCTTTCCCAACATTTTGAGGCTGCCACAGTTATAATTGGCTAGTGTAGACATATCAGACACACGGTCAGGATGGAGTTATGAAAAAGTGTGACTTCATTATTATAAAGTGGAGATTTTAGGTCATATTATCCATTTCTATTTGACTGTGTGTGGTTCATTTAATATTCCCCTACATCAAAAGAACTGAGAAGGTCTCCATGATATTTACCATCTAATACAGTTTGTGTTTTTGTGTGGGAGAATATGACTTTGTTCTAAATTAAGCAGTTGTTGTCAACAAAGAGACTTCCTTGCTAGATTTAATGAGGTTTCTGATGTCCTCTGTAATCGACGTGTAAATGCATTTCCTGGAAAAATGTCTTATTTTGCAGACAGTGACAGGAAAATGAAAAAAACATGGATACTAGGGCTGTTCGATATAACGATATATATCGGATGACGATATAAAAACGTATAAAATCATTTTACGCTATCGATTGTTTTGTGGTGTCGCAAAATAAACTGTTTACGGCAATATTTTTTTATCGTTTTGATGGTCACTGTAGTGACTATATTCATTTCTTAAAGTTCTCTCTTTCTCTTATATTTAATATAACCACACTACGGACGGACAAGCGCCTGTTTTTTATGGGTTGTCGTTAGCAACAACGACGGTAAAACCATCGCATGTTCACTTGTTTATTTTCCACATAAACCTTTCACAATAAAGCTCAAGATCCTGTTGAGACTTTTCAAAATAAACGGAATCATGTGAAAAAGTATTATTGACGGATGAGAAGCAAAAAAAGAGTCATCAGGTGCTAAAAAATAAACGTTAGAACAGGCTTTTCCCCAGAACACGCCGTGTAATCAATACTCACAAAGAAAACGGCGGCCGTTACAACTTATGTCTAAAAATGTATCGTTTCATGCATCGGTTAAAACACTCGACTCCAGGTACACGACGCCCAGCTAGAAACACTTCACCTACCCAAGATTCACAGAATTTACAGAAAATATTAAATTTTTTGTGTTTTATATCGTTATCGGACGATAGATGTTTTATATCGGGATATGAGATTTTGGTCATATCGCACAGCCCTAATGGATCCAATACTAAATAATTTTCTTAACTTATTAAGCTTTAACAGCCTCTCTTTGTTTTTTACAGGAGCTATGCCCACGATAATGAAGAGTTATTTAAAATATATTTGTTTATAGGCTTTGATGTTATTGTAGTTGCACTTCAGATCACTAGATTAAGTTTTGCAGTGATCTATGGATTACAAGCTGAAAGTACTCTGCAGAAAAAGCTTTTGTGTTTATGCACAATATTTAAAACATCAAATATCCATAAAATGTTTTTTAACTGATTTAAACAGCACTGTATATTCATTTTAATTTGCTGTTAATAAAAGTATTACAGAGTGACCAGGGCATCTATATTTTGGTGTTAACATGATGTGAACATGCTGTAATTCAAACATACCTTGTTTGTAAAAAGTAACACATGACGATTGTCTTGTTTGTATAATTTGTGGTTGTCAAAAAAAATTATTGAAAACCAAAATTAATAAATCATAGGTAAAGGAATCAGTGTGTGTATAATACAAGCAAAAGGAGCCGTTAAAAGATTCGGTGATACTGAAGAACTAGTCCATGCATTTATTACTCCTACAGTGGACTGTTGTAATTCATCATGTAAAAAACAAATTCCTAAAAACTCCTTGAAAACCCTCCAGTTAATCCAGAATATAAGGTCTTGAATCCCCATCTCATTTTACCTCTACTTTATCTCTTTTTGATACAATATGGGCATAATTGGCTCCAATAGCTAATTTCGCTCGGTTGCTTGGGGGTTAACCACAGTGCCTTCCACACAGAGAAACTCTCAAATTGTATCCATGTATTGACTTTCTCTGGTATCTTCCCACAACATCGGGTCTGAGACTCTTGGCAGAAGTGATTGTTGTTGCAGAGTGTCTGTTGACTTGTTTTGTCAGAGCTGCTTGCCAGTGTCACTGTTTGAGCTGCTCAAACTGAAATTATTTACCAAGAGGTTAGTCATCGCACTCAGGCCTCGAGTTGTGTACGACGGGCTAAATGAGAACTGAAAAAGCCAGTCGCTGCGCCGACACCTTTCAGTTGGCTGTGAGGGAGGTGCAGCTCCGTGCGGCCATTTTAAAAAAAAAAAATCATTCATTTCTTTTTTTCACCAAGTCCTATCCATCACCTTCAGCAGATGGGCGTGCGTGGCAAACATCCCACTGCTGCATGTACGTGACAGCAAAACATTATGTTTAATTTACGCCTTCTGAAACCGTCGCAGCAAAAACTGCACCTCTGTTCCCATGGCGCAGGAATGGAGATCGTCGAGATCCAACTGACTAATTATGCTCGATAATCTTTTGAGGAAAATATTCAGAGCGGTTTCGCAGGTCTGCAGCTTTGGGAGTAACAAGCGGATAAATCTGAGAGATATCTGTGAGATGTCTCACTATTCTCCTCATTCACAGTGGCTGTCACTGTCTGCTTCACAGTTATGAGCAGAGCATATGGTGCAATAAACTGAGTGCATCATGTAAAAAAGAACTTTTGCATACGGCATCCCATAATAATAACTGTTATACTTTTATTATTATTATTATTAATAATAATAATAATAATAATAATAATAATAATAATAGTAACAACAGTTTAATATCCCTTATAATTATATTTAAATATTATAATTAATTATATATCCTTAAAATTAATATTATCAAGCAACATTCTTCTATTTTTTCCTATAAGGTGGCTTTAAAATCAAAAGGTACTTATAGATGAGCAACAACAGGTACGTCTTATGCCTCTGAAAGTTCTTATCGCTATCAGATATCATGATTTTATCATGTTGCCTAGCAACCACCTACCATTGGGCTAAAATGACCCATTTGCAGCCTTCAAGCATCTATAACACCTTGTAAAACCATCGTAGCCAATTTCAGTTTTACAAAATAAAAACTTTAAAACTTGAATTGTGCATGATATAGTATGTGAGTGAAGCCTGTCACTGCTAGTGGCAACAATAAACCAGACCATGAGCGTGTCTTTGGCCAAGTACCTAGGTGTCTACAACACCGGTACCATAATAAAGCTATACCAAAATCTGAGGGACTCAGGATACATACCAGGCGTGGATAGGCTGTGGAGGTTGATAGAATAGAATAGTTCTTAAAAATGGAGAAACTGCCAAAAATCCAAAGGGAAGAGGAACACAGTAATAACAACTTGTACTACAGTGTTGCTACCCTGGATGCTTGAGGAGACCTCGGGCCAAAGCAAAGACAAAGAGGGCTGAATAGATCATTTCAGCCTTGTACAGAAATGGTGTTATGAAAGCCCGTGGTAGATTGACTACCAGGGCTGCCATGCCCATCACACCAAACCAAATGGTGACTGTGTGTATGATGGTACAAATAGTCTTGGTACTCTATGCGGGTGTGTACTCATTGGGAGTTAAGAGTTCCTACTGGAAAAAGTAACTCTTAAGGACAGGAGGAGTCCAGAAAGGATCTGAAAGACAAGTCAAGTCGTGCTTGAGGAGGTTGATCCCTGAAAGCTAGAAGCTAAAAGGAAGGTGAAGCGAATATTCTAGGAAACTAATAAGAACATGTATGAACTGAAAAGCTGACATCAAGGTCCTGGAAGAAATAACTTATTACAAATACCTTACATCTAGCAACCACCTAACAAATATACAGATCAAACAATACTGGGCTAATCTAAATGAAACATATTGGAATGTAAAAATCAGAACAATAATAAAAATAAGATGATTTTTGAAATAGGATAAATTCCAATCAAAAATCTGAATGTAGTAAAATTAAGTGTGTCATTAAAGTAAAATAGCTCAATAAATTCAGTAAAGCAAAATAGAATAAATAAAAGTAAAAATGTCTAAAATGTTCTTCGTCAAAGACTAAACAATGAATCAGTTAATCAAGAAAACAACAGGAATATTATTTCCATCTACATCTCATTTGGTTTATTCAGCATTAACTACTCAAAAAGGCAGGATTTTATCTCTGCTGCATTGATTTTGTGTCTTGCAGGACCTTCGCTTGATAAGCATGCAATGCATTTTTCAAGGTTCTGTTGGAATTAATCCAAATACTGTGCAAAAAAAGAGAAAAGGGAAATGCTATATGGCTCTAAAGGCTTATCCAACAGGTGCTCTAACACCAGCTACGAATTTAAAACATGTAAAAAATAAATGTATACCTCAAGCAATTCAGCAAGCAAGACAAACCAACACGTATCAAGTCTTTATCAGCGTCTCAGGCCCTGATGAAAATCGTTTATCCTGGATGGAGTGCCTCAGAAACTCCCAAACACTGTGAGCTAGTCCCTTTATGTTAGGATGTGGCATTTTCATGGTGTGTGTCCCGAGGAACTGGGACACGAAGATATACAGCGACTCTGTGAAAGTAGGCCAGATGGACCACAGTGAATGAACAGGATTTGTGTTCCTGTGCAGAACTTTAGAAATGAATGAATTTCACCAAATATCACTTAAAGTGAGACAAAGGAAATCATTTAGACTTTATGATTCATAGATCAGGTTTTCCTAATGCTAAAATGTATCTTTGTGGAGTGACTGACACACATGTAGGCTTGATTGATTGTTCCACATATAGTTATCACAATAAGTCCATGTCCCCTTACCTAAATGGACTCAATGCATTTCCTGTTGTTTATGTTTTTTACTCCTCTTACATGCTGCGGCACAGAAAGAGAGAAACACTTCTCTTTGTAACAACGGTGAGGAGAATAAAATATTTAAAAGTTGGAAACACGTCCCTAGAGTCAGCGCTGACAGTGTTTTGCATGTAAATATGGAAACGCAAATGTCCATAAGACAGAGAGAAACACAGTAGTTCATCTCTCTGTGCCAGGTGTGCTAGTCATTATAGCAGCATAAGCCCACACACAGAGGCGACTTAATTATATATAAATGGCTTAATGATTGTAAGTATCTATTAGGCAGCTGATTGTTTAGCTGTAGGAACTGTCAGTCACAAGTTCCTGTTCAGAGCAGGGGTGGATTTAGTGATTAGCTTTTAATTCAATGCAGTTCTGTTGAAGTTTGTTGCTCAAGAACGTTAATTTGTATACAGCACGTATGAGAAATGCAATCAATATAGATTGCATTTTTCCTCTTAAAAAATATAGAATAATGAAAAGTAAAGTTCTGATACGCCCGATGAGACTTTTCCATTGCTAGTTTGTAAAGTGACGTTTAAATGTTTGGCTGCTCTTGTCTGAGGGGGAGTTGATCCGGTCATAGAGAAGTTTTAGGATACTTGAATGTATAACACGCCCACAACGAAGATGCATTTGGAAACTGAGTCATGATCATCACAGCCTTTGGTCGGGTGTTTCCGAACTCAAGGACTCTCTAAATGCAGCGCTTTAGTCACGGTAGTTTTGAAAAAGAATTGGATAACAGTGCAGCTGGGCTAACAGTCGCACTACAAAGGCTGAAGTTTCAGGCAAAAAACAAAAGTGACAAAGGCAATTTTCACATCATCCGTACAGGCATGTTTTCTTCTTGGAAATGAAGCTGTGAGCTGTAGTTTGTAATAAGCAATACATTTCCTGATTGTAATAGCGTGTGCTAATAGCGCTAATAGCGTGTTCTTTTACAGTTCAAAATGGTTCCTTCCTTCAGTTCATTCTCTAAAACTCTAAGTTTTAGCTCCTCCCCTTTAAGCCAGCTGTCTTCTGATAGGATGCCCCTCATAAACAGCAGCTGTGTGGGGAGTGTTTGAAGCTGATTCCTGGAGTCAAATGCGAGAAGTTAAATAAAGTTTCATTAAAGCTATGTGCTGCCTGTAAAATGAAACTAAATCTCACAGTTATCGACCCGAGTGTGCTCTGTTTGTATTTTGCAGGTCTAAATATGCTTTGTTAAACTGTGTTGTAGTGGATCAGCCCACCAAACACCAGATTACTCAGCTCTGAAATAAATCATTATAACATTATGTTGTTTCATTGCGATGAGAGTTAATGGAAGCATGAGTCTCTCATAATACTCCCGACTCCGTGTTATCATCTGAAAACTAGGCTACATTAATGGATTTTATTTTTAAACCAGTTTTATTCCACTGCTGCATCACAAGGGCAGTGCACTGACCTTTATGGCCCGAGTTCACTGCAGCGACGGCTCTGCCAGCTTCGCCCCGGCCCACATTGCGATACTGAGCCATATTGCTCCTGTTTCTGCTGCATGCCCTCATGCACTGGAACTTTTCCCATCAGGCTTCAGAGAGACGGAAGTGTAGTGAATGGTGGGAGGAAAGGGAGAAGAATGGGGGGGGGGGGGGCAGAGGAGTTAAAGGGAGATGGTGTAAAAAAGGGAACGAGAATGATTTGAAACTAGTGAAGATGGATGGGAGAAGAGGAGGGAGGAGGAGGTGGAGGAGGAAGACAGTGAATGAGAAAAAGGAATCATGTATATATATTTATAAAAAAAACTCCTGAGAGATGACAGCCGACCGACATGGTTGATACGGACGCAAGTCAGCGGAACTGACTGAAACCGTTGCAGAAAACACACAAAAAAGACGATCCAGATAATAACAGGAACAAAAGTCGTTATTTTTCTTCTTCTTCTTCTTGTCCTCTTGTTTTTTTCTTTTTCTTGCTTTCTCTCTTTTCAATGCTGCAGTGCTATTCTGAGAGAGATGCTTCAGCCCACGCTCTGTCGGAGAGGGAGGGAGTGAATGGATGGAGGGATGAAGAGGAGAGATGGAGTGTGTGCACATGTGTGTGTTATGGGGAGGTGGAGCGGGGGTCTGCTGCACTAACTCGTTGCCTGTCAGGGAGCGTCTGTGTCTTTAAAGCTTGTGTGTTTCTGTAAAGGAGGAAGTCAGGCAGGCATGAAGCAGCGGGACAGACATACAGGGACATATACACACATACTGTAAGCTGGAGGCAGCCATCAGTGCTTAAGTATTTGTGTGTGTTGATACATAACACAAAATGATATGCTTATAACTATCGCTGTCTCACAGTAGATCATGAAATTCCCACAACTTTCAATCTATTGATTTCTGTTTCTGGATGCAAGTTTTCCATGTTTTCCGTGTTCTTGGATCTGATTTTTTTTTTTATCTGATCGATCTCAGTGTGGTGGCTCAGTGGTTATCAGTGTTGCCTCACAGCAGGCGGGTCCTGCTTGCAAACCGTGGCTCGTTTTTGTAGAGTTTGTATGGCTTCTATTCATGAGTCTATTTTCTTGCCTGGGTTTTTGCTAATTTTTTGCCACTGCAGGAAATCAGGGCAGGAATGGAACAGCCCTTGTAATTGGTTCTTGGAGCCTGTGTGCAGTGTGTGAACCACCAGATGGATGCCCCAGTCCCCACTGACATGCTCGTTTAGCTCATCCTATAACATAAGTACCAAAATGAGGGAATTCAGTTGTTTCAAGATGGCTCTTGGATTGTTTGACTTTGGATGAAGTGATATTTTACAACAGCTTTGATTAAGACGTCTGTTCTAAGTTAGAACAACAACTGAGGGAACATTGGTTACATATCATAACCTCCGATTATGTTTATAGCTGATGGTTTCAGGCTGTAGGGATGCTATCTATCTACATCTATTCTTCTGTCCTATTAATTTGTTCTTATTACTTGCTTCAAACTTGAGATTGGTTTAACTCAGCTCCCTGCTCCCTTTTTTGTTCAGGGCTGCTCAGGAGGTAAATGTTCTCCTACAGGGCTGGTTTCTGCAGTCAGAACACACAGAAAGCTGCAGGTATCTAAAACAGCTCACAGTATCCTTTGGCAAAGTGATGCTCATGACAGAGTTTGGGCCAAGTGGCTAATATCAGTGTTTAAAATGACAGCCAGTAGCAAATACTGTCAGGTTTGTTTTGTTTGGGTTGTTTTTCTGTTGCTGAGCAGATGAACCATCAATATAAAGTGTGGTGCTTGCATGTCTTTGCTCTATTCTGCACATTTAGCCAGCACGAAATCAATGTGGCACCAAAGTTTAACATCAGCAGGTTAAATGTCATCTCATTTCCTGATTTTTGTCCAGAAAACATCCAACTGATATCTTACTGCAGCTCTGATATGATCACTTTCAACAATTGTCCATGTCTGAATGCATCCTGTAAAGATTCAAAAGGAAAATACAAATGCCTGGATTCATTTTTTAAAATAAATTTTGGCTGTTTGAGAATGACTTTGTTCTCCTGTGAGGGCTGGAGACCTCATATCTCCCTGTGACCGGGGATTAAGTGCTCCATATGTGCCTACTGAACTATAGGTTATCTGGTTCATGGTAAATGAAGCACAATATGGCCGAGAGTCGACAGACTGGCACCACGCCTCTGAATGTTTGCATCACTCAGGGAGGCATTACTCATACATTTAGGTTTTGTAACACAGGGTGCTTAAAATAACTGCATTTTGAAGTACATTTTCCTCAGGATTACAGCAGTTGGCATAAATTACTGTAGATAATGTTCATTGAAATTACTGAATTTCCCAGAGGAACCCACCTGAGGGATTAATAACGTTTCATCTAATCTATTGGAAAAGATTAGAGTAGAATATTAAAGATTCTGATAGATTATTATAGTACTTTACTAAAACTAAATTCTAAGTCGAAGGTAAAATTCACTACTTCATATTAATGCCAAACCAGTTACACTTGACGGTACTTTTCTCTTGTATTTATGAGTCTAATATCGATGTACAATAGTTTCCCATAATTCACTGCATGAAGGAAATAAAGGAGCTACTGAAGGGCGCTTAAAACAGCAAGATTAATTAAAAACATTGCCTTTGAGAATCAGAAATCATTCCCTGCTAGCACAATACAATAGGGATGGAGTCCCTCGTTAGAGAATCACATTCTATCTAATAACGTTTATATCGCAGCTTCAGTTTATTTCAGATCTTAAAAGATAAAAATTTGGGGGATAATTTACCAAACCGGCATCCTGATAGGAATTTAAAGCTTAAGCTGCAGGTGATGTTCCTCCCTGCTTCCTGTCATATCACCCACTGCTGCTAAACAGTGCACTGCATCCACATAGAAACGGTTATATAAATTATACATACTGCATATTTTAGTGTGCAGGATGTAAATGGGACACAGCTGTACTACACCATCCACTATGTTAGTATTCTGGCGCGCACTCTTGGCAGGGAGGCAGTGCTGCAGGTATACAGGCAGCAGGACAAATCCATACATGTGTGCACCACACACAGCAAGACGAATGGCCGAGATCAGCAGGAGGACAGGAAAAGCAGGGAGACCAGCAGGGGTCTATGCAGATGGACAGATTCGCACACAGAGGCAGGTAGAACAAGAGCAGCTCGGGCACATGCAGGAAGATAGGAAGACACGGTGGGCAGAGAGGTCGCCGCGTGGCTGGAAGATGGAACAAAGGTCCTAATTTTTTAATAGCGTGTGTGTTTGGCTGCCTTAATGCCGCTCTGATTTCCTGTTTGGAATCGTTTATCTGCCGTGTATTGTAGGAAATGTTTCATTAGGAGGTTTAAACAGGGCACACAGGACATTTTGGAGCCATTTCCTTATGTTGCATTATATTCCTGACCGCTCTTTCACTGCAAATTTGACCCTTAATCACAGATTAATGCACAATAACAAGCAGCATATCCTTTGATAAACACGCTCGCAATGAATTTAAAATCCCCTCACTTTGACTTCCCAGAGAAGAGCGCAGTGTTAACCCCGCCATGTTAATCCATGAAGTCTGGACATCTTTATTTCTGTGCACGTTTTCACAGATTTTGATTTTTTATTATTGAATTAATACTCTTACTGCCTAGAAAGCCAGTGGAAGTCAAACTATTTGTCAGCGGAGGCTTCTTAATTACAACATCTGAGGAAGCGAGTCGGAAAAGCCCCCGGAGGGTCGAGGCACGCTGATGTGAAGCCAGGCTGTCAGGGCAGCAGAGCGCCCAGAACTTTCCAGCAGAGAGGACCGCGTTATTGAGGTTACTGTGACTCAAGAAATAGTTCCTGTCAGCTCTAACCCTAACCCTGGAACATTCTGTTCTCTTATACTCTTCTCTTCAACCTTTTATATTTAATAATTAATTCTGTTTTTCCTCTTCTTCTTTTTTCACTGTTGCTTGTTTTGCCTTTGGAGCTTTTGTTGGCTGTAGGTATTGTTGTTTCTCTGGGGACTGATTCTTGTCCTGCTGCTGATCTCATTTTTCTTTGCTCCAGAAAGAAGCAACAGTCAGATGTAGAAATAAAACAATGGAGGTATTTTCACAGAGTTTGAATTAAGAGAGTAACCTAAAAATGAGTTAGGTCAGGACTTTTGTGTTTAGTTATTTCCCGCAAACCCGTCTGAACCCTGTGGCATACCCTACTCTGGAACCCACGTGCTCCACAATTGTAACTACATGTCAGGTCCACGACACCCGAGCAGTCTGATCATGATGTTTATGTCACTCAGGCTTGCAGTGGTACAATCCTGGCTTGACTCCTTTTTTCTAACCACTTTATCTCAGACGTTGTGTTTTCAGTAGAAGAAACATTTTGTCACTCATCCAAGTCAGAATCAACTTTCTGGGATTTTCTTACCTGGATGATTGAGCATCAAAATGTGATCAAATGTCATGAGGTGATGGAAGGGTGTGAAGGAGGACAGTAAAATAAATTGTATTTTCTAATTTTTTCCTTCCAGAGATGTGATCCAGTGTAATTCTTTTTCTCTTCCATGTTTAGGATTTCAGTGACTGAACTAAAATTCCCTCCATCCATCGTTTCTCCAAGCTGACCCAAAGTAAAAATTAAATCATGATGGTCTTAACAGCTGTAATCCATGAATGGCTATTACTAATGGAAACTGAATTATACACCTTAAACCTTAAACACACTTTGTTAAACTCACATGTGGAACTTAAATCTATCCTCTTCACACAACGTGACATCTCAATAAAAGGCAGGTTTGATTTCAGCCGAGTTCAGCTGAGGGTTTAACAGCCTGTTAGTGAAGTCTAAAACATATCTGCAGGTTATGGCATGAAGTGCAAATGCATCTATAAGTAGCATGTACATGATTTGTCCCACTTTTTTATTTGTTCTTTCTGGTCAGAGGGTGTGCTGTTATTATGGAATTTAATTATCTCCTTTCCATCTCATGAACGATGCTCCAGTGTATCCTCTGCTAAAGGAGGTAATAGACGTGTGGAAGAACATTTCTTTAATGTTTGGAGAACTGATTATTCAGTTCTGCTTCCTGTTTTATTCTGAAGTCTTGTTTTTCTTACACTTCCGTGGGTTGGATTAGTGTCCTCAGTATTCACACCTGCAGATGTTCTCCTTTCTTTGCTCTTTTTTGTTACTCAAGCTTTGCAGCCAGCTTTCATGTTTCCTCGTGTGCAACCTTCTGAAGTGTTTACTGCACTTTTGCCTGTTTCTCTATTGGATTGTTCATCCTGCAAATTAATGTGGAGTCTGTCTTCCTCAAAAACTGTTCATTTGGATTTTTAACTGGCAGTCAGAACATCTGACTTGTTCCTCAATGGAGACTTATTACAGGGAAGATCACAAAGTAGCCTATTACAAATATAGTCTCAGAGTCAGTTATCTAACTGTAAAAGGCAAATCATTAATGAAGCTTCTCCAGAAGGGAGGGAATTGATTCTACTACTTGACTCTACAAATTAAAAGTTGGCGTCCTGGTTAGTCAGCAGCTAACTATTGAAATAAAGATGTTTTAGTAGTTAGCAAGACCTCTTTTCTATTATACACCGATTTTTTTTAACCCAATTTTAAGTGTTCACACTTTTGGACTAGTCAGCTAGATATTTTCCTCTCTCATTTAACCGTGCTGCACAGCAGTGTACGTTTTCATTGTGAGGCATGTAGTGGCATATGTCAGGCGAAGCGCCAGGATTTTGATTTTGGAGGTGCCAGAGTAATTTGGGGCTTCTAATTACAGAAGTTAAGGTTTGTATTCTAAGCTGCATTATAAACAAGAGTTCGCCACAGCAAATAGTTATTAATATGCTGGAATTGTTCCTGGTGTGACCCCAGAGTGATTTTTCTTTATTACAGATGGATACACGCACGTGTATAAATTAAGAAAACAATACCTGATCTGTTATTATTTTTTCTGTGGATTATGAAGACTAATATTTGCTGTCCATTCACGTAAACACTGAGATCCAAAATATATTTAGATCCTTTCCTAGTGGAATAACTGTAGATAGCAGCACACTGGGTTATAAATGAATGAACTGATTAGAATAAAAGCTGCCTTTGCTTTCAAGGAGAAAATAAAACTGGATGAAATTTTCTATTTTAACTCTTGTTTTGTTTGTTCTATCAGTTTTTTTTCAATATTTTGCTCCCTTCCTGTAATAGAAAATGTTGTTGCATCATTGAGTGACTCCATTCTTCTTCTAACCCCTGAGTTGCATCCAGTGCAGCCAGACACTGACCCAGTGAAGAAAAACCCTTAATACTCTTTCTTTCTTTCTTTCTTTCTTTCTTTCTTTCTTTCTTTCTTTCTTTCTTTCTTTCTTTCTTCTTGTTCTTCTTCTTGTTCTTCTTCTTGTTCTTGTTCTTCTTCTTGTTCTTGTTCTTCTTCTTGTTCTTGTTCTTCTTCTTGTTCTTCTTCTTCTTGTTGTTGTTGTTCTTCTTGTTCTTCTTCTTCTTGTTCTTCTTCTTCTTCTTCTTGTTCTTCTTCTTCTTCTTCTTGTTCTTCTTCTGAAAGTAAAACACATTTAGGCTTTAGTTGATTTAAATACTTTAAACACTTTGATAACTTAAAATAAAACCTAAGAAAATACTTCTCAGGGACAATTTGGCCATTAAGCTCCTCATCCACAGCCCCGTAGAGACATTTAATTCTCCATCTTCATTTCTGCTCTCTGCTCCTGCTCTGACAGTTATATGAAGTAGGATAATATAATGATCCCCGATTCCCAGATCAGAGATTTGTTACATGTGCATATGAAGAATAGCTGATGCATTGAATAACCTAAATAATATCTGTTTGTTTGTTGCTTTACATTAGTTTGTCACTGCATTATAATGCCATGTTTTTTATGAAACTTGCATGTTTTTTTAAACAAGATGACTGTAGACTTTGTGATGTCACAGGAAATAAATGTCAGTCAGAGCAGATTTAAGTGTAAACTGCAAGCATTAATTAAGAGCAAGAAAATGAGGGTGCGTTAGATTTTTTTTTCCTGAGAGCGCTCTTATGCATGCCTCCCACTCCCAACACTGGAGGCCTCATTTTGCAAACAGAACACACACACACAAACACACAGACACACATCTGTGGTCTGTCTTTCCTCTGTCCTTCTGTCAAATGAGTCCATATGGCATCTGTCATGTCGTCTGCTCTCTTTTTTATCAAAGTCACATCACAGCTGCTCCCATCTCCTCTGTCAGCTGATGTTTTTTGTGTATGTTTGTGTGCTGTAGCTCCTTCAGCTGAGCACAGTTTCAGTGTCAAGAAGCTGTACTCAATGCAAGAGTAGTATAGGAAATTACCACCAGCCTCCTGGCTTGTTTCGCAGTTGCCCTAATAACGGATTTCCTGCCTAAATTCAATCTCAACTTAAATTCTAGGGTTTTGTTTCTTGACACAGGAAGTAACAAAGCCAGTCTCAAAATCTCCTTGTGAACAGAAGAAAAAGGTGTGCAGCATTAACCCCTCCATCGTGTAAACATTTCAGACCAGGAGTGGTCATTTTAAATGAGCTGTGGCCTTGTTTTGACAATATAGAATAGAATAGAATAGAATAGAATAGAATGCCTTTATTGTCACTATACAGTTGTTCAGTGAGATACAGAGCATCTCCAACAGTTCTGCAGCACTATATACATATGAGCAGTATTAACAGAAACAAAATATATGAAATGTAAAAATATACAATCTGATGTAAAAAAGTAAATATGTAAATAAATAGTGTGATGTATATACAGTTCGGGTTATTGCACATAGAACATGGTATTGCACAGTGGTGGTTTATAGGGGGAAATGGGAAAATGGAGGGATGGGACTGTGTTATCGGTAAGTGTATGAGTTAAGGGTGGTTATGGCCTTTGGGAAGAAACTGTTCTTGAGTCTGTGGGTCTTTGTGTTGATGCACCTGTAGCGCTTCCCTGAGGGAAGCAGGCTGAACAGGTTAAAACCAGGGTGGGAGCTGTCTTTGATGATGTTTGCTGCTCTGCTGAGGCAGCGGGAAGAATAAATGCCCATCAGGGAGGGAAGAGAGCAGCCGATGATCTTCTGTGCTGCCTTGACTACACGCTGAAGTCTCGCTCTGTCCGCCTTAGTGCAGCTGCCGTACCATACTTTGATACAGCATGTTGGCAGGCTTTTTTTGGGGGGGGGGCTAAAAGCTTTTTTCCGCCTGTTCCCAGTGTTGTCTTTCGCTCTGTGTAGGGGGAGGAGCTTATGCACATGGTGAAACAGAGAGCAAAGCAGAGGAGACAAGCTAGCACAACCAAAAAGAAAAAATGCTTTGCTCGGTGCACACACCTCACAAGTATAACAGCAAATTCTGGTTGGAAACAGACACATTTTAAACATGCCACCAAACCCTAATATTACTAATATAGTTAATAATATAGTAATATTAGTTCAGCCACTAATAAATACATAGATGAAGTGCCTCTCTCTTGCTGTGTTAACCTGCTGCCACGTTGCTGCTGTGCTGCTGTGGTCAGATTGCAGAAGTAGTTCTTGTTTTGCAGTGAAGGTCATCCTAACCAGAACTTGCAGCGGGTGGAGCGCTGGTTCATGTGGCAAGGCTGCAGAGCAGAGCGAGGACTGCCAGCTGCAGTCTATGAATGTGGAATGCAACTTGATTAGCTTGGCCATTTATTTATTAAGCACAAACAACTTGGTTTAATTCTGAAAGCATCCTTTCACAGCATGCCCATCCCCCACCATAAGTTGAGTATATCTCTGTGGAGACGCTGCACCAATAACAGCCATCTCAGCAAAACGTCTTACAACACCCTGTGTTTCCTGTTCTTATGTTGCAGTGTGAAAGCCGGTGAAGAAGTGGACGCGAACCTGTGAGAGACGGGAAGACTTGAAGAAACAGAGTAAAGGATCTGATCCGGACCGTCCCTGTGCCAAGTGGAGGTTTTCCTGGAGGACTTTCTCAGCTGTTTTCAGAGCCGAGGCTCTGAACACTTCCTGCTCCTTTTCCACTCTTTTTATTTTTATGTGGTTGGAATCACAATTTCTGACTGCTCTTTTGTTCCAATCACAACCAAAACCAGGTGCCAAACCGACTGTGTCAAGAGAAGAAGCAAAAAAATCTACAACTCTTCATATAAAGAGTTTATTTAGTCACCCAGCTTTGGATACATCACCCACAAATACATTAAAACATCCAACGTCCCATTAAAACCACATTGAATTTCAAGATAACGTCTGTAAAAGTTTATATATCCATTCCGTTTGGTCGATGTTTGCTGCTTTTAATGTTAGAACTTCGTGATTTTTCTCACTGGGGCGGCGATCAGTGCATTATTGGTTCAAAGTGCTTTATAGACAAATCCTCCAGCTGTCGGTCTGCTCATGGTTATGCATAGCAGAGGAGGCGTGTGGTAAGCTGTGATAACTCTGACGGCGTTTGACTGACAGGCAACACGAGCCACGTCAAACAGATAAACAGAGGCAACACCACCGCCACCGCTGCTGCTATCTCAAAGGCTCGGAGGTACGCCGTCGTTTCAGTCTGCGCTGTGAAACACTGTTGACACTTTGCCTATCTCCTTCTTCCAGTCGCTTCTACGAGAGAGGCCTCTCGCCCTTTTGTCGTCTTCTGTTTCTTCCACACGTGGCTCTTGATTACGCCGCGCCGAACAACCTAAAAAGCCCCCTTTATCTACTCCCAGTGACCTCTTACACCTTTTTTGCGTTCTTCCTTTTATTCTATTAAAAACGTGCAATTTAAAACCTTTCACTGTACTTTCATTTTTTGTGGAAGGAAATCAAATTTGTAAAGATATTTAAAAATAACAAAAAAGAACATAACCTAAAGCCATACTGAACACCAGCCATACGAATACATTTACAGAGCTCACGATGTTGAAGGTCTCTACAACAAAGTGATCCTCAGTCACGTCGGTGCACGCACACACACATTCAGGGAGTCGATGAAGAAACTGCTAGTGACCCGAAATTTCATTCCTTTGGATGAAAGAGCGGCTTTGTAAGTTTTTTCTACCTGCGTGTTTTTAGATCGCACAGCCTGTGGTGTCAAGCGTGGCAGTGGTCGTGTCGAGTTCCCATCATCACCCTGCGTTCCTCTGTCTTGACGGATGAATCCGGACAGTTTCATGTCTGTTCTGTGGGCAGAACCTCGCTGCCCTGCTAGAACCGGGCCCAAGCCCTCCTTCGTCCTCTTCTGCTGGGCCAAGCTAAATTCAGAGCAAAGACACTCGCGCGAGGGTATCAAACGCACATAGATCCTCGCTTTGTTCTGTCGTCTCTTCCTGTAATTCATCCACCAGATCCTCGCCATCGATCACTCTTTTGTGAATGCCTTGACACGCTCGCTTAATGAACTGATGTCTGTCCTCCGGTAGCTGCTGGAAGGACTTCTTTCTTATAGATTTGATGCTGCTTAATGCCGTCAGTGATAGTACCTTTATTAGTTGCGCTCACAGCCCACGACTCATAAATTCACCGTTCCATTGTTCGAAACCAAAATTTCAAGCATACTGACCTTTACTGCTCCTCTTCCTCTAAATTCTTTGAAAGGGAGATTTGGTTTATTGGGCAAACTGTGAGCGTGGCGTAAGAGAAGTTTAAGTAACAGCTTGTGCCAAATTTACACGGACTTCCTCGCAGCTTGTTCACCAAACAGAGCTGAGATCTCTAAAGCTGCCAGCACTGTTGTTTACAGACACGAGACACACGGAGCTCGATGTTTAATTTGATTTCATTTCCATGTATAATTTTCACACATTAGTTCTCCACCCAGGACAACAGAAGTGCCAAACTCCGAGAAGAATACACCCAGCGTCTGTGAGAGCTCATTGAATACAAAGTTTACATTCAGCACTAAATGTTTACAGACCACAGTTTTCATTGCAGTTTCTTACATGACTTTTGTGCCATAAACAGCTCCCAGAACACCCTGCATTCAGAGACATAGGACTCTTCTTCTGGACGAGTCATTATACGACGAGTTTACAGTTTTTCATACTCATTTTGTTTACAGAAAACGTCTCAATACTGCCTGTTTTGAAGATTTTAGGCCAACGGACTGTAAAACGGCACTTTGTCGACCGACAGACCAAAATTAAACATTTAATACCTGCTGCCATAAAACAAACCCACATTATTCTCTATTTCTAATCAATTTTAAGTTAGATTACTTTAGGTCTACAGCCATTGTACAGACACATCGCATAGGGCCTAAAAAACTCTAAAAGACCTCAATGTTTACAAACGCTGCTTATGGGAAGGATTTGTATTCAGACGGAAATGTTTACATTCAGATGACGGAGTGACACGCCAAACGCATTCATGAAACACTGCTCGAACAACGTGAATCTGCTGAAATCCAACCCAAGGGATTAGTTCATCAGACTGCAGATAAAACTTTTCGTAATGGAGGGTTTTTTTGGAGGATCTCGCTGACATTTGAAGCTGTTTGTGACTTTTTTGGCTCGAGAACTTTGTGATAAAACAATGACGTCTAAAATATTAAAGGGGATGCTTTGCTTATCCCTTATCCTCTTGCTTTTCTCCTGCCTCGCTGTTTCCACTGTAACCATCACCACTCGGCGACGCGCTGTCGATGGTGATATCAGGACTCTGACCGGCAGGGGCGGCTCTGCTGCTTCTGGTAAAACGAGTACCACCTTGTTCCTCCTGACGGGCTACAAGCCGCCACTCCCACGGCTGCCTGCCGGACCCAAAGTGCCGCCAAAAGCGGCAGAGGTGGAGGACGGGGATGATCCACCGGTCATGGCTGAGCTGCCACCAAAGCCCCTCCCTCAGTCCATGTTGCCAAGGAACGTAACGGCAGCACTGAAGCCTCCCCTCGGTGCGGCCCAGGTGGCTCCAGCCCCGAGACAGCTGGTGGATGTGGACCTGTGCAAGTAATGTTGTCAGAAATTCTGTGTAGTGTTTATCACTGTTTTTGTTAAGTCTTAAAAGCTAATGGAACATGTTTCTGTATGTGGGCTCTTTTAGTTGTGAGAACTTTTAACTAATATCCATAAAATGAATATTAAAGATGAACAAAGTCGAGGCGTTTTAAACAGAAAGCCGATGCAATGGCGGCGCTTTAAACCTGCATTGTCTTAGCTCCAGCAGGGGGAGACTCTTGTAACTGCAGAGAGAAGTTAGCTGTTGTAAAAATCTATGGAAAAATTACTCGCTTGATTTTTAACTAGTTAGTAAATGAGTTTATAATCTCATTTTCTAGCTTTAAGTGTTTTTTTTATTGCATGGCCATTTAAATTATTGTCCCATGTTAGAGTCACTTGAACAGTAAAGAAGGCTGTGCTTTATGAGTCAGGTAACAGTTTTCTCAGGAGTTCTTAATAATTTGGAAAAAGTATACGGCCACATTTTGAACTACTCAGCTGAAACATGATGAATGTTGTGCTGAATTGTGCTAAACTCCATAAGTTTTAGTAGAATGGTTCCAAATTTGAAAAATCTTAGTGACTTTTATACGTCTATGTTGGCTTTATTTTTCAGACTAGGAAGCTGCATTCACATTTTACACTCTCTCTAATCAAATAGGAACGGAATGGGGTTGAGCCCATGTGTGCTGTATGAGCATGCAGTGTCCTTAGTCAGAATTATCCCTTGACTGTAATGTCTTTATTTGAAAGCAGACACTGACGGTCAAAAAACTGAACTCAAAGCTTCAGTACGGGACTTCACCAACCACTGAGTCATATCACAATGCCCACATCCATCCTTTATATACAGTCTATAATTATGTCAAAGAAATGTTACTGGATGAGACATCAGTATGAGCTAACTAGAATTACAGGACACGTAAAAACATCTTTTATTGTTTGAGCAGGAAAGGAGGATAAGTGCTAAATTATTAAGGTAACCTAAAATGAAATCTTTGGACATGGAAACACATTTTTGTCAGCTAAAATCATTCCAAATATCTATATACATTTTATATTAGATACATTTTTGTAACTGTTCCAGAGTTGAAAATTGTGGATGCAACAGTGTGGCCAATCTGTGGGGCTGAAGCCAAGGTCTCGATAATGTATCAGAGCACAAAAGCTTGGATCAGTGTAGCTCTAATCCAAACTATTTTAATCTGTTTTGAAAAACTATACTCCATTAGGAATAGCAGGTCAGCAGAGTGAGCTGTTAAAGCATCAACATGTGTTTTGTCATGGTACCAAGAGAAGCATCCAATTCTTCTACAGCTGACATAACTCATATTCCACAATCGGGTCAGAAATTAAATTCTTAGCAGCTGTTCAGGCATTTTTAGTTCTGGGGTTAAGTTGACATACAAAATGTGAATTAAAAAAAGTAAATTCTAGACAGAAACATCAGATTACATGAACGTAAATGGCTTTTAATAAAAATGTAGTTGAAATATCACGATTTTCCTTGTTTTATATCTTCCGCTGTGCTGAAGTTTTGCTTGTCGTCGAAGGCCTGCGGATCTTTTTATCGCCCTAATTTACATCCATCAATGTGATGGCTTGATCACTCTGGATGCCATAAAAGCGAGGCACATCATGATTCCCCTCCTTCAGCTCGGATCTTCATCTCACAGAAGCTCATATTTTTCACTGAGAGGCGTCTTGCTGTTGCTAAGCAACGTATAATCAGCTCTAAGTCAGATGTGTGTTGGCGAGCCACACGCTACGACTATCAACAGCAGCTACATTCAGGCACAAGAAAGCAGCACGAAGCGCTGCAGTGAAGACAGAGCTCCGTTCTACGTTTTCCTTTGCGCTACTCTGCGAGCCCAAAAAGCTCTCCGCAGAACAAATGCAGGATTTACCTAAAACATTTATCGCCTTTGAGACGACGAGTTTTAGCTCGGAGTGCTCAGAGAGGTCCTGCAACAATAAAGGTAATATCTCAGTCAGGGGAAGTCCATGAAAGGCTTCAAAGCCAGTTCAAAAGCAGTAACAAAAACCTCCCACTGCTGCATCCACACCTAATGTAGAGCCACATAACCCTAATGTGACTGTTATGTTGCCACTCTCCTCCCAGCAAATGACAAGGCAAGACAACAGTGATGTCACATCCTCTGCTTTGGTGGTGTTGTGCTCAGTTGTGCACCTCTCAGTTTTTGTAACCTCACACGGTTTGTGCCGGTACCATCACAGTTTGAAAAAAGGAGACTTTGGACAAAAATGTGATTTCTTTGCTTCAGCTTTTGACTTTTTCTCCTCCTACATCAGCACTGATGTGGAGGTTTTGTCTGAGTGGCGACAATAGCACCCTACATGCAGGCATAAATGCTACAGAGCTTTGGCGATGGCACTGTATAATGGGGCCCCAAAGCCTGAGGCTAGGGCCTAGCCTGGGATGCACCTACGTAAAACTTCAACTACACAATACAGCAACTGCAGGATTATACTGCAACTGCAAATATACCCGAGTAGAATTAAAATAAGCTTGATCACAGTTTTGAAAAAAATGTCCAGTATTTGACCAGTTGATCCATTAAATGGACCCAGCATGACCCTTGACAGTTGTCCTAAATCTAGAGTTTAAAACAGTGACATAAATCTCTGGTCAGACAGCACAGCAGGCAGCTAAACATAAGATCATATAGTGGATAAAGTCTGCAGAAACTGTCGAATAAGCATGATTTTAACACTGAGGAGCAGTAATGTCATATAAACAGTATACTACACATATGCAACACAAAGGCAGCTCACTCAGTTGTTTGCTGGGTATTGCATTCCTGAGATATGGAGTATCACAAACACTTAAAAGAGGCTCAGGACTGGCAGTAAATTTACAAATGGCTTTCAGATTTCACTAATATTTCAAGCTCCAGATCACAGCACTAGGCATCACACCTCTACCAGTTTGTGGACATTCACTCTATTCTGTTATTATTTTTTCACCAGTGTTTTAGTGAAAATAACCATTCTTTTTTTTTTTTAAGAGTTCTGTCTTTAATGTACTTTAATGTAGCGTCAGGAGGTAAAGATGTGGGAGAAGATTGTATTGGCAGAAATCGAAATTATGATGCATGCCAAACGCTCACATCCTGTGAACTTTCAGGGTCAAAGAAGAACCTTAAGCAGCAGAGGCGCGGTACACGACGGCATTAATGGTACGTTTTTACCAACTTTACTCCGCAGGGGTTACTATGATGTGATGGGGCAATTTGACAACTCGTTCAACTGCTCCCAGGGCAGTTACATCTACTGCTGCGGCACCTGCCACTACCGGTTCTGCTGCGAGCACCAGAGGAACCAGCTAGATCAGGATTCCTGCACCAACTACAAGTCCCCCGACTGGGCTGACCCGCAGGTCCCCGTCACTGTGCCCGCGGTGAA
Source organism: Mchenga conophoros (assembly GCF_057382185.1). Lineage (NCBI taxonomy): Eukaryota > Metazoa > Chordata > Actinopteri > Cichliformes > Cichlidae > Mchenga > Mchenga conophoros. The sequence goes on along the minus strand of NC_140546.1, from coordinate 6,168,741 downwards.
AACAGACCCCGACTTTGAGACGTTTCCGCAGCAGAGCAGCAGGTCAGAGTCTGGATGTGTCAGTCACAGAGCCATCAGAGGAAAAGTACAATATATTAGAATCATCTCGAAAGCAAAGATAAATAAAGAGCAGCATAATTTGTCAAAATAACCTCCCGATCTTGACAGAAACAAGTTAATTTAATGAGTAATATTTGCATTAAATGTTTTTAAAAAATAATGTGTTTGCATATTTATTATTTACAGATGAATTTCAGGGGTATAGAGTTGGTATTCTTTTGGATTTTTCATTTTGAGCACATTTTTAAGAAATCAAGGGTAAAAACAAGTTGAAGTAATTGCATAAGCACTAAAATCTTTCTAAAAATTTGTAACACTTTCTGTAAACGCTATTTGTAAAAATAAAAAGTTTGTGCTGTGTGTTAAAAAATTGCTTGAAGAGGAGCTAAAAACTTTTAACAATGAAACAGAGTTCTTGTTTGATCCTGCAACAATGAGGAAAAATAGTATCACCTATGAATTTCTATTGATGCACCCCTAATTGTACTTGAAGTACAATATTATTTCCAATTAAGGCTAGAGACATGAATCGTACTGAAAATTTACTATAAAATGAAAAAGAAGCTGAAAAGCGTGTAGTTTTTCCTGCTGAGTGCCCTGATGTAATTTCTTTTCTATAAACAGCACGGCCTATGTGATCGGAGGTGTGATCTCCTTCACTGTGGTGGTGGCCGTGGGCGTCAGGATTGCCTTCAGCAAGGTGGCTCGTCGACCCCGAAACCGAGACATCAACATGCCCAGGTGAGACTGCTGGACGGGTGCTTGGCTTCTCAGTTTAGACGTACAGCAAAGACACGAAACCCGATGCTATCCACGAGGAGCACAGACGGTGAAGCCAGATTCTGCCAGGCATTAAACGCTGCTAAGAAAAGACCATTCAGAGAAAAAAGTTAAATTGAAATGTCTTTCTAAAAATTCAAATGCAAAACGTATGCTTATGATCAATAAATATCTGTGAAATGTCTGCATATAAAGATGGGTGAAGTCCTAGTTTGAAGAGAATCATCTTAGTCACCTGTAGAGGTGCATATGGCCAACTTGTCAATCACAAGTCATTTCTGCCCTAAAAGGTACTTTAAGTAAGCCATACTATAACTTATAAAATACGCTTGTTGTATTAAACAAGAAACTAGTGACTGAGCCCCTAAACTAGTCAGGAAGGTGTTTACTGAGGTCATAAATCAGGTGACCGGTGGGCTCTTTTTTTCATAGACTTCAATGAACCTGGAAAAGCAGAGGGAGTCTCCCCCTGCTGGCCATTGGAAACAATGCAAGTTTAAGACTTTCAGTTACAGAAATTGTGTCTATGAAACCAATTATTCATGTCTCCTTTTAATCTAGTTGTTGCTATCTTGGTAAATGATTATATATTACACATGCGATTATATTAATATTAATAATAATAATAATAATAATGATCTTCAGCCAGAGGTGAGGTGTTAAAACGTCTCAGTTTGCAGCGGAACATGAAAACTTTTAAGACATGTGAGACTGAGGTTTTAGAAGATTTACAAACAGATCAAAGTGAAACGTAACTGCATTATTTTCAATGATAGGATTGCTTTGGACACATTTGGAAAGTGCTCTGAAGTATAACTGACTGAGAAAATGTTTCCTCCACATGATCTTTTCTCACTATTCTCCTCACATCTGTTGTTCCTCTTGTCTTTCTGCCCTCGTGCTTCTCTCCCTCCGTCCTCCCGCTGCTGCGTCAGATCACTGGTGGATATCTTGCGTCACCAGTCGAGCCCCGTGCAGCAGGGCGAGAGGAACAACAGCACAGTGCTGACGACCACCTCAGACGGACGCACATCCAAAAACCTGTACACCCCCATCCTGCAGATCAAAGACAACCGCAGTGAGTGACGATTATTATATTCAGGTTAAACGAGCATTCGAATGAGGCCAGCTTGTCTCGTCCCCAGTGGAAAAGGTGGTAATTGTCGCTGCTCTTGTTTCAAATATCAGCAACACACTTCTTACTTCAGGTGGAATACATTTGTTGTGAGTGAATTGTTGCCAGATGTTGTTTCATTTAAAAAAGCCCCCTGAGATTATTGTTTAACATCAGTAATCTCAGAGGGTCTTTTGAAATGAAACAACATGGATTCAGACTTTTAAAGGGTTGGCTTCCTGTCTGGATTCACCTTCTGCTCTTTATTACTCAAGTGATCTTGCAAAAATGTATTCATCTGAATTAAAACATAAAAGTATGCATTGAATTTAACAGTTTTTAAATCTGAAAAATAAAATGTTTAGAGATGTGTTTTATTTTTTTAAAGGTTAATTCTCATTCAGCTTTCTATATTTCTGCACAAACATGACCTGCACACAGATGAGCTGAAACATTTTGACCACTCACAGATGAAGGAAATAACTTTGCTTAAATTTGCCCATTGGGAGGATGAGGATACTTCCTGGTCTAACCACTCGCTCAATAGGACACCAAACTCCTTGCAACCAGGAAAATCTTGGTTGTCCAGTGATTGCACTTGGTTTTTTTTCCCAGTCTACAAATGATTGCAGCTAGTTGTTGTTGCAATCAAGCTGGTTACTTTCCACTTTCAATTGTTTTGCAATTGTAGAAGCCACCTGGTGAGCGTCAGTTTGTCTCCAAACAATCGAGGTCCAACTCGGACTGAATGCAGTCACTGACAGACAGACTGGAGAAGGTCTGCAAATAATTGGTGTAATGTTCAAACTCAGACAGACTGCAGAAATGTTGCAAACTTGTCTCCGACACATCTGTTTGCAATCAAGGATCTGATTCACTGGCTGCCATTTAGTTGTTCTCTGCTTATGTTTCTATATAAAAGAAAGGTTATGTCATTTTGCAATCAACTATGTCACTATTTGTGGAGGACCATCTGAGTTTCTATTTAATATGTATGAGCTTCTGGCTGGACTCTGACTGTAAGTAGTTAATATGAAGTTTTCTTAAATTAGGTTTTCCGTGTGTGTAGCTCAGCAACAGATTTGTGATTTTTAACATTTTACCAAAGTTAACTGTGGTTTATCATAAACAGCTTAACTGACATTCAATTGCAAACACACTCACTCCCTTTTATAAATAATTTAAGCCTTTGTGAAGATGACAAGATCATTGGACACAGTTACAATCCTTTTGGTTGTGCCGTCTCCAGCCAGTGTTTTCCGCAGGGTGAGTGTAGCATTTGGGGGACTTTGGCCTGCTATTAATTTGAGCAGTGACTCAGTCACGGTCACCTTTATACCACAGCATGCCAGCACTCTTTTCTCTGCAAAGCACGGGATGGAAACCTGCTTCTGCTGCAGCAGGTACTCCGATTGTTGCAACTTCATAATGTTAGCTTATCCTGAAACACAGACTGTGCAGCTCATCTGTATAACAAGACAAACAGATTTCAACCTTAAGGGAGTTTCCATATACCTACTAGTATCACAGATAACTTTAATAATTATATCCTAAAAAAGCTGTAAGTTATGTATGCACACTCTCTCCACCCTCCCTTCACTCTTCTATTGATTGTAATTTACAGCCAAAATGAGACACAAACATATCATGAAAGTGAATTCTTTTTATCACTCAGGAGAAACAAGATATGTTGCTTAAATAACACATATGGTTAGACTAAGTAGCCTGGGATAGAGTCAAATTCTCACCCTGAATAATTGTTTCAGTCTGCACGAACAGCCAGCTTTGCAGGGTATTATGTCAGGTATGGGAGAAATGAGCACCTTAAGCTGGTTTAGGCACACAGAAAGTACTAACAGGTTAATAGACTGGTGGTCCCAATGTTTTGGCTCATCAGTGTTTTAAAAAGTGTCTTTTAAAGGTTCCTTTATGTTGACTGTCACTTTTTTCTAAATAGTGCTACCACAGGGGGATGTGTTTTATATTTTGTATGAAATGTTCAGGTTGAATCTCATGATTTAAGCTTTAATATAAGAAAAACCTCCACTCCTATTTAGATGCTTATGTTGCCCACACACAGAGGAGCTTTGTGTTGAATCTGCTGAGGAAAAATGCTGCAAACACTAGAACACTAAAGTCAACACGATCATAGAATTAAACGCAGCGTTTGTGTGATTTCACAAAGTTTTTCCTCTCTGGTGATTATCAGAAGGACATGAATGTTTCTGTTTTCTCACACAGGAAAATCACAGAAATGAAACACACACACATTTCTCTCTTTACCTCTGCTTTATCTCTCTGTCGCTCTGTCTCGTCTTTCACTAAACCAGCTCTCTCTTCTTTCAGCCTCTCTAGGAATTCGATTGTTCTCTGACTCTGCAAATAAGGTTGGAAAATTGCAAATTCCAGCCAAGAAAAGATGAAAAATGTGCCAAGTATAGTGGATTTTTTAAATTATTTATTTAGCTGCTCTTGATTCTCTTGAGGTAAAAATGGTAAGAGCGCCTTGTAGTACCAAAGCTTCACATTTTAGCAACTGCAGAAATTATGAAACTAGATTTTTTGTGTAGTTTACAGACAGGAGCTGAGAAATCTTTTTTTTTTATTGTTGAATAACAATTCAGCTTTTGAATTGCTAGAAAACGGCAGTGTCTTTTCAGTCTCTTGTGTCCAACGGTTACTCTAAAGCTCAGCTTGCAATCATAAAAAGGGAAAGACGGTGAAAATCTGCACTTTAAAGAGTTGGAACTTTGCTTTAAAAGGACCCACTGTGCATGTTTCCAACTCTAGAGGTGCTTTGTATGAGTCACAGTTCAAAATAATTGTTATTTGTAACATTTGAAAAACCTTTATTCTCATTGGCTGCCACTTGCAAAGAGACTTTAATAGCAGGTGGGTGTGGCTTCTACACCTGAGATGACCGTTTAAGGATATTCGTGTGCTGCTTCACAATGCAAAGTAAAAACCAAACGACCTCACTTTTGCCAGTGTTGCATAAAAGATTTAATCTGGGGGTTGCCAGTTCGATTCAGTTAATTGCGACAACCTTTGTCATTTAAATAAGAAATGCAAAAGTCAGCTCATTCCTGGAGGGACTGAGTCTGTCTCTTTTCTGTCCTCCCCTCTCACTGTCCTGTCTCACCCACTGTCTCTCTCTCTCTCTCTGTCTCTTTACTGACACAAATGCTTACTCGACATGCCTCCCGTGTCTCTCGAGTGGCTGTCCCATCAGTTTGTCGGCTCTGCTCTCTTTGCAGCTGGGAACTTGCACCATCATTTTAACCAGCAGGGGTCTGCTTCCAGCCCCAAACACTCTGCTACCATCGGTAAGCCTCGTGGTTAGCAGCCCAGTGAGCCGGACTCGCGGCCTCACCTCCACCACTGTCTGTCTGTCTCGATGTCAGTATGACGGCCTGTTGTGCTGCGCTCTTAAAACAGCTGTGCCATTGTCAACCCCACCCTGTGGCTACGCGCAGATTTGTGCTCGAAATCACAGCGTGCTGTACGTTTCCAGTGATTTCCCCCGTCACACGGTTGTGTTGAATCTGACAGATCTTTCATAAGAGTGTGAGCTTAAACTTGTCTGGCCTGCCCTTTGCTTAATGCAAGCCCGTCTTCCCTATTCACTCACTCCCCCCCACAAGCCTGCTTCCAGATGTGCTTGTTCGTCCTTCCTCCTCTCTCTGTGCAGCAGTGATGTGCAAGTGTGATACCAAACTTCGAAGGAGGTCACCGCTTTAACCCGAGTCTGTTTTCGCAGGCTTTACACGAAGAAAACAGAAAAGCAATGCTAGCGCGAGTGATTCATCTCCACCAAAGGTCATTGTGCTGCACCCAGGAAACACATGAACTCCTACTGCAAGTCAGATAATTATCTGCGAAGGCTGATTTTATGCCTCTAACATGACTCTGACAGGATACAGGATAAGGTTGCCATGGAAATATGATGGTGTTGATGGAGATGAGCATGATTTCCATTTAACTTTTTAAGTTGTTTCAGTGCCAGTTTTTGCAAGCTATTACACCTACATGTGCCCCTCATGCAGCGGATTACACAAGAAGGCAACAGCAAAGAGTAAAACCGGCTGAGAGGACAGCAAATATTAACCAGCAAGTACAATTACATCATCATTTTCAACTTAATTCATCTAAGGAGCGACACTACGGGGCAAAAAGTGTAAACATTTTGTATTATTACATAAAACTAGTCAGTGACTTACATTAAAGATAAAGTTTTCTGGTCCTAGAAACACAGAGAGCACAGAAAAATTGAAAAGCAGCATATGCAAAAGACACTAATGTCTCTATTGGTGTATCTAAATATGCATGAGTTTTATTGCATAGATTTCAAGAGTAGAAATCTGAATATCAGATAAAGGCAGATTTTATTGGAGGAGTTAAAGGTGCAGTTAGAAATGTGTTTGTCTTCATCACTTTCTAAATCAAAACCGTCAATAGACAAAATAAAACATATTTTTAGGAGTAAATTGGTCTATAAATGAGCCGGTTTACACATCTTGGGGTTTTGATGATGACTGTGATTAACCATTAAGCTAAACCTGCCAATCATAAGGTAGGTAAACCCCAAGACATTTCCTACCTTATGCAAAAACCCGACACAGTCAAAAAAAACCTAAACAACACGGTTTTTGCTTTTTATGTCTTTCCTTACAAAGAAACTATTAAATATATAATTTAGCGTTTGCTGTATTTAATCTAAATTCAGCCATTTTGTGCAGCGCTGTGTGATTTAACAGGTCTAATACATCACAAGGTTGTTATAAAACTATGTGACATTTTAGGTATGTGATTGAGGGCCGCACAAGAAAATGCACGCGCCTTTAGGTTTGGAGTAATAGCTTATGTGGGTAATTATTGTTTTCTGTGCCGGTTTATAGTTTTAAACCATTAGTGAGGTGACATTTGTTGACACCAGCTGTGCTTTTCAGTGTTAGGAAGGTTTAGTCAGCTGTGATGACTAAAGAGAAATGTTCCCTTGGTTTGCTTCTGCACTGTTATATCATCAAGTGGATGAATAAAATGTACAGATTTAGTGTATTTGTTACGTTCACGTGCCTCACTGCTCCCCCGTGAACTGCATTTTGTCAACCCCCGGTCTAAGGGGGCATTACTTGTTAATGCAAATTATGGGGAATCGTCTTGGGCCAGGAAACAACCAGACACACAGGCACAAATTAGGAAGTACAAACCTAAAATTAACAAAATAAAAATAAACTGTAGGCTGTTGGATAAAGGAGATGCCCTTCACTTCAAGTCTTTGATATATTTGAACTTTCAGTCCCAAGAATTTTGATGATTTTACTTCAGTTGTGCCGGTTTGTACTCAATATTTTTGATTCTAAAGGTGAGATTTTAGACTTTAGAACCTCCTTTGCATCACTTGTCTGGTTCCCTCCTGTGTTAAAGTTACCAGCCTCCTGGTACAACACAATCACAAACCCCTCAACTCTCTGAGTCACATACTCGGCTCACACTGAGCAAAGTTCATTTTTCCCGGACACCATTACCAAACCTCTGTCAGCCATCGTAGGTGTTCAAAAAAAAAAAAAAAAAAATCAATTACCTCTCACTCATGGAAATTACCAGGCTAATTTAGCATGGTGGCACAAAAACACAGAGCAATTGGTAGGACATTTGATGCTTTCTACCTTTTATTTCCTCCACAGCCTGCATCCTGCTGCTCAGCTCCTGCTTTACAGCCATATGATCTCAGAGCTCAGAGCTAGCATTGCTTTTTCCCCACCGTGTGTGTGTATGTGTGAGTGTATGTAGAATTCACGGTACAGAAGTCGATGTGGCGTGTGTTCCCTGGGTGGCACTTAACAGAGACAACATTGGCCATTATTGCCCATTACTGTCAATGGTCAATGACCAGTATATGTCCTGCAGTTATCTTAACAAGATCGCAGCCCATAGCTGTTACCGCCCCGAATGGACTCACCATTGATTATATCTGCGTCTAAGACAGGAAGCAGCAGCAAATGGCCACAGTTACGCAAGCTTTAATCGCTGCTTCATAGTTTTTCCTCACATTTCTAACCTTTCAAACATCCTCTGCTGACATTTAGCAGTCAATCGAGCTTCTCAGATTCCTCTGTAATGCTAATCCAGCGATGGCTGGCATGTGTTTGTCCACTGCAGATGTGTCCCTCTGTCCTCTGTTTGAATGTACAGATCCGACACATGTCAGGTGACCTGTGCGCACCTACATGTTGGGTCATTTCCACTGCTGTTTGTTTGCTGTTTGGAAACTATGAATGTACTTGTACACCTTATGATGTAATGGATATGAGTATACGTGCCGCAAAACAGACACCCCTGCCCCTCCCCCATACCGCAAACCTTACATAAGACAAATCATTTTTTATGTCTATTGATCGCTGTGCTGCTTTTGCACTTTGCATAAATGTGAATATGTGCGTGTGCTTGAGTGTGTAGATTCCTGAAGCTATCAGTGTATTTCTGTGTATTTACATGTGGCTGATACGTTCGTCTTATTGAGCCTCAGATGAACAGCACAGAGTTGTATTAATAGATGGTCTCCATGGAGCTCAGAGACACTTCCTGTTTACTGATAGTTAACCAGCTTGTATAATCTTCTCTTGTTCTCTCTTTCACTTCTTCTTTTCCTTCTCTTTGTTCTTTTACACTTACACATCATTCCTTTCATCCTCCAAACCTTCTCTCTCCTTCATTCTCCTTTCTCCCCCTCATCTCCTCCTCACTTCTCCATCTATCTCTTCTTTCCTTTTTCCACCTCTTTCTGTCTTTCTCTCTCTCAAGAGCGTGGATCCCGCATGAACAACACCCCCCAGCTCACTTCCGGGCCCACCCTGATTTCTGGTAGCAGCAAAGGTGCGGGAGGCGGCGGCGGCAGCGTCTTGAGACACAACAGCAGCCACCCGTCTTTTTCGCACTCCTTCCACAACCTGGCTCAGCTGCCACCGTCCTACGATGCAAACATGAAACCTGAGATCAACCGCTACAGCTCGCTGAAGAGGCTGGGTGAGTCGCTGGGGGAGATAAAGGGATGGAAAAGGAGGAAAAAGGGAAACCGGAGTGAGGGATGAAGTGGGACTGATTGAGCGTTCAGGACCACTGGGAGCTTTCAAGTGAAACAACGCACACAAGGCCTCAGCTGTGTCTGATTGGTTCTTAAGTGTTGATGATTACACTACAAATTTTCAAAGAAATCATTACTTTTTATTATGAAAAAAAGCAAATGTAGTCATACAAAGATAAATTAAAAGTTTATACTTTGAGACTTTATAGGACGTAGTTGTGAATCACAAAAAAGAGCAACTATAGCAGATTGATTTGGAAGTTTCAAAAAAGACCAAGTTTGGCCAGAAGGCAAAGAAGGGGCTGTAACACCGGCCCCGCAAAACACAGAAGATAACAGTTTTCTGTGTTCAGAAAACTGCTGATTAATCTTCACAGCACCTACGATGAGGACAGAGCATACACAAAAACATTATCTGCATCTGTTTGTCATAAAGTGAGGACTAGTAAGCCGATGATGGACTCTCAAAACTTCGATCGCTACACTTTTATTCACTTTATGGCATCTTTCATTTGACCCTGCCTGCAGGAGAATTCCTCCATCTTTTAGTGTAAAATCCATCCATGTTCTTAGCAGCTTGTCCAAATAAGATTACAGAATGGCTGGAGTCTGTCCCAGCTAACATTGAGCAACAAGTGTTGTACACACTGGGCAGGTTGCCAGTAAACTAGAAGTGTGCAATTCCTGGAGAAATTGCAATAAAACATATATTCTATTAATGCAAATGTCTTTAAACTGACATTTAAATCTAAAATATCTCATAAAAACCAGAAAATGCCGTGCTCTCCTTTAAACTCAACCCTGCAGGTATCACAGGCAGAGAGAGGACGGCTGCTGTCAGCCTGCAGCAAAGTTTAAAAGAAATGCACCAAATTTAAAGTAGAAAGCTAAACAAGCAGTTTGTCAGTGTGACAGTGGAGCTGTCACGCCTTCCCCCTTTTCACTGTGCCCAATTCCCAGATATTGTCAGTGGAGTGTGTCATCACTGATCACGTGTGTTTCTGTTTTTGGTGTATTTTGGTAGCTGAATTCAACCAGACTTAATTCGTTTAATTGTTTTGCCTCTGATGAGTCCTCAGTGTTCCTGGGACTCAGCTGGTAACCAGTGGGAGTGAAGACATGTTTGATTAGGTCCAGAGCAGAGAGTGACTGGGGCAGAAGCAGGGGAACGTGAGAGAGTGATTTCTGTAGTATTTTAGTATTTTCTTTAGTTTTATTTTAGTTTCCTTGATTGATTTTTTTTTCTTTTGCTGTTAATTACCATGTTTTCGCACATACTCCTGCCTAAAGATTGACTTCTTCTGCATCCCTTTAAAACTTTTTGGTGTCAAACACAAACTGCCCGTCATCTGGGGTCTCTGCATAACAGTGACACACACTTTTGTGTTTGTTTCCTCTTGATTATACTGTGCTGCTGCTATGCTGATCAACCTGGGGGCAGACGAAGTAGGTGAAAATTGGCTTTTCTTGACGTTTAAAGTTACTGAACAGCTGAACAGGGGTTTGATTTTGATTAAACTAATTGCACGGGTGTTTACTTGAAAATGTTATGTTTCACTCAACCTGGATTGACTGTTTCAGTCGTGTCGCCTCCTCCTCTTTGCCGCTCACTGTCAGAGAGTCCTGATCACTGATGTCGTATTATTAACCTGTTGAGGAAAAACTGAGACTGATTGCGCTGATTCTCATTAAAGTGGCTGTAAATACATTTTAGTCCTCGCAGATCTGTTTTTAGTTACAGACGCGAGTGAAATGGTGTTACTGCACCGTCAGCTTTACTCTTTCCCATATTCACGACTTCACTTTCTTTATAAGTTCCCTTTAATGTGAAAATACTGACTGCATGAAGAAAGTATTTGCTAGGGAGGGTTCAGTTCAGCTGGTTTGCTATACGGATGAACTCATAACTGAGGTCGATAGAAATAGTTGGTTACGTTACTGTTTGATTTTTGGTCATCCAAATCCCAAATCATGTCTCTGCCAACTAAACTGTGAGCAGGTTTTATTCATATAAACTGGCCATGACTGTGTTTGCATTTTTGTGGCCTGGTTAGTAAAATTTCAGGCTGCTGATTCTGCAGGGAACCTAAATGATGGTACCAGGCATGGCCACCTGAGTTTGTGACAAATAATCATCTCAGTGTGTTGTCTGAATGTGTAAACTGCTTCTGCTAAACAGCCAAAGACATGGAGAAGAAGATGGAGTTAGATGGATGATGAGATGAGGGAGAATTGAGGAAACAGTGGGGGAAAAGAGGATATTAAAGAAGAAAGAAGGAAGGGAGGAGGAGAGGAAAGATAAATGAAGTTGAAGGAGATGGGAAGGCAGCATGGTAACATGAGGCAGGGTGAGGGTAGAGAAGCAGGTTTGTTAACCAGAAGAGGAAAATCAGGGGAAGGCTGGCTGGGTGAATAAGGATGCAGCATTAATGGGGGAAAAGAGATGGTAAGGAAGATGGAGATGCTGTGAGCTCGAGTGAGCAGACTGAGAAGAAAGGAGAGAGAGGCAGTGAAAGAAAGGAAGAAGGGATTTGAAGGAAAAAGAGATGTGGAGGCAGGGGGAGGGGCGTTGGCTGGCTGGTCCGCAGGGGCCTGGCTGCCTTCGACGGAGAAGAAAAGACGTTGGAGAGGCAGTGGCTGGTCGCCTCTCTCGCCCTGTGATTGCCGAAGACTGCAGGGGGAGGGGAGTCGCCTCTGCAGGCTGAGTGATGGATTGTTACTACGTGGGGGGTCATATGTGTGCGTGTGTAAGCGGTGTGGCGCTTCGTGAACATGGAAGCATTAATGAGGTGGAAGAAGAGTCCAGATGAGATTCTTTACTATTTCAATTCAATCAAAATAAGGAAACACTTCAACAGATAAAAAGGCTTCCTCACATCAGAGAACAGAAACCTTCATATTCATGAATGAGCATCTCGGTCGATGTCCTGCAGCCTTTTTAAGGAAATTTCGAAAAATCCCAGAGAGAAGCAGATGCCATTCCCATAATTCACCTCTTTATTTTCTCCTTTTTCTTCTTCTGTTTGGTCACCATGTTTTTTCTCTCTCTTTTGTTGTCCCTCCTTCATATAATTGCACTTCCTCAAATGACTGAGCACATTAATTTATATTGCAGGCGGCCGTGTTCCTGCAGCATGAATGAGCACTGCATTTTGTTTGATAATTAGAAATCACCTCTAGATAATGAAGAAAAAACCAAGGAAAACATTTGCAGTAGAGCTGTAGCATGCACTTCACTTTGACAGAGTGTTTTCTGAGGTTTGTGTGCAGGTGGCTCTGTTTTCTCTCTCTGCTCCATGACTGAGAGACGATGCGAGGGAATACGTGCAGGAGTTTAGAAAAACTGCATATTTTTAATTTTAAGTGAAACTTGCTGATTTTGTTTTGTCCTTTTTTCACACTCTAACCAATCGTGGTAGATGGCTGCCCCTCCCTGAGTCTGAATCTACTCAGAGATTTGTCTGATTGACTTCTTCCTCTGATAACGTAGGATCTTTTATTTAAAATATAACGCACTTATGGGTAGCTGTTGTTAACTGGTGCTGTATAAACAAATTGAATTTAACAGAATAGCTGGAACCAGGAAATGTACAGGGTTGGTGTGTTTTATGGAGGAAATTTCAAACTCACAATGACAATCAAAGAAGTGAAATTCAAACTTCCAATGAGCAAATTAGTTACTGATAACCTACACAGATCAGCTGGCTGTGTGTGAAAACGTCTCAGCCCATACCCACATGAGAAAAGAAAAAGGAAAAACACTATGATACACTAATGTAATGCTGAAAAGCTGACTACATGGAGTTACATGAACTGACTACATGAACAGAAGAAGCTCCACAGGTTGCATATACACGCGCACACACACACAGCTTAGCTAATCGTAAACAGGTGTGGCAGATTCAACAGAGGTGGAAGTGTTGCGGGAGAAGCAGACAGTTGGAGAAGAGGGATCACTAACAGAGACAGGAAGTAACAGTAACAGCAGGAAATGACTTAAACGTAAACATGAACAAAATCCCCCAAAAATGATGCAGTCAAAGACGATTTTTCATGGCAGTGTTTCCTAACTGAGAGAAGCGACCCGGAAGCATCCGTGTAGAGCTGGTCAGATTCTCCAAATACTGAGGAAAGGTGCACCAGTGCTTCCTGTGTTACCTCGTTTAGCAGTGGACTGGAGCATCCTTTATGAAAGGACTCGAGCTATTTCCATCCCAACGTTCATACCAACACACCATCTGACACATAAACTGATGCAGATTGTAGAAATGTTACTTGTAGTTTTCCAGTTCATGCCAGAGCTGAACTCAAAACTTCTGTAGTAACCTCTTTATTTACGCCTCATGTGAAGAAAGTGGATTTATATAAACTCTCTAAATCCAGAGTATGAGTTATGTTAATTAATCAAAGTGCATTTAAGGTCCAGGCTGCATTGGTAATGTCTGTTCTCCATTCAGGATTATCGTGAATGAACTTTCACTTCAATCAGCTGGAAAAAGTGGGGTAATATGCTGATTTAGTACTCTGAGGTTCAGGTCCTTCTAAAATCACATTTACCTTTTCTTCACCTGATGTTTTCCACTAATGACAAGAAAGAAGAAAAGGAGGTAGGAGCTATTTTTTTAGACTAACTTCACCCCAAATGCTGAAGTGCCCAAAATCTGCTTTTTTTCTAATGGCCAGCAGGGGGCGACTCCTCTGGCTTTGAAAGGAAGTGCAATGAGAAATGTACAGGAAAAACCGGAAACACTCTACCTTTCAAATTTCAAGTCATATGAGCGTGCAGTGTTTCTTTTGGTCCGTTGTCTTTTACCAGGTTTGATTTCAAAATGCTCAGCTAGAAGCTTTACATCACGATGTCGCAGCCAGTCATTGTGGCTACGTTTAACTTCAGTCAATGTTGCTCTTAAGTTTCAGACATCCCAAAGATAACTTGCCTTAAGCTGTAGCTCACGTTTGACATTATACTACTGAATCTACTAAGGACTGTAGGATCTGACTACACCAGACTTGCAGTGATGGCAGCGAGCACTTTAAACATGAAGCAGTCACTTTGTCTGTGCTGGATGATTTTATTTCCCAGACACTGATCGCTTTCACAGAGGAATGTAAAACCCTTTGTTAAGCAGATTCAGGCTGAATCATTCATTCACTTCTACTTGTCTGATTATTAGATTCCTGCTTTTTCAAAGAAAACCACCCTGAATGTCAGTTTTGGTGAAACACTCCTTCAAATGGAGAATAAAAAGTTGTCATTGTGACACATAAAGAGGGAATATGGCCTCCCGTCAGCCTTTCTCTGAAACGTGATCCTTTTGATGCCGTTCCCCAGACGGCGCTGCAGAAAGGACACTGATAAAGGCTTCTTTGTCTAAGGAGGGCAGCCAGGGAGAAACCTTGAGATAATTTAGCCTTATTGGAGGGGAGTAAACAGAGAGCGTGAGGGAGAGTGAGGAGAAAGACTGAGAGGAGGGAGAGGTTGAGGACAGAGAGAGGAAAGAGAAGCAGAGAGAAAAGCCTGAACAGCGAGGAGAAGGTGAAAAAGCAACAACAACTAGACTGAAAAAAAGAAAAGTGTGGAGAATAGTGAAGACAAAGAGGCAAACAGAAGGAGGGGAAGAGACCTGAGAGGGAGAGCAAAGAAAAGGAAAGAGGGAATGCAGAGGTAGAGAGAGGTGGCTGGTTAAAGGTCAGCTTTAAATTGGCTCTTGGGGAGCTGCTTCCATGGAAATGCTTTGAAGATTAAAGTGGGCTCGGGCTACGCACAGAAGCACTGCTTCTCACTGTTAGTGAAACTGACTAACTGCTTCCCTCTCCGTCATTCCTTTCTTCTGTCTTTACGTTGTCCCTCGACTTCTTTGTTTTCACATCATTTATGCTGTGAAACATCTTCTTTCGCCGCCTTTAAAGCCTATTTTCACCTCACGTCCTCTCTGTCTTTGGCCTTGAGCTTGTCTTCTACCTTTATTCTTTTATGCCTCATGCAATATACAGCGTATCTCTCCTTTTGCATTATCCATTTGTGCCTTCTGTCTTTGTCCTCCTGTGACAAAATGTCTTTCTCACTTTTTCATTTCCTCCTTTCTCTCTTGGATTCTTCTTTCTTCTCTTTCAAGACATTTAAGGTCAGTTTCTTGCTACACAAGACATTTCTTGCTCTAATTTGTTCGCCCTTTCTGATATTATATTTTCTTTCATTTTCACCTGCTTCTCCCTTTTTATTGCTCCACTCTTTATCTGATTCTCACAGTCTCACAAGACCATTTAGTAGCTTTATAGCTTTATTATGTCAGTGAATTTGAGCTCTTTGCATGATCTTCATGAGCAGGTCTTTGATACTTTTTTCCTGCACGGACGCATTAAAATTTTTAGTAAACGATTTTAATTTCAACATCTCTTGATGTTGATGAAGATCATAATATTTTATTACTGCTGCTCTCCAGCTACTAAATGGACCTCTCAAGATGTGTTTTCTCTAAATCTCTTGTCTTCCTTATTTTAACTGAAGCCATATTCACACATGAGTAACTAACAGTACCACCGAGCCACATTTTTGGGATCTGCAGTTGTCCTTTCTCACATGTAGCAGACAGCAGGGGATCGTTTGCTGCCTCTCGTGACTAGAAATACTGTTTTCATGAGGATGGAGCATGTAGGAGTCATGACACATGACGCCCACTTGCACACTTGTGAATTCACAGGACAGTTACTTGCACCATTGTCACATGTGCACAGTCGGACATTAAAACAGAGACATTATTTAAGGAGGCATTCAAAGATCTATGGGAAAATAGATGGCAAAGAGGCCATTAGGTAGCTGTTCTACTGACGGATGCCCTCATTAACAATTTAAATGTCATTGCTGTAGTAAACATGAATGTAAATGCAGTTTTTTAACCTTTTTAAACAAAGGCTTAAAAATATTGTATTGGAATTAGCACGATGTTTGAACTGAGTCATTAGGGACACCATAACGGTGTGAATCTGTACTTGAATCTTGTATCTTCCCCTCTCTGAGCCTGCTTCTGCCATAGGTTTCTTCCTGTTAAGAGTTTTTCCTTCCCACTGTCACCCAGTGCTTTTTCATAGCGTGCCATCTGATTGTTGGGGGTTTCTCTCTATTTTTGTAGCCTATTTACCTGACAATATAAAGCGTCAGGAGTAGACTGTTTTGATTTGATGCTATATACATTTTTCCGGACATCACTAAACTTTTGAAGCGGATTCAATACAAATGGGGTTTTGAACTGCACATAGATTGAGATTGAGCCGCACATACATACGGCTCACTCGCACGTCATATATCAAACACAGCCTCTCAGTTTAAGCTGCCACATTTCCCATCTCTCTTTCAGACCTGATGGAGTCGGTGCTGCCCTGCATGCTCTTTCAACACCTCCACCACACCAGCATCCACCTCCAGTGACATATTTAATTATCACTTCCTCCTAGCATATTTGTGCTTTGTCCTTTGTCTCAGTCATCCAGGTCATAGTAATCTTAAGTGTTCAGTCAAAGGCTTTTTGAAGAGGTTTCACCTCTCATCTGAAAGGCTTCATCATTTCTAAAAGCTGGGTGGATTCCTTTAGTTTTCCCTTATACTTTCTGTTTTCTTGGCCGGTTGAGTTTTTACAGTGAGTGATGACAATGGACCCTGGATGCAAAACTAATGGGATACCTCATATATGTGTACAGTAGTAAAAGATGCATGATACTGCCAATGTAGCCAGCAAGCTTAGATTATACATGAAGGCATTTCAAACCTAAACCTGTATTTTTTCTTAAGACTTGCAGGGGGTGTTGTATAAAAGAGAGACCCTTTCCTGATGAGTTCATGGCCTCTACCTTGATTAATACAACATGAGCAAATTGTGGTCCCCCTCTTTTTTCACAGCAAGCTTGTGGAGTAATGTGTTGTCCATGTTATCTCCAGTCCCATAAAGGCAACAACTTCTGATTCTGTGAAAGTTTTGTTCAGTAATCAAACTTTAAATTTGTAACAATGTATCTTTATGTTAATTCCAGAGACTTACCTGAGAATGACTACAGTGATTACACCTTTCCTATCAAACCAAACAATCAGCTGTATATAATCATCAATAATTATCATTCTGTGTTAATCATCAACATACAAAATAGCTTTTTACATATTACACATTTCTCTTTGTGTTTTTGTGAATCAGAGAAAGAACTTGATGAGTATTCCAGCTACTACAACTCCAAGCGCCGCTCCAACAACGCTCCGCCCTCCTTCTACTCCTCTCAGCACCACCTGCCCTTTGGAGGGGACTACACGCTGGGATCCAGAGGCACGCTACCACTCCATGGCTCTCGGCCCCACCTCCACATGCCGCCCTCCACCCCCAACCCATACCCGCTCCCCTCCCAGACACATTACACCAGCTCCAGCTTCGATAGGCCACCACGCCGTGTCCGTTCCCAGGACCAGCTGCTGGCATTTGGGGAAGGCAACACTCTGTCCCGCCTGTCCAAGAACCAGCAACACCAGTACTACAAAGCCATGATGAGCACCAGCAGGAGCTCTACATCACAGACGCTCCGCAGGTGAGATCGGGGATAAGAGGTGAGGTGTGATCAGATAGGACAAAGAGAAGCAGCAGATGAAATACTAAAGACAAAGGAGTCAGATCAGAGAAGAGGAAGACAAGAGAAAAGAAGGGATCATAGAGATATGAGATGACATGAGAAGATGGAGGTGAGATGAGTCAAATCCCATTAAGAAAACACAAGAACAAAGGGAATCAGGGTGTAATATTTAATCAGTATCAAGAGTGGGACAGTTTCATCAAAGTTTATAGAGTCTGGCAAAGTGAGGGTTCACGCTATTAAATTTAGGTAACAAAAATTCTGTTTGGGATATATTAGAGGTCCCATATTATACCTTATTTAACTAGTTAAAATCGTATACGTCCTAAAAGTAATCTTTAAAGTTTGAGCTTGACACAGTGTAGCTCATCCATCCTTCAAAACACAGCTTTGATTTTAGTGCTTTTCCTAACAGGCTGTCTCGTTGTCGGTACTCTTAAATAAAATGAATTCCAGCTGTGCCTTTCTGCCATTTCCATGAATACCCATAGACTAACCATTATCATCATGCAAAGCTACTCTAATAAATAAAAACATGGAGCTGAAAAAGTGCATTATACTTCAAATTTCCACAATTTAAGATGGTCCCCCTTAGAGTTGTCGTGATACTAGAACTTTGAATTCAATTCCAATACCCAGGAAAGTACTCTATACCATTTTCAAATCATAAAGCTTCCAGTAAAATTAATATTCAAATATTGTAATACTTTTATGACACTGACAAGAAGTCTGTGTTTCCAGGTCCCATGAGCGGCTCCTGGTCTCCCCTGACCGTCTGGAGGACCGGCTGATGACGATGGGTCTGCTGCCGGGAACGAGTGAGCGAGGGGGAGGAACCGGGATGGTTCCCACCATGGGCCGGCTCAGCCACCACCAGAAGGCTCAGTCACAGCAGAACATTTGTGTCACGCCATCCATGGACCGCCACCACATGATCAAGATGAACTCCCACCCCACATCAGGCCACGAGCACGACCGCAGCACCACGACCATGTCCGGCATGGGCATGCACGGTGGCTGGGACTCCCACGGCGGCACAGGTGGAGGCCACCCCAACGCCCGACGTATGGCTTTCGCCAGCAAGAGGCAGAACACGATTGAACAGCTGCACTTCATCCCCGGAGGAGGTGGAGGCCAGGGACTCCGGACTGGGAGTAAGAATGAGGTGACAGTGTGAGAGGAAGAGTGGTGGAGAAGAGGTGCAGATGAAAAGAAGCTGAAGACCAGATGAAGAGAGGGAAGCAGCGAGGTTTTTAGTGTGAAGATATGAGCAGGAAATGGCAAAGAAACAAGCAAGTGGTTTGATATCAGCTGGCTCCCTCACAGGGCTGCTCTCAGCTGCACACAGCCCCCTTCATAAAATAAAAAGTGGTGGATGGCAACATTAGTGAGTAAAGCCAATTGATTCTCTCTTTGTCACTTGTGTATTGGAAAAGAGAAATTTCACCTATTCTTTGTGAAGAGAAGACAAATGCCCAAGTAAAGAGCAAAAAAAAAAAAAGAAAAGAAAAAAGCAGTTAAAGGCTGCTGGGTATTCGCTGTGACTTTTATTGAAGGATATCCACTGAGTCAAATTTGTTGAATTGTCCTTGAGTTTTGTTGCGCTGTCCTCTGAGTCCTCGAGTGCTCCGACAGAAATTCATCCATCTTTGAATCCACTGTGGATGTCAGAGCGCCGAGGCAGAGGCAGACGGGTTTGCTTGTCAGTGTATTTATACAAGTATTTAAAACCAAACAAGTTGCTTTTGTATGAAATTAACCTGATACTATTACTACTACTAATAATAATAATAATATTAGCATAACTGAGCCCTGTAGGATTTTGTGTATACTTAGTTGAAAACATATTTATCCTTTAGCTATCAAAAGTAAAACTGCTGAAATAATGCAGCAGTTAACTCTCATTTGATTTCTTTATAGCTCGATTCACTCAAGCTAAAGATAAATAAATAAAATGAGCCGTTTAGAGACGAAAAGCAAGTCAAAGCGCTGCCATAAAGGCCCAGTCACACCAGCATTTCACGAAAACTCCCAAGAACTAAGTGCCAGTTAATGATAAAGGGAAGGATAAAAATAAAGAAGGTTGAGGAGCTATTGTGAATTTCTCAAGTTGCTACTTCTAAAACATTTTGAATCCAGATGTTCGCCTGTGTTTCTGGTGTGACCGGGCTTTACAAGTGAAGTCCACTTTGCAGTATGATTTTAGCTGACTATGCTCTTGTACAGTGAAATCTAGTGGGTGTATATCATCTATGAAACATTGTGTAATTCGTAGGCTAAGAAAGTTTTGAACTGAGCCAATCTCATACATTGACTGACTGACCAAACATTCTTCAGCAACTGTAGGGTTTCCGCCAGTCTACCATAGACTTAGCAGCTTTTTAATTGACCACCTCCCACACTTTTATAAACAAAAGCTACATTTGTAACGTTAGCTAATGTATCTTATTATCCTGTTTTTATTGTTACCCATTTTTCAGATCAGCTAATAGTACAATAATTTAAAAAAGAAAATAGAAAACAATGTTAAACTTAAAGCATTAGCTTTGGTGGACATCTACTATTTACAAATGACAGTAAGCTACATGATTCCTAGCCATAAGTGAACAACTATAACCATATTGTGGGCTCTGTGGGTGGTATAGCACAGTAAAGTGGGAAAAAACACTCAATTTGTATCCAGAGATATAAAGTGAGAGCTAACTGCATATTAAGTCTGACATCATTGGGCATTTCTGGGTCCCAAAAGAAAAGAGTCATTGAGGAAACTTTGAGAGTTAAAAAATTCCAAATTCCAAGCTTGAATAAAAGGATCTGTGCGCTCGTTCTCCCAGTAAAGTTTAACATTCCAGCAATCATGGAAAAGAAGGTTTACTAAGCTGGAGTTAGAATTAGGTTAGTTGATCTTGTCAAGTGAAGCTAAGCTAGTTGACATATAACTGGTGCCATTTGCCATATAGAGCTATGTTTAGTCTAAAACAAACTAATATAAAGTCCAAGTTGAGGTTTCTCGCTGAGACCGATGTCTTCATTGAATCAGACCAAGAAGCCAAGTCCATCTTTTGTTTCCTATGATTTCATTGACCGGAAGAAGGTAATAAAAATGGAACGCACTTCACCTAAGATAACATCTGAGCCTCATCCATGACACAAGGTTATGAAAAATGTAAAAAGTCCTGAGCCTAAGTTGACTGCTTACACTGAAATCTTAGTCGGCACGCTAAATATTTTGTGTCTGAGACACCGTTAGCTCATGGCTAGGATAGCTAGCTTTGGAGGAAAACATTTTAATAGTTTCTGATTTTTGGTAAAGTGATTTTGGATGGCAGTTATTAAGATTTCAGATGGAGCTGCAATCATTTTCAAAAACCAAAAATCCCATTTTAACACCATTAATTTTACATTTGGACCCAGAAACAGGGTTGTTTTGTTATCGCTCAACAAAATGGCCAAAATGTTTCTGCTATAGGTGCAACATCAGCAATGTTAAATGGTGGCTGGGGTCGACAACTTCTCTGGCGGAAACCCTGAACTGTTCAAAACTTTTCATGGCAAGCTTGTAGAGGGGTCGAGGGCTTTGTTTCTGCCGCCGATTGGTATTAAACCAACCCTCCTGTACGTCTACAGCACCACACGTTTTCCTGCAAGTTCAGCTGCTCACCTCGTACGAAGGGGAAGGGTGGCAAATGGGTTTTAGGCGGTGGGGGGGGACAATGGACACTTCACACCAAGGGCTAAAATGAATTATCTTTGTGTGTCTATGCTCTGTACAGTCTCTGCTTCTCATTTTCATTTTTTCCTGTGAGTCGGGAGGCATGCTCGTGCATATTTTTCACAGATATTTTTATTTTTATTCTTCTTGCTTAGAGAGAAAAAAAATTTAAATGCAAGGAAATTGTGCAAAGCAAAAGAACTTTTGTGTACCATGTAAAGACACATAACCATTTTAAAAAGCTGCGGGAGAAGCGTTGACCATAATGATGTCATATTTTGTACATTTTTTTGGTTTTCTGGCTGTGAGATGGACCTTCTGGCCACGCTGGCTGGATATACCCTTTCTGGGGTTTCAAGAGAGGCCTTGTTTAAGGTTCCACTCTCGGGTTGTATTTCGATAAAGACAGACATGATTGATTACTGCGTGAAGCTTCCTGCCAGCCAGTTTTAGTGTTTTAATACATGTGCTCACGTGTTAATGGTTTATGTAGAAGTTCCCCCTCAATGACACTATGAACGCTATCATCATGAGCTCTCTTTCTTTCTCTTCTACTTAAACATGTATTTATTTTTTTAATCTCTGTGAGTTTTAATGTATAATCCTGGATTTTCAGTATTAAAAACTTTCTAGTGGAATTAAAAAAAAAAGAATAGAAGAAGAAAAACCCTTTGTATACACAAGAACAAAAAAGAGCTGATGCAATCATAGAGAAAAGAAGAAACGCATGACGGTGTCAGAAGCCAGTGTTGGTGATGTCATAGTGCTGACTTATGATGTCACGGCGTGTATGTGCGTACATGTACATGCGTCTGTTTTAGTTTGTGTGCCCGTGCGTGTAACTTTCTGTGTCTTCTTATTCTTCTTAGGAATGCTGAACCTCATTATTATTTATTTTTCTTCTTTTTGTTTGGACCAAACTCGGAGTACGTCTTCAGCACTCGAGTCACTGCGTGTTCATATCAAGCTGTAATGACATTTTGAAAGCCTGTCGTTCTTTTAAAAATTCATTTTTTTAAAGGGACATCATTCAGTTAGCTTTTCTTGTCGAGCTATGTTCATCAAAGTGAGGACTTTTCAGACATTTGAAAATGTAACTTACTGAAGGCTTATATTGTGTCAGGTTTTGGTGTTTTAATAGAAGCTGAGTGCTTTAATTTATTGGTGTTTAAGTTTGTGTCACTGAAATTTGAGTTTAAAGGTACTTTTTGTAAACTTTGATGTTTAAAAATTATTTAAAATGTTCCAAAATAAACAAAACTATGAAAAAGAAATGTGAAGAAACAACCACTGTGACTTTATATTTAAAACATGCACTGTTTGGGTGCATCAAGTGAAGCTGGAATGGGGTGCAAATAGTCTTACCTTTATTTGTCAAAAACAGCACATTTTTATTTATGACCAACCAACAGTTCGACTGCCTTGTCTTGATCAACAAATAGGTCCAAAATTATCAGACGTAACCACCGTGACGTCGCCCACTAGATGAACATTTTCAGTATCTGACCTGACTGAAAACCTCAATCAAATTCTCCCAAGGGTAATTACAAAAAGTACCTTTAATATATGTCCACAAAAGCTGTTTGTCTTTTAAAAGAAATGTTTTCATCTGAGAAAATTTTAAAGGCACAGAAGGTATAAAAAGCAGCTTTTTTTAGGTTGCAATACGGCCGAAAGAGGAGAACGTTAATTGCATTTAAAGGTTGTTTTTCTGTGGAGAGCAGTTGTTGCCGATGTGGAGCAGAATGTAAAGTGACCTGATTTGGCTGATTTTAGAACCATAAAAGAGCACGAGGCATAAAAATAAGAAGGGAGGGTGGATGTAAATGACGTGGGAATTCAGTTATATTTTTAATGTCTCGCTCATTTTTCCTCATACCTTCAAAAGTCTGATGCAGATGTTATAATCCATGTTCAGTTAATTGGTCCTCTGATCAAACTCTGTGTGTGTGTGTGTGTGTGTGTGTGTGTGTGTGTGTGTGTGTGTGTGTGTGTGCTAACCACTGGGGGGGTGTTGGCAGGCTTGGGCATATTTGTATTCTCGAAGCTACTCTGCATACCTCAAATTGTATAATACATTTATTTATTACATCCCCTTACATGTCTATTTCCAAGAATATCCAGACAAAGGTCTCACAGATGTGCAACCCTTTTGTTATTGGTGATCGATTCTTGCGTTTGTAGAAATCATACTGTTTAATTGATAATAACAATAAAATTAAATACCACTAAACTTTGTTTTTCTGTGTGGTGTGATTAAATATTACTTTTTTAATATTTAGGTCACATTTTTATGTTTAGAACTTTTTATTAATATATTTAATGTTGATCCTGACTCCCTCTGCTTTTTACAATTTTTTTTTTTTTTAGTAGATTTCATTTTTCCCCCTTTTTTTTTCTCCCAGAGTCACAGGCCCTCTGAATAAATGAAGTTGGAATGAAAATTTCCCCTTTTTTTCCAGAATTATTGACCCTTCATAAATTCCTAAGTATGGAGACATCGACATGAGATGTTCAGGGTTAAGAAAAAAACTCCACAAAAATGCATTTGAACTCTGCTAAAAGTTACAGATCGATTTTACATCAACTATCTACATACATTTAAATTGTTAAGGAAAACTTCAGAAAGTACATTTTGGTTACATTTTTCAAGGGCCATCTATAACTGATATATAGCTGACACAGGCTATTGCATATCTTCTCTTCTACCTAAATCAAACCTACACCCTTGTTTCTATGGCATGTCTTCTTTCAACCTACATTGAGGGGCTCTCTATTAAAGCCACATTTTAACATTCTGAATATAACTCACAGTGTGAAATTAAGGAAAAAAAGAGCCAAACAAGTTCTATATAATAGTTTGGACACAGTACATTTTCTCTTTTATATGGAATATTAAAACCTTAAATGATCTCATCCAGTCTTCATTAAAGGTCTACTGCGTAGAATTCAAGAGGCTCTACAAGTATAAATAAAATATTCACAATTATGTGTTTATTTTATTAAGTTTTAATAAAGTGACAATGAACGCTAATATACCAGCACACTTACAAAACCTTTTCCATACAGTGTCCTTTGTGTCTAAAGTAAAGCAAACACTGAATCTATGGACTGCCTTCAGCAGTTTCACCCACTAACACTGGTTCTCCTATTCACATGCAAAGGGGGATTTTATGATGGGTATTTATTTGACTGTGGTTTCCAACCGTGCATCTAGAGGCCACAATGTACTGCACTTTTAAACATGTATGCAGTGTTTACACTGACAGAATTTAAACAAAGTTTGGATGCACAGTCTAAGTTTGAAATGACTGACCCATGAATAACAGTATATGTATTTATATACAGTTGTACAAAGCATTAACCCCTTCCTATTGTGCAAAAGTGATGAAAAATATGGTGTAAATGGGCACTACCATATAAAACTGCTGACTTGTGAATCTATTCAATAGTGACTGGCGTTTAGAGATCCTTTCTGTAGAGGACCACAAGGGTCACAGAAAAGGTAATAAAGCATTTCTTTAAGTATTAATATGAATATTACAACTATGCAATAATGCCTTGATTTATAAATAAGGAATTAATCTGGAAACAGACTAAAATATAAAAATGTACTTCATAAATATAGTCATGTGAGTTAGAACGTTTTCACAGGACTCTCTGCAGCTGTGTGAAAAACTATGCTCACCCCACAATTCAAGAGCTTGTAGAACCACCTTCAGCAGCAATAATTTTTTTTGCTTGGATTTATGAGTCTGTCACATCGTTTTGGAGGAATATTACCCATTCTTCTTTACAGTGTTGCCACATTGTGTAAATTGGTTGTAATCATAATCTGTGAACATCATAGTCCATGAAGACTGCTGTCTGACCTCATCTGACCAGACCTGTCCATCGCCAGTCCAAAAAAAAGTGTCTCAGAGCCGATTCCTGATGTAATCACACACCAAGAACTGAATTAAACGGGGGGGCGGATTACTGACTGAAAAGATGTAAGCTGAAGCTTTAACTTGCTACGCCTTCTTTTTTTCATGCCAAAAACACTTTTACAACATGGTTTCACCATAAACAAACAAATACAATAGCAACCAGGTGACAAAAACAAAATGTTGATAATCACGCCCCTTTTACAGATGCAGATTCGCAAGAAACCTCAGGAAAGTTTTCTGAATATTTAATAAGGCGAGTAGCGTTTGACTTCCTTCAGCTGCTTTCTAAATCAAACCTACACCCTTGCCCACAATGTGAGTGTGCAAACAAATCCATGTGCCCACAACACGAGCAGCGCAGCAGAGTAAACACACAGTCAAACACACCCACACAGGCAATAGGCAAGAATAATACACTATAATAATAACTTTAATTGAATGCAAATGAGGCACCAGGCACACAGCAGCACTTCCATGACGCGCGCACACACACACATGTTGTAATGTTATGCAGCATGCACCCTAATGATATCTTTAATTGACTAATTAACATTTCACACACTTGGTGTGAAAACACACACATTCACACACACAGTGACACGCAAGGGACTTGATGGCTTACGGTGTTTGAAGGCAGTTTTTTTAATGGAGTGTAAAGCGTATGCATGCACGCGCACGTACACGAACGCTCTCGCGCTCACATACACACGCGCGCGCTTTATTTATTCTTGAGCATCATGCTGGATAGGATACGGATTTTGGGCAAGAGGTGGATGTGAGCGTGGTGGCGGTGGTGTGCTGGATGTGGTCGCGGCCGGACAGACTAAAACCTGCGCCTGGCTCTACCCGGAACCATTATGCAGACAGGAAACAACCATTTTAAGGCCAGGAGCATCCGAGGAGCCGTCGTCTACAGAGGGGGGGACACCTAAAGCTGACACGGGGCGGAGAGCAACCAGCCGGGGAGAAAAGAGGGAATAACACGACGGGAACAAAACAAAGGCTCCGTGTGAGGGAAGAGGAGCAGTGAGCCACTCCAGCTGCATGACTCTACTGTCACACAGACAATGGACTTATCGGGGCAGGCCAGCGGAAACAGTTTTTGTTAGCGAGAGAAAAGCAGCCCTCCCGGGCCGATGGAGAGCCAGGCCTCTCACTCCGCTTTTCCCTGGATGAAGAAAAAGGCCCCGCTGACAGGCTTTAGGGACCCCGTTCTCGCGGTGCACAGCCACCTTCGTGTGTTCACATTTTTACTTCCTTGGTTCTGAGTCTGTTTTTTCGCACCCAGACGTCGCATGCTACGAGGTAAAAACAAAAACAAAAGCCGTTCTCAGCAGGACTGTGTCGCCTAACGAGCTAGCTGCCGAGCTAACGGTCCGAGCTAAGCTTTAGCATTGCTAGTTGTTGGCTAGACAACCAGGGGACCTCATTTAGCATCACCTTAACCTACTTTAAGTAGTGTTTTTTAATAATTAAAACTATCGTAATTAAAAAATTAATTTAACTATGTATATGTTAAAATGCGAGTAAAACAGCGAGACAATGTTGTTGTTTTTTAACGATTAGAGCAGGATCACTAGTTAGCTAGCTGAGGGATTGACGGATGCTAGCAGAGTCTGGCGAGTGGCTGGAAACGATTATTTCCATCAGTCTGACCCACTCGGTCATCGGTTCATCTATTCCAGATTGTGGACCTGAAGTCACCGGTTTTCCCCGGACTGTCCTCCCCCCTCATTCAGCGCCGTGGTCCAGCCAGCAGGGTGCTCCAGATACAGACCTGTGGATCAGCCGGTAAGATGCAAGCAGCATGCAGCCACCCCGCTCTCAATTAAGGCTCTATAGTCTTATTCTTGTGTCAGCTACATTAAAAATTGATACGTTAAAGGAGATCAAAGTAATTTAAACTCTGCAAAAAATCTGAATAATCTTTGCATGCTTTTTTTGGTGCAAATTCTGGTGCTCGGTTTGCAACTTAGAATAATTACGCGTTTCTGCAGCGATTTATTTCCTATAACTGGATTTAAATCTTAAAAACAAAGTGTTTGCTGCCATGACATTTAATAAAATAGGTTTCATAAAAATATTAGGATGCTAGCCTCCCTGGTACTTAACGTTGCAAATTTCTCCATAATGAAAAAGTTAAAAAAAAAAAAAAAAAAAAAAAAAAAAAAA
Source organism: Mchenga conophoros (assembly GCF_057382185.1). NCBI lineage: Eukaryota > Metazoa > Chordata > Actinopteri > Cichliformes > Cichlidae > Mchenga > Mchenga conophoros. Next base: position 6,141,283 of record NC_140546.1, on the reverse strand, counting down.
ATATATATATATATATATATATATATATATATATATATATATATATATATATATATATATATATATATATAAGAGAGAGAGAGAGAGAGAGAGAGAGAGAGAGAGATAGATAGAGAGAGATATATTAGGGCTGCCACGATTAGTCGACTAGTCACGATTATGTCGACTATTAAAATCGTCGACGACTAATTTAATAGTCGACGCATCGTTTGAAGCTTTGTAAGATCACAAAGGACGCAGGAATGAGTAGTAGGATTTAAGAGTGTAATAACGGACTGAAACAGAAGATGGCAGCACTGCATGTACAAGGATGCCAGCTGCCATTAAACCCCGAAGAAGAAGAAGCTGTGTCCCAGAATTCATAGCGCAGCCCAGCGCAGTTGTCAACAATGGCGGCAGCTAGTTAGTTTTAACTTTACTCTTATTATTCTTTCTGGGTCACAAAATAAACCTTTAACATATTTTCAGGCGAGAATGTAGCTGTGTAAACCTCAAATATCTGCTCAGTTTATCAAGACACCACGTATTTTCAAAAGCGCTCCGACGTTTTCGGAGACGTCTGTTACCCACTAGCTCGTTAGCTAGGCGGGGGCAAGGCTAACTAGAGCCGTGAGAACACCGGACTCCCGGCAAATCGTTTTCAAACCCACCGCCATCTTTCGCTAGTCAGGTTAAACATATATATATATATATATATATATATATATATATATATATATATATATATATATATATATATATATATATATATATATATATATATATATATATATATATAAGTCACTTAGATAACTTAAAAATTTTATTGTTTGGCTTTCTTTAGTATTTTATTTGTTCCTGAGTAAATCGGTTTGGCTGAGATTAAAGTTATAGTTTTTGCACAGCTAAAACTGTCAAGCAGACAGCTGATTATCAGAAGCTGGAGAATATACTCCGGTGTCCTGTTATATTTTAGAAAGCAAGGAGTTTATTAAACTTCACCGAAACAATCTGCAAATTTCATTAAAAATTAATAAACTACCATCTTGTCTTTATTTTTAGTTAGCACAAACACTTCAAGCTGTAAGCTAATGATAGTTGTATAAGACCAGATGCTGCTGGTGCAATAAGCTGTACGCTGTACCTCCAATGGATGATGATCTGATTAGTCGACTAATCGCAAAAATAATCGGTGACTAGTCGACTATCAAAATAATCGTTTGTGGCAGCCCTAATATATATATAAATAAAAATAAATAAATAAGGCAGTAGCAGCTCCTAGTGTCCTTTAAACAACTGATGCTCGTGGAAAGAAACACCCACTGTAATAATGCTTTTTATTACTTGTTTATATCCATTATGAATAACTGGACCTGGATTTTTTTTTTTTTTTTTAATGCTTCTTTTTTTCTATCCACCATCTTTCCTTTTACCTCCTAACAGAAGTGTACTTTGGATGCATATTTTTGTTCAATATCTAATGTTAATCTATTTGCTTGAATTTTTGTTTAATTGGGTATAAAGGGAGACAAAACTTAAGAAGTAAAAAAACAAACAAAACAAAACCATTAAATTTTAAACATTAGAAATGGCTTAAATTGCTGCTATTACTGCTGTTTCTTACCGCATTATAAGTATTGTGGTTTTGGGGCTGCTGGATGACAAAATTAACCTTTTAATGACAGCTCCTGCTGTGAGATGTTTGTGATGATATTTTCCAGAAGACATTTTCTAAATGCTTTCCTTCAGCAGACATTATTGGTAATAAATGCACTCAGTTGAGCTCTTCCTTAGTAATGCCACCTGATGATAGACGAAGCAGTGCAGTCTACTTTGCATTGTCACGGGAATTTGCATGTATTGACCCAGTGAAGCAGAAAACATGTAAATATGATTTTTTTTTTTTTAATCCTAATGTTCCACCAAATCTGTTTTACTTTTCTGGAGATAAATATTTAACTTTACCAGTTCACAAATTTTAAGATTTTCTGGTGTTGTGGTTGCTGTTGCATTTTTTATTTTTATTTTATTTTTGCAGCACCATTATGGCATTTTATGCTTTACATTGTTTATAGCTCTCTATTGTATGTTCCTCTGAGTTTTGTGCAGAATAAGAGTGAAATGAGCGTCCACCACAAGTGCACAGAGCCTGGAAAGCCTGTGTTGACATACAAATCTGATAACCACCAGTGGGATACCTGTTATCTCTGACCTGGGTTTTAGCTGTTGTTGAACCAAATAACAGAGAAATCCTGACTACGTTGAGCTTGCTTCATAGTATTCACCCCAGATACAGGCAGTTTTTTAAATATTTTAGTGTAACATAACTGATTGAGTGGAGCCACTAAAGCATGTTGCTCAAGTTCTTACATTCAGTAAGAATTTGTCCTTATGAATGTAAAAGGCCTTCATCAAACCACCTGTGTGCATAGTTAAAATGTGAAAGAAAATGGTATATTCTCTGCTCCTATTAACCAGAGGTTTGTTTTTATTTTGAACAAAATATAAATTGACTAATGAACACTATAAGCTAATGTGGATTTAGAAATCTTTATTTAAAGTAAGTAAACTAGCTTTTCCTATTTATTTTGGGGAGCAGTGTGTAGGGACGGTACCTCAGGGTAGCCGTTCAGTGGATTCGAACCCTCGACCTTCCGATCATGGGGCCACCACTCTACCTACTGAGCTATCCCTGCCCCAAGTGCCTGTTATTTTCCATAAATGGATAAAACAGGATTTTGTTTTGTTAATGGTCAGTGTGACATTTAAACATTGCTGCTGTTGCTAGTTGGTGTCCAAAATACTAGTTGGTTAAACCTATTATTTTATTTACGACACCATTGTGGTTGCAGCTCACTTAGACATCTGTCCCTTGTTTCTGTCATTTATATGACTAGTAAATTAGTTACCAGGAACATTCTCAACTCCGACCCTTGCCTCTGGCTGGATACTGAGTGGGGTGACAGTAAAAATCAAATTGAGCGTACAAGTGGCTGAAATGCATGCCGACACTTTTAGCCACCCAATTACAGTCTTCAAAAAGAAATGGCACACACTTATGCCTGGATTGTGGACACTGCATTGGTTGTGCTGCACACCAACTGTTGTTACAACAGTTTTATCACAATTTATACTGACAAGCAACGCTTGCTGGATTTGCTATTTTATTTATGTATTTAATTTTAACTGGATGCTCTCATCTTTTCAAATTGTTGCAGCTCTGAATCTGAGCTCCTGCAATGATATATCACTGAAATTAGGGGTGGGGGGGAAAAAAATCGATACTGTGTAGTATTGTGATATTTTGTTTGCTAATAATGTATCGATACAGGGACAGCAGAAATCGATATTTTGTTACAAAAAAAGTTTTTGTGGACTGGAACTCTGACTTCAGAGCATGTTGATCCTTTTTCTGAGCAAGAATCCTTCACTGTCCAAATGTGTTTAACTTTTTTTGGCAGCAATAAACATGTTTTATTTTAAGTTTTAAACTTTTTTTATTTAATGTAAAATTATATTTTGTTTTAATTTACTTTCAAATTCTTCAGTTGCTGAATGGGCTGCATAGTTTTCATAAATTGCATAGTTCAGAATAGCTATAATTGTACCAGATGGTTGCATTCAGTTAAGTTGGACTAGACTGTAATACAAACCGTTCAGTTTGTCAACAATAAAACTGACTGAAATGAGAGACTGAGTGTGAGACTTTGATATTAGATAAAATGAATATTGATAAAGTTTACCTTTATGTACAGAATCTGAATATCGCAAAGTATTTTTTTTTTTAAAATTGCAATAATATCGTATCGTGGGATGTATGGTGATTCCCACCTCTAACTGAAATGATGGTAAAGACCAAAACAACTGTATACTCTTGCCTGCAACCCAGGGTTGAATTGCTGTAGTTTTTTACATTGCTATCATTTGCATAGCTTGCAGCTGGGTAATCTTCATATATTGTGCTGAACACAGAAACCCAAAGACCATCGGCCCAGTTTCTGTTTGGGTGGGGAGGCAAGATTAGGGTTTAACAAAGAGCCTCCCTTTGGGAGAGTGATCGCTACCAAAAACATTTTAAGGACCAAAATTAGATTTATTTTACTAATAAGTCTCATTATTGTTTGTAGCCTGGCTGGAGACACAGAGCATTTGGAAATTATGCTTTGTGTGATATTTTCCACTGTTGTAAATACATTGAGCATGTTTTTGAATTTCATCGTATTTGTTGTGCATTCTAGGCTTTATGTGAACTGGCATGGGATTGGAATTGGCTTTGTTATGTGTTCCTTAGCTGTGAGAACCCCCCCCCCCCCCCCCCCCCCCCCCGGTATTTGATTGAGTTTTGCTATAATCGAGCAGACCTACGTCGGTGCTTCTTTTTTTTTTTTTTTTCTTTTTTTTTTTTGGCTTAGACTGTTAATGACTGTTTTCTTAATTTCACAATTTGCATGCAGCTAAACTGAATGCATGATCATTATGCTTTGTCTGTACAGACAACATACAAAATCCTTCCTGGTTTTATATCTGACTGTACACAGATGTGACAGCGCATATAAAGACGTTTGGCTTCTGTGGTTTCTGGAGTCTCATTCACATCGAGCGCTCACTGCAGAGCTAGAAAAAGGTCAGAAATAAAAGCAGATTTGACCCTAGTTTTAAAACCCCCCAAAACAAAACGAAGTATTGGACAGAAAATGCGATGCTGACACAGGAGAAGTAGCGACTTGAATTATTTAGGCTGATGTTTTGGAGAGGTTGAAATGATGGCGGGTTGTTGCATGCAGTGAACGCGAGAAGCATCATTAGTTAAATTAAAGAGGGTTTCATTATTGTTAGATTATGACAGGAGTGTCATTTTGCTGATGTTTTTGGCAGTATTAAGTTGAAGAATGAAGAAAACTGGTGTTTCAAACGATACAGCCTCAAATATTTTCATTTGTGTTTTTTGAGATAAATGAATATGAGCGAGTGCACTTTGTCCTCTTCCTTTGTTTTTATGGAGCTAAAATATGTTTTCTCCTTTTTAAAGGAAAGCATATCAGTAGGTTATTGATTTATTTGCTGTAATTTACTTCAAGTCAAGTGCTTCTTTTAGGCTGTCATGTTGCACATGCAAAATTCAAATATCAGACAAGTGCTTGCTTGGTTCATTTTCAGTCTATCTCTCCTTCTCCCTTGTTGTAAATCAAGCCCCCATCCCCCTTTTTGCATCAGTGCCCACCCTAAAACCTCAAACTCACTCACAGTTTAGATCAGAGTGAACTAAGATATGATGGAAACTAAATCCATCTAGAAGAAGTGAAAGTTGTAAAAGCTTTCTGAAGGTGAGGCTGTGGAAGGATCTTTGACTCTTCTTTGCAGATGCCTTTGTCTCCAAGGGTCTCTAATCCAGTCTGCTTCTGGAAATGTTGTTAGATTATTGACTTCGGCTCTCTGTTTCTATCCCTGTGGCTTCCATGCAAATGTCTAGAGTTCAGTGGTGCCTGGGCCTCTCTTCACTCCCTGTTTGAACCCACAAACATCCCACAGCTCTGGGCCTACAAGGACTGGCAGTCGTCCTTGCCAGACAGATTTCACAATCAAAAATGCTCACTAGCCTGAGCATAACCTATCGGACAACACTGTCTTCCACTACCTTCATATCTTTTTGTATATGTTTTCATTTTGAGTTGTATTTAATGTGAGAGGAAATCTGCTTTAACAAGACAGAAATCACACTAAATAATGTCACAAAATAATTAGGATTGCAATTTTTGTTATAATGGAGCAGTTCTAGTCTGAATTGTACAGTACTATGTTGTGTATGTTGTGACGTATTGCATTCCTTAAGAGTTTACAGTATCACATCAGTATCACGTCACTCCATACAGAGAGAGAGAGAGAGAGATGGGCGTTTTGTGTGTGTGCATTTGTATGTGTTGGAAGTCATTTTATCCAGCAAGAGGTGGACAGGAGCCATCTCTGAATTCCCAGTGAGTCCCAGTAAGGGTGACAATTCAGGGAATTTGTCACCCTTACTGGTGTCTCTAAATTGCGAAATGGTACGGTTCCTCTTATAGTATTAAATTTTATTTTAAAAAAAATTGCAGGCTGACACACATAACTGGAATATGTCCTAATATTTGATTGAAGTAAATATTACTGTGTCTAGGCAGAATTATTAATTCATATTACGGTTTTAAGGGTTTTTGTATTACATTTTCTCTTAACACACATACTTACACTGTCACAAACAGAAGAGAGAGGAAGTAGAAGTTAACAATGCTGAGGCAGGAAAAGAGATGCAAGACTGAGAAACTTTTAAAAGTACATCAACAGGAATTGAAGCAGCAAGTCACATAAGAATTGATTTCTGAAACAAAATGCTCATAATCAGCTCCTGTTGACCCACAAGTGATATTTTGGAACATGTAAACACATTTACTTCTGGTAATTTGCTCTTGTTCTGTGAAAATGTTTAGGTCTTAAAGTTTGAATAGGGAATGATGTGACTCTTTGTCTACGTGATCTTATTTTTATTTTTATATTTAGCTCAAATAGAGAAGACTCTGCTTCAACCAGACAAAGGCTTTGAGTTCTTGATTAATAAATAATTGGAATGGTCAGTAATCAAAATGGCTTCTTGTTCATTTCCTCTCCGATTTCAGTTGTAATGCTGATTATTTGACTGTAATGTTTATCTGCAACACAGACAGGAACCATTGAGGATTGATGATTTCTATCCTGCTTACATTTATTTCTCTGGATTTCCATGTTTGGCTTATCGCTTTTCTGCCTGCCAGTAATGATTTTTTTTTTTTTTAACTAAACACTGTGATTGGAACTGCTTTCTCACACTACAACAGAAACAAATTACAATCTGGTTTCACAGCTTGGCCACAACAAGGATTTAAAGGAAATCATCTCCTGAGAAACTCAAAGTTACAGCAGCTGCGGAGCTTTAGGTTCACTGGGTTCGAGCTTGATGAGATTAGAAAACCAGCTGAAGAAAAGTTTACCTGGTTGAATAAACATTGAATGCAGTACGCTTTCCAAGATTTCCAGAGTTGTGCAAAAATAATTGTAGAACAGCTGCTTTGATCCTCTTGAGTGGATAAAACAGGAAGCCAGTGACCTGGTTTTTACACAGTAAAATCAGTCTGCTTTTCTAAAAACACTAAAAACTAGAGCTACAGAAACAAACAGGTCATCTCTTCACTGCCAAAAAACTATCATCAGGGTAACATGAGTGCAAATAATCAGTTCTGAAGCAAGAGACTGATACCTGCGAAAATTTGTTTGTCCTAGCTGTATCAAGTTCCACACTGTAATTGCTAAGGGAGAGGCACTGAGGGCAGGAAAAACAATATGTTGTTATTGTTTAATTTATACAGAATTACTGACATTATTCTTTTTGATTGTTTTTGTTCAGGCTCCTCGAAGATCTCCTTGACTGGATGGAAGGCCAGTGAAACAATGGTTCAGCCTGCACAGAAATAACGGACACACTCCACTTTATGGGACTGCTATGGAACATTCTAAAGAAACACTACAGACTCTGTTTTCTTTTTTATTATAGTTTAGTATATTTATGACATTTTTTTTTCTTTTTTTTTTTAAAGAAGCATTTGACGCTTCGCTCTTTAGCGACACATTCATGTAAGGAAAATCAGGCTCTCGGTGGATTATCGTGGCCTGTTGGACGTTAGCAGGACTACTTGTGAAAATCAGACCGCCGCAGGTTTGATAAGGGCTCACTGCTGTTTCCAGCAGCTGCAAACGGGTTGTGCCACCCCTGAGTGCATTGTCACAGCTGCATTGGGAGATGTTTCAGTTCAGCAAGTACCCCATGGACATTTTAGAAATGCTAAGTGGACACCAAGCCCACCAGTTCAAAGGCCTTGGATTAGAACGACAACTGAGCCACCAACAGCAAGTGCAGCTGCAGCACCAGCAGCAGCTGCAACAACAACACCAACCCTGTGGTGACACATCTGGAAGCCTCTTGTCGGGCCTCGGCCTTGGGTCCCTCCAAACCTCACGGAGCAATGCTTTTGCAGACTCCTCATCATTGTTTGCCAAAATGAGTGCTCCTCCTCCATCCATCTCCCACCAGAGCCAGTCGTCCACGTCGTCTCACAGCTCCAGGAAGTCGAGTAAGATGAGCAGCAGTAGCAGCAGTGGCAGCGGGAGCTCCTCGTCGGGGTACCCCCAGTTTCTGCGGCCTTTTCACCCTGCTGAGGCAGCGCTGGCTCAGGAGCAGCTCCACTCTGGGATGGGACGTTTCGACTTTGGTGGGAGCAGCAGTGGAGGAAGCGCAGGAGTCATTGGGGGGGTTGTCACACCTGCACCCCCGCCTCCCCCGCTCCATCCAGGTCTCTCTGTGCCCCAGCCCTCTTCTGGCCCTTCTTCCTCCTCACCCTCACCCTCCACCTCTGCTTCCGGCTCCAACAACCCCTCTGGTAGCACTGCGGTCCCCTTAGTTGGCCAGTCCGATCCTCGCAGTCTCCACCAGCAGTTCAGCTGCATGCTTGCTGCTAATCAGTACTTCCTGTCTGGTGTTCCCACCAGCAGCAGCCTAGAGCAGTTCCTCGTCCAGCAGGGCACTCACAACCACCTAGGTTTGGGCCTCGGGCAAGGCGCCTCAGAGTCAAACTCAGCACTGGCTGCCCCTCCTGCACTCCACTCCTCCCACAGCCACACAGCTCCACAGCCTCAGCAGCAACAGCAGCAACTCACCCCACACGCCTTATCTCATCCACACAGCCACACTCACCACCCGCACCCTCTTCACCCAGCCCCGCAGCCGGCCCCACTGGGCGGTTTTGATTTCCAAGGCATTCCTGTCCTCTCCTCTAACCAGATAGCATCGCTAATGCAGCAAGAGGCTGGCCTCCCCCTCCCGCTGCCCCTGCACCTGTCCCTCTCTAAAGATGATGGAGCAAAGTCTGTAGACAGCTCGTCTACGTCAGGATCGAGTGGGGGTAGCAGGAGAAAGAAGGCAATGGCGGGTTATCTGCCCCAGAGGAAAACGGACAGTAGCAGCCACAGTCACAGCAGCAGTAGTGTTAGCAACTGCCACAACAGCAGCTCGAGTGGGCACAGTCAGAGCTCCTCATCGGGCCTCGTAGGAGGAGGAGGGTCTGGGGGCGTCAGGCTAAGTGGAATCGGAAGTGAACCGCAGCATTCCTCTCTCCTCTCACCGTCCTCGCAGCAGCAACAGTCATCCTCCACTGTGTCCTCCTCCTCATCTGTTCCCACCTCCTCAAATCCCACCTCTGTGCTCGTTGCCAACGGAAACCAACAGCTGTCAAAATCCCAAGAAAATCATAACAGCATCTCATCAGGCCAGACAGAACCAGAACCCCTTTACCACTGTGGTGAGTGTGGTAAAACCTTCACCCACCTTTCGAGCCTACGAAGGCATCTCCGCAGCCATGGGTTGACACCAGAAAGCCAAAGCAGGAAGTCAGACTGTAACTCTCCCAGCCCGGAGAGGATATTCTGTTGCGGCGAGTGTGGGAAGAGATTTAAAAAGAGAGGTCACCTCATCCAGCACAGTGTCACCCATTCAGAAAACCGGCCTTTTGTCTGCAGCATCTGCCAAAAGTCCTTCAACCGTCGAGAGTCACTTACGAGACATGAGAAGATCCACGACGAGAAACCTTTCCGCTGCCCGGCATGTGGGCGTTGTTTTCGTGAGAGCACCTCTCTCCTGAACCATGCCGCTTCAGGTGCTTGTGGCAAACCTCCACGCAGTTCAAAAAACAGGGCCAGCAGTGCAGGGAGTGCATCTTCCAACCCTAGCAGCAGTAAAATGGAAAGTAGAAGTGACAGCGTAGGGATTTCAAGTGATGGGGCAGCGATGGCCAGTGACAAATATGCAACAGATTATTCCAGAAATCGCTACCAGAGCCAGTCGTCCTACAACAGCAGCGGTGTCGACGACTACAGACGATCCCAGCCTTCATCTCTGTATCCCCCAGAAAGCACATTAGCCAATGAAATGACCAACCAGACCCTCCGGAAGGCCCCTTTAGCCCCAACTCTTCACCCCCACCCACAAAGTCAGCAACATCACCACCATCAACAGCAACAACAGCCGCACCTTCCACTCTCTTCCCTATTGGATGATTCAGAAGATGAGGTCACCAGCAGTGCAATGTCAGCCATCGCTGCTGCAGCCGCCGCCTCGTGCGATATAAACACAGAAAGCCGGGAAGGAGAGAGGAGGGATATCATTGGAGGCCTATTGGGGGGGTTGGGGTTTGGTAACCTAGGTGGACCGTCATCCACCTCCACCCTGAATGGTTCCACCATGCCGCTGACCCACCCCAGCCAGCCGCACACAAAGCCCAGGAGGCCGCGGAAGCCCAGAGAGAAAAGGGATCCCAATACCATCGTCAGGAGGAGGAGGAGCCCAGCACCGCCAGGCGACGGATCGGAAAGGCCGTACGGATGTCAGATATGTGGCAAACGCTTCAGGAGGGCGGAGACTCTGAGGCGCCACAACCGTGTCCACACAGGGGAAAAGCCTCACGCGTGTGACGTCTGTGGCAAGATGTTCCGTGAGCCTTTCCACCTCACCAAGCATCTGACTGTACACTCGGGTCAAAAGAACTACAAGTGCAATCTTTGCGGGAAGATGTTCGCCTACGCTCAGAGCCTCGTGAGACACGGGAAGCTGCACAGAAGAGGAGAAATCGACAACCAGGGGAGGAGAATAAAAGGTGCTGCTGCCGCCATCAGCCAAGTCGCCAACACAGGGAACTCTGACTTCTTCTCCTCCTGCTCTCAAGGAGAAAAGTCTCCAACGTCTGGCACGCCATCACAGAGGCTTTACACCTGCACCGTTTGCTGGAAATCCTTCCGTCACTATTTCCACCTGACAGCACATCAGCAGACTGTCCATGGCGGTAGGGTGGGGCTGGAGAAGTCTTTTCGCTGTGAAGTGTGTGGCAAAGCCTTTGCTTATTCTAACAGCTTAGTGCGGCACAAGCTGTCTCAGCATGGCATTGACCGCAACGGTCAGCGCGTGAATCAGAACCAACCCTCTGGATACTCCCCGCTCTTCTACGATTCTAATTCAGCTCCCAACTACGCTGCTTCCTCCCACATGCCACAGGGGACATCCGGACAACAACCAAACCCACAACAACAACAACAACAACCGCCGCCGCCGCCACCACCACCACCTCCTCCTCCGCCACCCCCACCACAACAGCAGCAGCAGCAACAACAACAACAGCAGCAACACCCGCACCCTTTTTACTACCGCCCAAAAAACTACCAAAAGCGTCATGGGCAGACAAGAAAGCACCGGAAGAAAAAACGGCGAGTAGTGATCCACAGCATCATGAGGGACGGAAAGCTGGTGGGCGTGCCCCTGAGTAAAGACACGCGCAGGAAGCTGATGATTCTGAGAAAGAAGAGGGGCAGACTACAGGCTCAGCTCAACAAAAAAAAGCTCCTGGCACAGTTGAGGATAAAGGGCAGTGTAATGAAGGTGAAGTCATGGTGCGGTGGCGCCGTCAGGGTCACGGGGCTTACATCGATGGACGTCCCCATCAAACGCTTCCCCTGCCCCATCTGCCCAAGCACCATGTATGCCAAGCAGGGTTCTCTGCTGGTCCATCACGCCATTAGGCACCCACCTAGGAACTCAGGCCGCCATGCCCGTCTGCGGTGCCAGGTGTGTGAGAGGCGCACCAGTTCGTTATACAAAGCCTTGAAACACAGGGGCCAGCATCTTAAACAAGCTGCATTCCAATGCCACAAATGCCGACACAGTTTTTGGAACCCGCGGCTACTCGCCCGCCACAAGTTCTGCTGCCGGGCGACCACCAGCAGTGGGGGTGGGAGCTGGGGACTGATGAGATCTCCATCGTCAGATGATGAACATTCACCAGTCCAGCTGCCAGTCCCAGGTCTGGTCCAGCCTGAGAGATCAACGGTTCTGACTGACTACAGTCAGTAAACAATTTTTTTTTTTTTTTTTTTTTTTTTTTTTTTAAGATTAGATTAGATTGTTTTTGATGTTTATTTTTTTTAAATAATCCAAGAAGCAAGCAAGAGCTAGCAAGTTTTTAACAAAAAAGAAAAAAAAAAAGGTGGAAGTATGGGGTTTAGTGTAACTACAGTAATAACCTCGAGCCTTCCTCCTGTGTACAATCCTAACTTACCACAGCAACGGTGGTCGATAAATTAAAGTGGACTTCAAAAGGCCCAAAATCAGAACCACCATCACAGGCTGTTTCCTCTTCCCCAAAGGTGAAGGAACTCAAGACCACATGACTTTAGTAGCATCTGTTATTAAAAACAGATTCGGCTTCCTGTCCATCATGTTTCTGTTTTTTTTTTTTTTTTTTTTTTTTCTTTTTTTTAAATCCCCGGTCATCAGTGTTTGGGCATAAATGTGGATTGGATGCCTTTTGTAGAGGGGATGTATCTCCGGTAGTAGGGATGCACCGATATTAAACAATTTGACCAAAAGAAATGCAGATTTATACCTATATATATTTTAGTGTTTATTTTTATTTATTACACAGCTCAACTATGAAACAAAAGTTTATTTTTATTTTTTCCCCTGTAATTATGTTCTGCCAGGTTTGACCACCAGGGGGCACAGTTTTATCGGTTGGTGTTTTCAGTTAACTTTTGATATTTTCTCAAGTGGAGGGATGGGTGGATGTTTGTAATGAGTTGCCAGGTTACATGGACTCACTGCACCATCTTGTGGCGATAGAGGAAAGTACTAAAAGCCACTTTAATAACTTTAATAAGTGGCTTTTAGATATAAAATCTTTTAGATATACAATCACTTTTTTATTTATTACATTTTGGAAAGTTTCAAATTGTTTTTCCAACAGAGATTTGCATAAAGTTCCGTTAAAGTCTTCTGTTCTTCATCACACTCAGGCAGCACAAAAGTAACGCAACACAACACACAAATATCAGTAAATGCCTTCTTGTGTACTGATATCCCTCCAAATATCGGTGCATCTCTATTTTTTTAGTTCTAGTTTGCGTTCACATTATTCACCGGTAAACAGTAGCGTGTCTGTCTCTTGGTCTGTGTTTATTTGTTGCCCCTGTGGAAGAACTCTCTTTTTATACTGAGATGAAATTTGCCCTCAAGATAAATTTATCTTTAATGGAAAAAAGAAATCCTGATGTGACACTATTGTCATTTTTAATGAGCTTCTTGGGACAATAAAGGGTTTGTTTGTCTAAAGAGACTGAAGGGAGACAGTTGGGACAAACAAAGTGTTGATCTTGTTTTTAATGTACACTACTTTATGATGTTTTTGAAGAAGCGTGAACAGAGAGTGAGAACAGGAGCTGTTAGTGTGTTCAGGATTTGAAAAGGAAGAAGAGAAATAACCGAAGTGTACTGTACAATTCGTATTATATTTTATTATATATTGATTTTTTTTTTTTTTTTCTTACACCGAGTATCATTTCTTTTATCATTGTTGCTAATGTTTGGGTGGGAGGGAACGAGTCAGGGTCTGACTTTGTAAAACAGCGGGATGAGTATATGTATCGATGTGATATCCTCCCCCCTCCTCCTTGAGCCCCCTTTTACCTACTCCCTCATTGCCACACTTGATGCCCCATTTTTGTAACAGAAGCGTGTACACATAGTTCATTACTTAGGTCCTGTCCAGATGTGTGTTTTCTTTTACCTGTAAAACTAAAACATGTAATATTATTACTAAATTACTATCCTTTTCATTGCCTAAAAGTGAGTTGTTGAAAACCCTCAAATCAAATTAAAAAAAAAAAAATCTGAAACATTGATTGTTGTCTTAAATCTTCTGTTTCATGCACTCATCTCTTTTTAGTGTATATTTTAAATGTTCCTGAAATGTTGGTTATTTGATAGTAAATGGAGCATAAAGGAAAGTGCATCATTTTACATGATTAACTGATCTCCCTCAGATGACAACATTGTACTGATAAAACTGAGCTTTCAACATCTTTCAACAAGTTTACCTGCAGTTGAATCCAAATGAAGTTGGAGAGATGTAGATAGCATTGAGGAAACTGTTAGTTACATGAGAAGACATTCACTGCCATGGTTTCCCCCAAAACATGACAATGGTGTTTTAATTAGTCACATCTTTGAACCATGAAGTCCACAACTGAAAACATACACTCTACAGTCACTTCATTAGTTGCACTTTTACTGTACTGGGCTGGACCCTTGTTTTGCCTTCAGAACTGCCTTAATTCTTCATAGCATAGATTCATCAAGGAAACATTCAAGAGATTTTTTTGTCCACAGTAACATGATAGCATCGCACAGCTGCACATCTACAATGAGAATTTGCAGTTCCAATACATCCCAAAGGTACTGCTGGATTGAGATCTAGTAGCTGTGGTTGTTCAAGAAACAGAGATTATTTAAGCTTTGTGGTATGGCATTTTATCTTAAATTAACTTCATATGTGCAATAGTGAAATTACATAACTGACAGTGAATATATCTAAAATAACTTTCCTCTTCTTTTTTCTTTTAGAGTAATATTCCACAACTTAAAACATGCTGTTAAAGTTTGTTTTTCCAGCAGTAAATATGTCACAGTTGCCATTAAACTTCTCAGCTATAACCCTAACCCCACGCTCAAGGTCCAGCATAGGACTTAAGTGGGTGTCCATCATGTTTCTCGCACAAAGACAAAAAAAACTTCCATCCCCTCAAAGTTTGTTTTAGACAATTAGCGGATTAAGGATATTTTTATCCACACTTTCTTCCTGCAGGGACCGTGAAGTGGTATCTCTCTCATGCTGCCTGTGAGAAAACACTATGAAAACAGCCTGGCACAAGCTGAGCACCCGACTCACATACAGCTGTGACAAAGCTAGCCTTAAACACCCGAAACACGCAGACAGGTGTGCTCTTTCATGCACACTCAGCTGATCTTCCCGCTCTCAAATCCTCTGCACGTCACAAAATCTTAGAATGAATTATTAGGTGTAAACCCTTAAAAAAAAACACCCCACTTCCCACTGGTGTTTTTTTAAGTTGTTGCAATACCAACAACCAGTCACTAGATGGCAGCATTTAAATATCCTTTAAAACATGGCTGAGTCCCAAGTGTTGGAGGAAGGGATGAGAGGAAAATAATTTTGATTCGAAACGCCTCATGAAACTCAGATCACACATTAGTGGAGTCAAGCTGTTGTTTCACACTTTTTGCTGATCCGTGCCAGCGTGCACGCACTCAGCTGCTCTGTGTGTGTCTGTGTGTGAGGCAGATTATTTTGGCTTCTTACTATTCACACATTCCTGTCATGTATGTGTAACATCACTATATCATCATAACATAAGATGTGTAGGCGCTTCCAGGAACCATGAATGACAGCAGCAGAAGTCACGTTTTAAACCAGTTGCATTTTTCGTTCATTTACAGGATGTTGTAATAATGACTTCTGCTAGTTTGGTTTGCAATGCTAGCGTATGGCTAACATTTAAACAGAAATGACTTTGTTTTAGAAGACAAAATAAAGTACACCAGTATTTTGAGGTATGTTTCACATCGAAAAGAGCTCTTTAATAGCAATAATAGTATTATTATAGCCCGCTTTTTATGTAGTTTATTATAATGATTTAATGCTTGCCAAAACACTTGGGTTCTTTTCTAAAGGCCAAAATCACACATATGGTTTTTTTTAATTGTTACGTGTCTGCTAACTTGACTTTTGCCTGGATAAAAAAAGAAGATGATAATAAAAATGTTTTTGCTTCTTTCACACTAAAGACAGGAAGCCAAGTTGCAGGTGGTATCTTAAGTGGAGTTAAGAACAAGTTAGCTTTAGAGGTTTGGAGACAAAGTTAGTGAAGTGAGTCTGAGATGGTTCGGACATGTGCAGAGGAGAGATAGTGGAAATACTGGACAACAAGGTGTTGACAAAGACCACAGAGGAGGTTCATGGATCTAGTGGAGGACATGCAGATGTGCTGGTGTGACAGAGGAGAACTATAGGGGTGGGGTGGGGTGAGATAGAGACAGATGATCGAAGAATAAGAAAAATTAAGAATTTCATACAGACTGGTATGAAATCCACTGATGTAGATTTAGAACTCAACTTTATCTGTCTGGTAACATAGGAAAAAAGTTCAAACATGTAACTAAAAAGCATACAAAACAAAACACTCAAAATATGACGGAAATATTAATAATTAATAATCAGCAAAAATACTTCATTGTAGTAAAAAATCACTGAAATGCTAAAAATGGTTTTAAAGTGTAAACAAAATTAAGAGCTTTTGGATCATTTATTGTTTATTTGCTGTTTATCCGTTTTATTAACGTTGTCTTTGTTTTATGAAGTCCTTGCTGTATTTTTTGTTTACTTTGCCTTAGTTTGTCTGTGCCTTCGGAACATTTACGATGAAAAGGTAAATATGATCTTTAATGGATCCTTCAGAAGTGAAACATAAACACCCCCCTCCTTCCCTCCAACCGTGCTCTCACGCGGCCATGGCATGGGGAAATCTGTGGGCGGAGACTGTGACCTATTTTTAGCCAATAGAGCGCTGAGAGCCGCAGCGAGTGACCTAGATTCAGCCAATAGCAGCGCTGCACAGTCGCCGGTAGGCAACAGTCGGCGCGTGCCGGGTCCATGTGCTTGTTGTTGAGAGCGCGAGAGTCAGATGGGGACATCCAACAGGGAGAAAACAGACGAGGTGCCGCTCCTCGGGTGGTTTTATCAGATTTGAGACAATTCAATGACTTTTATTCTATTATTTTGAAGCCTCGCAGCAAAAAGTTTATGTATGAGTTAAAACATACTCACAATATTCAAGGAAACAGTTATAAATTAATGGTTTCGGTGTACTGCCAGTATAATAGAGCGGGCCTTTATTTAAGTGTCTCTTTTGTTAAAAAGAATAGCGTGTATATGTTTTTAGTGTGGAGGAAATGGTAAGACCGTTTGTGTTTGTTCGCGTTTGAACTCGGGGTAAAAGTAATCGTATTTTCCCTTATTGCTCAGATAAGGAAGTGGAAAAGGTAAACATCCTGACGTTTCAGGAGCTGCATCTCATTTTAGTACACACACACACGCGGCGGGCTCTGCTTTCGCTGTTTAAGTGACAGCGTGAGAGAAGAGGGGCGGGGCGAGGCGTGTTCACGGGCCATCCAGGAATTATCACATGCGGCCGCTATTGGCTGAAACTTCATGGAGGCGTCACGTTTTAGTGTCAATGTGTGTTGCATTCACGAGAAGCGGTAGCGTTTTAGTAATCTTGTAATTTTACATTTTTATAACATTATTTTCTTGTTCTTTTTATTAAATAAATGTTATTTTGCTTAATTTTTTAATAACATTTACCATATTTTTTATCTGTTGTTTTCATACTTTTATGAAATTTAACATATTTTCTTCCATAAAAGTTTATTTTATATTATATTTTCTAGCTGCCATCGTTTTAGCTTGTGTTTTATTTTATGCATTTACATTGTTAGGCCTTCATGTTTTATGTTTGCACTTTAACTTAATTGTTTTGCGTTTTTCCCTTTTTTTTGGTTTATTTTGTTCAGCTTGAATCTAGCATGTATTGTAAGCTGATAGCAAAATAATATAATTTATCCTTGAGCTGCATCCTTGCTTTTTAACATTTTTAACATTGTGTGATCGTTTAATCAGAAACATTTTCAACATTTCTTAATTAGTAACCACATTAACTGTCAGTCATAGACATTCATTTAATTTCTTGACTGCAGTCCCAATAGTTTTTTGTTTTTGGACGACCAGAAGGACCTCTATTATACATGGGAATGTCAACATCGGGTACAGGACTTATTTTTTGTCATGAGATTAAACGTTTTGTTCAGTTTCCCTGAAAAAAAACAAAGGAGAAAGAGCAAAATAATTTGAAGTTCACATTTACCAAATTTTAAACTAGTCATAAATGCAGCGCCGAGACTCTGAGTACACGGGAGGGAGAGGCGTGGTCAATTGGGCTGTGTGGGCGTTGCCGCTGTATGCAAACGATCCACGCCCCCAAGCGCCTTTCCCCCGTGAGCGGTGACGTCACACGAGCGGCCCGTGTTGGTTCCAGCTGACTGGCAGAGAGGGAGAGAGAGGGAGAGAGAGGAAAATAAGAGCCATCAGCCCCATCTATCCGTCTCTCATACTACTGGATATTATTATTTTTTCCGGGGGATCTCTTTATTTCCGTCATCTTGTCATTTTTTCGCCCCTCTTTTTGTTCTTCGCTCTTTTCTGTCTTGGAGACTTCCCACCGCCGCGACTCGACTGTACTCCGCTGTTTCTACTGCCTTTATTTCTGCTCTCTTAATATTGTTTATAGCTCCCTCTGGACTCACCGAGCGATCGACCGACCAACTAACCGACTGACAGCTACTCCTGGAGGATGAATTAGACTCGGTCAACATGGTGCCATTTTGGATATAAATCCTCCCTCTTTTTTCTTTTTTGTTTCGTTTTTTTTCTTTCGCACATTTTCTTGCATGGGACTGGCGACAATCAGGTGGACACCCTGAGCGCACACGCGTCACCTGTCCGCGCACCTTTTGAAGGCGCGCCCGTCAATTAGCATCACTAAGTGGATTATTTTGATCTTACGGTCTCTTGCAGGTTGCCCCACTCCACTTCCTCCTACCCTCACCTCCTCCTGTCCTCCTCCTCCTCCTCTTATTCCCCCCGAGAAGTTATGTCAAGGCCTCTCACCCAGCTCCTACCACCGGATCTCCCTGCCGGGGCCACAAGCCCTCAGTTTGGGGCCAGCAACCCGGCTGGAAGCGGCCCCCAAGGTGGACACCTGACCTCTATGACCAACCTGAAGTCTCTGCTTCAGGTGCCAATCAAGGCAGACCAGAGAGGCCCCAAGGACTGTTGCGAGATGAAAGGTGAGTGTGGGCACGTGTACCCGTGTGAGTAAGGGATCCAATAGGAACAAACTCCTTAAAGGGCCACTAGGGAAATACCTCAGCCTTACAGAGGCCAATTTCATTGTATTGCAAGCGCAGTATAGGCCTGTATTATGTATGTGTGATGCATATAGGAAATGTCCACATTAAGTGTACTAAAGGAGAGTAAAGATAAACTTTATTTACAAAGCTTTTCGCACACATTTGCAAAATTTATCTGTAAATTTGTGATTAAGGACTTATTGGGCCACGTTTTCAATCCCTTTACTCAACTGAAAAAGCCAGATTTGGCCTTTGTTCCCAACATTTTCATATGTGGAAAAATGGCTGCTTGATTTTAAGCTGATTATATTAGGGTTTTGGACACATTACCAGCTGCTGTCATGAGGATTAAAAAAGAAGAAGAAGATAATTAAGAGATATTGAAAGAAATAAAGGGCTGCAGCTCTGATTTGAAAAACAAACAATAAACAGTAGCTTATATTCTTTGCAGAAATGTCACAGGGATTATTCATGAGTGTGTGAACGTGTGTGTGTGCATGTGACTGAGTGGGTAGGTGTGATTGTAAAACACAGAGGAGGCCCTGCTTATCCAACACACACTCACATGGACATTGTTTTCTTTGCAAGCTTTCCTCCTTCTGGCCTGCTGCATTTTTATATTAAACGCTTCCCTTTTGCATTTGGTGGTGGTGAAGTGAAATGATCTAGATGAGGAGGAGGAGGAGGAAGAGGAGGAGGGAAGAAGAGGGTGTAAAAAAAGAAACACAATCTGGAGTGGATGCCATCAAAAATCCAGCCAAAGCAGCAGAAGCAGCAGTCGTTTGGTTTGTTTAAATAAAGGTTACTGAGTGGGATTGAGTTATTTCCCATCCTCCAGCTGCCACAACAAATATTAACCAGCCTGCTTCTCCTTCCTCTCTCTTGCTGTGGGGATATTATAACTCCCAGTCAGCTGCTGTCACACGCATACGCACACTTGCGAGGCAGCGATTTGCATTGATTCTCTTCCGCTGAGTACCAGTAAATTAAGTTAAACCTCAATTAAAACACATTTATTTAACACGAAGAGATAAAAAACATGTCCTCACAAGAACAGAAGGTTGTCAAGAGTCAGTGCCTCATGAGTGTGGATACAACTGAACACACACATTCACAGAGAGGGGTCGGGGGGCAAAGGAATGGCACTGTCCAGTGGCTCCCTGCATGTTGTTGGCCCCTGGTGGCTTTTTGGTGCCACTACAGCTCCTTTCTGTGGAGCAGGAAGAGGAGGAGGAGATGATGGTGAACACAGTTGACAGTCTCTCCATGGAGTCAGAAAGCAGCTCAGTACAGTATCCTCCTAATGAGAGGAGAGGCATTCAGGGGCATAAAGAAGATGTTTTTGCCCCTGATTTAGCTGCTGTTCCCCTTCCACAATGCAGCCCTTTGCCTTGCCCCCCCGGCTAGCTTTGTTTGACGCCTTCACAAACACCCACTCTATCTAGCACATCTCCCTCCCTCTCTCTCTCTCGCTCTCTGTATTGCATGTCTTTGAGTTTTCCCTCTCACACTTTCCTGTCTTGCTCTCTTCTCGTCTTCCACTCGCTTCACACAGCGGTCCCTCCGCTGATTTATATTTTCTCAGGTTTTTGTCTCCCTTCCTCTCTGTCTTCATCTTTTACTCTCATCACCCAGACTTATTTTTTTTCCAAAGCCATTTATTTGCATCCCTCTCCTCTTCCTCCCCTTGTAAATCTCTCTCTCTCTCTTCTTTTTGCACATTTCACTCCTATTTGCATGGATCATCTCTTCTTCCAAGCCTCCACTGCCACGTTTCCTCTCCTCTCTGCTGTGCTGCGGGTCAGTTCGCAGTCTGTCAGATTTTAATGACTTGTCCACTTGAGTTCAAAGTGTCACTTTGATTAAGCTGTGTCACTTCCACTTATTCCTCCCATCCATTCGCCCTCTGGTCCTCCTCACGCTGCTTTACAGAAAAGGGATTTCCCCATGTCTTTTAATGACTTTGCCCTCTGTTGCTTTTAGATTATCTTTTCATTTTCCTTTGCACTTGAATTACTTCACTTAAGCTCCTGTGATATCTTAGAAGTGTCTGCTCGACACTGTGGCTAGTTTGACTCAGCTGAACTGAGTATATACTTGAGAGTATACCATGTTTATTTTAATGCAAGAAAAAGATCTGCTGCTACCACCTTTATGTGTTTTTGCAATGCTTTCATGTGCTAGATACTGTCTGTCACAATGCCTGATAGTCACTGCAAACCTTAAAGCTTATGCATTGTTGCATATTGTATGCTCAAGTTGGATGGTTGCTTTGCCCTTTTATTTCTTATTAGGAAGCTCTCGGCCTGCTCCAATCTCACTTACTGACCTATATCTGTCAAAAAAGTATAAGAAGTCATTGAATTTGATCCCAAGACTTTTTTTCTTTTGTCTGTCCCTAAAGCTTGGATTAGATTTGGAAAAAGGACATTCCAATTTGCTTCTCCGTCGGCTTTAGATCAGTTGCAAAATCAACTAACTGTAAAGGAGCTGCTTTTCCTGGAAAAATTTAAGTGACCTGGAGGCATTTAGGCCGGATTCTCATTTATTTTGAATGACAATATGTACCGCCAAATAGAATTGTGAGTTCTTTCCTTCACGTTGGTCGCCCTGAAAAGTTGAGAAAAGTTCAACTTTGCAATTACCGACACCACTGCTACCAGTCACATCATCCATCCATTCATCTCATTTTCTTAACTGCTTATCCACTTCAGAGTTGTGCTGGCATGCAGCCTATCCCAGCTGTCACAGGGCGTGAGGCAGGGTACACAGTGGACAAGTCACCAGACTATCACAGGGCTAACACACACAGACTAGTCAAATCAGGTCAAGTAAATATACAGAGAGCGTGAGGTGGCTGCTTTTGCAGTTTGGCATCAACACGTTGGAGAAATCGATCATTGTGGTGAATAATCAGCCCGCTATCTACGAACAAATTTCACAACAGGCAGGCCGATGAAAACTCGCTTAGCTTGCCTTGTTAGTGATTGGTTGTTGTTGCTATGGTGATTGCACCACCAAACGTAAGGAATAGCCATAAATCAGGCTGCAAATGTTCCACCTGAATGTTGTTTCTGGGATACTTCACTTATTTGTCTTCTTGGACAAATAGGCTGGAGAAACTGATCAGGAAGGCTAGCTCTGTGGTCGGCATGAAGCTGGACACTCTGGTGACAGTGGCAGAGAAAAGGACACTAAAGAAACTGATGGACATTATGGACAATGCTGGGCATCCTCTGCACACGGCCATAAACAATCAGAAGAGTCTGTTCAGTGACAGGTTGCTTCTCCCCAAGACAAGAACTAACAGACTTAAAAACTCCTTTGTCCCACACGCCATCAAACTGTTTAACTCCTCTCTGGAGGGGAGAGGGAGGGGAAACAGGAGGACAAAGGAGGGGGGAACAACTAAGCTGCAGTGCCTCTGCACCTCACTGTACAATACCTTGTGCAATACTTTTTGTAAATAGTCAACAGTGCAATAGACTCAATACTTGAAATGTGCAATTCACTTGTATTTTTATTTTTTATTCCTATTTATTCTATTTATCCCCTTTGTATATTTTATTTATATTTGTCTCTGTATTTATATATATGTGTGTGTGTGTGTGTGTGTGTGTGTGTGTGTGTGTGTGTGTGTGTGTGTGTGTGTGTGTGTGTGTGTGTGTGTGTGTGTGTGTATATATATATATAACAGTTCTGTAACTGTAACTTCGGTCGTTGCTGTGCTTTTTTTGGAAGTCGAATTTCCCAGAGGAACCCACCCGAGGGATTAATAAAGTTCTATCTTATCTTATCTTATCTTATCTTATCTTCTTCTTAAGTTTATTTTGCATCTCTCTTTTTTTGCTCTTTTTATTTTAAAATCACGAACATTAGCTTTGAAGCATCTTAAACTACAGAACCAAACAGTCTCCAGAAAGCAAAGATTGTGAGTTTTGTGCTCTGGTTGTAGCTAAACTTACTACACTGGCAGCCAGATGATTAAGATACTGCCAGAGACAGATTATTTTCTACTCCTCCCACCTTCTGAGTACCTATCTGTCCATCCACTGCTGTGATCTCTCACGTCTTTATATACTTTAATCCGTTTAAATATAAGTTTCCAGCCTCACTGATACTCTCTCCAGCCTCTCACTTTTCTTCACAACTCACAGTCTGTCTCTGTGTCATTCCAGCCCTGTTAAATATGCTCTTTTAGTGCTGTTTTATGGGGCTTTATTCTTCAGCGTGCCACTTCCTCAATATGGGCTTTTGGCAATGTAATCCTTTTGAACAATATAACCAAAGGGGCAGAGTACAAAGCTATCATTGTCTATATTTCCATGAAGTGCTTCCCTTTATTTCCTGTTCTTTTAACAATCCCTTTTTTTCTGGTGATGGTTTATTGATGGTTAATCTTTCCATCGGACTTTCACGATGAGGTCAGAGTGCAAGGTCGCTCAATTTATTTATAGGTGCCTTTTAATGATTGTGGCTAAGTGCTTTATAGGGTGATAAGGACATGTGTGCCAGGCAGTGGCACAAGCCTTTGTTGGATCTTTGTTGGCTTGTGTGGCTTCTCTTTTTAAAATTATTTTCATGCTTTGTGAAGCAAAAGTCATGTCAGTCTGATCCTCTTTGAGCCGCAGTGAGCTGAATTGCACAAGAAACCAACCTCAGGCTGTATATCGATCAGATGTTACTTCAAATTCTCAAAGGATTCTTTTGAAATAAGCATGAAGCCATTGCTTTGTAGCTGACGGCAGGTCACCAGGGGTGTAGGTGACGCTATCATGTGTTTTTCAGCCAGTCATATCAACTTTATCTTTCGCTCCCAGACATTGACATTCAGTGATACATCCATGCTAGTCTCTTCCTGTGTGGACACCCCTTAATACTACCTGTATCCATGTTAAACTGTTTAGGATGCAGTGTTCAGCTCAGGATAAGCGATTCTTATCTTAAAGAAACCATTCTGATGTTTCCTCAGAAGCTGCCAGCTGGAGCACGTGACATTGTTGCTCTGAACTGGATGATACCACTTATGGTAGAGAGAGAGACGGGTCTTTAAACCAGGAAACTGTGGGTGGTGTTAGGGATTTTTGCATTTTGCAGTTTTGGTTGGTTTTCTGCTTACTTTTGCTGTCACTTGTGTTTGATTAACCTCTTAACATCCATTCGATCACCAGTGACTTGGTTAGGGTTAAGTTCAGGCTCCCAGTGGTCCATCTGTATGGATTTGTTTTCACCTCTTTTACCTCTCAGATGGAAATCATATAAAAGACGTTAAATGCATGGAAGATAATGTTGTCTAGTTTCTGAAATTAGTCTTTAAAAACACGTAGCTGAAGTACAGCCTAACCCTACCCCTCAGTGGTTTGTCAGTGATACAGTGGCTGGCAGGAGGTTAACCTCGATTGTGTTTTGTGTTCTGGGAAGTTTCCTGGGTTTTGTTCGGAGACTTTTTGTAGTCCGATTGACCAGACATATTTGAGCAGGCTTTGGTTGTATGCATTTAAAAGGTCTATGTGGCGAACAAAAGAGGGCTGGTAATTACTGAATTGCATTGAATAACCAATGCATGATGACGATTCAGTGTTTTTCTAAAGATTCATCTGCATTCACAAACAATGTCTGGCAGATAGAAATAGAAGATGTGGCCTGAACATCTGCTAGCGACAGTGGAAATCCAGAAAATCTGTCAGAGTCCCCCAAAGGAAAAACCAGTAGTTTCCCAGATTCTTGTTTGCTTACATTAAGGAACTGAAAGCAGTGTTTTAGGTTATGAACCTTCACAGCTGCACTAGTAAAAACGATGCTTAGGGGTCCTGAGCTCTATTGCCATTGCTGAGTCATCATGGGAAGAACATGATAAGTTTGTGCAGATGCACAAACCTATCTGTGCATCTGCAAAATAGCACATGCACAGATAAGTTTTTAGGTGTCTAATATATAGAGTTCTTTGTGATTCAGATTCCACCAAAGGACTGCAATTAAACTACATAAATATGTGGATGAGAACTTTAGGGTTTTATAGTTTGAGCCATTTTTGAAAGAAAACACTGAAAATGTTTGTTGTCTGATGCTGAACGAATATGAGTTATCGTTGCAAACACTTGAAAAAGAAGGATGAATGAGTTTCATTGCATACTTTAGTCAGAGCAGACGAAACAACAGAACTAATGTTAGCAGCTTAATGGAAGATATCTCACTCTCTTCTCTCTTCAGACAAAGACAAGCCTCTGGACTCCGATGAAGACTCTCTGGGTGTCAGTGCCGGTGGAGCAAATGGGGTGGGAGGAACCCCGGGCTCTGGCGCACTGCGACCCAACTCACAGTCAGCCTTCCTGGGCCCGCTGCTGTGGGAGAGGACCCTGCCGTGTGATGGAGGCCTGTTCCAGCTGCAGTACATGGACTTGGAGGAGTTCCTGACTGAGAATGGGATGGGGATGCACAGCAATGGGCCCAGCTCTGCTACTGCCCAGATCCCCTCGCAGGTAAAATAGATGGAGATCAAAAACCACAGGTTTATGAATCATACCTCAATTTTGCCAAACCAAAAGACGTTATAGTGGAAGAAGACAATTTAATGTTTATTCAGCACAGATGTTAATGAAACAGTTGCAGGAACATCATCATTTCCTCAAGAGAAAACCTCAGATGAGTGAGCTAATGCTAAACTGTGCTAGTTTACCAGTTATCTGGCCAGTCATCGTTTAGTCTTCATTGTCACAAAAGGAGCCAGCTGATTCTTCAATGCTTGCAGTGCAGGAGTGTTTCCAGGATTTTTTAATAAGGTGGAAATGCTCTTGTTACAATGCGGCTTCAGTTTCAAGATAAACATTCTTAGCTCGCTGTAACCCTTCAGTGTTAATTTGTTGTCAGCAGCCAAGGTGGCAAATGGAGCAGTTCAGTCTCTCACTACTCTTATCATATATATTTTTTTACCTGAAAAACATCTTTGGCGTTCTGCAACTCATTCTGGTGGGAACTGCAGAGACTTGTGTTGATAAACTGAAACGACCTTCACTACGATCACTGGAAGTCAATTAACTGCAATTCAGATGTTTTTTGGAGATTTCAACGGTTATGTTTTTTTAAAACTACGTACGCTTTCCCGTTTATTTATTTTTTAGCTACTCGCAGTGTTCACTTGCAGTGCAGGCTCTGCATGCATTGCCATCCACCTCTTCTTATTTGAATTTGCAATAGTCTGAGCAGTAACCATATTATAGCCACGGATTCACTAGCAGCTGCAGCTGCTCACAGCCTGCGGCTGCATCCAAAGGAGGAATGAGCGAAATAAAATACATCATGTAAAGAGCGACATCATCTCTGCTTTCTGTGGCATCTGTAGAGCATTTTTCTTAAACCTTGTAATATATTAGAACTCTACTGGAATAACATAGAAACAGTCCAACAGACTAGCAAGGAATGTAAAAAATATTGAAATGCAATGTAAAAGTAGGAAAAGATCCTGCTGTGAGCGTTTGGACGCACTTTGTAATTCAGATAATTAATGAATATTTCAAATATGAAGCATGATTTTAAAGTTGAAATCATGCTGGCATGATGTAAGCGCACCTTTAACCTTTCTCTGCACAGCTTGCTAGCTGCTTAGTTTGCTGGCTAATGTCTATCAGTCCCATTGTTTCTTCTGAATTGTGAATAAGTCACGATCATAGGGCCATGCACTACACTGTGAGATTAATCTTTGGACTTTAAGCTAACCTTATACTGCCATTGCTCTGTTATAAGCTAATGAACTATTTTAATTTGAAGAAATCCTTAAAGCACTAATGAGATTTCAAAAGAACCATTCCTGGACACTGCTGGAGCAGCACTGCATGATTCATCATTGAAAATAGTACTTTCATATCACATACTTTCATTTCACATTCATCTTATCCTGTGTATTTGTGTAGCACCTCTGTTCATCTTCTATTTGACACAAGCTGTTTTAGCTCCTCCCGCTTTAAGCCAAATTTCTTCTGATTACAATTTCTGCTTTTGTTTGTGTTCTCCTCCCAGAGCTCCCAGTCTGCGGTGCCTAACCAGAGTTCTCAGTGTCCTCCCACGTCTCCTCCGCCCTGCTCCTCCTCTTCCTCCTCCATGTCCTCCTCATCCTCTTCTTCTTCACTGCTTGGACTGGAGACCGTCCAACCACAACCACAGCCGCCACCACCTCAACAGCAGCAAAGCATGATGGGAGGACCTGAGTGTCTACATGGTGAGTGATTGGGAATTTTAAAACAGTCCTTACATTTAGTTAATTCTTGTGTGAGAATTGTATGTTATTTATTTTTTATAGTGTGATGGTAAACTGAATATTTTGTGGTTTTGTTTGTTGTGGTCAGGCATAAAATAGACATTTGAAGGTTCTCAGTTGGTCCTTGGAAAGTAGTTTCTGTGACATTATTGAAAAATGAGCTACAAAGTTATTTACAGGCTCATCTATAACACAGTTTTATTGAATGTGATGTTGCTGCTGAGCAGTTTTATACATTTTTGACCCATTAAAATGGGCATTATGGGAAATTAATATAATGCTGCCTGCTAGTTCAGCACTATCTCAGCTATCTCAGCACTCAGTAGCTCTGTAACTTTGAGGTCTGCCACTTCATGGCTGAGTTGTTGTGCTTCTAAATGCTTCCACTTTGCAATAATAGCAGTACGAGTTGATCATTTATAATCTAGAAGGAAAGAAATGTTCACAAACTGACTTGTTGTAACAGTGGAGTCTTACAGTACCAGTTCAAATCCAGTGAGCTCGGCTCTTTCTTTCACAAATGTTTATAAAGGCAGATTGCATGGCTAGGTGCTCGATGTTCAATTCAATTCAATTCAATTTTATTTATATAGCGCCAAATCACAACAAAGGTGTCAATGGGAGTAAAATCACCGAAATTTAAAGCTACTAATTAGATATAATTAAGTTACTAATTATGTTACTAATTAAATAACATACTAATAACATACTATTATCTAATGAGCCACAGCTAGAGAGCAGACTTCTTGAATCAGCTGTTGTGAAAAATTAACCAGATATCAAGTCATGTAATTTTGAAGATAATTGCATTAAAATGCTTCAAAAGGCACGACAAACTGTTCAGAGCTGCAGTTAAGGGTCAACCCTGTTCCTAATGTTAAGTCTGGAAAAAACTTAAAGGTTGAAATTTCAAAATTTCAACCCTTGTACAGTTGTTATGAAGGCCAAACACCATCCACAGACACTAAAAGCATTTTCCACCTGGCCGCAAACATTTTTACTTCTGTTGTAAAGCAGGACTTTTTATCGTGGGTGTCCATGAGGACTGGCTTGCTTTGGAGCCTGCCTCAAGTGGCCACTAGAGGTATTGCAATTTTTGGCAAGCTGCTTGTTAATCCATTTAGCTCTTTTATTTTATTTTATTTTATTTTTTAGTCTATTTAGCTTGTCAGATATTGTTTACCATGTATAATGGTTAGCTGAATTTTGCCCTCCTGGTCAGAAAAAGGGAGACTTTCATTACCTCTGGATGGATGATTTTCATGACTAAGAAAGTCATATTTTATTTATTTATTTTTTTTACCAATTTTCACAAATTAATATGTTGTCCAGAGGTTATTTACTTAAACTACCAGTCAAAATACTACTAACCAGAATGTATGGAGCCCCGCAGGGGACATGGGAGAAAAAAAAAATTAAGACGGACTTTTGCGAGATCTCGCAAAACAAACTCAGGATCTCGCAAAACGAACACGGGATCTCGCAAAACTTTTGCAAGATCTCGCAAAAGTTTTAGCCGCATTCTTCGGCCTTCGACCTCCTGTTAGCTCGAAGCTAACGGTGGGTCGAGACCTACTACAGCCGGGAGGAACACCGCTTTCCTGGCACATCGTGCCTCGACCTCCCGGTCGGCTTCGAGCTGGTGTCCGAAGAATGCAGCCAAAACTTTTGCGAGATCCCGAGTTTGTTTTGCGAGATCTCGCAAAACCTTTGCGAGATCTCGCAAAAGTCCGTCTTAATTTTTTTTCTCCCATGTCCCCTGCGGGGCTCCGTAAGAATGAGGTTATAAGGGGAAATATTTAAAAATATATATTTTTAAGATTGTTATGAATCTTTTTAATGATTAACAATCTTAAAAATGAGCAAGCTTTTCTTTTTCTGCAGTGAGTTTAAAACATCTTCATGTGAGAAGGCAGCATTTGTGCTGCAACTAATGCCTTCAGACATATATGAAGCTGTATGTGCAAGAGGCCTCGATGTGATCTGGCACTAATGAGCATCGAGGCCCACAATGCATTATATTAACTCGCACAACTCAAGCGTTCGGTGCCTCTAACAATAACCAGATCAGGATTCTCTCTAATTATATCTCAGCGCGATGAATGGCTGACACCCTGTTCTCTGGCCCTCCTCGGTTCTCTCCACCAGGCTGTTATCATCCGTTATATATTCATAATTTATTGTTTCCTCTCTCTGCTGCATTTGATGTGAACCAGAACTGCCAGAACATCAGAACAACCTTTCTGTCCATCTGTCTTTTTCTTTTTTTCGCTTTCCTTTTTGAGATTTCACAAGCCTGACAACTTCCAGTTTTGACTAATTGAAACCACAAAGCCGTTCTTTCTAACGCTGACCGTCATGTTTTTTTGTCCCGCGAGCCATCCAGTGATTCATCACAGCTAATTTTATGGTGATTTATTGACAACAGACTGCCACATTCTTTGTAAACGTTCAGGCATTATACGATAATGATTGTATGAGCATGTTAAGATGTGTGGAGACGGAACAAGAGAGCCTAATTTTGTTTGTGTTATCTATGCTACAATTATTTTAGCATTTTTTTACTCATTTGTGAAGCTTCGTCTTGTCGTCAAAATGTCACCGGTTAGACAAAGAGCGAAGCTGGGTCTAATCTGTGAGATCATAAATGAAGGCAAAAAGTGTTTGTCTTCGTCTTTGCATACAGCACCCTGTGGATTGGACGGTTTGCCATATCTGTACCTAAAAATATGCATAAATGCTCTTCTGCAAAGGCCAAGCACAGTCATATAACAATCTCTCATGTGTCTGCTGTATCAAGAAGACTTAAGGCTTTAACTCAATGCGTTTATACCATATGCCAGCATAGTCTCTTTCTTTGCTCTTGCTCCATAATCTATAAGCTTTGTAGATGGGTATGAATATGACATATCACCAAACAGTTGTTTATTTGTACATCCAGGTGATACAGAGCAGCATTAGCTTTCATTTGAAGATGCATTTCTGTACACCATATTAATGTAAGTCCACTACTCACTCTTCTTTTAGCTCCTCTGTGGTCTACAGCTCCTGGGGGAAATATCTACCTCTTTATCTGCTTAACTCCACTGTTTTCAAAAGCCAGTTGTTCACAGCTTGCAGCTAAATTTTTGTTTTTGTCTCTGCCTACAGTGGATGAAAACAGCTCTAATATTAGCTGTAACCACAGTAACGATGATGTAATAATTATACCAAAACAATGAGCTCAAAGATGCTAAAATGTTTTGTAGCTGAAACGCATGGTTATTATTTGCAGGTTCATCTCCTTCACATTACACATAATCCTCTGAACCAGTGTTTATGTTTAAAATCACAACTTTTCAGAGCTAAAGATTCAGATGTGCAAATAACTGCAGTTCCTCTTTTGTCCACTTGAGGCTGACTGTAAAAGCGAGTCAGTCCCCATAGACTCCCATTTTAAAATGTCAGCAGAAACAAACCTGTTTACAGCCTGCTTTAAAATGTAGCTGTGTATGTAAGATTTCCTCCTTCATTCTTGTACAGGTATTTTTTTTCTCAGTCACAAATTTGAACTTTGTTAAGGGTTTAAATAAGACGTTCTTGGATCATTGAAATGGTTCTCTCGACCACATTTGTGGTGTTCGTGCCTTTTGGTGAATTTCAAATGCAATAATCAGACAGATTATACAGCTTTTGGGGTGCTTAAGGGTATTTTCACAGTTTGTAATTTTGTAGCTTTTTCATGGCTTGGTTTCTTTTAATCCAGAGAAAACTACAAGCAAATTTCAAGTGAAAGAAAATGCGTCACTATGTGACAATGTTGAGTCCACTTACTTGCTAGTTGTGTCTGGTGTGGGAGCAGCACACACAAACACAGGACAAAGATGCTGTGTTCTTGACTGGTGGATAACACAGAGACTTTATTTAACATTCATATTTATCTGGACAATTTCATTCATTTTACAGGAAGTTGCTACATTTTACCCACACAGATGCAACACTGCTTTTATTAGTTACAGCAGCAGAAAATTAACCTTGTGGAGCTCATGAAAAGCTAAGCCACCATGATGGAATTTCAAAATCGTGACCTCTAGCTTTATAATCCTTGTCTTACTCTCCTGAACGATCTGCCCAGCACACTGTTAGCATTAGCTGTTATCTTTTCACTCCACTCTCTTGTCCAAATACACTCAAAAACCAAGGTGGTTGGAGCTCAAATTCTAAATGGATGGGGCTTTACAAACTTATAGCCAAGCACAGTGGCTATTTTTTAAATAGCCCAGCCTTAAAAAACCTAGCTAACTACTGATGCACATGCACAACTACATAGGATAAAAATGAAATTACCTTAACACATAATGAGATTTGAAGCTGTCCAAACATGCCTGTTTAACCCTCTTCATGTTCTTCTGTGAATACACTCGCTGATTGCTTTTGTATTCGATACAAAGTGCAGAGAGTTAACTGGAGTGAACAAAAAGGATGGAAAACACAGTATATATATTTGGGAGGAAATGAAATCGTTCTCCCACACACTTTATGACAGTATCTCATATATTTTCTATCAGCTTGTTGCAGCTGCTCATTGAAGCTTTGCATCACTTTTATTACCATGCACTCAGAATTCAGCCTGACACATAATGTCAGCTCCCAGAGAATTTAAAAATAATATTCTGCAGGTCTGAACAGTGAATCTGAAAACATTGGACCCACCTGTGGGCGTTGCGAGGTTTGAATTTGCTCATATCGGGTACTGCTCCTCACGTTCCCTTTTGTTTAGAAAATGCCGCCATGATCAGATCATTTTGAGGGAAGGTTGCGTAGCTTCCCCCCGTGTTTTATTTATACTAGAATCGAATGCTCTGAGTATGCAGAAAGAGGGTTTGGATACAGGAAAGAGGGGAAAACAGAGCGATGAGGTGCCCAGCAGGATCAGATTCTCAGAAATCTGCCTGGGACATTGTGTTTGTTCTTTCATTCTGAGTCATAAACAATAAGACAGGAGATGTTTCTCTGTGCAAACAAGCTGCAGATACTGTGAGAGAGAACAATTGGAAAATGAGATACAGAGAAAGAGATTCACAAGGTTCAGCCAGGATAGAGCTGCAGCTACAGAGGAGAGAAAACCACTGCTGCAAATCTTCATATCTGCCCTGAGTGCTTCTGTGCGAGTCTATGAATACACACCATTAGTGTGTGTGTGTGTGTGTACATGCATGCCTTTAGTCTTTCCACCTTTTGGTGTGTGTATGTACAGTATGCTGAGCTTCACACATGCATATGAGAATGCCGTCTGTTTTGGCATTTGCATGCAACTATGTGGGCTTTAATGTGAATATGCTTTCATCTATTTGTGTGTGTGTGTGTGTGTGTGTGTGTGTGTGTGTGTGTGTGTGTGTGTGTGTGTGTGTGTGTGTGTGTGTGTGTGTGTGTGTGTGTGCGCGCGCGCTCGTGCTTTTTATTCTGAATTATAAACACGTGACTGGGTTGAGGATGATGCATCCATCCAGAAATCCCTGAGGTTGTTGTGGAGCTGAAGTATTACTACAGAGCTGCAAAGAGAGGGGGAGAGAGAATCAGCAAGAGAAATAGATGGAAAATAGACTGGAAATAATAATCTCATCCACATGCACATGTTTTACTTTGATTTTAATTCATTCTGGGCAAAAAGGAGAACAGTTCAGAGGGAGGGGAAAACACAAAAATATGGATACAGCTGGGGTTTTACAAGCAGCTCTGGTGACATTTTTCACCTGTTTCCTCTTTAAAATGCTGTAAATCTGAAATATTCATACTGGGGTTCTTTGTGGCACACATAAAACTGCACCTGTGATCAGGAAACTGTGGGACGTGGACACAATTAAGCTCCAGAATGCAATGTTGTTTATTTCATCTCCTCCCTAAAATCAGCCTCAAATCTCGCAGGCTCATTTTTTGATTCGAGATCTTAGCCCGAAAACCGTCCGCTGAGCCTCAGCTGAGCCTCGGAGCAAGACCAAACAGCATTTTGATGTCTATCGCCATCTTCCTTCCCCAAAAAAAGAACGAAAGAAAAGAACAAATTCTTCTGAATAAAACTGTGATTGTTAGGTTTAACTGACTTCCACTTGATTTTGTGTAGTTGCAAGAAATCACCATAGTTTGCTGTGCACATGGTCCTCTGGGGACGCCTCACAGTTCAGCTGCTGAAGGAGGAAAGCCTTTGATCGTGTCCTTTAAGGCTTTATTATGTTTGTGGTGGAAACAGTATTTTTGTCCAATTGGTTTGTTTCAGTGTTTAAAATGAAAGCAAAAGAAAATAGAGTTCTCCTCATTATGTAGAAATCATAGTGTTACATAGAAAATGAAATATGATGGGTTCTCAGGAAGGTGGGGGCGCTGGTTGTATTTATTTATTGTCTTCTGTCTCCTGTGATAAATGACTTCAATCACTCACTCATGCTGTTTGGATGAATGTAACAACCCACAGTTTTCCTGTTTGGCATGTTTGGCTGAGAAAATCACCCAATCAGCAAGTGCATTCCTGTAGCCGTCTGCTGTTCAAAACCTTAATAACTACCTGCATGTTTACGGGACGTCTGCAAATGTCCTCTGCACGGGTACCTCACTAGCTTAGGTTTATGAAACGAATCAGACTCAGAGAAACTGAGATATGGATGGAGATGTATATTTTATGTGGCGGCTCAGAGAATAGGTCTACTTCAACCTTGATTTAATGCCTGCAGTGTGATTCTGATTTCCACTCATGGCTGATGCTTCACAAAAGCAGGAAATTCTCATTTCAGTGCAATTATTAGAAAAAAACTATAAGAAGTGAAAGACAGACCACCAGGGTACTTATCATGCTGCAGTGCTGCTCCGCCTTTTTTTCTGTTTAAAGAGCTGTCCTTTGCCTCATAGCTTCAAGTAAATAATCATGACTCACCTTTGCTTGTATTTTAAATCAGGCTGCAGCTTTACTTCAACACTTCCAGGTCAGTTCACTCTGAAGATGCATGAACTTGTTGAACTGCAACGCGAAAGCGTCTAGCGCACATGTTTTCTCAGCTAAGGTGTTTTGTAATGAACTTTTTTGCTTTTGAGAATTTTGACAAATAAACATCTGACTCGCTGATGTCAACTTGTCACAACAGACAGTTTAACACACGTGGAGGAAGGATAACACGAGACGCTTGGGAAGAAATGTGAAGATGAAAATCAGAATAACCACCCACATCTAATCAGATGTTCTTTTGCCTGAGGCTGATCTGTCAACCAGACTTCATGGGAATCTGTTCAGTTTTTAAATCCTGCTGACAGACAGACAGACGGACGCATGAGGAGAGCAACACTGAAAGCAGAAGTGGTGAAGCTTGAGTGGGAAGTGCAGATAAAAGCAAACATGGGAATATGGCTTTAATGCATCTAAAGAAACTTAAACAGGCAAATAAGCTAGCACCTAAACTGGCAACTTTGATTTGATTTGATTTATTTGTGGACTAGACTTGAAGTTTGAGGAGTCTACATTTAATTATGCTTCATCCTTATGTGGAAACGCAGTAGAACTCTATTTATTAGATGGGTAGTTGCCTTCAAATTTCTCTTACTGTGCGTAATAACGTAAAATTAACCCAAATGAGGCACTGCTCAATCACTGTCTGGCTTGGGAGGTAAAAGCCACAACGTGCATGGCCTCACAAGTCAGTGTGGTACCTATTTCAGGGTGTTTTTAATACTGAAATAAGGCACCACTATACAGAGAGTGGTGGATCAGAGAGAAGCTCTCTTCTAAAAGATAAGCAGGTATAGTTAATGGATGGATGATGAATCCTAGCTGAAGGCTTTTCTTTAGCTTTTAACCTCATCGCCGAGTCTTCATCAGCAGATGGAGTTTGGATCTGTTCACATTAAAGCTCGGCGGCTTTAAGCCAACACATGCACTTCTGAAAATTCCTCAAAGCGCTGCAGCTGAAGGCGTCGACAGTTGAACAAACACCGTCCTCTGATGAGGACCATGTGATGTTGTTGAACGTAGAGCCGATGCTGGATATTTGTGGCGCTGTTGACAGTCGGAGTGTTTTTTTTCCTTTTCCACTGTAGGTGGGAGTGAATGACTTTGAAAAATATGGAGTGGAACTAAGTTGAGGGAATATGATTTTTCTTTGGAAATTAAATGGAAGGTTCAGCTGATGTTATCATGCCAAACTGTGATTTTTGTAAAATAAAACTGGGGCTCTTTTGTGCTGTTGATGGCTGATTTTAAAAAAAGTAGGGTGTTTTTGTACTTTTGGTCCAGGAAATTGAGAATCACTGCTCTGAAGCCAGTTTTGGCCTCTGCTCTCAGGATCAGACCCTCTGGGGCCCATGGGTGGGTGGTCTTAGGTGCTTGCCAACAACCTGAGTATTCAGTCCTGTTTTTCTAATCAATAGACATAAGTAGAATTACATTTAGTACAGCCCCTCACCATTTCACATGCTCAGTGTTGCTCTGTCAAGTGCAAGATGGCCTGACACCTTCTCCAGCACAATAAGGTGGTGAGACATGGAGGAGCACTGGACTGCAGCTGCAGTCGGCTATGAAGAGCGAGCTGGGTGTGAAGGTGAGACTATCCCACCTGATTTGGTTCCCTACATTTGGCTGTTGGTAGTGACTGAGGGAATAAGGAAATTATCTTCCTCTGAAAGGTGACTGGACGCGCATACAGATCTGTACCAATTGAAAACTATTTGATTTTCCCAAATAATTTAGTTGAATCAGTTGAGATTCTACCATAGACTGTCGACTATGTTGAATCCACTGGCAGTCAGAAATCGAGGATAAGCTTGTTGTCCATGTTTGTGTGCAGAGTGATGTTTGATTCTTGAAGAAAAAAAGGAAAACTGTCAGACTTTGGTGTAAGTTCTGAAAATTTCTTCTTCTTCCTGTAGTCGTTCCTTTTAGGGTTTCCATCGTGTATCATCTTCCTCAATCTCACTCTATCCCAGACATCCTCCTCTGCCACACATCCTCTTTCACCACATTCATGATGCTCCTCTGAGGAGTTCCCGGTTTCCTCCATCCTGGCAGTTCCATATCCACTGTCCTTTGTCTAATGTATTCCAGTGTATGTGCTATCCCTCCTCTGCACATGCTCAGACCATCTCAGCCTCGCCTCTCTAACTGTGTGTCCAAACTACTCAACCTGAGCTGTCCCTCTGATGAATGCTTCTGTTACATAATTCCAGCTATTGATCGTGCTATGGAAGGAAACAGCAATCCCATTGGCTGTCAGAGCAGAGTATTTGGCAGATGTGAAATGGACCAGAAACACTGGCTATATTTGCAAAAGTAGCAAGAGGTGAAATGCATTTGGTGTAAAATACCTTCAGAGTAAGGAGAAGACCCCGGGAAAGGCAAAGGACACACTGGAGTGATTATGTCTATTAACAAGGCTGGAAAAACTTGTGTCCTCTGGAAAAGCTGTAGGTGTTAGTCAGGCATAAGCAGTAGAAGCTGGATCAGGGGTGGGGAATTAACTTTCCCAAGGGGCCACATGAGAAACTGGGATTGTTGTGGAGGATGGCACCAGTAAGCTGCACTCTCTCCTTATAAGCTTGGAGAAATTGACTGGATGGATATTATTTTTTGTCAAACTTAAAACAACCACGCTGATGAGATTCAACCTGAGTGGAGCATTTTACATGAGAGAAATCAGCTTATGTGATGAAGCCATTATTTCTAAATTACCGCTGTGCTGCAGTTTTTTGTAACTCGATGCAGTAACTCATGTTAAAAGTTCTGAAAGGGAAGGAAGTGGTGCTTGAGATGGGGTGGTTTCAGTAGAGTAGTGTTTCCAAAATCAAAACTTTTATAGAGTCAAGATCTCAAGACAATATCATATAAAATCGCTGTCTTTTTAGCAACAACATCAGTCTAGCTTAAGCAGATTTACATGCGACTTTTTATTTATTTGCAATGATTGGTCAACAGCTTGAATAAGAACAATTATTTTACAGCATTTTGCATTTTGAAATAAATGTAAGTGCATTTTATCTATAGTTCTTATAGCCAATCTGAATATGTTGCTAACAGTCTGCAGTCCAGCCACTGCAGCACATATTTCTGCATTCACTTTCCCTCAGAGAGACAAGCTAAGCACTGATTAGGTCATCCCTGGCCTTCAGAACAATATATATAAATAAGAGTTGTAATCTGCTTTTAACTAGAGAGCTGTCTAACTTCAAGCTGAAACCAAATACCAGCATCTAGACTGGCAGAATCCAAGATAAACCCCTCAGAAATCATCACCAGTCAAATGAAATGTCTAATTCTAGATGATAAATTATGAATTTGAATAGAATATGAGCCGGGGAAAGAGTGAAAGAAATGGGCTCCTGTGCCTTTAAAAAAGAAGGAACGAGAGAGAGAATGCAGGATAACACCAGGCTGAGGCATCAGGCGGTTTAACATTCAGGATTGTGATTAATCCTGGCGACAGAAGGGTTAAAACCAGACACTGACTCTGCACAGAGAGAGGGAGAGAGAGCGAGTGAGGAGTGCTGGAGGGGGAGAGCGAGCACTCAGTCAGGAGAGTTGCTTTGCATGTTTTGAAATCTCTCTCTCTCGCTCGCTCTCTCTCTCTCAGTCTCTCACACGCTCAGGCCATGTGCGGCCGCCACGTCACGTGCCGCTGCAGAAAGCATCAGAGCGAGAGAGGCAGGAGAGCTGTAGAGGGAGAAAGAGTAAGAAGGGAAGGGAGGGGTTGGAGGAGGAAAGAGAGAGGTATGAGGAGAGCGGTGGGAGAGGAAACAGTGAAGATTACAGAACGAATAAACACTGAGGACAAAGCAAAGCAGAGATGAGGAGGTTTGGAAAGAGAGAGTTTAAGGGCAGCAGAGCTAACGCAGATTCATGAAGCAGTGCATGTATGATTTTTTAAAAAGGCTAAAGATGATAGAGTCACATTTCTGTCTTATTACAATGCCCAGATAATGTTTCCCCATCTAGACGATAAGAATTTAGCACTCCAAAGAAACCAAGAAACAAACCCTTCCATCAAAACGAGTTTGGCTCTGATTCCAAATCCTCTGTTTGTGCGTTCACCAAAGTGCGAATGACCTTTAAAAACACACGACCCCTTTTTTTCTTGGTCGTCCTCTTCTGTGGGTAAAAGCTGCACACACCGGTGACAACCATCCGCCTCCTCTTTCCCCTCAATGAGATGAAGAGGCTAATCACATACTGCACATGCAAGCTTTTCTTAAACAGTGTTATTATTCTTTACTATCTGAGCTTAGGAGGGAGAAGGACTGAGCCATGAGAAAACGTTTTGTTAGTCACGCACCTTTGTTCACAATCTGCTCTTTTCCATCTGAACATCTGGCTAGCACTGGTTATGTCTGATCTGATCACTTTCATACTGCATGTGTCCAGCTCCAGTGTGAACTGGAGTGCTGCCTGAATTGTATGCCGTTTGGTTTGAGTAGTGGCGGCCCAACAAGTCGGAAACTTCCAGTGATCCTGGTCGCTGTTGTTGGTGTTCTCCGTGTTTATTTTTACTGAGCTTTGAGGTCCGAACACTTAATGATTTATTATGATGTTCTGATAAAGCTGGACATCGCATGAGAATCACATCAAGCATGTGAAAGAGGCTCAGATCTGACATGGATTGTTGCAAATAGTCTGCTTCGGACACATTGAAACTCCTGCGTAGGCAGAGGAGCTCTCTGCACGCTTGCTAGCGGTAAATGAACCATACTATTATATGAACTGCTCATAAATTAGAGCAAATTTGTGCAAGGGAGCAGTTAGTTCAGAAGTGAGCTAATGTCCTATTTTAGTTTGTCAGACATTGTTATTCTGACATGCACTTTGTCAGGTGACAGCTGCTGTGTGATATAATTTAGTAAAATCAGAAATAGAATAAAAATCCTCAACACTTTTAATGTTTCATAGCAGCAACAAGATTTGTCAATCAGCTGATCACACCAGGGTTACATTGTTCTCATTCGTGGGTGCTCGAGCGGCTGAATTTACCTTCAAACATTGACCACAAGGCTCCTTTTGAAAGTCTGGGTTCTCTTCAGTTTGTTATGGTAGCTTTTCTGCCAAGCAACTACAATGCAGGGATGCCTACTGTGCATACTTCCTCCACGCCAATTAGAAGTCAGTATATTACGAACAATGAAAAGCCTTAGAGAGGACAGTCAGTATCTGCACAGCCACATGGAAAACATTTTTATTCTCTGCTGTTCTCTATTCTCCTGTCGTCAAAAGAATATCGTGGGTCTCCTCATACAGAGCCGCATGTCCCAGCATTAATATGTTTTGATTTATTTTCTTTGTGGCACAGCTGTACAAAGCATATTTATGTTCACTTCAGTGGATTTGAGTCCTGTTGTAGTTTGCATAATATTTATGGCAAGCCTTTTTGTGCATGTGTCTTTAAAGGAAACTCTGGCACAGAAAACCTCTCTTCATCTCAAGCACGAAGCATGACGGCAGATGCTGTTTTCAATCAACAGCCGCTCTTCAGGGTTACGGGGAACCTGCAAAATCCCGTGCCACATGGGGGTCTTTCTACATGTCTAGTCATGTCCTGTGCTCAGTGTGCCATAATCAGATCTGACCATTGGCAGAGCACGAGCAGTGATTTGGAAAGAGAGCAGAAGAGGAGGTCACCGTTATAGCCAAACTGCTGTGACATAACTCCCAGCCAGTGTGTTGACAATAGGAACAAGACTCCCGGGGTGTGTCACCTGGACTCAATTGTCTCTGGCATGTGTGTTTAGGTGTGTGTTGCGTTTCTTCGCCCTCGTGAACGTGCACGTGGTCGGCTCTGTTTGTTTGTGCGTGCAGCGGCGAGTCCGAGCCTGTCTGGGTGTGTATGTGGGCGTCGGTGTGAGTTCAGAAGTTGACAGTGAAGTGAGACACAGAGACAAAAGCCAGATGCACAAGAATCAGTGAGTGGAGACAAAAATAAGATCTGAATCATGGGACACTCGCAAAAATCGCTCCAAGTTAAAACGCCTAGGTCTGTTTATTTCTTTTACCTGCAATTAATTTAATTTAATTTGTAGTTTTGAAATCTTTTTTAAAAATACAAACATGAAACATGAAAATGCAAATTATAAGACTACAAATTTAAAAAAATTATAAAAAAATTAATTCCAAACTATAATTGAAAAGAGTGCATCAAAATTTTCATTAACATTATCATAAAAAACATGCGAGTGTCCAAAGCCTGCCGAATTTTAATTTGATAACTACTCAATTCTGACTCTTTAGAAAGTGGAACCAACAAAAAGTGAGAAAAGTTATTTAACTATCAAAACTGATTATTGATTATTGCAGTAATTTACTGATTTAACCTCCTAGGACCTGGCGTCCACATATGTGGACATCACATTTTGGGTTATTTAGACCAAAATATTCAGTTTTGCTCTACAAGGGCCTGATATCCACTTACGAGGACATAATACTGCTACTGTTCTATCAAAATTTTAAACAAATATCCTCATATGTGGCTCTTATTTTTCTTAAAAACTAAAATAATGTAAAAAAAATAATCTGGTAATTCTTTGTTTTTGCATTCATCGGGCCCCAATATGCCCAAATATCAAAGAGAAATAAAAAATGCTGCTGTGGAAGAGTTCGGGTCTTAGGAGGTTAAATTAAATTCATATCCGGCTCTAGCACAAAATTTATAATTTGGATAAATTAATTCAATTTTAAGCATTGACTTCCATTAAAGATGGAGGTAACTTTTGGGTCTGTAAACGGAAGCTAAGGGAAGTGCCTTAAGCCTGCATTATCTCACTTCCTGTGTGACCACAGAAAACTCTGGATGGCTTTTGTTAGCCTCAGTTGCTAGTGTAGCTCTTATTTAATGCAACAAGATGATTATTTTATGAATGATGGTTTCATTTAGCATAAAATAGACGTTTTATGCTAAATGAAAAGGTCTTGTAATCAACAAGCTGCTACCCTGTGATCACCTTAGTCTAAGTGAGGATGAAACTGCTCAGCTTGAGGCTTCAAAACAGGTCTTTACTAATCAGTGGGTCGCTGTCACTGGGAGCACGTCCGTCTTTTATATCCCATCTGTGCTTTTACATAAATGTGAAGTTTTATTTCTCCTTGAACTCTGATTAATATTCAAACTTGTGTTTTAGTAGCCATTGTTTTTGCTATTGTAAATTTATCGACCAGGCAAATACGTCCTATTATTAAAGTACGTTAGCTGCAGCCCTGTGTGAGTGTCAAGCAGCCATATCTGTAAATTACGTGAAAGATAAACCTTGCAGTTAGTTGTATAGATTCCCTGATGTGTTTAACCCAGATGGGCAAAAGTTAAACTTGGCAGCAGACAGCAGCAGCGATGAGGAGTGTGAATAGTTGCCTCAGCGTTTACATTGCAGGGAGGGGATCCCGCTTTATGTAACGCACTTCCTCGTCTGTATTGCGTTGCCAGCTAATGCTCTTGAGTTAAAAACAGCTGCTGGCAGAGCTCACAGTTCATGTCCGTGTCATCTGTGACAGAAGCAAACCAAACAGGA
The DNA here is from genome assembly GCF_057382185.1 of Mchenga conophoros. NCBI lineage: Eukaryota > Metazoa > Chordata > Actinopteri > Cichliformes > Cichlidae > Mchenga > Mchenga conophoros. The sequence continues at coordinate 6,099,632 of NC_140546.1, read as the reverse complement.
AATGAATCGCTGCTCTGGACCTTTATCTCATTACTGCTCCCAACTGGAGGAACACACTTGCTGTATCTCATAGTTTGTTTCCACTACTGCTTTTACATCTGCTACCACACCTTTTACTGGCTGGACTCTTCGATTGTTATCATAACTTGCTGAGTAAAAGGAAAGGAGCAGAAGAACACGTCGTTCCTGTACAAACAATAAAGTTAAACCAAGCAGAAACAGGACGAACGCTAACATTAAATGAGACCACCAACCATCTAACTGCACCCTCAATGTGGAGTTTAATGGCTGAGTGTTGTTTGTGATAAATTTCTTTCACTGGTGTATCTGCTCTGAATTATTCTAAGTTGTTTTTCATAACTGATGTGAAAAACAGCTGGTGTGCAATAACAGGAAAGGTTCATCTGATATAGTAACAAAAACGAACAAATAGAGGTTACAGTAAAACTAGTAAACTCTATCATAACTGTGCGTGCGAACACGAGTCTTTCACTGAAAAAACTCCCAAAAAACAACAACAACAAACCAAATAAGAGAGAAAGTATCGGCGTTTTATTACTGCCTGTGGAAATCGTGTACATCACTCCTCTCTGTTTGCTGCAGCTAAGTGGCCATCTATGTATGTTTGCAGACTTTTCTACTGGTTGGTTTCTATATATAATTCTCCGCTGAGGCTGGTTCCCTCTTATCTGTGTACATACAGTGTATGTGTAGCAAATATAACCAGTCTGGCCTATGCCATCACAATATTTTACAAATATTTGTCCCCAAAGTCAGAACAGAATAAGAGAAAAAAGCTCATAAATATGCAGCTGGGGTAATCTACAGAAGAGACTGAAACTGTCAAAAGTGGCTGTTGAGGAAAAATCAGGTTTAAAGGGTTGGAAAAATAGTTCCAATGCTCAATGTCACTGCTATGAATTCATTTGAAACTGTGACTTTATTTTTATCTCCCTGCACAAGGTCTGGCTGTTGTGTTCACTTGCCTGTACCTGCAAAGATTCAGTGCTTGCTCTCAGGGGATTTTCTCACTGTTGGGGATTTTTTGGTGATATTCTACGGTCTTTACCTTGAAATATAAAGCGCCTTGTTGCGTTGTTGTTGTGATGCTATAAAAATCTAATTGAATCAAATTGAAAAGAGAAGCATAAATTAAGCTTTGCACCTAACAGCCAGTCTGATGAAGAGGAGTGCAACTGATAGCTGGAGTCAAGTTACAGTAACATAGTCTCTGAACTTAAGAAGTTCTACAGTTTCACTCCGAGCCGTCTCCAGTTTTTCCTCTCTCTGTATATAGGCAGAGTTTAACTAGCAGCACTGGCCGCCCTCGAACAGTGTTGGAGAGCTCCTCCTCTGTTTCTGATTGTCGGTTGCATCAGTAGAGTCCCAGCTGATGTGTTTTGCGACACAGCATGAGGCAAATTTTTGACTAAAGTTGAAATATTTTGACTCGTATTAACATGAATTTGCATCACATGCCGTGAATTTGCCGCATTGCATAGAGTGTGTATGTAAGCACCATGACCGTGTTGGTAATTAAGCTAATATATCCTGTGTCATTTCAGAAGTCATTTGCATTTAGCCTGTTCTATTGTGCAGTTTGAGAACAAGTCATGAAAACTGAGACACACAAGAGAGGGCGACTGGGTTGCAGCAATAAAATGCCATGTAGGATCACTTCGGTGCTGGGAAAACCAACAATAACGACTACAAAAAAAACTTTAGCAATGTGTCTTTGTCATATAAAGCTAAAAGTAACAGCAGAGTAACAGCTAAAGCAAAATCTGTGCACAGGACACATGCGAGTCAGAGTTAGCAGAGCTTGTAATTGCAGTTTAACTACAATGCCGTATTTCACTGTAATGAAAACTCGCCGAGGATGAAAAACCGATGAAAGCGTACACAAAAATCGACTCAATTACAGTGATTGCAATAGATGTTAATTGTTACCTCCATCCTTGTATAATTAGCATAATTACTATTCTCCTGGTAATTGCTTTGTTTCCCTTTATTACACAAGAAGCTGCTGAAACAGGAGAAGATTGAAAGGGAAAAAGTTCTGCGTCAGAGAGCAGAAGTTGCCGCCGCCGCTGTCGACGATGCGTGCACGAGGAGGATTTTGTGCCGTACTAACAGATTTTGTTCCGCCTGTTAAGCTTTCCTACATTTCCCAAAATGCCTCTTCCACACAGAGCAGCTCTTAGTTTGTTGCATTCCACTTTACGTGTAGGTGGACCCGGTGAAAGTAAAGTTAGATCAAACAAGAGATTAGTCAAGAGGAAGCGTTGCTCACCTGACTCTCAAACCTCAACCTGTCTATTTTCTGCTGCTGTGGGCGTCTCTGCCCACGACAGCTGATTCCTCCCGGTACGATTTCTGAACATCCAAGCAGCTCAAGGACAGAATCTAAAACACTTTTCCTCAATTTTTTTAAGATCATTGATGTTGAAAATTCTGTTTGACTGTGAAAATAAAAAAAAACCCCATCTTAGCTGTCTTAGAAGAGGACCAAAATGTTTTTGATGTTTTTAAAGTTAAAATACATCACCCAGATTCATCAGTATGCCTCGGTACGCTCCATCCGAGGATCAGCTCTTCACGTCCTGAGGCGATTCCTGTGATGGAGCTTTCACACGATGGAGAAGCTGTTTTAAAACGAGGCATTTTTCTTGATTTGACGACAACATGAATAAGAAATGAAAGGGCTAATCTTAAACCTTGAATTTCATGAAATGGGACCTTCAGAGACCTTGAAAAGTCTTGACTGTGTCGGAGTTAATGTAATAACTTTCTTGTTGGTCCTCAGGTAGAAACGTCGGATTTAAATGTGATATTTGTGGAGTTTTAGCAAATCTTTTGGGTACAACTTGCTTCAATCCAAAACCACTTCAGTTGAACTCCTTGTCCGGAGCTGGAGGATGACAGATTGACAGGCAGTGACATGCAGAGAGAGGAAAACGCATAATCTCAGCTAAATTAATGAAAGCAGAGAGGGAATCCGCGAGTCAGTGGCTGCTTCCTCCAAATGGCTCCCGCTCTCAGACAGGAAATGAAGCCAGACGAATCCTCGCTTGGCAAGTGTTTACCCAGCAGCAGCGGGAGTCGTGTTCTTGGAGCAGTTTCAACTTTTTGCCCAAAATGGTTGTTATTAGGACGGGGCTTTGGGCAGACTTATCCAGGATCAGCTCCGTCCAGCTGCCAGAGACACAGATCAAGCCAACAGCACTTTATTTGATGGTCTCACTGCTTCCTGGGCAAACAGATGGATCAGAGGATAGAAGAGATTGGAATATACAGTATGGTGCATTGCATTTAGAAATGATGAGGGTTTGCAACTGTGCAAGAAGAACCGTACAGCTTATAGCGAAGGGATGTTTTCACTGTAATTCAAATCTTTTCTGTATTTTAATATTTTATTGGGCATTTTTTAAGTTGTTGCTGTTATTTTGGAAAAAAATCCAAATAGAAAAATAATTATCATTTTTTAAATGCCATTTCCTGTGGCCAAACTGCAAATAAGAAAATATGAGTTTGGTGTAGCATGGAGACCCTCACAGCAAGAAGGTCCTGGGTTCGACTCCAATCCTAAATTGGATATTTGGAGAAAACAGTTGGATGGATATGAGCTTAAAAACAGACATAAAGAATGCCTTGTCAAAATAATGAACAGTAAGGTCTATGCAGAGCAAATCACCATGTTAAAACCACACTCCTTTTGTAGGTGTTTGTTGACCTGTTGAGGCCCAGGTGTGGCTACTTTTGTCTGGCATCAGATATAGGTAGTGTATCCTTTGGGTCCTTTGGGTGAGGAGCCTCCGTGGATCAGACCTTTTCTCGCTCTTCCTACAGCAGCGGTCCCCAGCCTTTTTTGCGCCACGGACCAGTTTATACAGATAAATACAACAAAATAAAACTAGTACCGGTACCAAAAAAAAAAAGATTTATTCATAACACACGTGAAAAGACCCAGGAAAACCGAGTTAACGATAAAAAACGATAACAAAATAACGCTGAAAACCGATAAAAACCCTGAAAACCATACATTTCAGACCTGAGCCTCAACTCTCGGGGCCCGGTACCAAACGACTCACGGACCGGTACCGGTCCGAGGCCCGGGGGTTGGGGACCGCTGTCCTACGGTGTTCAGTTGCAGAGGGATCTGGTTAGTTTGGAGGACTGGTGACACTTTGGGCTCTTTGTTTTGTTGATCCAGCGGTTCCTGAGCAGTTTTTGTGAGTTTGAGTGTGGAAGGATCCACTGTGGATGGTACAAGTCAAAGGAACCAAGTCAAAGGAATGCATTTTAACAATATGATCAGTTCTATTCACTTTACCCGTCATCAGTTTTGTGTTGGGCTCATTTTTAAATCTACGGGTTCCAAATAGAGACAGAAACGCCTCAAATGCTGCTTTGATTGAGAAATCCAATTTGAATATGTTTACTGATGGTGCCTGTGATTCAAGTTTGATTAACAAATCACAAAGGTAGAGGCCATGCTTTTGATTTCCAGCGAAGGCCACAGTAGGAGGAAGACTGGGATCTTTTGCATTAAATTTCTTTTTCGTGAAACACTTTAAGAGAAAGTTTACACAGCCACACACTTTGTGCACAGAATTTGTTAGCATGTGTCCCATTTCACTAAAAACAAATATTGCGTTACTATAGCTGTGTTTTCCTCCACAGAGGTATTACTGTCAACAGATACATTAATAATTACTTATATGGATTCAAAGCTGTATCTTTTATAAGATTCTGTTTGCTTATTCCATGCTTTATTTACTTTCTTCGTCTACTTTCTGACCCTCACTTTTACAACTAAAGATGTTTCAACAATGAGAAATTAGTAAACAGTTTTATAACTGTAAGTTTCCATCTGGATTTTTCCATCTGTTGTTTATGCCTTCAGATTCTACACTAAGATCATGAATGTTTGCAGGGATTTATTTGCAGCTTGTGCAGGTCAGTTCTGTCATTCATGTATTTAGGAGATGACAGTGGTGTCATTGGGTTACGGCGCAGATATGGGTGAAATTCAGTTTGGAGCTCAAGTCGCATTTTGTCTCCTCTGCCAAAGTGTCAAACTCTGCAGGGTGACATGTCGCCTACCCTCGATCCAGTAAACAAACCACTGGGTCTGTGGGCCCATGTGACTTTTGTATACAAACCTTGGTTTGATTGCTATTGGGCACTGGAAAACCAAAATAACCAAATACACAAAAAAGTCATCTTTTCCACTCAGGCTTGGAACAAAGAATAGCAGCTCTGAAGAATAACAGCTGCAGAGGGCAGAGCATAGTGATGCATGCGTGTCACACCGGACGCTTATGTAAATCCAGCCTCTCATTTCAGATAAAACAAAAAAAAAAAGAACCAAACAAACAACAACTGTGGGATGTTTTGGCAACAAGTTGTGTAAAAGTGGAGGCGAATGTCAGATCGACATCGTGGAGTCATGATTGGATGTAAACAGTCGTAAGACTTTTTTTTTTTTATCTCCGAGTTCAGCGCAAGTTGAAACCTGAAAAAAGCCACCATTCAGAAAGTTTACATACCCACAGCCTCCCACTCGCCACGCTCAGCGTGTAGTCAAGTGTTTTCAGCTGGATTTTATTGGGAGAACACGGTGTGGCGATTTGACCCTTCGCTTACCTCACATGTCCCGCCTCCTGCCTGTCATAAAGCCTGACTTCCCAGAGCCCGTGGAGGATTTGGTTGTGGTATTGTGGCTGACATGAAAACATGAGGGACTGCTCACAGCAGCAGTTTGAGTAGAAAATCAGTGTCAGTCCTGCCGCTCTGACCGACATGTCTTTCCCACGTTTCAAAAAAAGGGAAAGAAATGCTTCAGAAGCACAAAGGCTGCGACAGCTGAGGGCTTTTAGAGGTTTTCTGTCATATGACAAAATTATGTCATTCTATTAATGCTAAATCTTCACAATCTCTCCTCACTCTTCCTGCCTCCTATCTCTTCTCTGCTTCATTTGCTCAAGTGTCTGAAATCTTTCCACGGCTGTTTTGGTTGATTTTGGTCACCAGCTTTGAAGTTATTTATAATCTGTGGCGCCGAGCCTGGAGCTCCAAAAAAGCATCTTACAAATGTCGCCACAGTGGAGGTCTGAGTAGTGGCGGATGATTGCTCAACTAGCATTTTTATGCCTCTATTCCAAGGAAGAAACATTTGCGGGGGGGAATATGTTTTTTCAATCAGAAACGGGAAAGAAATGAAGCAGCCGGCTGAAAATAGAGCCGCTCTTCTATTATAATGTTACATTCAGAAATATAGCTGCAGGGAAAAAGCTTCACTGCCACACAGTTTAATATCCGCATCCAGGAATCGCTTCCACAGATTTTGCCCCCTCCCCCACTCTGCCACACTTCCACTTCCCAACATTTAAATAATTGTGTTCATTCTTAATTATTTGAACCCCCTTTTAGTGCTTTGGTAGCTCATGTAAAAGTGGCGTTTGAGTAAAGCCAGCTGGAGTCAACACAGGGGGAAAAAAGTCCACTGCAGCACCATCTCTGAATCATCTGCTCTCTTCAAATAGTTTTTTTCTTTCCTTTCTAACCACATTTGTCTAAATGTGTGGCTCATGCATAATCATTCTAAATCTTTAGCCAGCACTAGGATGTTCTTTTAAATATCAGACACTGCAAAGGGTTAAAGAAAAAAGCTCCTCTCTTCTGCATGTCGTAAATCGAGTATGACACGTTCCTGGCTCGATGGTGACACTTGGTGGTGACTTGGCATCACTACGGAGAGACAAGATGCTTCTTGTCGTCGAAATTTGAAGTCGAATGTGAAGAATTAAGCGCGTTGTTAAAGGTGTAGAAGAAACGGTGATATGTTCAGGTTTAATGGGGAAAAGCATTTGAATATATTGTCCACTGTGTATGGGATAATCCTACTTATCTCAGTGGGAATCATTCCTGGCTCTCTGCTGCTCTCTGGATAAAGGATGAGAGGCAGAGTGTGCAGCACATGTGACTCTGCAGCCAGCGGCCTCTAGAGTCCAACAGCAAACACTAAAGCTGGAGGGGTTTGACCTGAGTGGGATTTAAACACTGAGACAAAAACGTCTCCCCGTGCTTTGCTGCTTTTTCCCAAAACCTTTTTTTTATGATCTTGAACATACTTGAATTAGATATTTTCATCGCCTAAAAGAGTTATAAGTGCATATCTTTGTATATTCAGTCCTACCAGAGGTCCTGTCATGTTTAGCACAACACTGGACATCAAAACCTCAATTATTGAATTTAAATAAAATTTTATCTTGATTTTATTTGCTTGTAGGCAGAGCTCTCTAAAGCTTCTGTCTCACCTTCAGATTTAGATATTTAGAATTCAGTGACGCTGATTCAGTTTTATCTAGCTGAAGGACCGATGCATCTGTCCGTCCAATGAAAGAGTCGCTACTCCTCTCAGGATATTGGTCCAATTTTAGTGAAGTGAGATACATTTGACTTTGATGTCACTGTTAGTGTAAAGCTGCTTCTCAAAAATCATTTGTCATTGTCACTGGATTTGAACTTTCATTAGTTTGTGCAAAACAGCCCAGAAGGCAAGAAAAGATCCCCCCCCCCCCCTCGTACAGGCACATTACAATAACCTGTGAACTGTGATGGATCATGATCAGAATCAGAATACTTTATTGATCCCTGGGGGAAATTATTTGAAGTAACACGTCACTGACATATTGTAAAAATGAGTATTTTTAGATGCATCTGTTTCTTGTTTAGTTATTAAAATGAAGATCATACATAGACTTGGAGAGGCTGTTACCTTTTTGCATGCAGAGTGGTCAGAAATCACCCACAGGCAGAGGGGCTGTTTATTTTTCATCCCATAAAAACAATAAATTATTAAAATATTCTGAGTTCAGAAAGTTTGATCTACACTATAAGTCAAAGTTTGCAGAAGTCATTGCAGTTCAGATGGATAAAAGCTGAATATAAGACAAAACAAACGATATTAAAACATAACCAAAAATATACAATAATAAGCTCTTTAAAATAAATTCAAAGGACATAACATCAAATAAATGACAGTGAAATATCAGCTCTACAAGTAGAAAAGAAGTAGAGTGAAATAAATTGAGAACAATCAGAGCGTACTGGAAATAATAAACTAAAAACACATCAATAAATAAAATAAATGTATAAGGATAATAAAAACATAAAATAAAATAAAAGGTACCGTCATCCAAAATGTCAGTAAATAAATATAAAGCAATAAAAAATGCTGGTTAAAAACAGTTTAAAGTTGAAAAGTCTGTCGCCTGGTGTTTCATAGGGCAGACATGTCAGGCTGTATTCAGAGTGTAGTCATGTTTGTACATCAGCTAAAACTAATAAATTCACTGTAACTATCGAGAACAAATGTAAGTGTGTAAATGAATCTAAATGTAATTACATTGTTACTCCTTTAAATATAATACAATTTAACAGAGTGTTTTTCCAGTGTCCTGATTGGTGGGGATTGTTTCATGTCGTCATCTTCAGTTCGCATCTCTGTGGCGTGCGACCGTCCTCGGTCAGGGCAGATGGGCTCTAATCTGCAGATAAAACTAGATGCTGATGATTGGACAGCTAAACGAGTAATTAAGCTGCTGATTTTGGACTGTAGTGCAGATTATTGTTCACTGGAAAGACAATTAACAAGCGCTCGTATTCTTTCTCTCTGCTCCCTTCTTGCCTCTTTTTTAGTTTATTCACACAACAAGTGTCACATATTGCCAACAAAAAAATTTAATTAAACTGGCAAAAGTAACACATGAACAATTAACGAATGGCACCATAAAAATGTTGCACTGGCAGGGATTCTAATAACTGATAACAAATTAAGAGGCAGTATGATTTTTAGTTATGTAATAAGATCTAATATAAATATCTGAGACACAAAAAAGGAAGTTCAGAGAAAAAGCATCTCTGAAGAACTCAAATAGTCTGCTTCATCTGGAAGTTTACATTGTGATAAACGCTACCATGAAAACATCATCAGTGCTCATGTCATGTTTGTGTATCTGTGTCCTGTCCACACTTTAACGTGGCGAGAACAGCCTGCAGGCTAATGTCACAGTCCGCTGTCAGTAGCTGTTTAATGATCCTGGTGCTGTGACTCATCTTAATCTCAGTGTGCGACCCTCTGTTTTATATGTTACACACAAAAAAAATGATTTTCATGTCAGTTTTCCGGGTGGCACGAGCAAATTTACATGTGAGAAAGAGTTCTGATGGCAAATGTTGTACTTTAATTCTCATGAGCTTTTTATTTCCAGTATGATGATTAAGACAATTTTTAAGGGATGCCAGAATATAGCTGACATTACTGAAACTTGATTTATTTTGTAAGGAACCGTGTGGATTCATGTATATTATATATAACATGTTCCTGCAACTAGAAGCTCACTAACTCACTAATCTGTCCAGGTACTCCACTTCTCATCCTGTAGAAACTGTGATGGGCTTCAGCTGATAACTGGAAGATTGATTATAGATGGGTATCTTAGCTGACAAGCTAATCATTTGATCTGAGATAACCAACATTTTCTTTCGCTTCCAGGTGGTCAGGCAGTGCCTCAGGACCCGTCACCCCCTTCTACCTGCCCTCCGGCCCCCCCTGGACCTCCAGCCGGCACCAACGGCAACAGCGACATCATGGTGAACTTTGACCCTGACCCGGCGGACCTAGCGTTGTCCAGCGTGCCAGGCCAGGAGGCATTTGACCCACGGCGGCACCGCTTCACGGAGGACGAGCTGAAACCTCAGCCGATGATCAAGAAGGCCCGCAAGATGCTGGTTCCTGACGAGCAGAAGGTACTACATCTCCCACAATCCTTTTGTTTCCTTTACGTCCAAATTCACTACAGGAAAGGATTTTTAAAGCTATTTGGGGAAAGAAAATGCTCCGCTGCTTGCTGTGTTTCTAATTTAATGGCTAGTAAAATATATATATATCCATAATGGACCAGTTTCCCGTTTTAAATTTAGTTGTAGAGTCTACTTTTTAAAAATCTACTTGCAATTTCAAAATTGTTTTTGCAGCACAAGAACACAATTTTAATTGTATTCAAAAATAGAGTTTGGGATAAATTATTTTATAAGATGAAATGAGTAAAATCAAATTAAATACTTAAAATAAAATAAAATAAAAATTAAAAATAAGGCCCACTAGTAAATCTCAGGTGTTGTAAAGGTACCTAAAGATAAAACCTGCATAAAGATTCACATATAGCTCAGCAGAAGGTCACATTTTCCTTTAGTATCTGTCTTAAATAGAAGCCACAGCCACGTTGTTTCATTTTAAACTCTAAACTTCATCATAACAAAAGGCCACGGCTCTGACAGCTCCTGTGCGGAGTGGAAAAAAAAAACGAAGGGAGCGTGACGCCCACTGGTATTGATGCCTCCTGACGGGAATCCTGAAATATTTTGTACTCAGCTCATTGCACACTAGGAAAGTCTCTGATCAATGGCTCGTGCTTTCATAGTTCAGTGCGGAGCAGCTGCAGCTCCCGAGGCGTTTATAATTTATGGAGAGATGGAGGCGCTCACCTTGCTCTGTTCAGCCATTGCCGGTTTTATAAATCATATATAGGAAGGTTGGAAAAATGATCTCCGGCCAGAGTTAAAGATGAAGTTGAGAACGGCTTCTCATAAACGAGCTTTAATATTCCGCTCTACGGTTAAGATTTATCTGCTCTCATGAGCAGGAAAGTCTGGCTTGGATTAAAAGTTATGAAATAATCCAGGATCTAATTAGTGTTTATATTTACACAAATCAGAAAGCAGCAATATTCCCAAGATCTCTTTAAAAATGTTGCAGAGGGATACAATAATAGCTGTGTTTAATTGTGGAATGATGCTAACTTTAACCAGATGTTAAAGATCCTTATTAAAGCTCTCCATGAAGGCAGTGAAGCATGTGGGCTTGCTTCCCGGCATAAATCTTTCAGATAGATATCTCTACGAGGTTGTATTCTCAGATTGACCTCCTATTTTGCTCTATGGGTCCCAAAGTTTAACACAACATCAGGGCTGCTTCCAGTCTTCTTCTTGTGAGACTTTCATTGGCCAACAAATTCCTTTCCTGGCAAAAAGTCCCCAAAGTAACGTTGCAGGCTTTTGTGGGGCCAGAGGTCATGTCCGCGGCGTATTTATTCATTCGGCTGAGGCGCTCGGCAGGTCAGAAGAGAGCTGCATTAGGAATGACATGCCTCATAAAAAGTTATTGATAATGTTTTCACAAGCACTTACTGGTGTTTTCCGTCAAACTGATTCCTTTTGTAGTCATTGCAAGATGAATATTATTGGTCTTTTGTGTATGCAGATCAGTATATTGCTAGATGTCTATGCGTCTATGTGTGAAAAGGTGTTTTAATATAAGAAATTAAGAGTTAGAGTAGCTTATCTTACACCGTGACCTGCAGGCAATAAAAAGCACAGAAAAGCTGTTGTTGGTAATTCTAACTGCAGTTTAAAGGAGTATTTCATATATATATATATATATATATATATATATATATATATATATATATATATATATATATATATATATATATATATATATATATATATATATATATATATATATATATATATATGTGTGTGTGTGTGTATATAAACCACAGCTATCCTAAACTACTTTCTTCACTCTGTAAATCTGTTTAATGAATGTTCATCTTCTCTAAGCTGCCATAGCAAACATTTACTGCTGAGAAGCAGTAAATGCTAACCCCTGAAACATTTTAATTTATCTAGTGCAGCTACAAGCTTTAGGATAAGAAGTATAGCACTTTTTATGTGGTATACGTCACACCTGTGTTTGGGATGTTTTATGCTTTTGAATCCAACCACAGTCTGCTGCTCATAACTGAGTGTCATCATGGTGACGTTATAAAAATGGCAGTCATAGTTTTGTTATTTTGTACCTGTGACTATTCAGCTGTTTCCACCTTTCGTTCCTTTCTCCCATTTTTGACACCCTCATCAAATGACTGAACCTTCTCATCCCACTCTCTCCTCTTCTTTTGTTTTTTTGTTTTTTTTTCTTCTTCTCTCCTCCCTCCACCTTCCTCCCCACACACCCCAACATACCACACCGCCGCCGCCGACAGGATGAGAAATACTGGAGCCGGCGAGTGAAAAACAACGAGGCAGCGAAGCGCTCGCGGGACGCCCGGCGACTGAAGGAGAACCAGATCTCAGTGCGCGCGGCCTTCCTGGAGCGAGAGAACGCCGCCCTTCGCCAGGAGGTGGCTGACATGAGGAAAGAGCTGGGCCGCTGCAGGAACATCATCAACAAGTACGAGAGCCGGCACGGAGACTTGTGAGGAGACGGACGGAGGCGGAAAAGGCGGGAGGGGCATCGGAGATGAGACAAGGGTACAAGGCAACCCAGCAACAGCAGCACTTTAGTTGAAGTGGCGAGTCGGGGGTGGGGGGAGGCTGACGTAGATCTGCAGTAAGCACCGTGCGACACCGGGCGCAAACGCCACAAGCGTCTTTTAGCGCGCGCGCTGTGCTTCAGGATGTCATGACAGGAAAGCACAGCGGCGACACAGTTTATTTTCCGAGTTTGACTCTGTAGATGCTGCTTTGCTGAATCCACACACCGTACTGTATCACCACCTCGTGACACCTCGGCAGCTTTACCCTTGGTGCTGTGCTTACGCCCGGTGCCGCATGGCGTTTTTGCAGGTAGTGCGTTTCCATCCGCCGCTCTGGCCAGTTCAAACAGGGTGTTGAATTCACAATATGCCAGTGAAATCTCACTTTTTAAGCTCAAGGCATGGACACAAGCCAGAAGAGGTCAGATGTGTAATTTTTTGTTTTCTATAAATAGGAAAAAAAGAAAACATGTATATTTTTGAACTGGGCAGGAAAGCAAGACTAGTCCAGCAAAGAGGAGGACGGGGGGAGGAAGAAGAGCAGGGCTTTCGTCAATAACGCAAAGAGATTTTGACATAGGATTATTGTATATTTTTCTATTAGCAGAGGTATTTAGGAGGAGGATTTTGGAGATAATCTTTTGTATATTTTATATATGGGGCGGGAGGGGCTGTTAGCTGGACAGTCACGGGGCCACATAAAGCGCTTTTCCTCCCAGCTGTTTATTGCTAAACAACAAATAATCTATTTTCAAATTTACAGAGCTGGTTAGTCAGAGGAAGAGGTGTAACAGAGAATGTATCACGGTCGAATCAGGTATTTCACACAGCGTGAGACAAGGCGAGGTATTTTAGACTGTTTTCGGCGCTGAAGGGGGGAGGAGGAGGGTGGGCGGAGGCAGGAAGAAGGCAAAACAACAAAAAAATTGTATAGTTTAAAGAAAATCTTTGTGTTTGTTTTCTCTGTGAGCTCGTTCAAGCACTTCAGTTTTTATCTTCTATTTGATTCCGTGTCTGATTCTGACATAAATCGAGGGGCTTTTATTTTTCTTTTTGAAGCTGAAGGAGGAAATAATAATTAGCCATCCGAACAGCTGGATGTGAGCAGATGTGCGAGGATAAGTATAAGGGGAGATTTTCGCTGGCGGGTTTGCGTTTTATTTCGGTGAATGTGTCTTGCTCACATGTAAACGCACACACACTGACAAACACTTTTAACCATCACGCAACATGATTGCTTTCGGTTTCTTTACTCATCAATCATGTCTAGGTGCAAAAATTGAATACTAACTGGTTTAAGGTTGATCTGCCCAGATCGAACAGTGACTGAAACCTTCAGCCACACACACACACACACACACACACACACACACACACACACACACACACACACACACAGTCCTCACCAAGGTTTTAACCCTTATTGTTGTTGTTGTTGATGTTGTTAAGGACTTTTATGGTGCTGATCTAATCTGATCCTCGACCTCACACACACACACACACACACACACACACACACACACACACACACACACACACACACACACACACACACACACACACCTTCTCAAACACAGTACTGAACTGCCTATACCCTTTCTTTGTCTTTATTCCTTATTCTTTATTTTTTCTCTCTTTTTGTTGCATATTGTATTGATGAATCATATATTTAGATTTTTCACACACATACTTGTCTATACCTCTCCTTCAAACTTTACCCAATGAGAAAGAGAAATGCACCCTACTGCTACTGTACCATACAACTGTACTATTGACTATTAAACTATTCTCTCACTAGATATATATGTGTATATGATATATGCTTGAATTATGTGATTATAGTTGTAATATACATAATTGAATATATTTCAGAGAAAACTCATTGGAATCATTTTGTCAGTTTTTTCTCAGGTGTTGTCTGAGGTATTAAATATGCATATTAAAAAATAAGAAACACTAAAAAAATCTTTGATCCGATCACAGGATTTGTGGATTGGTTTGTTATTATTATTTTTATTTTTTTGGTTGTATTTTACGTTTGCTGTATGAATTTATTGTTATGATTCCGTTTTAGCCCGTTTTTGTTACTAAGTCACCAGCATGGGATAGAAACTCCACAGACTAACTGTAGTTGGCTAAGCCTCGCTCCCCTGTTGCTACGCCTGTCACACTTTGCATTCTACAGTAAAGTTTAACCGAGGGGGTTTTGCATAAAACCTTCTGGTTTCAGAGAGTTATTTTGACACCACCATCTAAATACATATGAGAGGTCCATAACTGTAAGTGGTAGAAACTCCAGTCCAATCCAAAAAGAACTGCTTCAAAAGACTGGTGACTACCACCCAAAATAGGGTTAAAAACACTATTTTTCCTCCACAGTCATAGACGGTATAAAAGAGTAACGTAGCTACTCAGATATCATCAATATATACTGTTGTGTGAAGCCTCCTGATGAGTGTTTTCGCCATCTTGGTGCTTTGTAACCAGGTGTGATGACAAGATGCCGATTGCAGTCTAAAACTGCCGGTCAGTCACAAGCCAGTAGCCAATGAGTGTGCCCCATGTAGTCATTTCAAAAACACATTGTGATTAAAATTAACAGAATTTAAAAAAAACAAAAACATTTTATTCTCCATAACTGAGTGGTAAACTTTAGAGAGATGTTTTCCTGTAGACTTTAATCGGACCAAAGCTATTGCCATCTAGTGGCCTTTAGATAGAATGCAGGATTTTGGATAATTCTGCATTAGCTACTTTTTCCAACATGGAAGCTACATCCGTCTTATATAATGTCTATGCACACAGCAAAAGAAGTTCTGAAACTGTGTTTCGAATGCCATTTAATTAAATGTAATACATTTCTGAACACCATGTTTCCTCCCTGTAAAATTAAAGCAGAAAAACTTAAATTCTGGGAGATTAATTAGCTGTAGCTATTATCAACCTAGCTAACAGCTTGTTAACATTAAAACGAAGCTGAAATGAAACTGGTACTTCTGGAAACTTCTTTTTCAGGGGTAAGAAAACCTAAAATCCCAGTCTGACAGTTTTAACTATAAAATAGGTCAAACTAACTGAAACTAAAAACAATACAAATTTACCCAAGTGTAGGCCTGTGACATTAGCTGATTTAATGTTCGCCTCCTACTATACAAAAGATTACTGTTGTAATACTGGAATGTGTCCAGTGAAAAGTTTGAGACGCTAATGTGCAGCCATCACCTTGAAAATAGACAACAGCACCAAGTAATTAACTTGAATTAAAATGTTTTTCTTTCTTTATGAGCTAAATGCCAAGATTAATGATTTTTAGCAGGATTATACTCTGGTTTTATTCGTAAATATTTTTATAGAATTTTATCACCATTTTCTCATCATCTGATGACATCTGATCAGAGTGGGCAGGACTCATAAGGGATCATTTTGTGCAGATGAAAAATCATATGACCTGCAAAATGCCCATTTTGAGCCTGGAGCAGGAAGTCAATAACCTTATTGTGATGGCTGTTATATCCGACTGAAGCTTTAGGTTTTGCTGAGCCAGATAACGCAACAAACCCTGGATGTGTTGAACTCTAGTTCCTAGTTCCTCCCTCCTGTTTAGACCAAATATGAGCACACACCCCTTGAAATTCAAGTAGCCCAGCCAGTCTGGACTATTTTAGTGTGTCTAAAAAAAAACCCCACAGCATCTGCTAATTTCCTCCATATTTAATTTAATCCCTCAAAGGCAATTAAAAACTCTTCAAATGTTTGTTTCACTATACTAAGAACTCAAAAATTTGACAGGCTGAATTCGCTACATGTGCTAGGCTGTGATTGGACAGTGACTGAATGGGGGAGGGGCTTAGCTGACTGTTATATAGAACTGTTTAAATTTACAGAGAGCACTGAAACCTTAGCTCTTGTTACCTGCTATACAGTCACACTTGCAAGTATTATGATTGTTCTTGATATTTCTTTTGTTGTTTTATGCAACAGCTTTTTTTCCTTCAGGTGATTTTAGCCTGACATAACTATATTTTCATTCCCAAGGCCGACTTTCACATATCCCATGAGCCTGTTTGCTGCTGGCCTCATCCACAAAGACTTAATCAAGCCACAGGTGTATAATGGGAGTTGTAGGTCTAGCTTTGATATACAGTATGTACTGTATGTTTTCCTTTCCCTTGTCTTCTTTTTTGGGGGGAACATGTTTAAACCTGAGACACAAACTTTTGAATTTAGATCCCTGGAAGAAACTCAGAGCTTCTTACACTTCCATCAGTTGTTGGAAGAAGGAAGTCATCTTTTTTTCTTTTGATATCTTGGATTTGGGGATTTCTTCACAGACCTTTCTGAAACTTTTTGACAGTGCTATTTTTCTATGTAACTGTGTTGTTTTGCGTGGTACAACTTTTTCTGGCGGGTGTTTGAGGCCTGCTCTTCATGTGGCAGCAGTGACAGTCTGCTGCTGTGTGATAAAACGGCATTGCGGGTAATAATGACAACAATAACGATGATGATAACAATAATGTACACAGCCTTGTTATTTCTTCTTCAACTTTGTGGATTCTCAGCTAACTTCCTCTTGTTGTGACTGACTGTTATAAACTGCAAATCCCATGAGCTCGACACTACCCCGGCTCCTCACCAGTATTGTGTGCTGTCCACAGGGATGATGGCATATGTGGTCTTTTTCCCCCTCCAAACACGAATAAAGGCTAATCCTTATTCACCAATAGCGATCTTCTGGTGTCTTGCTGTACGATCTAAAAAGCATGTACAAACCAGCTAGCAACCATGTTAGCAGTAGTTGATGGTCATGTGTGAAGTGACAGCATCTGAAGGGTCGCCACCTGCTGTACAAAACATTGCTGTGGAAGAAACCCTATAGGAGTATTCAAAGGAATTATTAGTTCCTGGTAGCTGACACTTTTTTTTTTTAAATTTACAGTGTGTTTATTGGTTTTAAATGTAAAAAAATTATATGATTCTTTTTGATAGAAAATCTTCATAATCAACAATCAAATGAACCAGCTAGCCATCAATCCACCTTACACCAACTTTCCTTAAGTGTCAAATGTAGATGAATCCACCCCACCAACCACCACCAAAAAAAGAGCATGTATTATTCTTGATCTTCATTAGGAACGCCAACCACTGACTAAATGAGGAAGGTATGAAAGTGGCCTCCCCCAGATAGGTTGTATATAGTAAAGACATGTACTTGTATAATAAAATCTGCTGGAGACACCTTTTACATGTGGTGGACTTCAAAATTCTTGACATAAAAAAAATGAAGCTCTGTAATGTTTTACATTGTAAGAAGGTGCATTTTAAACCCAAACTAACTTTTTACCTTTGAACAAACATTCTGCTTGACAAGCTTGTTTTGATGTTCATGACTTAAAAGTAGAATCACTCTCTTTATATTTCAGGAGGGCTTATGCGGCTTGTATCTGAAGGTAGGAACAATCAACCAGTGTGATCACTTAGATGGAGCACTTGATGAAAGTTAAAGATATCGAGACACACGCCGACTCTTGTGTTTTGAACTTTTCGTGGCATTTGTTCATAATGGAAGAATATAATTGAAGAGTTCCTCTGCTTTAAAACACCCACCAAATAATATCAACTCTCCAGTCTAAGTGCTGTATTTTTAAAAACAAATGTGTTTTGCCTTGTAGAGTAAACTCTCATGGTGGAAAAGCTGGAAAGGGGTGAGAAACAGTATTGGCTTAGTCTCTTCATGGTATTATTTATTTTCTAATATTTTTTTACATGATAACAAAAGCTTTAAATCAGGGCTGTCCAACTCCAGTCCTCTAGAGCTACCATCCTGCAGCTTTTAGAAGCATCCTTGTTCCGACACACCTGAATCAAATGAATGGCTTGTTACCAGGCCATTGCCTAAATTGATGGCTGAAGAGGTAATCCAAACATTTGATTCAGCTGTGTTCGAGTAGGGATGCATCTAGAAGCTGCAGGACAGTAGCTCTGGAGGACTGGAGTTGGAGACACCTGCTTTAAATATTGCCTTGATTGCTGTCAACCATTTTGGTCAAATGTCAAACTGCTAAAAGTGAGGTGGTGTACAGGATAATTCAGAAATCAGGTAACTTCACTGCAGTGTCCATGCTCTTCTATAGTGTAGTGAAACGCTTCTTTCAAGACATCTTTGACTCAGTTTTGTCTGGCTAGTTATGTAGAAGAGTCTAGAAAAGTCAGTTTTGTTAAAACCTCTGGGCAGTTATTTTGAAGCCTTCATTAAAGTGAACTTTAGTTTCAGTCTTCACAAACCTGCATGCTTATGTTCACTAGCTGAATCTGACTAAAGGCTTAAAAGTATTCCACAAAGTACAGTTTTAAAGTCTTATACTGTATTGGTAAGCTTTGCACTACATATGCAGCTCTCCTGCAATCCAGGACTTTAATGGTATGTCTCTTTCTAACAGTGTCTTTGACGAAGTCTCCATATTTGTGATGGAAGCATGAACGTGTATGTCTAAAAGGCTGGATTCTGTAGGACTGCGCTGCGTTTCCAATTCCATTTTGTGTAGATTATCTAAATGTAAATGCAGGACCTCAAAATGATGCTATTATTGTGCCCTCTTCTGCCTGTTTGTGTGTGACACTGAATTACAAAATAAATGCTGTAAACAGAAAGTGCAGCAGCAGACCATTGGGAGGCACTCGGACCCTTCTGACAGCTTCTCTTTCCAAACATCACAAACAGATCTGTGTGTGTTTGTTTTTTTTATGTGCATTCATAGTACCTGTGTGTTTTCATCCAAGCTATTGTGTGTTTCCATGACTACTTCTGTGAATTGTGGGTGTCCTAGAGATTCATCTGTAAAGCCCGTCAACTTCAGTTACATAACAGACACACACACGCTCACTCAGACGAGCAGTTTGAGTGCCCTGTGTACACGCGTGTATGCATGTGTGGGATTGGATCGCTGCACCACCTGTATGTTGTGGGTTGTTTCAGCTGTTCGCCGGCGTTTGCGTCACCAGCGCTCCTTCATCACGCCGCAGACCATCTGCCAAGGCTGGTGTCGATACTCCAAGCCAAAGCGTGCTACGTCGCCCCACTGTGCCAAGCTGCGCCAGGCCACGAAACCCTGCTGCTGCTTCACAATCAGCTCAGGGAGTTCCAGCAAATAGACGTTTGGAATAATTTCATAAAAAGCAGATGCCTTTTTTGTTTTGTTGTTGGTGAGGATTATGAGGTAAATCCATGGTGATTTTGTGATGTTTTTCTCTGTTAGGGTCTTGCTTGAAGTTTGTATGCGTGGAAACGTGTTTTATGAGGTGAGTGCTGTGGGATGATGGGACACCTTTATTTACCTTTTAAAATTAACATTTAGCAACAACATTGTACCTTTAAGGACTCACTATTTACTCACCATTTCCTTTCATAAGAGCCAGTGGAGAAATGATTGGGCATTGCGTATTAACTATATTGATAAGAACAATGACAACTGATTGATCAGAAATCCATAAATCCTAATATAATTGAACTAAAAGTAGTCCAATACAAATAAACTCCAGGTTTTGTAAACCACATTTTATTTTCAGTCGTGACCTGTCAAGTTTTTGTGAAACTTTTAGAAGAAGAAACAGAGCGAGAAGCCAATTATTGATATTTATTGCTACATAAAAACATTAATCTGGATTTGCGGTTGAAATGTAGCAGCATATAGGTGAAATCACAAAGAAAGAAGCGATCCACACTTGTGTGAGGCATCTTTTTGTGTAATCACTCTGATCAAAACAAAGCAAAGAAACAGACTGAGCCTGAAAAACAGTTTGATCACTGCATCTGCCTCCCTGTAGCCATTAAATTTCCTACTGCTCAGGAGACTTTTATGTACTAATAAAGAAAATACAGGTGGAGGGGCAGGGTTATGAGTAACAAGGGGATGATTGATTGTGTGTCTCAGAGAAAAGAATAAATCCACCGAAACAAACGCACAGGGGGAAAGAATGAGAGAAATATCTAAAATTTAGAGTCTGTGCAGGAAGTACAGGAACATGTGTAGAATTGATGTGACTGTTTCGTGTGTCCACCTGTGTGTTTGTGAGTGGTGTCGTCTTCAGACCCAGAAGAGCAGTGGGTGAGAGGTGAGTTCGATGCTCCAACTCAAGTCTCAGAGGAAACCAGATGTTGTCTGACCAAAAAATGCAACCTTTGAAACCTTACTTTGAGGGAAACAAAATGGCACAGAAAAAATTCAGACACCTGAAATACACATCCCACCGTTCAGTTGATCCATCTGTTCATAGAAGCGTCATCAGAAATGGTCTCCGTGGACGGGTGGCTGTCAAGAAGCCTTTCTCAATGAAAGAACCATCAGATTTTAATTTATGGTGCAAATAGGAAAAAAAGGCTGAGTAATGGCAAATTACACAAGAACTGAACTGGATATCAGTGGTAACGGGTCTCGAATCCAAATAAGAAAATTTGTATTCAAATAGTCGTCGACACTTGTAGAGGACAGAAAACAGGCACATTTGTCATGATTTAGAGCTGCATTTCTGTCAGTGTTCTGGAGATCTTAAAAAAATGGAATAATCAAACCAGAAAAGAACCATCAGATTTTAATTCATGGTGCAATGCCATTTGAAAAGTATCTGATTGGCAATGCCTTCATTTTTTAGCATGGCACTACCGGTGCAGTAAAAGCATGCCTAGATGTTAAAATTACACAACTCTCCCAAGAGAGTTCAGGTTGTAAATGGTAAATGGCCTGTATTTGTATAGCACTTTACACATTCAGTCATCCACCCATCCACACACACATTCACACACTTTTATTGTGTTGAACAATAAAAGTGTTTTCCATGCACCTATTGCACCATTTCCCAGCAAAAAAGAGAGGGATGGCTCAAAAGTTTTGCACAAATATTGTATTTCCAGTTCTATACCAGCATAGAAACATGCCTGGATGTAATGAACACTGAAGTGATGATGGAGGCAGCTACAGTGCCTTGTGGTTGCTGACTGTGCTGCTGTGGTTAGCTGTCAACTGACAGCATGAAGGTTTTGGATTTAGAGATATGTTTATTTTGGCATTTGAGAGCCTTTGTTTCTGGTCCAGCTGTTGAGGGAAATATTTGTCTTTAGCAGTTAAAGTTTATGTACCTGTTTCAGTCTCAATTCATGAGCCAGTTTACTGACACAGGTCAGTGTTATTGGTCATGTTTTGAGGCCATATGACTTTAAGGTAAACTATTAAATTAGAATCAAATTAAGTAGTAAGTGTGACATTATTTGGCGCTCGGTTCAATCAAACATTATCCCTGTAAACAGTGAGGTGAAGCAGAAAACAAATCTGAGTTCTTTAAATTGTCTCCAGTTCTGACTCACTTGTAGAAGAAACTGAAGGACTTCTGCTGATATTAAAGGTCTTGTTTTGTTGCGACCTGGTAGAGTGACTTTACATTTTGTAGGTGGCAATAGGAACAGGAAATGAGTCAGGTTTACAGAGCACTTTTAGAGAAGGCTGAGGTAATGTGAGGCACACCCGGGGCCATCTTTTCAGTGAGACTGTTTTTCTTAGACACAAAGTCTGCAAGGTTGCTTTTCAGTGTGTTCTGTGCTTTTATCTGTCAAACACAGGGAGCGAGGGAAAGTGGCATTCACGGACATTATCAAACGTACCGCAGTCATTTAGTTGACCTTATGCATATTTGTGTGTGTGTGTGTGTGTGTGTGTGTGTGTGTGTGTGTGTGTGTGTGTGTGTGTGTGTGTGTGTGAGTGGACAGCAGGTTAGACCGGGGTTTAACTGTCACATCTGTTGCCGTGTCGCTCTCCGCCGTGCTGTGAGGATGTCACTCTAAATGTCTCTCTAAGGCTCCGTTTGCCCTCAAAAACCTTCAACAGCAGCAGCTCCACCTGATCCCAGCCAGCTGTCAATCATCACACTGCCTTCTCTGGCCCTGTGAGGTCCATGCAGGCAGGGGGGGGGTTCACGTAGGTGTGGGTACAAAATGGTGTATTAAGGCACAAAGTAGTCGTTTTTTTGATATTCCTGTTGAATCTGGAGAGTATTGCTGCCTGTTCGTCTGACACAGCCAGGATGCTGTTTGACATCTTTCACATCAGAAGAGCTGGTTAGCATTCAGAGGCAAGTGCAGGATGGATCACGCTGTTCCAGAGTATCTAATGCACTCAATATTTAGTAAACAGCCTTTTGTCTCGGGGGGGAATAACCTCTCTGCAGATTTTGTGTCACCGTTTTGCCAGAGATTGATGGGCGCTCCCTAAAACATTGGAGTCTTTTACCGAGTCTAACAGTAATGCTTTTTGCTGCAAATGGTCAATTCGTTGATATGTATCTGACTGAAATTGATGTTAATAGCATCAGCAGCCTTTGCAGCCTGTCACAGCAAATGGCTTTTCACATTAGTTGAACCCACAAGCCTCACAAACCACAATAATCCTGATCCTGTTTTCATAAAGCTGCCTACATACTTGTTTAAGTCAAAGTTGGTTTTCATTCTAATAAATTATGCTTTCCTGTCCTCTCTCCTTACACGGACAAGAAAGCATTTCACCTTCTCCAATATGAAGGATTTTATAGTAGCATATGAACACATATGTGAAACACAAAAACTCAGACAACCAATCAAACTTGCATCTACAGTCAATTTAGAATTATCACTTAACCTAACCCCGCTATCTGCATGTCTTTGGACTGTGGGAGGAAGCCGAGGTACCCGGACAGAACGTACGCAGACCCGGGGAGAACATGCAAACTCCACACAGAACTGGCTAAAATCTATTTTCATAATACAATGGACTTAGTAATTCCTTTTTGAAAGATGAAGCGTTTGGTGAACATTATGTACTCTGCTCCCAAACCATTGTTAGTGCCGCTGATAGACCAAAAGTGAAGTAGAGACTTCTTGGCCAAAAAAAACATGTTATTTGTCAGATAATTACATTAAAAATGCTCCAAAAGGAACCAAGTCAACAAATCCACTTCACTGAACTGAATAAGCTGAGGTGAGATAGCTGCCAGCTTGAGCCCTGTGGGTCAACTCTATGGCAGTCATGCCTTCGAGCTGTAAGCTGTAATAAAGTTAAATCATTGAGTTACAGAAAAACTTGCTCTTCTGTTACAAAGAGAGAAACTGCCCGTCTCTTTGGAGTGTCTTCTTGTACAACCAAACTCTGAACAAGATCAAACAACATATAGATTTCAAACAGTGTACAAATGTAACCTTTAATGTAAAGTCATTTAATGTGAACATTAAACAACCATCTATGTCTGTCTTTGTTCACCTGGCAATATTGTCCCTATTAGAAACACCTATTGGACTATTTGTAACTCCTGATTATCAAGCAGTTCTACTTCCCTCTACTCCCTGTTAAATACAAACTTAAATCATTATCCTCACATAAATCCTCTTGAATGATGATCTTAAAAGGTTCAAACTATCCCAGTAGAGCACTTTGCTCTCAGACTGCAGGCTTACTTGTAGTTCATCGTGCTTCCAGAAGTGGGAAGGGAGGCAGAGCCCTAAGCTATCACAGTCCTCTCCTGTGGAATCAACTCCCAGTTTGGATTCAGGACACAGACCCCCGCTCTGTTTTTAAGATTAGTCTTCAAACTTTCCTTTTTGATAAAGCCTATAGTGCATCAGGGACCTCCACCAGGTCTCTGAACATATAGAAGCATAACTAAGGTATACTTCAGGATCATCTGATCCAGCCCTGGGCATTTCTCCTCTTTTCCCTCCCCAGGTGTTGATATGTAACTACTGCATGTTATTTTGCCTGTGGTTTATAGTTTCTGTATGTGGATGGTCTCTCTGTGCTCTTGTTTTCCTCTTCTCTTTCCCCTCACGCCCAGTTGTGCTAATTATCTATGGCTGAGGGTAATGCGATTACTCTGAAAACTATAGTCTGTGCTCTGAAGACAAAGAAGAAAACTTTGGCTAATAGTGGAAGAGGTTTGTGCTGGCTGTTGATCAATAGGAGCAGCATCAGCCAGCCTTGTGGTCCATCAGCACTATACTGGGAACTGTGAAGGGTGACGGGAAGAAATGGGACTCGCTGTAGGCTCATGACAAGAAAAACTGACACCTTTCATGGGCAATTTCAATCTATTAACAATAAAACACACTTAACCTGCAACAGTCAATGTCTAACCCCCCTCAGCCTCTCCACATGCACACCTCCCTTCATACCTGCCAGGTCTGATGTGTTTGTGTGACAATGAGGCAGGCAGTGAAAAGTCAGCGGCAGCATACTGATGAGAGAATCAGGCAGTCTGATCTAATTGTCTCCAGGCTGCTCCTGTCGGGCTCCCCGGGGCTCAATCAGACAGAAATGCATAGTTGGACTTCGATCACTGAGATCTCTGCAAGCTTTTCACACCAGTATCTCTCTGATGAATGCCGCCTCATGTGCCCAGTTAGAGGCTGATTGATGTAATGTGAGTGCGTGCGCTCACCTACATACACAACATGTAGGTTGCTGCTGATGTGTATGTTTACGCTGCTGCTGTTTTATAAAAGCCTTCCAACTCTGTTTTTGAATTACTTTTACATTTAAGGACAGCATTTTGGAGGTAAATGCCTTAAATACGGCTTTACTCGTTCTCTGTGGTTAACTGCAATCCAGGTGTGTGAGGACATTATGTCAGGTTGATGAGTTGCTGTTAAATAAGTGGTTTTATATAGTTTGTGTTTGTGGATTTTGTCTGTGTAAATAATTACATGGCACCATCAGAAATGTAATTTTGCCTCTCCATAAAACTGGAAAAGCTTGGCACTGAACAACATCATCCCAGAGGTCCTCCACTCCAAACTCACTGTATCAGCTCCCATCTGTCAGTGGATCACAAATTTTCTGGCAGCAGGTGAGACTATCAAATTTATAACCAGCACCTGAGAAACCAGCGCTGCCCCCAGGCATGTGTCTTCTCCCTCCTTCTCTTCTTTCTTGATGTACCTCATGAAAAGTTGGGAAGTTTGCAGACCACTTGATGGTCACCAAGCTCATGAAAGACGGTGATGAGTCTGCCTATACACAAGAGGTTGAACAGGTTGCATTGTGGTGTGGTCAGAATAACCTGGAGTTTAATATGCTCAAAACTGCAGAGATGACAGACTTCAGGCTGAGCGTCCCTGCGTTGCCTCCTCTTATCTTATTCAACAGCACTGTGTCTGCTGTGGAAACCTTCACGTTTCTGGGATCCATTATGTTCTAGGACATAAACTGTGCATCCAAACCAGACACGGCTGTCAAACAAGCCCCGGAGGAGCTGTCGATTCAGTTCTTCTCTACAATAACCCAATCTGATCTCACGACACAAAAACATCCAAACATCTGCTCCTGTTTGTGTGGCAAAGTATTCCTGGGCAAGACACTGAACCCTGAGCTGCTCCCGGTGATTTTTTCTGAGTGTGAATGTGCGTGAATGTTACACAGAAAGCACTTAGACATTGAAAAAGTGCTTGTGTGAATGAGTCGGCACTTTAAGTGCTCAAGTACATATATAAGAACCAGCCCATTTAATTGTCCTGCATTTACGGCTTGTACATATCCATGTTCAGGACACAGTGATGCACACCCATCACACCTCATCTGACTCCTGCACTCTGGTATGTACTACACACACATACATGCAGTTTCTTCATCACTCTGAAGAACAGTTACACACACACACACACACACACACACACACACACACTGTGTGGGACACAAATACTTGTGCAATAAAACCTGTCAGCACTAAATATTTACTGTACCTACAAAGTGAATCAAAGCAGGCTGCATAAACACTGTCTGCTGTTCATGTCTAGATACTGTCAAGTTCACATGAATATATTATAACCAGTTATCAATTCCATATTTATTCCATCGTCTTTGAACTTTGAACTCTTGTGTATTTAAATCTGTACTTATGCTACACATATTTTTCCTGTATATGTTTATTCTATTAAGCACATCAACAGTAATGAAAAACCAGAGTCCTTGTATGTTTGCACCTACTCATTCAATAAAGCTGATTTGAATTATGGTGCTATGAGTTGCCTCCAGAACTGAGGGAACCAGCCTATTGCACAAAAAAACCCCCAACACATCCCCTATAGTAACCTCCACTGCACTCCAAATCAACCTCCAGACTCTAAGGAGGGAGCCTGTTTATAAGGTGTCATTAGTCAGGGAGCTTGATGTTAATTAATTAGTATAGCCTACCTTCCCTGTGCCCATGCTACATGCTCCTGGGGAGCCCACAGAGTTTTACCCCAGAAGCCTTGAAGGGGCCAGAACTGAGCACGAAATGGATGAAGGGAGAACTAATAATATAAGAAAAACAAAACAAGAACAAGGTGGTGATGCAGAGGGAGGAGGGATGGCTTGAATAGCTGGGCTAATAACGATAACAGCAGTTATCACTATTGTGTGACACTTTGGATTCTGAAGTGCAGGATGGAGAAAGCAGAGCTAACTACAAAACTGAGCCTTCAAATCAAATCAAATCAAATCAAATCACTTTTATTGTCACATCACATGTGCAGGCACACTGGCACAGCACATGCGAGTGAAATTCTTGTGTGCGAGCCCCACAAGCAACAGAGATGTGCAAACACAACAACACAAACGAGCAAAATACAAGAATGGCCAACCTGAAACTAATAAATATATGTACAATATATAATAGTGCAAAGACCAAGTTCAGTGTCCAAAACGGAGACGCAAAAGGACAAAAAATATTAAAGAGTTAAAACATTTCATAGAGCAATATAAAGTACACTACTTTTCTAGTCTTACTGATCAATCAAATCATTCATTAAACACACACTGACACAGCGCTTTCTTTATATTTCAAGCACTTTCTCTGCCTCGCTTTAATGCCCAATTTATAATCAGCAATTATCCCAACATGTATGTCTTTGGATCACATCAGCTGATGGCTCTGCTGGTATCCTTCTAAATATAGAAGTGATAAATCTCTTAAAGGGAGTGATATTTAACTCGCTTTAGCCTGCCTACTAGAAGGCAGCAAGAAGGTCCTGGGTTCATGTCCACCAGCCAGATGGAGCCCTTCGTTGTGCAGTTGGCATGTTCTCCCTATGACTGTGTGGGTTCTCTCCAAGTAGTCCAAGTTTCTCAGAATGTCCAAAACAAGCATGTTTAGGTTAAATGGTGATTCTAAATGGACTGTAGGTGTAAATGTGGGAGTGAATGGTTGTCTGTCTCTCTGGATTATCCCTGCAACAGACTGGTGATTTGTACCCAGCTTGGGAACAGTTAATAATCACACAAACCGACTGTGCCAGCACTTTATATTATACAGCCATAAACTCTACAAGTACTATGAGAAATAGTACTTATAGTCATAGCAGTATTTCTGCAACATCCTCAGCACACCTTTTTCTCACTGTAGCAGTTTGTGTTTTCCCTTCCAAATAAATTAGTCTGACCTTTTCTGATCCGTCTGATTAAATTCTGCTTGTGTTTTTGCCTTTTTCAGATTCTCTTTTGATGTTGCCTCACACTCACATTTCAGCAAATTAGTGTAATTTTACTATAGCTGAGCGTGGCTTTGGCTCTGTTGTGTAATTACAATAAATTCAATGTGTACTGTAATAAATTAAAATTATTTTTGAACATTGGGGCGCAAACACATAAGCTTGAACCTGTCTGAGTGAAACCTTAATTCTAAAGAAGCTGTAATAACATGTGATTCGGGTCCTCGACTCCGCAGTGCCGATGTGGCCTAGCCTGGGCCTTTTGACATTTCCTGGAGGCACCGGAGGCTCTAAAAGGACGAGAGTTAACAGAAAGGTGAAGCGTGATTAATGAGAAGATGGACAGAGAAAGACAGCAGAGGGAGAGATGAAGGATGAGGACGGAGGGAGGCGGGAGAGGGGGAGGGAAGGAGCAGAAACAGCAGGGTGTCGGTGCTGAAGTCAGAGGAGACAGACGTGATCTCGGTGGTTTGCTTTGACAGAGCAGCATGAAGTGCACTTATTCTTAAGCTAGAGTGATACTATTAACTCTAATTTCACACCGCAGGCCTTCGTTCTCAATTCTGAGTCAAACTGTTATCCAAGTTTGTTAAAAATTTCGATGTAATTCCCAAAATTGTTTGGTTTGTTCTTTGCAGTTTTTTTTCTGACTTAAACGTTGGAAAGTTTAAATGCCTTTATTTATTTACTGGGCTAACCCCCATCCATCCATCCATCCATCCCATGCTTGACATGGTGCTGGAGACTATTCCAGCTTTCATAGTTGGGTACTCCTTAGACAGGTGGCCAGTTTGTCACAAGCGTAACATAGAGAGACAAACAACCACACACTTTCACATCCAAATATCACATTCAAACATGTTAAAATATAATTGGATCCGAGAGGCCCGTGCTTAGCCCAGATAAGTTCGATAAGGTGATTTGCTCCATTTTTGCTCTTTTATTTTCACTGTGACTTTGATTTTCCCACCTGTCAAAACTGCCTCGTTCATAATTTCAGTCACTACGCTCTTGTCTAATGATCTATCTGCCCATGTCCTCTGAGACAATCAACTCCCTCTTTCAGGCCATTTGTCATGTATTCCTCCTCCTCCCCATTTCCACCTCATCTAGCTTTTCCAGGGGGTCTCATTTAAAGTCTCCATCAGCCACCTGCTTACACCAGTGTCTAAACTTCAGGGGGTCTAGTTATGTACTATCTCCTACCTCACCGACAATGTTGCTTTTCTTTGGAGTCTAACTACCAAAAATCCCTCCATTTCAAAGTTTTGCATCTTCCCCAAATGATCTGTCCTCGCTGAGCCGGTGTTATGACTCTGTGACATGCAGTGCAATGAGTTTACATTTTCACACATGAACTGCAGCCCTGAACCTTTCTTCACATCACTCTAGGGAGGTACACATGAGGGCATAAATGTCTGATACAGCTGGATTGGATAATAAATGGTCTTTAACCTGCCAGCTCTCTTTTCCAAAGTCCGTGTGACATTCGATTGTGGCCAAGTGAGAATAACACTGAAAATTAGCTTTTGAATTCCCAGTGAGCAAACAGATTCCTGTATCATCTACCTGGACAACACCCTTAGATAGAAAAAGAGGAGAGACAAAGTAATGACAACATATCTGAAACAGACTGTTTTGTGTAGAGATGGACCGATCCGATATTACGTATCGGTATCGGTCCGATACTGACCTAAATGACTGGATCGGATATCGGAGAAAAATAAAAAATGTAATCCGATCCATTAAATATCACGAAAGCACCTCACAAAACTTGCAACACGCCGTAACTCACCTCAGAACGTTAGCAGTCGGAGCAGTATGCATCACGTGATAGAGCGGCTGTGGCATGCAGGACCTGTGGTCTGGATAGCATTTGGAGCTTCGCTAGCAACCTGGCATTTCATCTCCGACAAAGTTATCCCCGAGAGAAGTAAAGCAAGTGTGTAAGTCCATCTCTGAATGTTTGTAAAGCATTCCTGCGTTAAGCTTAACGAGCGACTGCCTCTCGCTCTCCGGCTGCTACTTCAATCGTGAAACTGCTTAAATGATCAGCTGATCGGCTTTTCTGTCGCGAGTCCGTCTTTGTTTTTGGCCCACTTTGCACCAGAAAGAGGAAACCAGCGGCTGAACAACAGCAGCACGTTTAAGCTTGATCAGCTGTTGTTAGAATTTATTTAATATTACTTTCTACTCCAGGATCTTTTTCTACGTAGCTGACGCTGGTAACTGTGCAGGGGCGGATCTAGCAAAGTTTAGCCAGGGGGGCCGATAGGGCATGAACAGGGAAAAGGGGGCACAAAGACATACTTTTCTTTCTTATTCTCATTTAAAATGTCTAGCTTTTAATAAATAATTATCTGACACACAAAGTTTTAATTTGATGTAAAATGAATAGAAGTCAATTACTGTATATAGTGACTATTAAGTCTAATATATATACCCTAGTAAGCTATAGTACTTTTTCCTTTGGGAAGGTACCATCTGTGCAGTCTGCAATTTTGTTGAAGAAAGATGTTGAATCTATTTAATATTTCTTGAAAAATAATTGATTTCTGTGCATTTTTTTTCACACTGCATCAAATTAAGGTTGATTACGTCGATTAAGCATCATGAGGTGGCGCGTGAGGGGTGGTTCCCTATTTTTTATTTATTTATTTTTGTTGTTGCTGGGAGTTGGAACCCTATTAGTTAGGTTGCTTAATATTTACGCTAAGTACTCTTTAAAATACCAGAATAGGGAGGATGGTGTAGGTCTAAGTTTATTAGATTGATCAGTATTGCTGAACTATGAAATATTTTTTTTGTATACAGGTATAACAGAATAGCTTTAGTGTAGTTGTTGTTTTAAACTTGAGTATGAACTTGCAGACTTGCAAAATGCAGCAAGATATTTTAAAAAACAAGTTTTGTTGATTAAAAAACACTATATCGGATTCATATCGGTATCGGCAGATATCCAAATTTATGATATCGGTATCGGTATCGGACATAAAAAAGTGGTATCGTGCCATCTCTAGTTTTGTGCTGCGTTACATGTAAGAAAGAACAAGTTTGGCCCAGGCCTCATTCTCAACATTGTCAGCTGTTATTGTGTAAAAATGTCTATTAAATGCAAGACATCAGTGATGTTCACATTGTGTTGTATCTTTTTTCTTTTACCTCGGTTTCTACAGCTTCTACGGCTGCAGCTCCCCCATCCCCAAACTGAGGAGTAAAGGCAGTTTCTTCTCACAGCAAATGGAAGAATGAGTCACAGAGCAGAGATACAATATATGGTGAATGCACTGCAACACAGCAGAATGTGCTGGTTTGGCCTTTTAGTTACTGTAGTTTCTATTAGCAATCGCTGAATTCTTCTTTTAATGCCATTATAAAGAAGAACAAGTCACAAACTTTAACATGATTTTTATTTTTCGTCTGCACTGACTAGAACACAGTGAAGGAAGACAGAGAAAAACTGACTTTAGGCTATCTCAGCTGCAGTCTAGCTGTCTTATATGGCTTAGCCCAGGGTTGTCAGTGTTCTCCCCTTACAGTAGGTCATAAAGTTTTACTGATGTAGGCAGCACCACCCTCAAGGCTAGAAAGTGTGAGTGTGAAAGTTTAAATGGCTATACATTTCACATTTTGCAGCAGTTTTTCTCAAGTTCAGCTTTGTCAGCTTGTCTTCAGGTCATGATTTAATTAAACTGAACCACAGGGATCTAAACTGCTTCACCTACTTGACTCCGGATTTCCCATTATCAACAATTTTGAAATCGCACCGTTTCTGTCAGTTATTTACTGAAGGAAAAAACTGCAGATAAATACATGAAGGGAAAGGATTTAATGACTGTGGAAAGTTTATAGACCAACATATCCAAATGTTTACGCCACAGATCAAAAAACATTGAGTTAATAAAATTTTTAAAAACTCAAAGATGAAAAACTGCATTAATAAAAGAACATATCCACGTTCTCCGAAAAACAGGTGGTGAGATGTGCTCTGATCTCTGTATTGGCAGCAAATATATACAACATGCACATGAAAAGCAATAGTTGATGTTCATCCTCTCAACTGGAAGACGTTTCAGTGAACGCACATTTAATGCGATTGAAGTGAAGATCTCACTTTCTTTGTATTTTAACCCTTTTACTTAAAATATATAGATGATATATGATTGAAAGCAATCTTAAATTTGTCATTGGAGATCTGACAGATTAAAACAAATTCTTAATAAATGCAAATCTTCATGTTTTTGGATGCTGCATGTGGTGTGGTTTTGTCAGGAAGCTGCAGAACAATCCATCCAGAAACTGTCGTTTTATGTCAAAGAATCATTAGAGGAGCACTGGTTGCTTAGGTCCAGCGGCTGTAATAATTATGCAAATTGTGCATAATCAATGCACATAAATTATGATTTTGCATTATGATTAGCAGTTTGTATCCTTACATGAATACAGTCCTATGCCCAGTTTGCTTCCCCAAATGCTGCATGCGCATGTTTTACAGTGAGCTGGCTTACATCCCAGCACAGCAGAGGATACCATGTGGATTTAACCTCAGTCAGCAGTGAGTTTGCTTGCAAGAAAAAAGAGAAACGATGAAGTTTAAGCGAAACCATGCCTGTAAAGTGTGCAGATATCCAAAATTGGATTATTCTATATTTTCCTGAATATATAATAATCCACTGCTCATTAAGGCTCCAGCTGACACTATCCATACATTCATTCAGTTGTCCCCCATTATTGCCTTTTCATGTGACCACAGATAAGTCAGCTGTGCTTCTCTCCTGCACTCCAACATTTGCCCCTGAGTCTCATAACAACAGTGACTTGGTTTGGAGGCGGCTAACGATGTGATGGAGCGCTGGCTTCTGTGCTTCTGTGGGAGGCTGTATTCTGCTTGATTTATCCTCATTAGGTGCAGTGCTGAAAGATAGCAGCTGAGAATGCTCCAAACACGCGGTGAAAAGTGCCAATACAGGATGTCAACAAAAATTATGACACAGGGGAAAATGGGTAAATCAAGCACAGCTAAGTGCAAGTGTACAAATGACCAGCAGAGAGAGTTCTTTAATTAGTTTGTTTTCACTAATAGAGTGCATTAAATTAAAGCTGATTCAAGCTGCACGCAGTATAATAAAACACTATAATATGCGAGTGCTACTCTAATGTAAAATGCAAGCAATTTTGTAAGCTTTCAGGCATAACAACATTTAGAGAAAATTAAAATCATGAAAACTGGGTCTTTGTGTGAAAGGCAACGCAGCCGTGATGTAAACTTTTAAAAGCTGATATGCTCAACTTGGAATAAAATAAATGTACTTTCAGTTTAGCTCTCATTTATACCGACTAAATAGATTAATACAGCATCTACAGTAATACCAATCTGTTATGTTAAAGAGAGCTGAGCGTGAAGGCATTTTCCTGCCCTAATCTTGGCTACAAGGTGTGGGTAGTGAGCAAAACAATCATAGTGGCAGAAAAGAGATTCTTCTGGAGGGTGTGCGGGCTCTCCCTTGGAGAAAGGCTAATCCCACTTGTCAGTCGTTTGGGAGGGTGTCCGAGCGCAATTACTACACCAACCATATCAAAAGGGAGCCAACTCAGGTGATTCTGCATCTGACTAAGAAGCCTCCTGCATGCCTTGTAGGCGATGTGTTTCTGGCATGTCCAACTGGGAGGTGACCCAGGAACAAACCCAGAGTACAGCTCTTGGCTGGCTGGGGAACATCATGTGGCTGGGAAGAGGCATCTCCACAACCTGGAGTGGGATTAGTGGTAGCAGGCAGATGGGTGGATGGACTACAGGTTGACAATAGGTGGCATCCCAGTTTCATAACAAAATCTGTGATAAGTGGGTTCACAACACAAAAGATATTAGTTTACCAGTAAAGGCCCTTCCACTGTTGACGTGCGGTATTCTTTCATTCTGGCCTTCAACCTTACTTGACTATTAAGATAGATGAAATCTTAGCCTGCTAAAAGATGACTGGTCAAGACAACTGAGAATAAAAATGTTAAAACTAGTTTCCTTTCCTCATTAATATTCATAGATTATTTGACTGTCAACTTGCTCTTTGCAGCTTTCCAGGATTCCCATTCCTAAAATATGCTCAGAAAAAATATCTGAAAAGACTTGGCTGTGCTATAAACGGTTGAACCTTGTTATTATTGATGCTGTGTATTTGGAGCTGACTCCATTTGTTGAGCTGCTACAGTGTTGTTTGCAAAGCCCTCATAGTGTTGAGGCCCATTGGAGCCTTTTCAAGCTTGATCACCTGACATGGTGAAACAGATAAGTTTTCCCTTTTGTTTTGCTTCTACGGATGCATCGAGGACAACATAGCTGACTGCAGGGCAGAAATTCTGCAGAAGGCTGAATTTCCATACTAGAACAGTCATATCTGCTATAACATGTTCCCCTCTCTCTACTAAATGAAAGAGCAGCATGGCAGCTTGGTGTTTTGCACTGTTGCCTGACATTAAGAGGAACCTGGGTTGAGATGCATATAGGACCCATGCTGTGTTTTTGTAGATTTGCTTTCAGTGCTTTGGTTTGTCCTCTCATTGAACAACATGCTACGGTATTACTGTGTATTTAGGCCCGAGGCACTTTAGCAGAAAAGATTCCTAATCAGGAGTTTCACTTCCTGGTAAAATGAACGTTAAAAAAATAAAGGTTTGTATACTTTATAAATCTACATTCACTGCAAGATTATTTCTGGATGATGTTTAACTTGATCCCACCAATACTCCATAACAAATCCACCATTAAACTTTGTAGTGGTTCATGGATCATTACCCTGGTAATACAGTGCAAAGTGGTGCGATCGTATCTAAAAGTGCTCTCATTTATTTATATATGATGACTGGCCGAACATGTCCAAAATAGATTTCAGAGTTAAAACTCAAAGATTGTAAACTCTTACGAGGATAGGCGAACATTTCCTGTGGCGATTATAGATCTAACACGCATCCGTGATAGTTTGTTTACCACATCTGTAGAATTTTAGTTCAGCCTGACCAATTTCAGAGCACAGCTCCCTGGGAAACAATTCAGCACTGAGTGGATTATCCTGCGGTCAAATAAAGCGAAAGTAAATGGGACCAGAGGGAACACTGTAAGCAGAGAGTTAGGATACGCCCCGACTTCATCTAATTGGTCCGCAGGGAGCAGCTAAGGGTGCCTTACTGTGAAACAGAGACCTCTGAACAAGGAAACAGGGCAACTTCAAACATCATTTAAAATACTGGCCTATATTAACTTTCAGAGTCTGATTTGTTTTGAGGGCAGAGAGTCGACACCCACCAGTGTGAGCGTGGCTTCAGTCTCAGTTTGTGTGCAGTTCAGTGTCATTTTTTATCCAGGCTGTAGCAAACCGGGGTCATGGGAGCTATTTTGTTCACAAATGTGAGACAGGTGTGTTTTAGCTAATGAGCTGAGAGACAGCACACAGTTTCATTTGATGCATAGATTATTATTTTTTTCTCCTTTGACTTTTATTCATGTTTTTGGAACTACAAACATCCAAACTACAAACTTCACTGTGTTGATGTTGATTTATCTTTATCTTTTATCAACAAACAAATAACAGTTTATGAAAAACAAGTACGCTTTATAAATATTTTAAAGGGTGAGATGGTGAGTTTTCTTTTTGACTAAGTGCCAGACAATAAAAAATTAATTTAAAACCTATTCATATTTAAATATTTATATTTAAACACAGTTTTTGATAAAATCCATGGGCGCTAAAACCAAACTTAACAGGTAAATTCTATCTTTGCCCTTTTAAGGCAAGGTGAAGTCTGCTAATCCAAAAGAAAGCCTTTCTTCTTGTGTCCACCAGCGGTGTGTGTTGGATATGAGAATGTATTCCAGACCACCTGCACAAAATGACCCAGAACAGAAGAGTTTATGGATAGAAAGTGATGGATTATTGATCCCTGAATCCATACGAGAGCCAAGAAGAATGAAATGAAATCTTGCTTGGAGCAAAACCATATTTAGCTACCCTGAAACATACGATGTGTTAGTCCATCTATCAAAACTTTTCAATTTTACTTCTGTGTGTGCGAGCCAGAAAGTTTTGGCTTCTAGCTCACAACTAAACACTCAGTAATTTACTAATAACAGATGGTCAGTATGGTTTGTTTAAAATCTTATCTAAACAGTAAATGGCCTGTATTTGTATAGCGCTTTTCTAGTCCCTAAGGACCCCAAAGCGCTTTACACTACATCCAGTCATCCACCCATTCATTCACACACTGGTGATGGCAAGCTACATTGTAGCTACAGGGGTGCACTGACAGAGGCGAGGCTGCCGGACACTGGCGCCACCTTGCCCTCTGGCCACCACCAGCAGTACGCATTGGGTGAAGTGTCTTGCCCAAGGACACAACGACCGAGACTGTCCAAGACGGGGCTCGAACCAGCAACCTTCCGATTACAAGGCGAACTCCCAACTCTTGAGCCACGATCGCCACACAGTAGACAACTGAATTTTTCTGGATTGTTTTCAGCAGTTTGTTAATACAGGTTTGCTTTTAAAATGACTACTTTCCACAGCAAACTAAATACGCAGGGGTTGAAGTGGGATTTGGCAGGTGGGAGAACCTGGGGTTGGGTGTAGTGGTGAGGACAAGAATTACTCAAGAAACAAACTCATGTGAACTCATGATTTTTCATTACACACAGGCTGTGATCAACAAGACATTACCAGATTACCATATACATAAATTTCATTGTACTTCTATAGATAGATACCTTAATGTAGTGCATCACTGTAAACTTTATCATAGTACTGCAAACTATGCAACCTCTGAATAACTAGTTTAGCATGAACCTCCACAAAAACATAATTAAACCACAAATCTTCTAAGTTATGAATCCAATGAACTGATTTAAAAATTCTAAGATGAATTAGGCAATTACCTAGAAAATTTAAATTCCCAGTTCATTTTTTTTTTATATAATTTTCCACTCGCTGAGGGGTCAAAAATAATCCCTTTCTCTCTTCTTAAAAATATATTTTTCTCCATCTCTCAGTGCGGCACATTAATATTTGTTTCTCTACCGTAGGAACACAGCAGCTGTACTTTAAGCTCACGGACACATTTTGTGACAAATTGTGCAGAAACATTTTGTCTGTTTGAAGATATTTGTTTGCAATAAAAGTTACCTGCCACTTAAAAAAAGTGCTACTTCATGCTTTAGTAGCCAACTAGATGCTTCAACTTTACCATGAACTTGCATGAGAGAGACAGAGGGATGTGTTACAAAATGCTCAAAGCTTCTAAACCAGGATTTCACAAACCACTGGGTGATGCCTGTTGCTGTGGCATCCTTTGGTTAGGATGCATCACTGGTTAATTTGACCTGTTGAGACTTGTTGCCTCAACTTTTAATTGAATATGAACCACAGCGAGCAAACGACGTGCCATTCACAGCTGAATGTAGCGTTTAAATTAAATGTGACACAATGACGAATCACCAAAACTATGTTTACAAGCCCTGATTCATTTTAAATTAGGCAGTAATTAGACTAACAAGCCCAACAAAATAAATGTTTCCTCTCAGCAAAACAAAGACAACAAAACTGTGTGATTGCACCATAAAAAGTCTCTATCCGGGGGTCCTCAGCATGATAAAAAGAGAAAAGTTTGTAAACTGCGGTTCTAACGCAAAGTGGAGGTATTCGTTTCACACAGTGTTTGATAGATTTTCAAATTAAATTGGTGACTTAGGAATAAGGCGGTGATGTGAAGTGCGCAGAGGCTCAGTGATCCGGCGTTACACCAAGTGTTCCTCCGCTAATGACTGTTTATGGAAGGCTGCCTGCGTGAATCAATGTTAATGACTTTCTGGGAAAAAGCTTTTTGAAGAAGCTGTCGCCCTCAACGAATATGAGGACTTTCTTGCAAGAGCTCACACACATCTATGTACACACACTAGCGCGCGCACACACACACACACACACACACCACAATTTAAAGAAACTCAGTTCACATCGACACGACTGCAAAAGCACCAGATCTTCAAGTAAGAAAAATATTGCATGTGACAGCTTGTGTGGTTGTGAATATACGGTTTTAGAAAAAGTATCGTTGCCTGTCAGACTTCCACAACACGAGTAAACCACAAATGTATTCATCTACATATGCAAGTGAATATACACGTACAGATGCTGTGTGTGTGTCCTCTTCATCCAGTTTGCAATGCCCCATTTGCCATCTCATTTGCTCACTGAACCACATCTCTTTGTGTATTGCATTGTTTTCTTTCCCCCACCATCTCTAATTAATGTTGCCTCTGAGAGAGTCGTTTGCCTCTACATCACCGCTGCATGCTCTTTGGCTAATTACAGCATGGTACAGGGAGATAAATGAGGAGTGATGCAGGTCAGAGGCTTTGTAGTTAAAAAAGATCTCCAAATCTCACTTTCACGTCTCTGCTGCTGCAGTGAAAACATTTGCTCGTCAAAATATCACACAGAGAGTAAAAGCAAAGTTCCTTTGCATTGCTCACTTTGAGATATAATTACCTGTACTGGAGTAGTTTTGTGATGATTCTCACATCATTTTTCATCTGAGTATTTATTATATAGTAGACAATGAGTTCACCATTTTGTAGCTGTGTAGAAAGAATGGTGGTGCATTGGTTAGCATGGCTGTGTCGACTCTGGCTGGGGCCTTTCTGTGTGGACTTTGCAGGTCTTCCCCGTGTTTGCATGGGTGCTTTCCTTGTACTCTGGCTTCCACCCACAGTTCACAGACATGCAGTTAGTGGGGTTAGGTTAATTGGTGTGCATGTGAGTGCAAATGGTTGTCTGCGTTAGCCCTGTGTCAGATTGGGTATTCTCCAGACTTTGAGGGCCGGTGTCCTGCAGGTTTTAGATGTGTCCTTGATCCAACACAGCTGATTTAAATGGCTAAATTACCTCCTCAACATGTCTCAAAGTTCTCCAGAGGGCTGGCAATGAACTAAACATTTGATTCAGGTGTGTTGACCCAGGGTGAGATCTAAAACCTGCAGGACACCAAGTATGCAGGGTCAGACTGCTCTTCCTATTAAGTTGCAATAAGTCACTTTTTCCCCTCCTTATTTACCTTCATCTTGATTATGAGTATTGACACACTTGTATGTGTCAGGTGACGGCAGAGAGAGCACCCAAATACACAGGCTATGTACTATAAAGCAGGATGTATGGATTATCCAGGTAACTTCAGCCTACTGGGGTACATCACTATGGTAATTTGTGCTGGAGACCTAACCAACCCGGGAGTCACTGCAACATTTAAGACTGATAGATACTCAAGCACAACTTTATTCCTCTATTTTTTTTCTTTTTGCCTGCAAACAATTACTCAACAATTCCACTTGTAAATTGATTAATATATGATCCTGAAGCAGGCCAGCTATTTGTTGATCTTATATCAACTTTGCACAGCCGATGCCTACATTTGAATTGTATTTACACATTTAATCTTTAGTTGCTGTCAGACTAAACTCCACAGAGGCCGCAGCTGAAATAATAAAAACTAAAACTGTCTCACGCCCGTCTAAACATTCATTTAATGGAATAGCAATTGCAATCCAGATTTTCCCGTTTCTTAATGACAGAGCTGTGAGAAGTCCATTAACACACACAGTGTAAATCTTTGTTGGCTTCAAATAGGCTAGATTTACTATTAATATAGCAGGCCTCTTTCAGTCTCATGGACCAAAGATTCAAGCTCACACACACTCACACAGTGCTTTCAATACTATACTACTGTTCAGTGCATTTCCCGTCACATACACTCATACCACCGATTCATCTGCAGTTGTGTTGCTTTCAGTCTGTTTCATGTGTTTAACTTCTTCATATTTTTCTGATATCTTCTTTTTATCTTCCTTTGGAAGATCAGTCTGCTGCCAGTAGACCCGTCCATGTTTGTGATTGGCTGCTGACTCTGAAACTTTCAGGTAAATCTGCTCATAGCTAGATGTGACGAGACTCTGGGTTAACTCATTGCATTGATGGCTACCTTTGTTTGACCTCTTACTGCACAGGTCTCAAACTCCAGTCCTCGAGGGCCAGTGTTTGAAACTTTTCCATGTGTCCCTGCTGAAACACACCTGAATACAATTAGTAGGTCATTAGCAAGAACCCAGCAAGAACTGCATGCTGAGGTAGCAATTTAGCTCACAAATGAATGAACATGGTGCAGTAAAAGTACTTTTAGAAATACTTTTTTTCCCTCTTTTTAAAAACAAACAAAAAAACAAACAAACAAACAACTTAAAATTGTATTTAAATTTACTTGAGTGGGGTTAGGGGTTGCCACCTCGACATGCTGTCAAGTCTTCCTAATGACCTACAAATTTTATTCAGCTGTGTTGCAGGAGGGACATGCAAAAGTGTCAGGACACCTGCCTTCGAGGACTGGAGTTCGACACCCCTGATATCAGGCTAAGTGAAGCCAGATTATAGAAATATAACCTGGGTATTTCAAACTTGCTTCACTGTGCAGGGCCAGGTCTCAAACTCAAGAAAAATGAACAAGAAATGAGCCTCTATCAGAGATGCAGACACAGGTGGAAACAAGCAAACAACAAATACCAAAATAAAACAGAAAACTGAAAGATGAAGAAACCAGCAGAGAGAACTGTAACTGTAATAGTTACATGTATATTCTTAATTTGTTAATTTTTTACAGGGAGGCACAGTAACAAAACCTAAGAACTAGAAATCAGGAAACACAAAGGACTGTACCATTAGAAAGACAACATTAAAGAATACTGATAAGTCAAACTAGATCATCAGGCTCAGGTACCCTAACAATGCTTTGGTGTGACCCAGCGAGTATGTAGAAATGAAGGAATCTATTACTATAATAAAGATTTTCAAATGCCACAGTGTAATTTATATACTGTATTTTTTGGAGTTCATTTTGGAACATTTGGCTGTACTCTTCATTATTTCTACACTCTGAGTGTAGAAGACGCTGTCACATCACCTGAGTTTCGACTTCTCTCCACTGGCTTTACGTACGTCTTAGAATTGATGTGGAGATTCTACTGAAGCCCAAAGCTGCAGAGCAGAAATGTTGACCTCTTATATGCCAGTTTGAAGCTCTGGATCCTCAGGTGGATCCTTGTGGCTTCTCCCCTTGCAGAACTTGCAATTGTCAAATAATTGGGATCATGTTTTAATGTGTGAATAAAGACACAATTTGGACCCATGTTTCAATAATGATTTTCTCATGTTTTGATTGAATTGCTTCCTATTTTTGATTAATTCATATGAATGATTTACACGCACATAGTGATTCAGCACACCGCAGCAGCCTGTGGTATGCCTACAGGCACATTATTCTAAATGATGGTTTCTAAAACCCTGACAGTATGCTAAACTACAACGCAACATTTTATCTCTGCATTTTAACACATATCTCTATTTTGTAGTCCATACATTTTCAAAACAGGCCCTTTGCTTTAGGACATTTGAACAAAAACACATTAAAGCCACCACTGAATGAAGAGGCAGGAAATTATATCATTTATAGCACTACGCAGGGGTTACAGTGTGTCAGAACAATCCCAAACAGTGTTTTTGGTGCAGAGCCATATGGAAAAGAAATAGTAAAAACTTATATGATTTACTCATGAAAGTGGCCACTTTCTCATTACTTTCATATATTGTTTTAGTAAGTATCCAAAACATACAAGTTTCATTATATAATTTTTCAAGGGATCTTATGTGTTTTCACTCTTGTATGCTTTTCATACAAGTTTCACACAAGACAGATACAACTTTATAAGATTTATATATATATATCTTTTCCATATGGGTATGTACAAGTTGTAGTCATGCTAGCAGAACAGGGATGAGTATAAAGGCAGTAACATTTTTAAGTGGCAGGTAATTTCAAATCTATCATCTCTAAGAGCTCAACAAGAGGTTATTTTTAAAGGTAGGGACTGCAGTTACATGTGATTAATCTGATTAAAGCTTACAAGTAACATTCTCATTGCTTTATTAAAACACATATTAGATCTACACAGATTTTTTTTAATGTTTCATTTACATTGGACTGGTTCTTAAATCTCACTTTTCTACAGGTTGACTGTGGTTCATCTACAACTCAGCCGCAAAATGTTGAAAGTCCTGGGAAACAAACTGAAGTATACTAACTGTCTTATTCAAACGTTGCATGAAAACACTGGATAGCTTAGTGGTTTAAACTCGTCTGGGTAGTTTGTAGTATTTGGTCAAGTTTACAGGAATGTTGGAGTGATGCAGAGCAGCTGTGTTGTTCATGGTCAGTGTTAGATTTCATCAAGCGTAGCAGATATCATGTGAAATTTTAGGGTGATGATACTGATGTGATTCACTCGCTGAATTTCAACTTTAGTCCTGATAGCTGATGTGACATCAGCTTACAGCTTGTTGAATTCTGTTGGCTCAATCCACATAAAAGAAGGAACACAGGTGAAGTGATAAGAGCCTGTATGCAAATTCTACAGAAGCTCACAACAGAAATGATAATGACTTTTTCTGAGTGGTTTTTTTTCCCTGCCCCACTAAAACTGATTTTATAATTCCCCGACCGAGCTTAACTCCTGACACTGCTTATTTTCCTGTTTAAACGTGGAAGCAAATCATCCATCTCCACTGTAGGCAAGAGCAAATACAACTTGTTTGTGTTTTACATAACAGATACTCAAGCAGACCAAATTCATTAGAATT
Source organism: Mchenga conophoros (assembly GCF_057382185.1). Classification (NCBI taxonomy): domain Eukaryota; kingdom Metazoa; phylum Chordata; class Actinopteri; order Cichliformes; family Cichlidae; genus Mchenga; species Mchenga conophoros. The sequence goes on along the minus strand of NC_140546.1, from coordinate 6,057,045 downwards.
TATTTTTTATTTAATTATGGTTAAAAAAAAAGAATTTAAGCTGAATTAAGGTATTCTCATGTCTTAATATTATTTTAGTGTGATATTAATATGACGTGAGGTTCAGCTACTTTTTGCTTTAATACTTTAATTAGATTTCAGGGTGAATACGTTTTCACTTTTTCTTGAGTAAAGATGTTGTATCAGTCCTTCAACTTTCATCAGACTCTTTTTTCCAACCCAGATATCTGTACTCCTACGTAAGTGAACAATGTCTGTAATTTTACCACTTCTCTCAGGCTTGCTCCACTCTAGAAAGTGGAGTGAGCCTGACAGAAGTGGCTTTGCTCTTTCTCGAAACTGGCTTGCGGATTGGATGTAGTCATAGAAACTGCCGCTGGAGGGGTGTTGTTGCTGTTTGGGGGGGATTGGGGGTTGGGGTGGGCAGCTCTCGTCCTGCACAATTGGCATCAGGTGATGCTCTGTCCTGCACAGGCAGGTGCGTGAAGGTTTAAGTGCATGTTTGCACTGCGTGAGCTTGTAAAACTTTGGTGTACTTGGTGTGTGGGTCTGTGTGTGCATTCATGTAATGATGCATGGACAATGGATTTCTCACAATGTGTATGTGAAAGAAAGATCTTCTTGTATCATCACCTTGCAAAACAAGTGCGTGGGCCTTTTCTGGATGCAGAGTTGTGTGTGTGTGTGTGTGTGTGTGTGTGTGTTTACCATATTTGACAGCCATATCCCTTTACATTAGCATTCTGTTCTAGCCTGTGTGTGCATGATGCAGGGTTTTTGTGGCCACAGTGTTGTGCGGTTTTGTGTGTGTGTGTGTGTGTGTGTGTGTGTGTGTCAGCAACCCGTCTGTTATCACATCAGTATGCTGAATTTGCACCAGGTCATACATTCTGCATGCCTGTGTGTGTGAGTGTGTGTGTCCATCTGTGTGTGGGTGGTATTAGCTAAAGGCAAGATGAGCTTAGACTCACACTTAAGCCGCTTCTCCACATCAGGGAGCAGCTCACCTGGAGCTCAGTGTTTTGTGTGTGTGTGTGTGTGTGTGTGTGTGTGTGTGTGTGTGTGTGCGCGCAGAGCTGTCCTTAGCTGTCACAGAAGGACCAGATGTAGAACAAGGTGATGATTTGACAAAAAACAAGCTTGGACAGACAGAAAATGTAAATCTAACTAAGAGAGCATGAAAGCTGCGCTCGTGCTTTCTGCTAGACTAAAAACAACATTTAAGAGCAGCGCTACAACAGCAACAACAAAAACATCCTTAATCCTTAAATTAAGGAGCCATCTATTCAGAACAAACACAACAAAACGCTGAAAAACCTTATTGCGTGGAATTTCTTTTTAATGCAGTCAGAGAACATATTGAAATATTAATAATACAAAAACTCAGTAAAGTGGAACCATTATGAATGATAATAGAACAGGATGTCCTGGAGGTAAAAGAGTAAACCAATCCTCCAACACTGTGAAATATTTAGATTAACTTTATTGTTCCCCTGAGGGAACAGTGGTCCCGGAAACTGTGAAGTACAGTAGAGATAAAAACAGTAGAAATTGGAGTTGAAGTGGTGATTCGGATCTTGTTTCCGTCGATCTTTACTGCCTGTGATGGACTCCTAAAAACACGCATGAAGGGCCACAGTGCTTACAGTTACCGTTTAAAAAGGTGGTATTCAGAATACAGTTACTTTTTTGAAACAAAGGGATTACACGGCGGTATTTTCCTGTTTCGTATGTTAGGCTATGCCCTCTCTATTTTTGGTAATTCCACGCCGGTGGAAACCCAAACAAAACATACATTAAGAGGCTCTAACGCCTGTGTCTCAGTCTCGCCGCCCATGTCACCTCTACTTGCATAATAATAACATAAAGAAATATCATTAAAAATTATTATTCAAAAAAGTATTTAATATGAAGGTAATAGCTTATGAGTCGAAAAAGTACGAGTTGTCACCAACCAGAAACGGGAGATGGAAGCATGTAAATATAATAATAACCACTGCAGCCAAGAAGAGTGCCTGACGAGCCCAGTTGTAAGTAAGCTGTTAAGACTCGACTGTACACTGTGTTCGTGTTTTCCTCCAAAACAATAAGTTTCGTTGGAGCAGCCTTTCAACGCCTCTCTCTGTCTCTCGCTAGCAAAGTTGACCCAGACAGCAAAGTAAAGCTAGTTTTCAGCTACGAGCCTGACACGAACCCGACGTATTAGCCAGAGGTCCCTTTACTACGGTTTGGAGCCATAGTAAAGGGACTCATTTTATATTAAGATTTAAAAATCTAGTTGGTATTGGTATGCCGAGTAACCTTCAGTAATAGTAATAAATCACACAGCAATAGGACATTCATGTAGTAGTAAAAAGCATGACATCATATTAAGTAATCCAAAGTATTAAGAATACGTTACTCTCACTGAGTAACGGAACGGAATACGTTACAAACCTTCACAGACAAATACGTTACAAAATACATTTTGGGGCATGTATTCTGTAATCTTTAGTGGAATACATTTTAAAAGTAACCTTCCCAACACCGACTATCAGTGTCCTAAAATAGGGTTTAGAAATGATTCATACAGTTGGAATTCGGACAAATTGCCCTATCCATTGCCCATGCATGATAAAAAACACATTGACATTCTGAAAAAACTAAACTTTTACCAAGTACGTTGAATTTAAAATAAATCTCATGTGAGTGCAATAAGTACTGAGGTGTGTTCAGCCTGAGAAAAAAAATATTAGAAAAAGGCTAGAATGGCACGCTCCCAAGTTAAAAAACCCCCCCACAAAAAAAGAGATCACAATCTTCATAGCAGACTGTTAGGCTGTATCTCATTAGGTAAATTGCTTTCGGATATGAAAATGTCCAGTCATCCATCTGGACTTAGAGCACTTTGTGGCTGAGCAGGTTGATCTCTCTATTGGGTGTAATTTTTCATTATCTTCCGTGCAATTGCAGGGAATACCCAAGCCATCTGGAAATTAAAAAACACTATGAAAGACAAAGAATGCACGAACCAGACTGGCTTTCTTTGATAATACCATATCAGAGTGTTTGTAAGCGCCACAGTTAATTGACTTCAGCAGGTTCATGTGCTCACCAAGCCTCCAGCTGAGACTTCCTAATGAGGTGTCCAAATCATCCTGTGTGAAGAATGGGCGAGTCTACTCTGAGCCCTTGGTAGAGCTCTTCGCAAACATGCATACTAAAATGGTCCGATGCAAGTACGTTGCATTTATGATCTGTCTGAACTGCATGTAGAGTGCATGCAGCATTGCAAACCCCTTCTCTGTCAAATTTCAAACGTCTCTAAGCGAGAGCAAACCACTGTTACTTTACGTATTTAGGATTCCAAGATTTCTTGAAGTTATAAACATTTTTGGATATCGGTGATTTCTCCCACACCCCTACAACAACAAAACACCCAAATGTTCCCAAATATAGGAATCACACACAAGCTCATTCATGGCCCGGTTGTTCCATTTTCCTCCCACTTTCTCTCATAACTGCTTGTTTGGGGGTGGGGATATGTTGTTGGTGCTGGTTGCATGCTTCATTAAATTGCTGTGTAAAGTGCCAGACTGCTCTGTTAGCATCTAAATTTAGTTCATGGAAAATAAAAAAAGAAACATATTTTAAACTAAGCCTCAGTGAACTCTTTCAGCTGCCTGCCTTCACCCTCCTTCTCTCGCTCTTCTCATGTTTTTTTTTTGTCTCAGTGGGGAATCAATGAGCGATTAGAGGGAGGTGAAGTTTCATATCTTGTTTGGTCTCAGCGGAGCAGGCGCATCATCACTGCCATCATCGTTATTATGAACAGCAGTGGTGTAGCATGAGGCTGCTGGGGTTTAATTGGCTGCTCCGCTACATGAGGTTAGCCTCATTTGCGGGCCTTGTTATCTGGTTGAGTCTGTGTGAGAATGTTTGCGTGTGTGTGTGTGTTATGTCATCGAGGTGAAGCTGTAACAAGGTTTGCTGTTAAAGACAGAACAAACTTTAGCCATCTGGCTGCTTTGGCATCATGGTGAATTACAAGTTAACGCATGACTGACTCACAGGATAGTTCAAGACCTTTACAGAGAGATGCTGTTTTCAATTAGTGACTCTTAAAGAAATAAAACATAACCAGACTGCAGCCGATCAGCATGTTCGACTGTGTTTGTTTGAGCTGGATTAGCATGCAAGGCAGGCAAACGTGTTTAGTAACATGCAGAGTTAAAGTTCCCATGTTATTGAGGCATGCATGATTTCAAAGCTCAAATTAACAGCAGGACCAAGTGCAAAAACGTATTTCTAAGACTCACACCGGGCTAAACCGTGCTCACATGCATGTTGCTAAATAAAGTGCTTAATTAAATCGTCCCCTGTTATTCAATAAAAAGAAGCCCAGCAGGTAGCACTTTATTGACAAATTGGATTATCTATCACAGGGCTCAAATACTCAGTTGTGTGTATGGTACTTCATGAAATATGCAAGTGATGAGATACTTGCAGGTTGGGAGCAGTCAAAGGGGATGAAACAACAAATCTTTCACGCCCAATTCACTCACAGCAAGAAACAATGCAAGCATGGTTAGATTATGGGAATTGATTAAACACATTTTAATAACTTCTGAATGTTTTTCTGTGTTGAGAACAGGTCGCTCGATCTGAAAGTCACGTGCTGGGAAGAGTGAAGCCAAAGATTGAAGACTGTTTTACGCAGCATTCACAATAGTATGGACACCGTACCCGTCTGTTGTGGTGAAGGGTTAGGGTTATGACGATGTTTGCCACACCCTCTCCTCTTCCTTCAATTTGTGTCCTCATACACTCATCATAGGCGGAAGAACAAGTAGTTCCAACCATTCATTCAGACAATCCCAGTAATCGAGTTTCCTTCCACTGTGTTCCTGTTAATCATAAACTACAAATTTACCCCAAATAACTAAAATATCAGTATTTTAATTTTAGAATTGATTCTAGAATCTGTATTTCAGTAGCTGAGAGTGAAGCAAGGCAGTTAATTTTTAGTGGTTGGATCCGACCCTTACCTATGGCCATGAGCTGTGAGTTAGCAGATGTTCACACACACACACACACACACACACACACACACACACACACACACTTGTAACTTTCGCCTTGTCTCCCTCATGTACAATAGTACCAAATGCAATTTTTCCAACTATAATAAAGCATTTTATTCTATTTTGTATAGTATGTTATCCTGTTCTATTGTGTTTTTCTTTATTTTTACTGCTCTTAACTTTCTGTTGTGACCAAAACATTTCCCATGTGTGGGACTAATAAAGGTTTAACTCATCTCTTATCTTACTGAAAGAATAGGATAGTAGAGGCAGTAGAAACAAGCTTCCTTTATTTCTGGCTTAGTTTAAGAGAAAGGGTGAAAGCCTTCGTCATTAAACACCTCTAAAAAGGTCAGTTTAAGTGGTTCAGGTAACTGATTTAAATCTGTCCAGGACGCGTCCTAGGTGAGGTGTTTTTGAGGCCCCTACATGTACGTTGCATGTAGGTTGAAGCTGTAGTTATAAGACATTGTTATATAGTTGAACCCATTCTTGAACCCAGCATGCCTGTTAGTGCTGTTGTGGTTCACCTCCAGCTCTCTGACGCCTGTGCCCTGATGTTCTGGGTTATGGCAACAGTGAGGCCAACTCCTGACTTCTGAGTGAGAGAAAAAGATGAGTAAAAAACACACACACATAAATAAATAAATAAATAAATAATGAAAATAGTAATACTAATAATAATTAATATTACAAAAAAGTAAAGATGAAAAACATACAAGGGTCCCAGTGACACTTGAATCAGAGTCTCTTGGCAGCTTCAGTCATCGTGACCCTTCAAGCCTCCTGTTTTGTACATGAACATTATTTCCCAACAGAAATGAAAAAGGGATTGGACAAAACAACACATTATGTTCCAGGATAGGAACACTCTGCTGTTATCAAATACAACTCCCATGGTAATTTAATAGTTAATATGAGATTTCAGTCTGGACTAACAAGCTGATCAACAGTGCCATTCATAATCGTTGTATTAATCTGGTTTGTAAAGCCCAACTGCTGGTGGGACCATTATTTTTCCTCCATATTATATTAAAATCATATTTCTTGTTGTGTTGCCTCAGAAATAACTGTGTCTTGCAGACTCGTGCAACAAGAACATTACTTCTAGAGCTTGGTAGGAACATTTGGGGATTTAGGTAAGACTGTGGGTGTCTGGCTGTATGGACGACTGGGTGACTGGCTGGGCGACTAGCTGTGTGTGTGCTCTTGTTGTGCTTCCGCTCAGAGCCGATTATGGTAATAAGACCATCATGGGATTTGGAATATGGAGAGAGGATACAGTTGCAGTGAGCTGAGCCACAATGCTGCTGGTTTCAGAGGGGATTTATGCGTCTGTACGCTTTCAGGGTGAAGGCACGAGCTGTGTGTGTGTGTGTGTTTGTAGATTTCCTCTCCGCTTTCACTCCATCTTACTACACTCTCCTCTTGTTGTGATCTTCAAAATGCCACCCGTCTTTAAGTGTTTCTGCTTTCCTTCATGATTTTGCCATTTTCTTTCATTCACTCTCCACTTAAGATGAGTCATCACTCTTTCCATCTCCTCTCATCATGTTGCCTCATTAGCCTTCATCTTGCACCTCCGGCCTCCTAAAACACTCTTTCACCTCCCCCCATCCCCCCACTGCATTTTCTCTTTCTCTTCATCATCCCTTTGGCTATATTACTCCCTTCAGCTTGCATCTGTCCACTGCAGGATTTCTGATGTGGATTTCAGTGAGTAGAGCTGGTAGTGAGAGAGAAGGAAGGATGGGAGGAATGCCAGAGCAGAGGAAGAGGAAGGGAGGCAGAGTGAAGAGCAGAGGATTCATCGGAGAAACCCAGTGCCAGATGAGACATTGAGGGGGAAGTTTGGAGGGCTTTGCCCATCATTGCCAGATGTCAAACATGTTTCAGATGCTCATTACCCATGAATGAGTAGGTTTTTTTTCTCTCTTTATCTTTCTCTCTGTCTCTTTTACACACACACACACACACACACACACACACACACACACACACACACACACACACACACACACACATTTGAACAAACATCTGTGTTACCACAGTAGATTTCCTAACACCCATTTTGCCTGAATCTAGTGGTAGAAACAGTACAGGATGTTCTGTTCAAGCAATGCAGCATGAAAGGAGTGCATTTCCCAAAGTTAGCATCTCCTCATCTTTACATGAAGGCTGCAAAGAGATTACAGAGCAGCACAGTGTCTGCACACACTGAGAAATTAAGAAAAAAAAATTGCCGCTTCAGGGACTACACATAGTGTTAATGGGCGACTCATATTATGACACTTACGGCCCAAGAAATAGCTGGGTTAGCATGCTAATAGTTGTATTAATTGAACTAGAAGTCTTACTAGACAGTGGTGCTTTGAGCTAACTACAAAATGACCATAAATCCTAAAGATTACAGCGTGAGGATGCTGTTATTTAGCAGGTATAATGCCCGCAGTGTTTACCATCATTGGGTTTTAATTGGCAATAAGCTGAATGTCATTGAATATCATTTTGGGAAATGCAGCACTTTGCATGTTTAGATTCTTATCAGTCACAGAGGGTCATCAGGTAGGCATAAAATCCATTTTAGTTTCCTTCTGCAGGAGGACAGAAAGCCCAAACACAGAGAGTAAATGCATCCAGTGACAAGAAGAGGGAGTCTGTTAATGTGCTAGCTCTCCCAGAATGATTCCCTGATCTTAACGTCAGGAAGTCCTTCTAAGACAGCAGGTCTTACTTTTTCTGACAGATCCCATTTATATGCTGAGTCAGCTACTCGTGTTGCTGAAAAGCCAAGACTTTGCAAAAGTTGTTAGAATTCATTGTTTGCGTGAATATGAATGCATAAAACAAATTCAACTTAAGACAAAGCCACATTGGTGGTTTCTAGTCTTTATACTAAACATCCTAAAAAAATGTATTTGGTCAACACAAGAAATTTTTTTTACTTTTTCTCCAACTTTTTAAAACTACTCCAAATAGTAACAAAAATGGGAACAATGACAGGTCCTATCAGGCAGATTTGTGCTCTCTGCATTCACCTTTACCTCTCCATACTTGGCCAGTTCCTAGTTCCTGTCTGTCATCCATCCATTTTCTTCTGCTTGCTGAGCACTGATGGTAAGCAGGGTATTCCTGGCATATTTTCCAGTTCCTCCTGGGGCATCCTGAGACACTGCCAGGACAAATGAGATGCATAATCCCTCCAGTGAGTTCTCGGTCTACCCCAGGGAGTGTTGGATTTACATAAGGGAGCTCCGGTTCTAGCTTGTGGGACTTGAAAAACTAAAATGCACATAGAAAGGGGATTTCTGAAACTTGTGTTTCCTCTTCCAGATCTTCAGATTTGTCCACTTTGAGAATTAGCCAGCTGTGTGAAGACATAGACTTAGACATAGAATGACTGCTGGCATACATCCAGTCATCCACACAGCCATGGAAAGAGGTCAACATTTTGAAAAGATCATTTGCATTTTGTCCTACTTTCTTATTTTTTTTTATTCATTCTTCTTCCAATCATGGCCATTTTTTCCTTTTTTTCATCAAGACGCAAAAGACAAATTATTCCAATCTTCTTCTTTGCTTCTATTTTCTCTTCATCCCCTGCTTGATTTCACACAAATGCAGAATAATCCCTTACATATAGGTCTATTATGATGTTTCGCCACTTTCTCTACATCTTTGCTGCATTCAGCGGAAATGGAAATGTGGGTAATGGGAGTTCAACTCATATGTGATATGGAAATAACAGGAGAGCTATGTGGAGGTCAATGTGAGCTCAACTGGCAGACAGGACCCATTGTTCAGGGATTTCAAAAGGAAATACCTCACAAGTGAAGATTTCATTTCCTGTATTGTTGCTTTGTAATTTTTTAATTTATTTTTTTGTTCTTATGAGTTTTATTTTGAAATAATCAGCTCTGAATTCTCCATAAACAAACAGTGTAATTTTTAATTTTGCAGTTTGCACACAGTATACGTATGCATACTGTATAAGTTAGCTAATGTTGGTGTTATCACAGTGTTCAGTAACTAAAGTAGCAAAGCTGAAAATCTATGTGCAAAGTAGCTTGTGTGCAACTTGAATTAATTTAGTCGTAGTCCAAACCACTCAGTAAAGACAGATTTCCATCTAAAGCTACAACTTCATGCATCAGTGAGATGTAATGTATTACTTAGAGAAGTGCTGGTAGGCAGCTTTTACTGCCTTTGGAGCCAATTTCCCCTATTTTGAGTTTTTGTCATGGTCCCTGGGTTTTGTGTTGCTTTTTTAAGTTTTGGATTCCAGTTTTGATTTCATTATTATTCAACTCCATAGACTGTATAAAAGATGGATGTAGCTTCTGGGTCTGAAAAGTGAAGTCAACGGAGAGACTCAGTGAACCTGCATTCTTTTTAGTGGCATTACCTGTGGGTGCAGAAAGATTTCCCATCCAATAGAAATCTGTGTAAATTGCCATCTTATTGATTCCTGATGAGCTCTGGACTCAGTCACCCATTTCAGATGATACCGAATAAAACTAAACGTGCATTTTGTAAATGTTGGTGATTCTAAGTGTGAAAAAAGAGGATTATCTAGGGCAACGGTCCCCAACCTTTTTTGCGCCATGGACCGGTTTATGTCTGAAAATATTTGTAAATGCTGATAAGTAGTGTTCTGTGTAGAGTTCATGATGTCGATGATTGATTCATAATGGGTTACATAATTTCATGACTATATATTTAGTGTTAAAAATGTCTTTATTTGAAATGTAAAGTGTAAGAGCTGATGTTTCGTGAGACACAAGCAGATGTCTCTCATGAAGCGCGTTAAACTAAAGGTTATTGAAAGAAAAGCAAGAAAAGGACTTAAAGACACACAGGATCAGACCCAGGGAAACTTTAAGTTAACGATAAAAACGATAAAAAAAATAACGTTAAAAGCCAATAAAACCCCTGAAAACCATGAATTTCACACCTGAGCCTTAACTCTCGCTGCCCGGTACCAAACGACTATCGGTCCGTGGCCCACGGGTTGGTGACCGCTGATCTAGGGCAGTCATTCTCAAACTGTGACTCCCTCTAGTGGTACGCAGGGAAGTCTCCCAAAAAAAGTTATCACTTCCGACATAAAAGAAGATAGAAAACCAAACAGCAGTGACGTTTGTAGGGTTACTGAAGTTGGACTAGCTAGTATATAATGACGTGCTATGTGGTGGCTAGCTACTCAGCTATGTTAGCATAATATAAACACAGTGAAGCTGGAGGATGAATACTAACTTTTTTCCGCTCGATAAAAGTTAACGTGAGAGTTTCTGGCAGTTAGGGAGAAATGTAATCGCATAGCAGGATGCTGTAACTGGACCAAACTTCAGTCAACTGAGATAATCCATCCACAATACGAGGCCCAGCAGACTATGTATGTTTTTTTGGTTTCTTTTCAGTTTGTCCTACAGACACTTGATAAATGTACTTTAAACTTAAATCTGAAGCACCACCGATATGCAATATCACTAAAAAGTGATGTTGGCGTTGAGTGTAACATACCTGCAGCTGTCAGATTTGATTAAATATCCACTGTAAAGCAGTGTCAGTGCTTTGTTTTTGTTGTTTTTTTTTTCTAAGTTATCGTTTGCTGTTTCATCTTTTATGGCTGTTTATTTTCTGCCTTCTTTTCATCTGCTTCATTTCATCCTTTCTTATCTTTCTCCATATGAGAGTTTGTTATTACCGAAATTAAACTGTCTTCATATCTCAGCACTTTTGTCACACATTATTTTCGAGAGACATTATAATTTGATTGTGATGAGAGTGTTTTGATTGTGCTGCAGAGTCCTCCTCAGTACATCTCCATGCATCCATCTCTCCCGCTTTCCTTCTGACATGCAGTCTACACAATTTACTCTGTCTTCTTTATGCTGCAACCATCATAATTTCCCAGGCTCCTCTCTGCATAAATTCTCTCTCCCATTTGCTTGCTAATACGCAGCCCCAGCCTGCACATAATTGTACTCATTTAAGCTTTTCAGAAGCTAAGCTTTCTTCCATCCTTCCATCGCTGGAGTGCCTCTGTCTCTTAGAGATTTCATATTTCTGTGCGCTGAAATAATCTACATGTCGACAATGGGGAACATTTTAGCATGTAAATGATACCCCCCTCTCTGTCTCATAAGCTCCTGCTTACCCTCCTTATTTGCATTACTAACTGCATCTGAATAAACGTGCGATGAGAGTGTCAGTGGGTTTGTCATTTCAAAGCCATTAGCCAGCCGCTAACACAGTGATTGAAAAGGAGATGAAGGTGCTTCTGTCCCCCTCATGGCCTCCGTTGATCTGTTGGTCTGTTTGTCCCTCCATCCTGCTGCTCTTCACATTCAAAATGTGGTCACTTCAGGTTACATCAGATATGCTTTTAACTAGAGCAGGGCGATATGGCCAAAAATATTTATCACGATATATATTTGAAAATTTGCGATAACGATATAACCGACGATATAATTGATGCGAGACAAAATACAACTCCACAACATTACTAGTGCAAAAAGACAACCTTCCATTTATTTTCACTTAAACAAGAAGCTGGTTTTTATGTACATTAAAGCTTTATAAAAATGTAACAGTGCAAATGCAAATTCCTTGCTGAAAGTTTAACCAAAAGGCATTTCTGGCTGACATATCCTGAGCATAACCATGTATAATATCCACTGAAGTTAAAAAGAGGTGCTTTGCAACATTAAACTGCAGTGTGCAGTACACATTTTTCGGACCATAAGGTGCACAGGATTATAAGGCACATTAAGCGAAACAAAGCAGTCAGATAAATCAAACTTTATTAAACTCATTCTTCTTGCTTCCTCCACTTCTGTAACATTGATTCATTAATGTTGAATTCTCTGCAGCTGCTCTATTCCCATGTTGTTGCAGTATATTAATAACTAACCTCGTATTGTGGATGGATTATCTCAGTTGTTCTCCTGACTGAAGTTTGGTCCGTTTACAGCATCCTGCCATGCGATTGCATTTGTCTCTAACCATGAAGAACCTTCACATTAACTTTTATAAGTGGAAAAGTGTTAGTGTTCGTCCTCCAGCTTCACTGCTTATGTTATGCTAACATAGCTGTGTCGCTAGCGATCACGTAGCACATCATTATATACCAGCTAGCCCAACTTCAGTAACCCTACAAACGTCACTGCTGTTTAGTTTCCTGTCTTCATTTATGTTGGAAGTGATAGCAGAGCTGTACGTTTGATTTTTTTTCAGAAATCTCTCAGTCAGAACATGCTATATCATGCTTAGGTAACTAGCGAAACTAGCGAGCTAACTTCCGCTAGCTTCCTGCTAACTTCTAACTCCGTTAAATGTAATAACTTTTGTTTTCATGGATGCCTGGAAGTTAAACTTTATAGTTACACCTGTTAAAGCAGCAATGCTGATCGTTTTATTAAAGATGAAAGAATTTAGACAGTTTTTAACTCTCAGTGATGCTGCAGAGTTGTTTGACATGAAGCATACGGAGCTTAGGACCCAGATTACTCCCAGATTTAAGAGCATCTTAGTCCGACAAATACGACAATAACGACGGCCGCTTGCATGTTCTGCAAAAAAATGTGCTTTGTTGTGTATCTGACGGACAAACACCAAACCAGTTCCACATCACTGAAGTTGCACCATTTTTACAAACCAATTCTGGTTCATCTGTTTCACTCAACGACCGGCCATGTGCGTATGAAAACAAAGGCACTGCGCATGCGCGTTTTACTCCCATTCTATCGCGATATTTCATTTTCCTATCGTTGCCTAACATTATACCGGTATTATCGTGAACGGTATAATATGGCCCAGCCCTACTTTTAACAATATTTCTTTTCAGCAGCAGTTTTTTTTTTTACTAGCAGCATTGTAGAGTGAGTGAGTGAGTGAGTGAGTGTGTGTGTGTGTGTGTGTGTGTGTGTGTGTGTGTTATTTTATCTACACGTATATCAAAACGTCAAGATTATCTACATCGCATTTTTTGAGATAATCCAGTGTGAATTAAACTATAACAGGGAAAGAAAAGCTATTTTTTCTGATTATTTTTGAATTGGGACTGTTTTTTCATTCAAAACTAAATGGCAAAACGATGACATTTTTTGGAGTTGGTATAGAAATTATGTAGCAACCTGTTACTGAAGCCTGCAATAACTTATTCTTGGCTGTCCAGGCGCAGTAGAGAAATACTATGAATATAGAATCTACATATTAGCTATAAGCTTTTCTGCTGGGTGGGGAAAAATACCAAATGCATTTCAGTAAGAAGTTTGCATAAGAGAAGGACATGTCTGATGTTTGGGGTGGGATCTTTGCTGGTGGTGGTCATTACAGGGCAAACTAAAGCCCTTTTTCCATTAGTACCTACTATCGATTCGACAAGGATTCAGCTCGACTCGTTTTCAATTCTATTCGAGTACTGTCTGATGCACATAGGTTCGTTATAGAAACGCAGTGAACATCCCGTGACATCATTTTTACCCGACACAAACGGCGATGTGTTGAGGCGATGTTCTACCTGCTGCTCAGTCTGTAGCTTTTTGTCAGACTCGGGGACCACAGGGTTGCTTCTGTGTGGAAATTTCCCTCGTTGTCGGGTTTCAAAAATGGTGGTTTTGAATTTTGTGAAGGAGACGCTCTCACGACTCATCAAGTGACACCACTGAGTAGCCAATCGTTAGCTTGTAGTCTGTTGCAGTCACATTTTTGGATCGCGCTGAATCGCTTGCAACCCTGGTCTAAATAAGCCTTTTTTTAAGAGTATTGACTTACTAAGTACGCTCTCTTTTATTTGCTCTAACTCTAATAACCTGCATTTGACATTCACTTTATCTTCTTGAGCTGTAAATATACAACTGAATTGCTCTGTTGCATGCCAGTCCAAGAAGACCCATAAGGAAAAGATATATATAAATCTTATAAAGTTTGTATCTGTCTTGTGTGAAACTTCTATGAAAAGCATACAAGAGTGAAGCATCCTAGGTGCTAAACCTGCCTTAGTGGATATTATACATAGAAATTAAAATTACCAAACAAATTTGCAGTTGATCAAATTACAAAAAGTAAAGCAGAAACTTCTGGGACCGCTACAAGGCTACCAGGATATACTGTCCCATTCTTTCTTCTCTCTTTTAAAGTTTCCTCTTCCATATGTGTCATTCTCCTCCTTGATTCCTCCACTTTCACCCTCCATCTGTCCGCTCTGTGTTTTTCATCATGACTATAATGCATCTGGGACCTTCTGGACCCTCAGCACCAGCAGTAAACATCAAACAACTCCCTCCGTCTCATTTCTCCCCACACTCTTTCTCCTACCTCCCATGTCTCTTAATCTTTATCTTCTTCTTCATAAGGAAATAGTTGTTTTTCCTTCCTTTCTATTAGACTAAATTAGAAACTGTAGCTTTGGCAGCAAGGATCATCCACTAGTTATGAGCCAGTAGATCTGGCAAAATTAAATCATCGCTATTAAATGTTAATGCTGGAACTGAAAAACCACATGATAACACACTGGGAAAAGTATTTTAAAGGCATAAAAGCTAATCTAGAAAGTCCTTTATTATCATTAAGGTGCCACATTGGTGGTCTCCAACAGCATTTTACTGTTGTCACGAAGAGATGGTTTCCTAATTGAATCTGTCACCTCTTGCTGTTTTGGAGGTGCCAACATGAGGAGATCATTTTCTTCTTCATTTCACTTTTCTCTCACTTTAATATGTTTGTGATTTAATGGCTGTTCCTGGTCTTCATGGAAATACAATCAAAATGTAACAAGTTCTGAAGTGAATGAATGAAAAAGTTAAAGTGTGAATGAATGGAGTTGGAATGGTGGATGTTATTAAATACATTTAAAAGCACCACAACAGGTGGTGCCTTACCTTTGTATTTTAAGGGCCCATCACTCAGTCGACTTGCTGGCTCCTGTCCGTCCATTTGACCACACCACTGGACATCAGCCTCCCTCGTCCAAACGACCAAACAATGTCCCTCCTCAATCCGGGTACACGGCACCAAAAAACTGTCCCGACTCGTGATTGAGGTGTGAGACAAATGACTACTGGTCCAAGTGCGTCAAAACAATGATTTTATTAAACACATGTGTGGAAAGATACAGCTCTATATTGTCAATGCAGATCTTCCGTCAAAACATACTTTCAGCATGGTTTTATTATGTCAGGGTTCACGCCCCTTCTCACGTCAGAAAAAAACATCACATGTATAGGTTATAATTAACGACAGTTCAACAAGTTTCTGTGTTCAACAGCATTTTCTCCTTATGTGGTTGTCTGGCCCCCCAGATGTTTCCTGTGGACCCTGGATCACTAGTTGCTAAGCAGAGACAAAGCTAGATGTCTTTCACCTTTACCCTACAAATTATACTTCATATCTATGTGTATGTAAGCGTGTTAGGCCTTCATTCACAGCATACAGGTCATTTCATCAATATATCAGTTCAGTCATAGCGCTGAACAACGCTTTTAACCTTCCTTAGACTATATGCTCAACTCTATCATAAGCACAAATGCAATGTGTAATAACCTGATTGAAACTGTATGTTTAATAAATGGAATAAATGTTTAATCAAATGACTCTGCTCAAAGCTAAATAAAAAGATATAAAAGAATCAACCTGATATAAAATGATATAATCCCCACAATGTTTTATAGCATTTCTGACATTACCGACTAAACTCGCTCTTTGTTATGCTAAAATGTATTGATTGAGAATAAAAATGATTATCATCACTGTCTGTGAGCCATACCAAAAAACAAAAAAGCTAAGCTACTGTACTCTCAAAGTCACAGCTGATTATTAGAAAATCACATAGATTCATTTTTCCTGTGAAAACACATCCATAACAGATCTTCAGACGGCACATGCTCCTTAAAAAAATCTACTATAAAGACTAAAAATGTCTAGAAAAAGTTTTACAAAGAATAACTAAAGAAATTTTCCTGAAGTGGAGATAAAGCACAAGAGATGGTGACCCTTTTCAAAGTGTCGATGAATTATATATGAAATAGTATGAAGGATTCAGACACGATCGCGGTTGGAGGATTTTCATATTCATCTGCACGATTAAAAGAAGGTGCTTAAAGCTGCACATCATGTTTAATTTTAAGGATGAATTCAGGGAACTTCACAACTTGTAAAATGACTGTACACTCTGTCCTGTGTATAGGTAAGTTAATGGGCTCATATACTGCAGTTTAATCAAACTTCAGTAAGTTGCACAAAGTCTATGTTTACACTTTAGGTGTTTTAAAGGTGATTTTAAGCAACTGGTGTGAAAAATACAAAGTTCAATTACAACAAGCTGTTGCCTCCTTGTGTTCTTCTACAAAAAGCATCAAGCCTGTTCGAGTGTCTGCTCAGTACTAAGACATCTGAAAGACAGACCTGACTTTTCTATTAGTCTTACAATAATAATAATAACAGACCTTTATATCCATTAATACATGCATGGTATTATGCATGGCCATTTTCTTAAAGGCAGATTCAGGTGCGTCAAATCATTGTGGGCTCATTACTGCCCCTGGTGGCCAGAATACTTTAGCAAGCTGCAGAATAAAAGAGGTTTTTAAACCATGTTCAGATTGTAAGGATGATGACAAAGAGGTTGATTTAACAAGCCTGTCTGAACGCCACCTCTGGCAAAGCTAGCTGCAGCTTCTATGGGAAGTACAGAGGGAGCAAACTGGGTATGAGCCTCCAAGCTTTCAAACAAGCTTAAACCATATGAAATAGTTTTATGACCACCTTCTCCCTCTGCTCTTGTCACACCTTTGATCTCTTTTTCTATTCTCCTGCTATTCCCTTGTTGTGCACCCTCCACGCTGTCTTTCTCCTGTTTGTCACCTCAGATTGTCAGGCTTCAGCTTGGATGCTGAATTTGGCAACGGCCCCATCCCATCTGTTAGAGGCAAGGTAGCTGACAGAGAGATATATAGCGAGAAAGGTGTGTAAGTGCGTGGGTGGGTGTGTGCATTGTGATGGCGTCTTGGTGTCAGTTTGTTGCCACGGTACATCTAATGTGTCACAGTGTAAAGATGCACTCATGGTGTGTGTGTGAGTGAGTGAGTGAGTGAGTGAGTGAGTGAGTGAGTGAGAGAGAGAGAGAGAGAGACATGGGAACACACTGCCTGTAGCATTTCAGTCCTGCAGGAGGCCCTCACAGGGTGTTTTATTGTATTCATGTATATGCTAAACATGCTCTCTTTGTCTATGTAAATAAATATGTATGAATGGAGGTGCAGGAGCTGTATCATAGCCACACATACCCAGAATAGACTACAGACATCACACATGCACAAGCACACACACAAGAATAAATAACTGTGCGTGGTGTCTGAGTTTGTGAAACAAAACATGGACTGAAGGTGTGAACAGTGAGAGTGCAAAGTTACCTCTGCTATTATATAACTTTGTGTAATGTTTACAATATTTCTGTAGTGTATGTGGCTCCTGAACGCACGCACGCACGCACACACACACACACACACACACACACGATCATCTTTTAAACTGATCAAACTTGAGGAAATGTCAACCATGCATCCTTTATCATGTTGCTCTGTAGCACAGTGCTGCCACTCTCTGGTGACTTCTAACCACTGCAGAAACACTTGGATGTATAGAACCGCTATTATTAATCCTCTTTTAATAATACACTGTCATTTCACGCGCCCCTTACAATCTATTTGCTTTTAATCTTTATGTATGTTTTTTTTTCTAGCAAATGAAACAAATTTATTAAGATAATTTTAAAAGTTTTAAACTGTGTTGTCTTATACTGAAGACATTCATTTCTAGAAATATTGTGAGACATTTATAATGCACTGACATTTTTTCCCGCTTGTTCTCACGCCTTTGAGAGATTCTTGTATCTGCTCAAACTCACACACCATCCAAATTCAGTTTGCACTATCCTAAGAGGACTTTTAAGAAGAATTTTATTATTTAGATGCACAATGAAAAATGTAAAAATTCAAAGGATTACTGGAATGCAAATTTATTACTGACCATTTTCTACTGTTGCTGGCAGCCTCCAAAAATCAGTCACCAGATCAGAGAAGACACTGAAAAATCTACTGTATCAAAGAAACAGTAGATAAATCCCCAGATTTCATTTTCTCCATCCCAGTGATGCTGTTCTGGGTTCATATACAGCATTTTCTGTTACAGTAAGATCATATTAATGAGCCCCATGTCCCCGGTACCGGGGGCAAAAAGGAGGAGATCACGTTTAATCGGTTATAACACGGGGTAAGAAATATAAGTCCAGACATGTGTGGTATCCACAGAAACCTCTGAATCTCAGCTAAAGTGTCATATAAACCATTTCTACAACCACCAAACACATCAAAAATAAGCTGTGATTAAACGAGCAGTTACGGAAATGCACAAAAGTCCGCTAAACAAACAAAACCGAACAAGAAATTCTGCAGACTTCATGTAACCGGCTAAAGAAAGGCTGGTTATCTTCCAGAGCTATTACTGACTCCACACACCAAGTTTCACCACGATCAGACCAAAATTCACTGAATGAACCGCAAAAGAAGACCACAAAAACACATTGCGGTGCAAATGCGCTAAGACAGAAATTGGCTTATCATCCCGATTTCCTCTTTATTTTCGCAGGTAGCCGGTAGCCACGTGATTTTCAGCAGTTACCACGGGTACCTAGCTGCATCAGAGCTGTTTTCCGTCAACAACCTCCATTTAGACCCACCTATAGACACGTGACTGGACAGATGTCACATGCAGTAAATTTGGGCCCACGTTGAAATGACATGAACGTGGCATTGTTACTGTGATCCTATTGGCTCAAACAATTAAAAAGCGGTGTCAATCATGCAAATTGACCAAAAGAAACCAAAGTTGCAGCCCCTCAGAGTTTAAAGTTTAAATCTGTGGTTAATTCTTCAAAAATATATATATTAAAAAAAGTATTTTTAGGCCTGTTAATAAAATTAATTAACTTCTGCTCTTTAATACCTAAAAATTCCAATTCCAGTCCAATTGTGTGCCAAAATTGGACATTTTTGTACAATGTGTGGATATGTATTGACAGTGCTGTAATTTTTCACCGTTTGGCATTAGAAACAAATATTTGCAAATAAATATTTTTAAAAGGGTTATATGCTAAAAAGTAAAAAACAAAAAACAAAAGGCAAGGATAAAATCTACTTACTTTTTCTGTGTTCCAGTCTCAGTAACTTTGACACAGTAATATCTGCTTCAGTATTTACACCTCTGATGAAATTTCACAAGTGTTAGCTTTATTTTGATACCAAGATTGTAAGCACAGAGTTTGTAATTGCAGAGAAATAATCAATTACATTTGGGCATTTCATTTTTGAGCAGGAAGCTCAGAAACCCCTTTGGGGCTTAAGAGGTTAACTGTACGACAGCCTCTGTGTTTCTCCTATGAAAATTTATTACCAGTGTGACCACCCTGACTCTCTAAAGAAAACCCTTTCTCCAGTCCAGAGTAATTTTTGGGGGGTGATGTAATATTGATGTAAGGCATAATATTATGATCTCGGAGGTCTTAGAAAAATGTGTGCTGTCCTGATTTAAAACAGCACCTGCTTGGGGCTTAGGATGGACCTGTTTTAAACTTTGTTCTTTAAAAACATCTGCTGTGAGCCAGATTAGACTCTCTGCAGTTAGTCAATGGTGCACGGAGGAGGACATGCAGGAAGACACCATAGTGAAACATGACTTTGCTTCAGAGACAAAGTATTTTTGCAGCTAAATGAGGGGTCCAGTAAAGAATTAATAATAAAAGGCTATGGGTGCTCAGGGATCCTTTATTATGCACTTTATTTTTTTTTGCTCTGCGATCTAAAACCCAGTACACGGTGTTCCAGCTATAAGAGACTCTAAACAATTCATGGAACTATATCAACTGCCTTAATTCTTTGTGGCTTTCATTCAACAAGCTGTTAGAAACATTCCTCAGACATGACGTTGACATGATAGCATCACACACTTGCAGCAGATTGGGCCAATGCTGCATATCCATGATGTGAATCTCCTGTTTAACCACATCCCAAAGGCGTGGAGGCCATTTGAGTACAGTGAACTCGTCTTCATGTCAAAGAAACCAGTTTGAGACTAAATGAGCTTTGTGACATGGTGTTTTACCCTGCTGGAACCAGCCATCATAAAGGGTAGGACACGGTGAGTAGCGATAGACACGATGTGGCATTTAAACAATGCTGAGGTGCTACTAAGGGGTCAAAAGTGAGAACTGTCTCTTGCTGGATATTTTCTTTATTTTGCACCATTTTCTGTAAACACTACAGATGGCTGTTTGGGAAAATCCCTGTAGATTAACAGTTTCTATAATACTCAGATCGGCCCATCTGGTACCAACAACCATGTTCAAAGTCAACGTTCTTCCTCATTCTGATGCAACTCTCAGTTTGAAGTTCAGCATGTTGCCTGGACCTTGTCTAGATGACTACAAAAAGTGTGAAAAGGTATACCTAATAAAGTGTCTGGTGATGATTTTTTACACACACACACACACACACACACACACACACACACACACACACACACACACACACACACACACACACACACACACACACACACAATCAGTGGACCGAAGAACAGACCACAGCAACAAATGGCCAAATTACCAAAGCTTGGATCTGATTTCCCTTAACATGAATACTTGAATACTTAGCCCTGTACAAGTCTAACAGTACATTCATAACGTTAATCAGGACGTCAGTGTGGATGAAAACACCAGAGTGCAACCTCAGTGCTATTGCACAAATTAAGTGCAGAATGTACCAAGGTAATGCACTGTCCCCACTGCTGATCTGCACATGGGGGTTGGGACCTTTGCAGCTCATCACTAAGAACTGTTTCAAATATAGTTTCAGAAATGGAGCAACCATCACCACTTCCGCTACAAAGATGATATCAAGCTATATGCCAAGAGTGAGCGAGATATTGACAGGATGCAGTGAGGACGCAATGTCATTTGAACTGGATAAATGTGGCAGAACATTCCAAAGAGAGGGAAGTGGATCCATCCTAAAGGGGTGTAATGCAGAATAACAAATATACAGGACAGCTACAAGTACCTGGGCATCCCCAACAGGAACCATGTTGAACATGCAAGAAGATCACCCACAGCCAAATACCTCCAGAATGTAAGACAGATACTAAGAAGCCAGCTCAGGGATAGGAATAAGATCTGAGCCATCAATACAAACTGGTCATCAGATACCCAACTGGAAGAATAAGTGAACCACAGTAGGAGATACATGACACTGATGTCAAAACACGGAAACCTCAAAAGCAACAGAAAGAGGGACGAGCAGGATTTGTGAGTTTCAGAGCCACAGTTCAGGAGGAAATATGGATAATCTACTCGGATGGCCCTCCGAGATTAGCTCTCAAAGACTGACTCGGGCAGTTCAAGTCAGCCATTGATAGGGAACAGAAGGAGACATTATCATGGAAGATCCAGTACTTGCATGGGATGTACCATTGACAAATAGAGGAAGTGGGTGAGAAATCCTACCAGCCTAAAGGACATCACAGAGCTGTGATCCTGGCAGCACAACAATAGGCCCTAAGCATCGAAGTCACAACAGTGCTAAGGTCCTGTGATCCTTCTAATTCCAGACAAACAAGCAGCTGCATAGTGATTTGTGAATAGTTTAGGACAGGATTTTCCAACTCCAGGCCTCTGGGGCCGGTGTCTTGCATATTTTAGATCTCACCCTGGGTCAACACACCTGAATCAAATGATTAGTTCATTACCAGGCCTCTGGAGAACTTCAAGACATGTTGAGGAGGTCATTTAGCCTTTTAAATCAGCTGGAGTTGGACACCCCTGGTTTAAGATCTATAATAGGAAATCTTTCATTGTATTAAAAAAAGGCAAAAAGAAGGAAAAAAAAAATGACTTAGCTACTGTATTTGCATAATAATAAAATTCCCTACAAAACAATGCTTGTGCTTGCAAAAGATATTTTTATATAATGAAACTGCAACTGCATATGCAGGAATGAATGATATAGCTCCATAATGTTGTGTAAATTTACCATCATGTTTAAAATTGGCAGCATGCCCCCTCAATCACATCAACTCCCATATTTAAAGGCATACATTTTCAGGCACTGTACATTCATTTACACATGCACTGCAGAGTGCAAGTGTAAATGTTTGTCAATGTGAAACAATGCAGTGCTGAAAATAAGGGCACTGCTGGCTTACCTTGCCTGCATGCTGAAGGTGGAAACAGAATTGCACACAGTCGATAATGTAGAATCAGATAGCGTTTGGAAAAGCAACCTTAATTCCCCAAAGGAGGTTTTATTTTTTTCATAGCACTCTTTTCGCTTGATCACATAATCACTGCCTGATTAATATCAGATATGAACAGGTCAACAGGCTGCTAATGGGAGATGATAGCTTGTTTACCAGACAACCGCAGTCTGGGAATATGTGCAAGTGGGTGTATGAGGTTTCCTTTTTGAGTTAGATAAAGAATAGTGTGTGTTTGGTGCTAATGTGTTGAGGTGCACATAACTTTTGGACCACATGATTCATATAATTATCTTCACTTTTGTCTGCGAGCAGAACATGCCAAAATGTTATACTTTGGGCATCAGCGGTACCCAGTTGTTTTTTGTTTTTTAAATCCAGTTTGATTGTTTAAATATTTAACAATTTCAAATTTATCTGCTTTTAAAATTTCCCTCAGTTCAGACCAGAAATAGTGGATAAAAAATAAATCTGTGTACATCTGTGGTGCGAGGTCCTCCCAGAGGCGTGGTTCCTCACTGGCTCCAGCTGGAGCGCTGGCTGGCACACCTGTGTTTTATTAACTAATAACTCACCTGCTGCATTTCAGGATGGGCCCAGCTATCCACTCCTTGTCTGGTCATTTCAGCTGAGAGCATGTTAGCATGTCTTTGTTTGATTTGGTCTTTCTGGTACTTTCCCTTTAGTGGCTAAGACAGGTGGCAAAAGTACAGCCATTGTTCACTTAAAGTTGCAGTGTGTAAAATCTCCCCACTAGATATCAGTAGATTGCAGTCAGTGAGATTGTGTCTTCTTACCCCTCCCAATCAAGAGTGTAATCCTAGCTACAGTATCTGCTGTAGAGAAGCAAACTCGGTTGTGTTTACTCTGAAGGAGACCGTAAAACCTCATGAATGGAGTCTGACACAAGTTGAAATGCCAGTGAAACTCACATCTGTCTAATGATAGTGACACTGTGCTGTGCTGTTAAGGACATCCTAAACCTTTCTGTCATTTTTGCCGCTGCTAGCTGGCAATGGGGAAGTAGATGTAACATTGCTAGAGTCAGACACTTATAAATAACACTTGTGAATAACCCCTTGATGTAAGAAATTCTTCAACATCTAGGACTAGCTAGATATTGAAGTATTGTCACTATAATTTATGGACATCTGCATCAAAAATGCATTTCTGGCTTCTTCTCACTTAGACTCCTGAGTGTAGTGCTGTAAATGATGCATAAATTATGCTAGTCTGCCTTTTTGTTTTAGCCTCTGTGTGTGAAAAGACATGCTCTTTTCCACCATGTGGAGAGAAGTTTAAAAAATGGTAATGATGAGATGATAACGAATGAAGGACACACAAACCAGGGAAGAGGAATTCAAAATAATAAGATAAAATCTCACATTTCAAAATAGCAGTAATGCAGTATTCCATGTCCATATCTCCAAAACCAAATCCTCAAATCATTGCAGCATTTTTTTTTCTCAAAAATCCAATGCCAGTTTCACCAATGCAGCTTCATGGCTAATCTCAGGTTTCCTTGATTTCTGTTCATTTTGCTGCTTTCCTGTAGCTCTGTTGAATCTCCGTGTGGTCTGGTGTATTGATCCTGCTGTGCCCACAACTGTGCTGGCCTTCTGTCTCCTTTTATACCAGGTGACTGAGCCGGTGCAGTTCATTTCATATTTTTAGCACAAAATCACAACAGTCACCTTTAAAGCACTTTATATTGTAAGGTAAAGAACCTACAATGAAATGAACCCCTCTTAGTAAGCATTTGGCGAAAGTGGAAAGACTCCTTTTTAAACAGGAAGAACCAGGTAAATTTTCAAAATAAAATGCAAATAGAAAACTATTTTGTACATAAAATATTAAAATTGGTTGAGCCCTACAACACATTAAGAATGGTAATGGATACACCATTACAACCTGTGTGCACTGATACAAAAAAAAAAAAAAGGGGGGGGGGGGGTTAAAATCGAGTTCTCAAGCAGGTAGAAAAGAGGAAGGGTATTAGTTATAAAGAAGGCAGGAGGTGGATGCTAGGGAATGGACACAAAATACTGTGGGAACCCCAAAGGGA
Source organism: Mchenga conophoros (assembly GCF_057382185.1). Taxonomy (NCBI): domain Eukaryota; kingdom Metazoa; phylum Chordata; class Actinopteri; order Cichliformes; family Cichlidae; genus Mchenga; species Mchenga conophoros. The sequence goes on along the minus strand of NC_140546.1, from coordinate 6,032,610 downwards.
GGAACCGAAAGAACAAAGTGTGAAACTTTACTGTCTGATATTATCTTGACTGTTCAGATGCAGTTCTTTAAAATGGGAGCGACTGAATACAGATGTATCAAAGAAAACAAAAATGACTACACATTTAGCTAACATGGGCTGGTGGCAGATATTGTGGATTAAAGTTTTTGGATTCTCTGTCATTTACTGTACATAGCAGATTCAAGTCTCTTTAACCCTGGAGAACCCATGGGGTCAAATTTGACCCCATGGTTTCCCCAGTAAACCAATGGGGTCGGCTCTGACCCCATTGGTTCTCCAGGGTTAAATTTAAGACCTAAGTACAGGTTGCTATAATAGCTTGCACAAACAACCTGTGTTGGTTGTGGTTGTTTTCTGGGGGATTGTCTCCTCACCTGTTGCCATGGAAAATAACCAGTCTAAAAACATGCACAGTAGCTGCAATGCTGTCATTAAAATTATATTCATACACAAATTTCAACTAAAACTTTTATAACAATGGGTTTTTGCACCCCCCTCCCCCCTCCTTATGTGCAGTCCTGCAGATAATACTTGTACAGGATGGCTATAATTATTTTAACATGCTGTATATTACAGCACACTGGTAAGTTTTCCATTTTAGGTGAAATTATGCCAAATAGTTGCTGGCCTGTCAGCTCAGCCCTCAGGTTTAACAGATAGATGGGGAGAGGGTGAGTCATGTACGAAGGAGTAAATTCATCCCACGGACTGAAAACCTGTCAGTATCACCGTGTACTCTGCCTAAATTGGCCAAAATGTCATCATCTTCCAGTTTGAGAACTTCTGTGCTCAAAATATAGTTCATTAAAAATGTTTCTGGAAGCTAGATGTTGCAGACTGCAGTTTAAGGTCCACTTTCTATCACAGTGGTCCCTTAGTATAGATATTACCATCTATGGTAACATGTCTGTGAAGGTTCTCAGACACAAGCTATGGTAACAGCAAGCTTTCTCAGGAAATCAGTGGACTTCAAGTAATTCCACTAATGGGAGAGAAATTTCCAGCAGGAGTCTCTGTTGCATGGAAATGTGAAGTGGAAAATCAATCTTCCAGTTCAATTGAATTGAAAAGTAGCTGCAGGAGTAGCAAATTGGGACCCTTAGCTAACCTTTGGAAATTAATTTCACAGGCATTTCAGATGTACATTTCAAAAAGCGCTTAATGAAAGCCCTACAGTCTCACAGGCATGTCCACGCATGCTTGAATCCACATTAACGAAAGTACAGTAACACTTTAGCCACAGAATGAATTGGAGCCTGCAGTGTTACAGTCTTGCTTCACCTATTTGGCTACAGAGGACACCTTGATAAATTGCTCCTGAGATAATCTCCCACAAGCAGTCATGACATGCTGTCAGCAAACAATCGCCCAACCTCATTAGCATTGTGTATTGACATCAGTGTAAATCTCAGTTGAGAACATTAGCATGCTGCGGAGTATTGATGTCCTTGTAAATCAACATTGGTGGTAAATACAGCAGGTAGGACAAGGACTCGAAGCATGACTCACTTCCACAAGCTAACATGGATACTGGAAAAAGCAGGCTTTTCAAGGATCACACTGGTGGTTTTGAGAGTTTTCTGTACAGAAAAATAACAGCTGATGATGTATTTTCTCTGTGGGCTACATTCCTGGAATTACCCATGAATGTGAAAGTCATCACTTCTGTGCAAGATGAGTGGGAATGGATATTTTAAACCACTTCATTAAAATCAATCTCACCTTTTGTGTTGCTTGTGAAAGTAAGTTTTCCATTTGGCACCATCTTCATTTGAGCATGCTGCCAATCTGTATTGCGCTTATTACAGACCGAGGGGCAAAACACATGCTTAGATCTTTGAGAGATTTCCCCCCAGCCATAAGGGGCAACAACAAACCCAATTTCACACTCAAAAACAAACTTGGAAAAGCCCAAGGAGAAGAGATTTATCTTTTTGTTTTCAAATGGCATTTTTCAGCTGTAATGAAACTAGATGCTTCAAGGATAAAAGGCTGTTATTTCTCTAATTTGAGCTTTCTTGTCTCCTCTGTCCTCTTGCCTCAAATCAATCTCAGTATGGCTTGTTGAAGGATGTCTCAATTCCTAAAATCCATCTGGAGGTTGGAGGAAAGAGGAGGGTAGCCGGAGGAGATAATGGAGGAAGCACAGGTGTATCCTTTGTGGAAGTGTTTTTACATTCAGTGTATACCCAGCAACAGTGCCTCGAGGCATCTGCTGTTGTGACTTAACACTATATAAATAAAATTTAACTGAATTAAAGTGTTGTGCTACATGCTGACTCCTCAGCGAACTCGTATGTCCTATTCATAAGTTGATTCCGTTATATAAGATGATCAACCACCTGATTAAATTCCTTCACAGGACCAGGTTTATGTTGTTATACTGCAACATGCTGTAAATCCAAGTAATTAGATTAAATCAAATATGAAAAGACCTCATGAGCACCCCTACACCTGAGAGCATAACACACGGCTGTAGGTGGTCCATAATGAACAATTGTCGTGTAATTTTGCCACATGTCAAATTTAATCGACATTCCTTTAAGCTCAGAGGCGAGGATGTTTCATTCCTGTTAAATACCTGTTGCCTCAACTCCTTTCTCTGCCACTCACATCCTTGGTGAAAGAGACTGAGACATGAGGGGAAGAGTTGAGGAAAGGAACTAAAGTACAAACAGAGAAATGGAAAAGGGGGTTTGGTAAATAGCTAGCCAATTACTTAAGCTTTTCTAAATGGAATAGAGCGCTTTATTGTCATTGTACGTGTATGACAAAATTGTTGGTGCTCCACACCAACTGCGCTGGAATAAATTATGAAAAGGCAGCAGGAATAAATAGCAAACAGGAGAAATATATACAAAAAACAAGAGAGAGGCACATATTAGAGAACAAGTTGCAAAGTACTTGGAAGTAGTGCAAAGAAAAAGACTATACAGGGCCTGAGTGATGTGGGGGTTACTGTGGCTCAAATGTCGTGGATGAAAATCAATTGCTATAAATACTTGTACCATAATTCTTTATGGCAGAAATCAGTCACAATGCTTTTAACATTCCTCAGAGAATTTGGTCATATTGACACAATAGCATCACATAGCTGCTTTAGAATTGTCATGATGCAAAACTCCAATTCCTCTGCGTTTCAAAGGTGCTTTATTGGATTGAAGTTGTTAAGGTTCAAAATATTGGGGATGGAGACAAGAGAAAAAACCACAATAACAACACTGGTCCGGCCGGGTTGAGTCAAACGATGATTTAATGATCACACACGTGGGAGATGGACACTGATGCAGACAGCCTCAAAATCTCAAAATGGTGGAGCATTGCTCAAACTTTTATAACCTCTGGTGCCTCCACCTTATCATAAAAAGCCTAAACATTCACATGCTCTCTCTCACACAGCGCCTAAGCTACGACCTTGGCTCCCTGTTTATCTGCTCCTGCTGAAATGGGGCAGAAAACTCCAGTATATTCTGTTCTCTTCTACTCAGACAAATTAGACAATAACCTTCTGCGAACAGTATTTCTTATAACTCAGCAATATAATGCATCATAAAACAATATCATTCATTCACAACAAGTCAGCAATTTAATGTAATGCAAATCAGTTTAACTAATGCAATAGTTATCAGCTTCTTCTAATTCAGGAGAATAATGCAAACTAAAACTACATAATAATTCACAATCTTTAATTAGGGGTCTAACATGGCATAAAATAATATCATAATTTTACAAAGTCTAGTAATGGTTGTTCAAGGAACTAGTTTGAGTGTTGTGAAGCGAGCCACCAGAAGATGGGTACACTGTGTTCAAAACAGGATGGGCATAATCACAACAACACACAGGTAATCAGCTGTGACATTTAGAATATGTTTAGTTGGCATTCAGAATCCAAATACTTTATCAAATCAAATCAAATCAAATCACTTTTTATTGTCACATCACATGTGCAGGCACACTGGCACAGCACATGCGAGTGAAATTCTTGTGTGCGAGCCCCACAAGCAACAGAGATGTGCAAACACAACAACACAAACGAGCAAAATACAAGAATGGCCAACCTGAAACTAATAAATATATGTACAATATATAATAGTGTATGCATTTCTGGATGTGTATACTAAATATTTTCCTACGTGTGTGTGTGTGTGTGTGTGTGTGTGTGTGTGTGTGTGTGTGTGTGTGTGTGTATACACATTTTTACAAATTAAATAGTAAAATAAAATAATAATAATAATAATAATAATAATAATAATAATAATAATAATAATAATAATAAAAAAATATACAGAGTTGAATATGTGCAAAACAAGTGGCATTTATATACAGTGTGGAGTGCATAATGTTGAAATGTTGTTTATTAATCCCTAAGGAAATTATGCAGTTTATTGTGTATCAGGTTATTAAATCCGTTGGCATCTGTGACCCTTGAGGGGCCCAACGTATGGCATAGAAATATTTCTAAGCCACCAGCCTGAGCTGTTAATACAAGGCAATCAGTTTGCTGTTTTTAGCTGACACGAGCGGCACTCCTGCTGCTGGAGCCCATCTACCTCAAGGTCCAACGTGTTCCAACAACAGGTTATTTGAGTCACAGTTGCCTATCAGGATGAGCCAGTCTGGCTATTCTCCTCTGACGTCTGACATCAACAAGACATTTTCACCCAGAGAACGGCTGCCCACTGGATATTTTCTCATTTTGGAACATTTTCTGCAAACCTAGAGATGGAAAATCCCGTATAATTACATTGTTACATGTGCAACTGCAGCTCTTAACTGTTCTAGGGCTTAATCGATAGTTTGAGCGGGCCAAATCTTCTTTTTATGCTTTGAAAAATAGTTGATGATAGTTTATATAGTGAAGAATATATATGCTTTGTAGTTCCCAGGTTGGATGGTATAGAAAACCTTGTTTCAAACAGGAGACCTGCTGTAGCGTTCCTAAACAAAAAGCAAATCTTCCGCTCTGCAAAGAAGACAAGGAAAAAAATCTAATTTAAAATGTGACATTTATTAAGTGTATTTCAATATCTTCACCTAATTCTGTTTAGTTTTCAAAAGTAGAGCTAGTGGAGCTGACTGCTTCACATATGCTGTGTTGCATCGTGAACTTGTTTAACATAAATTTACAAATGTGTACAGAACGAGTAAAGCGCTCATGCTAATCCGAACGACAGATGTCTTCTTTTGCAACAAAACTCTTCATTAGTTGAGCTTGCCATATAAAATGATTTTGATTGTGTTGTTGGTTCCTCTGGGCTCAGGGCCCGGGGCAGCTGCAGTCATTACCACACACACACACACACACACACACACACACACACACACACACACACACACACACACACACACACACACAGGCGTGGACACCTGCCCACTGCTTCTCCACTATAAGTGCACCATTTCAACATTTATAGCACGTTTCAGGGGATTTAGGGAAGTCCCCTCTGAGGCATTTTCTCTTTATCACACCTCTGCAGAGCTTTTAAGTCACCTGGTGGACACAAAACACTCATTCTCAAAAAAATGAGTTAATTCTCATCAACATTCATAAAAGAGCAATGAGTAAGAGTTAAAGTAACCCTCAGCTAAAGACAAATTTAATTACCATATCCATCTGTTGTGGTGGAATTCTTGACCAGTGGAAATGCTTTAACATGATGCTCGTTTTGGAATCGGCTCCTTTATCCAGCTGGAAGATTTAATGATGGAAAATAGGTTTTATCTTTATTATTCATTGCTTTGTATTATATATTCCAAGTTTTTACTGCCTTTTTAAATGTCCCGACTCTTTTCTCACAGGTTACAAATTTTGTTTGTCTGTAATGCTCAACATAAGCTTGCATTCAATTTCTTTGAGTTAACATCTCAACACTGATCAGATTTGAGACAACATTTCTGCTTTAGGTGAAAAAAAAAAAAAAAGTTCAGAGGCCTGAAGTAGGAGGAAAACGCAGATGATAAAATAGTTATATATTCTTTTATATGGGTTAGTGATTTATTTACTAGTCATTCCTCTAAATTGCAACTGCACTCTTCTCGCTTTAGAAAATGGGGTTTTCAATTAATGGTTGGCACATAGCTGGAGGGAAACAGAGCTGTGAGATAAAGGGCCTGCATCAGTGACTTTACTGTATCATCACACACTCAGACCTCAGTGATGTTTGGAGCAAATGAGATAAAAGAAGCTGTGCCCAGCTATATGAGGTTTTCATATCACTTAGATTGCCAAAAAAGAATTGGGGGGGTATTAATCAGTTTACTTTCTTAACCGTGTGCCCAATTCAGGGTCACCTGGAAGCTGGGGCATATCCCAACCATCATAGTGTGAGAGCTGGAATAAAATCTGGACAACCACACATATTCACATCAGTACTGAATCCCCTTCAACATCATCTCCTCCAGTTTCCCCACAGCCACTCACATGGTGGCTATTTTTAGATCTTTTCCTGGAAATCTTGCCTAGTTGCATTAAGCACTGTGTGGATTCGCCCTGAACCTCAAACCTGTGCGAAGAGCAAACATCAGGTTCTCTTTAAAATTGACCTGACTACTGACTAACTGAATTGTCTCTTTGGTGAGAGCATGATCTCCTGCTACAACCGAGCAGTTTTCAATTCAAGAGTTTCCACATCCAAAGACTGGGAGCATGTTCGCATTCTTTTCAGCATTCACGGGGTTGTGCACCATGAATTCTCACCTAGGGTAAGAATGATAATGTGGAGTTGTACTCTAACTTCCTGAGGGATCTGAGGGTGAACATTCAGGGGAAATTACCTGAATTGTGTGCAATCCAGTGCCGAGCCACTGCACATTGAAACCACATGTGTTCTTTTCACCACATAAACATAACCTTCACTCACTGATGACCCACTCGGCAAATCTGTCCTTCTGCAACTTCAGCGACATCCCAGAAATGAAAATGAGGTGGAAGGGTACAGAAGAGGGTACAGGTTGAAGAGGCATACGTATAAGAAGACATTACGGTACTTGCAGAGACAATCTGAAAATAGCAGGTACACTAGAAGCTTGTATGGATGATCTTAACGTAAAATTGGCCAATTACAATTCAAGGAAGGGTTTTCATTCATTTCATTCAATGCATTCATATAATAAACCAGCATTAAAAAAACAAAACAAAAAAAAAAAACCAATACAAGGCCCAAAATATTTCCCACATAAAAGCTGAGTATTTTAATAAGTAATTTCGATGGCTGTACCCAGCAGCTTTTACCCTTGAACACACTTAAGGGGAAAAAAAAAATCCTGAAACAGATCCTTCAGATACCAGGGTCTCTTGATGTCCGGGATTCATTTTGGTCTCCATATCAGCTCGCTCTTTCTGTTTCTCTCACCAGATTAAATATGGGCTGTGTACAGGAATGTGTCTCATTTGGTTTACCTCTGCCCATAAGAAGTAATAATGGGCTCCTGGATGCACAGCAAATGAGAGATTTTTATCCTCCTGTAGAACGCCACAAAGCAGCCGTGTGTGTGTACGTGTGCGTGTGCGCGTGTATATGCATGTGTTGAACTCATATTTTGAAAAATGGACAAAAGAATGACGTTTTATTCTCAGGAAATTCTTAAGAGAATTTTTCTTGAGTCTCCTTTCATCCGAGGAGTGCAAACCTCTGCACAATCCTGTTACAGTTTTTGCCCACTGCTTGAACACATTTTGCAAAACTCCGCTCTCTGTGCCAAAACTGTACACACAAGTACACATGACACAACACTGGGAAATATACCATTCACATCTGTGCCAAATTGAAACTCTACTCCCAAAACCTAAACTCTGCTGTCAAAACCTAACATTCCTTTGTCAAAATGTAACTCTGTTGACAAAATGACACATACTTGCGTCATATGCAAACACTTACAGATCAGGGGGAACACACTAGTCTCCTTTACATAAAACACTGCAGTCCTTGATTTCCATTGTTTATTCAGAAGGCACATTTACAGGAGACACATTTCCAAACAACCAAAAACGCAAATAGACCTACCCAATGTTGTACATTGCAGTACCATGAATTCAGATAAAGCAAAAAAAACAACAACAACACAATAATACTGCAATAGAAAAAACACTATACTGTAAACACAAAAAACCATGACAATTGTGCATAAGTGGGCTCATGGATCCCGCCGTCTGTTGGGGTCTGGCCACAGGACCTCATCAACATCGCAAGCAATGTCCTCTCCTGCTAGGCACCGGGGAAAATATCCTCCTGCATGTCGAAACCATCCATGGATTGCTGTCACCTGAATGTCGCCGCAGACCTGTTCCATTGCCTGCAGAAGAGGCATGCGGGCATGTGGTTGGCGGTCATATACTCGCCATCTCCAAGCCGAAAAAAATTCCTCTATAGGGTATAAAAATGGTGAGTAAGGGGTATACCACTTCAAATTGATTGTGGTTGGAGAACCAGGCCTGGACCAGAGCAGCCCGATGGAAACTGACATTATCCCATATCACCACAAACCTGGGCTGATCTGGTCTGTTCTGTACAACTATATCATGGAGAGCATCTAGAAATGTGAGTATGTGTTGGCTATTGTATGGACCTAGTGTTGCATGATGGTGCAGAAGCCCTCGAAGGCATATGGCGGCACATAATGTGATGTTTCCCCCGCGCTGCCCTGGGACGTGCACAATTGCCCTTTGGCCAATTACATTACGACCCCGTCGTCTTGTTTTGCTCAGGTCGAATCCAGCTTCATCAGTGAAAATGTATTCATGAGGCTGTGCAGCTCCATCCATGGCCGAGATTCTCTGAAAAAAAGGGGAACATATCACTGTACTACAGTGCTACACATGCAGCACCCTCACCCCATCACACAGGTACCTGTGTAGCTCTCAGGATAGATCCATGTGGTACTGATATGGTACATATTCAGCTGCTACTGGACTTCACCAATACTCTATTGTAAATGTAAGGGACAGTTACACGTACCCGTACATATTCAGCTCGAAGTCCTTTGACCCCGTCACTGTTCCTCTCGAATGGGACTCTGTAGAGCTGCTTCATGGTGATGCTGTGTTTACCCAAGATGCGTCTGATGGTGGTGATGCTCACATGGTCTATGTTGCTGAACACTCGCCTGTCTGCAAGTATTTTCCGTCATAGCTGGTGGAGACGGATGGCATTGTCTGCCCTCACTAGGTCCACAATGGCAAGTTCCTGCTGTTGTGTGAACAGGCGTTGGCGTCCTCCCCCAGAAGGTCTTCGAGTCATTCTAGAGAAATACAACCACATATTGTCATCGGTTTGCTTATTTTTCTTACAGTACTTTACTGTATGTACTGTGTCATCCACTGTACAACACTGTACTTCAATATAAGGAATCAGCCACTTTGGCTGCAAAAGGAGCATTAGCACCCCGTACACTTGATATGGTAATGTGATATACTGTAGAACAGTGCTATAAAACCATCTGAGTAGAGCAGAAGGTATGGAGGTGCAGACATACCTGTTTTCTAGTCGGAATGTTCGTATTACAGATGTCACTGTGAAGCGGCTTAGATGTGGGTGGACTCTCTGCCCAGCTTCCCTCATAGTCAGGCCATGGTTGATGACATGGTCCACCAAAGTTGCTCTTATTTCATCAGAAATATGGGTCCGTGCATGGCCTCTTCGGCCTCCTCCTCCTCTTCCTCTTCCTCTTCCTCTTGCTCTCCCTCCATCCATGCTTGCAAAGTTCTTGAAATGGCTACGCTGAGGGCTTTTTGTAGTTGGCTAATTGGTGTTTGGTTTTGCAAGTAAGTGCCTTCAGGTGTGTATTTGAGTGGTTGCAATTACCCGATGTGTTTTGTATTTTGGATACATGTGTTTTCCGAATGGCACCCTGAAATTTCATTTTGTGAACGAAGTGTCTTATGTATGAAATGGAGTGTAGCATGCAGGACCATGTGTGTTGCATAAAGGAGTAGGTGTGTTGCATAATTGGAACTGGGGTGCAAAGCAGCGCTTTTGTTTAAGGTAGGGGTACATGTGTTTGAGGTATGGTAACAAAAGCTTCAAGTTGTGTTACTTTAGTCTAGGCATGGGTTCATGGTGTTCAAGCAACGGGCAAAAACTGTAATCTCCAGATATATCTGTGCTGTCAGTTTGGCGATGGTGTTGCCATGTTTTTTTGTATATGTTGTATAATGTATTAGGTGGAGGCTAAAGGGGAAAAACGTACCTGCTGCTCTGCGTTCTTAGCTGACACCATGCCTGTAACCTGGACAAGCAGCTTTAAAAATAGATGAACAATGGAGAGATTTGTTACAGTGGTGCCATGTGTATACTGGAGCAAAATGTGCTGCCTCTTGTCTTGTGTTGTCTCAATATTCTCACATTACTTGTTTTCATCACACAAAATCAAGTCAATTTGTTTTTTTTATACCATCTATTAAAAGCTGTGGCCTCAAAATAATCAGCTGGCATTTTTGAAAAAATAAAGAGACCAAGCTACAAGGTCTTTGTGCCCACGTCTGTGCCCATGTCTTAAAGTGTCTGTGATGACTTCATTGCAATCAATCATTCTGGGCACAGGTGTCAAATGTGTTCCTCATTATTCCAAGAAAAGCCTCAAACAAACCTGCTAATTAAACTGACCCTGAGGAGAAAAGAGAACATGACTTTATATGTAAATTATGCAGCTTCTGTGAAAGCTGACAAAAAAAACATTGTTAATGAAATGCAACTTTAAAGCCCCAGTGTGCCACTTTTATAAAGGATATTTTGCATGTCAAAGTTCTCTTTTGCTGTCAGAGAAACCGCCCCCCAAAAAACAAAAATCATATACAGATGCAGTAGGGACAACAGCAGAATATATTCTTAATGAAACTTACTGCTGAAGTCATGATCAACTCACTTTCTGCAAGTGTGCCCCAGACCTGTGGCTGCAAAACAAGCCCACATCATCAACACTCCACTGCTGACAGTTGGTGTGAGATATGTGTTGATATGTGTGTTTGGTTTGTGGCAAACATAGCGTTGGTGCATTATGGTCAAACATCTCCACTTTGTCTCGTCTGTCTAATTGTTCCAAAAGTCTTGTGGCTTGTTCAACTTTGTAAACCTAAGCTGTGCTGCCATGTACTTTTTTTTTTTTTTTAGAGAGACAAGAGTTTCACCTGGAAAAGCCATACTTGTTCAGTCTGATTTTTTTTTTTTTTTTTTTTTTTTTTAAATTGCACTGTCGTGAACTTTTTAGAGTCTGAGATGTAGCTCTTGTTATTTTTTATTCAGTTTCTCTGAGCACTGCATGATCTGGCCTTGGTGGATTGTGACACCTTAATTATAGTGTGTTGTTTTACAGGAATGCAGGAGGACAAAAACAAGGATGAGGCCAAAATTAGACTTATATGACATAACAAAGGTGACACAGGTAGATCTTATTGGTTTCCACCTATCTATAAGGAGGGAAAGAAATCAAGGCAGGAAATAAAAACAAAACCCCCCAAACTAATATTCAAAAAGCTCAAAATAACTGTAATAAGCGAATAATTCAAACATTAGGTCAAAGAAAGGGAAGAACAAGAGAACGCAGAGGGCTCGAGGAATCTGAGATGCTAGAAATGCAAAGAACTACAACAACCCTGACTGTTACAGGGTCCATGGCATCACATGAGCACAAACTATTGGCTTTTGCTTGAGCCTGAATGAATGGGACAGGCCAATTGGATGTATCACCCCATTCACTCTGCTTTATTGATTAATTTATTACTGTAGCTAAACTACCTATAAATGTTCTTTTAGTATTGGATGCATAGAAAATGTTAGCAGTAACCCAGTTCAGTTCAATTTACTTTATTTATATAGCACCAATTCACAACAACAATCATCTGAAGGTCCTTTTCTAAGAAAAGATTCTGTAATATTTGTGAGGTTATTATACTATCTTATGCCACCTTTTATACTTCTAATCAAAGAATTGTTGAATCATTATATATATATATATATATATATATATATATATATATATATATATATGAGGCCACCTTGGAATAAAGATTGTGAAATCATTACACTGTTTTATGATGCATTATACTGTTTTTTTAGAGAATCATGGCCTTATTTGTCTGATTAGAAAGAACAGAACATACTGCACAGGAAGCCAACGTCATAACTTCGGCTCACTGAGAGAGAGAAAGAAAGTGGATGTTTAGGTTTTAAGACTTTGGAGGGTGTCTGCCAGACACTTCGAAATCTGGCGAACACCCTCCTGTCCACATCTCCCGTCCGGACGTTTATACTCAAAGTGTTGTATGGAATAATGAGAATTGTATGGAATAAAGAGATTGTTGATTGAGTATTTATACTCCGAGTGTTGTTCTTGCTTCAGCCCAAAGATCAAAGAATTGGGATATTTAACATATTAGAAAGAAAATCCAAACAATCAGATGACATCTCAGGGTCAAGCATGAGATGTTGTTGTTGTTCTTGTTGTGGTCCAGAGGTGATGGGGCAAGATTTTGTATGTGAGACTGATTTTAAATTCAACTTAATGAGGAGGTGGGGTGCCCCCGGCCTCTCGGCCTGGGGCTCGGTCACTCAGGCGCAGCTGGGGGCCGGCGGAGCTCACGGGCGCGTCACTGCAACTCCCCCTGACTTCTGCTCCGCGGCTGCTGGGCGAGCCCTCATCTGGGACTCTCCTCAGCTCTTACTGGAACAGTGGCGCGGCTGCCCCTCTGTTGGTCTTCCATGGTCTCTTGTGTTCTGGGGGCCTCTGGATGTCTGGAGTTTTGATCTCCTCCATACCCACTTCACACCCTGGAGGACGGGGCTGTGGCCCCCCCACACTCCCTAGCAGATCATTACATGGAGAAACCTTTGGAATGCAAGCATGCTGATCCACACAGGTATGCACACATGGGTATTCACAGACGCGGACTAAAGCTTTCTTGGCTGCTGCCTCAAAGCACACTGTGCGCTGTCTATCTTGCGTGCTGCACAATATCGTTTATTACTTAGTAAATACTGATATCTATGACTAGCTAGTTTATTGTGATGGTGCTTTGTTTTCTCTATTATTATGTTGCTCTTTGTTGTTTGCTGTCTCCTCTGTTTGTTTGTTTGTTTGTTTGTTTGTTTTTTCTCCATACAGGTGACCCAGGAGTTCTTTTTTTTTTTTTTTTCTCTCTCTCTCTTCCCCCCCCCTTCTCACCGTCTCTTCTCCCCTTTGGTTTTCTTTCTTTCTCTCCCCCTCTTTCTCTCATTCATTCCCCCTGTCCTATTTATTAAAAAAAAAAAAAAAAAAAAAATGACAAAGGATGAACTGAAGCTCTGCCATCACGTAATGTCGCATACTGCTGTTTCTGATGTCATTTAAAAAAAAAAAAAAAAAAAAAAATTCAACTTAATTTAACCTAGAAGCTAATATGGGAGAATTTTGGGCTGTTTCTAGTCTGTTAGTATTCTCATTGCAGTATTTTCGCTCAACTGAAGACTTTAAGATAGCGAGTTAGAATAATCCAAGCATGAAGTCACAACTAATAATGACTTTAACTGGTAAGTCAATGAATGCCATAACCTAACCACCACCCTGCAACTCTGCACCATCATTTTACAAAAATATTAATAGTAGCACTAAATACATTTTGCATCTCAGCTCATTAAAAGTTGGTGAGTGGGTGGAAATGTGACCTAATGACATTGAGCTCTTCCAAAACATCAACTTCTTCACAGAATTGTTGCATTTTGCATGTTTAAATATATTTACCGGTACATGCAATTTTTCATAGTTTTTACAAATCTGTGGTTCCACCTTTTTTGTGTGTCTATGAAACAGAAACTATCACCGTTCTCATATCTCCCTCTTTGGGGTGTTTTCGCCTGCTCATTCTGGGGTAGAACCTTTTCTGCACAGGAGGAATTTTTAGGTGACAAATTGTTGCAGAACCTGTTTATATCATATTTTTAAAAAAAGCAATAACAGTCAGCAGGTGCTATGCTGGTTCAAAGCTTTTGCTGGCAATACTGCTTGCCTTCCTACCTTTGGTATCCACAGATAGTGAAACAATGTAAAACAAACTTAAAGCAAGTTCATAAGAAAGTAAAAAAAATAACAGTCTTTGCACCATGTCACAAAGTTAGCCCCCTCTTCCCTGTTGGGCAGCTTGCAGCCATTGGCCTGCAAAAAATGTGGTCTCACAGTCTGTGGGCAGACCGTATGGAGCGTGAGTGGAGGACCCAAATGCAGACAGAGAACAAAAGGTGAGCTTGAACAAAAGGTGAGGCTTTATTGGGCTGATACAAGAGAAACATAAATACAAGGCAAGATAAACATAAGCTGTGATGAGACTGGAAAACTGGGAAACAACTATGAACACTTTAATACCTATGAAACTATGAGAACTACAACACGAGGTACACGACTAGACAAGAAGAACAGACATCCTGACAAAGACTAAATACACACAGGTGATACTTGGGGGCAGTGGAAACACATGGGGAAAACAGCTGACACTCAGCTAAATCCTAACTGATAATGGCAACACAAGAACTAACATTATATTCAATATAATATAAGAACTCAAGATGAACTCTAAATGCTGAGTCACAGACCCAGCCCCTGACATATGGCTTAAAGCCTGAGTTGGAAATGTGAATCCAAACCGACACGGTCTATGAGACATGGAGATCTCACCTCAGTGGCCAGGTATCTTAACTCATTCACTGCCATTGACGTCTATAGCCGTCAATTGCAGTGAATGAGTCAATGGGTTTAACTCATTCACTGCCAATGGCTGGCAGTGAATGAGTTAAGGGAGACCCTCGCACTCTTTGGTCCAAAAGAGATGGGGGGTTGTGGTCTCTGACACAAAGCAGCTGAACAGTAAAATCAAACTGGTTTTCATCTCCAGTTGGTGCATTTATTACACTTGCCTGCCTTTCCGCTACATGGACCTGCTAATATCACTCCAGTCCTTTAGAAGCTGCCAGCAGGTCTGTTTGAGAGTTGCTCTGCAGCTGCCAGTAACTTGACCTGTTTACCTTGCCTACCTGGCCGCTGTCTGTTTACACTAATGGATGTGTCCATGGACTAAAAATCTAAAACTCTCAGCTCTCTTTGTCTTCTCGAGCGTCCTTGAGCAATTTTAACTTGCATTCAGTCATTATCAGTCATCCAGGACGAAAGTGGTAGCTAAAAGCTTAAAAATTTTATTCTTTATGCCATTTAAATGCTACCTGTCATTCCTCTAAGTGAAATTCACAAAATGCAGACCTGAGGAACAACTGTGCTTTTTAATAAATTCTAACACAACTACACAATAACATGACAAATAGTAATGAGTTTTCTTTTTCTTCCAGATGTTCTTTTCTCTGAGTTTCAGAGCAGAGTTTTGTTTTCCCATGACATACATGTTAAGAGGCTTTTTCACTCTGACAGGAATACTGTTCTGGGAAAACAGTCACGTCTATCAACATCTGTGTCGAAAAACTGCCTGACTTTCTTCACATTTCTGCAAGAAAATAACACATGGTGCCAAAACACAAGTGCTGGCAACTTTAATTAAAAAAAGCAGCCAGTGCACGTCGGTCTTAGAGCAGCTTTGAGCACATCTAACCATTTTCTCTGCCTAGGATGACTAAACACTTTTCTTCCTATGACTTAAATAGATGTGTGATTACTTCTTGGCCTGTCTTTCTCTGTACTTTCCCTCTTTTTATCCTTCGCCCGGGGGAATTGATGGAGATGTGTCGGGGGTCCAGAACCACAGGTGTTAGGACCTAGCCAGTAATGAATGGCTTCCAGCTGAATGTTAATCATGATTAACGAGTGAGAATGGCCAGGAGGCAGCGGGGCCTGACGACAGGGAGCTGACAGGGTGTAGCAAACAGTGCACACAGAGCGGCGCAGCAGGGGGGCAGTTTGGCCAGCCAAGGACAGACATGTTGACACTCTCCCGCATTTCACGAATCTTGGATCGTCGCTTTATAGGGCACAAATCTGTTTTCCAATGAAGGTAGTGGTATGGCAAACTTTATTTTTGAGATGAGATGAAATATGAGTAATGCAATGCCTGTCAATTAATTTTAAATATGTAATATAGAACAAAATTCCACTCTTTTCATAAGAGTACAGTCTATTTTGACGTAATATTTGTGCTCAGAACAGTTCTTATCTGTGTCTGCAGCAACAACACCACAGTGGAAATGGGAAGATTGGTTTCTTGTGGCTCTGATTAAAAAAATAATCCCCACTGTACTCCCTGCAAAAGTTGTTTACATGCCAGAGGAATCACTTCAGCCTCACTGCAAAGAAAGAGGGAAAAACACGGTGAGAGAAAAAAGAAGAAATGAGCTAAAACGATTTGGTATTTTCAAAAACTTTAATGAGTGCACCTCGTCTTATGTGTTACACATGATAAGATGTATTTGCAAAACCAGCGACAAAACACAGCTGCTAAACCATTTCCATCAAGACAGAAAGATATATTCAGCTTACTGTGCACAACAGGAAAGGTTGCAGAGGTATTTGGCAAGTCCATGTTGGGACTCCTTTTTAAGGTATGTATCCCATACACTGAATATTCATGCAGAAGGAAGTCTTTACGCTACTGCTACTGAATGGGGTAAAGGGTATTTGTTGCAGATGTGATGTGAAGTAGGACTCCTGATGAGCTCAGTGGAAGCAGCCAGGGAAGCAGGTCCTGATGAAAAGTGCATGAGGGTCACATTTATCTGACACCGACGGCAGCAGAGAAAGGAACACTTTGAAAGTTTCACTGCAATGACATGTTTGGCTCAGACAGTGTAGCAGAGTCCGACTGTGTCATGCTTTCAGCTGAATCACTCAGTCAGATGAGTAGGAATATACAACCAGCGTGATGATCTCAGTGTTTTTGCTCACCTTTCATTCTGTGTCTTTATTCTAGATGTAACAGTTTGTCCTCTCTCTGCCATATATATGGGTTTACTCCTGTATGCCTACCTTATTATAGAATTTATGTCTCACTCTAAGCATAATCGGGTAACAACACTGACAGAGGTTCAACTCTTAGCTGTTGTAATGTGCCGTAAACAAGCTGCAACAACAACATCAGCTAGTGTTCCCATGGCTGTTTATAGGAAGTATTTTCCTATGTTGCTCCCAACATTACAGCTGGAATAACTTCAGTATTCTCCACTAATTAGCAGCTGTCAGTGTCTGAGTTGCAGTCATACACTCTATCCCTCCAACTTGTTAACCCAGTAATCTACTGTTAACTTAATAACATAAGAGGAATGCAAAGTCAGCAGACATGATGCTAAAGTTAAGGTTTTATGTTCTTCTATTTATTTAATTGATGAACTGTTGAAGGACTTATGTTAATATTTTGGTTCATTTTTTTTTAAATCTTCTAACCTTGTACTCTGTACTTAAGCCCTACTTCAAGTATTGTGTTACTATCGTGACAGACAGTGTACATCTCTTTTCATACATGAGGGGAAAACCACTCTTAATAGGAGAGAAATGCAAAGTGTACAACTTCTAGTGACCTTTTTAAAAAAAATACTTCCACTACAAAAATGTCATCTGTGGTTCTCAGAAATGCTACTTTAATTTCATGTATAATACTCGATGCCTGGGCTCCTATTTATAAGCTGTGGATAGCCTCTGGGGAGTCTTATTTCAAAAATGTCAGTTTTATCTGTCATGATGGTAATTGCATTTTAATTGCTTAATTGTTTTGTGAATAATCTTGTGAATTGAATTTAACTGAACTGATGTCATTGTGGCTACATGTTTTATCTACCAGAATGTTGTTCTCAGGTGAGCTTAGGTGGTATAATTTCTGATTTGTTGCCATCATAGAAATGATGCATGCAGTATATGTAGAGATATGCAGCATCAGGCTGCCCATCTACATTGTTTTCTTTTCCTTTGTCCCATGTGGGTTTGAGATTGTGCTCTGTGGTTATGTGATATAAAAGCGAAGGAGCCTCTCTGAATGATAATTTGCTGTCAAAGTGATTGGATCAAAACTGAAAAGAATGACTTTTCCCCATTTTGCATAGAACAAGCATACTTGAAAAGGCAAACTATCCAACTCTGTGACATGATAGCGCATAAAAAAACAAGCAGCAAACGGAATGAGAGAAAAATTTCAGGTCGACTGTGCAGATCATACTCCCAGAGGCATTCATGCATTGTTTATTTTTCCCTTCATAGGAGCCCTGAGGGAGGAGGAAATTACCTTGTCGCTCATCAGCGTGCTGCTATAATAGCTCTGTGTATTGGCCGTATGGCAGCAGTAAACATGGATGCTGGAGCGTGTGCAGCTGTAGGCGGGCGGGACAGGTGCTCGTATGAATCAAGTGGGAGAGTGTGTGTATGTTCAGGTAAGTCAGCGCTTGTGTGTCGCTGAACCATCTGGGCACACTTTGCTCCAAATGTGAGGATGGCAGAATTTCTGTGTGTGTGTGTGTGTTTGTGTGTGTGTATCTGTTAACGTTTCTACTTCTATGCAACTCTGCATCTGTTAGTGGAGAATCAGCACGTGTTAATGAGGGAGATTACACTTCCACGCTGCATTAGACACCATCACTCAGCCACAGTCAAAGGTCAGCTGATGTATTTTGTGAGGGTAGTTCATTGTGGCGGTCGATGACATTGACTAGTCTCATAGGTCAAATCCCAAATTAGCCTTCTGACCTCTCCACTTTGACGTTTACTCATGAACATTGACTGTAAGCGTGTCTGACTTACACTTTTCTGTTTTTTGTTCCTCTAGTTCTGTTTTTGTCAGCTAACTCAAAATCACGGTTTTTAAGGTGCCACTTTGACTTATTTTTCCTCACTTGCAGTTGGTTATGATTACAACCAATACTTATATGTGTCAGAATTTCAGAAGTCTGTCTATATTTGTTCATATGAGCATATTTTAATGCAATCTTCTTTACTAAAGGCAGGTTCAAACACCGGAATTGGTAAAATTAGGGTAAGTCTATGAGCGTCTTGACAACATAAACTCAATATTATCTGTTGTTTGGTTTTTCTATTGTATGTGAGTAAACATCTGAAGAAAAAGACAGAAGAAGCTTTTGAGAGTGCAGTCTCACAGTTTAACCAAAATTTATAGATAAAATGTCAATCAGGATCATCAGTATCTAAATCAAATAGCAGATGAAGAATAAGGCCAAACTAATTTGGCAAGCTAAATCTGTTTACAGTTTTTCTCGATTGCTTAAACACTATAACCAGGCCTCTAAACTAAAATTTCAAAACCGTAACGCTATTGTTCAAAAAGCTCACCCATTTCCCTGAACTATAAACACTATTCCCTGCTTTGACACATGACTCAAATTTGGTGAACTGTTACTGCAAAACTCTACACACAAATCCCTACATTTTACAGTGCTTACACCATGTAGTCATTTAGAAAGCACTAGCATGCAATAATGTTAACTTAAGTCAGCATAGCTTGAGCTCAATTAGCACACAATTAACCAGGTGGAAACACTAGGAGTCAAAATTTAGCACACACCAATCAGAACCTGCGATGGATAGATAAAAGGGCCAAAGTCAGCTCATTCAGGTTTGAAACAATGGATCCAAAGAGATGCAAAGGAAGAGGACGTGGTGGAGAAAGAGGACATGGTGAAAGAGGAGGACGTGGTGGAAGAGGAGGAGGAGGTGGTGAAGGAGGAGGACGTGGTGGAGGAAGAGGACATGGTGAAAGAGGAGGACGTGGTGAAAGAGGAGGAGGTGGTGGTCTAGGACAACAGGGAGGAGGGAGAGGTGGAGGAGGACGTGGTGAAGGAGGTGGAGAACGACGGCGACAAGGAAGGGGAAGAGCAAGGGCAACAAGACAGTCAGTCTCGGATGAAATTCGAGCCACTTTAGTTGACCATGTCCTTGTCCATGGGATGACTATGAGGGAGGCTGGGCAACGAGTACAACCAAATTTGAGTCGCTTCACTGTTGCCTCCATCATCAGAACCTTCAGGGAGGAAAACAGGTAGGTGTACTTGCAGTAAGACTGCTTTGTACAGTAACGTTTAAGTTACTGAACTTATGTGTCTTGAGTTTCAGTATGTTTCCATTATTTGCCTGTAAAATGAATGTGTGACAGTTACAGTAATGAGTGCTTCTATTTTTGTAGGACACAGAGACGACCACCTGGTGGAGGCAGGTTAAGGCTTTTGTCGGAGGAGCAAGAGAGGGAACTTGTAAACATGGTAATTGCAAATAATGTAATCCGCCTGCAAGAGATTCAAAGGAGAGTGATTGAGGATGATCATCTTTTTCGAGGCATACATGCCATCAGCCTCTCCACAATTGACCGCATCCTCCGAAAGAATCAATTCCGGATGAAACAGGCATACCGAGTCCCTTTCGAACGAAACTCTGACAGAGTGAAAAACCAACGTGTGGAATATGTTCAGGTATGAGTTTTGATACTGTATAAAGTATTGTGTACCATCACAGCATGGCAGTTTATGCTGCCATTTCAGCACTCTTGAACTGTGGTTCAGGGTACCGATTGACTCTACTGTGTTATGTGTTTTGCAGAGAATCTTTGAGATTGAAGGACGGCCTGTTCCCCATGAAATAATCTTTGTGGATGAGGCAGGTTTTAACCTGACCAAAAGAAGGAAAAGGGGGAGGAACATAATTGGCCATCGGGCTATTGTAAATGTCCCTGATCAGCGTGGGGGGAATGTCACTATGTGCGCAGCCATCAGCCAACGAGGGGTACTCCACCGCCATGCCGTACTAGGACCCTATAACACTATGCTTCTCCTTGCTTTTCTTGATGGTTTAAGACAACATATGTTCCAGCTGGACTACAGGGAACCAGCACAGCCAGAGCAGCCTCACTACGTTGTTGTGTGGGATAACGTCAGCTTCCATCGCGCTGCTCTGGTTCGTGACTGGTTTACCAATAACCCAAGGTTTTCTAATATCTTTCTGCCTGCATACTCTCCCTTTCTAAACTCGATAGAGGAGTTATTTTCGGCATGGCGGTGGAAAGTGACCGAGAACCTTATGTCCATGTTCACCTCCTTCAGGCCATGGAAGAGGCCTGCCTAGACATATCAAGTTTTTCCTTATGCTACCTTAATTCTTGCATGCCAGGGGTGGATCAGGCATGCAAGAGGATTTTACCCCCGCTGCCTGGCTGGGGCCAATATAGCCTGTGATGTGGATGAGATTCTCTGGCCTGACCCAGACCAAAGACAAGATGCTGAGGTGGGATAATGTTTCTGGTGTGTGTTGTACTGTATAGTACATGAATGACAATGTGCCACTGTACATACATTGGTTGCGTCTTTTGTGTTTATCATGTGACAAGGGTTTTGAAGGGGAGAACCATAAGCAACCTATTTGTTTTGGAACTATTGTTTTGAATTAATTGTACCAGTGTGCAAAACTCTGTTGTAGTGTGTGTGTTTTTGAGGGCTTGTGTTTGATGTCTGTGGGCAAAGTTTGGTTTTTCAGCAGGAGTGAATAGTTTTGGGTGTAGAGCTTCATTTTGACCTGGAAATAGGATGTTTGGGAAATTGAGTGAGATGTTATGGATTTGTGTTTACTGTTGTGAGGATATGAGGCGTAGTTTCAGGAAATGTGTTTTAGCAATCGAGAAAAACTGTAATATTTGCTGTACCTATGTAAGGATCAGGATTAGAATCTATACTTTTACTATAATCTCCTGGCACCATGCATGAGAGCAGAGTGTAGGTAGTGCTTATGACTCCAGCATCAGCATATATTTTTCCAGTCTTGCTTTTAGTTACTCAGTAACAAAGATTGTATATAAAAGCTGGACATAGTTGAAATGAGGTCAGTCCCTGCTCAGTGAAGTCCTGTTGCAAAACCATCACCATCCTGTTGTTTTTGAAACTGCATATGAAGAGTGAGGCATGACTCTGACTGTGAAATTGAGGGATAGTGGCTCACTGAGGATTTGTTAGACAACCAGAAGTCATTTTCCATTTAGAGGTGTCGCCCGCTGCTGGTCAGTCTAATGTAGTCTAGAAATGTAATTTTAGCCATGTCACCTTCACAGTTTGGTTTTTTCTGTCACACGTGTTGACTGTATGTTACCGAGATAGCAGTAAAAACATATATTCAGCAATTTGCTTTCATCAGTTAAAGCAGCATTAGATCAGACATGATGATCTAATAAGCCAGTTTAACATGCTTCATTTGCAACAAACAACACCAGCGATGAGCTACGTACAAACCCTGACCAAGAGGATAAATGATGAATGGTATGGATACTGAAAGGAAATCTTTTCTGCCTGCACCAATAGAATCAAGGCTTATGAGCAAAATAGAATCTCAACAGCAGCAATCACAGACTTCTGTTTTCTTTTCCTATCTTGTGGTTCCTTTAAGTATCACAGACCCGAGCTGCAGAACACGAGGCTGCTTTGTGGAGTTTAGTGACATCGGTTTACCAACCCAGAACAACTGTGGGTGACACCTACTGAGATTACCAAGTGCAGCTTTAAAACACCTGGTGTGGATAAACGTCACAATCAGTATGATTTTTCTTCATGTACATACAAAATATGATTTACTGGGGTAGTATTTGTGGAGACTTGTTGACAAGCAGATCACTGACACATTTGGTTCCTGGGAAACAAAACCTCGCACTCTCAATGGGGAAAACAATAAAAACTCGGAAAATTTCAAACTGTTCCTCAGCTACATCTAGACTAAAAGATGTGTCAGCACTCAGAAATCACAGATGCGTGTCCTCTTCCTCACGAGGAGTGCAGAGTTCTGTCAGATGCAATTGCCTTTTGTTGTTTTCTGATAACTTGAAGTAAGGAATGAAAAAGAATGACACTTCATACAGTGTGAAGCTGAGTAAACATAAAGGCGTACACACTCGGTTTCTCTCTATTGAGAGTCACAGACTAACACAGATACAGTGCTGTGAAATGCGAATACTTTCTTCCTGTTTTCTTAGTTGTTTTGCACATTTGTCACACTTAAATATTTCAGGTCATCAGGTAAATTTTAATATTAAAGATTTTCAGAGTCAATAAAAAATATAGTTTTTGCAGGAATCACTTTCCTTGGTTAAGTTGAGTTTAAATGGAACACAAAGGCTCATCTCCTCTTTCAAAAAACATGTTGATGATCCCCAAGAAAATATTCTTTTTTGGAAGGTCTGAGTCCTGTTGCATAAAACTAGCACAAAATTTCATGAATAAATGATGCCAACAGTCAAATGGTGGTGGAGGTGTGATGGTCTAGGTCTACTTTGCTGCTTCAGGACCTGGATGACTTGCTGTAATTAATAGAGCCATGAATTCTGCTCTCTACCAGAAAATCCTGAAGGAGAGAATCCGGCCATCAGTTTGTGGCCTGAAGTGAACTAGGGTTATGCAGCAGGACAGTGACCTGAAACACAGCAGCTAGTCCACCTCTGGATGGTCCCAAAAAACGAAAACATAGGAAAAGTAAATGTACTGTGTTTAAATATTAAACCTAAATTATAAAAATAAATCCATCCTGTATTAACATTTATTAACAATACCTTTTTGCTTTTTACTAAAGTGACTAAAACTGCAAAAGACTGTGTGATTGCCTTTTACATCCATGAGTGTTTGCAGACACTAAATATGAGTTACAATTGAAAGAAGATCGTTATTTCCATCCACACTAATTAAATTTGCCATTATTGCTCTGTTCTGGATGCTCTTTGCCCTTCCATGGTTTTGCACAGCAAGCAGAAGGTGGCAGCCAGACCCTCCTGTACAGAACAGAGCCAGCATCAATGACACTAATTAAGGGTGTACTCATGCTGGAATATCTGTAATGTGCCTGAGTGCGCCGAACTGCCAAAGTTCAGTTTGTTTGACTAGTTCAATCGCTGTGTGCTTTGTCTGGGCACGGTTACGTGAACCTGCTCTGCTTGAAAATGTGGGTCTGCTCGGATAGCGCCATCATTGTCCCCGAATGACAGCTGCCTCTGTAAAATGGCTTAATTGAAAAATATGTTCCGGGACAATGCGTTATCACGTTTCCAATTAAACTACAAAATGGATAAAATCATTTACTTTTCAAAGGTGTGTTGAGGGGTGTAGGGGATGGGAGGGGGTGATGATGTGATAAATGGATGTGTATTTTGGCCTGGATTGCTTTTTGGTTGAACCTGATACCAGGCAGCTGATTCTACTGCACGTTAGATACAGCATGGCGAGGAGGAGCTGGAGTAGAGTTGTGTTGCAAAGCAGCTTGTAGATGTACATTCATTTGCACTGGAAACTAGTGCATCAGAGGAAAACCACACCCATCCATCCATCTCCTTAACAATTTATCCATTTTAGGGTTGAGGAGTGTTTGGGTCTATCCAGCTGTCAGAGGGCAAAACGTGGGGTTACACCCTGGCTAGAACGCCAACCTATCCCAGTGGCTAATACAGTGAGAGAAACAATCATAGTGGATCACATATCTTCTACCCTTTTTTGGAAGATTATTATGGGGTTTTTAAGAGGAGAAAAAATAGACACTGTTATTAGAGCTTGCATTTGCATTGCGTTTATAGAACAAGCTCTTATCATGACTGCAACTTAAATGTTTCCAGGTCATCTAACTCAGTTAAGAAGCTTCCTAAGCAAGAAAGAGTATTCCACCACAACCTGGAGTGAATTTTCCACCGCACTGGCTGCCTAGCATCAGTTTGTCAATGACTTTGTTGATACTAAATTGAATGGGAAGAACTTCCAGGTGCGATATATTGTTGGATGGCATTGCTTAGCTCAGTCTTCCCACTTTTCATCGTTTTCCTCATCGTTGTCACCTGCTCTTTTTCTTGTTTCTCTGCCAAATATGAGATAACATCCTATATATCCCGTCTAAATTTATGCCTCACATCTAGTAACGATGTTGATGTGGGGTTTTAGTTGTTATGACAACACCAGAGTGTCGTGCGGCATGGCTGCAGCAGGATTGTGTGTTGAATGTCCAGCAGTGCGTTGAGCCACCGTCTCTCTGCTTGTTTGTCTGTCCCTGCCATCCTGTCTCCCCCCTCTGTCTCCCTGTCCATGTGTCTGCCCGTTTGCCCTTCCTAATTGTCCCCCGGGGACAATAAAGATTGAACTGAACTCTGTGATCTGTGAGTGACTGATCAGCTGTTCGTTGCTGGGCTAACGCAATCTCACTGTATGAGAACCTGTCGACCTTCGCAGCTGTCTATCTGCCCGCCCGTCCGTCCGTCCTTCTCCTCGAGTCTGTCAATCAGTCCCGCCGCCCCACCCCCACTCCCCATGACTCCATCGTCTGGCTGTCGTCGTGCCGGTTTTCCCATCTCCCCGTTTAATGTCTTCCCATCTCTGCTGCCTGCCTGTCTGTCTGCCCACATCTCCAGTTACATCTCCAGCTTGTCAGTCACTTCTTTAGCCCAGCCGCCTGCCTACATGGCAGGCTTTGTTCATATTTAATTCACAAACTCCTGGGTTGTTCACAGCTGCAATTTGAATTTGTTTGCTTTTTTATCACAGGCCATCAGAGAGGGAGAGTGTAGAAAGCGATTAATCAGGAGCCAGAGCTTCTATTACTGAATGGGGATCCTAGAAAAAGGCTTTCCAGCTTATCACTGGCTGATAGTAGATCTGAGATCAGGAGGTTTGGAAAATTACATTTTCACATGGCAGCTTTGCCAGCTGGAAGATTTTCTGAATGAAAAGAAATGATGTTTCCACAGGCTGTGGTGTGCACGCTGCCATAATACTGTGTCAAACGCTCCGTAAGCCTCGTTTGGTGCTTGTTGGCATGACATGAATCTATTATCACTATTGTAATCTTGAGCGTTTTTCACAGTTTACAGCAGTGTTGAATTGAAATTTTACTTGGATTTCAAACATTAGCGCCACATTATTCCTCAAACATTTGTATCTGCTCCTCTTCTCCATTAGTAATGCAGTATTAGAGAGCGACATGCAGACAGAGGCTATTTGGAAATTGGATTATTGCACCATTAGAGGAATTACTCCATTACACCAAAACACATGAACATTTCCTGCAGACTCATGCCTTCTTGTTTTCTATGCTTAGCGTTTCTGAAGATCAAATCATCTTTCTCCACATTTCATTATAAACGTGGCATCATAATGGGCCAGGTTCAGATTAAAGCTAAGGTGTTCTTTTTGTGAGCGTGTGTGTTTTTCCTCCTTTTCCATTGTTATTAATGATGAAAGATAAAACATGTGAACTCTAATGTGAAGGGAAATGCAGTACCATGAGGTGCTACAGCTGTGGTACTGGAGCTGGCTTATATTAGGTTGTAATTAGTTTTAATTCATCTTGAGTTTTTTCCAATTTAGTTTTACCCTCTTCAGCTCAAATCATCACAGCTGCACATTGGGCTTTATTAACTTTTCTTATTCTAACTCTGGTTTCAAAAGGTTTGATTTCAAAAATGTTAGATTAGATTAGATTAGACTTGGAACAGAGGGAAAGAGTATAGTCTAGTCTTGCCAAAAGTAAACAAAACCTTCAAACCAGGTGAGTCTTCTTGGATTTTTATTCAGACTAACAAGTGTGAAAACTTGGCAACTTTCAAAATGTGTTGTTAAAATGTGAAAACTAGACAGAAATCAGGGCTGTTTGCAGCAAAGTAAGCTTTTTCTTATTACGTCTCCCTTCAAGACACTGTGGATACAAAGACATGAAATGCAGAACTTCACATCCTGTCGTCCGTGAAGTAGCTTTGATGTCACTTTGTTAAGTTTTCCTGGCCATTTTAATGTACTTCAAAACAGCCATCCATCTCAAGAGCCCTCATTATTTCAAAGACGAACTATATTTCATTGAAATTTACTTTAATTGGCAAATTAAGAGTCTGTTTATCTACTGTAGTCTTCAAGTGATATCTGCATATTTAAATCTGGGTTAGATTACCACACTTTACAGTAATCCCCTTACAGCTTGGGTACAGTGAGAGCAAATGTGTTATTTTTAATAAACTTTACATATGTGGAAATCTTGCCTTGTGACAGTCTTCAAAAAGCCAAAGGTTGTGTCTGCATTAGCACTGAGAGAACCACTAGTAGCTGCTGTTATTTGTACATCAAAGGTTGTCAAATAATTTTAAAACTCCCTTTCTTTTAAAGATGTGGCTTTAAGAAACTCATAAGTAAGTCAAAGGCATCTGTTCATTATCAGAGAAAAGCACACAGACGCTGCACACTTAGACACACATTTTCTATCCATTAAGCTCCAGTAAATGTCGTGGGAGAGCTTGTTAAGGCCGTTGAGTGCCTCAATGTGCTGGGGGACGAGATGAGTGATGGAATAAAACAAAGGGAGGGTTGGCATTGTGCCTTTCATCCTCCTGTGTCTTTAGCAGCAGACATGTTATTAGTTTGTACTCTGATTAGACACAGGACTTGTCTAAATGCCCAAGAGTCACTCATTCTATTAGTCCTCACTATCCAGTATGCTTTATTCAATCACTACCTTCTTCACTACTAACCTTCTCCCTTTTTTCCCCCTTTGAGTCACTTTTGATTACTCTGCAGATTACAGTGATTGCTTTATTGATTAAATGAATATTAATTTTTAACCTCAGCCTTTTCTGTACAGCGGCATTGTTTGTGCAATGTGTTATGAAGAGACTGGTGCACAGATAACACTGAACCTGTGCTATTGGATTAACTCAGTAACAACTTCTTTATATCAGTGTGTCCCAACCTTATTGTTTCACATTAGAAAAATCACACGGCACATCACCAAATAAAAATGTTGCAGAAAGTATATTGAGAATTTTTCCCTGCACACCAGGTATTGGCTCGGTTTGTCCCCAGTATACCTGACCACACCTGATCATTTCTCACAGCACATAGTGGTTGGAAAACACTGCTTTAGCAGATGATTATTTATTCATTTATTATGACCACATTAAAAAAAAAAAATAAAGATGTGACATTAGACCAGGGGTCTCAAACTCCAGTCCTCAAGGGCCGGTGTCCTTTTCCATGTGTCCCTGTAGCAACACACCTGAATACAATTAGTAGGCCCTCGAGGACAGGAGTTTGAGACCCCTGCATTAGACTGTACAGGGTGGGCCATTTATATGGATACACCGTTGGATATTACATCACCAACAATTCTTCCTATTGAAATCTGCTGCAATGACCCGGTTACTGCGTTCACCAGATATCAACACAATTTTGATCCGCTCCTCACGTGTTAACCTCTTCGACATGTCAATGGCTGTGAACAAAGAGAAACTTGTAAATAACTCATGAAAGAATAAAGTTACGTTGAAACCAAGCACACCATTGTTTTTCTTGTGACATTACCAATAAGTTTGATGTGTCACATGGCCCTCTTCCTATGGAAAAAAACAAAAGTTGTATCCAAGATGACCGACTTCTAAATGGCCACCATGGTCACCACCCAGTTTGCCCCCTCACATATACTAATGAGCCACAAACAGGACTTTAATATCACCAACCATTTCCATGTTATTACGGTGTATCCATATAAATGGCCCACCCTGTATATTATTAGATCAATGATGAGCTGACAAAAGAAAAGTTGATTATTGTAGTGTGTCACATGAATAAAGTTTAATATATACAGTGAGTGTGTGTATATCTGAGTGTGTATTTCTGTTAAATTTTGTGTTTACTGAACATGAAAGTGTGCCTCATGTTTTAGTGTTGACCAAACAATCAATACCCAGATGCCTAGGTCTACATCTGATCGATTAAAAAGGGCATTACCTCAGGAAAAGCCTCATTCCTTTGTGGCCACAGATTACTACAGATCAGACCATTGGATTACTAGTACGAGCTGTCATACTGATCAATTCTGACAGAAAAATAAGGACAATTCTGTGCTTTCAATTTAGGGCATTAGGTGTTTCAGTGCATACCTCTTTCATATCTCATATCATAAAAGTTGACACAAACGTCATCCTACTGCGGCCATTATGTGTTCAGCAGAATCTTGATGAATTTATATTGAATTCAGCTCAGTGGTACCCCAGCACAGACTGCCATCTCATTTTAAAAGAAAGCAGGTCACACCGCAGCAGCTTCTGATTCTTAAAGATTCTGACAGCTACACTGCTATCAGCATCTAAAACTACACTATCGTTGTAGCACATTGTCAATTGTGCTTGTTTTAAGCAGTTTGACACAGTATTTGAAACGACGTCGATATATGCCACATGCGTAGACATCCTTTTGTGCACATTTGACATTTTCCTCACAAAGGCAGCTTTTTTCACTCTGAACTCTGTGCCTGCAGCTACCTGGTGATGAAGTGAAAATAAATAAATAAATAAACATAAAAATAAATAAAGCAAAATTGAATGTGAGATGTGTTTAAAGACATGTCATAGAACCAGAAGATAATGTCACTCCTGTCACGTCTGAGACGAGGGCAGTGCGGCAAGACCAACACTTGTCAAGACCAAATGCTGTAGTGCTAATATGGGTTAAGGTGGGATTTTTATTTTTTATTTATTTTTTGCTATGTTATGTAGTTACGTTGATAAAGTCTGACAACTCAAAATCTACAAGCTGTCAACGACTTACTTAGAGACTTAGAGTTGCTTGATGTTACTTTGCAGTAACATCAGTATGCTCAGAGATTTCTTTTTTAGATTTATGGTCAGACAATGATTATTTCAGACACAGCATGAAAAGTGTAGCTGGTGTGTTAGTGGGCTAAAAGATGTACAGACACTAAAGCCTCAGTCACACAGGCCTAGATACTGGTTGCAACATCCTGGCAAGCTCTGGTCGCTAATAAAACATTTGTATTCCCCAAATGGCTCGGGAGTGGTTGTTAAAAGTTTCGGGCCGTTGCTAGGTGAAACTGGCGGTAAGGAGGGAGCTACTCCAAAAAAATCCTTGTGATCACTTTAATCACTCACCCGTTGCCGCAGTTACCCATAGTTTGCATGGAAGATGATGATTTGTCTGCAGGCAGCCTAAAGCAGCTTAAACATCAGATTTTGTAACTTCATGATCAGTTAAAACTGGAAAGGTTTTCATTTGTGCCAATTGTTCTTACTAACTCTGGGTCTCGTGTTTGAATACATTGCTGTCCTATAGTATCCAGTCCCACGTTTGGGTCACAAACCGCAAAGGAAGCTGAAATAACAAAAATAATAATAAAATAAAAATATATGTCCATCCAATACCATTCTTGTACAAATATACTGATCAAAAATGGCATGTTGGACCTGTTTGAGAATGAACTTGTGCTTTTTTCACAGTGCAGTAAATGTTCATCTGCTCTGTCTGCTAAATCACTTTTGTCATTGCCAGCTTACCTGACATTGTGAGAAAAGTCCTGCTGTGCTAAACACCGCCTACCTCCTGAGATGATGACAAACTAAATGTTAAGAAGCATAATCAAAATAGCATTTAAGAGTAGAAAGGGTGGCCTCGGAGGTAGGGAACAGGAAGCTATAGGGTTTAATCTCTAATATCACACTGTACACCCAGCAGCAGTGCCATTAACAGTAGCTGACCACTGACTGACTCATGCTGTGACTGAAGGTTCCTTTACATTCACACAGCTTTACATCATCCACTCAAACAGAAGATGTTTTCCTCTTCAGGGTTACTGAGACTCTTTCATTTCTCTTTTATCATCATACCTGCACGTAAATCCACACAGAGCTGTGGGCAAACAGGATCACACTGGAGTGTCAAATTTATTCATGTTACATGAATATTTAGCTTTAGTGAGGAAAAAAGAAAAAGACAGCTTTACATCCTAAAATAAAGGTTACATAACAATGACTTGGTAAGGTTGGTAAAGTTTAAAGATGATGATCTTCTGTAATGTGGCGAGTTTCATTCAGCCCTGGTCTCCTCACTGCATAGATGTTTGCCACTTTCTAATAACATCACTTCACTTTTTTTCTTTATAATAAATATTGTCATTTTGTGGCATTTTTTTATTCACTTATTTAAACAGGACAGTCATGATAGTTTATGATTTATTGCTATGGTGTCTAGCACTAACAAAAGAAAAATGGAATATGCACTCTTAGAAAAGTATAATTGTTATATAATACACTCCCATCCTATAGCCTACCTTAAACCTTATTTATTTCTCTGACTTGCTGCTTAATAATAAAGTGCTGTCTGCCTACACCAATGCTTTATAGAGTACTTATTGAAATACTCAAACTCAAAACTTCATTTGTCTCTACTTAACTTATTCCAGTGTTTTTAGTAAAATTATGTGTTCACACGCTTGCACGTAACCTGCAGCTTTGCAGTGCACTACCATAATCCAGCACTTATTGCACTCAAAAAAATGAGTTTGTACATTATTTTGTTTAGATGTTGGACCACAAGAAAGTCTTCTGCCAGCAGCAGAATGCATACATTCCCAGTGCTGATGGTGCTGTCAGTGATTTGTGTTTTTACCAATATATCTACATATATGTTATAAGTAAGGATGCAAATTCATAAGAACTTAGTGATTCCAATTCCATTATTAAAATAACAGTTTGTCTCTTTATCAAGTCTCATTGGGTTCTTATTGGCTCTGCTTTCAGTGTCACCAGTATCGCTAAGCAGCATATCAAATTAACTGCATGCTTTGTGGTCAAATATTTGTGCTTATTGAGGGTGTGTTTGCATTTTCTCCCAATACAACCGTGGAGGGAACAACCAAACTCCAGAGTAAGAGCACAACTTGCACTGCTCATGTTCTACGACTCGCATATAGTGCAAAGTGTTCTGCAGCATGTGCACTAATGTGAGTATTCTGATTGAGGGAACGTACTCTTGTTCTCATTTTTAAAACTTTTTCCTGAAACCAAAGTTATATATTTGTTGTACAGAGTGGACAATAATTGGTCTATAGGGGTCCTGGAGTGGTTTGAGGAGACAGTAAAAGTAGCTTACAAGTTGGCAGCTCCAGGTGGCAGTAAGAAGATTCTGTTTGAAAATGTGAACTTCAAAACCCCCAAATCCAGTGTAGTCCATTTTTGATGCCTCATATCAAAGGGAAGTGAACACACGAGAGAGGCAGCGAGATCTAATGTTGGTGGATGGAAAACTCTCTGTCTGGGCTTCTTTTCAGCTGGTCAGAAATGTGAGGAAAACAACCACCAGACATTAAACTGAGCAACTGATCTAGATGGCCTTGGTTAAGAGAAAGATGACCTATTTATAAACTATTTAATGACACAATAAATGTCTTTTTTTGTACAACATGTTTGAGCCCTGAACTGACAGCAGGCTGCTGAAAACAAGACTTCCTCTAAAGAGCAGCCGCTCCTTCAGTAATCTCCCCTTTATTCACCACTAATTGCGATCATTATTCCACAGAGGCGGTGAGTGATTCCATTATAGCCATCTCTCCAGTCGAGGCTTCTCCATTTCGGTTGCTCTCGCCTGAATCTCCCCATGGCTGTCAGATCCCCTCAGATTTCCTCAGATCTATAAACATCCTGAGCAGCAGCATCAGGGGAGCGGGCGACAAAAGACTGGAAAAGAGAACAGTGCTGGGTATTGCTTTTTTTCAAGAGCGGGAACCGAGAGAAACTGCAGGAGAAAAATGGCTGAGACACACGTACCTCAGGGGGAATTCAGTCATCTTGCACAGTCTCTCCTTCTTGTTCATCTCTGTGACAACTTTATAAAGATGAATTGCACAGAGGTTAAAGAGGTGAACTTATGACTGAAAGGAGTCTGTTTGAGCCCCAGAGAGGCTATGAGGATATGCTGTAGTTCCACTGAGCAGGAAAATGGACCCAGCTTGCTAAAAATAATAGTCTGTGATTTAAAAGTGCCATAAGAATCAAGTCGAACTCAATTAAATCAAAGTGGTGCTAATGAAGTAGTCACATCATTTTCTGAGGATATATAAAACCTCTGTATGACCTGACTTAAGTTGCTCATAATACTACGCAGCAGGAGATGGAGAAGGCTCACGAGGCAGATAAGACTTAAATATAGTGTACACTGCATATAGAACCTGTTCTCTATTCTTAGTAAAGCGGGCAGAATTTCCTTTCACTGCTCTGCTTTGAAGAAAATATAGTCAGTTTTATCAAAGTTGGATATAAATATGTGAACAGAGCTCAAAATAAATCTGCTGTGACTAAAATGGATATTGAAGTGGAGTCATTATGTTCACTCCAAACTCCATATTTGTGTTTGTAGACTGATAGTAGCTTCATATGCATCAGCGTGACTTTGTGCTGAACATGGGGGGTCAAGATCTCTGTCTAAATAAATAAATCTGGGTAAATTTCAAGATGATTAAACATGCAACTATTTTGTTGGTAATAACTGAAATGAGTAAAGAAAATCAACAGCCATTTTATGCAAGATAATTCATAATTTTATTGGGGGGGGGGGGGGTTATTGGTTGGGTCTGATTTTTGGAGGGTCATGACCCCCCTAAACCCTTGGAAATTATGCCCCTGTTCATATGATTTTCACAATAATTATAATCACAATAAACGATATTTATACAGAAGCTTTAAAAACAGGGTAACATTATGTTGCTTTAATCTTATTCTGGGCCTATACTGGGTGCACTTCATCCACTGTCACCCCTCCTTTGAAGGCTCCTCCTCATTTACAATAACTTTCTTCTGACTGGCTGCCCATGGCAAACAGAAGATTTTAACATTAGATCGATGGGACTGTTGTATTTATACTGGATTCCATTAACCTTGGAAGTCAGATTTTGGAATTGAGAGTGAAGTCACTCCTGAGTTGAGTTGGACAGGCAAAGAAAAGCACGATATGTTTAGCGATGCGCTTGCTGTTGCATCATGCTCATGGATAGAGTCTGTGTATGGCTTATTTAGTGAGTCGCACACACACATTAGCAGCAGCAGCAGCAAAGATTACAAGTTTCACAGTTTTCCTACTTTTTACTTTTACTGTTGGATTGTTAAGTCGTGGGGACTCCGCATGTTCAAGTTAGAAATCGGACTTGAGGGGATGTTCCAGATGAAAATTACAAGTGTTGAATTCAAAAGGTGATCAAAGGGTGCTACCTTTGATGCTGCCTCATTATTTGAAACCTTTGCCATATACATGAAGTCGGTGAGTGACTAAGAAAAAGGGAAAATAAGGAAAAGTGGCTTCCCTGAAGCTGTATCCTGCATTTTTAACATTTCACTGTAGAGTAATGTCAAATGGTAAACACAGTTGTTAGTAGGACACTGAGTATCTATGGGGTGTTTTCAAGTAATATAGTAGTGAATTGATCACGCTTGTGAATGATCCCTAGAATCACTCATCATAAATAATTTAAAGATTTTAAGCTTCAAAGCTGCCCCGTTTTCAGTAACCATCACTCCTTTGCCCCAGTGATACATGATGTTACGTGATGACTGTTAATTATGTTAAAAGCCTGATTTATCATTAGAAAAAAACAAACAAAAAAAACAAACAACTCTTTTTGAATAACACTGGTGCAGCTAAAAATGCTGTGCTGATTAAAGAAGTAATAAATGTGACTACTGGAGTGTCTGGAGCATCCGGCTCTGTGGGTTTGATTAGTTCAAAATGGTCAAAAACAAACAAAACAAACAGAAAAAAGTTCTGAAACTCAAGAATGATTGTTCTCAGAAATAAAGGCAATCCAGGAACTGACTCTAACTGGATGAGAAAGAAAAAAGTTGGTGATGTCACAAATGAATATGTTTAAGAAGCATTTTGAGACCCGAAAACACCGGTGCTCCAGACGGAGACTAGCTCAGATTTCTCCGTCTTTAACATTTTTCAGCTGAGCTTACGTGATCGATTAGACTTCTAACATGAAAAACTGTCACTGAGTAACTCAAAGTGTTACTGGAACACAAAAATAATGGTTGGTGAAAATTGCCCACTTCACACCTACACATATATTCCATTAAAAATCATGAATGATTTATAATTCCATTAAATGATTAATTGTCATTAAAAGGTTTCGATCAATCAATTTCATGTGATATTACTACAGAAATATCTATCTATCTCATTGATAAGAAAGGAACAGAAAGGCTATTTCTAATTTTTTTTTTGTCCTTTTTCAATAAATATAGTGAAGAGTGACAGGAAAACAGAGGAAGAGAGAGGGAAAGACAAAGGGCCACAGGTCGGATTTGAACCCGGGCTGGCTGCCATACAGCATATGGTCTCCTGCTCATCCTAGTAAGCTAAACCGGCGTCTTGACTCGTGTCTATTTCTATCACATAATTTGTACCATGGATGTATTGACACGCACGCAGTAGGCTGAATATGAATGATCTTTATAGTGAATAAATTGAAAAAAATTGCTGCATATGCTGCTCCTGAATGTGTCAAGCTTATAAAATATAAAAGAGGCTGACTGCACAATAAGCTAAAATATCTCCGTTGTACTACAAATACTTTAATTCATCTTGAGGTTAAGTTATATAATGCAAATTCAAAACAATATTTGAGCACAATTTAGTGATAAGTAATGAAAAAACCCCAATTATTCCATTATAATTGACTCTGATAGTGAGACGAAAAAATACCATTTTAACAGTAAGATGCCTGAGATAGAACCAGAATCAGTACAATACCTATAAGATAAAAGCAGAGTACAAAGAATCAGTAAGGACAAGTATCTGATATTTCATTAAGGAGAGATCAATTTGAAGGAACTGAGCATGATTTATTGAAGAGTGAGTAATAAAATATTTGGTGATTAGACTCTGACAAAGCTAGATAGCCGAGTCCAACAGTGGTAGGAAATAGGACAGGACCCCCTGGAGTGTAGGTACTCATGGTGGCAGAGATGAAGCAGGTGGAGGCTTGTACAACAATGTGTCTGACCAGGGTGACGTGGAGATGGGGAGAAGGCAGGCTGCATGAATGAGAAACTAAATGACAGAATAACGGAAGAGTGCTGAGATTTAAAGCACATGGGACAGAGGCTGATTGGTTCACAGAAGGTGGGAAAGAAAGTGATTGGGCCAGAGTGATGTCGACAAAATGAAGTTTGACAGCATGAGAAACAGAGTAGAACAAAGAGGAATTCAGGTACATGGGTAAGTACACACTGAGCTGTAACACAAGCACTGAGGTCGAGTGTAGAGGAAACTGACAAATGAAGAGCATAGAGAAAGAAATTTACAATACACACTCCACAGGTTGGTCGGTACATGTACACAGCTCCTACAGACACTGCAGAGAAGTAGGAAGAACAGGAATAGAAGCTACATTTTAAAAACCATTAGCCACATTAAGTCTGTTAAATTTAAAATGTGGACATTGGTTTATTATTAATATTTAATTGTACAAGAAACACTCTTATGCAAAATATTGTGTAAAATTTTAATAAAAACAGAATGCTGGGAAATATAAACTTCCTCTCCATTCACACAAGAACACTGAAAACATCCAATCCTGAAACCCTGTAAATCCTGAAAATGAAGGTTATTTTGAATTTGATGGCAGCAACGTAGCTTGAAAAAGTTGGCACATGGTCATGTTTTCCACTGTGTGGCATCTCCTCATCTTTTAACAACAGCCTGCAAGCAGCCGCTGGACTTGTGGGACAGGAATGTTGTCCCATTTCTGACTGATATTGGATTCTCGCTGCTCAACAGTCCTGAGTCTTTGTTGTATTTTTCATTTCATGATGGGCTGAATGTTTTCAGTTGATGAAAGGTCTGCACTGCAGGCAGGCCAGTTTAGCACCTGGGTTGTTCTGTTCCAACGTTGTTGGAATAGATGCGATACGTGATTGAGCATTCTCTTGTTGAAATATGTGAGGCCTTCCCTGAAAAACACGTGATCTAGATGGGAGCACGATTCAGCACGGATGATGTCTTTCCAGATCTACAAGCTGCCAACTCTATAGGCACTAACGCATCCCTGTACCATCAGAGATGCAGGCTTTTGAACTGAGAAATAACAACAAAACAGATTGGAGCCTGTCCTCTCTCGTCTGAAGGGTGCCTTCCAAAAAGAATTTTATATTTGAATTTGTCTGACCACAGAATGGTTTTCCACATCACCTTATTCCATTTAAAGTGAGCTTTGAAACAGAAGAGACGGCAGCATTTCTGGATCATGTTCAAATATGGCTTCTTCTTCGACTGGTAGAGCTGTAAACTGCATTTGTTGATAGTTTAGAGAACTGTTTTCATGGAGATCACTTCTTGAGCTTATGCAGTGACTTCCATGACACAATCATGTCCTTTTTTGATGCAGTGCCACCTGCAGGCCTGAAGATGATAGACATCCAATACTGATGTTTGCATTCATTTCTAGTCTGATTTCTCCAGATTCTCTGAATGTGTGATGATATTTAAAGCCTTCTCACTGTTATATTTGATTATTCTGAATTGTTCCACACAGTTTTGAACATTGTTGAACCTGTGGGTATTTTTACTTCTATAAAGTTCTGGTTCTCTGAGTTGCTCTGCGTATATCCAATCAGATATAGAGATGTGTTGCTGCCATCACACTAAAAACGAGCTGATATATATATATATATATATATATATATATATATATATATATATATATATATATATATATATATATATATTTTTTTTTTTTTTTTTTTTTTTTTTAAATCAGATATTGAAATATCTCTGTATAAACAACAAATTTGTCTTTGATTCACTGCTGTGAATAAAACATGACTTTGAGATTTTCAGATCATTGAATTCGGTTTTTATTTACATTTTACGGCACTTCCGGGCTTTTTTGGAATTGGGGTTGTATGCAACAGTGATGATGTAAAGTGTTTTATGCATGTTATATAAACCAAAAAGTTACATCCAGGTAAAAGTGGTGATTCTAACTGTTACTGACAAAGCAGAAAAAATCAGTTAAAACCAGATACAAAGGCTTGAAAACGAAAAGTTATCAGAATCAGAATACTTTATTGAATTTAGACTTTAATTATGCAAAGGCACCGTGAATCAATACAAGCAAAGCATCCCTAATACATTTTTTCCACTCTGTTCAACTCAAGCGCAGCTTCAAAAAGTGCACGTGTTGTCTTACAAGATAAGACAAATCAAGCTTGCTTCATGTTTTATTCAAAACGTATGCCAGTACATTTTCGCCCGAGTCTGAACTAGATCCACATCTGAGACCGTATCTTGGCCGAGTATTACAAAAAAGCATCAGCGCCAATCTGTCAGGGACATGACCACTTCATCGGAAATCAAATTCATCAGTCCTGACATTAGCTGGAGGGGAAATAGAGAGTTTCATTAAAGAAGAGGCAGCAATATTGGTTAAATGACAGACATTGATGGAGTTCGCTTGCAGCATAATTCTCAAACTGCCTCTTATTTTTGTAGCATCTCAGAAATACCCAAACAAATCTCAGTTTGTAATGTTATTTATATACTTAGGAGGACATTTATCCATTTATGCCTCGTACTATAAAGTTAATTGGCACTTTTATATGACATAAAGTCTGTTCACCTAACAACTGTCTGAACGTAACTGTAACCACTTACATTATATTCATAGAGGAAACTTTGTTTTGGCCCCCGGATGGATGCAACTATTTCATGTCCCTAAAACAAACTGTAAAAATGTCCTTGGACCCACTGATGTTGTGAAAACCAGACAGCTGGTCCTCTCTCTGAAATTTCAGCTCGAGCGGTGTGCAAGCTCTAAAATCAAAAGGCACTGGATTCCATTTTCAAATTTTCAAACTGCATCTTAATTGCCTGAATCCCATTTTTAATAAGTGCATGTTCATGTGCATACAAGACCATAAGTACACACACACAGACATGCAAACACATGCACACACATCGCATACAAATCCTCCTACTCGTAAGAAAGTAATTTACATATCACGTCTTTGTGTGGACCAAAGAGAAATGAATAAATTAGAAAACACGGAGCCGGGATAAATTTCTCACAGAGAGAAGATAGAGAGGGTGGATAGAGGGAATTATTAAGAAGAAAGGTAGAATTAGAAAGTCTAATGAAACCGGGAAGGAGAAAGAAGAGCGCCTTATTAAAAATTGAAAGAAGATGGGACAGAAGACACAATAAACAAAGTAAAATCTGACACTCATGTTGAATTTACAAAGTTGTCAGCCAGCTTACACAACACTCAGCATTTCTGCTTCAGGACCTTGTCATGTTCTGTGATTAAAGTAGCTTTGAGCCCCCTCCACATGGTGAAATCATAGTCAAGCTGGAGAGAGTTGTTGAAGCCATCTGCCTCATTAGGAACGCCTTGGCATGCGAGGCGTACGCACGCTACCTCCTCTGAGGCTGGGGATTTAGATGGCTTCCTGCAGTACCTGTGGCACGAAGGTTTAAAGTACAGCTCCAACTTTTCTGATCCTCAGAACCTTGAAATACTCATCACGAAATTTCAAAACACTCACAGGTGTCAGTAAGAGAAATGTGAATTCATGTAATTATACTTTCTTTAGATTTATGCTTTTTTATATTTCATTTGTGGAGACTTATTGTACCAGAATGGGCATGTTTCAAGAAATATAATGCCAAAATATTGATCTTTAGCATTGTGGTCACTGGTCCAAATAAAACAGGCTGAACAGGGAGTTTTCTCCTGGGTCTCACTGTACTGAAATTTGCTGATTATACCCAGATACTATAGCTGTAGACATGTTTATCATTCTTTTATCTAGAGAGGACTATCTGAGTATGTATGATTGATGAGTGAGCCTTTTACTGCTGAGGTCAGTACTTATCTCTCCCTGTGCTTGGTCTGTTGGCAGTCTTTATTGTTAGTCAAACTTAAGTGCTTTTTGATTCACACAGAGAAAATCCTGATTTGATGTTCATATGATAGGATGTATGTTGTAGTGAATGCTGAGCAAAAGTACAGTCTCTGAATTCAATTTCCTCTTTTCCCCTAAACACTGAGTGATTCTAACTACTGAGGATGAAATTCATTTAAATCATATTTCACATTCATTTCCCCTTTATAGCTTAACAAGTTTATATGATGGTGAACGATAGTGTTGGGGAAAACAAATTAAGGTGATAATCCAATTTTATTCACAGCTAATTCCCTTTTTTATTTTTAGCATTTTTATCTCACAAACAACTGAAAGAGTGTATCCAATTTGTTGGAAAATACCTAAAAAAAAAAAGAAGTTAAAACAGGGACTATATTTCTTGGTTT
Source organism: Mchenga conophoros (assembly GCF_057382185.1). Taxonomy (NCBI): domain Eukaryota; kingdom Metazoa; phylum Chordata; class Actinopteri; order Cichliformes; family Cichlidae; genus Mchenga; species Mchenga conophoros. Next base: position 5,992,553 of record NC_140546.1, on the reverse strand, counting down.
GAGGGGTTCAAACAGAAGAAAACTTGAATATAACAAAAGGCCAGCCATTTAATTAGGCTGATAAAAAGGTACAAAACAAAAAAGCAAATACACACTGGGGGTGGAAACTAAACGCTGAACCAAAACCTTGAACGTGGTAAAAACCTGAACATGGAAAACTCTGGAGACATGGAAACATGACGAGAACAACAGATGACCTGACACTGAACAAAGGGAATGAGGAGATGGGGGAACAGGTGGGAACACAGCTGGGACAAATCAGACCTAACAGACAAGGGGAAGCAAATCTGCACATAGGGCAGGGACTTTCACAATAAAACAGGAAACGGCATGGAACGCAGACACAACAATACAAACTTAACAACATGGACAAGAAGGCAAGAAACATAATTAAACTAAACTTGAGAAAACCAAATGATAATCCTGTTACTCAAAATTTAAAGGGATAACTTAAGAACTCAAAATGTAAACTGAAAACGCTGGGTCAGAGACCCAGAATCGTGACAATTTCTCCATTTCTAAAAGGGGGCACTCTATTGAGATTTGAATCCCCTAGGAAAACCACGGGCTTGTTAGCTCGGATTTTCCAGCCCTGCAACTTGCGGCTTATCCATGCTCGAAGGTACGTTGGCGTATGCAATCGCCCCACCCTCCGCTCATCTCGCACTTAATCCAAACTGCCCCGTCCACGCGTATCTGAGTTCATCAGCAGCTCCACTGCCTTCACTGTCATTACCACTCAGGTGGAAATTCACATTTAGATTAAAATAGTGGGGATATGTGTGTTCCAAAGAGTCATTACTCATATTGGCCGTTTGGTCCTGGTGTTGTGGGACCCCTATCGTCATTTCACCCACTTCTTTCCCTCCTTTTTGAGTGGTAGTTTTAATTTTTAACTGCTTTTGCTTTTTCGCTGTGGGCGGAAGGTTACCTTTCGCGTTCCTGAGGGAGGCCTCGGGATGTGACATTTTGTCGGTATGTTACGCGTTCGGAAGGAGAATGGTCTGGCTCCAAAGCATCATACTGCCTGCCAGGTGCCAAGTGTTCCCCAGATAAGTGACACTCATGCAGCCAGCCATCCTTGACAAGAAAAAAAAAAACACAAAAGTGTTTCACCAGATGAGACCACTTTCTTTATTGGCTTCGGCATTGTTGGCACTTTTGGTGGCGGACAGGGGTTAAAACGCCCTATGGAAGACATCCTGCATCGTCCCGGTCCCTAAAAGGAACCGGCCCAATGAGCTGAATGACTTCCGACCGGTGGCACTGATGTCACATCTTATGAAGACTCTAGAGCGGCTCTTCCTCAACCTCCTCCGACCACAGGTACAACATGCCCAGGACCCACTACAGTTTGCATACAAGGCGGGTGTCGGAGTGGAGGATGCCATCCTGTACCTCCTACACAGAGCCCACTCACACCTGGATGAGGGAAAAGGCACGGTCAGGATCCTGTTTCTTGACTTTTCCAGTGCCTTTAATACCATCCGGCCCTGTATGCTTCAAGAAAAACTGAACAGGATGGAGGTGGACCCCTGCCTGGTGGCTTGGATCTCCGACTACCTCACCGACAGACCACAGTACGTCAGGCTGAAGGACATCACGTGGTCAGCAGCACAGGAGCACCACAGGGAACTGTGCTGTCCCCTCTTCTCTTCACCCTGTACACCTCTGACTTCTGCTACAACTCTGAATTATGCCATATTCAGAAGTTTGCAGATGACACAGCCATCATGGGGTGTATCTGGGATGATCAGGAAGAGGAGTACAGAAGTCTGGTGAGGAACTTTGTCGCATGGAGTCACACAAACCACCTGCAACTCAACACCTCAAAGACTAAGGAACTGGTTGTGGACTTCGGGAGGTCTAGAGCAGGTCCACTGCCGGTTCAGATAGAGGGGGAGGAGGTGGAGGTGGTCAACAAGTACAAGTACCTCGGGCTGTGGGTGGACAATAAACTGGACTGGTCATGCAACACAGAGCACCTGTATAAAAAAGCCCAAAGCCGACTGTACTTCCTCAGGAGGCTGAGGTCTTTTAACATCTGCAGGAAGCTCCTGAGGATGTTTTACCAGTCGGTGGTTGCTGGAGTACTTTTCTATGCTGTGGTGTGCTGGGGGAGCAGCACAGCAAAGAAGGACTCATCCAGGCTGGAGAAACTGATCAGGAGGGCTAGCTCTGTGGTCGGCATGAAGCTGGACACTCTGGTGACAGTGGCAGAGAAAAGGACATTAAAGAAACTGCTGGACATTATGAACAATGCTAGGCATCCTCTGCACACGGCCATAAACAATCAGAAGAGTCTGTTCAGTGACAGGTTGCTTCTCCCCAAGACAAGAACTAACAGACTTAAAAACTCCTTTGTCCCACACGCCATCAAACTGTTTAACTCCTCTCTGGAGGGGAGAGGGAGGGGAGACAGGAGGACAAAGGAGGGGGGAACAACTGAGCTGTAGTGCCTCTTCACCTCACTGTACAATACCTTGTGCAATACTTTTTGTAAATAGTCAACAGTGCAATAGACTCAATACTTGAAATGTGCAATTCACTTGTATTTTTTATTTTTTATTCCTATTTATTCTATTTATCCCCTTCGTATATTTTATTTATATTTGTCTCTGTATTTATATATGTGTGTGTGTGTATGTATGTATGTATATATATATATATATATATATATATATATATATATATATATATATATGTATATATATTTTTTTTTTTATTTTTTTTATTTTTTTTTTTTTTTTGAATGTAAACTGACAAAGTGTAATGGGTGACCTAGCGTGACCATTTTTGACACATCAGGGATCACTTGGACTAAAGTGTCCAAAACGAATCCTTTTTTCGTTTTGGACAATAATTAGTCACATTTACCAATAAACTAACTACACGCTACATTATTACATGCTGTACATATGTTCAAGTTTTCACAGTAGCTTTCAGTTCTTGGAACACAAACACATAGTCTGAAAGAAACAGCAGTAAATCTACCTCGTCGATCAGCCATGGAAGTAATGTTACTTCTGATCTGGCATTTGAATCAGTCATTTCAACCTGGAAGGATGTGTGTTCTGCTCATAGTGTGTGGTGGCTTCATTTATTTAGTACCACCTGCACAGATTTGTACCATTATTATACTGACAAATGAAGCATTTACAACTCCAGAGTTCTTCTCTAAAACGTGGACTTAAAGCCATCTGCAGTGTGTTCTGTCTTTGCTCATTCAGTATTGAGTTACTCATCAGATGCAGACTTTGCAAACCAGTCTGCACAGCAACATGTGAAACAGAATATGAAATCTTCTCACCCTTTGATTTAAAATGAGAAAGCCACCAATCTGAAAAGCATGTTTTATTTGACTTTATATAAAACTGAAATAAATACATGAAAAGAAATAAAAGTTGACTTTTAAACTCCCACACTGTCTCCTTGGGGCACCACAACAGGCCGGTTTGCCCTTTTGCCTTGATTTGATTTCATAGGTCACACTTGTGCTGCTGATAATCACCTTGCTTTCAGTGGTGAGCAAGAGTCTCACATGATTGTCTCAGTTCAGAGACTTGATCCACTAAAACAAAATCACACACCTCAATTGTTCATCTGATTCAAAGGCCAGACTGGTGCTCAACAACTTGTTGAGATAAAGCTTATTTAAGATTTCAAACTTTAAAACCTAGTGGAAAGGTTTGTGATAACTGGGATTCCAGTTCTTATTGGGTGGTGGTGGCTCAACAGGGTCACCCACTAGAAGCTGGCTCTAGGTTTGATCCCACATTTCTCCAATCCACATTAAACTGAAATGTTCTTGCTTGTGATGTTTAGGCCTTTAAAAATCATTCAGTCTAACACAACAGCACTGCCATCAGTCCTTCATAAGTACCTGTTGTGTTATCAGCTGCAGTATAAATGCATGCATCTGCTTACATGAAAACACAGATAATCATTTTGACATTTACAAGATAAACGAGGAAGTCAAGAGTGTGAAAGGCTGCAAGTGAAAACTGCAGCGTCTCTGCTGAAGGAGGAGAAATAAAGTTCAATCCATCAAACGGCAACTAACTGCTACTCCTGTCAGTTTGATGACATTTCTATAGATCAGAGCTGTATGGGATTTGATCTGCCGAATAAGCATATTAGTGATGGTGGTATTCTTGGAGTTGCTCCCGTGGTGAGTTTTAAAGTGATTATGAAGGATCTTGAGGCAGACTTGATGAGAATTTGCCTGTGTTTGGTTTGGCTGGGACTTATTCCGGCTTCCTTCTGCTGCTATGCTGCTGCAGCTGACTCTCTGAACACTGACATGCTGTTTTCAAAAATGGCTTTTTGTCAGTGATTTCTCAGCCTGGGCTCTCCTGACAAACACATTCATACTCAGGGGAACCACCTAAAAGGAAGATAAATTGACCCTTGATATTCTTGTTGTTTGTCAGGATTTGGAAGCTCTGAATATTTAATTTAATTTCATATGTTTTTTAAGTTTAACTTTAATTTAAAATGACATTCTTATCTGAAAAAAGGGAGTGGTACTGCACTCCTTTTAGTATATTACTGATAAGAGTGAAATGAATGTACTGAAAGTTTGTAGGCAGCTTAATAACTTGTTAAACAAATAAAACAGACTCATGAGGCAAAATGACTACACTCAAAAATACATCTTATATAGACTGTTGTATAGTAAAGACCCTTTATTATTATTATTGGGGCGATCGTGGCTCAAGAGTTGGGAGTTCGCCTTGTAATCGGAAGGTTGCCGGTTCGAGCCCCGGCTTGGACAGTCTCGGTCGTTGTGTCCTTGGGCAAGACACCTCACCCGTTGCCTACTGGTGGTGGTCAGAGGGCCCGGTGGCGCCAGTGTCCGGCAGCCTCGCCTCTGTCAGTGTGCCCCAGGGTGGCTGTGGCTACAATGTAGCTTGCCATCACCAGTGTGTGAATGTGTGCGTGAATGGGTGGATGACTGGATATGTAAAGCGCTTTGGGGTCCTTAGGGACTAGTAAAGCGCTATATAAATACAGGCCATTTACCATTATTATTATTATTATTATTAATTCATAAAGCACTTCGAGGTTACTGCTGTTGTGATTTAGCACTATATTAATAAAACTGAACTAAAATTAAATATATACTATCAAATATGACATACTCAACATTTGGAGAGGTCAACCTTAGGATTTTTGTTTGAGTCCTCTCTGTATTGCTTTATTTTGAAACATGTTTCAAATATGTATTTTTGCTGCAAACCACTATGTACACAAATGCAAACTGTAACTAATATAACTCATTAGGTTAACTGATGATTCTAAATTGACTGGCTGTAGGTGTAAATATAAAACTGTTGATTGGAAACAACCATTCACAATCTTCTGTTGACTAATTTTGGTGAACCTGTGTGAGTTGTAGCCTCAGTTTCCCATGTTCAGCTGGGACCTGGTGTGGTCTCTTTAATGTTCAAGGTACTGCTGCTCGCAGGATTTTATTATATTTATTTTTTCATATCGTTCTCTTTGAACCTTAGAGATTGTTGTATCTTTCTAGGAGCAAACCTAGCCACCCTGTTGCCTTTGGAGCTCCTCTGTGGAGTTATTTAGGAGATACCAGATCAATATAAAAAAAAAAAAATGTGCAAGTTTAGAAACACCAGTCAAATCTAATCAAAAACATCTTCAGAAGATTAGAGACCAAAAAATAATAATCTAGGACATTTTCCATTCTTCTTTCTCAATGAGCTACTGTCACCGATGGCACACCACCTAATATGAAGGCTAATTCTATTAAAACAAGGTGCAGCAGCAGTAATAGCAGTGCAATAACTTGAACCACAAACGTAGCCTATGCAATTTTATCCTCTGGAAATTGTTTTAACAATAACTAAAGTGACTTAACCTTGTAACTTCAAGAACTCCATATTTTGTCACATAAAAAGTGAAACATGTTTTATACCTGGAATGTTGTCAAGCCTAACCAGCTGCTTTTCCAACACTAAACCGCATCAGTAAATTCCCTCGACTTTTGGCTCCTCCTTTCATATGAAGTGCAGCTAGTTAGTGGTCCAGTGACACTTGATGGAGTCATGTGTTTACATTTGGCTTGCACATGCTAGTATCACCTCCTCCGTAGCCTGGTTGTTTTCAGCGGTGTACATTTGCCTGAAGTGGTGAAACACATTGGATGCTTCCCATTTTGGTGGGAAAAGTTTTCTTGCAATTCTTTCTTAATTACTGTGCTTTGCTGGAGGTTTACGAAATAGCTTCAATTTAGGTACCAACTCACTGTAGGCCGATGTGCTGCTCTTGCTCCTAGAGTATTATTACAGATAATAGCATATGGCACAGCCGTAATACTCATGGATTCGGTTATTGCCATGACTTGGCTGTTATGTCTCTAGCCCCCTAACATTTTGGGAACAGCTCAATCATCTTATCTATGAAGGACTCTTTCTGGGCTCCTAGATATCTTGCCCATGCCTCATAATGTCTGGACTGTTACATAGCTTTTGTCTTAAGCACCTGGTTGCCTTTTTTGGCCCTTGTTCATGGCAGTGAGCTCATTGACTGATCAGAAGTACAGAAAAATGACAGCTTGATTCCTTTTGAAGACTTTCTGCTTTCCTAACAACTCTAAAAACTATTCTGTCTAATAAAAGCTAAGAGAGATTTGAGGAAATGACCTGGGGTGGAATTGAACCCAGATGCTCACAGTAGTCTTTGGCTTACAGGCCACCATCTCAACCATGTGAACTATAAAGGCACCGAGTCACTAACAGAGCAAATACAGGCTGCATAGTTTCTTCCATTATTCATTAAACTCTTTGCTGCCAACAGGGTTGGCAAACTGTAGAGTTACTGGAAACAGAAGGGCTTCTCCTTACAGTAACTTCAAATCAAATGAGCTTATTTTAGCAATCTCAGCAGCTGTGTAAGCAAATCTGAGAATTAAATTTGTAATTTAAAGTCAAAGAATTATGAAATCATAGTCTTACCAAGGATGGAAACGGATCATAAAACATTCCTGTAAACTGTAACTGTTTTTCTGTTAATTTTGAATACACTCAAACAACAAAGCTTATTATTTTTGATCACATGAGATGACACCACAGCTGTACCACATGCAACAATTTTACACCGAGCCCTTTTTAACTGAAGAAAACCAAAAATTCGAACACTGTTTTAATTTGTCAACTGTAATCCTCCCTGTAGACTGCAAATCCTTTAAAATGGACCAGAAAGGCGTTCATGTTTTCTTTGGCACACTTCCAAGGTAATTCATTTTCCTGTTAGTTCAATAGATTGTTTTGACTTTCATTTTGCTGGCTAAATTTTCAAGATGATAAATGTGCAGCTTTAGGATTAGCTTATGGTAATGCAACGTTTTTATTCATTAAGCACAGGCAACACACAGCTATACCCTCTGTATTTATTATGCTCTGATAAAGTCTTGTTTCTATGCTGTCAGTAAGGATTCAGACACTACTCATTACGTTTTTTCAGTAATTTAAAGTGATGTATGTAAGATTAGGTGACCTAAAGTTATGAACAGAATGACATAAGTCGTAATTGTTTATTCTTCACTGACAGTTTTGATGCTGTAGAAATATCTTCTGGGGTGAGAATGCTAACTTTAATAAAACAACTTTTTTCCTCATGAGGCAGCGACAACTCAGTGAAGGATCATGCATTCATCAATCCAACATGGCGGTGTATATTGCAATTTCTTTCACAATGTCAAAGTACAGGAACTGTGAGGATAAAACAGCAGGATAGTGCATATATAGTGCACTTCATGGTGACTGATTCGAAGTTGGCCTCCAGTGTTGTGCTCCATAGTCGCATTGCTAATGAATGTTATGAACACACTATTACCCACAGTGCCAAGCACTCCAGTATCCGTATGTGGTGCACTGAGTTGTAAGCTTTCTTGTAATCAGTGCAGGTGCTGCACAGGTTGATCTGTCTGGTCTCAGAGTCCTGGAGTCAGATTTACTGATGTGTTGCATTACTGCAAACTTGGTTTCTGCATTAAAAAAAAAAAAGAAAAGCACTGCTGGTATTTACAAAGACAGCCGAGTTGAAACATGAGAACTCAGAGATTTTTGCAACTCACCGTGTTGCAAATGTATTTCTAGGAGTTCCTTTCTCTAACAAAATATTTATAAATTTTAGGGAGGGAATCATTTAATAAAAACATGACACACATTTTTTTGCTGTGTTAAATATAGTTGCTATATTTTTTTGTACTTGACACCCAAATAAAGGCAAAGAGTAACATCCTTCTGGGCTTCTCTGTTTTTGTTTCCAACCTACTTTTCCACTTTCTCTGCATGCAGCCTTGTTTTTCTCTAGGATTACTGTGGCAGTAGCATAAATATGCTCACTGGTTTCAGCAGCACCGGTGGTGAGGATGGTTAGTAGAGCTGTGTGCAAGCACCTTCTCTGATGGGTGAGTGAGCTGAAGGAGTCATGCCCTTGGCTATGTGACTGTCTTGAGCCTGGCCACAATCTTTATACTCAGCTTAGTAGATTGATCTGTCAGTATAGGTGATTGTGCAACATCTAGCTCATTTAGCCTTTGGACCTCCAGCTTTGATAGTAGCTTTCTTTTAATGATGTTACAGCACTGAGCTATAAAGTGCATCTAGATCAGTGCAAATATTGGTCTTTTGTTGGCCCATAGTTCCTACATGCATTTTATTGAGTCCCTCATTGGACATTCTCAAAATAGCATCCAGTCACTTTCATGTTCTCTGTCCTCGTCCATGTAGCCCAGCTGCCAGTTCCTGACATGGATCTCTCCAAAGAAAAGAGAACTTCGGGGCCTTCTGTGATGATAAATAAAGAGCATTTTTGTTGCGAGATCGTAACAAGGTTAACATCTACATATCAACTTTGAATTAATGACAGCTAAGAGCAGGTGGATTTAGGGGTGAGACTCAGCAGGAACAGGTGTCTTGTAGACCAATTGCGGGGTTGGCAGTTCAGTCTGTCCACATTTTGAAATGTCATAAAGTAAACATCAGATTACTAGTGTTAGTCCAGCCAACATGTGTGAATAGGATACTCAAATATTAAAGTGTTTTAGAGACAGTAGAAGCAGCACAAAGGAGCACAAGAGTAAACAGGGCAGCAGAAGTACACTACCATCATTAAAAAGCAGTATTGGATTTATGTTGCAGAGAGAAGAGTATGCTATTCAGATGAACTGCATTTCAAGCATTGTTTCTCTGGCAAACATACTTGCTGCAGTCTCTTTCAGGTTCACTTGAGGTTCATGCAGGTGGTGTTTCTCTCTCTAGTGTAGTTGTGATGGATAGGGATAATCTACTGGCATTTCTTCCCCTGTTTGGAACCGTGTAATTTGATTTTGTTGTTTTTTATTTTATTGAAGTTATGTTTTTTGCATGGATTTGAACATTTCATTTACAAAGCTTTTTTTTTTTTTTTTTTTCTATAGAATTATTTTTCTTTTTGCTCTTTTTTTCCTTTTGAGGATGTGAATTGCTTTGTGTTGAATGCAAAGATTTTTCTTCTTTTTATTTCTATTTGTTTCCCTGTTTCTAATAAATTAAGATATTCTCTGAAAAACAAATCTACATTTGTGCAATGGCCTGGATGATAATGAAAATATTCTCTTTATGGAAGCTATTTGTACCTTTTGGCCACATAGGGCTAGATTTACTAAACAGGGCAAACTTGTGTGTAATCTCCAGAACTCTACAACTTGTGTTAACAGTATCAGCACAGGTTTTCTATAAGGGGATTTTGTGGGGGAGTCGTGTTTGTGTGTGTCACACAAACTGCACACAGCTGGATTTGTGTTGGTCCACCACTAAAAACAGTCAAACGTCAGAGCAAGAAAAAGGTTATTAAATCTTGCCCTTGATTCATATTGTTCCTGTCATTGACTCATTAATACGGAAATGAGTTATTTCTTGCAGGAGCTTTCCTCTCTTCAGGAACTCTCTCTGCAGGAGGGGGAGATACAGGAGAGGTGGAGGAAGATCTCAGCCTGGGCGTTTACTGTCTTATGTAGTCTGGAAGATGAGTGGATGGTGGGGTGGGTGCAGTTTTCTCTGTGGTGGGGTTGGGTGGACTGTCCCGGGCTCTGTGGGGCCGGGGGGCGCTGCTGCACTGGGCCCCGGTCTGGATGGGCCTGGGCCCCCTTTCCCTGGTGGGTCGCGGAGTATGGGGGTGCCTACTGGGGTCAGCGGGGGAGCTGGCCCCAGGGAGGGGTTACCTGCCCCTCCCTTCCTTCCCTCCCCATCTCCAGCTGCCTCCCTCTTCCCGCTCCACCACAACCACCCACACATGCAGGGCCTTGGAGTAGGGGTATGTCACCAGGGTGCAGAGGAGGCTACCCCCCCCCCCCCCCTCTGCCCCCTTCTGGCTGCCTCTGCCTCAATTTTAACCCACAACTTAGACATTCACATTATTCACACTCTCATTACACATACATATAGGATCTTGGGGGTGGGCACAATCACGGAGTCCAAATTACCATCAGGGTGTACACCTCACCCCTGGCGTCGTTGCCCACCTCTCAATTTTAAATACACTTAGACATTGAGGGCTAGCAGGAGGGACTATGCACTTACCTGCTGCTCTCTGGCAGGTAGCTCCATGCCCTCCTGGGTTTTAAATGCACCTTAGAACACACATGCATCAACATTACAATGAGCGGGTGGAGGGAGGTTTGGAGTCTTCTCCCACCCCCACTCTCTGCGACCTGCTGGAGCGGGGGGGCTAGGAGGAGGAGTTGGCCGTCCGACTGCGGTCTGGGGTGTGGGGCCTCCCTACTGCTGCGGAGTTGGGGCGGTCTGCCTCTCCCCACCGCAGGGAAAAGGGTAACACCACCTGGGTCTGGGTGCAGTTCCCCCCTCCAGGGGCAAGGGTACCTAGACCCGGTTTGTAGAGTACGCTTGGGGAGTGTGATCGTGTGTACAGCGTCTCTTTATGTCTGTCTCCACGTTGGTTGAGTGTGGAGTGAGTGCATATGAGAGCATGAGGGTGGGAATGGATGTTTGTATCTGTGTGTGCCTGTATGTCTGTGTCTATATGTCAGGCTGGGTATCAGACGCCACCTCTCTGGGGACATCTCAGGCCCTCCAAGGTTTGGAGGCCTATCTCCACCCACCACCACTTCCCCTGCAAGTGGCGGACTCCCTCAGGTGTCGGTGCGTTGGTGGTTCTTTGTGTCTGGGGGTGGGCGTCCAGGTACACACCGGCTCACTCCTTGGCGGCCGCTTATCAGGGCCTGGAGCCTGGGGCTCGCTTGGGCCCCTTCGGAGGTGGGGTGCCCCCGGCCTCTCGGCCTGGGGCTCGGTCACTCAGGCACAGCTGGGGGCTGACGGAGCTCATGGGCGCGTCACTGCAACTCCCCCTGGCTTCTGCTCCGCGGCTGCTGAGTGAACCCTCATCTGGGACTCTCCTCAGCTCTTACTGGAACAGTGGCGCGGCTGCCCCTCTGTTGGTCTTCCATGGTCTCTTGTGTTCTGGGGGCCTCTGGATGTCTGGAGTTTTGATCTCCTCCATACCCGCTTCACACCCCGGAGGACGGGGCTGTGGCCCCCCCACACTCCCTAGCAGATCGTTACATGGAGAAACCTTTGGAATACAAGCGCGCTGATCCACACAGGTATGCACACGGGTGTTCACTGCTCGTAGACCCAAATTACACCTTTCTTGGCTGCTACTTCGAAGCACATCTGTCCTGCGTGCTGCACAACAACATTGAATATTTAGTATTTACTGCTGTTTAGACTTAGCTAGATTAATGCGATGGTGTTGTGTTTAGTATGTTGCTTTGTTTTTTTTTGCTTGTTTTCTATTCTTCTCTCAACAGGTGATCCAGGAGATTTTTATTTTTTTTCTCCCCCCCTTTCTCACTGTCCCTCTCCCCTTCTGTTTTTCCTTTCCTTCCTCTTTCTTTCTCCCTTTCCTATCCCTCACTCATGTCTGTCCCGTCTGTAACAACTGAAAATAAAATATAATAAATAATAAAAACAAAGATCGACCAAATGGACCAATATGGCAATGCCACGATGATCCATTTGGCAAAGTAAATCCATTGGGTATCCTTGTTGGTCTTCAGACAACAATTCTGATGGCTAAAGAACCAAATGGGACAGGCAAAAAAAAAAAAAAAAGAAAGGAAATGAGTTATTTTGCTATTCAACACATGACCAGTCCAACACCAAGACAAAAAATAAATAATAGCTTGTTTTTGTGCTTTCACATTCAAAGAGCCACGTACTGAATGAGATTTAAAATGTTATTCTGTTTGTTGACATGAGCAGGAACTGTATTAATTAATTTATTAACAGTTCCTTTTGCTGTGTATAACTGGATGTACTGGGAACTCTCTCTGGATTACTTTAAAATGAAAAACCTGAAGGATTCTCAGACAAGTTTTGTGTTTCCATACATGCCAGTACATCCATATGAGCTGTAAGTTCACTCTTTTTTTTCTTTTTTTAAAATTTTTTTTTACCAAATTGTAGACAGTTGGCAGACATTAGATTCTAATACACACTTCATCCCACTATACGTCCTGTGATACGTTGTATGGACTGGGCTGTTTATACATTACATTATACAGGACCTGCTTGGCATTAGAAACTCATGGCACGGAGTCTCCAGTGCACAGTTTTTGTTATGTTAACAGCTTTGGCTGTTGGTATATATTCAGAAATACAAATTTAATGTAATTTAATACATTTTTAATATTTATCAGTATATGTCCCTACCCTCATGTCAAGGTCACGAGCTCTGGAAAGTGACCAAAAGAATGAGATCAGAAATGGCAGAGGCAGAAATATGATTTCTCCCAAGGGTGGTCGGCCTTTCCCTTAGAGATGGGGTGAGGAGTTCAGTCATTCGAGAGGAGCTCAGAGTAGAGCCGTTGCTCCTCCAACCCCAAGGAGCCAGTCGAGGTGGTTCGGGCATCAGATTCGGATGCCTCCTGGGCGCTTCCTGGGTGAGGTGTTTCAGGCATGTCCCTCTCAAGGAGGCCCTGGGGCAGACCCAGGATACAATGGAGAGATTATCATCTGGGAACATCTTGGTGTTTCCACGGATAAGATCGAAGAGGTAGTTGGGGAATGGGAGGTACTGTATTTGCCTCTCTGCTTAGGCTGCTGCCCCCAAGACCCAGCCCCAGATAAATTGAACGAAGTGGATGGATGGATAGATACAGTCTTATTTTAGATTAAAGTGAAAGTTGTGGCTGGAAGCTGCTGTCATTTACAGTCACAGTAGTTTTTCCCTTTTCCTTTTCACATACAGGTGTGGAGCTGACAGAAGACAACGGGTTTGAGTTTAAACACATTAAGAATAGCCTGTTCTGTTATCATAATTATAATAAAAGCTTAGCAACAACTAGCATCCTTCTAGCTTCTTAAAGTCTCTGACTAAATAGGATGAAAGTGAACGGGTAAGACAGAGAAAAGATCCTCATCACTGGCACTCATGTCAACTCTGGTCAAACATGCAGTTACAAGCTGTTGGTGTTGCAGCGTAAAATGCCTCCAAACTGCTGTCCCTTTACTGTCAGACTCCTCCATGCTACGTAGTGAACCATGGCTCAGTTCACGGTCACTGGTATACATCCCAGCTTTTGGATCAGTATTGGACTGATATTCGATCCAAATGCCGGTTTGGTAGAACCGTACTGTGTGCATCACCACTTGATACCCCCGCTCTCCAATTTTACATTTGTAAAAGCAGACTGCATGAGGGACTTGAATTTATATATATCTGTGGGAATACGACTGAAAACACCTGAGCTCAAAGATTAAAGGTTTTTAAGGGGTTTATCATACTTAGCAGACAAGAAAACTTCAGAACCAGTGATTGAGAAACTCCTGCTGTTTTAAGACACAAAATGCAACTTGCTGCTTACCTGAGCTTATTGCCCAGAGCATTACTCTATAATATCCTAGCACATTAGTGCTATAAAAGTTGGTTATGCCACAATGTCGACACCTTATACAAAGAACACATCGATATTAATATGGCTTGGTGACATTTATTGGAAATTTAACTTCTGTCACCTATATTTACCTACTGAGAGCACAAGGAATAATAAAAAAAGTATCCCGAATCATAATTTCCCCTATGTTGACATTTCAGTGCCTTTCATTTTGTCCGTTACGTGTTAACATCTTTCATCAAAATCCATTGTTAATCAGGCCGACTCGAGCACCATTCAGTGAGTCTGATCCTGATTAAAACTCCAATTACAGATATTGTTTCATACACCTTAGCCTTTCTGTTTCTTCCCCCCCGCTGACATTTCACAAACTGCTCAGACATCTTGTCACTACTGGCAGTAATATTGAAGTTGCTACTCAGACTTGTATCCCAGACTTTTCGTGCTGTAAGTCGATTCCTATAACGTTAATTTCTTCCTCACTTCATTTTACTTTGCCCTTGGCTAAACTGACAAGCTTCTAAATGTCATAGTAAGTTTTGGTGGAGCTGGAAGGTGGTCCGTGTCCACTTGTTTAACACAATGGTTTCACAAGTTAGATTTCCAGTCTAAAAATAGAAAATAAATATAAAATGAATTAAATGAGACTCGACCTGATCGAGCCGTAGGGAACAACAGCCAGGCCTGACCTGATGGTTTTGGGCTACGATTCAAAATTTAAATATCTATCCTCAAATCCTCTTACACTGTTATGTCATCAGTCTGTAGGGTTCAGTGAATTCTTGTCATGTTTATGAAATGTTGTTCTTCTCAGTGAATATTTTTTCCTCAACCTAACCACCTTCGACATTTACCTATGTGCCTTTTTTCCTGAGAGAAATGCTCGAACATGTTGTGCTCTGTTTCGTATATACTGTATGTGTATCAGAGGAATAAAAGACTTCGCTGTGTATTAAAATCTCAACACTCACACAAATCAAAGAACTAGTTATGTTAATTGTATTCTAGGATACATTAGTTGCTTTCATCATGGTATAATGTTTCTTTGCTTCTCTTACTCATGCCTCATTCTTTCATCTTAGCTCTTGAGAGACAGACACAGAGAAAGAAAGATAAGCCTAGATCCTTGCTGGGAGCTCATCTCAAAGATTCATCTCTCCTTGCACCTCTCCTCCTTGAGGACCAGTTTAAAGAACTAGAAGATCCTCTGTGATTGCAGAGCAGAAACAGAGTAGTGGGAGGAGAGAGGATGTGAATGAGCATAATGGTGTTTATAGACCGAGAGCTAAGCAAAAGTTTTTGTGCGGCATATAAAGTCTTTGCAATGACACGAACTGCCTAAAAATTGTACAGGGTGATGCAGACAAGGATGAATAAGCCTTCCTGAATTGTAAGTATTTCAAATTTGTCAGAAAATTCACTTGACTGAGGCTACGTCCATGGGTATTTTTGAAAAACGCAGCTTTTTCTTTGTGTTTGGGTCGTTTGTCCTCACGTAAACGGCGTTTTGGGTCACTGAAAACAGAATTTAAAAAACTCTTGCCAGGGTGGACATTTGCAAAAACTTTGTTTTAGTGTTTACGTGTGGACGACGCAAACGGAGATTTATTCACGCAACGTCAAAGGTGTGCGCTGTTTTTGACGTCACGTTGTGTGTGCACTATTGTTTATATGAGATTGATTTCTACAATGGTGGTTAGAGGCAAAAGATTGTTGCTGTTAATCTTACTATCTGCAGTTTTTTTTTACACACTTACACACACAGTTACTGTTCCTCCATTTACAAAGACAGAGGTGTCAGAGTGAACTTCAGACATGGCTTCCAAATTCAACACACACTCTCACAACCCAAATCCTGACGCCAGCGTCACTGTCAGTTTTGAATACATAAAATAAAATTAAATGTATGCATTTTGTCCACTCCTAAGTTGTGAGTCTACACCAGCCAAAATAAAATTTTAGTAATTAACATTTGAAATGTTAATTGAAAAGTAACACAAAATTAGCTGCCTTAATATTTAAGGTTTTGTGAGGGCACAAATCCCCGTTTACTCTTTCCCCCCCCAGGCTTCTAGACTTCTGATCGGCAAACATTTCTACATGGTTAAGATTTGTCATGTTCTTGAGAGTTTGACTTTGTTTTTGGCGTTTACATGTGGATGGAGATATTTTTTTTTCAACACTGAACATGTGGACGGGATTTAAAAAACAAAACAAACAAACAAACAAAAAAAAAGCCGAAAACGGGAAATCTCAGTTTTCAAAAATACCCGTGTACGTGTGGACGTGGCCTGAGATTCTTCTTATAAGAAATGGAAGATGGGATACTTAGCACTTCTGTTTGTGAGCAGTTGGAACAACATTGTGATTCACCTTCTCGGGGAGCCGGGGGGGAGGAACAGGTAAGTTCTGAAAATGTGCTACTGTTACTTTGAGCCCTTCCTGCTTTTTTTCTTTAAATATTTGTCTCAGCTAAATGTTTCCAATTATCCAACAAATTTCAATATTAGACAATGGCAAGTTAGCTTTTAAAAGAGTGCCAGGTGTTGTAGGGTTTGTAAACCTTTATTTATTTAATAAATAAAATAATGGTTTAAAAACTGATAAGTAAAAAATCCCAGCACTCCAGCTATGCATTTTGCATCTTGGAAGAAAGAGTCTGTCTTTCTCCATCTCTACACGATAAAACACCACGAGCCAACAGAATTAAAGCACCTGTTATCCACCTTGTGCGCAAACCTTGAAGGTCTGTTTGAATGTTCACAGCCTTTAATTCCAACATGTCCAAAGTTTATCAAGTAAATAATATTTTATCCATGTTTATCAAGTAAGATTTGAACTTGCAACAAACAAACTTCAACAAACTTATTTTCACATATATTATATCTGTGCTGGAGGAATACTTTCACACTCACTGACTCTCATGAGTCATAGGGTTTCTCTGCAAAATAGGTAGAATTTATCCATTTGTTGCTCATGAAACCCCGGTGCAAAGATTTCTGTTCTCCTACTCTTTGCCTTTTGTGCTGTTGGTATTTCACCACTGAATGTCAAAAAAGAAATAGTTACTCTAAAAATAGTGAAGTGACTATTTCTGGGCCCGTTTGGCCAAAGTGTGACTTAAAAGGGAAATAGCTATTTTCTTAAATGGCACCTATTTCTGACAGAAATTCAATATGATAATGTTTTAATAACAACAGGTGATGTTTGAAATAAATGGTAACCACGTGTAGGCCAATATAACCCCTCATGTCTAGACATTAAGGATATCAACCAAGGGCACCAGATCCATTTCAAACATCGGGAAGCCTGTGTGTGTGTGTGTGTGTGTGTGTGTGTGTGTGTGTGTGTGTGTGTGTGTGTGTTATGAATAAGGCTCTAGATAGCATTGCAATAGAAATTGTTGGTGGTAGACTGCGGGTGGACAACAAAACATTTGCTTGTTATAATCAGCACTGGTCTTTTTAAGCACTGAGCCTTTAGTCCAGCTGTTTTTTTATTTTAAGTAGAAGATTAAAAAGTGTCTCAGTGACAGTGTTTACCAAGGTCTCAGTTCCATTAATTGTAGTTTCACAGTTGGGAAATTTTATATGTTACAAGTGTGACATCAACAGGTTGTTCTCTGCAGCAAAACTATGCTGTTTGTCATGTTGTCTGTCTGCCTTTATCTTCATCGTCTGTATTTTGTCTCCTGTTTGAGCTGGCTCCTTGTCTGTGGTTTGTAGTTTCCAATAGAATTGTTCACAATCATACTAGAAACAGTTGAGACTGTACTCATGACTGTCCCCAGGGTAATCCAGCATTTAATTTGCATTGTCAGATGAGCTTGTCACACACAAGTAAGATGGCATGTTCAAATGAATATGCAGCTGATTTAGTCACCCAGTATCCCGACTTAATAATGTGGGAAAGCTTTTCAAAGCTACAGAAATGTTTCAATTGTAGAATTCACTTCGGTTGGTACAAAAATCTAAGTGCATGTTAGTTCATTTAGCAGCATGAAACCTACCTTTTTATCAAAGTTTTCTTATGTTTGCTGAGCACAAATTCAGATATGTAGAAGTGGCAAAAACCATCTGCAGAATTAGAGCGGTACACTGTTGGAAGAAGGTCCTAGGTTCAAATCCATCATCCGGCCCTGTTCTCCCCATGTCTGCTTGGGTTCTCTAAAGGGACTCTCTTCCTCCCATTGCCCAAAGACATGTAGTTAGCGTGAGTGTAAGTGTAAATGGTTGTCTGTCTCTATGTTTTAAGCCTGGATTATACTCTGCATCCATTTTAACGGTTAAACAATATTCAGCTCCTCCCTCATTTCAGCCCGAACCTTGCTCCTCACTCCCGTGGAAAGACTTTAAAGAGATGGGGCATTTCCAGGCTTCCTCTTTGGACACTATTGATTCAGTTTCTTCTGTTTGACTGCCACAACATCTTCAGCTGTTTTCCACTTCATCATGACATAAATATTTCCTTACACAGAGAAATGGGATGTAACAGTATGCAGACTGCAGGTTCATGAGGACAATGGTTCACTAACACATGCACAGTGTCTTCTGGCTGACAAATCTTTTTCTCCGGCAATACCTCTGAGGTTTAACAGAGCCTATGAACTCTTAATTTTGAGTCACAATTTTAGCTTTGGCTCCAAAGACAGAGCAGTGTAACACACCTGAAGACAGGCACTACAGTCAAACGGACCCTTTCCAAATACTGATCCTTTCCCAGTTCTGTATTAGCAGTCCTTCTTTATCAGCACAGTAGCTCCCTCACGATATCCCCTCCTGATTCACTTCACTGCTTCTGTCATGGTCGGCTGTGTGGCAGGCAGGATGAGGACCCAATTGCAAAACTCACGGACTCGAGGGATGAACTCAAAAGGCAGCTTTATTGCTGACAAGATGACAGGAAAATACAAAACTTAAACTGGGCACAAGAAACTAATACTTGGAGAGAGACACAGGGAAATCCACGCAGCATGAGGGAGACTACAACACAGAACTGAGGGAGACGCAGACATAAATACACAGAGGGTTAACGAGGGAAGTGGGAGCACACGGGGAACACAGCTGACACAGATAATCATAACGAGACAGGGCAGGAGTGAACACAACATGACGCATACTGACGAGAGACTGTCAAAGTAAAACAGGAAGTACAGAGGTTCAGACAGGAGGAGAGAGCACGGGGAGAACACAGACATAACAGGCTGGGGAAAACATGGAATAAAACACGAAAGGGGACAAGGGCTCATGAATACATAGAGGGGCACACAGGGGGTGAGAGTCACAAAGGGAAAGCACACAGGGAACCACATAACAGGGCAACTCAGGAAACAGAACCTAAACAGGGAACTGAATACAAAAATACAAGAGAACTAAGAATACTGGGCCAACACGGCCCAGGACCATGACATCACCCCCCCCTTAAGGGCTGGCTCCAGACAGCCCAAACACAGGAAAACAAAAAACCAAACAGAAAACGACCCAGGGCGGGCGGCGGGGGCCCAGGACGGAGGGCACGGAACAGAAAACAAAGGAGCACAGCAAACACCGGAGCCCAAGAAAAACAACCCAAAACACAGTGCAGTTCAGGGGGCCGACCATGCGGACGGGAACGGTGGAGACGTGGAAACAGTTCAGGGGGCCGGCCGTGCGGAAGGCAACGGCGACGACGGAGCAGTTCAGGAGGCCGGCCGCGCGGAAGGCAGCGGCGGCGGCGAAGGAGACGACGGAGCAGTTCAGGAGGCCGGCCGCGCGGAAGGCAGCGGCGGCGGCGAAGGAGACGGAGCCGTTCAGGAGGCCGGCCGCGCGGAAGGCAGCGGCGGCGGCGAAGGAGACGGAGCCGTTCAGGGGGCCGGCTGCATGGAATGCAGCGGCGGCTCTCCAGTGTTAGGCATGCTGGCCGTGGCCTGGTGGGCACAGGACCAGACGAGGCAGGACCAGACGAGGCAGGACCAGACGAGGCTGAAGCAGAGGCAGGACCAGGCGACGCTGAAGCAGAGGCACAGGCTGGCCCAGGCGTAGCAGAAGCACAGGCAGAGGCTGGCCCAGGCGTAGCAGAAGCACAGGCAGAGGCTGGCCCAGGCGTAGCAGAAGCACAGGCGGATGCAGCCGGACCAGGCGTAGCAGAAGCACAGGCGGATGCAGCCGGACCAGGCGACGACGAGGCGGTCGCAGGTGGCGGCTGGACAGGCTCCTCGGGCCCTCCAGCTGATGCGGCGTGAGGCTGAACGGGCCCCTCGGACCCTCCAGCGGAGACAGGAGGCTGAACGGGCCCCTCGGACCCTCCAGCTGACGAGGCGTGAGGCTGGACAGGCCCCTCGGACCCTCCAGCGGAGACAGGTGGCTGAACGGACGCTAACTGTAGCTGCACAGGGCACGCAGTCTGCTTAGGATGCAACGGCTGGGGCTGTGCAGGGCAAACAGTCTGTCCAAAGTTTGTCAGCACCACGCAGTCCTCAGCTGGCGGAGAAAGCTCACAAAGGCTTCCAGCTGAGGTTGGCAGTGTCTGAGCGGGTTGCTGTGCTATGAACTGAGCTGGTGACAGAGGTAATGACAGAGCTAATAATGACTGAGCCGTTAACTGAACAGGCAATGGAGTAAGACACTGAGGTGGTAACAGAGCGGATGACTGAGTGGGTAATGGAGCCGTTAACTGTGCTAAAGACTGAACTGGTGACAAAACAGGAAACTGTGCTAATAACTGAGCCACTGACTGAGTTATGGACAGCAAAGCCAGTTGTAGTGGGAGTTGCGCTTGTGGTAGATTAGGTGTCTGGCTCTGGGCTGCTCTCCTCCGGGGAACAGGAATGGGTGCTGGGCCTGGCCGAACACCAGCCATCCCCACCCGAGGAACAGATACGGGTGCAGGGACGAGCTGGGCTCTGGCTGCCTTTACCCTGGGGGCTGGTGTAGGTGCAGGAGCTAGCTGGACCTCTGTCGCTCCCACCCGAGGAACTGAGACGGGTGCAGGAGTCGGCAGGGTCACGGCTGACCTCACCCGGGGAACCGGAACAGGAGCAGGCAAAGTCTGGGTGTCCATCAACCCCACCCGAGGAGCAGGTACGGGTGCCGGGATGATAGGAGCCTCTGCCAGTCTGGGAACAGAAGCAGGGACCAGCTGGACCTCAGCTACCCTCTCCCGAAGAACTGATACGGGAGCTAGGGAAGGCTGGGCCCACGCTGCCTTGGTTACAGAAACTGAAGCGGGAGAGCTGAGCTCAGGAGCAGAAACAGACACAGGGAAAACAGAGTTAGTGGAGCTAGAAACAGTGTTAGCGAACAGAGATTCATGGCGGGCCACTCCTAGCGACTCTGTAGGCCTTAAGCTGTCCATCTTAGGAGTAGCAGTCTCTAAAACAGTCATTGCACAGGAAGATCCAGGTTTAGCAGAGTCAGAGTCTGTAATACCGGGCACAAAGGGATCCGTTATGGACACAGGAGCATTCACACAGACCGTTTCTAAATATACAGGTTGGGGAGCAGCATAGTCCAGGAGTGGAGACACACCACTCACAGTCTCACACTCAGCAGGTACAGAGACCGCAGAACTGTTAACTTCACAGTGCTGTTCACAAGTATGCGGCTCAAAAACAGTCTTTTGCTTCTCTACGGTGAAATAATCTGTCTGTGAGTTAATTGCTGCTGACCTGGGAGGAGCACAGGAAACATAGTCGCTCTCAAACACGGGCGTGAGGGTAGGCACTGCAGGACCAGAATTAACAGACCCAGAGTTAATGGCCTCAGGGATGACGCGCACGGGGCTTATAGTGCCAGGATTCTTTAATTTAGCATGAACAGCAGTCTCTAGAGTGGTGATGAAGTCAGTCTCGTGCGTAATAGAAGCGGAGGCGAACGTAGAAACAGTATGAGGCCTAGAAACACAGTCATATTCAACCTCTTTGTTCTTCTCTGGTGAGTTACGGACGTGAAAAACAGCGGACTCAGAAAACGAATACTGTCCGAGACGGTCGGGCTTGGAACTCGCATGGAAAGAGCAGTCAGATTCGCTCACCACCGGAGCTTGCTCAGTAGCTTTAGCGTGGCGACGGCGTGAGCGTCGTGTTTTCCCGGGAACTGTGCCGTGAGTTCCCGAGGCAGTGGGCGCAGGCACTTCGGTGATGTCGGCTGGCTGAGCCGATGACGAACCAGGCTGCGCCGGAGAGACAGGGAGCTTGTGCAGCTCTGAGCGCGGAAGTCCCAGGTAGAGCGCAAAAGACTGCACGAAATCTCTCCTCGGCCGCTGAGTAACCCTCTTCTTTGCGCAGGACGTGGGCGGCGACTGGGGAGGTGAACCGGAAGTTGAGAAGGCCGGAGGAGTTGTGGCAGGCGATAGGCTGAATCCTCCAACTCTTATCACCGTGGGACGATGTGGGGAAAAGGCAGCAGCGTTTGCAGTTTGGAGGCTGCGCGGCCCATTTCACTTTAGTCAGAGCACTAGATTGGACAGTACATTTACTAATAACAAGCTAGCTGCAAACCACTCTGAAGCCAGCACGTTTACTCCTCGCCTGTCTGGAACTCCTGGTATCTTGGGATGTGTGTCACAAAAAAACCCATACAGGTCTGTAAGAAACTGTTTAGTAACAGTTGAAGTCAGCCATGATCTCTCTTTTTGGTGGTATAAAGCAGGTTGTAGTCATGCTACGACATCTTTCTTGCTCCTTGCTATTCAGTTCTTTGAATGATATAATTAAGGACAGACAAGGATAAGTAGCTTTTAGTAACAATGATAAGCATCCTGCTATTTGAAATCACCAGAGCTGCACTGAGGAAATACATCTTTGTAATGGCATCAGCTTTGACCATTTATCAAACCAGGGTTTCGATCTATGTGCAGGTCATGGGAGCACCGTTTACCAGACCTTTTTCTCTGCCAACAAATGCAGATGTATCATCATCTGAGAAGGCATTACACTGCACATTATACAGGATGTTATTACAAAGCCATTCGGCAGGTTAAAGGGAGAGCTATTTCCAGACTGAAGTGCTCACCCATCAACATCCACAAGTGTCAGAGAAAGTGAGGACACACACATATTATTATATGGTTAGCATCCAGCCTCCAGACACCCCCTGACAGATTCATGAGTATTTCCTCTGTTGTGTCCTGCGGACTCTGTTTTAGTTCACCACGTGTGGTAACGGCGCTTCTAGTCTTACTAAGATGCTGCTATTGAAATACTTTAATGATTCCAATCTGCACCTCTTCTCATATGTATCATCTACTAAGTCAAATATGATTTATGCTCACAGCTGTGGTTGTAATTTCTCACAGTTGTAGCCCACAACTGCTGAATGACACAAATGCACACAAGCGTGTGCACACACTCGAACACACTTTCTCACTCTGCAAGCTAGAGACATGACCCAATTTATCAAAGCTTCAACTTGTTGAATGTTGTTAAGACTGTAGCAAACCTGCTTTGGATCAGTATCCCAACTTAGCTGGAATGTGTGCAGCTTCCATGTTTTTTGGGATGCAGAATTATTTTGGATTTTGTGTGGAAAATGAATCTGAATTGTACCGTTAATAAGCTTTCCTCCAGTCTATCTGTGTCATGACATTTTTAACATTACATGTTTTATATGGACAGTGGATCAAATATTTTAAGAATGAATAAAGCAGTGTATACATGTAGCAAATTAGAGTAAGAGGGAGGTGGCTGAGGTGGACAGTAATTCTGAGTCGACTGGCAGATTTAAACCAACCAACCAACCAACAAACAAGAGGGAGAACCTATACATGTGACTCACAAAAATGTGAGTTGAGTGATCCACTATATTATAGCTGCAACTTTATTTAATTGAAATGCATTGTACTTGCTTGCTCATGGTACTGTTTTAAAGAGTGAAATGCACGTAGCAGGCAAGGAGCATCACAGGTTTCCTAAACTGCGATTTTGTGTCTCCTTGTTTGACTTTTTGATTTGTCTCTCTTCACACACAGCTGGGTTTGTTTTAGGCACCAAAAACCACTGGGTTGTATTTGGGTATCAGTAATTACTTAGATTTAAATGAATCAATTGTGGTTTGGGTTAGGATGTGATTGGTTCTGATGGGTCTATTTGTGAGTGAAACTCTTATCATTATTGCCATGACCAAGTATATTATGGCACCTGTGCCAAAAGACACTTTCTACACATCTCTGAGATGTCAGAGGGGCTGTTAAAAATGAGAACAAACTGGAGTGTCTGACATTATGAGTTATTTTTTCCTGGACTGTTTTTTTTTCCGGTAGTTTGAAAGTGTCAGTGTTTTGATAAAAGAAGAAATTATACAGTTTTTCTCAAATGCTAAAACACATTTCACAAACGTTACCACCAGGTCCCCCAATGTCCAAACACAACACCCTTCTCTAAAGCTACATAAACACAACCACACCTTCCCACTGCAAAACTCAAACTCCCACACCAAGAGAGCAGCTCGAAGCTGTCAAAACTATAAACACTATACACAGCATTACACACTACAGCAAAACAATTGAAAACACAATGCTCAATTTGTGAGAAGGTTCTTTGTTTCATAACTGCCAATGCATATTTTAGAAACTATACAGTAACGGATCGTCGTAGATCTCTGCAGAGGATTAGGCATTTAGATTTGTGAGTTTCATATGAGTAGTATAAATCTATAGAAAATCCTGCATGTACGTACACTACTGTAACACAACTCAATGCAAAAACAGAATCTATTGCACACAACAGTAATCTTGAAAACATGAACAGGGTGTGAAGTTTTTTTATTTACGTTATTCACACCACATACACACCACAATCACTGTGCGGCATCATGTCGCTGAGCTGTTGCTCGCATCTCGTCCGTAATGATGGTGCGAGGTTGTCTTGCTCTCCCTCCTGGACCTTCTCTCCCATGTTGGCCTTCTCCTCTTCCTCGTTGGTTGCTCCTCTTCCTCCTCTCATTTGAACTCCTCTTCCTCATTGGCCTGCTCCTCTTCTTCCAGGGCCAGCTCTTCTCCCTCCTCTGCATCAAATTCCTCTTCCCCTGACTCTGCCTTCATCCATTGTGTTTGTTTGGAACCTTCAGCATACTGTGCACTCTGAACTTGCTTTTACATGTGGGTACAGCATTAGCAACAAGTGTCTTCAATTTTGAGTCATTGTGTGTAGTGAACAGAGATGGGCAGTAACGCGTTACTTGTAACGCGTTACTGTAATCTGATTACTTTTTTCAAGTAACGAGTAAAGTAAGGGATTACTATTGCAAAATCGGTAATTAGATTACCGTTACTTTCCCGTAGGAACACTGCGTTACTAAAACCGTGATTTTTTTTGCGAGAATGTCTCATGACAGTGACGTAAGCAAGTGCGACGTTGGTGACAGCAGCTGTGTGCAGATCAACAATGGATAATATATCGAGTGCAGAGAGAGTATGAGCGTGCAGCGTTTAAAGTGTGGAAGTACTGACCTTACTTTGAGTTTGATTCCATAAAAAGTGACAAAAACATTAGCGTCCATCGTGCGTGGGAAGAAAACTTCTTTTTACAGCGAAAAAAACCCCTAAACTTCCGAGCAAGCACCGAGTAGCTACGACGTGATGGGAAACTCACAGAGACACTCGCGCGGATTCTTCAACTGACCGCAGCACACCTACACCAGGGTAACCCTCCGCCTACCCTGCTCCTGCTTTACAGGTGAAAATAGAGCAAAAGGACCGCTGAGTCTTTGACTTTATTTATTTTCTGCTGTGTTTTACTTGCATCTGTTTGAAAGAGTGAGTGAAAACACAAAAAATATTTTATTTTATGTGCTGGAATGTGTAGAAAATAGGTTTAAATGTTAAACTAATTTATTCAAGTCAGAGAATGTTGCATATAATTAAATGTTTTGCTTGATGCATAAAGTTAAAAGATTAAAACTGATAAAACAAGTTAAAAAAAGAGACTTTTCCATTTGATTACATTTTGTATGATGGATTATGTAGAAAAAGTAGAATTGGGCTGAAAGATCTATCACTTTATCACCTCTTCAGGTTGTAAATCGTGTTTTTAAAAAGTAACTAAGTAACTAAGTAATTAATTACTTTTGAAAATAAGTAATCAGTAAAGTAACGGGATTACTTTTTGGGGGGAGTAATCAGTAATTAGTTACTGATTACTTTTTTCAAGTAACTTGACCAACACTGGTAGTGAATGACGCCAGGTGTGTTCCCTGTGTTCAAAGATTGGTGACTGTGGCAAGCATTTTGCATCACATGGGCTTTCATTTGAGGATATGAGCAGAGTTGTTTTGCAACATGTGTTTTAGCAAGGAAAAATGTGTTTAGATTTATGAGTACAGAGGGTTGTGTTTTGTGAATTGTGTCTTCATGTGACATGTGTTTATGGTACTGGAATATGGTGGCTACATTTAGTAAATGTGTTTAGACTACTGGTCATTTGGGTTACAGGATTGCCTTTTGTGTTTTAACATTTGAGAAAAACTGTAAAGTGTTTTTCTCCTTTCAGTGATGTGCCTGGACATCTATGTCTAAACTGGCTTTATATAGTTGACAGGTGAATGTTTGTGCACTATATTGGAAAGTGGAGCACATCTGACAAGCTGCAGCACACATACTGAAATGCCACTGAAACAGCAGACAACTCCTTATTAACATTATGGGTAATTTGTTATTTAGGAAGTCAGTTTTAATCATTTAAACCATATATACTGTTTAAACATAAGACCACAGAGCAGTCTGTGACATCACAGTGATCCCAGGCCCATTGCAGACAATGGTAATTAAAGGCGACTCAACTACTGCTTGTTGGCTTGTTATTTTTTTGATTTACACTAAGACAGTGTCACAAGAATGCTCTAATAAACTGCAGCTTCACTGTCTAAAAGAAATTACTTTTTACCAAAGTTAGGCCTTATTTTTAAAGAGATGTCTAGACTTGTTTTGACCTTAAGATGCCTAATGAGATGCTGAGTCCAGTTGTGGACCAGCTGTGCAGCGATAGGAGGGAGACGTGGTGATATTAATGCCAGGTGTTCTATTTTAGTACTTGTTCGAGGTAGTAAACTTTATTATCACTTTATTTCATTTATTTAGTAGTTTATTTGTGAAGAAAAAGAACAAGAAAGCAGTGCATACATAGATTTATACATAGATGTAGAGTAATATTACAGAGTCATTTGTTTCATGCTGTTCAATTGTGCAGAAAGATTAGTATCTATAAGCTGCTGGTGGAAAAATAGTGGCAGGAAAAATCCAAAATAAAACAACTGATCACTGAACATTTCTAGAGTTCATGTACACAACTAGCTAATGTTGTTTTTGCATTTGTGGCCAGATTTTAACCAGGACTTGACTGTTTTACAGAAAGTTTAAAATCCTGACTTTGGCTTAAACTCACAGTTTGGAAGTTCCAAATTTTTCTCCTTAATTAAGAATGAAATTTGTGCAAAGGAAGGCTGCGTTGTCTAAATCTATTTATGATGTATTTCATGTGACTAGTATGGTATAGAGACGTCAGCACTGACAGCACCTAATGATGAAGAACTGTAAATCACACGAGTGACTGATTAAGGTAATGAATAAACGGATCAAAACTGAGAAAACTGCATATTTTTATTAAAAATTTAGAAAGTTGAAATATGTTTGGGAACATAGGTATGAAAAATTAGATTATGTGAGCTCTTTGAAATGGTGAGCAGGGTCTGATTTGCTTAAGTTTGAAGATTGGCCCTAATTTTACAACAATGTTGTTCATAGATAATTCCAATTTTCTGTATTCCTTTATTTTTGTCATCTCTCATTCATTACCTTTAATCTCATATTACAGTGTTTATATGTGGGACTTTTTTGATTAAGAACCACATAAACAAAAAAACCCTTCTGGTTTCTTCCATTTCATTACATTTTAAAGAATCAATATAATACATACGCTTAACAGGATGAGCTTAAAAGATGCAATTTTCTGCAAGCTTGACAACCCATTAGCAAAGTAGTTAAAAGCAGATGAACAAACATTAAAATAATGCTTAAATATGAGTGCAATTAAAACAAAAAACATAACAGTTGCCCCTAATGAGTGTTTTCACTTTTGATATTTAAAGTAGATATTTTGCTAATAATTCAGTGCTTTGAATGCAGCTTCTCTTATCAAACGCTAATGATCTAGATACTAATGACAGGTTAACATCTATTTGACTCGAAAAACAAAAATGGATGAGTAATGGAGCTAGTGTCATCCCAAGAGGGGGATTAGTCATTAGAAATAGTTGTGAAATGCTTGCATGAGTGAGCGCCTGCATGTGACAGTGTGTATTTTGTCTATTTGCCGATGCACAAGTGTGCGTACGTGCCATCTTAATCTGTAAAGTGTGTGTATTTGAGTGTTACCCTCTTTGTATTTTGCCCACCAGTCTCTCTCCACTTTATTTGTACTCTGGCAGGCAGGCGGGCTTTTTCGTTTCGAGCCCAGAAGTCGATTCCCGGAGTCCAATTTACAACAGCACCGCAGCGTAAACAAGAACCAAGATGGCCGCCTGTCTGTCCGCCTGAGCCTTCATCTGATGATTAGGGCCTATTTTTAAATGTCTGCGAACCGGCTGACTGGCCGGGCGACCGGCTGCTGCTTGTCTTTTCTATATTTATGCCAAGAAGACAACATGTACTGTGGCAGCCATGGAAAGAGCAAGTGTTGGGAGGAAAAAGAATGAAAACACACACACACGAACAACAACAATATCTCTTTCTGTCTTTCTTTCTTTCTCTCTCTCTCTCTCTCACACACACACACACACACACACACACACACACACACACACACACACACACACACACACACACACACTCGCTCAGGCACAGGTCCATTAGCGATGATGGGCTGGAAGATAACAGTAAGGCTGTGGGATCATTCATTTCTTACTCTCTGCTGCTGTGTAATAGTTTCAGTCCAGATAAGGCAGAAAAAAGCTAATTTTTCACCTTTTAGCGCTGAATGTACTGCAGACTTTACAATGAGGTTGAAGCTAAAAATAAACCCCGCGCACTCACAATTACAAGCATCTTACAATGAAACGGCTTTCGAGCATTTGATGATCAGTCAAAGTGATAACAAGGACGCAGTTTTCATGCAAATATCTTGTGGTGGGAACATTTTGTAGTAATTACACGTGAATGAGAGTCATTCTGACAACTGAGGAAGGTAGTGATTTACAGAGATACAAGCGATGTTAAATTAAGCTAATTGGCTAAAGATTTTTCTCATTTTGACGGCTAAATCTGAAACTGCAAGCCGGTGAATGTGACAGGAATCTGTTAAAGAGAGAAGAGCAAGCGGGGAACTTGTAAAGAATAAACCACAGCAGCAGTCGCTTTCTCCGCTCTGGACGGGAGAGAAAGCAGCCGTGAGAAAGAACTCTGGTTCCACAATTAGAAGATAAAACGGCAAAATGTCAAGTACATGTTTTTCATCACACCTCATTAATTATGTTTATAAGCAGCGAATGCTGATTCAAAATCAGAATATAAAATGAGAAATGCATTGTTTCACATTCATAACAGCAGAGTCCAGAATAACAACTCGATTTGAGAAACAAGTGAAATGAAAGAAGTGTGAGGTGAAGAGGAGGCAAACAAAAGCCGGAAAAACTAACAAAGCCTGGTGTTTTTTGCTTATCTGTGTGTTCCTTTTTACACAGCGTATATATATATATATATATATATATATATATATATATATATATATATATATATATATATATATATTATGGAATGCCCTTTAGGAAAATATTATATATATATATATATTCCAACCAAAGTCTGAATATATAGAATGAAACTTGAATATATAGAATGATCTTCTGAATATATAGAATGAAGCTTGAATATATAGAATGATCTTTTGAATATATAGAATGAAACTTGAATATATAGAATGATCTTTTGAATATATAGAATGAAACTTGAATATATAGAATGATCTTTTGAATATATAGAATGAAACTTGAATATATAGAATGATCTTTTGAATATATAGAATGAAACTTGAATATATAGAATGAAACTTGAATATATAGAATGAAGCTTGAATATATAGAATGAAACTTGAATATATAGAATGAAACTTGAATATATAGAATGATCTTTTGAATATATAGAATGAAACTTGAATATATAGAATGATCTTTTGAATATATAGAATGAAACTTGAATATATAGAATGAAACTTGAATATATAGAATGAAGCTTGAATATATAGAATGAAACTTGAATATATAGAATGATCTTTTGAATATATAGAATGATCTTTTGAATATATAGAATGAAACTTGAATATATAGAATGATCTTTTGAATATATAGAATGAAACTTGAATATATAGAATGAAACTTGAATATATAGAATGATCTTCTGAATATATAGAATGAAACTTGAATATATAGAATGATCTTTTGAATATATAGAATGAAACTTGAATATATAGAATGAAGCTTGAATATATAGAATGAAGCTTGAATATATAGAATGAAACTTGAATATATAGAATGAAACTTGAATATATAGAATGATCTTTTGAATATATAGAATGAAACTTGAATATATAGAATGATCTTTTGAATATATAGAATGAAACTTGAATATATAGAATGAAACTTGAATATATAGAATGAAGCTTGAATATATAGAATGAAGCTTGAATATATAGAATGAAACTTGAATATATAGAATGAAACTTGAATATATAGAATGATCTTTTGAATATATAGAATGAAACTTGAATATATAGAATGAAACTTGAATATATAGAATGATCTTTTGAATATATAGAATGAAACTTGAATATATAGAATGAAACTTGAATATATAGAATGAAACTTGAATATATAGAATGATCTTTTGAATATATAGAATGAAACTTGAATATATAGAATGATCTTTTGAATATATAGAATGAAGCTTGAATATATAGAATGAAACTTGAATATATAGAATGAAACTTGAATATATAGAATGATCTTTTGAATATATAGAATGAAACTTGAATATATAGAATGAAACTTGAATATATAGAATGATCTTTTGAATATATAGAATGAAGCTTGAATATATAGAATGAAACTTGAATATATAGAATGAAACTTGAATATATAGAATGATCTTTTGAATATATAGAATGAAACTTGAATATATAGAATGAAACTTGAATATATAGAATGATCTTTTGAATATATAGAATGAAACTTGAATATATAGAATGAAACTTGAATATATAGAATGAAACTTGAATATATAGAATGAAACTTGAATATATAGAATGATCTTTTGAATATATAGAATGAAACTTGAATATATAGAATGAAACTTGAATATATAGAATGATCTTTTGAATATATAGAATGAAGCTTGAATATATAGAATGAAACTTGAATATATAGAATGAAACTTGAATATATAGAATGATCTTTTGAATATATAGAATGAAACTTGAATATATAGAATGAAACTTGAATATATAGAATGATCTTTTGAATATATAGAATGAAACTTGAATATATAGAATGAAACTTGAATATATAGAATGAAACTTGAATATATAGAATGATCTTTTGAATATATAGAATGAAACTTGAATATATAGAATGAAGCTTGAATATATAGAATGAAACTTGAATATATAGAATGAAACTTGAATATATAGAATGATCTTTTGAATATATAGAATGAAACTTGAATATATAGAATGAAACTTGAATATATAGAATGAAACTTGAATATATAGAATGAAACTTGAATATATAGAATGAAACTTGAATATATAGAATGATCTTTTGAATATATAGAATGAAACTTGAATATATAGAATGAAACTTGAATATATAGAATGAAGCTTGAATATATAGAATGAAACTTGAATATATAGAATGAAACTTGAATATATAGAATGAAACTTGAATATATAGAATGAAACTTGAATATATATAGAATGAAACTTGACTATATAGAATGTATGAACCTCTTTTTTAGAGATGATGTGTTTCTGAATTCTCTGCCTTTACAAAATGGCATCAGCTGAACTATTTCAGTACTTTTTAGAGCTTGACAACTGTTTTGCGACAGCTGTTCAAATTGCAAATTTCCATAGTCCACTAGTTGTATCCTGTGGTTCTCCAGTGTACATTTACTGACAACATTTGAGATATGGCCATCCAACTAAACCCCAAGTCTCGCATGTCAGTCAGCTGAGTAGCTGGTATGTTGTACCTAAAAGAGTTAGAAACAAAAGAAGAAATATGTTAACTTCTTTCTTATTTCTTGCATTCATTATCTTGTTTGCCATCTCTTGACTCTTTCAAGTGCCATACACATTATGAATGAATTTGTTTCCATTTTTATCACTTACCTTGACCTTCCTCTTTGAGATGTAGAATGATATAATGAGCCCATAACATGTGCTTCAGCTTCTGCTCGAAGTGTTAGCTCAGTTGACATCTCCATCAGTGATTGATAAATTCCCTCAAGAAGTGTGCATAATCTTCTCCCAGAAACATTTTGTTGAACATTATTCATGAGCACTAGAAATGTTGCAATAATGAAAACGTGTTCTTCAAGGTGACGTAGTATAAATTCAAATTATTTCTACCATTTGCAGTTTGAACAGCTGTCGCAAAACAGTTGTCAAGCTCTAAAAAGTACTGAAATAGTTCAGCTGATGCCATTTTGTAAAGGCAGAGAATTCAGAAACACATCATCTCTAAAAATGAGATTCATACATTCTATATATTCAAGTTTCATTCTATATATTCAAGTTTCATTCTATATATTCAAGTTTCATTCTATATATTCAAAAGATCATTCTATATATTCAAGTTTCATTCTATATATTCAAGTTTCATTCTATATATTCAAGCTTCATTCTATATATTCAAAAGATCATTCTATATATTCAAGTTTCATTCTATATATTCAAAAGATCATTCTATATATTCAAAAGATCATTCTATATATTCAAGTTTCATTCTATATATTCAAGCTTCATTCTATATATTCAAGTTTCATTCTATATATTCAAGTTTCATTCTATATTTTCAAAAGATCATTCTATATATTCAAGTTTCATTCTATATATTCAAAAGATCATTCTATATATTCAAGCTTCATTCTATATATTCAAAAGATCATTCTATATATTCAAGTTTCATTCTATATATTCAAGCTTCATTCTATATATTCAAAAGATCATTCTATATATTCAGACTTTGGTTGGAATATATATATATATATATATATATATATATATATATATATATACATTTAGAAAAAAAAAAAAAAGGAATATATATATATAATATTTTCCTAAAGGGCATTCCATAATATATATATATATATATATATATATATATATATATATATATATATATATATATATATATATATCTCCAATAAATCAACTTTAAAAACTACCAACCTACAAATCCCCATTTTTATATCACTAAACTCCTTATTTTTCTTAGCTTAGAGATTGAAATAGTTTATACATTCAGTATCTTTTTTAATTAAAAAATCAGCCTTGAACTTCAGCTATTTTCTATTGTACTGAGTTAGACGCTATTAGTACAGCTTCATCATATTCTGCAAGCTGTGTATTAATTATCTTATATGAATTATGTCTATTTAGTAGATTAAAGAGTTCTAAACTACATAGCAATAAAGGAGCATGAAATAAAAATACTTGAGCAATATGAAGAGAAATGATATCTGATTTATACACGTCACCCTTCTAACTTTAATCACTGTGTTTTTAATCATTAGTTATTATTTCTGTCTGGCTCTCTTCCACAGCGTGTCCTCACATCACCTGGTGGCTGTAGCTCAGGTGGTAGAGCAGATACTGCCTGGAAAGTTGGTGGTTTGATCCCAGTCTGCTCCAGTCTACATGCCAAATATCCTTGGGCAAGATACTAACCCCCTGTTTCTCTG
The DNA here is from genome assembly GCF_057382185.1 of Mchenga conophoros. Classification (NCBI taxonomy): domain Eukaryota; kingdom Metazoa; phylum Chordata; class Actinopteri; order Cichliformes; family Cichlidae; genus Mchenga; species Mchenga conophoros. Next base: position 5,958,703 of record NC_140546.1, on the reverse strand, counting down.
TGATGCATCCATCGAGTATGGATGATGTGTGAATGTTAGTTAGGAAGCACTTAGGAAAAACACTTTAGGAAAAAGTGCTTGTGCGAATGGGTGTGATTTGGTGAATGAACAAGTTGTTTAAAGCACTTTGAGTGTTCAGATGAGTAGAAAAGCGCTATATAAGAAACAGTCCATTTACCTCCATCCGGTCACAGCAGATGGCTGATTGAGCCGGAGGTGTCTTCCTGTAGAAAGGGAGTTTTTCCTCCCCACTTTAACTAAGTGCTTGTTCAAAAGGGGTTTGATTGTTGGGGTTTTCTCTGTATTATTGTAGGGACTTAAGGTTGCAGTTGTTGTCATTGACTTGAACTGAACTATGTGGTGCAAATCAGCACTTCTCTACAAAGCAGTAGTTGTTAGACTTTGGGGAAGACCACAGTGGTGGGAAACAGAACCACTGCAGACAGGGATGCTGACCACCAGGAAATTAGGGTTTAAACTATTAGGAATGTTTATTTCTGTAGAAAAAATATGGTTTATTTTCTGTAGGGAAGACAAACCAAAAGGAATTTGTGATGATTATTACTTTTTTTTTTTCAGAAATTCCTCTTTGATTCTCATTTTTCTGTTTTGCTTGTATGCAGAATATAGGTTGTGATCTTTTTTTAAGCTTCTGAAGCTGGGCATGCCAGAAAAGGACTTCTGAGCTGTGTTTGAGGAGGCTTATACTGGAAGCAGGTAAACAGTTAATGTGAAGAGCAAAAAGAGGATTTCAAAACCACCACCGTATTAATTTTTTTGTATGCATGTACATCAGGTAGCAATGACTGGAAGACAGAACAAGTCTTAGCGCTGATAGCGCTGATACCCACATGCTACACTGTAAGCGCTGAAAACTGGATTACATTTGATAATTTACCAACTTTTTCATTTACAGAACCTAGGGACTTAACATATTTATATTCTGCTGGGTTATACAGCATCAGCAGAGCTGTGTTGTACATATTGAGGCAAAAATCCCTGAAAAAATGACTCTCACTTTAAGACCATGAGTCAGTATTAGTTATGTTTAATGATTGCATCTTACATAACTCAGTTCATATAAACTGAAACTTTGTGGTGGACCCAGGTGCTGATGGTGCTGATGAGGACTGCAAAAATACATCAAAATGAGTTTGCTATGATCATTAATCATCATGAAATTAAGCTTTAACCCCTATTTTTCTATGTTTGATTGACATTGATTGATTGATATTTGTTGTTACAAAAAGTTTGAGAAGTGCCACTAAACTGATACCTAAATGTTTCCATCTGTAGTCCAGTACGACTGACCAATCATGTTTGAACAGATTTTTGTTGGATGCTTGTAAAAAGTTAATGTGGAGAGAAACTGACAGATTTCAACTCTAAGATATTTATTAAAAACAAAAAAAACAAGCAGACATGAAAACATTGACAATCATCTTTTAATAAGTGTCATTTTATTATTTTGTTAAATGCCTCATCATGAATGATGACTGATAGACAGATCAAGAACAAAAATCCTGGTTCTATTATCGCCACTGGAGGCCATGAAAAACTGGCTTTTGCCCCCAGAGTCTAAATCAGCACACTAGCCGTTGGCTTCCCAAATTATAAACATCTGATTATGCAATTATGTAAAAATACTATCTGGATGAAAGCAATAACAAAGGCCAGCCAAAGTTCTGTTCTAGGCTAATGAGCTGCCTCTCTATTTCTTAATTTCCATAAACAGTGATTACCAAAAAACAATCTGTGTGCTGCACTCAGCAAGTGCACTTCTAAAATACATATTCAGTCATCAGAATAAGAAATATACTAGTGTAGATAGATACAAGGTTAAACTGAATTGCATAAAACATATTTGGATTTTTACCTTTTTTTTCTGTACATATGTTTGTGTCCCTCAAATTTTAGTGTGGACTGAAAATAGGAAGATCCGCACGAAAACACAGGTATAAAAAAGACGTTTGAGTGAATTGGTGAAAAATAAAGGAAGAGGAAAAGCATCCCTGGGGAGTGATGGAGAGACAGAGGTGGAGGATGAAGGAGAGGATGAGGTCTATGGTGGGGTAGGGAGAGAGATTAGTGATGAAGGCTACAGGAAAGAAGAAACAAATATTTAGGTGAAGTTAAAATAAAACAGTTTACATCGGACAACTTAGTTTAGCATTCAACACGTGTCGTGAGGAAGTAATGAGGACCCAGAGAGGTGGATGGGAGAGAGAGGGAGGTAGAGAGACGTTGCTAGGTGACGGAGCGTACATACTGAATTTTAACAAAATAACGGGAGAGGAGAGAGTGAGTGAGAGGGACAGAGAGGTAGCAGTCAGCAACATGTAGCCTCGCCGAGTGGAGGAAAGGTCGAAACTGTGCGTGCGCGCGATTCTTTGCTATTTTCTTTTTTGTCGGGAGGGGTGAGCTGTTTCGCTTTCATCCCGAGGACATTATCCCGCAACATTAGAATCGATCAGGCTCTATGCCGCAGGAAATGTCCAGCGGAGGGATGGACGGATGGATTGTGGTGCACGGAGAGAAGACGCGGAGAGCAAAAAGAGAAGAAAAAGAGTGCGGGGCTCCTGAAAACAGTGAGTAGATTCTTGTCATGTCTCAATTTGGACCCTCTTCTCTTCCACCTTTTGCTTTCTTGTCTTTTACGCTGAAGGTGAAAATGTTGCGCCGTGTCTCAGACAACTGTCTCTGGCTTTGCCCTTCACATTCCGGCTGTTAGATGTGAGATGTTCTGCTGCATTTCTACGGGGCTCGTTGTGCACGTATGTGAATCCCGAGATACTTTCTACTGGCTCGTGCTGTCACGGCTAGGACGCAGCCTGCCGGTGCGCGAGGCTTTGACCCCTCTGTCATTGATGCGCGTGCTTGGCTACATGGCCGTGCGTGTCTGTCTTTCACCCGGACGCGCACACACGTAAGGACCGGTGCGCAATCCTTCCATCCCTCCTCAATCAGCCTGTCACGCGTGAAGTCAGAGCGCAAGTTGCTGCCAGTGACAGACAGATGAAAGCAGCTGTGATTCAGATGTGACATTTCTAAAAAACCGCATACATGCCTTTTCGCGTCCTCACCATACAGGCATTTGCATTCTGCAATTTTCCAACCGGTTGTTGCGCATATGTGCGTTTTGCCCTCTCCAGCTTCTGTCTTACTGCACCTCAGGGCTCTCACATATCTGTTACCCTCCACCCACTGTTTACCCCACCAAACCTCGTCTTTCTCACCCCTTTTGCTCTCCCTGCTTCAGTATTATTAGCTGTAGGGCAGCTATCAGATCCGGGATCATTCGTCTGTGTGTGCGCGCGCGCATCAGCAGCTGGTGCACCAGCAAGCAGCAGGCTGTGTGCGTGAAGATCACTCCCCAGGACAGACAGGGGAAATTGGGATTCAGAGCTAGGAGAATGAACCCCTCCCTGCTCCCTTCTCCTCCTCCTGCTCCTTCACTCCAACCAACACACACACACACACACACACACACACACACACACACACACACACACACACACACACACACACACACACTTCCTTAAAACATAATAAGATAAAACACTTCTGGCACTGATGATGATTTAGTTCCAGCAGTGTGTGCGTGTGGCTGATTCAACAGTTTGGATATACGCTTGGCTTGAGCCCACTGTGAATTGAATTTCTAGTCATGTAGTATAAACACACTATTCATCCCGTCTATTTCTATACAGCAGACTGTATGAGTGTGGCTGAGTCTGTAATTGAGTTACATGGCAGAGTGGGAGTTGATGGTCAGTGTGACATTAACAGTAAAGACTCCCATTTTCTATTCCCAGGGAAATAGAAGCCTTTCAGATGCGTGAAACAACTAGATAGGAGTGTGGATATGGATTCCTTTCTTACTTATATGCTCATAGGTATTGTTTACTGCCTTTCACTATAAGCTTCAAACTGAGATGAATGGATATATGTTGGCATGGTTCCTTTTTAATTTCATGGTTTCAGAAACTAGAAGTGCTGGAGCTATTGAGGGTCTATACCCAAGCTGAGAGCAACAGTATCAACATTTCTGTCTTATATTCAATCACGATTGACATCTTGGACATGTTTGTGTGACCTTATGCCCCTCGTAGTAGAGGAAAAACATCTTGGCTGTGCTGATCTCCTGCTTCCACCGTTCAACTGCTGAGGCAGCAGAGTTTTTTTATGCTGTTTCTGACGCCAGCGGGCTGTTTGGCCCGATCCAGGCGTTTTATCTCTTGTTAGGTACTTAAGCTGGACAAGGTGTGATGGATAAGGATGGTAGCTTTTTGGCTCAGACTATCACACACCGCAAGTCTTATTCCATATTCATCCCCCCCCCCCCCCCCCCCCCCTTCCTTTTGTGAAGCCCTCAACTTGCCAAAACATCATGTGAGTCTGAGGTCATACACGCAGCATGACTTCAAAGGTGATGAGGATAAGGCGGCCTTTTGTCATGTCAGGGACCTTGAAATGAAACAAGAGAATAAATGGGGCAACTGCAGTTGCTGTCAGATTCACTGGAGGTTAGACCATGACAGATAATGGTCCAACAGCAGAAAAGGTGATAAAAAAAACCCAGAGACTACAAATATTCCACTTTATAGGGCAAACACTTGTGATGTTAATTAAGTTTAAAATATACAGCTGCAGTTAAAAAGTTGACAAAAAGGGCACCATTTCTTCTTCTAAATGTACAAACTGTCCTTTTTCCATGACAGCCAGTAAGACTTAGAAACTTACTGTATATATATATATATATATATATATATATATATATATATATATATATATATATATATATATATATGTGTGTGTGTGTATATATGCATCACATATGTTTACATCTGTAATTCATCCCCTCAGAAGATTTTCAAGCTGAAAAACTGACCTCTGACACAACTGATAATCGCTGTATTTTAACCCATCCATCCATCCATTCGCGTCTGCTTATCCTTTTCAGGGTCGCGGGGGGCGCTGGAGCCTATCCCAGCTGTCATAGGGGGAGAGGCGGGGTACACCCTGGACAGGTCGCCAGTCTGTCGCAGGGCCAACACACAGAGACAGACAACCATTCGCACTCACATATTCACACCTATGGGCAATTTGGATTAACCAATTAACCTATCTCCACTAAGTGCATGTCTTTGGACAGTGGGAGGAAGCCAGAGTACCCGGAGAGAACCCACACAAACACGGGGAGAACATGCAAACTCCTATATTTTAACCCAAAGTGTGATATTTTCCTAATGCTAAAAAAATCCCTGATCTTCAGTGATCCATTTGAAATAACTAATGTTTCTTGTAGTGATCTGTAATGAAAGTACCGTATTACTATAATGACTTCTACCGTAGTTAGCATGTGCATTAAAAAGAAAACACTGAATGTTTGTGAAACACTGAATGCCTGCAAAAGTCTGGCAATAACCAAATAGGAGCTGAGCAAAATTGGAATTAATTGGTGGTTGAGCTGCACAAGAAAACAGAAGGTGAAACTGCTCTCTAATCTCCAGTGTGCACTGCTATCCAGTGGTCTTTATTGCCTTGTAGGTTCTACACCAAGGAGTACTGAAATCAGTGTAAACACTGCTTACATTTTGCTATTTTTAAGGGATTTTTGTCGAAGCAAGAAATTTTTTTTAGGAGCTTAAACATATTTAACTTTTTAAAAGACACAAGCAGTCTGTGGCTGTAGACCAGTTGCCTCTAATTCTTAGCAGGGGGAAAAAAGGGACAAATCAGGTCTGAAGCTGCAACTAGCAGCCTTTAGTTTCAAGAACAGCAGGATCATTATAGCTGCTCTACACCACAGAGCCATGATCTCCTGCACTAACAAATTAGCACAATCATTCATTCTTACAATATTCATACTTTTTCCACAATGTTACTGCACCAGAGCACGAGATTTAAAGTAGATGTCTACAGGTAGAGGAATCTGTGGGCTACGAAGTGGTGCATGTTTAAGCGAAAGGAAGAATTGCAGACTGTACTGTACTGTATTGAATTCATTATTTGTGAGGATGATGTTCTGGGGATGTTTTCAGAAAATGTGTTTTATAAAGCCTGGTTGCCCTGCTGACATTACTCATTTCTCATGAAGGAGATATAGACACGAGGGCAGATATAAACTCTGCACAGCTATGCGCAGATGCAGCCTCTGCACACATTAGCATACTTTAAACAAAAACTCAGGATTCAGTGATTGCAAGGCCAGTTATTGTTGTACATTTTAATTATACTGGGAAATATAACAGCAGACATCAATGCAAATTTTGATGTGTAACACCACCTGCACATGTTCACAGAGGCCCAGTGTGATGGATACCCACAGCTTCTGGGGGATTACATCTGTCAGTGCATAATTCTGGTTTATTACAGTGTTTTACACACCAGAGATGATGATCAGACAGGTTGTAAACAAGACAAGAGATTAGCCAAATTTACTTGGTGAACTGTGAAATTACTATCCAGTGCTTGCCCTAGGTTGAATGCTTTAGGGATGCGGGTGGTTCACCATACTCATGGGCAATGAGTATGCTCTCTGTTGACATTTCAGATGCACATACTGTACTTTAAAGATTATCAGTACATAATTTGCTTTATGCAGTTCTTATACCTGCATTGCAGTCCCAAACCTTTGAAGGCATTAACCAAAAGAGCTGAATGTGAGAACGCAAATGTGTAGTTCAGTCAAATTGTCCATCAAATGTCTTTTTCCTGCCAGCTTCCTCGTACAAAGTTCCATATGCACAAAAAACAGCTGAAGTAAATGTGTGTTCTTCATGTGTCCCACATCCTGAACATTTAAACATGGAGGACCAAAGTATTTCCAGACACGAGGCTGTCTGGTAAGCGGGCTGCCTTCTGCTATGTGTTATATTCGTGAAAGAGCAACTTCAGTCGATGTCTTGAGAAGCCTCAAGTTTGTTAGTTTGTTTGCAGTCTGCTGTTTTGGGCAGCAGGCTTCAGAAGTGTTTCTGTGAGCCTGAATGTTGAGGGCTGACTTTCAGTACAGCAGACATTTTACACTGGTGCAGGGAAAACAAGTGAAATTAACCAGGACTCACTACACTGTGACAGTGAACCATCATGCAAAAAAGGATGGGCCCATCTAAGTGGAACTGAGCAATACCTGTACCTTCCTTTGGGACAAGGCCAGGTGTCTGCTATGGAAAAGGTCTTTTGTGAGTGCAGTGTTAGAAACAATAGTTAAAGCCATTAAAATAAGAAATATTTCTTATCTGTAATTTTCTTTTAACTTGCCTTGAAGCCACTTAGACTTCCAGGTTACCGAGCGAACAGACTGTAAAATTAGTTTTAAAAATTGTGAGGCCAACAGAGTTTAACAGCATCTGGTAGCTTGTTAGCTACAGCTGTCGGGATGCTGGTAAGGCTAAACCGTGTGACTGCTGCCACCACCTGTAAAGTAAACGAAGAAAGAACGAAATAAGAAAATCTAAGGAGTAGGAGGAGAAAGGGAGGAAAGAACGGGTCAAGAAAGAAAAGGGGCTACAGAAGCAAACTGACAAGGAGAGAGATATGACTCAAACCCCCCACTTAGTGTGCAGAGGTGCCTCTCTGAAGTTGCCACCTGGTCTGCTGTGTCTCTGTGTATGAATACAGCAGTAGAAGTTGTCATGTGTCATCACTTCCCACAATCCATCACAGCATAGTGGTGGCAAAGCAGAGCGAGTGGCAGACAGACAGAGCGACCGAAGGTTGACGCTGCCCGTCTGTGTGTGTGTCTCTTTCACTGTTCGCTGTCAGTCTTCCTCTCTCGTTCTCCGTCTCTTTGCCAAAATCACACACATTTAATTGTGACACTAAGCTGTCTGAATACTTCATTTCAGTCACATAATCCCCAAGTGTTGTTGAAACACATTTACACACACACGAGAGTGGGAGAGAGAGCGCAGGAGTGAGTGTGTGGCAATGACATCATATCCACTGAAGGGCTGCGACAGGCTAAATGAGTTCAGCCATTTTGGGTCATTTTCAGGAGTCGGATAGACTTTATTCAGTTTTTGCTTTATTGATTAACTTTGTTTTTTCTTGTTTTACCTTTTTTTTCTTTCCCTGTCTTTTCTGTTTTCCTGCTGTTGTATTCTTTCTCTCCCTCATTCATTCCTACCTCTCTTCCAATATCTTTGTCATTTTTATACTTTTTGTTCCTCTTCTCCTAACTTTGTTTATTTTTTCTTCTTGCTTTTTGTGTGTTCATTATGCTGATTATTTCTGTTCATCTTTGGTCTCTGATTATACTGCCACCATCATGCCTTTCATTCTTCCTTCCTTCTATCCTTCACTCCATCCTTTTAGTACTCGTTCCTCTATTTCGTCTTTCATTTTCTTCTTCTTTCCTTTGTCCATTATCTTCCTTCAGTTCTTCATTTTTGTCTTCTTTCCTTTTTCTTCTTTTTTCCCCATTTCCTGCGTGATATTCCTGAATTACCTGTGGAACATTTCTGTTATTTTGTGGCATTAAAGGAAGGTTGGTGTAAGGGTCAGGTCTAGGTTGTCCTTAATTGAAACCACATCCTTAAAATGTATTGTGATTGCATGCAGTGGTTCATATTTCATGCTACTCGTCTTCTATTTGCTTTGACCTTTGACCTTTTCTTCCTTCCGTTGCTCCACATTTTATGCTTACTTCAGTTCCTTTTGCATCTCTCTCTACTCCTTTTCAATAAATCTCTCCACTTCTTTTCCCCCATTCTCCCCATCCCTCATCCATGTTTTTTTCCTTCACCTCAGTACTTTTCCCTCACATCCTTCATTCATTCCATTTTAGACTACTTGTTGTCTACTTGTTCCTCGCTCCTCTGTTCCCTCCTACTCACAGTCAGACCGTTCATGTTTGCTGATTTTATTTTCTTCATCCTTTTTTATCAGTGCGCTCCATCAGCCTTTGTGAATGGATGCCTGAGAGCAAGGAGATGAATGGACCTGCATTCATCTCTAGGTGTGTTTCATCATACACTGACATGACTTCCCTTGTCCTCCATTGCCCCTAACACACACACACACACACACACACACACACACACACACACACACACACACACACACTCTTTGAGCATATCTGATTCAGAACCTGTGCCACTGTCAACAGTGTAGAGAGGGAACTAAGTAAACCTGCAGTGCCAAATCAAGAGAGATTGGCATGGAGGTGGGAGGTGAAGGAGGAGAAAGAGAAGGAAAGGCAAAAAAGAGATGATGACAGGACGTTGGAAGATTAAAGGACGTACTGTACTGTGGAAAAGTCTGGAGTCATCCCTCATGTCTTTAGATTTTGCAGGGGAAAATGGATGCAACAGTTATGTGTGAATATAGTTGAACCTTTCAAATGAATTAAGCATACTTCAGTCTTTTTGTTTCTCCCTGTTTTCTTTCTTAAAGAATGGCTTCTTGATACCCACCCTTCCACTGAGGTTTCTCATGAGGCTTGGCAAACAGTAGTGGATCTGTTGAAGGGCCTCTAATGTCCTCTAATCTTATATGTATGTAAATGGAAAAAAAAAAACAACTAATGTCAAAAAACCTTTGGTTCTCCAGGCTTTCCCAAGAACATTCATAGTTCAAAACCACTTCAGAAATTACAAGAAAGTCTGGGTTCTTGGAGACAAAATAAAGAAATGAGGGGTGGCTCCAAACTGTTACACAGTACCGTAAACAGTATGGGGGCAAGAAGAAAAGAAAAGGCAAGGAAAAATGCAGAATTGTAGCAGAGGAAGCAAGGAAGCACTGAAGTTAAGTGAAAGAGGAAAATTGATAAGGTCTGATGGGATGGCAGAGGAGGGAGGAAAAAAGGAATACTGTGATAGAAGAAGGATGGTAGGAGTAGGACAGAAGTGATGAAATGAATGAGAAATAAAGGAATACTATTAGAAAGAAGTGGTTGCAAAAGCAAGAAGAGGTGAAGAAAAGAAAGGTGATGAAGAAGGGAAGGAAGAGAAATGGAAGGGATAAAAGACTGACGTGAAAGGAAGGACTGTCAGTAAGCAAAGGTAGGAAGAATGTAAAAAAAGGAAATGAATGATCTGCAAAGGGGGAGGGAAGGAAAAAGAGGGAAGAGATAACAGTGGATTGAAAACTGGATGAAAAAGAAAATGAAAAAAGTAAATTATGTAGGGAGACAGGAAGAAGGGAATTAAGTTGTGGGGAGGGAGGAAATAGAAAGAATAGGAAGAGTGAAGGTAGACCAATAAGGTGATAGATGACAGGTAGAGGAGATGGTGGGCACACTGTGAGACAGGTGTTACAGGGTCAAAGTTAATTGATGCACACCAAGTTAACATATCCCATTTGTGGACATGTTGTCAGGAATGTGTGTGTTTCTGGTTGGCTTGGCATGAAACAGTGGGTGAGGAAAAAAAAAAAGGACAACAGAAAACATCTATTGTACCAGAGTCACCAAAGACTGATGTGACACTTAATGACATAAATTTATGAGGTGTAGATTAAATTAGAGCCAAATTAAATTTGCTCTCTATCTTGATGATGATGATGATGGCACCATATGTTGGCAGGAGAGGAGGAAGGACAGGAGGGAGGATGCCTGATTCATGTCGTCCTGATTCATGACTAACAGCAGATTTCTGGTTGTCCCAGATGAAAGTTTGTGAAATGGTCACAGTGGAGACAGGTATTTGTGGCAATCCACAGCTCTCTATCAGTGTGACTCTTCATTAACCAATATGCATCATAATTATTAGGAAATGTAGCGAAAATCAGACATTCAGGGGCGGCTCTGGCTCTAGAGGCAGACTGGTTGCTCACCAACTGAGGTTTATGGTTCATTCTCTGGCTTCTCCAGTACACAGGATGATGTATCTTTGGGTAAATAACCCCACATTGTCCCTGATATATCCAGTGATGTATATGTGTGATAGATAAAGCAATTAGAATACAAAATAAAATACTGTATTATTGTGTGGGTGAATGCACCTTATAATGTGAAAGTGCCCAGAGTGGTCGGGAAGGCTTAAAAGAACTATTTCACTATTAGATTATTTGCCATTGGTTATGGAGACCAACTGTTCTGCTAATTCAGTGAGGGAAGATGAATTGGTGGTGTGAATATAGCTAGTTACCTCTACGCTGAAACAGCAAGTGCTGTCAACCACAAGAAAAAAGAAATCTTAAGTAACTTTTAGCTAACCACCTTCCTCAGCTGTAAGACTTTGGAATATTTACTGCATTCTTACCAACCAAGAAGAAGCAGGGAAACCATGTGTTTGGGTTATAACCCCAGGTCTGTCCTGTCTTTCCACTACTAGTATTTTATCCCCTCATATTACAGAGCAAAACCCCAAAGCTCGACCCTTTTTTAACTTCTGTATGGAGGGGAATGACCTCTTGCCATTAATCCTGATGTGCTATGATCTTTAGGGCCACATTTACTGACATATTGTTAGTATGTTAGTAAATGCCTTATTTTTTGTACTTGATAATGTAATGAAATGACCTTGTTTAATCTTAACTTAGTTTATAATGGCGGGACAGGGATATGTGTATGATTTTGGTTCTGTCCAAAATATCTCCCCCCAAATTGTTTATGTTCTAACGTGAATTGTGCCTTTTGAAACACACCAGAATTTACTTCACATAGACTTTGAACACTGCTGTAACTACCTAGGTTGTAATGTTAAGAGATTCTTTCTAGTTTAAGCATCTCGAACAACCAAGGCATGAACTGATTTGTGCAGCAGCCCCAAAACCTCTGTGGCTGCATTGAATCCATCCCTGCACATATTAATCAATACATAGGTCATCTTCAAAACCACTGACAGGTGAAGTGAGTAACATTGATCACCTTGTTACAATGTAACGTTCAACTGGGAAATCTTGGGTCTTGGCATTTGTGTTGAAGTTACTTACATACCTAATCATTATTTAAGATTCAATGAACCAGTGGTAACAGCACCTGTGAAGAGAAGATGACACCCTCCACCGTCCTTCACTCATCCAGGGTATTTTCACCTTTCTGCACTGATTTCTGCTGAAGAATTGTAAAACGTTATTACCTCTATAGTTATCTACTGCATATTAACTATTAGCTGAAAACTGCAGAGGAGTTTTTTTTTTTTGACCACTCCTATATCAAGTAGCTCCCTTTAGGATTAAACTAGTGATCGGTCACTGTTAGATAAAACTGTCTATTACTACACTATGGAACCACTATTGGCAAACTGTCCAAAGATCTCTACTATAAGAAGCATTAATGACGAATAAAGGTGGTGTATTAAAACAGCTGGTTAAAGTGATTACTCAGAGACACTAATCTAAAAGTGTTGGTGACACCTGCACCAGTTCAACTTGTCTGTTTTTTTTTCTTAAATTAAAACTACACATAGTAAGAGCTAACACCTCCTCTCTGTTGTCAGTGCTTTCTTTGCTGATTCCACTACAGCACAGATTTTGACCAAGGTGGTTAGTTAGAGAAAGAATAAGTGTTATGATGATAAATCATAAGATGATAATTCACTTTCTAAGGCTAGCTGTTTCAACATAGAGTGCAGATGTTAAATGATCTCAGATCAGTGAAAGCAGAGCTTGTCTAGCACACTAAGTACCATAAATCTCTTGTCGAAGACCAGAGGGTTATCTACAATATCCATGAGTCTTTCAACTTGACAAGCTCCAGCTCTTGTTAACAGGACACAGTTATCTATGAAATCTAGTGCGCTTGATTCCAGTAAAGTTGGGGGCAAGTAGTGTTAATCCTGCTTCCAGAGACAAAAGCCAACTGCAGCCACAAGATGTCAGTAATACAAAACATGGATGCAGACAGATGGGAGAACAAGTTGTTTGTTTTGTTACACATACAGCCTTGCTTACTTACCTTCTTATTCTTTAATGCATATATTTTCTATTAAATTTACTTTTTTTTTCTCTTCTGGCCACTTGGGCATATGCAGTATAACATGGGAAACTTTACTCAGCCGCAGATACATACCCAATTTGATAGTGTGTTTAACCACGTGTGAACTAGGTCTCCCTGATTTTGCCCCCCTCAAAAAACAAAAAACAAAAACAACTCTGAGCCTTTAGCAACTTTTGGGAGTTCCTGTATTTGTCACTGAGACATGTGGATAAGGCCTTTGGAGATCAGGTACACAGGAGCTTCATCAGATTTGAACCTTGGGAATTTGGACTTAGGATCAAAGCCTTGTTTTCTTTATCATGTTCCTCGAGTTATGCCCTGGCAGCATCGTCCTGCTGCTGGAGGCTTCTACCAGTAGGCAGCTCCATTTCCATGGGGTACTAACCATTCCGAAATAACATCCATATAACCATCTGGGCACAAGGGCTCTGAGGGGAACATTGCATTGGGGTGATTACCGTTTCACATTTAACTTAACAGATTGCTGTTTTCAATTGTTAAATTCTTTTTATGAGTTTAATTGACAAAAATATATAGTATATACAAATAATAGTTTATAGAATACTATATTGTAGTATATCGTTTTCTAGTAGTTTCTGGAGTTAACATCTAAATCCAGTAAAACATCTAAGTGTTTTCTGTTTTACTGCAAATAATACACATTGAATAAACCCATTGTGCCAGCAGCAGCCTATTCTGCTAAAAATTGGTATCAGATTATTTAATTAACCATCCTCTCTGTATATTTTCCTACATGACACAAATATGTGGGCATGTCAATATTTAGCAACCTTACAATTTTCTCAGATTGCTTTGCAGCTGCTGATGTGCTCATTTTGCCTTTTGAAAATTACCAAATCATTAATAACTATTGTACAGCTGACCATTATTAGATGTTGTACTACAGGTTTTAAATTTGACCAGCTGTTATAAATATACTCTTTTTACACTTACGGGCAAGAACGATGCTGTGCTTTTCTAATAAATATATTTATTTTTTCAGCTTTCTTTTATTTTGTAAAACATTTCAAGGTAAAAAGAGAGTGAAGGATAAGGAAGCAATTCAAGTGGATGTCATGCAGTAACATTTCTGGGAGGGATTTAAAACCAGGCCATCACATTTGCACAGTGCATTATGCACCTTAACCAACAGACCCAAACTTTATTACCAAAAAAATCATGAAAGCAATGACACTTTTCTGTATAAAATCTAAGACTATTGGTGGTTGTTGCCTCTCAGCAAGCATTAATTCACCTTCTTTCCATCAAAAGATATAATGGCAATAAGACTGAATACGTGTGCAGAGTGAGCTGCTCTTCATCTTTGGTTTTACTTACTGACTGGGTCAGGTGTCGCACTAATCCTTCACTTGGGATTAGCCAAGCAGCTACATGAAATATTTGAAAGAAATTTGTCAAAAGCATCAGTAGCAATGAGAAAAAGGCACAACAGCTTGTGGAACATGAGAAAGGCATCTTGAGCAGAGGAGGAGGAGGAAAGACCAGGGTAAAAAACAAAAGGACACTCAGAAGAACATTCTAGAATTGAAGAGAACTAACCAGGGGCTCACCGGGCCGGCCTGTCGCTGTAAATCTACATCACTGGATTAATGTGGCTTGAGCCAGCTGAGGAGAGAGTTGGGGAGGAGGGAGGTGAGGGATTTGTTCGTTGCACCTGTAACCCCACCTGATGTAGCTCTCAGAGACAAGGGCAGCAGGGAATAACAGAGGGCGAGTGGTGAGAAAAAGAATGAAGGATGAAGGGAAAAGAAAGCGACTGAGCATACTGAGGTGAGGGTGAAACCTGCACCTGTAGCATTGCATCAGCTGAGGATTAGCAGTCTTTCTCTGTCTCTTACTTCACCTCATTTTTGTTCATCGCTTTCCCTCTCCATGTCATCCTATATTTCCTTGGCCTTTCTTTCCTTTCTTCCTGCTCATGTCTCCCTTTCGATCCCTCTCCTACCAGCCTTATTTCCTTTTCAGCCATTCAGTCAGCTCAGCCGCGGCTGCCTATTAGCCTGCAGCCACTGTGCATTTTTGACTTTGTAGGCTATTAGCCCACAGCCAGCCTGAATACCCTTCTCTCCCAAAATCAGAGCTGAATATTGTTAGAGGAGCTTTGGAGAGGGAGGCAATTTTTGATGTGTTGTTGAGAAAATGCCTGCGTGACTCTTCCCAGTGTCAGAGGCTTAGGGTGCAGTTTAGATGAGATCCTTGCCTCACGCCACATCTCAAGGTTGCAGTGACTACAGTGCAGTGAATGCAATGTAGTCAATTAGACAGGGTTCGAATCCTTGCACAGGCGCGGTGGGGAAAGCTGAATGAATGATACTTTCACCTTGCTTAAAGACTCCTACCCAAGTGCAGGCACGCAAGGCACTTAGCCTCCAGCTGGTTTTTGGCTAACAGAGGACAACTGGGGTTCGTCCAGCCAAAAATGAGTGAACTGCATTCGAAGTGGGTCAGTGGTGGAAGAAAGTCTGCAATATAACCAGTGATGATGCTAAACGTGGATGATTTCTTTTAATATATTTGGTTTTATTATAAAAAATGCTTTTCAGATTTAAATCTGTTTGTTTTTGCTACTTTAATGGGCCTGGGTGCATTGATCTGTCTCTCCATTTTAACATCATTGCTGTCATTTTGTCAGTGCTACCATAAACACATGCCAGCAAGTGTCTCCATTAACACAAAAAGCAAACTGCACTACAGGCTCTCTGAGTTAACTTTTCAAGCCTGATCAATTTATAAGTCTGAAAAATGTGGAAAGAAAAAAAGAATCTACAGCCAACAATACACTGTTAGATAGATATATAATTTTTGTCAACCCAAAGCTAATTGTTCATTTATGTTGGTAAAATTAATGTTTTAAATTAACATTGACATGCCCGCTCCATTAGAAAAAAATATACAGCTCTTAAAACGCTCACCCTGTGCAAAAATATTGATAGAAACAAATACATGAAAACTCTGTTAATTCAAGCCATTCATTTACTGTTTGTAGTCATTACTACATCTTTTAGGCCTGGCAATAACAATATTTGATGAGGAGGAATTGAATTTGTTAAAAAATGCTTTAGTTTTAATACAAGCATGTTCCCTCAGGTTTCATGTGAGTGCTCTGTTTGATACAATTCATTACACAAATGTCTTTCTAAATATTAAATTGCGTGTTCTACTTTATGATTTTCTAAGTGGAACACATTCACAAAGCTTCTGTGAACTTCTGTAAATAAATTTCATTCATATAGTCAAATGAAAAAGAAAGTTGTCGGAGGACTTTGTAGAGTCCTGTGGAAGATAAGTGCAGCGACGCTTGCACAGAAATTAACCAGCTGCTGCTAATAAAATGCACTTGAATAATTGATCATCAGGAAGTGTGACAGTTTCATTCGGGTGTGTTTTAACATTACAGTGGACATGAACAATTATCAGAAAAACTAACACCCCCCTCCAAGAGACTCTGCAGCCCTCAGTTAGTATTTTAAATATTAAAGTTCGTCCTACTAAAATTAGAAAGACAGACTGAACAAGTATGGCTTATTTGGAACAGAGAAAGCCTTTTGTCTCGCTCTAAACGACTGAAAATTTGATTTTGGGTTTCGAAGTAAGCCGCGTTCAGAAAGCTTCCATTTACATCTTTGCATAATTTTCACTTGTGCACGATTTAAATGTTTAACATAAATTCAAAGTTATGCTGATGACACGTGTCTAATTTTTTGCAGAGCCAAATGGCATGCATGGTTTGAGTGCAGCTATAATTCTTTTCCAAGCAAAAAAGTCAGGAAAACTCTTTTAAAGTTCAGCAAAGACAAAACAGAAAGTCCTGGCCTCCGGGTGAAAAAGAGATGCACCATCCAGGGATTTGGAATTGGTGGTTTCTTGGGTTCGATCAAAAGCTATGAGCCTTTGTGTTATCTTTGACTCTGATTTGAGATTAAAGTGATCAACCTAACATCTTGAAAGTATGCCGATGGTCTAATCCACATTTCGATCTCATGCATTTGAACTCCACTGGCTCTCAGTGTCTTTTGGTTGGTTTTAGTGTCTTAGTGATGGCTTATACAATAAAGCTCTAAATGACCTGTAGCCTAGATAAACTGCAACCATTCTGCTGTTCTATGCAAAGAACCACAGTCTTAAAAAAGCCCAACGGGGAGACTTTTTTTTAAGTCTGTGCTCACAAGGCTTTTGGTGTGATAACTTCATGAGATACTTGATTCACATTTGTTTTATATTGTTCTGACTTGTAGTCTGAAGCTGTAGTTTTGTTCCTGTGCTTTTCCTGTTTGACTGTTGGGAACATAAAAAGGAAAGATTAGTCACAAAAAATTAAAGGCCCTACTGTTGTAATGAATGTGGTTTTTAAATTAGAGAGTATTAGAGTGATTAAAAACTGAATAGTTAATACACATTTTTAAAAACCTACTTTTGCATATGCATGTAGATAAGAATTTTGTTTTGGTTTTGTTTGGGTTTTTTTGGTTTTTTTTTTTACCAGAATATGTATCTAAAGATTGGAATCTAGAGTTATAAAATTGAATATACAGTTAATTTATTGTAGGGTTTAGTCCCAGTTGCTAGTGTCCACTGAAAAGCCTTTTTTTGCGTATAATTTAATTAAGGTGGCTTTAATTAAAGATGGATTTGGCACAAATTATTGAACATAATCAATAAATTGTGGACTGGAAACTGTCACATATCATTCAGTTTGACAGGTATTCATTATGAGTGATTGAATTCTATTATGGAGGGAGTAATGAACTGACTTCTCTGTAAGATATTGTGATGAGGTGGATAAACAACACTCAGACTGATTGATAATCACAGCATAGCAGCACATGCAAATAATAACTCTGGAAAAAAAGTAGGTTTCTTCCATTGCCAAACAGGCAGCATGTGGCATTTGTGTGAGCAGATGAGGAAAAATCACTTTGGCATTTAGAGCACATAAATAGCTTTGGTGCAACACAAACAGAGACTATAGGAAAAGATCAGGTATGTTCAAGCACATGACCTCCAAACAGCGAGCGTATCATCAGCCTGCGGGATAAGCAATGGTGAAGCAGCTCTGCAGCAATGTTTCATTTGGGTCTTTAGTTAAAATGAGTTTCTGTAGACATCACTGACTGTAACTGTAATTTAATTTCACCCAATGTCTTCTTCTGCAGCTCCAGAGCTTTTTGCCCAAAGCAGTTTCTGCCCCCTAGCTGCCCACAGTCCAGCCGGCTAATAAGATGATAAGCACCATTTGCTTGAGAAGATCTCTTTAGTTCTACCTAAATCCCTTCTAATTTGCTCATTTACCCACTTTAGTAACAACCTTTGTTCACTTTGGGCAGAGATGAAAATGCTATTGCACAATCAATCAGCTGTGCACAATTGACGATTACATTCAGACAGACTTTTGTGCCTCTTACTTTCTGTATTTCCTGGTGTTTCTATCATTGTGTGGAAAACGGATAAGGAACTTTTTTTTTTCTTTGCTTTCCCTGAAGCTGATGTGACCTGTGCATTCTTGAATAACTGCCTCCTTGTAATATTAGTGAATTATAAGCTTATTATAATCGCTGCCGGGTGTTTTGGATGACTGTGTCGGCTATATCCATGAACCCAAAAAGCGACGTTCCCATCTTATTTGCTCCAAGCTCTGCTTGTGACAGGTATTAAACTCGTCTGCTTCCTTTAAATCCTTTGTTTACACACAAAAGATTTGCTGAACATTTTTTTTGTTTTGTTTTCAACAAAGTATTAAATCTCACACAGTTTATAGTGTCTATAATTTTCTAGCAAAACATTTAGGATTCAGCGTTTTGTTCAAAGGCACGCTGGCAGCAGTTGTTAAAAACATGGAGCTCTTAAACTGTGATTCATGTAAAAAATAATTTGTTCACTAGACTCTATGCAGTCCCACCATTACTGCTTCCATAGAAATTAGTAGTATATGTAGCCGCTAAGTGCTTGTATTTAAATATGCTTAAATAATTGACAATCAGCATGTCTGACACCATAAAAGCTGAAGTTTTATTGATTTGCTGTTCCTTTCTGAGCAGAAACCAATTCAATTCAATTTTTTGTACACCAAAATCTCCCCCAAAGTAGATTGAACAAGTATGGTTTGTTTGGAAGGACTGACCTGAAAAAAAGACTTTCCTCTCAAACAAGAATATGGTAACACAGCTTAGATTTGCAAAACTGTATCTGAACAAACCACAAGCCTCCTGGAGTAATATCCTTTGTACACACCAAAAGACCAAAGTCATGATATTTGCATGTGATGCGGTGGTGTGTTCAGAGAAAATCAAATACAGCATATTTCCTCATACAAACTATTATGCACAGCCTTAGAACCTGGGCACTTTGCAGTCATTTAGTTGACCACCAACTCTTCTGCATATCAATGTATTTTAAAGGCCATCTGTATAAAAATATAGCTTGATAAAACTAGATCTTGGTAGAGGACAATGATCCCCTGCACATCAACAACTCAGAATGGCCAAAAACGAAGATAGATAAGGTGTTGCTGTGGTGAAGTACATGTCCAGACCTCAGCCTGATTGAAATGCTGTGATGGGACCTTAAAAGAACTGTACATAAAACACATGCTTGGAAAGCTCAATCAACTGAATGGGCATTGGAAGCAAGGAAGTAAGAAACACAGAAAGTCATATAGAAAATTATTATTTTTCTCAGTTCAATTCAATTTTATTTATACAGCACCAAATCACAACAAGTTGGCTTAAGGCGCTTTATATTGCAAGGAAGACCCTAGATTAATGCATACAGAGAAAAATCCAACAATCATAGGACCACCTAAGAGCAAGCACTTTGGCGACAGTGGGAAGGGAAAAACTCCCTTTCAACAGGAAGAAACCTCCGGCAGAACCAGGCTCAGGGAGGGGCGGGGCCATCTGCTGCGACCAGTTGGGGTGAGAGGAAGAAGACAGGATAAAGACATGCTGTGGAAGAGAGCCAGAGATTAGTACACACAAGTCTATGAAAACTTTCTTCTTCACGTCTAAAAAATAAGACATGCTTGCAGGGTGTCGGCTAAAATGTGAGGGCTACTGTTTTTCTTTTTTTCTTTCTTTCTTTTTCTATTTTTAATTAAAACTCGTGATTACATGAAATGATAATATGAGTTTACTTCAATGCAGGGATGCATGGCTGTCATGGCTCCAGACAGGGAGCAGTTTTATCACATTCACTTGCAACAGTGCTACCTTTTTGCCATTCTGCCCGTGTGAACTGGAGACGTCATCTGATAATGTTCTGACCTGATTATCCCAACATTGTCAGGATTTCATGTGTGAAAATGGATTTTGAGTTGCAGTAGTTACTAACAAAAGGTTCTTTTAAGCAGTGACTAACAGCCAGATTCTCCCAACTCTGATTCAAACTGGTCATTACCCCAGTCGATTCTCTGGAGTTATAAAGGTCAAAATCGCTGTTTTCTATGTAAGACCATTTACTGGTGGCAACTACTATCCTATTTTCCGCATTAAGCAATTTTATCACATTTGCCTGACATGTCCTTTACTAATGGACATTTGATGCCATCTAAATTATTTGTGTTAACTCATAAATGATACAGAGCTTACAGGTAAAAATGAATCAGCTTGTTCTCTCAGACTCTCAGCTTGTGAGCAGGCAGGTCAAGCTCAATCACAAAGAAGGTTCTTCTATCCACGAGCAATCAAGTGTATGGATAAAAGGCTGTTAAAAAGTAAAAGTAAAACTCGAGGCAGTCAAGGCTAGAGGAGGTAAATGTTGTGTCAGCTCCACTGCTGTAGATGCAGATGAGTCACAATATGAAAGTGCCGTTGCCTTATCCAGACTCGTAATGGTTATGAAGCGCATTCTCTAGATAGCTATCCGAGCTCTGTGGTTCTCAAATATTTTTGACATGAGGCCACATCATTACTTATAATTACACCTGTGTAAATCATAACTAAGGCTAATTACAAAGTGCACCTGGGCATCATCTAAAGGCACATTTTAACTTAAATAGACCAGAATAGTGCATTCATATTTGATTTTTGCATACTTTGATGCTGTCTTTGAATACTATCTATATTCAAACAAATTGCTAAAAAAATTTATTAATTAAAAAATGAATTATATTTTATGATTTAAACATTACCCTGCAAAATGGGGAATCTGGTGAGATTTTGGGTGGCATATGTTGACTGCATCCTTTTAATGACCAGGACTGAAGAGAGGAGGAATAAAAGGCACGGGGGATGAGGAGTGTGAAAGACGGATGAAATGGAGCTGCTGGAGAGGTGACGAAGAGGACAGTATCAGACAGATAGGACACAGAGTTAACAGTTTGTCACAGATCAAATTTGTCACAGTCAAAAAGGAGCCCTTGTAACATAATAGAAGCACGAGGTATGAAACCAAGGCTGGTCGGCTTTCAGAACCGAACAAGGTATTGACACCATACTATCTGAGGGGACTTATAATTTTCTTAGCATTTTTTTTGCCTGCTGATGAATGCAATAATAACATGAATCACTTTCCATTCAAACACAAATTTGCAGTAAAAATCATGTAAAGTGCTTCTGGACTCATGTAAAGGTTCAAAGTTGTTTCGGCAGCAGAGGTGGGTGGGGGGTGGCGCCATGCAATATAAGGTAGGTGGTGATGTTATGTGTCATCGGTGTATCAAAAATCTTTCACCAATTCATAAGACATAAATATTGGTGCCACCAATAAGCCTGTGAAATGCACATATCAATAAACAGTATTCACTCTCCCATCCAAATCATTGAATTCAGGCGTTCCAGTCAAGTCCAGGGCCACAGGTGACGACAAATCTGCAGAGTCAGAAAGTTTGGTGGAGAGGGGGATTATGGTGTGGGGATGTTGTTCCAGGAGTTGACCTCGGCCACTTAGTTCCAGTGAAATGAACTCTTAATGCTTCAGCATACCAAAATGTTTTGGACAATTTCATGCTCTCAGCTTTGTAGCAAGAGCTTGGAGACGACCCCCTTCAATTCCGTCATGACCGTGCATCAGTGCACGAAGTAGTTCCATAAAGACATGGATGAGTGAATTTGGTGTGGAACAACTTGACCGGCCTGCACAGAGTCCTGACCTCAACCCGACAGAACACCTTTGGGATGAATCAGAAACTCCGAGCCAGACCTTCTCGTCCAACATCAGTGCCTGACCTCACAAATGCACTTCTTGAAGAATGGTCAAAAATTCCCATAAACACACTCCTTTTTTTTTTTTAATTTATTTTATTTTCACTTACTGAATACGGGACAGACTTGACTGGGGGAAAGAAGGGGAGAAAGAAAGAGGGAAAGAGAAACAGCTGAGAAGAGGGACGGGGGAGAAGGGCAAAAGACAAAAACCAACAGAACGGGCAGAGAAAAAAAATGCATATATCGATCACCTGGATCACCTGCTGAGAAAGAAAAAAGAAAGCAAGCAGAAGAGAACAAGAGTAATAGAATAAACAACATCACAATGATATATGGGAATATGACAGTAAATACTAAATGTTAAACATTATTGTGCAGCACATAAGATCAACAGAACACAGTGTGCTTTGAGGTAGGAGCCAAAAAGGGTGTAGTTTGTGGGTGTGATCACCCGTGTGTACACCTGTGAGCATGGACGCGCTTGTTTTTTGTTTTTTAAAAGGTTCCTTCATGTAATAATCTGCTAGAGGGTGTGGGGGGGCCACAGCCCCGTCCTCCAGGGCATGAAGCAGGTATGGAGGAGATCAAAACTCCAGACATCCAGAGGCCCCCAGAACACAAGAGACCAAGGAAGACCAACAGAGGGGCAGCTGCGCCACTGTCCCAGAAAGAGCTGAGGAGAGTCCCAGATGAGGGCTCACTCAGCAGCCGCGGAGCAGAAGCCAGGGGGAGTTGCAGTGACGCGCCCGTGAGCTCCGCCGGCAGCCAGCTGCGCCTGAGTGACCGAGCCCCAGGCCGAGAGGCCGGGGGCACCCCACCTCCGAAGTGGCCCGAGCGAGCCCCAGGATCCAGGCCCCGATAAGCGGCCGCCAAGGAGTGAGCCGGTGTGTACCTGGACGCCCATCCCCGGACACAAAGAACCACCAACGCACCGATGTCTGAGGGGGTCCGCCACTGGCAGGGGAAGTGGTGGTGGGTGGAGATAGGCCTCCAAACCTTGGAGGGCCTGAGATGTCCCCAGAGAGGTGGCGCCTGACACCCAACCTGACATATAGACACAGACATACAGGCACACACATATACAAACATCCATTCCCACCCTCATGCTCTCATATGCACTTACTCCACACTCAACCAACGTGGAGACAGACATAAAGAGACGCTGTACACACGATCACACTCCCCAAGCGTACTCTACAAACCGGGTCTAGGTGCCCCCGCCCCTGGAGGGGGGAATTGCACCCAGACCCAGGTGGTGCCATAAACACACTCCTAAACCTTATGAAAAGCCCTCCCCGAGGAGCTGAGGCTGATAAAGCAGCAAACTGTGGGCCAACATGATATGAAATCCTTTGAAGGCAGACCAGTGAACACTTTTGGCAATATAGTGCAAATATTAAAATTTTAATAGAAGTGAAATTAAGTCAGTATGGCCATTATTTTACAACTGACCAAATTTTAACAGACTTTCCAAATATGCAGCTGCTAACTCGGCAGAGACTTGTCTTCATTTTCTCTTTCTGAAGACTTAAATGACACACGTCTCTCTCGACACTTTGTGGCTTGTTTCACCAACTTAACTCCTTTTCACACTTCACAGTTCAGCACCATTGCAGCATATAATTTGCTATTAATCTTATGTATATGAGTGTTTTTAATCATATCACTAAGCACTGCCCACCATGTGCCCTGGCAGGAGTTTAATTGGAGACTAATCATCTATTATCATTCTTTCGCAAAGTGAGTCATCCACTCTGAGGTAAAGCTGCCAAAAGCCTGCAGACTCTTGGCCTTCCGAGGTTTGTAGTCAGCTACACCTGCTTCGGTGGGCTTGGTCAGGGATTTGGGAGATGCTTCGTGGGCGGGTGATTAAATACGGTGATGGGCCACAAAAGGAAACTTGACAGCTGCCAGTTAGTGAGCCAGTGAAACGTGAGAGGTGTTTAAAAAACAAAAACAAAAGCTGTTTTTAAATTCTCGTTTAAGCGACGAGCACAGAAACAAAGCTACAAAAGAATGACAAAGATGGGAAATTCCAGAAAACAATGTGTGGTTATAAATAAATTTAGAAGCTTAACCTCGGCCACACACATTTCACAGTGATGTATAAACATTTTTCTGTATTACTGAAACATAAATCAAAGGTTTCCAGTGCTCCTTCTCTTAAGGCTTCCTTTTTTGTTTGCTTTTGTTTGTTTTCAAGGCTCCTGAGCTGACAGCTTCTATTCTTTAACCTGAGATAAAAATGACCTTGTGAGTTTGTGCACATCCACGACGTGTCCTGTTTGCTAATTTGTGAAGAACCAGTCTGATTATCTGGTGTCTGAGGTAAATAATTCACATGTTTTCACTCTGCATGGCCACTCCTTCGTGACTATGTATTGTGTATGAGAATTTATAAATATGGACCAAAGCAGTGTTCTGTAATGATATTCTAATCTTCTGACTGCTGTAAACAGTTGGTGTACATCAAAAGATACAAATACACTGCATGAAAGGAGGGGGGGAGGGGGTTATCAGGCGTATGCTATATTTAATATACATGCCGTGAAGCAACTTGAACGATTTTAAAACAAGTAAATATGTCAAAAATGGTATTATGCTATATCTGTGGTACACCATGAATTATGTGAACAAATATTAATCAACAAAACTTAAATAAATTTTGCCTTAAGTGCTCTTTTCCATCTATATTAACCATGAAAGCATCATAAAATCCAGTTAAGGTAATATGCAGGTCATAGCAAAGACACCATCTCTACACCTGTGAAATGCTGGTATTTGCTATCTGATATTTATCTTCCAGGTGGTATATTGTCTGTGTTCAGTGCTGAGTTTTGCCAGATACAGTTTAGGGCTGCGCCCTATTTTTCTGAGACTCGTTTTTCAAATCTTGTCTTCTTTTGGTTCGCCTCCTTTGCTCTTTATTCCTTCTCTTTTCTGACAGCGAAAGACTCTGAGTGACAACAACAGACACCGTGGAGCAGATCTCAGTCCCTAAATCACCCATGGCAAATCTTTTTTCTGCCTTCACCTGTCTTTCTCTTTTCCAACTTTGTGTGAGCTTCCTTGTTCGTGTCTGAGATTGTCATTCTCTTGGTCTGTCTTTCAGTCTTTATTTATCCAGCCTTGGGTTTTGCTGAGCTTGCAGCTCTTTTATTAATTCAAGGTCCTCATTCACATCTCTACAGTTGCACACGTCATGGGTAGGAGCTGAATGTTTCAATGTTTTAAGTCTTTTTGTCCACTAAGGATGTAATACCAGTGACTTAAGCATGTGTTTGCCATTTCAGTTGCTAGGCGTCTGTCAGTTAAAACGAAAACAGATATTTATGAATGAATTCAATACATTCATAAATATCAATTCATGCTACATTTAGTCATATATGCTCAAGTAATTTCACTCAAATGCATTAACTGCAAATAGATAGCCCTTTATTTGTCACGTGCATATGCAATGAAATTAGACCCCTTCCGACATTACTTACATTTCATGTACATCACATTGGGAAAACAGGTCGGAGAGAGGTAGGATGGAAACAATGAAATATGAGGAGGAGAAAAAGGAGCTCCACCCAGACTGAGCTCCTACAGGAAGACTGTTTGAGAACAGGAAAAACCACGTCAGCACAGAGAGCTCATGAAGCTTCACACAACATAAAGGACGTGCAGTCATTTGTATGTGATCAACTGAAGAGAGTCTACCTGTGGTCAAACTAACAACTTAATCAATGAAAAAATTATTTTCAAATTGTTGTATTATTATCCAGTGTTAATTGTTTAGAGCATATTGCCATTTACAAGCAGCCTAAATTTTATCCACTTTATTTAATTGTATTAATTGATTTCTGAACTTACTTATACTATGTTTCTAACACTGATATGTATGAAATTTCCAGGGGGAAAAAAAATCACACATTATGTTTAAATTAAACTTGTGCACTTGTGTTAACTAAACCCACCACACTGTACAGGCCACAGCACTATTCTCAATACAGAGTTTGCAGCTTATAAAAGGTTACGGGTTCTTTTTTGACCTCGTTTCCTGCTCACCTTAAACATCCCCGTTTATTGACTCTGCCTTAAAAAAATAGGCCTTGTGAGTTGCACCTGTGGCCCTTGATTTTCATCAAATAAAGCTGTGTTAGCAAAAAAACAAGGAGGAAAAAGTCCTTAAGAAACGGTGTCTGGTGCTGAAGAAAAAAAAAGCAACTATAATTCAAAATGTCATCTCTATACCTCTCTAGTCTCTGTTGTGAGTAATGGTGCAGAAAAAAAAATCTTCCTGACCTTCAAACTTTAAACTCTGTATTATTCCTCTAAGTTAGGTTTTTTTTTTCCCATCACTTCTTTTCTCTTACTCCATCTCTTCCTTTCCACTCAGATAATTTTTTCTTCAGAGTTTGTTGATTGTTCTAAAACTACCTTCCCTAAATTTAACTTAAGGATCTCAATCATGTTTTCACACACAAATGGAGCAGGATGGAAACTTTGGTGTCTTGAGGCGGACTATGTAAAGATGTACAGCAGTTTGTTCTACAGAAAGAGGAAAACAGGAAAGTGTCTGAGGACATTTTAAGGATTAAAAATGCTCAAAATATTCTGCAATACATTCACTGTTTGAATGATTGTTTTTTCGCCTCACATAACTGAAACATAGTCCCTCATTTCATTTTAATAGATGTGACCTTCTGGGGGACGCACTGTTTGGCCTTGGCAAAAGGTCAGAATCTTGATAGTGAATTAAAACATTTTAAAAAATGCAGTAATACAAGATTCACAGTAGGGAAAAATGGTTTGAGACCATGACTGATCAAAATTATGAACAAATGTTTTATCACTTTGTTGTGATCATGTCGTCTTCAAAATGTTTGCTGTGTTTGCGAACACTTTGGTGCATCAAGACAACAGTGAAACAGCAATACGATGGAGTCAGTTGTTGTTTGAATTCGGTCAAATTGGCACACAAATGCATAGAAATTCATTTTAAACAGAAATTTACATAAACTAGTTATAGTCAGAGTCCAGCCGAAATCTCAAAGAAATGAAAAAGAAATTTCAGAAAATCTCTTCTTGCAAGACAAGTTAGATTCATCAGTGCAGACTGAGTGTGAATGATTGCAATGTTTTGGCAGTCTGTATTAGAGATGGACCGATCCGATATTACGTATCGGTATCGGTCCGATACTGGCCTAAATTACTGGATCGGATATCGGAGAAAAATAAAAAATGTAATCCGATCCATTAAATATCACGAAAGCACCTCACAAAACTTGCAACACGCCGTAACTCACCTCAGAACGTTAGCACTCAGAGCAGTATGCATCACGTGATAGAGCGGCTGTGGCATGCGGGAACTGTCGGTGGTCTGGATAGCATTTGGAGCTTCACTAGCAACCCGGCATTTCATCTCCGACAAAGTTATCCCCGAGAGAAGTAAAGCAAGTGTGTAAGTCCATCTCTGAATGTTTGTAAAGCATTCCTGCGTTAAGCTTACCAAACGATATATGGAGCGACTGCCTCTTCTGGCTGCTACTTCAATCATGAAACTGCTTAATGATCAGCTGATCGGCTTTTCTGTCGCGAGTCCGTCTCTCTGGTTTGTTTTTGGCCCACTTTGCACCAGAAAGAGGAAACCAGCAGCTGAACAACAGCAGCACGTTTAAGCTTGATCAGCTGTTGTTAGAATTTATTTAATATTACTTTCTACACCAGGATCTTTTTCTAAGTAGCTGACGGCTGGTAACTGTGCAGGGGCGGATCTAGCAAAGTTTAGCCAGGGGGGCCGATAGGGCATTAACAGGGAAAAGGGGGCACAAAGACATACTTTTCTTTCTTATTCTCATTTAAAATGTCTAGCTTTTAATAAATAATTATCTGACACCCAAAGTTTTAATTTGATGTAAAAGGAATAGAAGTCAATTACTGTATATAGTGACTATTAAGTCTAATATATATACCCTAGTAAGCTATAGTACTTTTTCCTTTGGGAAGGTACTATCTGTGCAGTCTGCAATTTTGTTGAAGAAAGATGTTGAATCTATTTAATATTTCTTGAAAAATAATTGATTTCTGTGCATTTTTTTTCACACTGCATCAAATTAAGGTTGATTACGTCGATTAAGCATCATGAGGTGGCGCGTGAGGGGTGGTTCCCTATTTTTTATTTTTGTTGTTGCTGGGAGTTGGAACCCTATTAGTTAGGTTGCTTAATATTTACGCTAAGTACTCTTTAAAATACCAGAATAGGGAGGATGGTGTAGGTTTAAGTTTATTAGATTGATCAGTATTGCTGAACTATTAAATATTTTTTTTGTACACAGGTATAACAGAATAGCTTTAGTGTAGTTGTTGTTTTAAACTTGAGTATGAACTTGCAGACTTGCAAAATGCAGCAAGATATTTTAAAAAACAGTTTTGTTGATTAAAAAACACTATATCGGATTCATATCGGTATCGGCAGATATCCAAATTTATGATATCGGTATCGGACATAAAAAAGTGGTATCGTGCCATCTCTAGTCTGTATGCACTTATACATTAAATGTCAATTATTTCTAAGTTGAACAAAACATTTTTTTGGAGACAGACTGACCTGCAAGCAGATGCTGAATGCAAAAACCTAAATCACCAAACAACCACTGATTTTTAATATTTTCAAGCAGCTTGTTTTTTGTAAATTATGAATCGGAATTTCAAGAGCGGCACCACGCCTCCAAACACGCTCCTTCCGGTTGTCATCTATATAGGTTTCACCAGTTCATTCTCACTTACGTGCCCCACCCTCCCTCCTTGTTTTCAATTATTTAACTTCTTCACTTCTATTTAGTACACAGGGATCTGCCAGGCCCGGGAGCCATCGCCAGTCCCCTTCGAGGTCTTCCCCAAACTGCAGCTCAAATCATGTCCAAATATTCACTTTTACCTACTAAAATGCTGTCAAACCTAAAATGAGGACGTGGTCCCAGCTAGTGCATTTGTACTTTTTTTTTAAACACCAGTGGAACTAAGCACTGGGAATAAGAAAAGATCACTGAAGAAAGATGAAGACAATTAATTGAAGCAAAGAGTGCGATGATTAAACTAGACTCCAGTGAAACTAATTAGCAGAGCGGAGGCCCAACAATGGTAGGAACCAGGATGCACCTCCACCTCATTCCCCTGAGAGCCACACATTTGCCGTGGTGAAGATGAAGTAGGTGGAAACGTGGATGAGGGTCTCTTGAACAGGTTTAGGTGGAAATGACGAGGATTCAGGTCACACAAATAAGAGCCTGGATGGCAGAATGAACAGAGGCTGATTGGTTTGCCAAAGGAGGGCAAGAAAATTATTGGACCAGAGTGATGATAACAGAATTGAGTTTGACAGCGTGTGAAAGTGGAAGTGATGTAAATAGTAGTCTAGCAGGCCAAAATGCAGATCTCCCTTACCAAACTTAAGTATAAGCTTCATTATGTGACTTTTAAAAAGAAAGACAAACTTTGTTTTGTGTGGTGGCCTTCTGGAGATTTTCTAATTTTGAAGATTGCTTTATAAAGATCACATACTTCTCTGTGGTTCAAAACAATGTCACATGTACCCTATAAGTAAAAAATGAGGAGTCAGCAGCTCTGTTCATTCCTGACCTTTAAAAAGGAAAAAATATTCCTAATTTTGTTTGTGGATTAATGAGATGTAGGTGGAAGAAAACAGAAAGTGGGCTTTGAGTTTCATTATGAAATCATTTCAAGGTCAGCAATGAATTGGAATGATTACTAAAGCAGAGAAGTGCTTTAAGTGCTACGAAACTTAATAAAGGTATTGTTTGCTTCATTTGAGACCTTATTTGGAGACTTATGGAATGACAAATAAAAAAAGCATAAACTATCTGCTGGGGAGGATTTTTAGCCTTCTTTCTGAAGTAAAATACTAGACAATGTTCAGCTGCAACTAGCCTCTTTAAAATTCAATGAAGGTTGGCGGCATCCAGCTACAAGGTCACACAAAAAATAAATAAGTAAAAGGACATTACTTGATTGCCAGAGACAGAGTAATTTGCCCGGCCTTGTCCTTGCATCCGATGCCCAGACCTCTACTTTAACATTCCCCCAAGTGCAAGTAAAAAATGACTTATTTGGACTTCATATATGTAGCTGCATAATACCAGAAAAATCCTTAGTGTTTCCTGTTTAATTTAATGTTGCAAAGGGGCTTGTGGTTTATTTCTTGTTTCTGTCCTTGTTTTGGCCCCAGTCTAATGCAGGATGCAGTTCTAAAACTCTTTGTTTTTTATGTTACATCATAATGAAAATAGTCATTTCAAACATTATGATCCAGCCTACGTTTGCTTTACTGGGAAATTATCCTCAATTATACCATCATATTGTTAATTTGACATTCTCAGCGAGGAAATGAGGGGGATGCCAATGACATATTGGACTAGACTCTTTCAGTACATACAGAGGAAAGCTGATGTAAAAGGCTTCTGTCTGGAAGCAGTCAAAATGTGCCATTATTCAACTAATGACAAGTTTCCAGACTCATGCTCAACTCAAGGACGTAAAAGTTAATATGTGCGCCGTTCTGTGAGTCAATAGCCAAGGCAATATTTTTTCCACTATCTGAATTAACAAATGCAGCAGGTTTTAATCGCTACCATTTCTCAGCCTTAGGTCAGAGCAGAGTGACATTAAAATATGTTTAACGATAATTACACCGTCAGTAATTGTTCAGGTGTTGTACCAGCTCTTTTTCTTCAAGGAAGGTTTTGCAGGGTGAACATAATGTCTAACAGTTGTGCCCTGCTTCACCATGTTCACATCTGTACGGCCCTCTTTTACTGAGCAAAAAGCTGTTTCACAAGAGAAGCTGAGGGTTTACTGCATTGCTCAAGGGTACATCAGCGCAGTACCAGCTGACTGAAGATACTGCTACACAAGCAGTCTTGCTGTTCAAACCTTAGAGCTCTAAAAGCATTTTTTTTTTCACATTTAAAAGGATTATATATAGTAATTTTGAGAATTTGGGCATTTGGGAATCTACTGTTATCTTCCAGATATCCCATGAGAGTTGAGTTTGTGTTTATGTTTTGGAGGTGCTGTATTCTCAGAGTTAAATCATGTGGGGTATTTCCATCTACCAGTTGACTAAATATAGAAAGCCTTGATATTCTCTTTGGTAGGGTTTCCAACTTTAAAGCAGCAGATTTTTTTTTACCTTTATTTTTCTCTGCACTTGGAGGCAGAAAAGAAAACAGAATAAAAGAAGAATGAAATAAAAACTTGGCATAACACAGTCTAGCACCTTTGAATTAATAAGAATGTGTTTGGCCACATTTGCCTGTTAACACATTCCACCTCATCATCACTGACTTGTTTCCGTTGGCCCAACAGTTGGGCTACAGCTCCAATATTCACTCGTCTTTAATGCGTGGTTTGGCCTTTATCAGTGTCTGACAGGGAACTACTCCCTGCATTGAACAGGCTGGCACTAACCTTTTTTGCCATTGGGCAGTGCCAAGAAAAGAGATCAATTTAACCTCTATAATGTCACCTACTGGTTTTTAAACTTGTGTTTTTAGTAAGGCTGTTGCTTTTTTTTCTTATTATTATTATTATTCAGTTCAGTTCAATTCAAAACACCCTAACACAGAGAAAACAGAAAAAAAAAAGCCAAACAATCATATGACCTCCTATGATCAAGTGCTTTGGTGACAGTGGGAAGGGAAAAATTCCCTTTTAACAGGAAGAAACGTCTGGCAGAATCAGGATCAGGGAGAGGAAGCCGTTTGACGTGACTGGCCAGGGTGAGGGAAGGAAGGCAAGAAAGCGACATGCTGTGGAAGAGAGACAGAAATTAATAATAACTAATGATTAAATGCAGAGTGGTGTATAAAGAGGGGTGCACATAAGTGGTCCGCAGGTGCGCATTCGCTGTCAAAATAAGACACGCACCAGATAAGGAGTTGCAACGCCCGTTTGCAGACATAAGACTTTTAGTTCTGATGGAATTCCAGTGGTTCCAGTGTTCATGAACAAATTCTAAAAGAAGATTTTGAGCTACTAAATGTTTGATTATGTTCATCAGGTAGTTTCTAAAATGATCAGTTGTTTATTACTGGGCGGGCGGCCTGTGGGTGCCAAAAGTTAGTAAGATCGGAGTGTTGAGAGTCATTTTGTTGAGCACCAAAACAAAAAAGTGTCATCACTCATCCTTCTCTGTTTGTTCTTTTTGCTTCTCACCTCTCCTCAAACGTGTTTTGGGGCTCTTTTGTAGTTGTTAATTTTCCCATTGCAATTTTAAGTGTTCCTGTAGTTTTGACCACTACCTACTGAAATCTACGTCTGTTCTTGTAGTGATGTAACTGTCGGAACTTCCACTGTAACCGTCTGAATATGTAATCTTGTAAGAAAGTTCCTACTCTGCAGGCCTTTGAGGACGTGCTCAGAAAGCTTTTGAAGCAAGAAATTGTTTCCCCCAATGTTGCTACTCTTTTACAACCTTTTGCAATGACAGAGTAGATAAGAATCCCAAGCCATTGTTGTGTTATTTTGTTAATTGCCTTGGCTGCATAAGTCCCCACCAGCGTTTGTGGTCTCTTTGTGAACGTCAAGCACAAATCAGACCAGTTTCAGTGTGGTTTCCTAATTAGTGGAAAGGTGGTGCAAATCAATGGATGTTTGTATAGCAGGAAAGCAATTTATTTCCAGTGTGATATCAGGAGGGAATTAAAAAACTGTTACTGAAAATGACTGGGGCAATTTTAAGCCAAAGACAATTTACACTTTGTTTCCCTGTTGCTTAGGCCACATTATTCACGTTGTTTTTGAGTAAGGAGACCAATAACCATTTGATAATTGTTTGGGGTTTGTTTACCAGTCCCTTTGTTGCTGTTGACAACACTCTAGGCTTTTGTGCTGCCTTTACTTGCACAGGGCCAACATTAGTGGCACACTAAAAGCCCTACAGCAGAGAAACTAATTCTAATACACCAGTGTTCCACAGACATTTATTGAGAGACAGTGAAATATGAACTATATCCAGTTTTATCTACTTTATATCCTTCAGTCTCTTAAAAAAGTTCTTTATTTTCTTTCAAAAAGGGGGAGACAGTGCTTTGCTGGTGAGATTTTGGGTTTCTTTTCCCTAAATGGAAAGTTCTGTACAAATCAGTGTAAAGCTTTTTCGGAGAGATATCCTTTATCCAATGATGAAACAGTTCTATCCTGATGGGAGTGTACTCTTTCATAATGAAAAGGGCCCAAACATAGGGTAGAAAGAATAATTTGGTAGGTGAATAAGTTTTGTGAATCTTAAGTTTTGGACTTTTCAGTCATCTGTTCTCAACCCTGTTGAACACGAAGGTTTTGGATTCTGTGTTTATAAGGTGGGGGGCCAAAAGTCCCACCCCACCCCACCCGAGTTTTATAGTGGCATCTGAGTGCCTCATCAAATCAGTTCAGTTTCAATCCACTATTTTTATTTTTTTTTTGTGAAAATTGGGTTTGTCTTGACCGTGGTCATAATAAAAAAATAATGTAAGCTTTTGGTCTGAAGTCTCTTATACCTGAATTATTTTCCTGTTATTCATCTGCAATATTTTGTGACTGCAAATGAATAACTGGAGACTTTACATTACAATGTACCAAGCCCATATGTGCCTCAGTTTACAGACTTGCAAAAGCTTAAACAGGAATAACTACTCAACAATGGTGTCCAGGCTGTTCATATCAGTGTCTGCAACAGCAAATAAATCAATAACGTGGTACTCTTCTGCTGGGACAAGTGCATTCCTTTGAGAAGTAAGTGGTCCAATCTAGGACCAGTCTGTGAAGGATTTAACACAACTGGACCCCTAGTTTTTCCTTCCCCAACTTATCTCGCATATGGCTTGAACTCCTGTCACAGTGAGTGATGGGTCCATGTTGTTTTTGTCTTTTTTTGAAAAGAGCCTGAGTAGGCCACCGTATATTTGCATTCAGGACTGAGTGCTGTAGCTCCCTTTCCACCAGTTTGTTTTGCTACTGTCCTTCCCCCTCCTGTAACCAGTTTGTATTGACAGACATTACCAGGACACAAGAATCCATGGTGGGTCTTCAGACAGGTGAAAAAAAGTTCACTGACAAACAATTTGAAAAAGCAAACTATTAATATAATTTGGCTGGTCCTTCAAAGTGGACATCATGGTGGAGTTCTCTAAAATTCTTTACAAAAATGTCCAAATGTGAGCCAGTAGCAATTGGACAGAACACAGATCACTGGGGAGTTTAGGCCACCAGAAATCCAGGGCAGCAGCGGACTTCAAAGAGTTCAGCTTTCGCTGTGGATTCCCCACCACCCCCATCCACCACCTCCCATGGCTTCTCTGTAATATCAAAGCTGTTGACAGCTTTGGCTCTTGTTCACACAGACCTTTAAAGTATAATGATACATGTTGCCTCCTGAATTAATGTCCTGTTAAATTTTAACACCTATGTTTGGAATAAACTTCTACCCCCCTAGAGTAAACTCCATCTCACATGAATGTGCTCTTATCAGTGCTTTGGTTACGATGTGAAATAAAAACCTTCACATACTTCAGACGGTCACATTAATAATCCGAACACACTTTGATGACCTGTCATTCTGACAGTTTACAGAAGTCTGTGGGAGAAGGTAAGTAAAATCAGTTACCTTTCCTGTAACTGACCTCTTCTAGAGTGTACAGTATAATACTGACAAAAGTATTTCAGTGTGAGCAGTAGATTACACAGTAATCCACAGATACTCACTGACATACACACACACACATGCAGACACAATCACAAACCAGGAAGAATCAGTCCTAATAGCAAACAAATGTCTTTTTGCTGTTAGTGACAAAGAAGTTAGAAATGATTCTTAAACCATTTACAAACAAATTAAGCTCATCACATTAGATTGTTCCCATAAGTTTAAAACATATATGGTCGATGTGAGCATTGTATTTTGTGTATACTAAAGCTGATGTTTGGCATCAGTTGGCTGTGACCGTCAGAGATGGGCAGTAACGCGTTACTTGTGACAACAGCTGTGTGCAGATCAACAATGGATCACATATCGATTGTGGGAGAGAGTATGAGCATGCAGCGTTTAAAGCGTGGAAGTACTGACCTTACTTTGAGTTTGATTCCATAAAAAGTGACAAAAACATTAGTGTCCGTTGTGCGTGGGAAGAAAACTTCTTTTTACAGCGAAAAAAAACCCTAAACTTCCAAGCAAGCCCGAGTGCGCAATGACGTAATGGGAAACTCACAGAGAAACTCGCGGATTCTTCAACTGACCACGGCACACCTGCACCAGGGTAAACCTCCGCCTACCGCAGTCCTGCTTTACAGGTGAAAATAGAGCAACAGGACCGCTGAGTCTTTGACTTTATTTATTTTCTGCTGTGTTTTACTTGCATCTATTTGAAAGACTGAGTGTAAACACAAAAAATATTTTATTTTATGTGCTGGAATGTGTAGAAAATAGGTTTAAATGTTAAACTAATTTATTCAAGTCAGAGAATGTTGCAGATAATTAAATTTTTGCTTGATGCATAAAGTTAAAAGATTAAAACTGATAAAACAAGTTAAAAAAAGAGACTTTTCCATTTGATTACATTTTGTATGATGGATTATATAGAAAAAGTAGAATTGGGCTGAAAGATCTATCACTTTATCACCTATTCAGGTTGTAAATCGTGTTTTTAAAAAGTAACTAAGTAACTAAGTAATTAATTACTTTTGAAAATAAGTAATCAGTAAAGTAACGGGATTACTTTTGGGGGGAAGTAATCAGTAATTAGTTACTGATTACTTTTTTCAAGTAACTTGACCAACACTGGTGACCATGTCACTTTCTGAAAGGATACTCCAGCATGGTACAGTGGAGATTAAGGAGTAATGACAATAACTTCCAATCTACTGTGCAGGTGGATGCAAGTGGTGAAGTGGGCCATCTGAAATGTTGTTAAGGACAATGGCAGCAGTGTTTGTAGCTGGTACAGCAGTTTCAAGCCAGCAGAATGACAGTACGTACAGCTAGCAACGGTTGTTTTTGGTGTTGAGGTCCTAGCACATCTCAGAAAATTTACAACATTCAGCTCTATACCTCATCTTAAAAAGGAATCCAAATTCATTTGGCTTCATTACAGACCATTCATCCATCCATCGTCAGGCTAGAAGGCTAAGAAGAATATCCCACTTGCTTTTCAGCAATATGTTTCCAGTTCCTCCCAATCTCCAAATTCTAAAGCCTTCCCACTCCAGTTGAGATATATCTTTTCAGCAAAATGCAGATCTACCCTGAAGTTTCGTCCAAGTTGTGTGTCCCTAGAAAACCTCCAAGAGAAGGCGGCAGCAGTTATAATCTGAGCTTTTCCAGATGTACAACACTACAAGGCTGAGGCCAGAAACTCTACAGAAGCAAATGCTAACTGTTAGCTCTTTGGGGTTTTTTTTCTCTTTTGCCAATGTAGTAAAAGCACACCTGGTTAGAAAACCACACGATGGAACGCTATCAGTCATGGATTGGCCTCCCCAGAGAGTTATTTTTTTGTTAGCTCATTCTTTAGGTCAGTACATGCATCATGTTTGCTTCTCTCCCTTTAAGTTGGCTTTTTTTTTTTTAAAAGATTGGATTCCCCTCACAAATAGCTAATTTGAACAGTAGGTAGATTCTACTTCTACAGTGTGCCTGAGATGACCCACTAAGGATACCCCACCCCTCCACACCCACTGACATCATACAGAGCCAAAGTATAAAAAAAATTGTTAAAAACAAAGCATTTAAAGCAGCCAGACATCTGACCTTCTGGATCACAGGGAGTACCTGACCTGATATTATATGACAGAAAATAGGGAAATGCTTGAATGGGAAAATAAAGGACCAAAAATAAAGGATCAGTCACTGTGGAGAAGACTTTAGCAACTATTGATGTTTAGTGTGAAAGCATTTTAGAGCATTGAGATGTGCATACAACATGGCATTCAGTAAAGTATATCACCATAAAAATACCAGAACAAAGCATGCTAGTATTACTACTGTTTAAAACAATATTTCTAACTGCTCAGAAAAAGGCAATTTTCACTTTGGTCAGCAGGGGCTCCGCTGTATTATCATACCTGCAGTCAGTCACACGTGCAGGATCCTTTTTCAATGCAATCAGTGCAATCAGCTGAGCTGCTGTGGCCAGTGTCACTTGGCAGTGAGAGAGCGACATGTCCCAGGCTCAGATTAACTCTGCAAATGCATTGCGAGTACCTCGAGCTGTTTTTCTGTGTTGTCTTATCCTTTCTCCAGTCCTTTGACAGGCTCGTAAATAATGTAGGACGACTTTGCAATGATAACAAGCTTGGAGGCAAAGCAGGCACACACAACAACAACATGCTCACACACTTTGTTTTTTATAGGTCTCCCCATATCACTTTCTCTTGCTCCAGGAGTTTAGCTCATTTTAACAGTGATTAAATTTACACACTGACAGTGTTCTCACTCTTTTTCCTTATACTCAGTTTGTTATATTTACAGTTCACACCTTTGTTATTGCCCTGCTTATAGACCTAAAGGAGAACCAGGTTCTCTGTAGTCCAGTGGAGCATCGTGGTTATGGCTATTTCAGTCAGGTCACACACATATAATCATGGCGTGGAGTTTTGCAGTTGGATTCTATGTTCACATGTGCATTAATTAAAAATACTTGCTTTTTTTTTTTTTTTAGCTTTATAGTGAAGTTGAGCTCGCTGCCTGGCAGTGCATGCAGGCCTCTATCCAGAACCAGAGCGAATAACCTTGCAGCTTATTGATTTTTGCTCTTGTTTTTTTCAAATCCTGTGCAAACACCTGGATGGGAGCTCTTTGTAGTGTGCTGAGAGAGATATTACACTGAGACAGGGAAGGGTCCATAGAGGCCATCAGGAGGACTCTCACAAGTGAAGGAGTAAAAACAGCTACGGTTCCTATGGATTAGGATGTTCTTAATAGAGCATCTTAATCCTGATATTTAGTTTCATTGTTGCTTTGTTATAATAATGCTAATATAAAATTGATTCATTTCTGAATAAAACTCACTCATCTGTCCTTGTTATTATCTGATATTTACATTATTACATTTCAGGTATGACGGCAGCTACAAACTTTTGTTGACAAGAGAAAGCAACCATGAAGTCCTTAAGCAGGAATCCACAAACACCTCAGTGCCCAGCATGCAACTATTTTGTTAAAAACAAAGGCATCATTGTTGAAAATGAGCGTGTGTAACAAACTTAACAAAAAAGGGAAAAGACAGTTTGCTATTATGATGACACTTTCGTAAAAAAGATTAATTGGTTCCACATAGTAAACTAGAATCACAATAACAATATTACAGACACGTGTCAATGAAACAGAATGAACGCGGTCTTAATAGAGGCATTTTGAATTGAATATTCCAGGTGACCTGACTGAAATAGCCATAACCATGATGCTCCACGGACTATGGACAACCTGGTTTCTCCTCCAGGTCTATGTGTGGCGTTAGACCGCTGACTTTTACAGATTTATTTTAAACAGCATAAAACATAAATAGCATAAAACTGAGGAAGCACACTAAATAATAATGAATAACTGGTGAAAAGGACTCGCGTTCTGGTAAAATATTAAAAAGTTGCTGCTGCTGGTTTCCAGAAAAATGATGGCATTCAGTGACTGTAACTGTTCAAATGTGGTAACATTTGTGAAGGAACAGCCAGAAAGAAGTGGGGAAAAAAAAAATTTAAGAAGAGATAAGCCAATGGAGAAGTTTTGGCAACATAGATTGTAAATGGTAGAAAGAAATTGGAGATCGTATGGGTTCAAACATGCTCCTCTACTTGGGTCTTTGTGTTTGGATCTTCCAGGTTCTCACTGTGCCTGTGGGGGTGTCCTCCAGTTGCTCCAGCTCTGTCCACAGTCAACAGACATCCATGTTAGGTTAACAAGTGACGCTGAAGTGTCTGGTTCTCTTTCCGTTAGCCTTTGTGATGAAATGGTCACTTGTTCAACGTATACCCGATTCAGTGTCATCTGGTATAGCCTCTACCACTTAGCTGTATGAATTGTTAAGAAAATGGGGACTTCATTGATGGATCAGCGGCAGTGGTGAAGTGAGGAGTAGCCAGATCACAGCAAGACGTTTTTGTGAAACTTGTGTGTCAACACAGGTTTTATGTGGATGCTCCAGCTTCTTCTGAGAGTCAAAAAAAACATGTGTCCACAATGAACCTAAATCTCCCACAGGTGTGTAAAGTAGACAAAGTGTTAGAATAAAGTGCTGCATTAAGAAAGGGGATGTGGTTTTAGTGTGAAGCATTTGAAGATGTCTGTAAGACCAGAAAAGTGCTATTTGAATGCCAGTTTATTCCATTTCATAGATGGAAACCTTCTCAGCACATTTTTATATCAGCTGACCTGACCAAATTGGTCCCATCACTCTTCACTACCAAATCGTCCATAATTGGCTCACCAGTTTTATTCTCTGTTCCTGCCGTAAGGCAGAATGCTGCAGTTTCTTGAAAAAGGGGACTTGTAATGGAATCATTTTTAAATTAACTCTCTGTTTAGACGATTTCTTACACTTGTCTTAGAAAAAGAAGACATTTGGGACTCAGTAACAGAGAAAATTAACTTGATAAGATAAAATTTTGCAGTATTGTTTACCCTTTTGCACTTTGACTTCATTATTAAAACAAATAAGCAGAAGATAGATGAGAACATGTCAAAGTGGTAGATAACCATATTTACAGCCGAACACAGCTGCAGAATGTGTGTTATCCCTCTTTTGTTACTTTTCAGCCTATGTGTGGAAGATTACTGCATTTAGGTAGCTGTAGGCAGATGATGTATGTGTCTTTATAGCCACATTAAATTTCTCTCAACACGACAGATTGTTTCGGTATGAGACACCAGCTTTCCCAGCAAAAACACGACATTCAATCTGTGTATTAAAAAAAAGAAAAAACTAAAGGAGCATATTTTCACAAAGCTACACACATTCAGAAACCCACACATAGCATAATCCCCTTTGGCACCTTGTCTTCACCTTTACCATCTGGTTCAGCTGTGTTGATGAGGTAGCTCCACAGCTGTTAATGCAGTATCAGTACAGTGTTCAGTGCTTGGGTTGATATCGTCTGTAAGTGCTTATGGCTATTAGGGAAAGAAAACAAGTCTGTGTCTGGTTTTTACCAGATTCTTTCATATTGCTGGCCCCCGATAGAGCGAGAAATAACCTTAATACCCCCCCCAAAAAAATTATATGTCTGACCTAGCTGGCGTAGAAGCTACTGTGTTTCAAGTGTTTACACAAAACAGATGCAGTCCAGATTGCTGCATATCTTTTGTACTGCTCTAAATCTGCACCTTTATGTTTCTTCAGTTGGTCAGTCAGTAAAGAAAGTATATTCAAATAGAGCTGTGCATATTAGTCCACTACTTTTTTTGCATTTGCTGACTTGTAAAAGCCTATATGACATTTTTTATTTCACCATTCATTAACCGCACAGTGAAGCCATCGTTTAACTATGTTAAACTTTTGTTTAAGCAAACAGTATTATTTAAGTTTTTTATGACTGGGCCAAGTGTCCTCTACTTTGGAAATCAAAATATGGTCACCCTAGCTAAGCTAGAAGTTGAAACTTTTGATGCATTGGTTGTTCAAAGTTGGAACCCTAACCTATGCTCATTAGCTCTTGGTAATGACCTAAAAATTAGCTAACAGTTAAAATGAGTTTCCTCTGTAGGGTATCTGGGCTCAGCCTTAGGAAGTAGATTAAGGAGTTGTGCTACTGCCCCAATGCAATGAAACGGTACCAGATGATTTGTTTCCAGCATCTAATCAGGAAGTTATCATTTTTTGAAGGTTTTCCAGGCACACACAACTGGAAGATGACTCCAAAGTAGAAACTAAACCCACTGAAAATATACTTCAAATACTTTTTGCCCCCTTTCTTTTGCATTTTTCTCACACCTAGATTTTCGGATCACAAAACAAATGTTAATATTAGACAAAGGTAAACTGAATGCATACGAAATGCAGTGCTTTCAAAGGCAAAATAAGGTATTCAAACCTGCCTGGCCTTGTCTGAAAAAGTATTTAACCCACCACTCCCTGTTAAATGATGGATTAGCTGCAATTAATCACGTTGTTTGGAATGCTAAGTGCAATTTCCACATCTAGACCTGATTACTGTCAGAACCTTTGTGACCCGTGTGCTGAAGTAGTCTTAAAAATCTCCAAAGCAGCACATCATGCCACAAACTAAAGAACCAGCTGAGAACAAAGTCATTGACATGGGAGTTGGAGAGCTATTATCCAGAAACAGAGAAAACTTGCAACAAGTGGCCAGGTCACAAAAAAATCCCAGAACAACATCTAAAGAGCTGCAGGGTTTACTTGCCTGAGTTAAGGTCAGCGTTCATTATTCAACAATATGAACGAGACTGTGCAAAAATAACACATGTGGGAGAGTTGCAAGGTGAAAACCACTGCTGACCCCAAAGGAAACACAAAGGCTCATTTCTCATTTGCCAACAATGTCATGATGATCCCCATGACTTCTGGGAAAGTTAAGAGAAAACGTTGAACATTTTGGAAAGTTTGTGTTCCATTACATCTGGTGTGAAAACTGACAGAATTTTCCAGAAAATGAACATCAGGCAAACGAACATGATGGTGATTGGGTGATTATCTGGGACTGCTTGGTGCTTCAGGATCTGGACGACTTGCTGTAACTGAAGGAACCATTGATTCCAATTTGTACCACAAAATCCTGAAGCAGTAATTAGTCATTATAAGAAGCGTTTGTGAACTAAAAGTAAAGAATGTGGGATACTGTTTGTCTGTGGTTTGCACTGCCCAGCGCATTCTCCCGAAGCAGGGGAAACAAATTCTGCCGGGGAGACCTACCTTGGCACTGCTGTTGTGCAGGTGGAGCCAAAGGCAAGATCAACACATTCTCATCCCAGCTGGTAACATACTGATGCTATTTAATGCAAATCATCGGTTACGCCGACGATTTGCATGTTACGCATTCGGAGGCATGAATGAATCTATACATGTAAATGTGCTCTGATATGGCTGTATTAAAATAAAAGTGTGACCAATATGCAAAAACCTAAGAAATCAGGATGGGTACAGGTACTTTTTCACGCTATACTTGTAATCTCGTCTGGTCTTTTTTTTTTTAGCTTTTTAAACAATGAGTAATGTTTCGCTCATATTTTTTCTCTGGGCACGCTGGAATCAACAAGTCTTTTGTTGAGTCCATTTGGAGTTTGGTGGGTAAATGCTTTGCTTATCTGAAGAAACCAAAGAAGATTGCTTATTTACAACCTTAAGTCCACTTTGCTTTCATTTCTAATCATGCATGAATAGACAGTACTGCATCTTTGCTTTCTATGCTCAACTTCTTCAGGAGATTCATTCCAGCAGTGTTACCAGTGCTTACCCTTATGCCCCGTGGATCAACAAAACTGTGCAATAACCAACTGCTCCTATTCACACAATCAACCTGAAGTTGTTCATCCCTCCAAGATACTGTCAGCGTACGGACTGCAATGGGCCTGTTCTGACACATGTGAACATAAGAGGGCTCGAGAGTGGTGAGCAGATGGCTCCCCTCCACTGTTTAAATACTGTGTTTTAATAAAGGGCCATAAATGGCCTAGCTGTGCCACAGTTTGAACATTTGGCTAAAGGTGCTAATTGTAAATACCCCTCCCACACTCCTCCAGTGTTTCTCTTCCCAAATGTACGAAGCCTTTTCTATGGCACACTTACCATCTTCTGCCTCTGCCAAAGTCATTAAATGGCACAGGCAGAAGATGGTGACTGATAGTCGAGACAGAGAGAGAGAAAAAGCATCACTTTCTGCAGGCAGATTCTCTTGTTTGACATGACCTTCTGCAAAGTGTTACCACAGCCGTCTCATCACTCTTCCTCTCACC
Source organism: Mchenga conophoros (assembly GCF_057382185.1). NCBI lineage: Eukaryota > Metazoa > Chordata > Actinopteri > Cichliformes > Cichlidae > Mchenga > Mchenga conophoros. Next base: position 5,915,712 of record NC_140546.1, on the reverse strand, counting down.
GCTTCCCAAATCAACTGTCCGTTTCCTCAGACATGACGAAGTTGGTGGGGGTGGGGGGTGTTGTGGCAGGCCAGATTCTCTTTTTCCCCTCTATCGAGTGCCAGGTGGTTTATTGGCTGCTTGTTTTTTGACTGGCATCCTTGTGGGCAAATCTGACAGCAGGACGATGAATAGTGTTGAATGATGAATCAGTCTGTTTCCAAAAGGTTTTCTCCTTTCTGCTCAACCTGAAAGATGGACGAGCTGGTGGAAAAAACCCACTGCAAAATGAAGGGGATGTGCAGGAGGAGAGCGAGATGCCAGAGAGGAGCTAGGCAGCAACTGTGCTGACTGTATTAAAGATACTGAAATTACAAAACTGCGATTTTCCCCTCAGGATTATTTTTGTTTTTCCCCTTCATCCATTATCTTTGTCACACCTTCCTCCTCCTTTCACCCTGTCATTCTGTTTATGCTTCCTTCTTGTTCCTACATGATCTCCTCTTCCCTTACTTGATTACTATTCTCCTTTCCCCTCCTCTCCATCATTTTTTCTTCCATCCTGTGTTTCCTACCATCCAAATTTCTTTTTTATCCTCAATTTAATTTTCCTCCTTTCCTTCTCTCACCTACAGTGACTCATCTTTCCCTCTCTTTTTCTTACTCATCCCTCCTCCTGATTATGTTTGTACTTTTTCTTACTTGCTGTCTCCATCTTTGTCATCTGACTTTTTCTCTGTTCAAGGTGGCTACAAATTATATGAGAAATGGGGAGAACTAAAACAGTCTTATTATTGGATTTAGGCAACTAGATGCTGACTAACACATATCATAATACAAAAAGTGTTGGTGCCAGTTTTGTGCGTCAGACCTTTTGTTTTGTACCAGAAGTGACAAATGAAGTCCTGAAGGTATAACGATTGTTTATCTTTTTAACTTGGAATTTTTTGCAGTTTTCCCCCTGTAATACTACGCCATACTGGATTTTAAAATAAAAAATCTAGATGTGACTGAAATGCAGAGTTTCACTTTCAGTTCAAGGGGTTTAACAAAACCATTGCATAAACTATTTAGGAACTGTCGGGGCTTTTAGAGACAAAGCCAAGCCAGCAGAAAATATTTCTTAAAGACTTCTTCATAATCCTAACTCTAATTATGTTTGTTTGAGCTCTGAGTCACTTGACATTGTTTCAAGATTTCAACAATTCATTGTACTTGCCAGCTAGCTAATAAGGCTAAGCCTAACCAAGCTACCCAGCAGCAGCAGGAATATTTTGTTACACCATAAGAATTAGTGATTTCCTAAGCAACTGATGTGACGGGTTACAATCATGAGTATTTGTCAAAGATCATTAAAACAAACTCTTGCATTAAAACACAAAACAAACACCCCCAACAAACTGGAACTGTTTTTTAACAACTTCGGGAATTTTTGAAAGCAGAAGACTAAAAATGTTTTCCCAGTTTCTTAAAAGAAAAAAACATTTCTTCAGTGGACTGTTAAAATGTGTTTGTGTGCCTTTCTCCTGAAACCAAACAAACACGAATTTAAATTAAATACATTAAAATGTTACCTGATTTAATTATTAAAATATAGTGGATGTGATAAATGTCATGTAGAAAACTACAAAACACATACTACAGCTAAAGGTGACACAGTCACACTAATAAAACACTAATTGTAAAATAATTAGGTTTGGTAGTTACTGTATATGGACTCCTGTAGAGTTCAATAAGAGTCCGCCCTCCAGAGGAAGTGGACTGTCAAAGTAATTTAAACCACGACCACAAATAAACACACACACACGCACGCGCACACACACACACACATCAGTCCTTGAGACCTGTAATCTTGGCTCCCCTGAGGTTCAAGTTTAGCATCCTGAGCTGCACAAACACCGAGTCATTAAGTAAACAGACAGAGCCAGAGAGAGATGCACCTCTCTCACACTCTCTTTATCCTGCACATGAAGTGGTTTATGTTTACTCACCTTGACTTTGCTTCAACACCCATCCTCCACCCCCACCCCACCCCACCGATCCACCATTTCTCAAATTACAATTAAGGTAACGACCGTTAAAAATGGCATCTGTAAGGTCACTGATGAGCTTTTCGTAATTACTTTGAAGACGCTTCAGCAGAGAGAAGCACCCGTCAACATCATCTTTCTTTCTGTGCATGCTGTTTTACTGCATACTTATGCATGTCTTTGCTTTTATCACCCCAAGTTTTTCTCGGTTATGAATGGGTTTTTAACAAGATGCTGTGCAAAAATACAAAGAGACAGAAAAAAATCCTCCTCACACATTTGAACTAATACTTTCCTTTTCTACTTTTATTTCAATCAACATTTACAAACACAGTTATTTCAATTATAAAACTGTGTAGCATCAAAACACATTTTGTTAATTAGAGACATTTCTCAAAATTAGTTGACAAAGTAGAGAAAAAAATCCAATGTATGAACGATGGAGAAAAAGATGACACAACAAAATTAACATCTTCACAGTATGTAGAATAATTTGGTCTGATCCTAAGTGGTGCTATTAGTTTTTCTTAGCTACTTTCTTTAATTCCTACTTCACGTGGAGGTTGGAGCACCCATTGTAATTGTTTTCATGTCATTCATCTGTTATTCCTTGTCAGCCATCATCAGACACTGCTACAGCACTGAAATCATCAGTCATCATGCACAGTGAGGTGCTGGAGAGGCTTCACGATACTGGCTTTCTGCAGGCACTAGACCTCAGTGTTGCCTGATGCCAGTGCTCGTTCATTGTTTTATTCAATGACTGTTGGTCCATCGATATGACTGACAAGATGTCAGAACTTTAGACTCTGTAAAAATGTTGGACTCAGTAATTCCACACTCACTAGTGGTTGGATACCCAGTGGTCTGATAGTGTGGGATGACCAGAATTATTTCAACCAGTAAACTTTTCATACTGATGCCTTTTAAGCGGTTGCTTTAGAGGCAGAGACCACTTGCAGTAAGTTAAAGTTGCCATCTTCAAAGTGATTTTGGTTCATCAAAGTGTTGATGAAACAGCAATAAGACAGATTCACTCCAATCAGACTGGCGTTAGCAGTCACATGCAGTACACTGTATGATTAATCTGAGATGAACTGTGACAAATCAGCAAGAATTGCTGCATAATGACATGGGCACTTTGCTTTTATATGGGTATATACAACCAGTTGACCACCAGTTCAGTCTTTCTTTGTTTCTTATTTGTTGCTAGATATTTGGATCATTGCTCTTTAAAACACCAGGTCTTATCCAAGAATGAAAATAATTTCAGCATAATCAATAAAAAACACAATTGGACCAATAATTGTATACAAATGGAGTAATCATAGACAAACCAGAAATAGAACAGCATCCCCCTCTTTGTAGGGTATTGCTTGCGCTCTACCAACTCTCTGGATTGTGTTAAAAAATAGCATACTGTGAATGTGCTTGTTTATGCAGGTACATTTTCTAGTCTTAGTTTGAGAGCTGAATATGTGCACAAAAGACACCCATTTGTTTGCTTTTCATGATTTGTGCAAATGCTCGATTGTGCATCCTTTTCAAGTTGCTTAGAATCATTGAGCTCCCATCACCCAGGCAGCCTTGTTCTCTGTGAACCACAAAAGAAAGGATTTCACATTGGCCTGCATGGTCATCCATACATTTGTTTGTGATAGATCCTAACACATTGGTCTGCATGCACAGCTTTGGCTCTCTGACACCATTTCCAATGCCAAAATTGCTTTCATACAAAGATGGTGAAACACAACGATGTGGATCCAGCTACATGAGAAAAATAATAATCTGAAATCAGAATATGAAATAAGCAGAAGAGTTTAAGCCAGTGGGTGAAACGTCTGCAGAGATCCTCAGCCTATAAACTAATGTTTGCCTGTCATTAAGATTAATTAGCATGACATTTATGTTCAGATGGCTTAAAGAACCAATCTGCATTGCAGTCCTTGGTGCACGAGAAGATTTAAATCATGTGAATGAATTAAAGATTAGACTGGCTCATCTCTGCGACTTTACCAGAGTTTAGATCTTTTTTTTTTTCAAACCTCCGGTTTGTAAAAAGTTAGACTGAAAGAGGACACAATACACTGAATGAGAAAATGTGAGCTTCTCTTGACTACAACGTTTGACAGCTAGGCAGTGATTATAAACATGGGAATGAAGACATACAGTAGCAGGATGTCTTCATTACCATCTTCAAACTGAAGATGGATCACTAGAAGGCAAGTGTTAAAAAAAGAAAGAAAAACTAAACTTACTTGAATTCACATTCATGTCACAACTACAATAAAGTGAACAGAGTGTGTTTGTGTTTCAGTTTGTTCTGGTGTGTTGATGCTGTGGTTGTTGCAAAAGTCCAAACCCACAGAAGTACCAAAGGCACTTTGTTAAATATTCACCAGATGTTAATGTAAGCCACAGTGTGCAGCAGCAACTCATGTTTCATAATCAGTTTTACTTGCTGCAACATGCTGTCCTCAGGCTACCTATTTATTTGAAAACATAAGGAATGAGAGGTTGCTCTGAACCACACGAGAAGCACTCATGATAATTATAACTTCATATCATGAAGAAACTGAACATTACGTGTTTTGCAAACATTCCACAGGAGGTTTGTTTCTCTTTAAAAAGTTTTTAATTCAAGTAGCAGTGCAACCAGTGGAGATGGAAATAGTACAGGAGATGTTTTTGCCCAAAGTTGTTATATAAAACTAATAAAAATAAATCTAGATTTTAGAGAAAGTGTTTTAAAAAACGATAGCATGTCAAAGTAGTCGGGAGCAAATGCATGAGGAGGCTTTAGTGAATGTTTATCAACCCTCTTCCATCAAATGTTGGTGTTTTGTAGTAGAATATTCAGGAAATCTGAATACTGTAATGAAACAAACACTGAAATAGTGGCTTCCCTGTTTTTCTGTATCACTTATAGAAGAGAGGTGGAAGTTGTTTCTTAAACAAAAACAAGCAAGTCACAAACAAACATCTCCTTTTTTAATTCATTTGCACGTAATTTTCATATGAACGTAAACTTCAGGTTTCTGTTGTGATGTAGGCAACAAACATATGTTAATTAGCTTTCATAGAAAGTTTAGATCAGAAGGATCTATGATGAAGTGAAGTCTGGCTTAAAATCACCTTTTCAGGGATCTGAATCTAATTAAACATATACAGTAAGTAACACGTGTTAATACAAGTAAAAAACAAATGAAACTGCATCACTGAATACACAGTCCCTTGTTATATTAGCAGATACATACTTATATATTAACAACTAACTTTAATATGTCAGTATATACAATTGTAGTATATAATAGAGATGGACCGATCCGATATTACGTATCGGTCCGATACTCACCTAAATTACTGGATCGGATATCGGAGAAAAATAAAAAATGTAATCCGATCCATTAAATATCACGAAAACACCTCACAAAACTTGCAACACGCTGTAACTCACCTCAGAACGTTAGCACGTCGGAGCAGTATGCATCACGTGATAGAGCGGCTGTGGCATGCGGGAACTGTCGGTGGTCTGGATAGCATGTGGAGCTTCGCTAGCAACCCGGCATTTCATCTCCGACAAAGTTATCCCCGAGAGAAGTAAAGCAAGTGTGTAAGTCCATCTCTGAATGTTTGTAAAGCATTCCTGCGTTAAGCTTACCAAACGATATATGGAGCGACTGCCTCTTCTGGCTGCTACTTCAATCATGAAACTGCTTAATGATCAGCTGATCGGCTTTTCTGTCGCGAGTCCGTCTCTCTGGTTTGCTTTTGGCCCACTTTGCACCAGAAAGAGGAAACCAGCGGCTGAACAACAGCAGCACGTTTAAGCTTGATCAGCTGTTGTTAGAATGTATTTAATATTACTTTCTACACCAGGATCTTTTTCTACGTAGCTGACGGCTGGTAACTGTGCAGGGGCGGATCTAGCAAAGTTTAGCCAGGGGGGCCGATAGGGCATTAACAGGGAAAAGGGGGCACAAAGACATACTTTTCTTTCTTATTCTCATTTAAAATGTCTAGCTTTTAATAAATAATTATCTGACACCCAAAGTTTTAATTTGATGTAAAAGGAATAGAAGTCAATTACTGTATATAGTGACTATTAAGTCTAATATATATACCCTAGTAAGCTATAGTACTTTTTCCTTTGGGAAGGTACCATCTGTGCAGTCTGCAATTTTGTTGAAGAAAGATGTTGAATCTATTTAATATTTCTTGAAAAATAATTGATTTCTGTGCATTTTTTTTCACACTGCATCAAATTAAGGTTGATTACGTTGATTAAGCATCATGAGGTGGAGCGTGAGGGGTGGTTCCCTATTTTTTATTTATTTATTTTTGTTGTTGCTGGGAGTTGGAACCCTATTAGTTAGGTTGCTTAATATTTACGCTAAGTACTCTTTAAAATACCAGAATAGGGAGGATGGTGTAGGTTTAAGTTTATTAGATTGATCAGTATTGCTGAACTATGAAATATTTTTTTTTTTGCATATAGGTATAACAGAATAGCTTTAGTGTATTTGTTGTTTTAAACTTGAGTATGAACTTATACAAAATGCAGCAAGATATTAAAAAACAGTTTTGTTGATTAAAAAACACTATCGGATTCATATCGGTATCGGCAGATATCCAAATTTATGATATCGGTATCGGTATCGGACATAAAAAAGTGGTATCGTGCCATCTCTAGTATATAATACAGTATTTTTTTTAAATGTAGCTCTCCTCTCAGCTCATAAGTGCACTTTCTGTCTGAAAGTGTTATTTTCTAATATTTTTTGTTAAGAGATTATTTCTGGCTCTGTGCATTATTTCACTGCTTTTACCTGATTCACACTTTTCAACATGTTGAACTTTACAAATAATAGGTTTGTGTGCAGTGGTCTTTTGTATGCTTTTGTATGTGTTACCTCATATCTCCACACAATAATTCAAGTAAGATAAAATCGCTGAACATTAGTAATGATTTCTGCTTCAGAATGTGCCTTTTTTCTCCAGCACTGTGATGCTCTCCATGTCTAACATGAGCAGATTTTATGGTCTAACATTACACCCAAAAATGTGTTCTCACACATTCTTTCTATACATACAGCTTCTACCATTATTTACTCAAACAAACCACTGTTTCAGTATATTCATTTCTGTTTTGTTTTCCTCTTTTAATAAAAGCTGTCGTAAACTCTCACTGGACAAAAAGATATTTGTATCATTCATGATTAATATGAAGTTCAGTGTTCTTGAGACTTTTCAGTAGTAATACCAAATGAAACCCAGATTTAAAGCTAATGCAAATACAGACTGGATGCCTGGCATTTGTGCACATTTATTTGCTGATGCAGAAAAATGTACGAGTGTTTTTATGAGTGATCTTAAACTGCTGCTCGGTCCATTTCACATTGTTGGAATCGCAGCTACACGAACACAGATTAACATTTTCAGTGTAGACTTTCATGTAGCTGTAGATTATTAATCACCAAGAATATTCAGTCAATAAAATTTATTTCACTTTGCTTTGGTGACAAACTAAAGTGTTTTTGGTGTCTCTTTTATCAGGCTATGAGAGACTGTCAGATGTGAACACACTGAGTAACGTTTAATGTTTAAAATTCACAGTTCTAATATGCAGTTGTCACAGTAGAAATAAACAGCATCACTGATAGTGCACTAAGTGGTAAAATAAATATTGTAGCTTGAGATAATGTTTCCTTTTTTCCCTGCTCGGCGTGCTTGCTATGACCATGAATTCATAAGATTAATGATTCTCTGTAGTATTTCTCTCATGTTTTAATTGCAGAACCAGTGTTGCATTTCACTGTTCCTCAGTTCAGCTATTCCTTTTAATTTTTCTCTGACCGAAATACCCTGTGCTTGGATCAAGTTTGTGGAAAAGAAGAGTCAAGTGGTGCATCAAACAACTCCTTTTGTACAAAGCAGAAAGTCGTTGAGGTTTTAGGCTCTGTCAGGCCAAGTTTGTGGAACTTGCTTCATAGTAAACCCTACTGGTTAAATAATCTTATACTTTTTACTGGATCATACTCAACACATCATCATCATCCAGACCTGAACTACTAAAAAACATGAAGTTCTCATGAGCTGATATTGTAGATAAATCTTGTATTTCTTACTGTAATAATTGTTTGTAAATGCATAATCTAGGACATAGGGTGGAGCAGAAACCTCCTCCTCCTTCTCATTATATAACAGGAGACTAATAACACATCATATTCAGCTAAAGATGTAGGTGAGCCACCCCAGGTTATTAACTGATGCGACAGAGAAGAAGACATCGGGTTCTTTATAAAAACCAAGGCTGAGTCAGTGTTGTCCCAGGTAATGAGCTCGAGTTTTTACAGGGTGATTGATGTTAAAAGCAGGCTTGTGTTCACTTTCCATCCATCTATGTCACATTGGTTTATTTTGAATTTTTTATGTGGCTATTATCTGCAGTGATGTCATTGGGTTTTTTATATTGACTTGCAAGCTTAACAAAATATTCTAAGTAAGTAAAGTTTATTTATAGAGCACTTTTCACAGACACAAAGTCACTAAGTGGGTTAGAATCACAATAACAGTTTAATAGAATGGAATAGAAAATTAAAACACAGTTAATAGAAGTGAAAAAACATGTTAAAACAGAATAATGTTCTACTGCTTTTTGAAGTTTGATTGATTTTTCACACTGGAAAAATCTTCTAAAAGACTCCACAGTTACAAATAGTTCTTTAGGTATATAAACAATCAATGCTGGATGCAGGCGAGAACACAAGTGGTGGAAAGTAACTTCATTTTAGAAAAGAAGTTGAAATTAAACTGCAGAAGATCTTCTCTGAATGTATTATTAAACAACATTCACTCTTTGAATGTCTCATTAAGAACCATCAGCTCTGCTCCGTCTGACAACTGTTTAAAACGGTTTCAGCATCACTTTGACTAATTTAAGATGTCGCAGCAGAGTTAGTCTTGTTCCCATCCTCATATAGCTGTCATCTCTCTCTCTCACTTCATGTTTCAATGTTTCCCCTCTGGACAGCTTTTGATGCATTTAGTAACAGGCCAGTCAGATAGGAAAATGGAGCTTTGTGGGGAAATTGGAGCTTCAGTTTTCAATCTTAGCCATCACTGTCAGGCACAATTTCAGTGATAGTATTAGTTTTAGTTTATTTGCAATATATCAACTCTGATCTATTTAGCAGAAACGGTTTGTCAAAACAGACCTCTATGTCTTAGAAGTTTATTTCTTGGGAGCCATGTTGCCTTTGCTACCACAGAGTGCTGTGATTTAGTGTAACTACAGCCATCACAAAAGGGCCCTGTCACATCTCTTTTTTGTGCTTGTGCCTGTGCTGCATTGAGTAAGGCATTGTTCTTTCTTCGATATTGCAAACTCAAATTCTTCCCAAATTGTTGGTTTCCATAGATTTCTGACTTGAGGTTTTTTGACTCGAACCTGCAAATAAAAGTCATTTCTTTGTAAACAGCAGATACAGAAACATGAAACAAGCTTGGTGGCTGCAATGATAAACTGAAAGATAACCTCACATCAAAGTGCTAATTACCTGCAGATAATTGTAGAAGCGGTATTTATGTGTGCAATCAGTGAGAGAGCTGCAGAGTTAGATGTTTTGTTGGACTGATGCATTTTGGAAGAAGACGTGGAAGATTTGAGAGCAGCAGATGTCAACTCTGCGTTAAAAGCCAAAAGCACTTTGTGGTAACTACTGTGAACTAAAAGCTGCATAAAACAAGAAGAAGTTAGAGTGGACATTAATGAAGATGGGACATGTTTTCACTGCTAAAAGCCTTTTTATGCCTTTTAGACCCGATGCTGTAGACTCGGACAGCAGTTTGACTGGAAACAGCTGAAGAAAGGAACAATGTTTTGTTTAAATGACAAAGATAAGATCTAATGTCTGTTCTTTCTGTATACAATATATCTTTGTGTTCAGTCCGTGTGGCTTTAACTGACACTTTTAACCTTGATTTGTTACAATTTTAGGAATATTTATATGCCCCTCATGACCTCATTTAGTTTGGTTTTAAGTTGTTTTAATTCTTTTTCCTAGGGTTTCACTCTCTATAGCAAGAGGGTAGATTTGTAGACATGCAAGATTCACTCTGATATTAGCCAGGAACATGACAGCACTCACAAATTAGTCAGAGTCTAATTCTGAGAAAGGATTACAGCCAAACTTTCAAGATATTACCCTGGAAAGCATCCAAAAGCAAAAGCAATTGACTTAGCCTGAATATATTAAAATGTAATAATGATAAAACAAAGCAGCACTGAATAAGTGTTTATAAATGTCTACACTGGAAGATCTAAAAGGACTGCTGTTGTGGAACTCCAACAACAATGGTCTGTTGTATCTTTGTACTCTTGATGCAAAGAAATATAAGAAAAAACAGACCCTCTCCCTCCTTTTTGTGCTTTTTTATGAAGCTATGCACATAAACGTTACAACAGTATTTGGGTGAAGAATGGACTGAGTAAAAACCTGACCTTACCACACTGGGTGGGGTGTAATCGGCTGAATGTGGCTTTCTGTTGGCAGACTGTAGGGAGCCACAGATACCCCGTCTGCTTCTATCTATGGCCAGATAGAGGCAGTGTCCAAAGTATGTGGTGTAATGGGCTGATCTGTGGACTACTCTTGCTTGTACTGTTGTTGGACCATCACCGAACTGCAGACGGAAGCAAAGTTAATGAAACCAAGTGTTAGAAACAATGTGTCCCAGTCTTCTGTTCCACTTGAAACAATGAACATTTAAATTACACACATAGGTCTCTGCTGAGCTACATGCTGTTGGGTTTTTTTGAGTACTGCACGGGAGCACATTTGTCAGGAGCCTTCTGCTGGCTCTGCAGGCAAATACTGAAGCAAATGGATGCAACTGGAGCACCACACAACAAGCATAACTCGTTGGGGCAACATGAATGTGTAGCACCCCACTGGTGAAGTTGTTACAGGGTAAAAGAAGCACAGATGTCTGTGTGCAACCTCCACAGGACAACTAAACACTTAACAGAGGCAAGGGCTAAAGTGGACTGGTAACTGGGCCTCAAAACTGGAACAAGCTAGTTAAAATATGAAGAATAAATCGAAGAAAAACACATTTTTAGGATGGATGTCTTTTTGAGAAAAACTATTATTTTTAGGACATACTCAACCTGTTGAAAAACGGCTCCAACACATAAGATGACAAGTAAAACTAAATCAGTCTGGTTTGCATAATGACTCAAGGGATAAATGTATCACAAACACTGTTTGTCATAATCGCTGGCACATCTATTAATTTCAGTTGCTGGTCTGCTATAACTTTCAGTTGATTGTTTATGAAGCTGAGCATTTGTCATTTTTGGATGTGATGGAAAATGAATGCGCTTGAGACTAAGCTGCTTGCTGATGCTGTTTGTGCTGTCGGGTGAAAACAAAAAATTAATAAAATTTTAAAGTTTCAAGGAATCTGGAGTTTTCTCATGAATTGTCAGACTCTCTACATATAGCACCCTGGTATCAATCACTTAGTATCACACATTTACTAGTTACCACATGCGTAACAGAATATGAGAACCAGTCAGTGATTCTGCACTGGGAGTTTTGAGCCCATACAGGTGGTAAATAGTTTTGAGTGGTCCAAAAAAACTTAATGAATGTGAGAAATTATAGTCCTAATATACCCTCATATCCTTCTGTGAAAAGATTACATTTGCTACTCAGATAATGAGGATTTATAGCCTACAGGACTATTCTAATAATGCATCAAATTAAGTTGTATGAAAATTGGAAAGAATGACTCATTTTTGGCTTCTCTTTTATTGTAGGGTTGTCATTAGGTTTGCATGCATTACTAACTAGAAGAAAAGTTAGTTTAATTTTGGTGGAACTAATGTAACAAATCATTGCAGAGACTTAATTCTGACTTTTACTTTCCAGGAGTCTCGAAATGTTCTCCTGGTATTTCAAAATTCTGAACTTTTTTTCTTCTAACATTTAGTTTTGTCAAAACTTACTTAATAACTCAAAGTCAATAAAAATAATTGGTGTATTATATTATGATAGTTGTAATAAAATAATTTTATTTAATTCAGTTTTACTAATAGAGCTCCAAATCACCACAACAGTTGCCTCAAGGTATTTCATATTGCAAGGTAAAGACCCCACATTACAATAATGCAGAAGAAAAATAAAACCTCTTTCTTTTTGTTCATTATTTAGTTTTCCATGAGCCGATCATCATGATGACCAAAAAACCTTGAAATAAATACATAACAATAAGATTTTAAAGCTACATGAAACAAACACTAAATGGCTCATATTATTGTATCTTCTCTTATTATTCATTAGCCATGACTTACATCCTCCGTCCTTGCCAGCTTCCCACACATAGAGAATATGGATTTTTTGGTTTTTGTCTTTAATATTTTTCATTATTTTCTCATGTTTGCCTGACTGAAGATGGACTGTAGTACTGATTTTCTGTTTTTTCTCTGTTTTTTATCAGCTTTGATGTCAAAATTATTTTTACTTGAGCAGCAGCAGGGGTCTCATATGAAGGTATTTAGTCATTCCGGTGCAGGGATCGCTCGTATAACATGATCACCACTTTCAGGATTTTACCCTATATGTCAGTGTGTTTCCACATGAAAAGAAATAGGACCGTGGCAGTAGACAGATCGGAGGTAGAAGGTGCAAGGCTGTTGATTCAAAATTGTTCTGATTCACTCAAACACGTATGATAGTAAGGACAAAATTGGCTGGTGCACACGTTTTATGAATCCAGAGGTGGTTTTGTTCATTTATTCTTTTGCAGGGTAAGAACATTTCCATGCACATATTGGTGAATGAGGATTGATAATAATAATAATAATGGATTGCATTTATGTAGCGCTTTTTGGGGCCCTCAAAGTGCTTTACAATTCCACTATCATTCACTCTCACATTCATACACTGGTGGAGGCAGCTACAGTTGTAGCCACAGCTGCCCTGGGGCAGACTGACAGAAGCAAGGCTGCCATATCGCGCCATCGGCCCCTCTGGCCATCACCAGTAGGCGGCAGGCGAAGTGTTTTGCCCAAGGACACAACGACCGAGATTTTCCAAGGTGGAAAATACGACATGAGAGAAGAAAAGCGTGTACGTTTTTTAGAAGAAATGGCAAATGAATGCAAAAATAAGTGGCTCAAGGTGGAGAGATGTTCACAGATCAGATAATTGGAGGCTGAACTTAATCAATGTATGTCGACGGGGTCAATGGAGGCTTTGCATTAGTATTTCAACTCTATGAATGACTCTATAGGAAAAGAGGACAAATAGACATTTTTTCTAGATTCCAAGACAAGTCCACACATCACCTTGTCTAAAATGTGAAAAGTAAAATGAAGCTTTTTGATGGCTTTTTGATTGACCTCTCTGTCTGTACATTGCAATTAGTGCAAAGGCTGGATGCAGAGCAGCTCTGGCAGACTCATTAGTAGTTTCTTTAGAGGTCTTATTAAGCAATCAAACACATCGAAGTGACAGAACCGATTTCAGTTATTGCGAACTAAGCAAGAAATACACCTACAGTTCCACAATGGTCCTTATACACTAGGCTTTTGGCTTGTAACTTGTCATGTAATCTAGGAATATCAATATTTTTGCATACAAATTGCAAGTAAAGGATTTGGATTCTTTAATCAGTGCACCTGCCCCTATAAAATATGCAGCAGCTACTTTAGCAGAGCATCGGAGAAAGCGTTGCTCAACACTTTATAGTCTATTAGTTGGGTAACATCGCTGCAGGCAACTGGTTTATTGAGCTGCCAGTTTACACATCAGCGGCACTATGAATAAAACAGCCTGTCTGGTCTAATTTCCTGCTCCTTGTGTCCATTTCAGTTCTTTATGGACTCAGAAAGGGAGCAGAGTGTCACTGAGTGTTCATGTGTCCAAGAATGATTATTTTTCTATTTGTAACAATAATAAAATCATAATAATCTAATTGCTATAAATTATAGGTAAAAATACAAATCTCTAGTCATGCTAATAGCTCTGATGCCGTACGTTGTCACAGTGAACCACACTACTGCTTATAACGGCTTCAGTTACATTTTAGCTGGTTTCACTTCCTTAGTTCAGCTGATCGTCATAACAAAACACATCATTGAGTATATTTGATGATGAAACAAATGAGTAAGATAAACTCGAAATTTTAAATCCAATTGATTAAGATTATTCCAATATATAGGACACAAATATTGGTGATAAATGTCAAAATCCATTTAATATCAGGTAAGACTTTTGGAGTCACAGCTGAGCAGATCACTAAAAACATTAACCAACACTGACCAGATATTTCTTCTGATGCTGAACCAGAGTTGTCATCCTTAGAGCTACAGCTAAAGAAATAACTCAAAGCCCTGTTTTCCATGAGTTCACTCTGTTGGTGTGCTTATTAAGCAGTGTCAAACACTAATGGGGTGATGAGATGAAGTTAAAACACGCAGGGTTAAAAGAAAGCCATTGGGGGAAAAACTGTGTCCAGGCATCACTTGATTAGCAAAGTCACGTGTGGACTAGAACCTCTAGATGAGTAAGATCTGCTGGCACTGGTTTTTACACTAATTAAGCTGCACAGTGTGTTAGGGTCAAAGAGCAGTGAGTCTGTCTCAATTACTTCATCACTGCGCTGCTAATGTGGCCAGAAATTTCCACAAAAAAGGCAAAGGGGGGGGGGGGCTTAATCTCAATGAAGACAACTATGGAAGTCTCACAAGCTTTAAACCAACAGGTGTGAAACTGGCAGAATTACAATAAATCTGTGTTATTTGGATTTTCAAAGTTGAACTAATCACAGACCAGTAGCCCCAGCTGACATTATTCCAATACGACAACAACGTTTTCACTGTTATCATTCACCAGAAGCCAGTGGTGGCCTTATCTAGGTTGTAAATGTCAAATGACCAGTCCAAATGATTAAGCATAGCGTTGGGCCTACAAACTGCAAGCCACTTTGGGACCCAGTGTACTGTAGAACCAAATATAAATGGCAGCCACTGGAAATAACAGTCTTCTTTTGACTGTGTCTTTCCTGGCAGAACTAACGTTTTCAACTAGTATTTAGGAAGACTTGAATGAATTGCTTGAAAAGTTTTCCTGTTTCTTTTGTCTATGAAATCTGAAATGGTTTGATTAAAAAAAGCATCAGCCCAAAGGTGAAGATGTGGGCTTGTCAGCAGGAAGATAGTAGTAATGTCTTTGTTATATTAGTTATACTGGTAAGAGTTGCAGGTGTGTCTTTGTGTGTGAAGGAGAGCGAAAAAGAGAGTGAGTAACACTGAGTGTGTAATGGATGTGTGACCTTCCACGTGTGCTATTATGTGCTATTGTGTTTCTGGGGGTGTGGCTGGTTTGGCGTTGTCTTGGTACATTATTAAGGAGGCGGGACTGTAGGAGGCTATTGGTGTTTAGGGGGTCATGGAACAGGATGATGGATTATTGAATGTGTTTCCTCTTTCGAACAGGCAGCTTCACAGCTGCCGTTCTCTGCACTGCTGTGGTTTCTGTGGTTTCAAAGCTAGTACATCTATTGTAGCCACCATATGTTTCCTCTATAAAGACTTTTTCAGCCAAACTCATCATGAAATGTGAGGAAAAATTCATTAGCAGATTTTAGCCTTTTAGTAAATAAAGCGGTATTAAGAACTGGACTTTCCCTGGTTGCTGTGAAACATTTAAACTTAAATTGTTTTCCTCATCTTCTCTGTCATATTTTGTGTTACGTGAAAAGACGTGTGATCTGTTTCCTTTTAGCTGTGTGATCGTCTAGCTTACCAGCCTTACCATAAAACACAGTCATGTGAAACAATTCAACAGAGGCCTCAGAGGTTTTCCTGCAAGTGCAGGTTGTCCAGTATGGCACTGTAGAGATCCAACGTCAATGCAACACACACATGCTTTTCTACTGTCCACCAACGTTCTGCCAACTAAAAGCCAAAGCTCGATTTTCAACAGAAAACAAAAGGAGCAGCCATATTTCTACTCTGCAAGACTGAAGCCTCCAATGCTAACCTTACATGTTTTTATAATGCAGTCAGTGTAGCCATAACAGTGTTTTTCTTCCTAAGATCTCTTTGGGCTGTTTTTCACAATCTTTGCTGTTGATTTCACCTGAAGAGTAAAACAAATACATCATGTGTCTCTGCTTATAGAGATGTATATGATTTAGTGTGAAGCCTGAGGTTTGCATTATTAACTGTTTTGTGACAAACAGACCTGTTGAAGAGAAATACAAAGGTAATGCAATAAATAGAGCTCAGAATGACCTTCTACAGCGAGTTAGTAAGCATCATAATGCAGCACTGTTTTGAACTCCAGCACTTTGAAAGACAAATATTTAACCTGCTTCTGAGTGTATTGCTCTTTGTGGATTTGACCAAATACATTCTACAATTTATAAGGACATGTTTCATGAGTCATCGTGGCTGCTTTCCAGCCTAGAGCCAGTGTAAAGCTGCTATGAAGGAGGAATTTGGAAAGTGTTACAAAAGAATATAAATGTGTTTAATTCAATTTGATTACTTCTGTGAGTTCTGTTTTTCTGTAGTGATACTGAAACACAGCTGAGGATTTATTTGGGCATTTATTTTAAACCTTAATCTAATTTAACTTTAAACTCAATATTCAACATTAAAAGCTGCATATTCAGAATATCCGTCTTCTAATATCCTTATAAAAGATGGTAATAGGTTTGCTGACTGTACACATGCGCTTTTTTATGTCTTATTATGTTTTCTGGACCTGACCTAGCAATGATTGTGGATACTACAGTCTGTACTGCATCAGTCCATCACTGTGAGCCGTACCACAACCCTGAAACTGACCCAGTTTAGCCTGCACTTTCTGTCCTGCATTTATGAATGAGAAGATATTATTATCATTTAAGGTTTTTGTTTTTTTTAATAAAAGACATTTTTCAATATGAAATAATCGGAACATCATGCACAGATTCGCTGTCTGATTAAAGAAGGCTAAGTGATTTTGGATATTACATGAAAGATGAGATGTCACTCACAGAGCGGTCGTTACCTTCAAAATGATCTCTTATCTTCACTCTCCTGTCATCTCTTTCTTAGAACTTTCTTCATCTCTGAGTTCAATTTTTTTATATTTGATGAAATTTTGGATTTAAAACGTACATAGTTCCCCATGTTATGCTCAGTCTTGTTCAGTAGAGCTGTCCAGATGCAGAAGTAGTTTAATGGGACTTTACTGACATCTGCATGCATGAACATATGACAGGGCCAAGAAGAAAATAAAGGATGTGTGCAGACAGGACCATGCAGTGACTTAACTGACTCTGTGGCATCTGCTGGAAGGACTGCCAGGCATGAACCAACCATGAAAAATGAACTTGCTGTACGGTATTTTGTTTTAAACAGCCTATCACATTCACATGCTCATTGAGTGCCAGAATGCCATTCTGTTCCACCCTACTGTACTTTGCCATTTGATGGAAGCTTATTTTTGACAATGTTAGAATTCTACAGTATGTCTTTTGCACCTGCATCTTTGTAACTACATGTCCTTGTTTAGGCAGACACCAACTGTGACAGTATGCGCACACGTTTTTACAGTGGTGTGCGTGCGTGCGTTAGCAGTCATGCAGACACCGAGACAGGCCAGACAGCTTTCTGTTGCTCTTTTCGATGAGAGCAGAGTGTGTTTCAACATGTCGACACGTTCGCTGGCAGAAATTCTGGATATAATCACAGCGTCTGGGCGCGTAGGCTCGCGGCTCAGAGTCGTGTCTCTTAGGCTGGCTAAGTGCCTACAGTACGTCCAGTATCTTTTGGACTGCAGCTTTGGGATGACCACAGTATTAGCCTTCTTATTTATTTATTTATTTATTTATTATTCTTTTATCCACTGCCCTCAGGGAGGAGGTCATCCTCAGAGTGAAATGTGGCATCTGGGTTTTGTTTTGTGAACAGCAATATTTTACATTTTACATGCAATATATTAATCCAGTTGACAGCTATGTGTAGAGTACAAAATCCTCCAGATGCCAATCTGTATGTGTGTATGTACTTGTATTTTCTCTGTGTGTGTGTGTGTGTGTGTGTGTGTGTGTGTGTGTGTGTGTGTGTGTGTGTGTGTGTGTGTGTGTATCTGCACTGTAGCCTTCCTGAGTGGTGCCTGTGTGAGCCAGTGACGTTGCCATTATCGTAGACGGAGATGGATAGCCATGCAGCAGTGAAGGGTCAAGGATACAGCTGGCTCTTCCCCTGTGCACCAGCCGCACAAACACACCGAGGACAAGTCTTTTCCTTGTATTTAAAAAAAAAAAGGAATCAAGATTCAAATAGATTCATATGCAACAATATGTATGAAAAAGATGAAATATTTTGTTTCTGCTATTAGCCAAGATGGATGTAGTGCCATGTTAAGCCAGTGCAGACTCTGGAGACAAGGTTAAGAAGGATGATTACACGAGACATTGGTTCACATTTAATCACCTGACAAAAATTATTATTTACTGCAATTACTTTTTTCTAACCTCCACCAAATGGTTTAAGGTTCTTACAATTTACAAGACCTGAGGATGCAGTTTGCAGATCATAAGATACCTGTTATTTTTGGAATGGTCACCAAGGTGTTTGAAGTTAGACCCAAAGTTTAAAGAATTCTCGAACCTTCTTTAATAGCAACAAACTCCAACACTCATGATAAGGAACAATTTTGGAGGATTACAAAACAATTTCAGTTCGTGACGTATCATGTCAGCTGAGTTATTTCCAGGATTCTGGCAATCTTTTTTTTTCCTTTACATATAATAATGTTTGCCAAAAGGTTGACACATGAACTAAGATTGTTGTGCTTTTGGTGTGATGTAGGATGTCTACTGAACTGTGGAGAGTAGCCACAGTTATTGTGCAATGTTGGACACCCAAGCATTTAGAAATGCTTTGGGGCTTTTTCCAGCTTCTTTAGAAAGATGCTGGGATTGAACCAGCATTCACACCACCCAGTCTTTTATGAGGACAGCGGACTTTGTCAGTAACCAAACTTTGTATGCTTTTATTTAGGGTAGGAGCACCTCCACAACCCACATCGAGTAATCCTCTCCATTATTGAATTATATGTCTTAGAATAGGATTTGGTCTCCTCTGCTCTGTTGACTTTCCTTTTTTAGCTTTAATTACAACTCATTACAAAGCACTTTGTTAAACATTTTTTCATCTAACAACATTTGAAAAGATTTTAGGAGTATTAACAACATACAAACTTTGTAATAATGTCTAAAGTCCTTATAAATGTTTAGAAATAGTCATGCAGTGTAGCTCAATCTAGCAAATGTCTGAGTGCAGATTTTAAGCTTCAGCAACAAATAAACAGGTGAGCTGCAAAAAGAACAAAAGAAAACATGAATGATATATGAATGTGATCCGGACACTAGGCTGTAAATGTGTTCATTCCAGCGGTTAACATGAAAACCTGGAGATCTACTTGATTTTGGAGAAACTAAAGTGACCATTCAAAGAACTGCAGTTTTTAGCACTTTTCAGTTTTACCCTTAGTGGTTGCAGTTTGTTACAACATCATATAAAGTCCCTTTATTTAAGCTCCAAGTGTATAATTGGTTCCAAAAAATGTGAATCCTATATTTAAAAAGTTTTCTACTTTTCATTAAGGTACAAAGGGAGTCGCCAAATCATCCCGAGTGACAGAAGTAAGATATGCAAAGACCACAAAGATATTTCCTATTATCCATGCTTAAAGTGACGTTGATCCCTCAGTGTGAAATAGCACTGAGCACCTTCATGTGAATAGTGTAGACAACTTCCATCTTACACACACACACAACACTTTATTTTTTTTTTCATTTTTTAAACCCAGTCCAAACAAATAACTTATCTGTAGGTTTCCTTAATTGCCTTTATGTGTCCTGACCTCTTTTGTTCCTTACAAATGTCATGAAATTGTCTCTTTCATTCAGCTTTCAGTTAAGGAATGTGTCCAACCATAAAAATAATGTGTTCCTCAGAGGATTTAATATTGAACTGTCACGCAAGATCAGTTTCCCAAACAACAGCCGATCCCCCTCTTCCCTTGCCAATAAACAAATGCACAAAATGATAAATCTGTTATGGCCTGGAGGCTGGTTTCCAAGTTCTTTTTTTGGGGGGTGGAATTCAAATGAGACTATTGAGAGAAGAGACTTGAGAATTAAAATTAGGTGAAACTATTTAAGGTAGGAGTCAGGGAGACAAAGTTGGTTTTGCACTGCAGTGCACGAACCAGCAGCAGCTATTCATTCTTTTTATGTTCTCTTGTTTCTCAGTCCCTTCACTTTAATGCAGTTTAATCAAACTGTCAATATCTATCACGGGTTAAAATGGAAATTGATTTCCATACGTCTTTTACAGGATGTGAGGACATTTCTCACGAGCACTTCATAAGGATGAGGGGTCAAGGGTCCAGGCACACACACACACACACACACACACACACGTTTTATTGTTTTGTCAATAGCATAAAATCTCGCTTATAGCTTTGCCGCTGTCATATATATCTACACATAGACACACATGCAGATAAGGAAACAGCTGCCTCAGCGTATGGTGCAGGCCAGGCTGCTTGCTAAGCCATAATCCAATCTGCTGCTGCTGGATATGTTCAGTTTATTGCCAGGGAGTGGTCCTTCAGGGACTCTGGGACTGTCACATTTGTTTGTGTGAATGTGTTTGTGTGAGTGTTTCTAGAATTTAGCTAACAGAAGTGTTCAGCTATGTGGTTGTTTGTAAAAACCTGCTATGACTTTAGGTTTGTGTGTGTGCGTGTGCGTGTTTGATGATTTAGTGTGTCGAGTGAAGAATTTCCTGCTTTCTCTTGGGTGTAAGTGTGTTGAACTTCACATGACCGCACAGCTGTTTTGTTAAGTTAGTTGTTGTCGCTGCCAGCCTGTTGAAGCTCAAATGGCTGATACTGAGCAGATTAACTCAGGCTACACAAACTACCCACGAGCAAATCCATGTAGTGGTCAATATTTGGGTCCCAGCTTGGTCTGGTGGTTACAGATATAGTCCTGTAACCAGACCAGCATGGGCTGGATCTGCAGAGCAGTCACCGAGACCTGCAGCGAAGAATTTCACAAGGCACCAAATGCCGGCTATGACTGCAAGAGTTATTTATGCAAGCTCCATTCAGTTTTAATCACGTAACATCGTTCACAACAACAATCATCTCAGAGCACTTTATATGTAAAATAAACCAACAATATCACAGTAGATTTTTTTAGAGCAAGTGTTTGGTAGACATTTACTAGAGTTATAGAGCACACACCATAGGGGAGCGAGAAGGTGTAGTTAATTAAATATGCTGGTGACTTATGCATGCATGGGGAGTAAAACCATTAAAACCATTGGGAGGGAGAAGTGCTCAGTGCATCATAGGAGGTCCCTCAGCACCTTTACCCTATGGTAGCTCAACTATATACATTAAGATTTCAGGCTAATCCTAAGAGTCTCTTCTAAGAGCTTCTAATTATCAGTCGTCACTTGAGACAAGAGACAGAAACGTGATAGCTAGAGGCTATACCTCCCAGACTACTCTTGGGGTAGGGGTCCTGTATTAGGATAATATGACACTATAGGGTTTTTAAGATATGATTACATCTGATCAAATTTAAGAGGAGCCAATGAAGAGAAGCTAGTGTGGGGGAAAATGATCTCTGTCTTATTCCTGTCTGTACCGTCACTGCAGGGTTTTGGATCAGCTTGAATGTCAAACATTTTGGGTGTAACAGAGATCTTTGGTGGTTAGTAAATTAGAGAGTCCCACGTGCAGGTAAAAGATAGAAGACTGCAGAGTTTAGTAAAGAAGAGTAAACAAATGGCTGAAGAAAAGTTTGCTTCACTCCATAGACATTACAAAACATCAGCTGGTGATGCAGAGAAGGATCACTGCAGATTAGATCTGAAAGTGTGCACCTGTCCTCACCCACAAGGGTGTTTCATGTGAATTTTTATTATGACCTATAAGTGCATATAGAATAGAATAGAATAGAAAAGAATACTCCTTTATTGTTAATGTACATATACAACAAAATTGAAGATGCTCCACCTCAACTGTGCTGGAGTAAAATATTAATAGTAGACAGCAGGAATAAATAGCCAACAGGAGAACTATATACAGTCTTGAGGGATATATACAAAAGAAGAGAAATATATACAAAAATAAAATAAAACATGCTGGAACAAAATAGTCGCTGAGTGCTCAGAGGTAAAATAGTGCTCAGAGATAGAGCAAAGAAAAGACTTGGTCTGAAAAGTGTCACGGTTTGCGGGGCAAGCCGTGTGGAGTGTAGAAAAGGACCCAAAAGGCGGCAGCTCTGGTGCAGGTGAATATTTATTTACAATGGTGGGCACAAAACAGCACTGGTGGAAAAACAAGAAACCGGAAACCTAAACTGGATAAGCTAATAACACAAACCAGAAACGAGGATGCAGGGAGATCCGGGGAAATACACAAGAAGAGCCGCAGGGAGACCGAGGGGAAACAACACAGACGAACCAGCGATTACTAAGACAGAAAATACAACTTAAATACACTCAGAACACAGGGAGATTACACACAGGTGGGAGACACAGCTGGGAGTGATTAACATGACGAGACCAGGGAGGCAAACTGAAAACACTCACATAAGACGCAGACCTTCACAATAAAACAGGAACACACGGGGGGAACAGGGTAAACACCAATTAGAGAACAGAACCAAAATCGCGAAGAGAAAACACAAAACGCTGGGTCAAAAGGACCCAGGATCATGACAGAAAGAGTGTGTGAGTGTCATGACTGATGAAGGTTACTATCACATAGGGTTTGCTGAGAGCCCAAATGGCCCAGGGAAAGAGGCTATTTGTGAGTCTGGAGGTGTGGGATCTGATTGACCTCTGCCCCATCCATCTGAGATGAGCCCGTCCATGGTGGTTTAATTGGCAATGATGTTGATTGGGTGGGTTGGTGTGCAGTCATAAGTTTACTGGGCATACAGCAGGTGCTTGAGAATGCAGGATGTGCTGAGCAAAGAAGGTGTTGAGCTCCTCTGCGAGTTTCAGGCTGCTGTCGAGGGTTGGGGGGCTCTGGCCTTTGCAGTAGGTGAGGGCTTGGATTTCTCTCCACACCTGATGAGGGTTGTTATCAGTGAGGAAGCCCTCTATCCTCCTCCGATAGGCCTCCTTGGCCTGTTTGATGCCTCTCCTGAGGTTGGCTCTGGCAGTGCTTTACAGGGAAATGTCCCTCAGCCTGAAGGTTGAGTTACAATTTCTCATCAGAGCTTGAACTTTGCCTGTTGTCCAAGGTTTTCGGTTAGGAAAAGCCCAGATGAGTTTGGTCGCTGTCACATTAATGTAGAAAAGGACAGATTGAGCGAAGGTCTCCAGTTCCTGCTGTTTATAGATGGATCAGTCTATCAGATCAAAACAGTAACCGATAGAAGAGTATCATCTGGCAATGTTTTAATAACCTGGGTGCTTGGAGGTGAGAATGAGCCTCCTAATATGCACTTTCTCAGTGTTGTGAGTTGGAAGGCTCGGTACATGTTGCTTCGGGAATGGTTACATAGGTCTTAACTGTGGAAGACCTATAGAACATAATGCTGGGAGTTATTAGAGCTGTCCTGAGTGTACCCTGCCTCTCGCCCTATTGCAGCTGCATGGCAACAGGCTCCAGCCTCCCACCCCTGCACAACCCTGAATTTGATACCTGTTAAAGGATGGATGGATGGATGGATGGATGGATGGATGGATGGATGGATGGACTACTGTTATCTGTTACAGTTCTGTTTCAAACCGTGATGCAACATGACGTTGCATGGTGTATATTTCTGAAATGTAAAGATATTTGGGTTAAATTAAATTTCAAGCTTAAGTACTTCATTTTCACATATGAACAAAGGTGAAAAAAATGCATTTTCTCAACGGGGTTGTTGTATCCCTGCAGCACTCACTAACACCAACAGGACTAAAAAGTCACAGACCTCTTCAAAACGAATGCTGAATTAGTGCCTCTAAGTGAAACTCAGTAAAAAAAAAAAAAAACCAAGAGTTCAAAGAGTCAAATGGAAAATATTAAAACCCTTCATAAATATTTAATTTCTTTTGTATTTGTGATTGTAAAGAAAGTATAATTAATGAACAAAGTGTATAATGACCTGCAGGAAACAGCTGACAAAGCGAAACATAAATACACACTGCAGGCTTTCAGCCTGCTGTTTATTTTATGTAGTAAATAAACACAATTTATAGAATCTGGTTTTCAGGTTTCTCCAAACAAATGGGGTGTATTGTAAAGACAGTTGGAGAGCTGCTGCAAAGACTGCCAACTCATGATTTGAAATGACATTTAAAAGTTTGAAAAGGCAAACAGAGGATAATGCCTAATTTCTGACAGAGCTCTGACATTTTATTTTTTTAATGTCAGCTAGTGGAAAAAAGCCTAGTGTGTTTTTTTTTTTTAAATAGCCAGTAAAAAGTGACTACAGTTGTATGAGGCTGCATTAAGAAGGTAAGAGACAAATATAATGGACATCTGGTGTTTATCTTTGTTTTTACATCCGCATAATTGCTTAAGTTGATTAATGCTGAATCTCAGGAAACTCTCAGCAGCTTTCTGAATGAGCTGCACTCAGTGACAGTGTGTTTTCACATTCCAATAATTCATCCTGGTTGCGATAAAAGCATGCATTAGTCCTTCAGTGGCCTCGGGAGAATGGAAAAGTCTGAACTTTCCAATCTCTCCAAGGTAAAAGTATGTTTCTACACCTTTAATGTATTGCTAACATTTCAGGTCAGCAGAGGCAATGTCACGAGAAAGTCCAAAGAATTTCTCTTACCAGGGGTAGAAAAGCACAGTAATTCACTCAGTAGTGTTATAAAAGGGAGGTATTCACTTGTTAGTGTTGCACTCTGTTTATTTTTAATTGCTTTGGTAAATTAAACCAGATGACTACACTGCAAAATAACTAAAAACTACTGAGTTTGACCCCAAAGTCATTGATTGAAATCCTGTGCATGACCGCCATCTTTAGGCTTTATTTTTGACTTTCCATCTTCAGAAACTGTTTGTAAAAGCAACTTGGCTTGGACTGGTGAAGAATCCCAAAACAAATCCATCAGTAGAAAATATTTGGCTACGTTCTCATGCTGCCTATATTTCCAGTGTTCAGGGGCTTACACAGAAACGCTCCATGTTGAAAAACACTTTCTCTGAAAGTCTAAATCAAGCAGACCTGCCCTTATGCCACGAGTTGGGAGTAACACCACACCCAGTTTTTTCTGATAAATAGACTGATTTACTCATTTCCTGTCCCAGGAATTGAACCTACAATCTTCCCTCCACAGACTTGATGGCAAAAAGCTTAAATTGTAATTAAAGCCTTTTCTGATATGATCTCTAGCTGCTTTTCCCATTGATCAGCCCTGAAGAGAACATCTGATTATTGGCTGCAGAATATCAAGCTGAATGTATTAGACTCAACATACTGTGATCATTAGTATTAACTGTGATTATCCATCTCAGTGAATCAGCTAAAATTGCTCTATTATGCTAATCTTGACTTTTTTTTTCAACCACAGCTGCTGTGAGTCAAGTGAAATGTCATTTAATGCATGATGCGATATGATGCAGAATTCTGCAATTACCAATTATGCTAACTTAACACGCACTGTCCATTTTTACAAATCAATTGTGCAGCTCTGTGGCAAATGAAATGTATAATGTTGGCATTCATCAGCACAAAATGTATTCATAATCCTAAAATGCAGGCTGCCAGAGCCGGGAGCCAGACATCTGGCAAGATATTGGCAAGATATCTCAGCTGTCACTGGCAGGCCGGCAGAGCCAAGGAGATACTGAGAACCATAACCAAAAGGGTAATTGTAACATCTGACAGAGTGGGTGTTGTGTGAGTGTCTACAGAAAATCCAAATGAGAACATGTTGTTTTTTGGGGACAGTTGTATCAAGGTGTAATCAGAAACAGTTAGTTTAATTAGTCATGACGATTTGCTGGGGTGGATTTATGTCTTTAAAACCGTAACATGCATGATGAGGTTTGAGGAAGACCACACATAGTCTTCTTAGTTATTTAGATAGCCGCAGTTTGCATCTACAAAGTGTGTCTGGAAGGCTTCATTTAAAGTCATATTCAATGCAAACCACATCCAGAGTTTGCAGACTTTACTCTAAGCTGCAATTTTTATTTTAGTTTTTTTCTGAAATCTGTACTTCTTCCATGATTTTTGCTGCTTGTAAAAAATTCCCATCGATCTCAGTTCCGGAGTCTTTGCATGCCATCTCCCTTGTGTCCTCTACTGCCTGTCAGCAAGTCAGTATGAGTAAATGGTTAGTGCATGTGTGAGCATGTGGATGTGTGGCACCAAGTGCACATTAATAGTCAGTCAGTCAACCGACCAGTGGAAAAGATCTCACAGGGCTGCTTTATAACCTCTTGAGCTCGAGTAACAGCAAGAGGCCTGCCCAAAGACTGTCAAGATACCTAGCATGCTGATTGAACTGCTAACAGGGTGTAAAACAGCATGTGTGCTCAGCTAACCTCTGCAGTGTAGTAAAATACATTTCTAAATATGGCCAACGGTTGGGGCTTTAGTCCGTTTTTTCCAATAACAATCCAATTTTGGATTACTGGCTGCTTTGCCAGAAACTGCTAATTCCTAATTTTTGTAAACAAAACTCAGAGTACAGTTTCAGACAGTGAGCAGCTGCTGCAGCCAGCAGCATTAGTCTTCTGTTCTTTGTATCAACAGCAGCACAGCACTACTTTTAGCTGGCTCTGTTCACCATAGCCAGTATGCCATGCTAATGCAGGGAAATCAGCTCATGTATTGTCTACCTCACTATGGTTTCTTTAGTTTCCATGGTCACATAGTGTGCTGTGATGGAGTTGAAATTTGTAAAGTCTGCTTCCAGAGGCACAGAGTCTTGCACGCTCACTTGCCTGCAAATCAGTTAGAGGGTCCAGCAGCACTGAAGCGCTGGCATGGAAATACAGTATAATCTCTGAAGCACGTTCTGGGTATGCCCTGGTGTCTCTTGTTTGAACAACCCTAGAAAAGCATCCTGAACTACCTCAAGCATTTTCTTTGAACACATTCTGTGGAGTTTTTTCCCCCAACCCATCTTCAAAAGGAGAGAGTGAAGAGGTTTACACCCCCTCTGTGACCCCAAGAGCTATGTGACCTAAAGCAATAGCTACTCATGGTTGCTTCCAAGACAAAATCTTCATAGGAGAAGAATGACTCACAGGCCTTCATTTAAAGACAATTGTTATGAATGAAAGGCAGAAACTGAGTTAAGCTGGTGAAAAGGGGCCACTGATGCCTGTCAGAGCTGGCAGCATGTTGCCAAAAAACAAAGTTGAAATGATGTGCAGCTCCATTGTTTTGTGAAGCACTTCCAGCTTAGTGGTAATAGATGGGTAAGACCCTTACCAATGTTACCAACATGGCAAAGCCTGGAATTGACTGGCTTATGATTTTAATCAACATTTTATGTATTGAAGTTTTGTTTGAATGAATAACAACACTGGCTGCAATCTAGATACTTTTTCTATTTTTCTGCTTTTTTTAAACAAAGTTCTCTGCATTGGCATTGATGGAATGGGTCCATTAAACTGAACGAGGGAACTAGAATCATGTGGCCTAAAGCTCTTACAGTAATCAGGAAGAAATCCCAGCGTACAATGTCTCGTGGGAAATCTTCTCAGAGGACTGAGGGCTGTCACAGAAGCAGACTATTATATTACCTGTGGTTTTGGAACACAACACATAGGTGTAGTGTTTGTGTGCCCTTTGACTTATCTTTCTATATTTGCAATGCAGTTCATTTACTCCTTCAGTGGGTTTCAGGGAATTTTAGAATTGCTTTAAAAATGTTATTAATCATATACAAAGCACAAAGCATTGACAGGCCAGTGCTTACAGGATCCACCAGTCAGTCTTTCCAATCATCTGATCAATACCTTTTCATTGTTTCATGTTCTTATTTTAAACCTAGCCAAGGTTGTGGGCAATATAACGGCCCATTGATTAGCACTGTTACCTATAATGTCCAAATTCACCAAGTGGCTGACTGGGGGCTTTCTTTATGGAGTTTTGTAGAGTGGCATTTTCTCTCCATGTTAGCTTGGGATTTCTCCTGAGTACTCCAGCTTTCACAGTCCAAAGACTTGCAAAAAATCTAAATTGGTGATTCAGAGCATGAGTGGTTAACAGTTGATCTTGTTTCTCTGTGTTAGCCCCGTAATAGACGGTGATAGACTAGGGACCTGTCCAGGAAGGAAACGGATTGATGGTATATTTAAATGTCTGCTTTGCTTCACGTCTGGCTACAGCATACGTTCTTTCACGAGCATGTCTGAGCGCTTGAAAAGACACGTGCTTTAAAGTGTTTCTTTACTGTGAGAATTCTGAAGCACGGTGTCAGAATTTGTCTTTAAAAATGCCATCATTTTAAATTATTATTATATATTATCACTGCATAGAGTACAGTAATGAAAAAGGAAGATTTTCATTTTTATTTAAATTCCTTGCTTGATTGTTATTCTGCTCTCAAGCAAGTATAAGTACCTCTTATTAACTGCTGTTAAGTAGAGTCCAGCCTTGGTGGTGGTGGAATGAATAGTAAATATGGCAGTACTGCAGTGTATGTGGACAGTAGTCAATGAAAAACACCAGTGCTGATTCAGGCAGACCACAAAGTCAATCTCATCTCAGCCGATGGTCTTAGTTTATACTTCTCTGTACTTTAATGCTGCTTTCAACTGTTCACAATGGGTCGCCACAGCGAGTAGCACCACATGTTTGAATTGGAAGATTGTAAAACAATCTCTCTGATGCAACCTCCAAGGAATTTCTGTCTCCTCTAGGGATCAAACTCTACACTTATAATTTATCTACTGGTGACTTTAACCTCTCTGTAGTTCCTGCACATGGGTAAAGAAGACCTCCGGTGTTGGCAGTTCCCTGAACATTGCAACTCCCTTTTTCGAACCAAAACAAAACATGCATTAAATTCACAAGTGCACATTATGCACACAGGGTTCACCGCAGGCACAGATCTCTTCTCTCACAATCCAGAGCCTATAAAGCAGAAACTTCTCAGTCACACACTTATACACAATCACCAGCCTGGGAGCCAGAATGCCGTTTCTCACAAACAGGAATGCCCCCCTTCAGCATCTCATCACACTAGCAAGTCATGGGGAAACCTCACAGTAAAAGTGGATAGCAGTTGACAGCCAGCAGGAGACCAGTGACTGGCTGTTTTTGTTTTGGGGGATGGGGGGGATGGAGTGGGTTAATGGTGCACTGCAGGGCGTCAGGGAAGGAAGAATGGTGGAATGAATCAGAATGCGTGGAAGGTTGGTAAATTGGAAAGGAAAGTCATAGATTCACTGTTTATTTCCACTGCTGACATTGCTTTAAAGGCTGCATTAAGTGCATTCCAGGAGCAATGGATCTTCCACGTTTTTTCCATTCTGCCTGCTGATCTGGGTCAGTTTTTCCTAAAATTCAAAGAAATGATTTTGACCCAATTAAACTTTCCATCAGTTTTCTCATATTGTTTGTGTTCTTACCACACTTGTGGCGCTAACGAGGTTTCAGTGAGAAGCAGAAGTCTCCTGTGACTGAAAAGATGAGTTGAATTATAACTGACAGACATATCACTACAGACAAATATTAGAATCAGCAGTTATGATACAGTGGAGCAAGTATGCTTGAGCAAAGGCTGAATTCATCTGAGGATCTTATTTAATATCAGTGCAAGGTACTAGAAACTGTCCTGTTTAATTCACAGGAAATGAATCGCACATACAAGCTCTGTTTATATGTCTAAAAAGCAACTTCACACTCTGATTTACATATGATTTTTATTAAGTAAGTTTCCACTGCTGGCATATGTTGACATGACTTAACCGGATCTGTCTGTAACATCTAAAAACATGTTATTTTTTTGCCACCTTGAGACTTGAGAATGAACAGTTACCAGCTCCCAAACAGATTAAGTGGTTTATACCACAGCATTGTCCAGCTTTACTAGCACTATCATCAGGGATGGACTGGTATATTGGGCATTTTCCTGGTGGGCTGATGCACTTTTGTGTGCCTGGACCAGCCTGAAGGTCCCCTGTGCACAGGCCCTACAAACACTTCTCTCGGTTACTGGCTAAGTGGTGAAATTTTTTAGCTGGAAAGATGAGAGAAAACAATAAAAAGAAACAAATAATAGATGCAACAAAATGTGTCAAATTAACCGACATGTTGGGTCTGCAGCACCGTGAATAGTAGTACCAGCAACAACTAGGCCGCAAGGCTGCTGCTGTTAGCACCAGCTGTGGAGGAGTGAGGAAGAGAAGGAGGAAGATGAAATTAAAAAAAAGTCCCAAAAAAGCACCACACAATTTCTGTCAGTAGCTGCTCACACAGCAAATTTCCCAAAGGTTTGTGTTGATCACAGCAAAATACTAATTTTTCTTGTTGGCTGAAGTGAAATGAACAGATACCTCAGTAGACCATGCAACAAATGGATAAGACTTGATTACTATAATCTCAAAAGAAATTAATTTACATAAAACATTTCAGACACCCAACTTCATCTTCTACAGCCTGAGCGTTAGCACAGTCAATAAAGGCTGTCTTTATATGGAAATGGGGTTTCTGTCATGTTTAATTCAGGCTTCTGTGTGATATCTAGTCATCCCTGTGGAGAAGCAAAGCCTCCTCTCTCTGCTTTGAAGACAACCACCAGAGAATGAGCTGATGTCATCAGTCAGGACTCACTGAAGCCATCTGGGTGGCCTGTGTTAGCCTATTAAAAACCCTTTATGTTGGGCTTTTCAGCATTTTGGCAGGTACATCTATCGTGCTTTTATTGGCCTAAGGGATGCTGCTGTATTGATTAGCTGGCCTACTTCCCTTTTTTGAGCCAGCAGGATAACCCAGAAAAGTTTGGAGCAGCTACTGGCATGTCAGTGATAGTTATCATGATAGGTAACTATAGTTGAAATATTTTTTTCCATTTTCGAAGACAAAAAGGTTGTTTTGACCTCTATGAAACACATTTCCAACACAGCAACTCCTGAACTGATCACAAAATGTTACATATTTGATGTTAGTTTGTGTTACTCATGTTTGCAGACGCAGTTTCTTGCAGCATAGAAATGGAAGTTTGTTAAATTGTTATAAATGTATCAATTCATGATCATGGGCACGTATTGCTGTGCCTCCAGTTGAGCTGCACAGTCAATTGAATTTTAATGGCAATCATTATTTTTGGCGTCCACAATTAAAGTAATATAATTAACGAGTACTGAAAATGCAAAGAATAAGCAAATCTTATGCCTGTGCGTGCATGAGGCAACCAAAGCTGCACCCTGCACCCATGAAGTTTCTTGAACGTATTCTGGACAAGTAACATGACATTAAAAGGCAGATACAAATCAAATGTCTGGCACAGCATAAGGAGAAGAGCCTGTCCCTCCAAGTAAATCATCCTCTGTTGTTTAGAAATCCTTTGGATTTAGCACAAGTGATGTTAATCAAGAACAAATCATATGCAAAGAGTGATGTAGTAACTGCGCTGCAAAGCAAACAACCAAATTATTCAACCGCCTGAAAAAACACTACAGGCTGCAGTATGATGAATGGATGAAGGTCAAGAAAAACAATGCAATGGTTGCTAATAGAAAGTGGCAAACATCTCCCCAGCACACCTATGTAACATATCATCGTTACACACTGAAATCACCGACCAGCGGCACTTAGCCGAAGATCTGTGTCTAATAAACACAGTGACTAATGGAGGCTTCAAAAAAATGTTCAACATACTGAACAAAAGATGCTAACTCGATGTGCACTCGTTTTTCCAAAGCTATAAACACCAAGGCCCTAAGCTTGTTCTACATAGTGTGGTCTTTTTGTGACAGTGTAACAAAACAGTCTGAATAATAATGATTAATTAGTGTGATCTTAATACTGATTAACAAAAAATGTTCTAAATATTTTGGCCATAAACTGTTTTCCAGCTTGAACAAGCTGAAAGTTCCTCTTTGGTGGCAAAATGTGGTGGAGGTGAAATAATCCTAAATTTGAAAAAAATAAATAAAAAATAAACGAGACAGTTTGAATCCCACAAAGGGTCAGTCACTTTATTTTTACTGTTTCAATTTTTTAAAGCACCACAGTATTTGTATTGCTTCTCTACACTGACAGGCTGGTAGCGTTTCTTTGGCTTCTCTCTCCTGTGATAGTATAGCTAAACATCGCATAAATCCTATTTTACATCAGTGATTTCTGTGTGGAAGAGAACAAGATGCATTGCTTCTGATACAGAACTGAACCAAAGTCTGGAAAATCTGTAATTTTGCAGCTTTGCAACTTTAAAATATAATATTAAAAAAGTAGACTTTGAATGCCCCTACCTAATAAAAATAACAACTATATTAGTGCTATCACTTTTGTTTTATTGAAAACTTCAATATATTCGCAAACGTTTCATAGTTTCACTTTCTGTGTGTGTGTTTGTAGAAACAGGGCAGCCATCCGGCTTATCCAGTCCAGCACCAACCAAAAATTAATCCTGTCAGGCTGTTGTTCCAAATGGTGTGATTGCAAATTCTGCATAACAGAATCATTGTTATTAAATGAAGGCTTTCTTTTCACTGACATGAGTGAATTAACTTGGGAATGGTCACACGAAGTCTTCAGGTTGTATCGCAGTATCCCAGCCTGGCATGTCCGGTAAGTCAAGCAAAACTGAAATGTGCAATGTGTTAGTAGATGCAGATGATTGCGAGTGGATTAACGTGCAGCTCCTTGTTAAAAATAAAGTGATAGGTTTGCTCGCGGAAGGTTTTCCAATCTAATATGCTAGTCAGTGTTTGTTATGCTGTAATAAGTATGAGGCAGTAACTTAAACTGAGCAAATAGAAGTGTATCAGAGGTAATCAATTCATCCTGTGGAACAGTGGGGCACAGGAATGAAAGCCTGCTTGAAGTGTACGCCCGGCTCCCTTCTGCTCCTAAACTAAATCAATGTGCCGGTCGCTGTTTGAGGAAATGATGTAATATGACAGCACTCTCCTGCAGTTTCAAGCCTGATTAGATTTAGTGTGTAATTTTATTTTGTTTTACTTTATTTTACACGTGTAAATACATTCTGAGTTAAATTAAAGACAATAAATAGAGAAGATCTAATTTAAATAAAGTAAACAAATTAAACTATGTTCATGAGCTAACTGTTTACATTATTTCATATTATTTTGTGGCACTGTGTTTGGATCTGATTAAACTCTGACCCATGAAATCCAGTGACCTATTTTTCCGATGCTCAGCTGGTTTAACAGAAGGGGGAAAGTCACTTTTCAAAAGCGTGTGAAAAGGGACCTAACAAGGGTAAGAACAGTTCAGTGATGTTTCTGGTGTCCCGATATGCAGTATCTGTACACACCTGTAGTGTAACAGACACAGGTATTCTCTGTGGCTGTGGAGCAAACAGCAATTACAGTCTTTCTGCTTGTTCTTCACTGTTTGCAGTTGCTCTTCAGTGAGTAGGGTCAGTGCAAGAAGTGTGGAGTAAAAATGGCCACAGAGTTAAATATTTTACACAACTTACATGACGCTGGAAACAATCTGGGAAGATTGGAGCTCTGGGAGAGATGGATTTTAGAAAGACAAGAAATAAACTATGGGCTCTATCAGCCAAGATGGTTCTGCATAATTAAGTTGTTTTTTAACAACAGATGATGGTACATTTATGACAGTTATGATGAAGATGATGATGATGATGATGATGATGATGATGATGACAAGATTATAGACAAATCTAAGGATCTTAGAAAGAAAAGTGACTAGACTTCTTTAAGTTTCCTGAAGATGTTTCACCTCCCATCAGTTCTAAGAGCAAACGGTGGAGACTCCCAGGTATTTAAGCCCTAGTGGGATACCTGGCTTTTCTTTCCAAGCTCCTTACATTATCATGACCTGTATGACTGAGAGTGTACACAGACATTAAAGACAAAGTTATCTACTAGCCCAAGTGATGTATCCTTTTCATCATTAAAAGCAAACACCGATTTGTACTTTCCTGTCGATGTGGCCTCTATTTCCAGGTGTGTATTGTACAATTATTTTCTAAATTTCATTTTGAGTTGGAATTGGGAGCATCCCCTTCATAGCCAGCAACAAGCTTGTTTATCTCCAGCTTTTGCCAAAAGAAACCCACTGAACATGTTCTTTTTGTTTGTTTGTTTTGTGGCAACTGAAGGAAAGATCTAATTACTCTAAAATTATTTCTGTAATCGATCAGATATCTGAAAGAGGAACTAAGAAATCGATTTCTCATGACAAACCAAACGTTTTCTGAGCAGATCAACGAGTCTCTTTGTAACGACAGTCTTTGTAACTTTGTAACTACATTATATTTTTGTCTTTTACAATGATCACTGTGACAAATTGGGCAATTGTAGTCTTAAACTCTCACCTTTTCATCCCTGAGAGATGGAAAACTATAATAATATAACATACTTCAGTGTATGATGTTTTTAAGACATGAACAAAAAAAGAGCTTTTTCCAGGAAAAGGGTGTAAACAAAGACAGAAAGTAGCCATTTCTAGTAGCCTAGTAACTTAAAGTAGCCAATAACCTGCTGGAAATGCTCTGAATATCATCCAGGTCAGGCTCATATCAGTTACACCCAGTTCTGCTCATTGTTCACCCTGTTAAATATTTTTCATGACAGTTAGTACTGTGCAAAAGTCTTGAGCCCCCTCTCATTTCTTTATATTGTTCATCCACAGTAAAGACTTTCTTCTAATATGTTAAGTGGTCTTCACAGTTCTCCAGCTTCTGAAAGGTCTTTCAAAGTTTGTCTTTGGACATTGACTACTTTTGATTTATTTTTCAGTCCAGACCTTGTATCTGACCATTTTCAGAGGAATGCATTTTCTTTATTTGTTTATTTGTTATTCAGGCTACTTAACACTGACCTGTGAATCATTCAAGCATTTTAAGCACCCAACTCAAAGAATGAGCCAGTATTGTGTCATCTACAAATAACAGATTAGCAATGAAACAATCTATTTTTTTATTTAGGCAGTTTGTTTAAGCGTTTTTCCATCAGCAGCCTGCTGGAAAAACACATTATTTGCTCCCATTTCTTAGCTGTATCTGTGAAAAATGCCTAAGATATGGAGATATCTCAGCATGGTGTGCTGTGTGTCAGACATTAGAAGGATAAAAGGGAGGCCTGAAAGCTTTTAATGCAAAGAAAAAGTGAAAAAAACAAACAAAAAACAGGGGACGTGAGAGATGCATCTGCCCTTCAGCTGATCCATTAACTGTTCAGTGAAGCCTCATCAGAAATGGTGACAGTGGAAGAGTGGCAAACCTTTTTAAAGGAAGAGAGTAATGGCTGTTACGTTACTCTACAAACGTGTCGCGATCCTGATGTTTCTAAACAAGAAACGTAAGAAACTTTGATTATGGGTTCATCCTCACAAAAAGGTAACAGCAGAGAGAATTTCATGGTTCGATACAAGAATTTAAGCTATATCCCGACTGCTTTTGTGCATATTATGGGATGTCTGTGGGACAGTTTGAACTCTTGTTAGTAGAGTTAGGGCCACATCTGAGGAGGCAATTGACCTGGATCACCATCCAGCTGTGTGTCTGAGGTAAAATAGTACCATTTAACTATTTACATCTCATTGTGTAAATGAATTGTTTGACTTGTGATCAAACTTGTTGACAAATGAAATGGTCTGATTGGTGAGATTTGTTTATTCGGATCAGAAAAATCAAGCTTGGTTCGAAAAAATAAACGGCCCAACCTCCGTCCAGTAAAATGATGTGGTCGGTTTGAACAACTGCATTAAAAATATAAACACAAAATCATAACTTTAAGTGGAAATGGGTCTTATGGAGTAACAAATCTAAAATATTCCTTTTTTTTTTGTTCAAGTAGGTCAGTAGAGAGGTACAACAGTGACTGTCGACAGCCGTCAGTAAAATACAGCGTAGGCTCTGTCTTGGTATGAGGCTCCATTTCAGCCAATGGCTTCAGGTCAAAACTGAGGGAATTATGAACACAGAAAAATACCATCAGATTTTCATCCAGCATGCTGTACCATCTAAAAGCATCCGATTAACAATGGCTTCATTTTTCAGCATGAGCCCCAACTATGCAGTAAAAGCATGCCTGAATAGAAAAGCACACAATAAAAGGTTCAAGATGGCGCCGAGTATGGCAGCCTCGTCGCGAGCCCCCCCAAGCAACGGCTTTCTTCTGTGTTTAATTTTACTTTTCCTTTATTTTTTCACGAGCAGCACTTGTCTCCTTGTGTACGACCGACAAACCTTACTGGACATAAAAGACGGTCTTTCTTATAACTTTCCGGAGTTCAAGTTTTGCAACACGGACGCTCCGTTTGCAGACCCCCCATTCATCTCACCTGAGACGCCTTTGTTCTCTGGCCCTGGAGGCCGCAAACGCCGACGCAGAGGGAGAAGATCTGGCGTTCTGGTTCGACTGAGACGGCGCACTTACAGACCACCGTTACCCAGTTTATTACTGGCTAATATGCAGTCTCTGGAGAACAAGCTGTGCGAGCTTCGGGCACGGATCTCATTCCAGCGAGAGATGCGGGACTGCTGCGTGATCTGCCTCACAGAAACCTGGCTATCGGACAAAGTACCGGACTCCGCAATACAACTGCCGGGGTTCTCTGTGCACCGCGCGGACAGGTCACAGGATCTTACTGGGAAAAGCAGAGGCGGTGGTGTGTGTTTCATGATCAACAACAGCTGGTGTGATTATGCGAACGTGCACCCGGTCAAATCCTTCTGCTCACCGGACCTGGAGTACCTGATGATTAAGTGCCGGCCATTCTGGCTACCGAGGGAATTTACAGCAGTGATTATTACGGCTGTTTACATTCCCCCACAAGCCGACACTGACCGAGCACTCAGGGAACTGTACAGCGCGATCAGCAGCGAGGAAACCGCACACCCAGAGGCAGCGTTTATCACAGCCGGAGACTTTAATAAGGGAAACCTGAAGAAAGTCTCACCAAAACTCCATCAACACATCCTTTTCAACACACGTGGAGACTGGCTACTCGACCACTGTTACACCTCTTTCCGGGATGCGTATAAAGCCCTCCCCCGCGCCCCATTCGGCCAATCAGATCACTGCTCCATCCTGCTCCTGCCCGCCTACAGGCAGAAGCTGAAACAGGAAGCTCCAACCCGGAGGGCGGTGCACTGTTGGACGGACCAATCGGAGTCTGCGCTGCGGGACTGTTTTGATCACGCGGACTGGGAAATGTTTCACGTGGCCGCCAGAGACATTGATGAATACACAGACTCAGTCTGTGGATTTATCAGGAAATGCGTGGAAGATGTCGTCCCATCCAGAACAGTCAAATCCTTCCCAAATCAAAAACCCTGGATTAACGGAGATGTTCGCGCAGCACTGGCAGCACGGAACACCGCCTTTGCCTCTCCTGTACTCACTCTACACCTACGACTGCACAGCCACTAACAGCTCCAACATCATTGTGAAGTTTGCGGACGACACTACAGTGGTGGGTCTTATCACCAACGGTGATGAGACGGCTTACAGGGAGGAGGTCAGCGCCCTGACCCACTGGTGTCAAGACAACCATCTCACCCTCAACGTCGCAAAGACAAAGGAGTTGATAGTGGACTTCCAGAGGTGCAGAGAAGTACACACCCCCATCACCATCAACGGCGCTGCTGTGGAGAGAGTGAGCAGCTTCCGGTTCCTTGGAGTACATCTGGCTGAGGATCTTACGTGGTCAGTACACACAAACAAAACAGTGAAGAAGGCGCAGCAGCGCCTCTTCTTTCTCAGGAGACTGAAAAGATTCGGCATGAGCCCCCGCATCCTCAGGACCTTCTATCACTGTGCCATTGAGAGCATCCTCACTGGATGCATCACCACCTGGTATGGCAACAGCACCGCCTACAACTGCAAAGCTCTCCAGCGAGTAGTGCGGTGCTCTGAACGGATAATTGGAGGTGAGCTTCCCTCCCTCCAAGACATCTACAGGAAGCGGTGCCTGAGGAAAGCGGGGAGGATCATCAAGGACTCCAGTCACCCCAGCCATAAACTGTTCAGACTGCTTCCATCAGGAAGGAGGTTCTGCAGCATCCGGTCCCGTACCAGCAGACTGAGAGACAGCTTCTTCC
Organism: Mchenga conophoros; assembly: GCF_057382185.1. NCBI lineage: Eukaryota > Metazoa > Chordata > Actinopteri > Cichliformes > Cichlidae > Mchenga > Mchenga conophoros. The sequence continues at coordinate 5,877,426 of NC_140546.1, read as the reverse complement.
ATCAGGCCATCAGACTGCGAGCACGTCATAGACACCTCAGCTTCACTACTGGAACTTCAACATTATGCACTCCACACTGTATATAAATGCCACTTGTTTTGCACATATTCAACTCTGTATATTTTATTATTATTATTATTTTTTTTTTTTTTTTTTTATTATTATTATTTTTTTACTATTTAATTTGTAAAAATGTGTATACACAGACACACACACACACACACACACACACACACACACAGACACACACACACACACACACACACGTAGGAAAATATTTAGTATACACATCCAGAAATGCATACACTATTATATATTGTACATATATTTATTAGTTTCAGGTTGGCCATTCTTGTATTTTGCTCGTTTGTGTTGTTGTGTTTGCACATCTCTGTTGCTTGTGGGGCTCGCACACAAGAATTTCACTCGCATGTGCTGTGCCAGTGTGCCTGCACATGTGATGTGACAATAAAAGTGATTTGATTTGATTTGATTTGATTTGACAATAGACTCCTCCCCACAGCCTGGACCTCCTGAAGACTATTTAAAGAAATTAGAAGCAAACTTGGCTAAGAGAGTTCAGTATGTGTTTAAATACTGAGTTTAAAGCTTGTTAGAACTGTACAAACTCAGCTAATATCTGCGTCTCATTATGTCACATTACCTAGCAAAATATAACAAAAATCAGGTGTGGCACAATATTTTTTACAGTACTGTAAACTGAGATGATGCTTTGTGTAATTTGAGTTCTCGAAAGTTCAAAGTGTTCTTCTGTATAAGACTGTCTGGTAAGCATTAGGTACCAAACAAGTGTAATGACCTGAAGTGAAATGAAAGAAGAGGCCTAAAAATGCAGCGTTGGCTTTACTCTACAAGGTGATGTTTCCTGAGCTCTTTTTCTTATATGCTGTCTAATGAACACTGAGCTACAATATTTCTGCAGCATAATCACAAAGCAACACGCTTACAATGAAACACTTCAACTTTGTGGATGAAACGCTCTGAGGTAAAAATTGAAAATTATGTTCGTAAATTGGTTCAGCTCGGAACAACGGTATTTTTGCGAGTTGAGGAATAACAGCTCCCCTATTTTCTCACATACAGACTCAAACACATCCATTATTGCCATCTCCTCCCATCGTGACCAACGGCTGTGTGAGTCCTTTAATATCTGCCTGAATAATGCAAAGGCATTTCACAAACCAGGAGTCGTTCCTCGCCTTATTCCAGGCCTCGCCGCTCGGCACAGCCTCGGCGAGAGATATCAGGAATATTTCTTTTTCTCCTGTCTCCTTAATATCTCTTTTCTCCCTTTTCCCTCCCTGCCTTCCATTTCCTGTATCTCACTCTTCTCCCCCTGCTGCTCTCCTCATTATATGCTGCACTTACTGTAGTTTATTGCTCCAACCGTCTTCTTTCTGCTCTTGGGCTCGCTCGTCCTCTCTGCAAAGCAAGTGAGTGAAAATGTGTTCATGTGAACATGCTCGCCATTGCTCTGATTTCTTCAATCAGTCACCCTCTCTGTCTTGGCTAAAGCATATCTTAACCATTCTTTATTAGATTTTCCCCAAAGCTACAGTACTTGTTTCATCATCTGTTGCGGTTAGTGCTCTTAATTTCCAAAATGAGAAGTTTTCATCACCTTAATCCCTGTGTCCCATCTGTTTCTTCACTCTTAAGGCTCCTCACAGACTGGAAAAGCCAGGATAAGGGATGCAGAAATGGAATTAAGGGGAGAAAACAGGAGGAGAGAGGTTGGAGAGTTGAAAAGGAGAAAGATGAGAAAGTGAGGGAGGCAGACTTTGTCAAGAAGCCTGCTTGTTCAAAGCAATAAGTGATGTTTGGAAAACAGCCAATATGGGAGAAGGTGACAGTTATGGATTGTGTGTGTGATTGTGTGTTTGCAGCCAGAGGAGTGTGTTTGAGTGTACATACACTTGTGTGCTTTTCAGTAAGCACACATTGTATATACTATATACTTTTAACTTCAGTTTAAACTTACACTTAGAAAAAAATATATAATATTATAATATTATATTCGTGATATTCGTGATATCAATGAAACATTAAAAAAAAAAAACTAGGATAGGCTCTAATTATACCTGTGACACAGAATTGGATAAGCATTTAAGAAAATGCATGGATGGGCATGCGTGCACTGACCCTTAAGAGGCAAAGCCATAAATATGTGTGTTTGAGTCTAATATCAAAAGTTACATCTATCTTCATGAAGTTGATGAAAAACGCTTTATTTTACCAAGTTAGTGCGTTTCTCGCTGTTACACGCATTTGAATGGAGTTCTCGCCCAGCACAAAGTATAGGTTTTTATTTTGTGAATAACTTGAAAATCTTAGCTCAAACCGCTGCAAAACCTATTTCCTCAGCACGGGGATGCTAAGGAAAATGTAACATCTGTTGCATGTGGACTTTTTTACAATGACGCTTTTTTGTGTATTTGTTTATTTATTCATAAGCACAACGTAACTGAAGTGCACATGTTCAGCTTTAATTCCAGGGGTTTAAGGAAAAGCATGCACTGTTTAGCAATTACATATCCTTTGCAGTCAGTGACTGCTGTGTTCATGCTGCAGCCACCTTCAGTTGCTGCTTGTTTGTGGGTCTTTCTGTATTAAATGTTAAAGATGCTCTACTGGGCTGATTGGGATAATTTTTGATCAATCTCTGTCTTTTGATGCTCATATCAAATCTGTGACCCGCTCCTGTTTTTCTCATTTAAGAAATATTGCTAAACGTAGGACTGTTGTCTCCAAAGGTGAACTGGAGATGCTTGTCCATGCCTTCATCTCCTCCTGGTTACACTATTGTAACGCACTCTTTTCCTGTCTGTATAGGGCTTCCTTAAATCACCTTCAAGCGGTCCAAAATGCCGCAGCAAGGCTTTTAACCCACAGTAATATATTCTCCCATAATGTGAATGTGTAATGTGATCGTTTATATCAGGATAAAAGACCATGCCTTCACTATAAGGACTAATATCAGGATAGTAAATCTGTGGCTCCTGTTGCAGATTACATTCATCTAAGATATATACTTGTATGGTGCAAAGTTTGTGCTGTGTCTGTAGAAGTGCTATTTCATAAGGGAAATGCATTTCAGTGCTTTGGAATACTTCTGTGCTAGCCTGAAGGGAAAACTAGGAAGGAGGGGGGTTAATTAAAGAAAGTGACTGGAATAAGGGAGTGTGTAACAGATTGTAATGAAGGTAATAAGAAAGAAAGATGGAGGATGTGTGTAGGTGATGTTTAAAAAGCGTGTGTGCGTGAAGATGATACATCGACGAGTACTGCTTATGTCTCAAGTTCTAGTACACCCAGTCAGCCTCTCAGTTAACTCGCTTCCAGCCTCATAAATCATTCACATACTGAGACAGATGTAAGTACAAATGCATACACATATATAAACACCACCTGGAAACACATACACAACATTAACATTACTGTGTTTCTGCTGGCTGATTCGACCTGTGCTCAGTGAACCTACATTTGTAAGTTATGTGTACTTATGCTGTCCAGTAAAGTGCAAAGTTACTGATTATTTTATGATATTAGTGGGATTTTCATAAATGAAATGTAGTGGTAATATAGGCTGTGTATAATAAATAGCATAGTACCTCAAACCTGCATTCAGTTTATTGGCTGCCAGGAACCAGCGACTCTACCGGTTACTCTTTTGGTAATTTTTGCTCATGTTCACTTCGCGTTCACTGTTTTTATTTGCTGATTTGTTTCATTTTCATTCAGTTTTTACTTTTCTTTTTAACTCTGCTCAAGTTTGGCAGCAAAAAACACTTGGTTGTGTTTAGTGAAAGGTGATGGCTTGAGCTGAACCTTTTACCTTCAAAACATTATCCCTGGATGTTGGGAAACTCAGTAAGCATGCAAAACAACAACAACAACAACAACAACAACAACAACAATTCTCTTTGTTCTGGAACTGAAACACTGAATGCCCAGCTATGACATGTCAGAGTGTCCTCCTGTGAAAATGGATGGGCATAAAGGACCGTTTCAGAGAGGAAAAGTCAGAGAAATTGTTGCAAATCCTGAATTTCAGTTTCCCACTGCTGAAATGTGTGGTAGTAGGTGCCTCAACAGTCTCTAGATACAGTTACAGACATAACTTTGTTGAATAGTGATTCAGGTTTGTATTTGTACCTTCCCTTCAACCTTTATTATTCGAGCATGGAGGAATGGAGATGCCCCAGAACAGTGCCAGACTGTCAAAGAAGGAAATGTCAATAATCATTATAGTCTCTTGACTATATTTTATTATAGTGGTCCTGAATAAACTTCATAAGCTTTGTTTAGCACGTGCAGGAAAATGTCAAAATATTTGCTACTTTAGGTTGCATGAAGTCAACAACAGGCCCTTTCCACAGCAGTGGAAAACCACAGGTGTTATTTGGTGAATAAATAACAGTGAGCCAGCATCCATAATGCTGGGACCCTGCAACCAAAGCATCGAAACACATTTCAATCAGAATCAGTTTCTCTTTATACCTCGGTGTCTTTTCCCTACTTCCCTACCCCCCCAAAAAGCAAAAACCTCTGCTGCATCAGCTATTCCACCACCTCAGGCAAAGCATTGGTATGAATTGCGCAGCACAGTAACCTGTAATATGATGTTACATGTCAGCTGGTAGCCAAGACACTGATGAACGAGGCCCTGATGGATAAGCATGAATGAAGCATTTGATCCTGCATCACTGATCCATGCACAAATGTAATGCTCTGTCTGAATGCATTAATCCTTCACAATCATAAATAGTTCATGTCAAGAAACAAAGCTAAAAATGAGAGAGAAATGCATGTTACTGAATCATCTTGAATGTACTGAAACTCTCATGCATCCTTTTCTTATTTTTAATACTTAAACAGCATCGTGAAAGAGGGCAAAAATGCTGCTAGTACAGACAGAACCTACAACTTACCTAGTAATGGAATCATACTTGATTTCTCTCTCACGCATTAAATTGTGCAATTTTCACTGTGACTCTATGCACAGAGTATCTACACAGTTAAGAGACCTCAAGTCCCCCTGCTTGTCATGAAGCTGGAAGAGGAGTTTCCTGCACATGTGCAGAGCTGGATGCTCAGCAGGTTGCTGCCTGTGATGGTCTGCAGGACGAAGGCTGCGCGCTCTGCTGATGAGCCAGTGCGATGTGCATGTGTAACTGCATGCTGTGTGTAATAGTGAGAGGACATGTCCATGCACTAAGTTCATTTAGCCATGTCTTTGATATGCTGATAAGTATGCATGCAGTGTCGTTTTTGTGACACGGTGCGTGTTTGTGCGCATGTGTCTCTCAGTAGTGTGTAGATTTATAGGCATGCCTCCATGCTCTCCAATGATGTGGGACTGAGCCATGAATCAGCTCAGCCTGTAATGAATTCTGATGGCCCACAGGAGAGAAAGGGGAGGAAGAGAGGAGGAAGATGAAGAGGAGGCAGTGTAGGAGGGAGAGGAAGGGAGATGTAAAGAAAGGAGAGAATATGTGGAAATGACAGGAAAAGTGATAATGGGAAGAAAAAGAATGTAAGGAAAAAATGAGGAAGGTTGCCACGTATGTGTGGGTTTAGTCAATTTGGTCCTCACATTTAAAAAAAAAAAACGGACAATAGTACTGTATAAGCTCTTCCATCGTCAAAGTGAGCAGTTATTTTATTGCTTGTTTTTTTTTGTTTGGTTGTTGTTTTTGACAGTTACATACATGCACCGTCCACTTTGTTTGGTACATCTATTCAAAAGGTTGTTAACACAACTGTATAATCAGCCAATCACACGCCATGTCTACATGACTTTGAACTAGGCATGCTTGATTGTGCCAGCTGGGCTGGTATGAGTTTTTCAGAAACTGCTGATCTACTGGGATTTTCCTGCACAACCATCACTAGGAGAAGACAAACTAAAAAGTCAAAATAGTCACACACTCAGCAATATCCTTTAATTGCTATGTTGTATTGCTGTAATTGCTATTCTATTGAACATCAAATCTGTCTAATTTCTAATTATTTTTTATTACTAATTTGACTTCAACAAAAAAAAAAGTCACAATTTGTACTAAAGTGCTATCACGCATAGATCTTGTGGCGGTAAATTAAATCACTGTTAAATTAAATCTATTGTGTTTTTTTCTTATTATCTTATTACGGTCACAGTGGCAGGTGCAATATTTTATTGAGTGTAGAACAGCAACATTAGAGTGCTCTAAATACTGTTTCAAACAGGGGTTTTTTAAAATCCGTTTTTCTGTATAATGTCAAAAAAGTGGAAAACCCACACTAACTGTGAGTAAAACGGCCCCGCCCACCTCTTGTTCAAATCTTCTTTTTGCACAGTACAGCCAATTAGAAGCGGAAAAAAAAGGGGGTGGGGGGTTAAAGCAGCATGTTGCAGTCAGAGGATGAAGTGAGGTTTATGGGATAAGATAAGAGTAAGATAGAGTCCAAAAATAAAACATATATAAACAAGCATAATAGGCCCCTTTAATGATCCTAGTCATTGTTGTTTGGTACATCATATTGCACTAGTGAGAATGCCTCTTACTGTAGCAGCATGGTTATAAAAATAAAGGGTAGATTTTTTTAATCTCCTGCTTTTAATAACTTACTCTTTCAATTTCAATCAAAACTCCCATTGCTAACTTTCCTTGTTCTTCTTTATATCTAACGTTGTGCCCTACACACATTCTTCACATTCTTTACAAAGCAAGCAAAGAAGCAATTATTGAAACGTTCTGTCAATCAGCTTCTCCCATTCTGTATCATTTTGTATTGCTCTAAGCACACAATTACAGCACAAGTCCATTCTGCCTCTTTGCAGAACATGAAAGCCCAAATCAGACAATACAGCACCAAGCAAAACATTTATTTTCACATCAGAGAGCATATACTGGTCCACATCAAATCATCACGAGTGATTAAATAATTAGTGATTGATTCGTTTTTAAAGTAATTAAAGTCCACACTGATCTCATAACACAGTAAGCAACTATGGTAAAAAAAAAAAAAAGTTTATTTTTTAAATAAATAAATCATCCACACACATACATAATCTTTTTGTCACAGTTTATTACAAATTATTATAATTATTTGTAATTAATAATAATAATAATAATGAAAGTCTTTCTGCTACTTAAAGTAACCACATGTGGGACCCTAGTGTCTAATGTCTTAGCTAAGGTGTGACACTGAGATTACCAGAACAAATAAACAAACAAAACTACAAAATATAATTTCTTTATTTGTTTCCTCAAATAAATAAAATACTGGAATACTGGCAAAGAGAATCCAATTTCCTTAGCGTGATGTATCTATGAAAAGTTCTCATAATTAGCATTAGCTAAAAATGTAGGCAGAGTGCAGTAAAGTTAATTAATTTTGTAGCAGCACTCGGTGGAATGAGAGTGATTGGCTCTACTGCCAGCATGAGAGCAGTATGTTCTATAAGAAATGCAGCAAAAGAGAAAAATGAAAAGGAACATGAAACCCGTGGGTGCCATAAGTAGCCATAATCAATACACAGGGGAGTGGCCACGCTCGCTCTGCCCTCAGAGCCGGAGGTTCGTAGCTCCTAAGGAAACACACTGTACTCCACTTTGTGAGTATGCTGACATAAAGTGATGTTGATTGATCGTTGCGTACATTGCCAGCCGCTCCTCCCCCCACCCCTTGTCTGCCTTCCCCCTCTGCAGACGCAGTTGCCACTGCATTTCTGCATATCCTCTTTACACCTTTTCTCTGTCTGTGTGGTTTCTTTTTGGTTCTTGCTGAACATCTTCATCTTTCTTTTAGTAGTCATTATTTCTGTGCACACATAATCATACTCACACACTCACACACACCTCAACCTGCAGATCGTTGTTTGAGCACAGCTGTTGTGTTGGTCATACAGGGAATTTAAAAAATTTAAACATATATGGTTTGACACGTACAGGATTTGGTGTCTGCTTTCACAGCTCCAGTTGTTCCAATGCTTCTGGTGCATCCCACGGTTTCTAAGGCAGCAGAATACTGATTGATAATCAATCATATATTAGCAGCCTTCACACAGGCACAGAAAAACATCCATCTCTCCAGCACTGCAATGTGCTAAATGCACAATGTGCTCTAGCATCTTTCCCACAAGCCGCCGCTTTGACATTTCTTGTTCTCATCCCTCCGGAGAGTGTTTGTGTAGGATGCAATTTGTTTTTCCAACAACAGCTTAATTTGCATCCAGGTTTTGACACATTTACTGCCACCACAGCTGTTCACTTCAGATTTTTCATGCCTTTTTTTTTTTTTACATATTTTTTTTTTAATTAAGCCTATTAAATGTCAATTCCGGTAGCATCAACAAAAGCACATTCAATAAAAAAGGAATAATTAACAATCCTAATTCCACAAACAAGGTTTTCCTTTTTTTTTTAATCAGAGGTGCTTTTTCATATTATTTATATCAAGATTTTCAACAAAAAGGTTCATTTGCAACTATTTTTTTACTATTTTAAATCGATATAGGACCTGTTAGAATCAGCTAAGTTCTTAACAGAGGCCAAGTAAATTAGCATAAATATTCTTGAATAAGTCTCAGATTTGGTAAACTTTCACACAAAATTTAAAATGTAACCACAACATTGGCAGAACACTTACATGTATTGGACTGGTCAATCTTCTGGTCATTTTCCCTTCCAGAAGGGAAAATGAGATGGTTCACAGTCAGATATAAGATAGGCGTGGTGTTAAAAATGTGTAACTTGAAAAACTGGCATGAACTTTCTATCTTACTGTTTATATAAGTACCCTTTTCAGGATTTTTGATGTGTCTGAATCAACCTTTGATGTGTGGCTATCCGCAATGGCGACAGACAAGTTTCAGGAGCTTCCGGGCTTCTTATTCTTCTATGGCTTCCTGTGCCACCCATCAGTCATAATTTATGCATAATCACCTAAAACAGGGTAACATATAGCTAATTTGGCAGCAGGTAATAGTAATAATTGCTTTTCATGGGAAAAACCTGCTATCTACCTACCTTTGGTAACCTACCTAGTTACCAAACATAGTTTTCCTTGCTTATAATTTTTGTTTTGTCCATTCTTCTTTTATTGTGCTGCCATTGTCTTTCCTGTTCAAGTCAACTTTGCAACCAATGCGTGCCATCATTGCCATCGGGCTACTTCCTGTTGGCTCATTGAAGAACTGTGCACAGCTGTGTGGTTTAGCCCTGGTAGGTCTAATTCAGGTGAATTTCCAGTTTTACAGACACCAACACAGGACCATGAATACTGCATGACTTGCATGTGTTGTTTGCTGCTCTGTGTGCCAAGTAGTAGATACTGCCTCTAGGTTAAAGCCATATGCTTACACTGCTCTCACTGCAGAGGCCAATCAGTAAACCTCGATGCATCAGAAAACTGTAGCCACTGTATCTCCGGCTTTCTAGCACTCTCTTTTCTGCCTTTCATTCGTCCTTTCTTTCTTTGCTATAACCATGTAGACTATGACTAAAAGAGAAGTAATTTCCTCCAAAGTTTGAAACCTTTCAGCATTTCTTTTATTGCATTTGACAAGTGCGCAATGATCCACGTCATTTCATGTATATTTGCAGGAGTCAAGAACAATTTGATTCGCGGTAGAATATGTGGTAGTGTACTGTTTGGATTCGAGGTTAAATTACTGTATTTTTACCATTCACAACTCCAGAACAGCTCATCAAGTAGTTGATGTCACTTTGAAGGCAGGCTTAAGGCTGCGGAAGTCAAAATTCCTGCTACATGTACAGGATGCTAAATGATTTTCAGTTCCACACTTCTCTTTACACAACTGCCCTGTGGCACACGTTAACTTTAATCGATACAATGAAGATTATCTTGTCCTCTAAAAAGATAACACAACATAGAACAAGATGAAGTTTTAACGATGCCGATGGGAAAGTGGGTCACTGCAGCAGCAAAGAGCAATATTGAAGAAAATATAACAGCTACAACACAGTGAAGATTGGAGAAAAGATAACAAGCGACCTTTATCATCATTAATCAAATCACTGATCAGACTCAGCCAAAAATAGCTTCAAAGTATTTCCTTTCTTAACAGACTCTGTATGTGCAAAGACACAGCTTTTCTACATAAATTGCATAAAGTAGCACAGGTGACTTTGCTGCATCCACGTGTGCCACATGATGAAGTGTGTCCCTAAGATGTGCAGGCAAGAAAAGAAAATAAAATAAATTAAATGGACATGTTTGGTTCAAGCATTTACCATTTACTTTAAATAAACAGACAGTCACTGAAAGCTGTGATAATGCTGGTGTCTTGACAGCTTTGTGCGTCTGCTGTTTGGCAGCCTGCAGTCCTCATACTGCTTCCCTTTCTCCGTGTATTTAAGTCTGATAAGTGTCAACAGCTTGAGCCTGTATATACAGTATAGCCAAGGCCAACAGCATGACTAATGACTGGTATTAAGACTATGTAGCATAACAGGTATGATTCACATGCAGTCTCTCTGTATGCTCTTCAGCATTCATTACATTTTAAGCAGAGCGACTCTGATGGTTCACACAGAAAAATGTTACCTTACTGCTTTATTTTTCATACACTTGCAAGAAAATTTGAGCAACTTTTTCAGTTCTGAAAAAAACACCTAAATCCAAAAGAAAGTCATAAACATTCAATCAAGCCACTCATGTCTGACTGCTAAACGTTTCATTATAAAACCATTTGCATTGGTCTGCTCTTATAAAGCACCTCCAGTTTTCAGGCTTCAGGTATTTCACAAATCTTTGCTTTGTGGCTGAATAAATTTTGAGATTGCACTCGTGAGGTAGGATGATAAGACCTATGGTCAGGCTTATGTCTCAGTATTACACCAAGCTTTCAGGACTTAGTGTTTTACCAACTTTTTGCCAACGTCTTTTGGAAGAAAGTCAAGTCTCGTCACACACCTGCTCTCTATTTTCTGTTTTCCATATTACTATGTGACGGTGTCAATGTCACACTCGGTCTGGTGTTCATCAGGCTGAGTTTTAGGCTTTTTACGATCTAATGAACAACAACATTTTAATGTATCTTTGTAATGTTCAAACATGAGCACATCATTTTAATGTTTTTTAAATGCACGTCAATTTAACACATTATGAAGATGATCTTGCTAAAATAAAACATACACTTTTTATTTTATTGAACAATTTGTATGCTATGAAACACTAATCCTCATGGAAGAAACAAAGCCTCTGTCATGTGAAGAATTTTAAAGTGGCTACTAAAGAACATGTTCATAGGCTCGTTTCGTTTTTGCTTTTAATAAATTAAAAGCAGAAAATTAAAAATTTGCATTTAAAGGAGAGCTAAACTCCATATTTTATATTTGTGGACCCTACTTTCATATAGTGCAGCTCATTGCATGTGAAGACATTAAGTTCACAGTATGAAACAAACCATTTTAGAACCTGATATGATCATATTAATGACATTCTCAGTCAACATCATAAATACGTTGGGCTGCTTATTGGTAATTTGGACCATCAGCGCTATAAAAATATGTAAGTGGCAGAATATATTAAAGCATAATAGGTTTACTTTAATAAAGGCAATTATATCTTTCTTCATATCATTAATTTAATTCACCAGCTATGAAATGCTAAAAAGAAAGTAGAGTTTGGAGACAATATGGAACCACAGCGTAATATATACTTTATATCCTCACATTCACTGTAATGCTTAGAAAAAGCTTCTGTTTGCCGGACTGCTCTTGGCAGTATATTACACAGCACTCAGGCCGAAGGGACATGTTTAAAGCTTTGTTTTGTGCTGTGCATTGCAGTCCCGTCAGTATATTGCGGAATGTTCACAGGAACAGTTGCAGTAAACGCACGCAATCCCATGAATATTGTATATCTTAAATACAGTTGAAGGTACTACATTTCACATCCACATATTCACATATTGTAAAATGACTCCTGCTGCTGTTTCTTGATCCATTTGGGAACGACACATGGCCCTTTATGAAACTGTAATATAAATCCATGATCCCCTAAAATCCAGCCTTTTCCTTCACTGGCAGCATTGCACAAGAATCAGGATTTACTTTAGTGGCAGAGATCACATTTTTTCCCCCTTTCAGTCAGTTACATTCGATTTAACTCCAATTTTGACCCTAAAGCTAAAAACAGATAATGTTGTTACTGAAAAGAGGTTATCTGAGGGGACACCCAAAAAGAAAATTACAACACTTATCAACTTCTGGAATGTACTGAAGTGTGTGACTGATGGTGTTTGACAGCGTAAGAGAAACTAAAGCTGGATTTTTATGTGAAAGATACAACTGGGGTCTCTCTGTCCTCACCCGGGAAATCAGTTCTTGCAGACATTTTAGCAACCTAGTAATGCACTAATGTAGAGTAGATAAGTGATGTCTTAATATCTTATCCACTAGAGGATAGTACTGATAATGCACACTGCTCACATTAACATTTATTAATAGGAGGTGGTGTAACTAGGTCACAGTGCTCTGTACTGTAATATATACAATATATGCAAATTCTTGATTAAATTAAATCTCTGTGTACAATTATGAACTCTGAGACAACAGAGTTAGGAAATGCACGTAGCTGCCACTTTATTAAGCCTTAATTCTTTGAGGCATTGATTCAAAGAGCTGTTGGAAACGTTCCTCGTTGATTTTGGTCGAGACTGTGATGACAGTGTGACATAGTTGCTGCAGATTCATGATGTGAATCTCCTGTTCCACCACATCCCAAAGGTGCTCTGAACTGCAATCTCCACAGTCCATGGAGGTCATAGACACTATGACACCAACCTCACTGTCATATTCAAAAAACTGGTTTGGGATGATTTGAGCTTTGTCACATGGCACGATATCCTGCTAGATGCAGACGTCAGAAGAGGGTACAGTGTGGTCATAAAGAGATGGACGTGGTCAGCTGCAATAGTCAGTCTGTCGGGTTTAATTAATGCTTATTTGGAATTAAGGGACACGAAGAAAAAAAGCCCACACCATTACAGCACCACCAGCTTGAGTCACTGAGAGAAAGCAGGATGGATCCGTGCTTTTATGTTGTTTATTCTGATTCTACCCTCCAAAATGTAGAAATCAGAATAAAGACACATCAGGCCAGGCAACATTTTCTACAGCATTTTGGTGTCTAATTTCAGAGAGGCTGTAAGCTGTAACCTTAATTTCTTACCTGACAGCAGTGACACCTGGTGTGGTCTTCTGCTGCCGTAACCTTCAAAGGTCAATGTGTTGTGTGTGTGGAGATGTTCTTCTGCATATCTTAGTGATAACAAGTGATTATTTGAGTTACTGTTACCTTAGATCATAACAGTCAGACTGTTCTCTGACCTCTGGCTGCAACAAGGAATTCTGTTACAGAGAACTGCTGCTCACTGATATTTTCCCTTTTTCAGACCTTTCACTGTAAACTCTTCAAACTCCACTAGCTCAGCAGTTTCTGAAATATTCAGACCAGCCCATCTGGCACCAGCAAACATCACATTCACAGACACTTGAATCACCTTTGTAATCTTAGTCGCGTCTGTTTAATGTAAATTTTTGATTCACTTTCTTGTAGCAACCATGTCCCACTACGTTCGCTACCTTTTTGCCACGTTTTGCTTAGTGGGATTTCTCCACAAAGCAGCTGTCTTCTTTACGTAAATGAAACAATGAGAGTGACAGTAAACAAAACCAAGTGAAGTAAAGGCACAGCTGTAACAATAAACTAAAACTCGCTGTAAGCTATAGAGCCAAGGAGAGCCGTGGCTTCATGATTTCTCTGTAGGTGTATCTCTATGTACTCACATCACTCTTTGTATTTAATACAAGTCTGTTTATAATATCTTTAATTATTTTCTATGTTCAGTATGTGATTAATAAGGGATCAGTTCACAGTAGAATATGCTGCTTGAATTATTTTACCCAATAGTTGTATTTTTACGGTGGTAATGATTCTGTAATATGATTGTGTTCCAGCCTCACGGGTCTCTAAGCTAATGTTTTATTTTATCATGCTGTTTAGATGCTTCATCTTCATCCACATATTATTGTGTCAGCTGTCCTGATCAAATCTCTGATCTCTACATTTTTCCTTTGGTAAAAAGTGGAAATAAAATAGTGTCAGAATCAGCCTGTTAGTCTTCTACCTATTTCAACTAGACAGTGAGAGGGGAGGAAATGTCTGTGGTGCCTCGGTCAGGCAGACTTACATGTTAACCTGCTGCAGGATAGTGTTGTTACCTCTTTTAGCTCTTACATGGACATCTTTAGTAGAGCTGAGCACAGTGTACAGAGTCTTATCAAACTATTGTAAAATTTAATCTGTGTCTGAAAAACCATCTTTCTTGACTCCCTCAGCAATTACAGTTGAGGTGCCCTCGAGCAAGTTGTTTAACCCGGAACAACTAAGTCGATATGTTTGTGTGTGTGTGTGTGTGTGTGTGTTGGGCACTTCCTAGATGTGTGAACGTGTGCAACGCTTAAGGGCGATGCAGCCAACAAACAGTAAATGGTAAATGGCCTGTATTTATATAGAGCTTTACTAGTCCCTAAGGACCCCAAAGCGCTTTACACATCCAGTCATCCACCCATTCACACACACATTCACACACTGGTGATGGCAAGCTACATTGTAGCCACAGCCACCCTGGGGCGCACTGACAGAGGCGAGGCTGCCGGACACTGGCGCCACCGGGCCCTCTGACCACCACCAGTAGGCAACGGGTGAAGTGTCTTGCCCAAGGACACAACGACCGAGACTGTCCAAGCCGGGGCTCGAACCGGCAACCTTCCGATTACAAGGCAAACGCCCAACTCTTGAGCCATGATCGCCCCAGGTTCCTCGTCAGCTGTTGAATTGTGGCTTCTTTTTTTATTATTATCATCATCAAGTGGTCAAAGTGCACAACAGGCAGCAGAAAGGTGTACATGACTGTCAGGTGGGATACCTGATGATTAACCTGACACAACAGATGGTTTGTTACACAGAGCCATCTGGGAAATTGTCCTTGGAACCTGTATGGGCAAGGGTAGGCACACGAATAGTTGCTTTTCATTTTGTGATTGGACAAGCAGTTTGTTTCACCATCTACCATGAGCCAACGTCAACCAACCAAAAGGACACTGAGAGAAAAAGCAAGCTGCAGTGGTGCATATTAGTATATTGTTAAGGCTTATCTTTAGTTGATTTATCCAAATGGGTATTTCTAAGAGCCCATGAATGCCTACCTACACATATTTGCAACGACGAATCCTTGTCAGACTGATTATTTTATGACTGCAGACCTAAGACATATATACAGGGATCTGGGTAACCTCATGATGGTAATAATTTTGTTTAATGTGTAACGCGTATAAAGATAGGCAGCAATCATGGGACTTATAAGATCAGACAACTGATGAAGTATGAAATCTAGATCATTAAAAAAAAATTACAGACTTAGACTTTTAAAATTCACTCAAATAGAATAATTTTCATGAAATAAATTAAAGATCACCTGCTCACCAAAGACTACTGCATTTTAAGGATTTGAATTATTACAGTATTTCAATATTGGATAATTTTAATTATATTACAGTTAATGTTGTCAAGTTGCAAAGGAGACAAGTGTCAGATTTTTCATTTTTGTCAGAGTAAAAGTCAACATGTTTTCATTCATTGCAACTATGCAAGCAGGTAGTCCTCCTGGCAGAAGCGTAGCTTAGACTGTAGTATACAGAAACTTCAAAGTGTGCATTTGCATAATCAACATCTTAAGCAACTAGTAGTGGGAAATATGAGGAAAATAATCATTACTTCCCCCGAGGATTCCTCTGGAAAACCATCAACTACAGTGCCAAAGGGTAGCTCTGGAGAGAATTTGCAGCAGAGTCTTTATTGTGATTGCCTTTTCTGTGCATTTCAGCTTAGCTGGAACATTTGGACTTTGGTCATAATGTTAGATCATGCACAAATTATTATTATTATTATTTTATAGGTAGAAATCATTATATACAGTAGTATGCAGCTCATTGCAGTCATATTGTGATTGTGGCTCAAGAGTTGGCAGTTCGTCTTGTAATTGAAAGGTTGCCGGTTCGAGCCCCGGCTCGGAGAGTCTCGGTTGTTGTGTCCTTGGGCAAAACACTTCACCTACCGCCTACTGGTGGTGGTCAGAGGGCCCGGTGGCGCCTGTGTCCGGCAGCCTCACCTCTGTCAGTGCGCCCCAGGGCAGCTGTGGCTACAATGTAGCTGCCATCACCAGTGTGTGAATGTGTGGATGACTGAACGTGTAAAGCGCTTTGGGGTCCTTAGGGACTAAGTAAAGCGCTATACAAATACAGGCCATTTACCATATTGCCCATCTACTGATGCACTGGTTGGCCCTTCTTTATCTGTCTTTTGCACCTACTTATATGTACACACCAGTGCTCTGTGCATATTCCTAACATTCCTTCCTTTCCACTTTCATAAATCCACAGAGGTCTCGCTGTTCACCCTTTTGCTCTCCTTTACAAACACAAACGGCATGTTCTCTCTGCAGCTGAATCTACACTCCTCTATCTGAGGCTCTTCTACTCCTTTCATGCCTCAGTTCATCTTTTATACCATTGTCACCTGCAGGTTTTTCTTTGTTTCTTTATTCCAGTTGTTCTCTCCATTTATTATCTGTGGTCTTGCTCCTGCTTGTTCCTTTGGGCTCATCCCCACAACGCCATGCTCCAACTCACTTCTCTGTCTCTGCTTAAAGGTGCAAAAAACAAACCCCGAAAAACAATCCAAATTTGTTAGAGATAGAAAGTTCAGAAGACAGGTTTTTATCTCGGAGGAAATGACCTGACCTGCTTACTGTGCTTTTTTCCTCCACTTCTAGTTTCACTTTGGCTGGATTCCACACTAAACACTGCAATGGTTCTTTTCAGGATTATTCATCATTTATTCACACAAATCATGACAAAGAGGACATAAGGTGCAGACGAGTTGCAAAGCTGGTAGCAGATGTGCAGCAACATGAGTGAGGCTATAGCCACTTAAATGGTGGTGTGTCATTTTGTGACATGCATGTGTGATTTGCAAATGGGATGGGCAGAAGGGCAGGTGACATGAGCTGGCACTGAGACCAGTGAAATAACACTAAACTGCTGAGTTTAGACATGTTTTGTTACTTGAATAAAAGGACTTCAGATGCAACGTTGGCCTGATAAATATAAAGGAAACAAGGCACCCGGTGTTTTCTTATTGGTCCATAGACAGAGAGGATTTGATGGTTTTGCTTAATGAGATTTTTCTGGTTTAATTCTGTTGCTCCATTATGAATGCAAGAATAAAAGCCACTATCCTCTCCAGACTTCAGCCCCATGTTGTATTTGGAATAAGAATTAATCCACGAGATCCTCGTTTTGATATGGCACCTTTGATGATAAAGTCACTGGAGTTTTTGCACTGCACTCTGACAAATGTGAATCTTTTAACTTTTATGTGCTGTCCTATTTAATCTGAAATGTCAGCAGAATTTTGCTGTTAGGGATGCAAGCGGTGTTAAGAAAATTAGCAGCTTCTGCCTGCCTGAATCCTTCCTTTGTTTACAGACTTGCAGGATGTCGGAACAGAAGCATTAAATTCAAGGATGAGTAGGTGTACTGTGTCATTTATGTACATTGTTTACTGGAGAATAAGTGTTTCACAACGCCTACATAAATCAGCCGTCCCACTTGAGATAATGCATAAATGCATACTTGATATATAACAAAGAAAAATAAGTGACTGTTTGAAATGCGTGTTATGGTTAGAGAAGCTGTATGACAGCAGGTCAGCTGCAGTTCTTCATTCAAACACGCTCTTCTCTCTGTTCCCTCTCCAGGGTCTCTTCTCCTCATCAGGTGAAGCACTGTGAACCGCCGACCCCCTCACCACCCTCCCTCCTCTCCTCCTCCCCTCTTTCCCTAGAGGCACCACCCACTACCCTTAAATCCCCAAACCCCACCTGCCAACACCTGCCAAACTCCCTCCGACAGCTGCAACTGGCCCCCCTTTTACCCCATGGTGGCCCCAAGGCCCGCCCTCTCACTGCTATTGGCTGTCCTGGCCTGTACGGGGCCCGCGCGCCCCTCGCCCCCCCTGCTTCTCCGGCCCCGGGAGAGAGAGAGGGACTCAGGTGGTGTCAACATCGCCGTGGTCCACTCGGGCTCCTCCCTGCTCCCGGAGACGCCGGTGGCGGGAGGTGCGGGGGTCGGGGAGCCGGGGCCCGGTCCGGGAAACGGTCCGGGAGGAGGGGGAGGAAGGGGAGTAACAGAGACAGCTTCATTAGCTGAAGTGGCCGAGATGACTTCATTTTCCTCCTCGTCACACCTGTCGCTGGCCGCGCTCGTGGGGGAGACGGTGATGACGCCCTCGGGTCAGGCCAACGTCATCTACCTGGCTGTGAATGAGAGCAGTCCCGGGACCCTGCTGCTGCAGCTGTGTGAGCTGCTGGCCACAACACCACTGCAGGTAGACAAACAAGTACACAAACCTACTGTTACATTCCCAAAGACTGTAAGAGAGAAACTGTTAACATCGCCAAAATTGGAACAAAATCATCATAAATAGTGATAAAAAATTTTTTTTTTAAAAAAGTTCCCTTCAGGTCAAAATGTGATAATGGCTGGATGTCAAGATCCAATGTGGTTACTCTTAAACATCTTATATATGATAATGTACATGACTTTTTGTCCCCTATAAATCATTTTTTGAGACAAATTTAGTTCAAGACAAGTTTAGAGGCAGAGCGATAAAGACAGCAAAGCACTAACAAATGCAACAACAGTTCAAATGTAGAAATACTGATGTAAACAATGCTGGTCTTCAAGAAAATTAATTGACTTTGAAAATATTTTTTAAAGATAAGAAAGATTAAGATTATATGCAGTGTGTTTGGTTCAGACTGAATGTAATCTGAGTAGCCTTAATCGGTTTTGGAATGGCTCTTCAGTACTATGATAATCATCATCTGTATGACGTACAAAGGATTCTGTATCACTGCAGCTTTTGTAATTATCACTATTAGATTTAATGAGGATTCATTTAATTGAAATTACCAGTTGGTCACAGTGATGCACTCTGACAAAAGGTGTTACGGAGGAAGAATAAAAGGAGAACTCCAAATCCTGCATAATTACTCACATCTGCACAGTTGGCCAGTCTCAGTATGAAGCGCTGTGACTGTCAGATGGACTTTGTTGGAAAGCATGCGTGAGGTTCTTTTCATTTACCTTCTTGATAGGTCATGTGGCTTTAAATGAATCAGTGAATGCTTTTTCATGCATGGGACCATGTATGTGATAATTCAGGTACTCTTACTGTGACGCGTCACAGAGGTTTCTAGTAGAGAAATGCATGTGTTAGGTCGTTAGGGAAGTGTCGTGGTTTGGTGTTTTGTGCTTTTATTCTATTCATCCATGTTCACTGTTCATCTATTCACTCATTCATTCATAGTATGACTCTTGTGGATGGGAACAGATCTGAGTTTGCAACTTGAGAGCTGCTTGTGACCATACAGAGAGGTAATAAATGTGCTGCATACTATACTGCTGATTTATTTACTCGGCCATATATTAATCCATCCATTCATCAACAGAAAAATACATTATGCATGCATGTATCCAATCTGTGTCTCTGTCTGTTTTCATGTTAGCAGAGTGAAGGGTCTTGTTATGAATGTCTTCGATCAAGTATGATATTAACTATTAAGTAACACTTGCCACCCTATCTCCAGGTCCTGTTTATAAGCTATTTGCATATCAAATGCTTCCCTTTGAGAATTGAGCTGTCATCTACACTTAACTTCAATCCACTTCCCCGAATCGCTACAAGAAAACAAGCATTAAGTCATCAAGCCAACCTCAAATCACAATAGCTCCACCTCATATTATTATGTAAAGCAATAGCCTCACCAGAAGTTCATGCATTTTTCATGATTTTATTTATAATGCGACAGGGATTTCTAGAAAAAAATTGTCACACAAAACACCATTAGCAACACAGATTTCAATAAGAAATCATATATATCGAGAGAGAGACAGAGATTTTGCAGAAATAGTTCAGCATGCATGCAACAGCCACACCTAGCAGGCCCTTCAGGAGCTGAGGTGGCCCATAAGCCAGGAGCTTATCTGTTGTTTCTGTGGTGTGAAGCAGCTTAAGCAGCACAGGTACAACACACCCCATTGTCCTGACAGGATGCCAGTCCACTGCAGGGATTTAACTCTGATTATATCTCTGAACACTGATTGCCAAGCAGAGAAGCAAAGCCCAACATCTGATAGATGTTTCATGACTTCATTAAATTTCGGAAAGTCTTTGGAGAGATTCAGTTTCTGAGCAGGATAAGAAAATACAGTCTTCATTAGAATGAAGTGCTCTCAGGAATTTTGTGAACAGCATGTGAATGTACTTATTGTTCCATTAACTTTTGCTCACTTGGTTAGTCTTTGAATTATTCTCGGGGTTCGGCGCGCCACGATTAAAAAAAAAAATAATAATGGCTTTGATGAATATAATTCTGGTGAGATGATTATGAAATTGCTTCTCAATGAAGCTGATGTAATGTCTTCCGTCTGATGTGCCAGGTTTCAATGTGCAACCTTTGTTTTACTTCCAGGGTTTAGTGTTTGAGGAAGAGAGACCGCCACCGCCGAACCGCGCCCCTCTGGCCCCGATGCTGGAGTTCGTTTCTGCCCAGACAGGGGTTCCCGTTGTTGCCGTTGGGGGAGGAGCCAGTCTGGGAAGAGAGCCACAGGTAAAAATGGATTACCTATCATTGCATCACCAACCCAGTTAATTTCATTTGAACTAAACCAAGAACTTTCTGTGGCTTGGAAGATGAAACACTTTAAGAAATAAGCCAAGTGATAATTGCCTCCTCACCTCCTCAGACCATTTGAAGGGGGCCAGGAAACAGTTTTTGGTATTTTTAATTGAAAGTTATATTTTATAGTTAATATTTAGTGAAACCAAAATTAGAACCAATGAAAATGTTTAGTGATCTGCATGAAAAGAAGTTCAAATTGTGCCTTTTAGACCTGGTAGTATCGTGCAATCATGTCATGTTTTCTCCAATGCTCATTTCCACTTCCATCAGCCATTTTTATTCCTGTCTGTTTAAGGGCTCCCCTCCCTGAGTTTCATCTGATTGGCTGCCTTGTCTGCTTTTACGTTCACCTCTTGCTGTAGTATAGAGTTTTTTTTATTACTAAGACAAAGTTTACACACCGATGTAAACACTGGAGTCCGTTCACCAGTGAAATAAATGGCTGGTATGTCCTTTTTCTAGTTAGCATTTAGGCTTCCACTGTTTTGTGCTTTTGTATTTTGCCTTCTGTTTGCTGTTGTTCTACAGTTGGAGTTTTGTTTTTGTGGAGCTTTTGGGTCCCTGTTCTGATTCTGGCATATTGTGAGTCTTAATTCATGTGATTTTCAATCTTTCAAGCTTGATGTTACCATATGGTTATTTGGTCGAGATGTTTCCAGTGTCATGGTTCATGTTTAGTTGTTTTAGGCCTTTCTGGCTCATCTTTCTGTGCCTTTTCCATTTTCTCTGTTGTCATGTCGAGCAGGATTCCTCTTGATTCAGAGCTTTGTTTTATTCCTGTTTTACTTTGAAGGACAGTTTTCCTTTCATGGCTTCATGATACCAGTTTTACTTCCTCTTCATGTGTGTAATCACTTTCACCTGTGTCTCGTTTTCTAATCAGCCAAGGTTTTTAAAAAAAGTAGTCTGACATGGATGAAGTGGATAACCTCGAAAGATGCATTTTTACTGGGACAAAGTTCCTGTTTTTGTTGGAGCTTAACAGAGAAATGTGGGCTACAGAAAAGCAAAGCAGGGATTGTGTCTATATTTGGATGTGACTGCTTTAAAATTCACTTGTGAAAACATGAATCTATCCATTAACTTAAAGCATATTTATGGTTGAGTAATGGCTAAAGCTCTACTTGCCATTTTTGTTTGCACTGTCTTTTAATTAGATTATGTACGATCACTAAATTACTGGCACATTTGTTCATTTCTGCTTTTGCTTCTGATTAAGTGGGTGAAGAATCACACCTTCTGCGATCTGACACTGGATAAGAATGCTTTCCTAATGAGCTTTTTCTTCATGAAAATTACATTATTGACTTGGCAGATTAGTTTTTAAACATTTACTTTGATAAATAATTAAAAATGCGATTTCAAGCAAGAAAATTAATGTTTTGCCCTCAAAGCTGAAACTTCATCAAATATTATTTTTTAATTGAATTGAATTTTTTTTGCCACCTGAATGATGTCACTCCACTTTGTGTCTCAAGGAGCTGGGAAATATCAGTCCATTAGCTCCTAAAACCTCTAAGTTCGCACTGCCAGCCCGACTTAGTGTCTGCTGTTTGGTGCTGGGCAGGTGGTGTATAATAGGTTTATTGGAAGTCTTTTGATGGCTGCCTGCTGTGGTGGAAAATGAGTTTAATAAAAGCAGTGAGACTAAACCAGAAATTTGTGAACTGCAAAACCAAAACGAAGAAGCTCAAAACCTTAATGAACGGTACTGCGGCGTTGTGATCACTCTCTGCAGGTTTGGCACTGTGAGGGATGGCAACTATTGTGATTTGATTGATTGTTAATATAAGAATATAAATTAGAGCAGCATGGCACCTTTTATGTAGATGAGCCAGACATGAAATCTGAGAAGTTATTAAAAGTGTACAGTTTCTCCTCCCTTCTTTTCTCCACCTTGGTCTCAGCATACTGTAGAAGCAGGGCTGGCGCAGACTTGATTCAGAGCTCATAACTCTTTTAGAAAGAAAAAAAAAAGCTTTAGAGTTGACAGATTATCTAGGCGTGTGAGTAATATGGATGTAACTCTCTCTATATGAAAAAGTCGGGTGTATGTCATACTTCCGGTAGCAAAAAATAGAGCTGGTGAGAAATATGTAACTTCTATCCTACGAGTCTCTCGTAGGAGGCAGTTATTTTCTAAATACTTTAAAAAGTCAGAAAACTGCTCCTCTGATCTCCTTGGTAAGCATGATGAAGAGAAAGCAAATGTCTGCTCGAGCTGCTCCACTTTTGTTGGTGCTGCTGCTGAGCTCGTCAGCATCAGCAGTTTCACAGTGAAGAAAAATGTGTTGGATTTTTGACATTAGAAGCAGACTGTGTGAGTAACAATGCAATCCACTATCGTACAGCTGGGAAGTGGTGGATTAGTAATTGCAGTAACTGTGTTTTTATTTTTATTTCTTTTTCCCCACCACTGATGTATTGATCACCATTTTAGTGGCAAAATTCGTGAAGCTGTTAGTAACCATGACTGTGGCATCTTCTTTAAAACGATTCTTGCTTTGTTCATTGTTGTAGGCCAATTATTTGGTGTTTGCTCTCCAGCTAGTTAATCTGAGTGTGGCAAGAAGGTAATGCCTTCTGACGGTGATTAGCGATAAGCAGCTCAAGCTAACAAAGCAGTTCACTGCGACAGGTGTGA
The DNA here is from genome assembly GCF_057382185.1 of Mchenga conophoros. NCBI lineage: Eukaryota > Metazoa > Chordata > Actinopteri > Cichliformes > Cichlidae > Mchenga > Mchenga conophoros. Next base: position 5,853,937 of record NC_140546.1, on the reverse strand, counting down.
TGTGAAATAAGTGGGCCAATTTATTTTAAGTGGATCATCTTGACAATACGATGTGGTTATTGTGATTTTTACATAAATGAACTTCAGTTGCAGTTCTGTGAGTAGATGAATATAAATACTGGTTGATGATACACGTTCAGGCACTGAACTGTCGGCATATTCGTAATCAAAAGCAACTTTGTTTCTAGAAGGCTGTGAGGTTCCTTTGAAGTAGCACAAGGTACAGAATCATTACAGAGCCAGCAAAGACTCCATATGTTTATGCCGCTAATTCAAATATGGACGCTTGGGTTTTTACAAAGTCTAATATGTATTTTACCTTTTAAATAATCTTATCTGTAGACTCAGTGACCTGAGGTTTTTAAATCTGTGGTCTTGCAATCAAAGAAGAGGAGCTGCTGCAAACCTCTGCCAGTTGATAAAATGAGATAAGAAGAGACTTTATTCATCGCCAGGAATCATGGTTCTGACTCTCTTCTTCTTTCACTCTGTTCTACTTTGTAAATGTTGTTTGTCGTGCGCTTCAGTTCATCATACATCTGCCCTTTGTTCCGTTTCCTGTCAATTATATGACACAGCTGTGCTCAATCAGTAGGGGTGCAACGATATTCGTATCGATATTGAACCGTTCGATACAGTGCTTTCGGTTCGGTAAGCATATGTATCGAACAATACAATTTTTTTCAATTTTTTTTTTTTTTTTTTGTGTGTCCCGTTTGGATCTATAGCCATCAGAATTGTTGTCTTGAGGCCAAGAAAGATGCCAAGAGGATTTATTTTAAGTGGATCATCATATTGGTCCATTTGATTGACCTTTATTATAATTATGAATTTATTTTATTTTCAGTTGCAAACGGGACAGACATGACTGTGGGATAGGACAGGGGGAAAGAATGAAAGAAAGAGGGGGAGAGAAAGAAAGAAAACCAAAGGGGAGAAAAAAAAAAAGAACAATACAAAATTTGTAATATATTTTATCAACTTTCCTTCTGACCATGCTGTCTGTGTTGAGCGCTCAGTGAATCTGCATTTGACTACTCCGCCTAGGCTGCACTCTCGAGCCTAGGCGGAGTAGTCGAACGCAGATTCACTGAGCGCTCAACACAGACAGCATCGTCAGAAGGAAGAGCGCAGGGCAAGCTAGCAAGACAGAAGTGGACCTCCCCACCCTCATTCAGATCTGGCGTTTGGAATTATTTTGGTTTTCATGTGACGTATGACCCTGAAGGTAAGTGAGTCATGGACTAAAGTAAAACAGTATGTTGGATGTGCCGTGCAATGCTCAATTACATGGGTGGGAGCTAGTGTGTTAGCGCAGTTAGCTCGTTAACGTGTTGGCCGTCTAGCCCCTCTGTATAGGGTAGCTCGTTAACGGAGATTTGCCGTGTTGTGGCGTTAAGGTTATTTCAACGAGATTAACCTGAAAGCACTAGTGGGAACACAACGAATATGACTGCACATTTACACCGACATCATCCTAGTGCAAAGACAAAAACAACAAGCATGCATGCTACAAACTTTAGCCGAGTCATTTAGACAGCTGTTAGCACAGGATTCTCCTTATGGAGACCTGATATGTTTAATATGCTGCTGAGAATATAGCCCAGAAGAAGCGGATAGTATAGCTTTTATTTTGGAAAGAGGCATTTCTCTGTAATAAACTCTCTTTTCCAAAGATGAGTGATTCCTCAATCAGATACAGGGCTCGCAATATCGCTAGCCCTACGTCCCGGGGCTATCTCTGCCCTGCCTGTCGGGCTATTGTAGGAAGGAAAAATATATGTCAATGCTTTTGCATTCTTTCAGAAATGTAGCTGGGTAATTATGTCATTGGGTGAGCCACTGTCAATATGTGACATATTGAAATCGTGTTTGAATTTGCGCTTGTTTTTTGCTTTCACTTTGCAATCGCGCGAACTGTGTATAGAGAGCGACAGCACTGATCTGTGAGTGATGATAATTTGTGCACCAATTCCTCTGACATCGTCTTATTAATCGTTAGCTTACTATGCAAACATGACAAGTGAAATCTCCCGCAGCTTAAACATGTGAGAGGTTGATCGCGCAGAGAATCGCTGAGCTTATGTGAGTGCAGCAGGATATATATTTCACTACGATGACCTGGATGACTGAGAACCTTCACAGACAGATATATATTTTAGTTCTGCTGAGCCAAATAAGACAGGTCAGGGTGAAGAAGTGACAGCCAAAGAAAAGCTTACCACAAAACGGAGAAGTTATGACAAATCAGACTGTAAGGCAAAAAGAAAGTGCAGCTTTATGGTTTCATGGACAAAAGAATTTCTGTGGCTGCAATATGACGAGCTAAAAAACAACACGCACAAGGGTTAGGATTAAATTTAAAAACTGTACTTTTGTGTTAAAATATATATTTATAATTTTAATAAATGACAAATTAAAAAGGCATGAACATTTTTTTTTGTATCGAAAAAATATCGAACCGTGACACCAAAGTATCGAACCGAACCGAACCGTGAATTTTGTGTATCGTTGCACCCCTATCAATCAGCTAATCAGTCACTCATATATACGCTGCAGCTTTCCCTTATTCAGATCCAGATTGTCTTTTACTTCCTGTAATCAACCAGCAGCCATGTTCAATTGTTGTTTATTTTCATTCATGTTTAGTGCTCCATGTGAATTATCGTGTTGGCTGCTCACTGATGGCATTTTCTGCTAACGGTATTCTTACTCCTGTTCTATAGTGGAAAGGTTAAAGTTCAAGGTTACTTTATTTATACCCATAGCTAAATTTGCTTTACAGAAACATGATAGCATTTGGCATCACTTCACAAAACACACTCCTATATAAACCTGACAGATATACATTTGGTATTTAGACAAGCTGAGTCAGATTAAAAGAAAAAAAGTTCCTATTAAGTTTAGTGATGGCAGCAGGGTTAAGTCAAGGCTGCAGGTTGTAGATATGACCCTGGGTCAACACACCTGAATCAAATGATTAGTTCATTACCAGGCCTCCTGAGAACGCCACAACATGTTGAGGAGGTCATTTAGCCATTTAAATCAGCTGTGATGGATCAAGGAACCATCTAAAACCTGCAGGACACCGGCCCTTGAGGCCTGGAGTTCCCCATCCCTGCTGTAGAGGAACCATTATTAAGAATTGATAAATCAATCAGTGTAACTGTTTGGGGTACAGGGAGGCTAAACAAGGCTGTGACTCGACTGGACCATCTCACTATCTGATTCAGTGAGCTTTTCTCTGTGATGGAGGTCTGACCGAACCATGCCACAAAACAAAAAGATAAAACAGACTCAATAAAAGAATGATAAAACAAAATAGGTTAATGAGTTGGAAAGTTATTTTGAATGCAAAGTCAGAGCTTTTAGCCTAATAAAGACAGTTCTCTCTTAAAATGGCTATCCCTGTGATGGACTGGTGACCTGTTCAGGGTGTACCCTGCATTTCCTAAGTTGTTTAACCCTTTAAAACCGGTCGGAGCGGACACGCTCCGTTTTGCGTAACTATTTTTAAATCCTTGTAAACCGGAACAACGTCAGCTAGCGCAATGATTATTATTATTATTATTTTTATTTTTTTTTGTATATGAAACCGGAAGAGTTGTACTTACATCTTGTGCCATAAGTTTGCCCTAGGTCACAGTTTCCTTCCACATATGGCTTTGCAAAAACTGCATAAAAAGCACTTGCAGCAACAAAAACACGCTTTGCCGATCAAAAACTGTTTGCTGTTCAAAACACTTCCTGTTTGACTTTATGCTTTTCTGAATAGTTTCTGGGATGCTTAAAACTCAAATTGCACTGCTGGAAATAGTTTCTTTTGATGCATATGGTGGAGTTTTTTTTTGGATTATAATATTTATTTTCATTTTTCCTGCAGTATATAAAAACTGGTGCATCTCAAATAAATTTTGTGTTTGAAACTATTTTGTGCAACATTTTTGTGGGACAAACCTCTTAAATTTCTCTAACTAGAAATATATGGAACAAAAACAAATTTCAATTTGTTTGTACTTAATTGCACTTTTTTGCAATTTATGTAGTTACTATGGACTTAATGCATATAAAATTTGGGCTATAATGGTTGTATTGATGTATAGTATAGTCCCCAAAATGGCACTACATGTAAAAATACAAGATAAGATGAGCTCTGGCGGACTTGGTTCTATGGTAGGTCTTAAAGGGTTAAGTAAGAAAGCATATGGATCATCATTGCAACTTAATATGCACACCTAACCTGCTCTGGAGGTTATGTTAATATTTTCAGTTTAAAACCTGCTGAAAGTTCCAGCTTTTCATGACATTATGCTCTCCATTTGCACTATTTGCCTATTTGCACTACTCTGCCTGGTTTACACCCAATGTCATTTACCCATTATATTGTATATTGTATAGCTTTCTTGTTATATGCAAAATTGTATTGTATTTATTTAAATGTTTACTTTTTAATTATTTTACCTGCATTTTTTAATCACTCTTATATTTAAATGTTCATTTGCTATTTTATCTAGGGATTGAGAGTAACGTAGTTTCTATTCTCTGTATGTCCTGTACATGTGGCAGAATTGACAATAAAGTTGACTTTGACTTTGACTAAGAGTGAAATAGATTCTTAGCTGAGAGAATGTGTCATATGCTGTGTGCTATGTGAGCACACAAAACTTAAAGCAAATAGTTTTGATTGACAAGCAGGGTGATACCACATCGTTGAGCTCATCTTTTGGGGGATTTTGTTGAGCTACCTGACACAAAGAAAGCATCATTATGTTCAGTGGTGCACATAAGTGGTCCGCAGGTGCGCATGCGCTGTCAAAATAAAAGACGCGCACCAGATAAGAAGTTGCAAAGTGCGTTTGCGTACATATAAAAGGCACTGTTTTTGTCTGCTAGAGTGGAATTTTCACAGCATCATTTGTTTGAAGCCAGCTCACCTCCTGCAACCACTTGTACGAGAATACGCGCTTCTTTTGTGGTTCTGAACACTGTTGTGGAAATTTATTAACAAAGCCTGCAGACACGATGAGCAGTTAAAACCCAACACTTTATTTCCCATGCATGAGGAGAGACATCAGTCAGGGGGCACTGAGAGTTGTCTCTGACAATGAACAGTTCAGGTTCCTTTTAAACACAGTCACAGAACAAAAGGCTTTTACAGTTGAGGTTCACACCTTGGCTCTAAACAGAAAACCCTCTATCACCTGTGAGACTCTCCCCCACTGTGGGGCCAAGCCTTCCTGTGTGAGCTTCTGTCTCCTGGGAGACATTCACCAGGTCCTCACCGTCTGTTTCCCAGCGTGAGTGAGGCGTGAACCAGACATACTAAACTAAGTAACATCAAAGCATTTCATCAAGACAATACATTAAAGAGAAATCCCACAACAACACCAAAGTAATTGCTTAAAGGAGATTGCTTCTTCGACATCTTTAACAGTTCTAAACAAATGTCTGTCCTCCTCCAGAAAATCTTATGTACGCAAACACTCGTTGCAACTTCTTATCTGGTGCACGTCTGCGGACTACTTATGTGCACCCCTGGTTATGTTGAACATCCCTCTGAATTTTCATGTCTTGGATGAACTTTAGTTCTTGATTTTCTGCGAGGCAACCAGGCAGAGCCCATGGGGCAATTTAAGGTGGTGCATTTAAGGGCCTAGAGACTTAACCTGGCATGTTGCTTCTAATAGTTTGCTGGTATATTGAGATGTTAAGTTCCCTATGAATATAAGTAAGAATCTATCTAGTTCTGGGAACCTAATTGGCAGTTTGTGTATCAAAACAGACTTTAAAACGGTATACAGCATACATTTAGTTTAAGTGACAGCATCTGTGCTTGTAGAAGCATGCTGGTTGGAACTTGAGAAATCAGTAAGGCTAATTTAACAAGAGTACATTGCAGTTTACTAGCACTGTACTAGGATTTAGCTTATGTCTTGCCTTTTCCACTGTGACTGATTTAAATGTTATCTAGAAAAGCCACGATTGTTTGACCCCGCCAATTGAGGTTTAACACAACAAATGGGTATTTTTACCTCCAGAGTATAGCTTTGCATTTGAGAAATGTCTGATAAGTAAACTCTAATCAGTTCTTAATTGCCTTCGGGACGCTGAGTCAAACATGTTTCCTAATACGCTTTAAGAATTAATCAACCTTGTGTCACAAGTGCTTCTACAGCTGTGATTTGGGACACTACGTCAGTCATTCATTGTTTCTGGTGAGTGTTTAAATTACAAGAGTGCAAGTTTTCTTTCTTCTCTTTTGCTCCAGCTTCCAAGGGGACACATGTGCTTTGATTTTTGTTTCATACACCCTCACCCAACTGCTCACTCGATGCACGTTCCCAGCACACTCTACTCTCAGCTGGGTTAAAGAAAGCAGACAAGCTTACATCATAAATCAGGCTGCTGGTTTGATATTTGACCTAGTTCAGTTTAGCGCAACCTGAGGTGAGCCCTGTCGACATGGATGGGTGGAAAGCTACGCCCTGAAGTTTCCTCTTTGATCATCCACATGTACCCGCAGATGCAGAGCCTTGATGATTAATTTAAACACATGTCCTCTACCTCTTTGTTTAATGTTGAGAAAGAGCCAAAATTAGTACAAGCTAAACCGATAAAAGCCTTGGACAGCAAAAGAGCGCTGGAATATGCACGCTGTCATGATACGTTTTTTACTATATATTCAGTGTTTAAGCTCACATTCATTCCAACTCTCAACCTTTATGGATTTTCCCATCCTGATACTTTGTTCTCATTTCAGCAAAAAATACAATGGCACAAAAGTCAATAGAAAAGAATTCACTGAGTAGCTCATCTGTCCAGATTAAGCATGAGTGGAGAAGCAGAGAGGACGGCCATCATTGTTTCCTTCATTGACACTGAAAGCCTTATTCAGAAACCAAGGACTTTTTTGACAGACTGTCTTATTCCTCTGAGTGCTCCCCTCTTAGGACTAAAGTCAGTCTCACACAAAGAAAAGGGCTAAGCTGGAAAAGAACTTGCTTAGACAGCTACTGTATGAATTTGCTCACTTTTACACACTTACAGTCCAGTATCACTGAATTACATCCAGAGCAGTTAAGCAGTGTGGATTTTAACTGCGGATCTTAGTGTTTAAAACAGGAAATTGTGTCAGTAGATGCACAGAAAGTAAGAACATGGTCATTCATTGTTGGCCATAAAATATCTAAGATGTGTTTTGAGTGCTTCGGGATAGGTTAATTGGAAACTCTAAATTTCCCATAGGTGTGAATCTGTCTGTGTTAACCTGTCCAGGGTGTACCCTGCTTCTCCCCCAAGACAGCTGGGATAGGCTCCAGCCCCCCCCCATGGCCCTAAAAAGGATAAGCAGCAGAGAATTGATGGTATATGAATGACTGATATTGTGTTTAACACGATATAGAAAAAGAGATAAAAAAAAAAAAAAAAAAAAAAAAAAAAATACAGAATCGCATGTCTCACGGCGGTGGTTCTACTGTCAGGAGAGTACAAACAAGACTTTCTTCTGGTCCAGCAGTTTACTGATTTGGTTTCATCTTGGATGTTTCCTGCTGCAGCAAACTGTTTTAATTTTTTAAAGAAAGCCCCAAAATCCCACTGTGCACTACCTCCTCAGCTCAGCAGTATGCAGGCACTGGTTTAGACTTCAGGAGTTGGTAGAGACCGTGTGTGTGTGTGTGTGTGTGTGTGTGTGTGTGTGTGTGTGTGTGTGTATGGATGGATGGATGCAGACTTGCCACTCATTTGTTGCCAGATTTAAAGCTTTTAACTTTTGCCGAACATGAACATTACAAGTAACACTGTATAATGTTGGCCTAACATCACTCATCTGTTCAGTTGGGTTGAGATCTGGTCACTGAGAAGGCCAGAGTGTATGATTGATATAATATTCACATTCAGACCATTCAGAGGGCAAACATTACATCTCATGCCTATGAATGGGTCGTCATCATCATAAAAATGATTTGAGATAAATGTGATGAGTCAACTTTGTATTAATTTGCAGAGGCCATTCCCTGAAAAGGACAAGTGGTGTCAATCCATGCCAGCAGAAATGTGTAAATGAAACACAAGATCCCCTTTAGTGTGGGGGGTCAAGGGTTTAGCTTTTCATTTAATTTGTCAGGTGTGTTTAAAGAAGATGCCATTTCCCGATTATGATGCTGACACTAAATGGACCTTTTAAAGCTATAATATTATTATTTAATTAACGGACATTTAATTCTGTGTTTGCTTTGTCCAAGTCCCCAAATAAATTTCTGTCTCATGGCGTCTCCTTCCTATCTTTTAGGAGAGCGGTTCCATCTACCTCCAGTTCACCTGCTCCACATTGCTCCAGCTTGAGGTTATCTTCGAGGTGCTTGAAGAGTATGACTGGACCTCCTTCTCTGTAGTGACCACTCGTCACCATGGCTATGAGGACTTCCTGGCCATGGTGGAGGGTATGACCGATGGCTCTTTCATTGGTTGGGAAAGGAAGAGTGTGGTGATTCTTAATGTAACGGACGACCCCGGTGGGGCACGGACGAAACGACTGCTCAAGGACAATGAAGCCCAGGTAAGGCTGGAAACACAAATGTCATTTCCTGCTGTACACATCCATGAAAAAGGTTTCATTTATCTTATGGTGAATAAAAAGGAAAAAAAAAATACAAAAATATATTTAACGAAAGATATCTGTACCACCTGCCACTCATTTTGATGAGCTGCCAACCTTGAAATCACTTCTGTAGCCCGAGGCTCAGGTGGGGGAGATCTGTGAAGGCTCCACAAGCCTTGAAGAAGCAGATGGTGATCTCGCCCTCAAAAATGATATTTTCCTCTATTGTTAATGTAACCTCATGCTTTCAGCTTCTAGGTTCATGTTGAAAGTCACAACCTTCAATGGTCTTGCCCCTAGACAGATAAAATGTCTCACACACTATAAGGCTGTACTGTTCGCTTAGGCCTTCAGCAGTTTTAAAAGTGCATTGCAGTATGTGAGGAAGATTTTAGCTACATACACAGCAATGGAGAGGTCTAGATTCTTCATCTAAAATCATCAGCCTTGACATTTGCAAAATACACTTTTGAAGTGTTCACATACTGCGGGTTCTTTATTTAGCTAACTAGCCTTCAACCCTTTAGCGTTCTGCTCAACCAATTGGTAGCACATTTTCAGGCCCTATATCTAACTGAGGCTTTCACTGAAATTGACCTACCTTGTTGAGTCTTTTTTACCAATTGGTTTACATCTGCAATGCCAAAAAAATCCTCCAGAAGGCACTGTGAATGGAAACTGTTGGGTCTTCTTATACCTCTCCAAACCAGGAAGTCAGAAACAAAAAAAACATCCAACATATTTTGAGTGTTTTTGATGAAACTAAGATAGGAAGATATAATTTTTTGATATATGATAGTGTTAGAGGACTTACTAAACAGATGTATGTCACTTGACAGCATTAAAAAAAGTCAAATTAAATGTTTAATAATTTTTTTAAAAAGTGGTCAACCAAACGGTTGATTTGTCCCTTTTATGGTGCTAATGCTAACATAACCTAAATGTTATCAAAATGTATTATTTGCCATAAAGTCAGACCACTAGACCCATGTTTATCCATTGCTATTGATAAATCACATTAAGTGTTAGCACAGCAAGAATATGTTGAAATAATTTCCTCAGTAAGTAATTTTTGTAACTTTCTGAGTTAATATTAGTAAATATTGTAAAAATCAAGAACAACATGTGGAAATCACAAATATCATGGGGATCTACATTCTTCAGTGCTCCCCTCAGTAAAAAGGAACAGAAGCGACCTCTAAGGGGCCAAAGTTGTAAAAAACACTATGCAAACCCATAAAAGAACCTCAGAAACCAATGGCTCTCAAAAGGTTTCCACCTGGCTGTGTCTGAACCAAGTTAACAAGCCAGCATCTAGAGTTGGACAACCATGATTCAGCTCTCCAAGACCACAGAATAAATGCTATAGACCCCAACGACCAAAACCACAAGCAGATGTGCTTGATTTGCACTGTTTTTTTATTTATTTATTTTTTTAAACAAAAATGATTTTGCACAGTAGCATTCAATCAGAAGTGGCCTGAATGTGAGTATTTTGTGCTGTAGCACATTTTTCACATTTGCAGATTAGAAAACTATGTATTTTGTTGCTTGAGATAATACTTTCCTTTGATGGAGTGAAAACAGCAATGTTCATCTGCATGCTACTAGAAATAAACTGTATCCAATGCTCTGGATAGTTTTTGTTATTAATTTAAATTTAATTTGGCCTTTTATTGATTTTTTTTTCAACTGTATTATCTAATGTACTTGTATTTTCATGACATTTCATACTTTTACCATTAAGTGACATCTCAACCGTTTGGTAGAGATCAATATTTTAAAAACTACAGGGTCTATTGAAAAATAAATATTGATTGTGATTATTACTCACCCAAATCAATAAGAAATGCAAACATTGCTTTTTTTCTTGCTGTGTACCTCAAAGTGATGTTTGTAGTGCAAAACAGCTAAGGTGAAACAAAACATTGAAGATCTAAACTAAAGATGGGGAGGAAGCGATTTTTTTATTTTTTATTTTTTTTGCATTGTGCCATTTGGAGGTCTGATTAAAATCATTCACACTGAAAATCTGTGGTCAGCTTTTTAAATGGGATGTGATTTAATACTAGCAACACTAATACTATTTGCATGAGTGTACACACACTTAGTTAGAATTGTGTGCAGTGCATTAAATGATGAATATGTCCCGCATTCGTCTCCTTCAACGACAAATACTCAGCTTACTTGGACACATGCATGATCAACTTCCTGACTGTTTAGTATGGTTTTGTGTTGCTTTTAATTTTTTAACAGTGCATATATATTATCACCGGAGGGGATGTTTAGTCGTAATCAGGGACAGGGTAGAACACCACAAAAGCCATTAGGGCTTATGATTTTATTTTTTGTGCCCTTGATGGGTTATATACTTTACCTCAGGTGCAGGTAGATTACGAGCTGTGGGTGGCCATTTACCATTTATTATAGATAGTGTTTCTCAGAGCCAGATGTAGACTTGGCTTCCCCTCTTGAACTGGCCCAGGGTACAGTTTCCTTAGCCGTGCCCAGGCATCAAATACTGGTCATGGATGAATGGAACTGTGGGTTAAATGCACTTTATGATATGGACCACTATTGTGAGTAAACCTTTAGTCGATAACAGCCTAGTTTACTGATACCCAAACTAACTGATGAATAAACGTATGAATAATAAGTAAGTAAAATTTACCTGAAGCGAGGATACGTTTTTTTTTTTTGTACCTGTGGTTGTGCTTGTGTCACACAAAATGTAACAAAATTTCCTTTATGGGTATTTAGTTTAAATAATCTATGGGTCGAGTTATTCTTCTTGTCTTTTTATAAAAATGGTTTCACAGCGTTGTGTGACTGAGGCATTTACTTTTTCTGTGATTATGATTGATAGAAATGCCAATCATAATATTAGGCTTCATGTAAATGTAGCCAATATGACAATCACCCACTCACATCACAGTGACAGTTACTTTATGTGAGGAATGTCGAATTCATTTTACATCATGGGCCAAATTGGGCTCACTTTTTTCCTAAATGGACCAGACCACTGAAACTCATCTTTGAGTCAAAGCTACATCGTACAGCTTTGTCTACATGATAGAAAATGCTGCTGTAGTAGATGAGAAAACATTTTCAGCATGACTCTTATGCTGTACAAAATGTTTAGAATTATATGAAAAGTGCTGGTAGCTTATTGGCCAGCCTGCTCTGTATTAATAAAACAAAGCTTTTGTTAATTTACAAAACATGTCCTTTTTTACTATAGATTTGTATTATTATTTCTGTAGTAAAGAGTAAAACACTTTGCCATTTTTTTAATAAGAATAGCTGTAAAACATATTTTCACAAAGTTACATTTGATTAAAACAAAAGTCCAACATTGATGTCCCCAGGTGTTATGTTTGACACCCTCGCTTTCTGTAATTATAGCTGTGAAAGAATTTTTTTTATTTCATTACTCGCATACATAAACGTGTGCCATGATCATACAAGTAAAACATACCCAAAGAAAAAATGAGTTTTCTTCTATAAGCTGCAGAAGGACATTTTTCTAAACAGAAATCCAGATTAATCAGCTTTTTCCCCCAGATCAGCATATCAGCAATAACTATGAAGTTGAAACACTGGCCCAGAACTTAGTTCTTTGAACATTTGTGAAGAAGGCTAAAGCATCGAGCCGTTTAAAATTGGCCCTTCACTTACAGTAAAAGCCCTATTTTGGGTCGACTGAGGATATGCTATTCATTTACTGTGATATCCTGGGGGTCCACTCACACCCACCTACACAGCATCTCCACAGATACATAGGAGCTTCGTAGTGTAACTACAACCTTTAGCTATTGCAGCTCTGCATTACTCTGCTCTTTTCACAGCTGGGATCATCGCTTTGCTAACTTCTGCATTGCTACTGTTTTACTCACTGAAAGGCTCGTGCACACAGCTCAGTGCAGAGGCTATTTCCAAATTCACTTTATATAGTGCCAAATCACAAATATAATTACCTCAGGGCACTTTATATTGTAACATAAATACCCTGCAATAACACAGGGGAAATCCATATGAGCAAGCACTTTGGTGATAGAAGGAAAAACTCCCTCTTAACAGGAAGAAACCTTAGGGAGGGGTCAGGGAGGGGCGGGCATCTGCTGGCGACTGGTTGGGGTATGGAGGAGACAGGACAAAGACACACTGTGAAAGAGAGCCAGAGAGGGAAATTCTCCTTCCTTCATTTGGAAAAGCAACACATTCCTGTTATATATTAAGCTAAATATTATGTCTTGGTTTGCAAACTTGAGCAAAATAGATTTGAGGAATTAGTCTGGTCATGTAGTAGGAGTGATGTTGTGCATTACTTTCAACCTTGAACAACATAAAAGGCCATGAATGGACTGCTGTTAAACATAAGTTGAAGAGCATAAACATCACCTACAGATAACTACAGAAAAATTAGAACAGACATCTTCTGAGTTGACCTTAGCTGTGGTTTAACACATCTGATAGGGGGAAATTAGTTTCTGTTTACCCAAGGATTGTTTCTTCCCACCATACTTCTCGTCTCTCACTGTATCCGGTTCATACATATTGATTCCTTGCTCTCATCTTTTTTACTGTTGTCAACTTCAATGACTTTTTGTCAAAATAAAGTCCATCAAAGGGAGGAAGAAATGTAGACGGGATGAGTGGACCAAAGAAAAAGGATGAACATGAGTGAACATGATGTAATCTAATGAAAGTGAGACGAAATTTTGAACAGCAAAGTAGCAGCGAATGGCCTTTAGATCTTCACATGTACATATTCTGAGTTATTTTATTTATTTATTTGCTTTTTGAGGAGATGACTGTATGTTTGAGGAATATTTTTAGAAATTGTGACAAAGTGTTTGTCAGTGTTTTTCAAAGCAAAAGCACTGAAATGTTTTTATATCTATGAACACCTGGTCAGCATTTCACCAGATTTGTGAAATGAGGCTTCTTAGTTCTGACAGAACTGTCAATGGCTGCCATTCATTTTAAACTTGACATCTCTTTGTTGATGTTGTTCATTTGTTTGTTTCTGTTGGATTTAAAGGTATTTTAAGAGCTTAAACTGGATACACAAACCACCTCAGTGCTAAAATTCAGATGTCAGTAAACAGTCGCTCCCCAAACTCCCTTCTCCCATTTCCTTAGTAAAGTCACTTCCATCTCAGCAATAGTAAATACGAACAGGGCTGTAATGGAAAGTTTGGGATTGTCTCCAAGGTCATGCATCTTTTTTTTTTTCTCTCTCTCTTACTTTCACTGAAATGTTGCCCTCTGAGGATTGTGTTCCCCAGTCCCAGGGTCAGTATCATCTATCTAAATTTTTTATTTTCAAAACAAATATGTGAGTGCACGTCCTTGGAAAAAGTAGCTTACTCCTGTTTTTACTGTCTTTCAGGGTGTTTTAGAAGCAGCCCAGTTAGTTTTTGGCTCATAGATGGTTTTTTTCAGTCTCCTCCTCCTTTTTTTTTTTTTTTTTTTTTTTTTTGTTTCTTGCTGCAACTGATCTGGTCTCTTTTACTATCAGCAGTATATTCTAATACGTGTCAGTCTGTTTTGGATTAGATGGAACTAACGTCCCCTTTGTTTTAAAGAACACTATTAAATGGGGTGTGCTGCCAGCAGTGTTGGGCAAGTTACTTTGAAAAAGTAATTAATTACAGTTACTTTTTGAAGAAGTAACTAGTAACTGAGTTAGTAACTGCATTACAAGATTCTAAAAGTAATTAATAACTTGAAAAGTAACTAAGATAAGATAAGATAAGATTCCTTTATCAGTCCCACAAGGGGAAATTTCATGTTAAGGCTGCCGACCTATTGCACGCAATGGCGGCGCCATCTTACCCTCCAACCATACATACATTACCCAAAAACATCACATGGGGAAGACAGGTCAGAGAGGTATAACATGGAAAATGCACCACATGAGGAAAGATAAGGAGAAAAAGATAACTCCCCCCAGACTGAGCTCCAACAGGGAGATCAGTTTGAGAACAGAAAAAAACACCTCTGCACATGAAAAAACTCTTAATACACCAAAGAAACACATGACAAGCAGCAGGGATGGGTAAAGGGTGAGAGACAGTGTAGACAGTACATCTGGGCCTGCAGCATAAGCGCTGGTCTCCTTGATCCACCGTCAGCATCGGAGGGGAATAAGCGTGGAAGGCATTTGGAGGGGGAGGGGGGATGAGTGTACATCTGCATGTGTGTATATATGTATGTGTGTGCGTGTGTGTATGTGTCCAGAGGTCAGCTGAGACAGTGTCCTAAGCAGTGTTGGTCAAGTTACTTGAAAAAAGTAATCAGTAACTAATTACTGATTACACCCCCCAAAAAAGTAATCCCGTTACTTTACTGATTACTTATTTTCAAAAGTAATTAATTACTTAGTTACTTAGTTACTTAGTTACTTTTTAAAAACACGATTTACAACCTGAAGAGGTGATAAAGTGATAGATCTTTCAGCCCAATTCTACTTTTTCTACATAATCCATCATACAAAATGTAATCAAATGGAAAAGTCTCTTTTTTTAACTTGTTTTATCAGTTTTAATCTTTTAACTTTATGCATCAAGCAAAACATTTAATTATATGCAACATTCTCTGACTTGAATAAATTAGTTTAACATTTAAACCTATTTTCTACACATTCCAGCACATAAAATAAAATATTTTTTGTGTTTACACTCAGTCTTTCAAATAGATGCAAGTAAAACACAGCAGAAAATAAATAAAGTCAAAGACTCAGCGGTCCTGTTGCTCTATTTTCACCTGTAAAGCCGGAGCAGGGTAGGCGGAGGGTTACCCTGGTGCAGGTGTGCTGCGGTCAGTTGAAGAATCCGCACGAGTGTCTCTGTGAGTTTCCCATCACGTCGTAGCTACTCGGTGCTTGCTCGGAAGTTTAGGGGTTTTTTTCGCTGTAAAAAGAAGTTTTCTTCCCACGCACGATGGACGCTAATGTTTTTGTCACTTTTTATGGAATCAAACTCAAAGTAAGGTCAGTACTTCCACACTTTAAACGCTGCACGCTCATACTCTCTCCCGCACTCGATATATTATCCATTGTTGATCTGCACACAGCTGCTGTCACCAACGTCGCACTTGCTTACGTCACTGTCATGAGACATTCTCGCAAAAAAAATCACGGTTTTAGTAACGCAGTAACGCAGCGTTCCTACGGGAAAGTAACGGTAATCTAATTACCGATTTTGCAATAGTAATCCCTTACTTTACTCGTTACTTGAAAAAAGTAATCAGATTACAGTAACGCGTTACAAGTAACGCGTTACTGCCCATCTCTGGTCCTAAGTAAACAGTCTTCCAGCCAACCCAGGTGGCCTTGCATAGAATGGGAAGAACAGTCTAAACACAGTCGTTATCAGGGTGTTGTTGTTCAGCTCCAGCATTGAGGCCGCAGCTGGCGCCGAAGTGGTAGCCGCATGAAGTGATGGTGCTTTTTACTTTAGTGGGAACAACTCATGAGAATTTCAAAGCAGTTCTAACAGTCCAACACTGGTCTCTCAATCTCCCGTGGGAGAGCCGTGAGCTTCTCCATGATGTTATCAAACTTACGCTCTGTGATGTTGTCATTCTTGTGCTCAAAGAGCCGATTCTGAGAACTCACGACCACAGTGAGCTGCTCCAAGATGTGATCCAATTTGCACTCAGAGGTCTTATTCTGAGTATTCACGGCACCCGTAAGCTTCTCCAAGATCTTATCCGTGCTGCACTCAATGAGCCCATTTTGAGAACTCACGCAGCCTTGTGGGGGTTTGAACAGCCGGTTCCGCTTTCGTAATTCTTCGATAAGCCAGGGCCAAGCCAGCTCCGATCAGCAAGAACCCTGTTATCATGGTTCCGAATAGGTAGATATTTTCAGCGTCTTCAATCGACAGTCCCGCCAGGCACACGACCCTTCAGTTATGCCACCCGTCCATCGTTCATCCGGCAGGGAAAGTACCTCCAGGACACTCAGGCTCACCCAAGCCCAGACTTCTCGCTGAGAAAAGGGTGTCAATAGCATTCAGAGACCAGTTGATCAAATCCATAATTCCTCTTTTAGGTTTTAGAGAACAGACTGTGAGAGAGTGTTCCAGGGAAAATGTAATAAAAAAAAACACGGGACTAGACAAGGACACAAGAGGCTAAGCAGGGAAGCTAAGGGAGAGGAGGAGGAGGAGAAAAGTGTGACCGCCTTCGTCAAGAGCAAAAGAAGAAGTCGAAACTATTGCATTACTTAAAAAAAAAAAAAGTTTAACCCTCTGGGGTCCAGGGTATAAATTGGCCATTTTTGACTACTTTCGATGTTTCCTCTACATTTCACCTTTAAAAACTATTTGTTTGCCTTGTTTGGTATCATTCTTTTCAGCACAACCTCACGTGTCTGAATTTACAGTTTTGTTTTCATTTTGTGATACTGTATTAACACAATTCATCTAAAATCAGACAAAAAACATCAAATCCCAGTAGAATGTTTTATTTTTACTGTAACAACCACAAACATGTTTAATGAATCATATTTCATAACTTTAAATGCAAATATAAATGGTCAATTTTAAAATCCTATGCACAAGTTTTGCAAACAACAAAATTATTTGCAGCCATTTACCTTTTTTTACCCTTTTTTTTAAATAACCATTTCAAACTATTTACAGAACAATCAGGTGTTCTGCATTCAATAAGATGCCACACAAATTATTTGTGCCACTCCAAAAATAATTTCTGTCCACTATAAAGGAGAACATCACAGCCTGATACCTGCAGGTCTGACAGCAGCAGGTGTATCACTCCTGTTTCTACCTGGAGACAGCAGTCACCACACAAAACTATCCACAACACTACACACTAACTACACAAGACAACACATCACCTACACACTCCAAACACGCTAAACGTCACAAATCTCTCACATCTCAAAACTCCCTCTCTCACCATCGCTCCTAAAACGTCCCCCTCTTCCTAAACAACCAAATGTCATGTTGCCATATCATTTTTGATTGGTTGACATGGTGCATTTATCCACCAACACAAACGGGCTCTTTTTTGTTTGCTCATAAGCAGAGAGTGCTTGCTGCGCTGTCCTTAGACAGCAAATGTGATGAAAATATTAAGGAAAAAACGCATATATATTGTTTATCATGACTCTGGTTTTACATGGCCTATCTGCACAATTTAAAAACTGGCACCTTGTTGCTTTGTCATCTTGAAGCAGTCATGTGATTGGCTTACCACGACTACTATATTCTTCCTCAGCCAAACAGCAGCACTCATGCAATCGTTTTGCCCCCTAGCTCCAGGTGTTGTGCCAAAAAGTGATCATCTGCCAGACAGTGATTGCCGTTTTCAGATCTTATGCCAACAGGCTGCACAGTAATTAATTCTCCACTATAGTAGGATACTTCCTAACGGGCAGTGTTGCTCAGACCTTGTCACCACCATCACTGGGCTGTTTCCAAATGCTGCTAGTGGGACTTGCATAATCCTCCCAAAATGTTCAATTCTTTGGTGGATATCCAAAAGGTTACTGTCTCATAATGTCTCTGTAGTGGTTTTGTAGTGCAGGTTTAGTACTGAATGGCATTTACAAAATGGTAAAAAAGACTGAGTGTCCAGTGAAGTACTCTACACAAACACACCTGATGCTACAATTATTGATTAAATTAGGTTAATCTTTACTGTGATGGTTCATAAACAACATATTCCCACTGAGGCTTTTATTACTGCTCTTCCTGGCTCCTGGTCCCCCTCTTTTTCTTTTTTTCTTCTGCTTGTTTCCCTCGCTGTTTCTCTCATCATACATTAACATGTCTCGCAAGCAGATGGTATCTGCATGTGAACAATCTGTATATCTTTAGACCTGTAATTAAAATTTGCCTCCAGTGCTTCCGGAGCATTCCACCACTCCCAAACATAAATATACCTCGGTGACCTGCCTTTAATCTTTCATTTTTCTTTTTTGTTTTTGTGATCTTTGAAGCTGTAGTACTGCATGGGTTATTGTTCACCTCAAAGCCGGCACATTAACATAACACAGGCATAAGATGAGGATTTGTGTCTCAATGACTGGTAAGTGAGACGGCAGGCTTGCTGTTTTTCTTCTGCATGCCTAATCATTACAAACCAAGCAGTGCACGAACAGAATGCAACGTGCAATGCTATTTTTAACTTTTCATTTATTATTATAATTATAACTTTCAAGGAACCAAATTACACTGTACACAAGAGTAGCAAAAATATTTTTTAAAAAAGTCTAGAGGTGAGTTTTGACAAGTTTCTTGAAGGACTCCAGTGACGGGGCATTGCGAAGCTCATATATGAGAGAGTTCTGGAGGGTGGGGGCCACCACACTGAAGGCCCAAAGGTTCTGATGTTGGTGCGAGGTACAGAAAACAGAGAAGGACCAATGCATCCGAGACTGTGTGTATGGTTTGCAGCAGGTCAGAGAGATACTGAGGTGCCAGGGCATTGAGAGATTTGTAAGTAAGAAAAATCTTGTGAGTAATGTGTGACTTGACCAGGAACCAGAGGAGATATTGGTATTAAAGTGTTACACCACAACTCAGACCATCTTCTGAGTTAGTTTCAGTGATTTAAAAATCCAAGTTCACTGCTTCTGATAAGTTTATATTGGCCCCTCTCTGATGTTCTAAAGTCTGCAATAACATGGACATCAATAATCTCTAGGTGATGCCTCCATTGTTATGGATCTATATTAGCATTTAATGGATCTGACTTTACATTGGGAACGGACAGAGATCAAGGGCTGATTGAATTTGATCAGTCATTAGCATTTGACGCTAGTTTTAAACATATCATTTGCAAAAAAAGTTTGAAAGTAAGTCAGTTCAAAGCCCAGATCTCAACAGCTGTAGATCTTGATGTTTACAGTGACATATTAGCGTTTGTTCACCTATAACTCCACAACATCCCAGTGAGCTCGTTACACAGCTGCTGGACAAATGTACCCTCTGAACAGCAGTAAACTACCACATTTGACTGTCTAACTCAGCTATGAGGCCAATGCAGTGCCAAACAGTCTGTCAAGTAAAATCACCTTTGCAAACATTTGTAAAAGAATGGGCTCAATGGATTCAAGCGTAGTGCAAGAAGTCAGTTTGCAATAATATCCCTTACTGCTGATCATTGATTATCAAGGTGTGAAGAAATTCAGCAAAGTGGAAGTGCTCCTAAGACTCACACCAGCTCACTGGAAAGTTATCCATCATTTTCAGTCACGTGACCGACTCACTGCCCTGGCAGACAAAGCAGTGCTCCACCTTTAAGCATAAACAGTAGATAGTACTGCTGGAGTAAAGTAGGGATTTTTTCACCTCTCCTTTTCACCTCATGAAGAAAAACCACAAATTTTGGGAACTGTGATCCATATTCTGCCCATCAGCTTTATTTAAATCCCTGGCGATGTCTTTCCCAGAGCTGGAGTTTAGTGACATCTACAGGTATCTTCTAGAGATTTGCTGACTTTACCTGCTGCCAGGATGAAGTTTTCACAGTATGGACAGCTCCATGTATTTTTAATCTGGATGGGTAAATAATGCCACTATGTTGGAGGTGAAGAACAAGGAATTGTTCTTCATTTATTAGTAAAGTAAAGCACTACATAGCTATCTTAAACGGGCTACCACACGTAAATTTTAGTTTTGTTGACTTGGACATTTACAGTGTCATAACAGTAAAGCTGACAGAGTATCAATCCTACAGTTTAATGAGCCGTCGCTGACAGCCAGGGTTGCTGTGGAGAAGCAATGATTGGCGTGATGAGTGTATCTGATAGGACAGCAACTATCAGGCATTTTGGTCAAGTTTAAACTTGAAGACGTTCAAAGGATGGCTGCAGAGCAAAGGACCAGAGCACTGTTTTTGTCTGCCAGGTGGGCGTGTCCCAGTAGCTTTGACGTCACCTGGAAACTCTGGCTAGAGCGGGGTTGTTGAGGGACAGTGTTGTGCTGACTGGACAACCTAACTCCAAACCTCCTCTAGCATTAACAACAGCAGAAGCATTGTGTGCTGGGAGCTTTGTGTCAGGGCTTTTCATAGCTGGACAGTTCCTGTAGGTGTAATGTGTAGAATATCCAGTGCACAGTGAGAGTAAAGAATGGTAAGAGCAACTGAAAAACCTAAACAATGAGCTGAAACCTGTTAAAATGTTGTATTTAACACAGAGGATTGTTACCGTAACTGTTTCATAATAAATAAAAGTGCATTGGGTCCTGCTAAGGTAGATGAAAGCTGTTTTTTATAATGGAAACTTTGACTGCTGAGATTATTAGTACGTAGGTAAGTCGTGTAATTACTCATACTAGCACTGCCAAAAAATATGATTATATGTGTGTGTGTGTATATATATATATACGCCATATATATGGTGTAAATTCACTATTTTTGTAGGGGACTTTCACTTCGACCTGGATGTTGACGCAGTTAAGCTCTGTCATGATAAAATATGACGACCCACAGGGATCTAAATGAAATGTTCTCTTCCAAAATGAGATGTCCAACATTTGAAAAATGAGTCACCTGTGCTAACAAAGTGATTGATGGGAGAAAATTATAACAAATTACATATTTTTGTGAGGGATGACAGCAAGCAGGGAAGCCAACTTCTTCCTTAGAAATCAGAGGAGGAGAACACTTTTAATTTCAGAGAAAGAGTGATAAAATTCGAGCTTGCAGATGCCATATGAAGGCTAAATATATGCTGACTGTTCAGAGGATGTGATTGATAGAGACTGAGTGTGAGCATGGACCTCATGCCGACTTTGATCCCATTTGCTGTCAACTGGGTAGGAGGGATCAGCGTCATCTCGCCATCCTCGGCGGTGAATGTGCAGCATGTGGCAGGATCCACACACTACTCGCCTGCTGCTCTCCCTGTGTGTTAGTAAAGCATTTCACATTTTGGTTTTGGCTAATTTCAGTTTTATAACCTCTTCAATTGTCTTACAAAACTGTGGCGCAAATTCTCCCAAAGTGCTTCCTGAGTAATCATCTGAAGTGCCCTCATCAACCACACACACAGCTGCTGTCCTCCGTCTCGCACTCCTCGAGTTTTGTGTTTTCTTACTCTCACTTTGTCTCTTTAATGTTGCCCCCCCTCCATTCAATTCCCCCTTTTTAATAATGTATGAAGAGAAAATGCAAGCAGGCATCATTTTTCAAGTGCAGTTCACTGTGTTCTGAAAAAATAAAGTGAAGTATGAATGTGTAAGTGTACCAAGTGCCTTGATTTATATTTGAATATAATCTATTTTAGTAAAGAAATCATGAAAGTGTATTATAGGACCACGCAGCAAGAAATGGGGAGGAAGAAAAATCTTTTTTTTCTGCCTCTTCTTTTCTCTTCCTTCTCTCATCCACCCACTGCAGTAACTGTCTTCCTCTTTTTCTCTTCCTCCAGGTCCGCCTTCTGTACTGCTCCCTGGAAGAGGCTGAGCTCATTTTCCGGGCAGCTTGGGCAGCGGGTCAGGCCGGGCCCAGCCATATGTGGTTTGCTGTGGGACCAGCCCTATCCGGGTTGGGTCTGGAGGGGCTTCCAAAGGCTTTGTTTGCCATCCGGCCACAGGGGTGGAGGGATGAGCCACGCAGGTACGAACCCAGGATTTAAAATATCAGGGGTTCACAGGCTGCGGGGGCTTCAAACAGGGCTTCTGCGGGTTCAATGAATCTGTGGATAAGGTTAAATGTGTTGCATTTGACTCTTAAGTGTTCTCATCCATGTCTGGCTCTGTAATACTAAAACACACAGCATACTTGCTGAAAGACAAATCTCTATGGGAATCATTGGCATGCCCTTAAACAGCCCTCATCATTAATTCATAAAGTTCAAATCTTAGCCAGTTTTAATTACTACTAATGATCTCCCGAGCCCCTCCTGTTTGTTGTCCATCTGCTATTGGCCATATAATCCATAAATATGTCATTTCCACTGCTATGTCGATGACACACAGCTCTACCTGGCATAGTTTGGCTTTGATTCATGTAAAACCAGGTCAGAACAGTACAAGATATTAATTTGTGTCAACTCTTCAACTGTTATGTGAAGTGCTAACACAAAGCCTGATTAAAGTCTTCTTTCACCCTCCATGGTGAAAGAAAAATTGACAAGACACTGAAGCCACATAAGGATGTGTCATATTTGTTGACAATGCTACTAGCTCAACCTAGTACCTGATTTGCATACTGAGATTTGATCAGATACTCCACTGAATCAAAGTAATTTGTATGCCTCTTATTACCAATGCCTCATGATTACATGACATTATCCAGACAACCCTTTTTAGAAACAGAATGAAAGTGAACACCAGATGCAGTGAGATCTGTCATATCCACTACACACCGGACACCAGACATCCATGCACTTTGTTTTGTGGGCTTGATCTGATTGGTCAGTCACAGTCTTTGAAGAAAGGAAAAAGAAAAATACATTTTATTATGTCTGGAAAATTAAAGATGGATAGTAATATTTTAAGGCTTTTACAGAGACCTGAATTTTACCTAACTTCAGTCATAGAGTCATGTTTACTCTTTTCTGTTTATTAGAGATCTAAAATACATCTAAATGGTAAACAACCACTGCGACTAAAATTGAATTAAATCTGGTTTGAAAGTGAAATTTAATAGATGTTTCAATTCTGTGTGAAATTGTTGTGATCTGCTGCACAACACTGACTCCAGATACACAGATTAATATTAAGCCTCAGTTGAAACCTATTGTCCCTATCCTGTTGGGGCTGTCCGTTAGTTGATGGAGTAGTGCTGGTTTACAACAAGAATAATCAAGAGGAGTGTTGACGAGGATGAAATGTCCTTTCAAACAAATTTTGATTAAAAAAAAAAAACAGCCTTTTTTTCCATACAGCTTTCCAATGACCTGAAAAGATGTCTTGTTTTTTTAATCTCAACATGTGGATATCCACCTGGATCTATGTTTTTATATTCGCAGTAAAACTTTAACATTTATGGTCTGCTCAGTTTGATGCTTTTTACGTGTTGCAGTGGAACAAGTGCAAAGCTTCACTCACGTAAAAAATTCTAGGTTTTTTTCTGTTTTATAACACATCCCATTCTAAGAGCATTCATGTCTATACTCTGTGAAAAACCTTTATTTTTGGTGTAATATGATTTTCCAAGCAGCTCATATGTGAAAATCCCCAAATCAGTAAAACCTTGAGTAAAATGACAAAATTGCTCAAATGTTAAAGCACATCAATTAGTGCTGCTACTGTACTGCTGATCCTTGTTAAAATGTTACATTTCTTTAATTAGGAATCTGTAGCTAAAGACTTTTACCTCATTTTGTGATCCTATATAAAGTATATGTTATGTTTCAGCAGACTGCTTCTAGTGCTGAAACTTTATGCATTATCAATTTTGTAGTTTCTTTTCTCTCTGCTGAATTGAGAATTCATTGAGTTTTTCTGTACGAAGCCTTGAAGATGGAGAAACCTTATGATTAAAAAATACATGAGAAGATAAATATTCTTCTCTTCATCCCTGAAAAGCACACTTTTTGCACATGAGTACACAGTTTAATTTTACAACCACCTGCATGTTCATCAATCAAAAAAAATCAATCAAAATTTATTTATATAGCACATTTTTTAGACCGAGGTACACCAAAGTGCTTTCCAGTAAAATCGCAGTACAAATAAAATCACAATAAAATATAAATTACAAATATATAAAATATAAGATAATTACATAATCTAAATACAGAGCCAGATGTAAATTACCCTAATTCGCCTTAAATGCCAGATCAAACAAATACGTTTTTAAACGTGATTTAAAAGACTGAATGGAATCTGACGCGTGAATATGAAGAGGGAGAGTATTCCATAGCCTGGGTGCAGCAACGGCAAAGGCACGGTCTCCTCTGGTCTTCAGCCGAGACCTAGGTTGCACCAAGAGCAGTTGGCCCGATGATCTTAGTGCTCTCTGAGGGCTGTACAGACAGAGGAGATCAGCTAAGTAGTCAGGTGCCATATTGTTTAAAATTTTATAAGTAAACAATAGAATTTTAAAATCAATTCGATATTTGATAGGAAGCCAGTGTAAATTTTTCAGAACAGGGGTGATAGAGTCAAACTTTCTAGTGCCGGTCAAGAGACGTGCTGCGGCATTCTGGACCAGCTGCAGACGCTGCAGAAGAGAAGATTGTAGACCCAAGTAGAGTGAGTTACAATAGTCCAGTCTTGACGTAATGAAAGCATGAATGAGTTTCTCCATATCTTTGTGTGGTATGTAGGGTTTAGCCTTAGAGATTAGGCGTAGTTGATGAAAGCTAGTTTTTACCACAGTAGAGACCTGTTTGTCAAATTTGAAGGAACTATCCATGAAAACTCCAAGATTCCTGGCAGTATCAGTAAGGTAGTTAGCAACAGGCCCCAATGTGCCAGTCAATTGTCCCAGAGGCATATTTCGGTCAAAAACAATAATTTCTGTCTTCTTTCCATTTAAAGTAAGAAAGTTACGTGATAACCAGTCCTTGACATCACTCAGACAGTCAAACAGAGGATGTGGTGAGGATAAAGCATCCCCAGTCAGGTGAAGGTAGATTTGAATATCATCAGCGTAACAGTGAAAAGAGACATTGTGTTTTTCAAAAATGATGATGATTCATGATGCACTCTCTGTAAGAATGACCTGATCTCTTCACTGGGATCATAACATTTACATCCAATCTAATCGAAATAAATTGACCGAGTGTATCCAGGTGAAAGATACAATTCTCTATTGATTTTTCTTTATTACCTTTAAACTCATGTCTGCCGCACCTCATAATGTGAAATGTGTGGTGGTTCTAACTCTTTATATAGTTCAATTATGCAAATATAAAATTTAGTTGCAACATAAATCCAAACAAGGTCAAAGAGATTTCCCTGGATACAAAACATTTTACACAACATGACGACACAGCCTTCAATGTGATTCCATATATCACCTGGAGAATGTTCACTTCACTCGCCATCTTTCTACCTTCACTGTCTACCAGTCATCTTGGCTCCTGTGAAATCCAGGATCCTTTTCTACCTTTTCAGTCAGTTTTTTTAATGTATCGTGTCACTGTCCTTGTAAAATGTACGCCCAGACTAGAAGGACAGTCCAAGTGAGCAGTTCACTTGTCACCACTTCCAGTGGCAGAGTTCATACTGAAACAGGTGCTGCATCCCAAGAACGTGGCTACATATGTTATAAGATGTACATGGAGTGGCTATTCTGACTGTCTAAATCCTATTAATCCATTCTCCAACATAAAGATTACAATGTAGAACGAATGTTTATAATTTCATTTCAACTAGTTACCACACATATTGCACTACAGTTACAGAGTTGAAAAGACAAGTGCATTAAGTTAAGGTTAACATGCACTTCACTCATATACACATGGCGAGGCTGCCATATCGGCCAGCACCAGTAGGGAGTAGATGAAGTGTCTTGCCCAAGGACACAACGACAGAGACTGTCCGAGCCGTGGCTCGAACCGGCGACCTTCCAATTACAAGGCGAACTCCCAACTCTTGAGCCACGATCAAGATTTACATTAAATATTGAAAACAGCTCCATACTAAACGAAGCCCATCTTCCTTGATATCTAGTGTGAGGTTTCTACCTGGATGGAGTGAGCAATCATCATGGTTTCCGCTCAGTGATTAGTAATTGAAGCCTGGAGCTGAGTGTTTACACTGTTGCCATGTTTCAATTATTGGATGCACTATATATGTCTTCTCCAGTTGTATATGGAATGAATCTGAAAAATAACCCCGTCACTATATCGGTGTTTATGCGTTTGATACTTTTGAGTGTTTTCCACACTTCTGCTGCTGCTTATGATGGATATTTCATAGAGCTTTTCTAAATACCAAAAGTATTATTTGATAATCCATTCAACAAAGAAATGTTATCATTGTACAACTCGCAAATCATGTAATTCATGGCCACAAAAAGCGCTGTCACTGTAGCTATGATATGGTTGACATTGCTGCAAAATTTAGAAAATTTAAACCCAAAAAAGAGATGACAGAAATGCAAAAATGGAGGACGTAAAAATCCTAATGACTGGGATGTGAGCAGAAGACCAACTGCACTGTCATTCTGTATTAGTCACAAAGGAATTTATTATATCAGCGCTGACAAGCAACTTAGGAAAATTATAAAAGTACTAAGAGGCTGTGAAGTACAGAGAAAGAGCAGCCACTGGCCCTGTGAAGGGTTCACTTCAAAGGGTGAGCCACAAAAGGATTTGTGGCTATTGTACGGATACTGAAGTTGTAAATTCTGTGAACTGTCCTTGATAACATTCTTGACTTTACATTAGCTCATCACAGCAACCTGTTTCACAGAAACCAAGAGCCGGACACTTTAGAGGTCATCCATCCTTCCAATTCAGGGTCGCAGGGAGCTGAAGCCTATCATATAGCAATGGGCAAGAGGCAGTGACTAGACAGGTCACCAGTCCATTACAGGGCTAACACAGAGAGCCAGTCATCCAAGGCCACCAATCACTAGTTAACTTAACTTGACATTTTTTGAATTGTGAGAGAAAGCCAGACTACGAGGAGAGAATCCACCCAGTCAGTGGGACAACTCCACACAGAAAGGCCCCAGCTGCTGTGAGGTGATGGTGTTAACCACTGCAACCTCTGCTGCCCTCAAAGGAGATGTATTGTTTTAAAATAATGTGTATTCCACATGTCACAGAGAAATACATTATTGCAGTCGGCACATGGACAAAAACTGTTGCTGGTTCAAAGCATTAAAAAAAATGTTAATTCTGAAATACAGTATGTCTCATAGATGAGAAGATTGTTTATGATATTTAACAGACCAGTGGGTGATTATTAAAGCCTACATTCTTTACCCCCCATGAGTGTGTTAGCCCCGAAAGGTCTAAAGCCATGACTCTCTGTTAGAGACGCGTACAGCTGGAGACTGTTGAGTAGTCACTCTTATACTTGTTTGAACTGTGCTTGAAATTTTCTGCCTCAGGTGCATGCATAATCAGTTCATGGTAATGTAAAGTCTATGTTGGCAAGTTTCTGTGGTCATATAAAAAATGAGCAGGCCGAGGCCCTAAGTCTTACAAAACTCACATCACAGGGTCATGGGAAGTTCAGGATGTGGAAAGTAAAATGAAGACCTGACCTAAAACATCGATAATAACTGCATATCAAAAATCTGACCCTGTCTTGAGGAAAAACAGGTTTTTAATGCAAATCATTTAAAAAAAAAAATAGCATAATAATAGAAAGTTAACACTTGGACCACATTAAAATTTTTAAACATATTTAAATCGTTAAAGAAAGAGTGATGGCTACAAAACTGTCCTGCTCACCAGCTTTTTTAAAGTGGTAATTTGCAGAATTATGGAAATGCTTTATGAAGCTGGCAGCATTCACATTTCGTGCTCAATTGGTAGAAGGCCTTGTCATCAAGACTAGAACAAGATGTACTGTTTATTTTACATAATATGTTGATGCATGCTCAATCATCCAGGTAAGGAACTCCCAAAAAGTTGATTCTGTTCATTTGGATGTAACATTTTCAGTAGGAGAAACGTTTCATCACTCTTTAAGTGACTTGTTCAGTCTGAAGTAGTCTTCATCAACTTTTGGGGATTTTCCATAATAAATAACAGCATTCTGTGTGATAGGATGTAAGACGTGGCAGTTGTTGTTTTTTAATGCAAGTTACAAATCAGTGTTGACTTTACAGCCACATTAAAAGCTGTGCCTTTTGCTGCAGGAAAGCTTCCAGCAGATCAAAGTCTGATCTATTATTAAATTTTCCTTAGACAAAGAGCGAGTCTGCTAATACTTATTAAGTCAAACTGAGAATACTTGACACACAAATAAATTTAGAAACTGGATATTCAGTTTTTTTATTGAAGTTGTGCTTGGATTGGCTTGTTATCAGCTGTTTTATTATGCCTTTCTGTCACTAGGACATTCATCAGCTGCTTGACTACAAACTGACTTACAATGTCCAGAGTGACATCCAAGCACATTTATAAAGTAGCCTTTATAACACTGCTTACCTCATTAAAGTTACGATCTCTATGATTCTACTGGAATTCAAGCTATGTAGGAGTAGAAAGATTTCCACTAGATGTAGGTTAGACACTTCAGACACCAAAAACAGAAATGCAGAGCTAAACAACGGCACTAAATGGCTACATTCCTTTGCCAAGGATGAAAATTCCCTTCATATGATGAGTGAACTGAGTGTGATAGTTGTGATAGTTTTCTGAGACCATCAAACAGGCTTATATTTTTTTTCTATTTCAGTGTATTTAAATAAGAAAAAAACCAGCACCTCTTGCTTGAACATGTGCAAAAGGATTCTAGAAGTTGAAATTTAAAAAAAAAAGAGTTCTTTATTATTTTGGAAGGTGTATATTTTCTCATGTCTACCTGATAAATATGTCATGGAATAATCTCTTTTGCCCTGGTAGCTTGATCTAATGTAATTCAATTAATCTGCAAAAGACTAAGAAACGAAATCTTTTCTGGTATGAGTAATATTTGTACACAATATAGGGTGGAGAAAGCAAATAAGTAAATAAAGTAAATAAAATAATCAAATAAATCTACTTAGTTATATTAGTCCAGTGGGATTACAATGGGTCATCAGGGAGGCTAATCATCTAGAGACAACCTGAACTGAATATTAAATGGTCAAATCAGCACAACTGTTTCCCACAATACTGAAAAAAACTGTACACATTCCAGCTTACCTAGTGGAGGAGTCATCTATTTTGTGAATTCACATTCATTATTTCAGGTTGTCATATGCATTTGAGTAGTTTTTCAAGCTTAAATCTCTGTCCTCTCCAGTATCTGTGCATTTCCTGGGACCCCATCAGGTAAAAAAAAAAGACCTTTAAAACGAATCTAGTCTCTCGGTCTCATGTTGTTCTCTTTGTAATCCTACAGGCGTATTGCCAAAGGTGTTTCTGTCCTCACCCATGGGGCAATGGCTCTGCGGAGGGACCAGGGAGCCACCAGCCGAGCGCAGTACGCTGGCAACTGTCAGAGCGACGGCAACCAGACCCATCGAGTGCCAGACAGAATCAAGTAAGTGGCAGGAAGCGCGAGGGACAGAGGGTGACTTTGAAGTTTGCTGTATGTGAGAATCTAATGTGACTGGCATCAGAGTGAACAAGCAAACAGTGCAACGGCATGGAAAGGCAAATAGTTGCCAACAGTTTTAATCAAATGTCCTCATTCAAAGCAAACCCAGAGAGCTGAGTCATTCTGGCCTGAAAACAGCTGCTTTGTTTTTATAGCAACATTTTACAGATGGATAAACTCCACATAGAAAATCCATGTTTTCACTGCTGGTTTCATTCTGCATTTGTTAATGCTAAAGATTTACTTCGCAAATCAGCCACAACATTAAAAACACTGACAAGTGAAGTGAATAATATTGATCATCTCATTACAATGCAATATGCTGCTGGGAAATCTTTGGCCCTGGCATTCATACTACTTTGACACATAAGATCTGTCTAATTGTCTGTTAGAGCTCAAGGACACTCATTCCAAAGACCACTCACTGACACTGGTGCCAGCAGCCTCCCCCAGCACGACAATGTGCACTGTCACACTACCAGAGCCACTGAGAAATAGCTCAGGGAACAGCACGAAGAACCCAAGGCATTTAGACGGCGTCCAAACTACCCAGAACCCAAAACCGATCAGGACCCGCCAAAATAAGACCAATCCACAGAGGCCCCAGACCGCAGCCCACACGACCCACAGGACTTGCTGACACTGTCACAGTGCCAAAAATCACAAGACACCCCCATGGATCATTTACCCATGCCCCAAAGAGTCAAAGGCTGACCTATTAGGTCTTTTAGTTTAGTGACTGATTGGAGTGCATTGCAATCATGCTGTCAAGCAAACATTGTTTTTGCTTTGCATTGACCATTAAATTGCATAATGAAGGAACGTGCAAATAGTTGACTGATTTAGCAACTGTGCAACATCGTTCTCAGTCTTAGTCCATTAGTGCTCCTTTATTCTGTATGACTGAATTGATGCAGTTGTTTATTTAAAAACGGGCTGTTTGTTTCAAGACAAAACTTAAATATGTGAGAGCTTCACTAATGTAAGAAAACAATTGATAGATTTGTGGGGAGTATTTTGAGTTGTGCACTGCTGATGTTGAAACTACTGCTTGGTGCTTAAAACACCAGCTAATAATGATATTAAAATACTGAAAACCTTTTCAGATGCTTTTAAAAGTCTGTTTATATGCAGATTAAAACCTAATATATTTTCTCCAGTGTTTAGTGGAAAGTCTTGACTCAGACTCAAGTTCGTTAAGTTCAGTCAGATGACTTCCATTTGAAATGGTTCATTACAGCAGCAGAGTATAGTTAGTTTGGTAGTTATAGAGAGTTTGGTTTATCACACGCAGATATGTTACAAATAACATTTGAGTGTGATGGTGGACGCTGATTGATGTCAGGCAGCAGATGCAGGGCAGCAGTAATACTTACATGTCCGATGGAGGAGGAGGAATGTTTTCAGCTTACACAGACTGCCATATTGATGTCTGTTTGGTATATTTTGTGAGGAGAGTGAGGTGTAGTATTGTACCCTGTGTCACACAAATGGCTGCATTTCTAGTTTGACTGTGAATATACTGACATTAGGTGCAATGGATGAGTTGACAAACTGGTTATAACCAAATTTACCATTTGCATTTAGGACAGTTTGCCCTTCACAATCAGGGAGACTTTAAATATGTGAAGCAAAGAAATAAAATAGCAGAAGTCCAACTTTTAACTACAAGCTTGTTTGACTGCTCCTGCTCTTTGGCACAGTTCCCTCTGGGAACTGTGTGGTGGAGTTGGGTTTTACTCTCAGCTGTGTCAGAGCTACAGAAACTGTCTGGTAACTACTGCTACTGTATGCTTGTTAATTGTGTGCAGCTGTATTGCATTCACAAATTAACTGCTATTAACTGTAACACTTAAAGACCTTCTCCATCTGTATAGTGTTCTTTCAAGGGCACAGACCATCATTTTGACCCTTACCATCTTTTACAACGTGGAGTTCCAGATGGTTCCATCTTTATAATGCCAAAAGAAAGTCATTTGTTCCGTCGGCTATTGGTTTTTAAACAGATTTTGAACATTTCCCCTCAAGGTTTATATACTGTTGTACACTTGGATCTAGTATTGTTTGTGGATGGATGAATGGGTGGATGGATGGTGTTGGTATGCTGTCTGCAAAGCCAAAGTCCCCAGAGTGCATTTAAATTGCATGCTAATCAAGACGAGTGAAATATATGCATGGAAAGCAGTTGGTGTAGTCATAAGTACAAAAACAATGTATTAATATTGTGTAAGTATTGAGCGAGAATACTAAATGAGTTGTGGCTGTGTCTTCATCACCAGCTGTTTCTCATATCTCGTGCCTCTGTCACAGCAAAATGTGTTGCTGGTATTAAATACTCCAAAGTTCATTTTTGGATAGTTTGTAAAAAAAAAAATTTTTATTATATTTTTTTTTCTCAACGCTGTAAAACTGCAAAAGATGCAGTTACAAACATTTACAGGTGTTTGAGATCAAAATGATGGTAACAATGGAATTTGTGACTCTGACACTTTGAGAATGGGTTTGTTTGTGGCTACCATTTTTAAGCTTTGAATTAGCATCATGGCATCAGGCATCTTGGGTTTTGTCCCCAGTGATGACTTTAATGGGTGCATTATTAAGTCATCAATTAATACTTGTTGGCTTACTGCAGATGCACTGAGCAGAAATAGCTCAGTGAAGGCATCTTGGTAGCAATACTTATACTGTTAACTGCACAGGAAGTCATATTTGTCAGATAATGTTTTAAAAGAAACACAGAAACACTGGATAGGCTCCAGTTCAACAACTCAAAATAGCTAAGCTGTTTATTTGTCCTGTGAAGTTGGGCATTTTTTCATGGACATTTACAGGAAACAACCTTTGCACCCAGCCACTAGTGGTCACTGGAGGAATGACAGTTTTGACACTTCTGAGTTTGCAGGTACAGGTGTCAAGGGGGGTATTAACCCCACCACTTTACTCCCACATTCTGTTTTTTTTTTTATATTTGTAACTGCCCATACGAGTTATCATCAATCCAGGTGGTAGCACAGAGCTTTGTAAGCCTTGTGCTCCTTGAGCAAGAAAATGAACTGACAAGTGAACAAAACAAAACAATTCTGCCACATTAACCCAGTGAAACACGAGGCAGGTTTAAGGAGAGACTCAACAATAAGTCTAAATTACAATACTTAACCACAAGAAAGAAAAAGCAGTTGTAGTTTGTACGTATATGACAGATTGATGACAATATCAGGGAAATCTTGCCTGCACAGACGAGCAGATCAACTGCAGATTGATGGTTACCACAGGTTGCCTGCCTGCACTCTTTAATGAAGTGAGCAGGTTCATTTTAAACTCGGCAAAACATTTCATGCCCTTCAGAATCTTGCTCTCCATCAGCAGCAGGGCTGTCTGTCACGCTGACGGGCGCAGAGGCTCATGGGACTCTCATCGAGTGGCAGTGATAGTCCTCGCTACAGCTGCATGAACGACACCTGTAACACATGAAGAGTTTTCCCCCCCCCGGGGAGATATACACCTTTCCAAAAATATCTCTGCTCTGACTGAAGTGGCACTGCGAAATAAAACGTAACCTGTTTTTAGCTGCTGTGTGGCCTTATTCACATGCAAACAACTTGGGAACACTTAATTGTGAATTAATAGTAATATATGAAAAGCCCACTGGAAATCTTGAAAGCTCAACTTGTCATTCATGGTTCAGGATTTAAACCATGAAATAAATTCATGCTATCTATGTTTTTATACAGAAGGAACCCTTAGCTTTGGGCTTATTAATGGATCTGCACAGCCAAGGTAGGGGAGGGGCTAATTGCATTAAGAGATTTGATTGGGCAATCCAGTGTCGGTAATGAAAATGATCGAATGGGCTGCTGTCAGCATTTGTACGACAGCTGCACAGGGGCCCTTAAAGCCAGCCCATTGGCCCAAAAGTGTGTCAGCCCACTGGGAAAACGGTATGCCAGATTCCCACTCCATGCATAAATTTCTTCTGTGTGGCTGCTGCATTCAGCCAACTCTCATCCTATGAAAAATCAGGTGGGGAAAAAGGATGTTTTTGAGCCGTTTTGCTTCATAACAATCTCCATTAGTCAGTCTTTCTACTCTTTGTTACTGACAAGTGAGTAAAACACATAATACACAACTATTGCTACAGAGCTGTGTTCATCCAAAAAAGTGAACAACCAGCTGCTTGTGTAGACAGACTTTGCCACACAAATATCAGGATGTGGAGAAAGAAGAAAAGGAGGGGACTGAAAGAAAGGGAACGTGTGAGATGGAAGTTTGGCAGGCAGAGCTGGAAGAGAGTCGAGAGGACGGATGGATGAGGGAAGAGAGAGAGAGTAAATTGAAGATGTAGATGACAGCAGACAAAGGCAGCGATAACGACGATGAGATGATGGTGATTTGGCTGTCTGCTTGGAAATCATTTTGCAGCTTCCAGCCATCAGATTGCAAACAACAGCAGCAGTGCAGAATGCGAACACGTACAGCACAACAGATCGAGCCATAACAATGACATTCAGTCAGTGCTGTAAACTCACTGGAATACAAAACTTATAAAAAGTTGAAATAAACTACATTTCAAAACATGCCGTGACAAGCAAGACTTTAGCTTTTATTCAAAGATGCGCATTTGTGATAAAGAGTATTAACAATGTCAAAAGATTTGTTTTTCAGCAACTTGAATTTATTCAGCTACAAAGGATTCCAAAAGTAAAAAAAATGGGTAAAAAAATGCCATTTTATTGTCAAACCACCTGCATGAATTTGACTTTAAGAGTTTTATCTGGACAGTCGTTGCACTACATTGGTGTAATCCATTAGGGGTCCATACAGAGCATTCAGATAAATGACAGCAAAGTGGACTTTCCTGGTAAAGTGGTTTGTGACATTTCTGTTAACGCTACAAGCCAAAAGATTCAGTTTACTTGATACCAAAGACTCTATGAAAGACTGTCTGAAATGTTAACCCTGTGCAGTCTTTCAACGCGGGTCGACCCTGCCTGTTGCAAAAAAAGTAACATCCCTGTCAAGGCAAACTGGAAGATAAGGAAAGGCATCTATGAGCTTGTGGGTACTTTGTGATTACTCCTGTATATGCATGCAATCAGGTGCACCCTTCACTCATCACTTCTGGCAACATCCAAAATGATCAAGTCGAGACATGTTTGTGGGTAAATTGTTGCTTCTCAACAGGATGATGATTCCAAAGTGCACATCTTACATCATTTACTTCACACATTCCTGAGAAAAAATTGCATCAACAGCCAAGAATTTCTACATTTTTAGTTTTTTTTTTTCTTCTGATAATTTTGACAAAGGATGCAATTTTTGGAAAAAGCTACCTCTGAGGATTGCAAACCAGTTTTCTTTAGATCACATGGAGCATGGAGGGCCAGCCAGGGTCCTGCTGAGCTAGTGTTTGGCTGGAGTGCAGCATTCCCTACTAACAGTGGGAAGTTACACAATTGTTCAGCCTGATGCCCCGTTTAACAATGTTTTTATTGTTATTTTTATTTCTTAATCTATTAAAATGTTAAAATTTGAGAAGATACTGACAAAGCAGATGCAATTAAACAGAAAGTGTGATGAGTAACTTTAACAGCACGATGGGGAGAACAAGTCATGTGTGAAATGCCAAGAAAACAATCTAGTATAGATTGTTTCCATTCATTTATTCACTGATTTATTGTCCCGACTAGGAAATTAGTTTTACAGAAAGGTCTCAAGAAATCGTCCATATATATATATTTTACAAAAATAAAAACAATACTAAATCATAAGACATAGTCCTGCAGTTATAAAAAACACATGACGGTAGGGTTCAGATTTAACATAAACTGATTTAACAAGTGGATGGGGAACAAAGTCTTTTTGGTCTTATTACACTTACTCATGGTGTTCTGTATCTGCAGCCTGAAGGAAGCAGCTGGGTGGGTCTGGCTCTGTGACTCTCCTCAGTCGCTCGGGTCTTTCTACCTGCAGCTCATATATTGCAGGTAGTGGATTCTGTGGGAGGCCTGTTACTTTGCTGCCTGTTGTGCTATCTTTGGTTCTAACATTTCCAAACCGAGCAATAGAGTCATCATTTCTCTACCTACATTAAATATGTGCAACTTACTCAATAATTACAGGCATTGATAGCGATTCTTGACAACTGCCTCCAGATTGGCATCAAATTATTATCAATGACCAATTCAAAGTATTTATATTATAAGATGTTCCACCGATTCAATATATCTACACTTCATATTGGTCTTCAATCGGGGGTGAGAGAACTTTTTGAACTTGATAACCATGTCCTTGGTGTTCTCAGTGTTTAGCCGTAGGTGGGTTTGGTCTCCACCACCGGCCGATGTTTATCTACATCAGTATTAAGCGTGATGATGAATGTGTTGTCTGCAGTTGTTGCTATTTCGAATAATAAAGAATAAAAACACTCAACACATTTTGGGTTAGAATATTTGGCTGATGGGAGTTTTCTAGTCTACTGTGAGTCCCTAAGCCCTCAAGGTGTGTCAAAAGGAGGTGAAGTAAAGTGATGCAAGCATCTTCTGCCCCCTCTCTTTGCTCAGCCTCAGCAGCTGTTGTTATAGTGCCTGACCATTGTACAGTCTTCTACTGCTGTGTCTGTTTTAAAGATACAGTACTGAGAAAATGCACCTGCAGGCTATGGGTTTGTTAATCAATTTACAAACAGTGCAGCGCTTAAACATTACCGTACTTAGTGCTGTAAACAGTACTGTAAGTGACAGTTACAGTGGTTTAAATGCTTTACTGAAGTATGAAGTTGCAATCTTTGTTTACTTAAGTTTCAAATCTTCAAATGATAGAGGCTTCTTTTCAATCTACTATTTTTATCAGTCAGACGCACTGAGCTATTTAACCAGATATACACTGATCAAACGTAACCTTATGAGTACTGACAAATGAAGTAAATAACACTGAAATTGGTAAGTGCAGAGATTTAAGCTTTAAGAGTTTGATGAGAGAAAAATTGTAACGGCTAGAAAACTGGGTCAGAGGATCTCCAAAACTGCAGCTCTTTTGGGGTGTTCCTGGTATTAAGTAATCAATATCTGGCAAAAGGAAGAATCTGGTCCAAGGAAGGAACAGTGGTGAACCACCAATGGGCTCACTGATGCACGTGGGGAGAAAAGGCTGGCCTATCCAGTCCCACACATGAGCCACTTTAGCTCCAAAAGCTGAAAAATGTGATGCTAATTCTGATAGAAAAGGTGTCAGAGTACACAGCGCATTGGAATTTTTTGTATATGGGGCTGCAAAGCTGCAGAACAGTCAGGGTGCCCACGCTCACCATTGTCCACTGTTAAAAGCACCAACGATGGCTGCAACAACAATGAACTTCAGACCTGGACCACGGAGCAATGTGGATAGCTGCGCATGTGCGTCGCCTACCTGGGGAACACTTGACACTAGGATGCACTATGGGAAGAGCTCAAGTTGGCAGAGGCAGTGTACTGCTGGGAAACCTTGGGTCCTGCCTTCCACGTTATGTTACTTTGACACGTAGTACCTTCCTAAGCATTGTTGCAGACCGTATATACCCTCTCATGGTGTTCCCTGATGGTTGTGGCCTTGCAGCAGGATAATGCGCACTGCCACAGAATGTAAATGGTTCACAAATGGATTGAAGAGCGCAACAGTGAGTTTGAGGTGTTGTCTTGGCTCACAAATTCCCTAAATCTCAATCCAATTAAGCATCTGTGGAATGTGCTGGACAAACAGTTTTAATCCATGAAGCCCCCACTTCGCAACTTACGGTACTCAAAGGATCTGTTACTAACATCTTGGTGGCAGATATCGCAGCACACCTTTGGGGACCTTGTGGAGTCAATGGGCCAGAGCACAATATTAACCCTCTCAGGCTCAAATTAAACTTTTTTTTGCTAATGCACAACCAAGTCCTGCAGTGGTACTTCTGAGTAAAAAAACCTCATAAAATATGTATGTGGGGTAATCAGGTTGTTAGTTTTTAACTGTTGCAAATCGGCAACACCTGCCTCGAGAGGGTTAAGCAGGTGGCCATAACAGCATACATTAGTACTGAATGAATTACTTGGAGATCTTAGGTTGAGACTATATAGAAGTATTATTGCACAAAAATTCCTTTTGCAATAACCGTATACTGTATATTTGGGGATTTGGAGCATTTCATTTTCATTATTTTTCTAATTTAGAGAGTTTGCTTATTGGTTGGATGAAGCAGAATTGCAGTCTTGGTGGGTTTTTTGGTTTTTGTACAGACCAAACCTGATACACAGCAGGTATACTGTATTTTCATCAATTACAAAAGCTAAATGCTGCTTTTATATTAATGCATGGGTAATACTAATATATCATAATCCTCACATGGGCTATTTTCCTTTGGGTACTTTTACTTAAAACATTCATTACAAGGGTGGATAGCACATATCAGCTATTTTACAGTTGTACATTTTCAAATGACTTGCTCAGACATGCCCTTAGAGAATCCTCAACTCAATCTGTGATGATAGTCGAGCTCTGTCCCTTGTCTTACTTGTACCCGAAGCAGTACATCGCCACCTGCTCAGCAACTTAATACCAATGAATTAGCCTAAACCTCACTTTATAAAGGCCTAAACTTAAAACTGTCACTTCACCTTTTCCAATAATCAGAATCCTTTTACCAGACTAATGAGGGGGAAAAAGCTACTTTAGCAGGACTGAAAGAAACACTAACTCCTGGCTTTTTAAAAACTCACCCAGGTGAATCCGGGTAAAAGCCAGTCATTCTGAGCATGGCGATTAAAGACACTTCATTCATCTGACATGCAGGGAAAGTAGGAAGGATTGGCTTAAAAAGGATTTAATGCCTTCAGACAGCTGAGACATGCAGTGCATTGTAACTGAATAAGTAAAATGCACAAGTGTGGACTGAGGGGGGGGTGTCTAGAGGAGGATCGGACAGAAGGGAGACAGTGAGTCGGGAGGACCAGAATAGGACAGCCAGGATGTGTTCTGTCTAATAAGAAAAATCACCGTAAAGGAGCACATCTTTTCCGTTTGACAGTTCTATTTGTGTTTTTCAAATTGCGTGTTGTAATTTTCACTAAATCAAAGCATTAGCTTAAATATAGAAACACAGACAAGCAGAATGTAGGCCATAACATGCAGGCAAGAAGGCAGAAGGGATGGAAGAAAATGGGTACTGTGTTATAAGTAGCTGCCGTTAATTGCAATATAGCGTATTGTTTCTCACTCAAATGATAAAGCTTAATGCAAAAACCTAATGAGATGAAGCCGAAGAGGAAGGTCAAAATAGGAAAAAAGTTGTAGATTAAAAAAAGGCTGAGAAAGGGAAAACTTAAAGCAGGGGAGGAAGCTGGAAAAAAGAGCATGAGGAAGAAATAAGGCAACGTGAAATACAAACAGGAGAGCAGGAAGAAGATGATGCCAAAAGTGGTGGGAGTAAAGGGAGACAGTGGAGGAGGAAGAGTCAGACTGAAGCTTATCCAGTCACCTCAAACCCTCAGGGGGACTGACTGCTCATCTGGAGCGGAGGAGTGTCATGCCACATGCTCGCTGTCCATCTCACTCTTTAATAACCACTCCACGTGAGCTTGATTAACCACAATCTTTCAGGATAACCGGAAAACCTGTCTAAACTCTCCCCCTGACTTCTGCAAGATTTCAGAAACTGCATCACTTTGTCCTTTAAATCTTCTTAGTTATTTTTTGATCATGCCATCACACAGCAGGTGAGCTTCTGATTACATTAACTAAAGCATTTCACTGTCCTTTTCAAAACTACAGTATATATTCATTTAACACTTAAACCTACAGTGCCAATAGCTAACAGTGGCATTTATGAAGTGTAAACAGTGTAAATAAATCTAAAAATATAGGTGACAAACATGTAGGTTGCTGTCAGATGTACCAGTGACTCACAGTGACTCAACTGAAACAGGAAATGTAATCAGATGAGATCTCTGGGAGCTGGAGGCCAAAGTTACTGTCAAATAAAATCCTAATTAGTGATGTGAGATGGGACTTGTTTGCACAGTTTATGTTGAGGATGAAATCTACACACATTTAATCTGATCAAACTGGTAAAATGTGACTTTATTGCTTTTGCTATCACATGATTTTGCAACCTTTATGCCTCTCAATAAAAAACAATTGCAATGAAAGACAGGAACTGTAATGGAGAAATATCGGGACTTTTCTCATCTGCCATTCCCTGCCTTTCCTTCCCTCCTTTTCACACCTTCTCTTGTTGCTCATCAAGATGTCGACTTGTCACCTTCCCATCTGTCGAGTTTCCTGGTCTCAATTTTGGCAAGGGCTCCCTCTCGTTCGCTCTCCTGGCTCACACATATATTCACTTTCTTTGTTTTTAATTATTGGGTGAGACACCTTTCCACCTTTTCCTCTCTGCTGGTTTTCTTTCCTGTTGCACTTTCTCAGCGCTTGTAGTTCCCTCTCTCTCTATATATATTTCTTTCCTTTATATTGATAGGTTAACACATATCTCAACAGTATCAGTCAGTATCAATAAATCTGAAATTGTCACTAAAAATGCTTCAATCTGAAGGTTACTGGGAGATTAGAGTCAGAACTAGACAAGAATACACCTGACAAAAGGTGGACCCGTTTAAACCCAAATAAATATCACTTAAAACTGTTTAAACATGAACATGCAACCTTGAACTCTTCTAGACATCAGACATCAAATAACATGGTGTATTTGCCTTAGTGCAAATTCATCTAAAGTGGACTATTTTGGTCCTGTGCTGGGGAATTCTCAGAAATATGTTCCTCGCCCGAGTAGTGCTTTTGAACACAGCATTAACCTTGATTCTTCCTTTAGCTCTCCATTCAGAGCTTGATTTTAAGGAACACCTGAAATCCATTGTTCAGTTTCTCTTGGTGTTGTTTCTCATTCTGGTTGCAGGTATGTGGAAAATGGAACTCTTGAACCATGTTTAGGGAGTTTTCTTTCTGTTGCAATCAGATCCTGGTGTTATAGCCCAGCTCTCTGTTTGGTTGACTAGTGCCTGGTAGTAAGACGAAGTCATCCTTAGCATGAAGTCCATATTGTTGGTTTGTCTGTTAGTTTGCAGTCTTTCATCCACAGTTTTTAAGATATCATGATCAGATTTTGTGTAATGGTAAAAAACAATAACAGCTTGAGTTTGTTGAATTTTGGTGAAAATCAGGTCAAAGTCAGGATGTGAAAATCAGTAAAAACATATCAACAGTTTTTATGGACTGTGTTCAAACTTGACAAGGATACACTAGAGGCCTTGGGGGATATGCGTACCTAGGTTTGCCAAGGATTCAAGTTTGATCTTCAATGTTAGTGCCTAAGATCAAAGTTGACCTTGGAAAAAATTACATTAAAACACAGAGTAAAATATCATATTATAGAAAAGGCATGGAGAGCTCAGTGTGACTCCATCCATCCATCCACACATCCATCCATCCATCCATCCATCGACAGATGGTGCTGTTTTAATTTTTGCCATATAATGTCACAGTGTTGCAAAATTACACCCTGCATGAATACATATTAAAATCTCAACTTTACTTATTAAAATGGTCTATTTGAGTATCTTTACCCATATGGTTGAAGCTTAATTGGCTGAAATCGCTTCTAGAAGCTGTAATGCTTCAAGGTCAAAGGTCAGGGTCACACAAATTAGAAAAAAGTTTAATTTCCATTGAATCATCAACAAACTTTAAAGCAACATATGAGTCACTTGGGGACACGAGTAGGGATGGGTATCGTTTAGGTTTTATCCGATACCAGCACCAAACCGGTACTTTTGAAACGGTGCCGGTGCTTAAACGGTGCTCGAACCGGTGCTTAAAGAATGGAGAACACAAACTTTGTCCAAAAACCTCTCATGTTTAGCTGTTTCCCACTTTTTCTTTGGTCATTTTAGCCTTTCTGGCCAGGGTGAAGGGAGCATCTGCCATCAAACAGGAAGACAGCCGCATTTAACTACGACGGTGTTTGCTAGTTCACCTTACATGCATTAATGTAATAACGTGGTTAGCTTACTCAACGTAAATTACACAGGAACAACATTAAGCTACTCACGCAGAGAAGAACGGCTGCTGCTGCATCATCATCCGTCATCATTTCTGCTACACTGGCAGGGCTAGGGGCCAGGACTCTCCTCTTCGGGTTTTTGGGGGATGTTGCTAACTCCGGGTCCGATAACAGGCACCACACCCGCAGTAGATGTGCTCGGTGTGAGGTCTCGCAGCAAGCTATCAGATACGGCGCATTTCTTGGTTTTTAAAAAAACGCTATGCGTTGCCAGGTGTTTCATCGGATTTGAGGTGTTACCTCCTTTGACAGTATCACAGTATCAGCTTAAAGCACTTGTTGCAGGCTGCTGAGTTTGCATCTTTTGCTGTGAAGTACAGCCAGACTTTGACCGCTTCGCCTTGGGCATTTTTAATCTGTAGCTCTGCTCTAAAAGAACGTACGTACCTGGGCCCGCCTACTATCCTCGGAAACGTAAAATGATTGGCTAGAATTCAAAGTGTATCACATCTCAGGAAAAAAACAAAAGCACTGAAATAAAGCACCGAAATGTGCGCTGCTTTTCGGTCTGTTTACTACAGTTTATGTCAGAATGGCACCGGATACCGGTACCCAT
Organism: Mchenga conophoros; assembly: GCF_057382185.1. Classification (NCBI taxonomy): domain Eukaryota; kingdom Metazoa; phylum Chordata; class Actinopteri; order Cichliformes; family Cichlidae; genus Mchenga; species Mchenga conophoros. The sequence goes on along the minus strand of NC_140546.1, from coordinate 5,811,548 downwards.
CCCTAGACACGAGCACTTTCTGTCTTTCTTTAATCTCGTTATAACAGTTTTTTTATATACACTACTATATGACTTCACAATGACACAAAAACAGTAAATTTCAGTATCACCAACACTGACTTTAGCACAAATGATCTATGAAAACAATACTGATGCCTTCATTGGGGATTCCTATACTACCAATGCTAACATTAGCATAAATGATCTATAACAAACGTCGATGTCATCGTATTGTAATAAAAAAACAGGCTGACATCAGCACGTTGTAATGTAAACATCATAAAACATCAATGCTCTAGCATAGCCTTTGCCCCTAGGGGGTAGTTGCGCTCTCTGAGTGCTCTTGTGGAAGGATGGACTCTGGATATCAATTGTTTTTCTTTTTATTCATTTTTAACAGGTATTTCCTTCAGCTGTCTTGTTTTAGCCATTTTTAAATTGTGTTTTGGCTCTGAACTATTGCTTTAAATTCATTACATGTACAAGTGTTTGTATTTTCCCCTTTTTCTTCAGCCATTAATCTGCTTTGTTTAGTTTTTCCTCTTGCCGATGCTGCGGGCCACCTGTTACTGGTTTCCTTGGGTTCTAACTCATTTTCCTCTTTATGTAGGAGCTTCAGTATTATTTCTGACTCACTGGCTTATCTAAACTGTCTCTGCCTTGCCTGTAACAGGTCTGTATGCTTTTACTATGAGCTGGTAATATAACAAAGTTCATAGATGGCTGCAAAGGTTGTATAGTTCTCCTTCTCTTTTATCAAAAACAAGACTGTTTGTTGGGAACAAAAAAAGAGTTTAAATTATCTGAATTTGGAACAATCCCAGCATCTGTTAAGGAAACATGCCAGTTACAATTTAATAAGACAATCTTTTCCCTCATAAACTACAACAGCAGGTAGTGTGGGCTTTCTGTGGTGAGACACAAAGTAACTGGAGGTTGGGGTCACAGACAAGCAATTACCATTTGCCTTTTCATGGACAAGTAACTGAGCGTAGACTAATAATCCTGTTTTTCCTCCATTTTACGCCCTATTCAGATGGCCATACCTCACCACACTGCAGTGCGATCTTTTACCTGATTATACCAGTTTGTCAGAGCTGCTGGTGTCTTAACTTTTGTACAGGGCGGTGATTGTATGGTGATTCTCGTAAACCCAACAAAGCACGTTTTTTGTATTTAAACTTAACCAGTGAGTGAAATAAAAAAAAAATCAGAGCATGAATTATGAATGATGGTATCTAGGCATCCAGTATTGCCCAAGCCAGTAGCTCAATGCACCAGTTCCAGTGCACACTCTATGCCGTATTGGCATCTAACAGAACAGAAAATTCAACGCCTTAAAACAAATTCAACAGACGTGTACTGTTTTTATCCCAGGAATCTCTAAAACACTGTGTGACTTCTTTCCAAACCATACTGTGGAGCTTACGCTAATATTTTTGGGATAGTAGAAGTACATTAATATTTAGAGGTGTCTTTGTGCTCAGACATTCAGTGTCTACCGTAGCCCTGTGAAAGACTGCCAACCTGTCCAGGATGTTCCTTGCCTTACGTCCTACGACAGCCGGGATAAGCTCCATCCCTCCTGCGAGCTTGAATTGGATAAGCAGTTTGAAAAATTGATGGATGGATGCCATGTCTACCTTTACTGAGAAGTTTTTTTATATTTCCTTAGGACAGCACCAACAGTGTGGGTCTGAGCTTGCATTCAGCCCATGAAATCTGCCATACCTAACAGGGCTGCTGTAAAAGCATGAGAGGAGAGTAAAAGGATCTCCAGCATTTCAGCCTTTAACTCTCTTCAACTTTCTGCTCTTCTGAGCCTGTGGTTGCTTTTCTCTGTGTGTTGTTACCTTCTTCGCTTCTTACCTGCATAATTTTGAGTGTTAGTGCAAAATGTCTGCTTTGAAATTTGAAATTTGCTTTTGAATAACAAGTAGACTGATATGGCCTCAGGTCATGATATCTGTCCTTCTCCTCTACCCTCTGTCCTCCTCTGTGGCGTCTCTCTCTCTCGCTGTCAGCACTGACCTGTCATGTTCTGACTCTCTTCTTAAACATACATGAAGTGTGTCCCCGAGAGTCGAGTTAAAGTTACATGACTCGTGTCCGCGGCAGTCGGAATAATTTAGTGACATGGAATAACCAATGAGAGGGCAAGCTGAGAATGAGTTTGGTAAAGGGTGCTTAGGGGATTTTAAAGAGGAGGGTCAAATTTACTGCATAATTATACCAAGGGTTTGTTAATGGTTCTGCCTGGAGTAATGGTGGCTCTAATGTTATTTTGTTCTCTCCTCATCGTCTGACCAATTATGTGACAAGCCCTCAAAACACTGGCTCCATCTTCCCTTTAACCAACATCTCTCTAAAATACAGACAAAAAATAACACCACATTAGTAAATACACAGTGTTGTTAGACATTGTTAGACATTGTAGAAATTAGCACAGTGTTTTAAAAGTAGGCTTATTGGGTTATTGTTTTTAGGGCCTTTTTTGGGAACTTTCAATGTATTTTTTCTTTTTTTGAACTTGCTGTAGGTAAGCTGTTTTTAATTTATGGCCCTGGCACTGGGAAAACAATGCACACATAATAAGCACAGATGCCTACTAGGTTGTTCATTAAAAAATAAAAGCACATCCTTGTTCCAGGCTTCAGAGTTGCCCGTCTTACATTTTGTCTAAACAATATGAGCTTTTCCTTCTGTGTTTTCCCCATTGTTCATTAGACCGATTCACATTCCCTTTGTGTTTCTTCATTGCCCAAAACCCAATTTGCTTGACTCGCAGAAGTAAATGCCTTTGCCTTTGTCTTTTTACAATAATCTGGTGCATCAATTACATTTGTTATATATTTTTTTCTTCAGCAGAAAATTGTTTTTTTTTGGTGTTCTTTGTTCTTTGGTTATTGTGCTTCTTGGATTGAACCTGACTATTTGAATACTTGGTCAGGTGAGTTTTCAGTTTCAACATTTACACTTGTTCCAAATGAGACTTCAGCTCACCTCACTGTTTCATGAAACGTTGTTATTAGATTTGGTGATGTCTTGCGCTATAGTGGATACATATCTAGTGACTTTTTGAGCAAACAGTTGCAGTGCTGTCCTGGGAGTGGGGGTCTCATCCTTCAGTCCCTTCGCCGCAGGCGCACCCCCTTCGGTGTCTGCTCCGGTCAGTGAGCGGCACAGAGCAGCAGCAGTGAATGAGCTGTTTGCTCATACACAGTATCGTCTTGTGGTTTGTTACCCACACAGAGGTTGTGTACTCTGTACAGTGAAAGAAAAGAGTAACAAAGACATGTTGTCACTAACTTTTTCTTGCTGAAATCACGGAACAGCTGATCGCTGAACTTATTTTTACCTCGACTGGTTTCAGACAATATTATGGATAGGACTACCTTTTGGGGACAATAAACAATCTTATTATTGTACATAAAAAAAATAAACATTTAGAAAAATTACTTAGCTGTGGGTAATATTCAGGGTATGGGGTTAGACTGCATATCAGGAAAATCTTGCCTGGGGGTCAGAAACCGTCTCACCCCGACCCCTGACAGCCTTCAAGGAAAACAAACAGCCTCTAAGAGATCAATAGGAGGCAGCATTATGCTGAGAAGTTTCGAGGCACAAGCAGAGGAACTAAGTTAAGTAGCAGTAGGGACTGCCTGCAGTCAGTTACTCATGCAGTAGTGCATTTCAGCCTGCCGGCAAGAGCAGCTGGTTAGTTTATGTTGATGTAGAGTTTTATGTTTGCATTTTGTTCATTTTATATTTTTATCATTACTGTAAGGTGTTGTAACAATCTTTGGATTCAACTATGCAATTGTGCCCCTTTGTGGTAACACTTTATAATAAGTATTGTTAATTAATAATTAACTGATGATATCTGGAAGTCGTTGTTACTGCTCAGATTTTTTTTTTTAATGTTTATTAACAGTTTACTAGGTTTTATCGACATCAGTTGCAACTTTGAAATAGCAAGATTGTTACTGCTATGAAGTTCTTTGTAAACCATTTGTGAAGCATGGATTGTATTTACAATAAGAATTCATGCTAACTGGTTTACAAATAACCTTTAGACAATGAGACGTTTTATTTCAACAGAGCCTGTCTCATCTCTTGAAATCCAGTATTATCAAAACTAAAACATTTTGTAGCTGACGGTATGTAGTGGTGGATTTTTTTGTTTTATGATTTTTTTTTTGTGATTTCACAGAATTTTCTGATCTCTCTGATATTATATTTGGGTGGAAAATGAACTCCTCAGATTTAATTTCATTCATGGAATTTGTCGACTGATTTGAGTCTGTCATTCAACTGGTTTGCATCTTTCTCCATCATATTTTCTTCTGCTCCTCCATCTCTCCAGGTCTTATACAGATATGCCCTTTCTCTCTTCTTATACTCCTTTTAACTTTTGCCTTGTCTCTAATTTTTGTTAATGTCTTTTTTCATCTTTTTAGTTATTAAATTACCCCCCACCACCCCCTCCCCTCTGTCCAGCTTTCCTTCCATTCATCTATCTGTTCCTCTCTGACCATCTCTGCCCTCCATCTCAGCTCCTCTGAGAAACAAGTTCACAAAGACATCTGATGTGCCGCTTTTGCATGTAAATTGGATAATTGGATTTGGACACAATGCATAATGACGGCATGCAGGAAGAAAGGATGGAAAGAAGGAAATCTGGGATATGAGGAAACATGAAAAGAAGCAGGAGAAATGGAAGAGACGGGAAAAGTCAAAATGAGTGTTTTGTGCATTTGAATGAATCAACACACAAGTGAAGATGATGAATACAAAGTTAAAGACCATAACATGACGGAAAAACATATTTTATGTAAAGCACTCACTATCATTAGATTTTCAGGTAGTATTATCTTGTGGCTTCACTTCACGTTTACTTTGCAGCAGAGTGTGGGATGGGAAGTGTGAGGCTCTGGTTCTCAGCTGTAAAACGGTGGAGTGCCCACTCTAGGAGGAGAATGAGTTTCTGCCCCAAGTGGAGGAGTTCAAGTATTTCTGCGTGTTGTTCACACGGGGACGGGAGACTGCCTGACAAAGTGGTGCTGCATCGGCAGTGATGTGGAAGCTGTAGTGAAGAAAGAGCTGGTCAATCTGCATTCCTGCTTTCATCTATCGCCATGAACTGTGATGGCAGAAAGGATAAGATTGCTGATACAAGCAGTCAGCTGGAGTTCGGGCATAACTCAGATAATAGCTGTTACTACTACACATCAAAAGGAGCCAGTTAAGGTGGTGCTGGCATCGGACTAGCCCACCCTGTGAAAGCGCTGGAATAAGTTGCTGGGGAAAGGAAGCCTTGGCTATTTGATTTTACAGGATTTCTTAACTTATCTTTTCTTTATAGATGCTTGAGCCTAATTTAGGGGTAGTAATAAAAGCCCAACAAACAGCCTTTGCTCCAGGGCTCACTCAGAGGTTATTGTAATCGCAGTAATTCTTTTAAAAAATTTTTTATTAGAAGCTCCTCTGTTCTGTTTCCCTGTTGCCGTGTCTCGTATGTGTCATTATGAAATGGCTTTTTCCGCCATTTACACATCGCAGCATTTTTATGACCTCACACTGTATGCATATAATGATGGCCCGCCTGAGAACGAACGAGGACGAGAAGCCGCTAACAATCACATTACCTGAGATGTAATTTAATCAGTGAGGAATTGAAGGCCTCACTTAGACTCACCTTCTCGCCTCAGCTGAAGAGCACCGAGCAGATGCTGCTGATGTGCAGTTGACTCGGTGCATTTGCTGCATGTTAAATTACCAGTCGTCGGTAACGGGGAGCGGATCTCCTCTGGCCCTGTGACTTCCGCCTCCATCACCGTGAAAGCTGTCAAGTCTGTGAAACGCGTGCACACACTCTTACACATGATTGCACTCCCCTGTTATCCTTGCTGCGACCTGTGCTATCAGTGCTAATGAAGGTAGTGTGATGATGGCAGCGAAGCGCTAATATGAATGTGTGCCCTTCTGTTTTGTTTGTGTGTGTCCAATACAAGAGCTGCCACTCCTGCTTATAAACATGCAAATGAAGCTGTAAAAGGAACATTAAGTTCCTCCCGATGCTGTTTGATGTTGAAATAGCTACTCTTACTCCGCAGTCAGTGCTCTCTTTCCTCCCCTCCTCGTTCTTTCCTCCTCCCCCTCAGCATCTTTCTCTTCCCCATTAATTATCTTTCTGCTTCTCCCTGCCTCTCCATCACTTCATGTTTCCTCTGTCTGCTTCTCTTCAGCTGTTTCCTCTTTGCCCCTTAGCTCCTTGTGTCCTTCCCCTTCCTCCTTTTCTGTCCTCCTTCCCGGAGTTTCCTCCATCTCTCCTTAACTCTTTCCCTCTCTCTTTGCTCCAAACAGTTACTTCCTGTCTTCGTTCTCACCCTCTCTGTTTTGTTCACATTTCCCGGTACTCGCTCACTTTGACCTACTCTCCCTCCCAGACGCTGCTCCATTTCAAGCACTTTATTACATAATTATGCAAATTAAAACTAATTTAAAGACACTTTATTACACCGTTACAACCTGTTATTTAATGTTTTATTGATTGCATATTTTGACTTATTACTCCACCCTTAATTTGACATTTTAATATATAATATTTATGACTGAGTGTGGTAGCATGTAAGCCTCGACCTTCACAATGATGTGGCAAGGCCGTGGTGATGCAGGGAATTCGTGTGAGGGTTATCACAATGCCAGTTTACCAAAACACTACTACTATGATTCAGGTTAAACAGAACATATGATCAGTACAAATGCTTATATCTCAAACAGCCTCCACAAATGTATTACGTCCTTATTGCTGCTGCAAGGAAAGCTGATGAGGAGGCACGTTTGTGCGTTTCCTGCGCTTCCTCTTCACAGCAGACATTTTCACTTGTCACAGCAGAGAAAGCACAGGTACATTAGGTGTGTTAGATGAAAGCTGCATTTCACTTAGGGATGCCCACCTTTTCTGCACCCTGGTTCACTGTCATGGTTCACTATAAACCTCACGGCGCTTTTTTCTATTGTGCCAAGTCAGAGTGTCCTCCGTGAAACATGTTTATTGCATATCCTATATGCTTTAATGGGGACCTGCGCTGCTTTAGTGGATGCTCATATCAACTCTTACCCCCTCAGAGGTCTATTAGTAGAGTTGTTACATGCTGTCTTTGTGGAGGAAAGAGCTAAGCCTGGCAAAAGATTCAAGTAATAAAGTCAGAGTATGTACACATAATAGTAACTTGACACCCTAAGATGAGAACAAGCTGGTAGAACACCATGTTTTGTTAGGGACACGTAACATCTGTGGCATCCATTGTGTGCACATTTTGTGCTTTGGTAACACTTCGAACCAAATGACAGAAAATGCACACTTTTCCAAGGAAACGTGGTTTAACCCAGAATCCACACCAACCATATCATTTTTATGTTAAATATGCCTGGCTCAGTTCAGTCTTAGCTTTGTAATAGTTAAACTAAAACCACCTGAAATGAAAACCTACTTTACCACGAGAAAGCCCACTGGAACAAGCCAGTGATGGAACAAAAGATTAAGAGATGAAAGACAGAAATTGATAGACTTTGGTAGAGAATAGAACCAAGCAACTGGAGCATTATGAGATTTAAAGTGGGAGGAAGGGAAAGGAAAAGACAAACAGTTTAGAAGGGAAATGAGGGGTGAAAGACAAATAGAGGAGGAAGCAGTATGCAACAGAAAGGATGATTTGAGTTTCAGGTCAGAAATGGAATGGAATAACATGCTGAAGTGAGTGTTTCTAGTGATATATTGCCCATTTTCATCCTTGTTGAAAAAGCCAAATACTTTTGCATTTGGTGCACAGATGAATCAAAGGCCCGGCTGCATGAATAATTTCTTATTTGTCAGCAGGACTTTTTATTTTTATTTTTTTTTAAACCCGCATCTCAAAAGCACAAAATAATTATTCTGCTATGGACCACAGACCAAGGGCATAGTCCTTCCAGACAACATCTTGGTTTTTATTTGTTATCATTATTTATTTATTTCCCTGCTTACATTCTCTCTCATTCTTTTTTTTGACTGTTGCTTAGTGCTGCTCTTCCTCTCCAGTGACGGCTCGAGTGGTGAGCTGTGCACCGTGGAATATATTGATTATTTCTTATGATGTTTTTTTTTTTTGTTCACACTTTCGTTATCCAGCTCTCAGGGGCTCAAGATCCATCTGTTCATCATTTGTGTAGTGACAAATATACACAACTCAAATTTTTCAGTTTTTTTTTTCTGCAAAGGCTCGTTCAAGTCTGCAAAACTTTTTTTAATTAAAACTTTTTTTTAATCAATTTTATCTATGGTTCAGACATTTTGAACTAAATATTTATGAATTTTAGCAAAGGATGATAATCTCTGGCTCTCTTCCACAGCATGTCTTTATCCTGTCTTCCTTCTCTCACCCCAACCAGTCCCAGCAGATGGCCCCGCCCCTCCCTGAGCCTGGTTCAGCTGGAGGTTTCTTCCTGTTAAAAGGGAGTTTTTCCTTCTCACTGTCGCCAAAGTGCTTGCTCATAGGGGGTCATATGATTGTTGGGTTTTTCTCTGTATTGTTGTGCCGAATTGAGACGGTTGTTGCGATTTGGTGCTATATGAGTAAACTTGAATTGAACTGAATTGGAAACTGGAGGTGCCTGAGTCAGATGGTTCACATACAACTCACTTTCCAGGAACATTTTAACTATAAATTTAAATGAAACCATCACTACAAGTTCAGAAAACTACATACCTAACACAATTATATACAGATTTTGTCAAAAAACTTTTCGGGACCTCACAGGCTCCTCTGCAGAAACGCCACACTACAGTGTAAGCTAGGACACAAAAGCTGATCAAGGGGACTCTGACGAATTATTACAGAAATCACTTCAACTAGTTTCTACAACCAAATTATGGATGTAAGACAACATGTTAGACAACATTATTTCATATGTTACCAGAGTGCATAGCTCTGCTGAAAGTTGAAGGCTCTACTAAATACCACTTCAACAATACACGTGCACTGACAGACTGACTGGAATCTCCAGATTTACAGGAATCTCTGCCCTGAGAGATCCAATTATGAGCTAGTTAGTTTCATGCACATGCATCACACAGAGCGGTGCAGTCAAATAGCTGCACGCACACTTACAGCCACACACTAACCTTTTGTTGCACATAGGTGAGCAGCATGAAAATGTGAAATAAAGGTGGTTGTTCAGCAGCTTATTTTCAGCTCATTAGTTGGACCTCTTTACCGTAGCAGGACACTTTATTTTAACTTAGATGAGACACGATACTGTAACTTACTGCAGTTTGGGAGAAATTGTCAAGTTTACCAATTTACTCTGTTGTGAAAATACAATTGTGCAATGAGGAAAAGTTAATTTTTTGTATGCATATACTTTATATAGTTCTTAAAAATAAAATTGGAATAGGCAAAAACTGTGAATGGCAAGTCACACAGAAATGGCCAAAAAATTTACAATTACTGCATCTCTGTTGAACAAATCGTGAGTGGCCATTTTCTGGTGGAGGACAGTCTCCTTTAAGCCATTCTACTCATGTCTCCTCATTGACTTGCTGTTTAAATTCCAGCAATTCAGGCTTTGAGAGAATGGCTTTTGCAGAGCTTCTTCATGATGACATCTCTAGATGTCTCACAAAATATCCTGTAATGATTTATGAATATTACACGTAGCCCATTTAGTTCACACACCACATTCTGCGCTCCTGTAGTCTCCTTCACTGCAGAATCTGAATCACACAGGAGTCACGATAGCCTTTTCAGCTGTCAGGCCGCCTCTCCCTTTGGAGTTCATGGTCACAGGCCTTTCATTTGTGTTGTGTGATTCAACCCGAGCTTATTTCTACCTCTCATACACTGTGCGTGTGTGTGCGCGCGCGTGTGTGTGCACAACAGCATAAAATACAAGCAGTATTCTCCACACTGTAAGAGCAGAGACAGCTCTGCTGGTGCGTTCAAAACCAGAGGACAGGACTCTGGCCCATAGTGGCTCTGTCATGAAAAGTAATGAACTATGAATCATATCAGTCGATATGAGAAGGAGTGAATGAGTGAGAGAGTCCAAGAGAGAGCAGGAAGGAACAGGAAGGGGGGAGATACTGATAAAAAATCACATTGAATATTTGCTGCATAGGGCTAGCATTTCTTTCTTTATTAAATCTTCTCTTTATTCATTTTACTAACTGTTATGGCATGTCTAGGGTTGGCCAGACCACAACATGAGTGTGATCCATCCTCAGACCTCAAGCAGCCGCGGCAAACAGTTGGTACAATTTTACAACGATTTATTTGTAATATGTTATTTTACTTTGGATTTTAACACTTAGAAGGAGCTGAATGCAAGTTCACAGTGGACTTTATGCCAAAACAACAAACGCAAGGAAACTATCTGAATTATTTACCAAACATATCTAAAATGAATAAACCAGGTAACAATAAGGTGACTCCCTAACAAAGACAAACAGGAGAAAACTATGATCAGTCCACCCCTACAAACTCCTCGATGTAGCAAACAACATTAAAGGTTTTTAGAATATGCTTCACAGGTAAAGGTGTGGCTGTTTGGGATGAGCAGAGGATAAATGACTGGCCGCCCTCTATAGAGGGCCAGGAGTGACAAAATGAATTATTTAAATAGGTCATTAAATAATTTATTAAATTAAATTTACTAACTTGCTAACGGAGATTTGCCACGTTAATGCGGTTATGGTGTTAATGTCATTTTAACGAGATTAACGCTGACAGCACCACTATTTAGGTAACCAGTCTGTATCCCTCCATCTTCTGGGTCCACCAATCACAGAGAGGCACCTGTACACTTAGATTTGCATATTAAAAGCAGCACCTTACGACATCAGTCATAACTTAGCAGTTTTGTGATAATTTAAGGATTTAAAATAATGGAGAAAAAAAGTTAAATTGAGATTTAATTGGCGGTATCCTCTGTGTCAGCAATGGGAGGTAGGGCAAGTTAATTTGCTTGGTTCCCTTGAAAAACCATAAGTGCTTCTAGCATTACAAAATGCTGTTCAGTGTAAGGGCAACACCTAATTAGCACCAAAGTCCATCCAAAGAAAGCTAAAATAATATAGCACAATCCCATCATTGTAGCTGGGGAAAGGCTTGATCATGTGTAAAAGGTTGTCACACAACCAAGTAGTCCAACAAAGGCACACCTGACTACCATGAAATTAACTCTTATCTCCATAACTTACCTTGTAACTGTTTTGATGTGTTCACTGCTCTTACTGAGGCTACTGGCTTGTGGTTGGCTCTGAGTTCACTGAAGGTGACGGTAATTAGTGTCTGATTAGGTTTGTGGTTAGAAATGTTTTCACGGTGGACTCCTGCAGTTTACTTTGGCAAACTTTGTGTCTTTACTCACAGTGAGACGCTAAAGACATGTTAGTGTGTTGCTGTTGTGCGCCCTGTAGTTTGCTGGTCAATCACTGCAAGTCTTTTTGATTGATTGATCTATTTTTAGTTTGGTCAGTTTCTGTAGTTTTTCTTTTTTATTTCAGTAACAAACAATGATGCAACTGTTTTTTGAACACACTCCTGCATGGATACATCATTTCTCAACATCCATTTTAAAACTTCTTTGAAATGATAATTTATTCATGACAAATAAAGAAAATATTGTCGATTTGTTTCTTCGCTCTTTTCACAAAAAAAAAAGTACCTCTGTGGTCAAAGACTTTCATTTTCACCAACAACATTTTCTGCTTTTTTCCGACCACACTTCCCCAAGAGCCAGATGAGCAAGAGCAAAAGTTACAGCTTCCAGATGCACAGGCAGTGTTAGCAGGCTACATCAGCTTAATTATCCTCTATGAAAACTGGAAAACTTAGCTTTCCAACTGGATTAAGAGTATCAGCTGATTTTGGCATCACTAAGATCATCTCAAAATTCTACATACTTCATGATAATGAAGTGGAAAAAATGAAATTATTTTTTAGCTTTCTTATTAAAAATAAAAAAAAAGAATAATATGCACTTTGTTATCTGGTGTTTAGAATTTAGTCCATTTTGGAATAAAGCTGTAATATGACAAAATGTGGAACAAGTGAAGCACTGTGAGGTGAGGCGAGTGTCCAATTGAGCTTTTTACCTTCTTTCTTTGGGCATTCTTTTATTATTTTGCTTTTTAAAAAAAAAAAAAAAAAGTCACTATAATCCTGGGTGGGCATAACTTCCTTGTTGGGGCTAGGCAGTTCAGGGCGCCAGTTACCGACGTTTTTGCCTTTCAAGTTACTTCACGCCTAGCATGCTCCAGAAGATAATTAGGTGAAGTTTGGTGTGTTAGAGATAGGGTAAATTTGCATTTTCCACAGATAGTATTATGTTTAGACAGATGAAACCACGGGTAGTGGCAACTATCTCAAGCAAAAACCAAATACTGCTTATGCTGGACCCCCTTTTTCAGATCTTAGACAAGCCCCCACTCGTTATACTTATCTGACATTATTTTGTCAAACTGCCACAACCCACGTGTTTTATTTAATACTATTAACTCTGTTCTTAATGCACCATATACTGACTGTATTGAGCCCTCATCAGAAGCCTGTGAAAATTTTTTACACTTTTTTATCGAGAAGGTCTCCTCCACAAGGGCTCAAATCTCTCCTCATGCTCACGACCTCTCAGTCTGTTTCCTGCTCTGCTGTCTTTGACAGGTTTGAGCCTGTGACTCTATCCTTTTTAAAGGAGACTGTTGGTCATCTTAAGCCTGCAGGGTCTCCAAATGATGCTGTCCCTCCTCGACTTTTAAAAGAGGTGTTACCTACAGTTGGTCCTTTGGTGCTTGAGCTGGTAAACCATAGTCTGATGTCAGGTGTTGTCCCTAAAGATTTTAAACATGCAGTAGTCAAACCCCTGATTAAAAAACCTGCTCTTGATCCTATGGTTCTTGCAAATTACAGGCCTATCTCCAAACTACCTTTTCTTTCCAAAATTCTTGAAAAGGTAGTTTACAACAAAATAATGGCCTTCCTGGAAAAGCAAAATGTTTTAGAGGTTTTCCAATCTGGTTTTAAACCCTTTCATAGCACTGAATCAGCCCTTTTAAAAGTTTTTAATGACATATTTTTAGCGACTGATGCTGGGGACTGTGTTGTTCTTGTGCTTTTAGATTTGACAGCTGCGTTTGATACCGTGGATCATGCCATTTTATTCTCTCGTTTGGAGCACTGGGTGGGCATTAGGGGCACAGCACTGGAGTGGTTCAGGTCCTACTTGACGGGGCGAACTTTTTGTGTCAGCCTTGGTGATTATGCGTCGTCCTCCGCTCCCCTCTTGTGTGGTGTCCCACAGGGCTCAGTTCTAGGCCCCCTCCTCTTCTCTTTATATCTGCTTCCTCTTGGTTCTGTACTGAGAAAGCACGGCATTGCTTTCCACTTTTATGCTGATGACTGTCAGATCTATGTCCCTCTAAAGAAAAAAGGCAGATACCTTACACAGCCATTACTTCAGTGTCTCGATGACATTAAGGCTTGGATGTCTGTTAACTTTTTAAAATTCAATGATAAAAAGACAGAGGTGATGGTTTTTGGTAGCCCCACTGAGACCCCCAATGTGTATGTAGATTCCCTGGCCCAGTATGTTAAGCCAACTGTCACAAACCTGGGGGTCAAAGTGGACTGTGATCTAAAGTTTGATAATCAAATTAAGGCTGTGGTAAAATCTAGCTTCTTTCACCTCAGGCAGCTGGCAAAAATAAAGCCAATTCTTTCACGGCAGCACTTTGAGACAGTGATCCACGCCTTTGTTAGCACTCGGCTGGATTACTGTAATGCACTTTATATTGGGGTCAGTGCATTATATATTAGTCATCTACAGAGGGTGCAAAATGCCGCAGCTCGTCTTTTAACTGGCACTCGAAGGTTTGAGCACATTTCCCCTGTTTTAGCTTCACTTCACTGGCTGCCCATTTCTTTTAGGATTCATTTTAAAATTCTTTTATTTACTTTTAAAGCTCTCCATGGCCTAGCTCCATCTTATCTCTCTGAGCTGCTACAGCCTTATACACCCACCCGCTCTCTCAGGTCAGCTGATCAGCTGCTCCTGAAGATACCCAGGACTGGGCGTAAACTTAGAGGAGATCGTGCTTTTGCTGTAGCAGCTCCCAAACGGTGGAACGAGCTTCCTTTAGAGATTAGACAGGCCACTTCTTTATCTGTTTTTAAGTCACTCTTGAAAAGCCACCTCTTTACCTTGGCCTTTGACACCACGTGAGATGTTGGTTTTTTATTTTTATTTTAGTTGTTTTTAGGTGATTCGATGCTGTTTTATCTTGTTTTTGCTTTAACATAGGGCTGTTTTAATTTTATGTCTTATGTGTTTTATTTATTTAATTTGCTGTTTTTTGTTATTTTATTGTTTTAACTTATTTTCTGTACAGCACTTTGTTCCTGTGCTGGGTATTTTAAAGTGCTTTATAAATAAAATTGGATTGGATTGGAATTGGATATTCTCCTGAACTAATCCAGAGGATGTAGGGAAGCAACAAAAAGTGTCCAGGTAGAAAAAGGAGACTAAATGGTCAAAGCAGAGACTCTGTTCATAATTAAATTGAAAGAGACAGACAAGACACTATCACCATCATGAGAAATGAGACAAAACAAATCCCAGAAGCTGGTCAACCAAAGAGTAAGTTAAAAAGTCTGAATTACTAAACAACACCCTGTCTTGTCTTAACTACTGTGACCTAATTGCTGAGTAGAGTCAGCTGGACACGAGGGTGGCACCTAAGGTTGGAGACAGAACAGGACACACCTACTGGGTCACAGTATTTCCTGCTTTCTGACAGTAACAAGAAATATGATCCTGCCAACCCTGAACAAACCTTTCACTGAACTGTGTCATGTAGCCATGTGCTGTACTTGATTTAGATGTGATTTGTGAAAGAACAAAAAGTAAAAAAATAAAAACACAGAAGGACAAAGACTCTGATACCTGTTGGCGTGATTATTTAGTATAATTATTCTGTAGATAATAATAAATTTACAAAAGTATAAAGTTTCAATGTATACCCAGTACAAAATTAATGCCAGTATAAAAGCATAAATTTAGACAATAATCTCAGTGTCACGTGTTCTCTTGTAGACAGAGGGGATACAATCAAACATAATTAAAACAGTTAAATGCCATTTTAACAAGCCAGATTTTCATTCCCTTTCCAAATTGCATTACTCAACCTGGTGTGCCAACTTCAATATTTAATTTGAATTCTTACACAATAAACTGAATGTTTCAATCAAATACATAATTGATAATTTAGGCTACTGCCATGTTTTTCTGCTGGTCAGAATAAGAAAACAATCTGCTTCGTTGCAGTCTTTGTTTATGAAATCTGTGGAGCGATCATCATGCAAGAGTGGCTACTTTATTATAGCATCACCACCAACTGGAATAACTTACAATGGATAGGGGTAGATTCAGAATGGAAGAAATCCATTTCCAGTTGTATTGGTGTTTGCACTAAGTTGTTTCAAGTTTCAGTAGTAAATTTTAAAGATGAGTCGTCTGCATTTCTCTTTCAAAAATGCTGAATAATTATATCCATGGCCAAATGCATTCAAGATAAACTATCTGTAAACAAGGTTATTCCTATGTCAACATCCTAACAGACTTTTAATGTTTAGAGTTCTGGAACACTTGTGCAAGCTTTCAGTACAATATATTTTCTTTGAAAAGGTGGAAATCACAAAGCTATCTTCCTGTAATGCTTTGTTCATTTTTTTCTTTCCTCCTGAAAATATATTCAGGATTATGTAGCATCAACATGAGAGTGCAGATAAGAGGATATAAGATGAAGAGAGATGGTGAATAAATGCTGACAAATCTCTGACTTTCATTACACCGAGCATGAAATGATTCTTGATCATTCCAGCTAACTCTCTCTCCATTGCTGTTTTTCATCTTTCTCGTTAACTCTCCATCTTGCTCTCTACGCATCTCTTTTTTACTTTTGAATAAGTTGTCATGGTTACAAAGAAATCTTTTCTGCAACAGCCTGCAAAAAGGCTGAATGTTTTCACTGATGGAAAAAATCACACCAACCAGCTTTGGTGCTTATTAGGGCAGGACTATAAACCATTAGGACATCCGCCATATCAAACAGAGAGACAGGCAGTCTCTGTCATGGTCCTGGGCCATGTTGGCCCAGTGTTCTTAGTTTCCTTGTATGTTTGTATTTTATTCCATGCTTCCCCTGCCCGTTATGTCTAAGTTCTCCCCGTGCTCTCTCTTCCCCCTGTGTGCCCTCTATGTATTTATGAGCCCTCGTCCCCTTTCGTGTTTATTCCATGTCTCCCCTGCCTGTTACGTTGGTGTTCTACTCGTGCTCTCTCTCCTCCTGTACTTCCTGTTTCACCTCTCCCGTCAGTGTTCAGTTCACCCCGCCCTGTCTCGTTATGATTATCAGTGTCACCTGTGTTCCCCGTGTGTTCCCACTTCCCTCGTTAACCCTCTGTGTATTTCTGTCTGCGTCTCCCTCTGTTCAGTGTGACGTCGTCCCTCATGCCGTGTGTGGATCTCCCTGTGTCTCTCTGTGAGTTCTTAGTTTGTGGTTTCCCAGTTTGGTTTAGTTTGTATATTTGTTCTGCCAGCGAATAAAGCTGAGTTTTGAGTTCATTCCCTCGTGCCTGTGAGTCCTGCATTTTGGGTCCTACTCCTGCCTGCCGCACGGCGATTCATGACAGTACGACGTCACCAGATATGGACCCAGCAGCACTCAACCCACCTGAAGGACTGCGTCTGGACATTATCTACTCCGTGGAAAGACTCCTGCATCTGTGGCTCGAACATGAGGGAAAGGAATTTCGCCGTGCTGTGGAAATCAAACTACAGCGTTTAATCTCTGGTCTTCCCTGGCTACTCAGTGCGCTCCACCCACTCGAACAGGATTTAATCCGCAACGAGCTCCACCTTCATCCCCCAGCTGCTACTACCCACCTGCCTGAAGGGCCGGATGTGGAGCCGCTCGGCCCGTCAGAGCCATCATCAGAAAAGAAACGGCATTCACGCCGCCGACGCGCCACCCCACAGCCGGACATTCGGCCTTCTAATTCACCTGCTGTGCTACCAGAAGCTCCGTCGGCTCCCTCGCTGCTACTTCCAGCTCGGTCAGTTCCCTCGCAGCCCTTCACAGCTCAGTCAGCCCCCTCGCAGCCCTTCACAGCTCCGCTAGCTCCCTCGCAGCCCTTCACAGCTCCGCTAGCTCCCTCGCAGCCCTTCACAGCTCCGCTAGCTCCCTCGCAGCCCTTCACAGCTCCGCTAGCTCCCTCGCAGCCCTTCACAGCTCCGCTAGCTCCCTCGCAGCCCTTCACAGCTCCGCTAGCTCCCTCGCAGCCCTTCACAGCTCCGTTAGCTCCCTCGCAGCCCTTCACAGCTCCGCTAGCTCCCTCGCCGCCACCCTCAGTTCAGTCTCCTGTGTCCCCGCTAGCTCAGCCATTAACTCCACCACAAGCTCCATTTTCACTTCTACCATCGCTTCAGTCATCAGTTCGGTCTGCCACTCAGTCGCCCTTAGCTCCATCATCCACACTACCACCTGTTTCTCTTCCACCACAACCGTCACTACACCCAGCCACTCAGGCTGCTACTCAGTCAGTCATTCAACCCATAGCCCTGCCGTTAATATGCTCTGTAGCTGAGCCACTAGCCGCCCGACCCGCAGCCACTTCAGCCACTCCTCCACCCGTCACACCTCCACTACAACCATCACTGCAGTCTCTAGCGCAGTCACCTGCAGCTCTGCTTTCCCCAGTGCAGTCTCCAGTGTCCCCAGTGCAGTCTCCAGTGTCCCCAGTGCAGTCTCCAGTGTCCCCAGTGCAGTCTCCAGTGTCCCCAGTGCAGTCTCCCTTAGCACAGTCATCCACTCAATCACCAGCTCCACTTTCCCCTCAACTATCACTACCACCTCTAGCTCAGTCTCCTGTGCACTCACCTCTGGTTCATTCTCCTGTTAAGTCATCAACTCCCCTGCCTTCTCCACTCTCACCACCTCCGTTACAACAGACATCAGTTCAGTCCCCTGTGCCAGTGCAGACGCCCTCAGTTCAGTCTCCCGTGCAGTTATCTACTTCACCACCGTCAGTAGCTCAGCTCCCACTCTCACCCGTGTCTCCAGCTCAGCTCCCACTCTCACCCGTGTCTCCAGCAGCTCAGCTCCCACTCTCACCCGTGTCTCCAGCAGCTCAGCTCCCGCTCTCACCCGTGTCTCCAGCAGCTCAGCTCCCGCTCTCACCCGTGTCTCCAGCAGCTCAGCTCCCGCTCTCACCCGTGTCTCCAGTAACTCAGTTAGCTGCCCAGCAGCCACTCTCCGCTCAGTCTCCTGTGTCGCCAGTTTTGCTCATTCACTCCATGCAGAGAGGTAACTGGATTTCTACTCAGGGTACTTTCCATGGTTTAGCCGCCGTTGGCACAGTTTGCCACTCCAGGGCTTCCCCAGAGGCTAGGTCTCAGTCACCAGCTGATTCTGGACCCCTGAAGTTTAAGCAGCCCCCTAAGAACTGCACCATGTTCGCATTGCCTGGGCAGAGTCAGTGCTCAGTGCAGCGCCAGTTGTCCTCATGTCGGCCGAAGGACTTCATGCCTGTTGGCGTGGTTTTGGCCTCCGCTGGAGGGTCCGAGGGGCCCGTTCAGCCTCCCGTCTCCGCTGGAGGGTCCGAGGGGCCCGTTCAGCCTCCCGTCTCCGCTGGAGGGTCCGAGGGGCCCGTTCAGCCTCCCGTCTCCGCTGGAGGGTCCGAGGGGCCCGTTCAGCCTCACGCCGCATCAGCTGGAGGGCCCGAGGAGCCTGTCCAGCCTCACGCCGCATCAGCTGGAGGGCCCGAGGAGCCTGTCCAGCCTCACGCCGCATCAGCTGGAGGGCCCGAGGAGCCTGTCCAGCCGCCATCTGCGACCGCCTCGTCATCGCCTGGCCCGGCTACATCCGCCTGTGCTGCAGCTCCGCCTGGCCCGGCCTCAGCCTCTGCGTCCTCGCCTGGCCCGGCCTCCTCAGCCTCTGCGTCCTCGCCTGGCCCGGCCTCCTCAGCCTCTGCGTCCTCGCCTGGCCCGGCCTCCTCAGCCTCTGCGTCCTCGTCTGGCCCGGCCTCCTCAGCCTCTGCGTCCTCGTCTGGCCCGGCCGCCTCAGCCTGTGCTTCGCCTGGTCCCGCCTTGACTGGTCCCGTCTCGACTGGTCCTGTGCCCACCGGGCCTCGGCCAGTACGCCTGACACTGGAGAGCCGCCGCCGTCGCCTTCCGCACGGCCGGCCCCCGGACCCTCTTCTCCTGGGTGGCCGCCGTCGCCTTCCGCGCGGCCGGCCCCCGGACCCTCTTCTCCTGGGTGGCCGCCGTCGCCTTCCGCGCGGCCGGCCCCCGGACCAGCGCTGTCATCGTCGCCGCCGCCTCCCGCGCGGTCGGCCTCCTGAACTGCTCCGTCGTCTCCTTCACCGCCGCCGTTGCCTTGCGCACGGCCGGCCTCCTGAACTGTTTCCACGTCGCCGCCGTTGCCTTGCGCACGGCCGGCCTCCTGAACTGTTTCCACGTCTCCGCCGTTGCCTTCCGCATGGTCGGCCCCCTGAACTGCTCTGTGTTTGGGTTGTTTTCTTGGGCTCCGGTGTTTGCTGTACTCTTCTTTTGTTTTCTGTTCCGGGCCCTCCGTCCTGGGCCCCCGCCGCCCGCCCTGGGTTGTTTTCTGTTTGGTTTTGTTTTTCTGTGTTTGGGCTGTCTGGAGCCAGCCCTTGAGGGGGGGGTACTGTCATGGTCCTGGGCCATGTTGGCCCAGTGTTCTTAGTTTCCTTGTATGTTTGTATTTTATTCCATGCTTCCCCTGCCCGTTATGTCTAAGTTCTCCCCGTGCTCTCTCTTCCCCCTGTGTGCCCTCTATGTATTTATGAGCCCTCGTCCCCTTTCGTGTTTATTCCATGTCTCCCCTGCCTGTTACGTTGGTGTTCTACTCGTGCTCTCTCTCCTCCTGTACTTCCTGTTTCACCTCTCCCGTCAGTGTTCAGTTCACCCCGCCCTGTCTCGTTATGATTATCAGTGTCACCTGTGTTCCCCGTGTGTTCCCACTTCCCTCGTTAACCCTCTGTGTATTACCTGAAAAATAGGATCATGGCCAAGCTTGAAACCTGGATCCCCCGTAGCCGGTTACCAAGATTACGTGAAGTACCCTCAGAAGGTCTGCTAGATGATGTTAATGCAGCACTACGGGCAATACCTACAACCACGATTACCGACACTAACAAGCTGATCTACAATACGGCAGCAGTGATCAGTGAGATGCTTGGCTACAAGTTGAACAGCCACAAGGGGCAGTACCCTCCATGGAGAAGGAGGCTAGAGGGCAAGATCAAAGTAGCACGGAGGGAGGTTAGCCAACTAACGGAGTTGCAGAAAGGTGCGACAAATAAGGTGCCTAAGAAATACAGCAAGTTGTCCATACCTGAGGCCTTGGAAACTGCCAAGCAAAGACTCACAGCCTTGGCCAGCCGCTTGAGGAGGTACACCAGAGAGATAGAAGGCAGGAGAATAAACCAGCTGTTCTCCACAGAACCAGCAAAGGTGTACTCTCAGTGGCAAGGGAACAATAAGAGAACAGCACCACCAAGGCTGGAGACGGAGCAATACTGGAAGAGCATATGGGAGAAGGATGCAACCCATAACGGCAATGCTCAGTGGCTAGAGGATCTGAGGGCAGACCACAGCGACCTCCCTGAACAGGGTCCAGTAACCATCACAGTGGCAGATATCCAAGAAAGGGTCTCCAGTATGAAGAGTTGGACAGCACCAGGGCCCGACATGGTTCACGCCTACTGGCTGAAGAAGCTGACTGCACTCCACGAGCGTCTGGCAGCACAAATGAACCAGCTGCTAGTTAACGAAAGACACCCGGAATGGCTAACTGAAGGCCGGACGGTCCTGATCCCCAAGGACCCCAAGAAGGGACCGGTCCCCTCCAACTACCGACCAATAACCTGCCTCAGTACTACATGGAAGCTCCTGTCAGGCATCATATCGGCTAAGATGAACAGGCACATGGGTCAATACATGAGCGGGACACAGAAAGGAATTGGCAAGAATACCAGAGGTGCAAAACACCAGCTACTGGTAGACAGAACAATCAGCCGAGACTGCAAGACCAGACTGACCAACCTGTGCACTGCCTGGATTGATTACAAGAAGGCCTATGACTCAATGCCCCACAGCTGGATACTGGAATGCCTAGAATTGTACAAGATCAATGGGACCCTAAGAGCCTTCATCAGGAACTCAATGGGGATGTGGCGTACAACACTAGAGGCCAACTCCAAGCCCATAGCACAAGTTACCATCAAGTGCGGGATCTACCAAGGAGATGCTCTGTCCCCACTGCTGTTCTGCATAGGCCTGAACCCCCTCAGTGAGATCATTAACAAGACTGGCTACGGATACCGACTACGGAACGGAGCAGTTGTCAGCCACCTCCTGTACATGGATGACATCAAGCTGTATGCCAAGAGTGAACGAGACATCGATTCACTGATCCACACTACCAGGCTATACAGCAATGACATTGGAATGTCGTTCGGACTGGAGAAGTGTAGTCGGATGGTAACAAAGAGAGGGAAGGTAGTCAGAACTGAGGGGATTGAACTACCAGAAGGCAACATTGCAGACATAGAGGACAGTTACAAGTACCTGGGGATCCCGCAGGCAAATGGGAACCATGAAGAGGCCGCTAGAAAGGCTGCAACCACCAAGTACCTGCAGAGGGTCAGGCAAGTCCTGAGGAGTCAGCTGAATGGTAAGAACAAGATCCGGGCCATCAACACATACGCCCTGCCCGTGATCAGGTACCCTGCTGGGGTAATAAGCTGGCCAAAGGAGGAGATAGAAGCCACTGACATAAAGACAAGAAAGCTCCTGACCATGCATGGAGGGTTTCACCCCAAGTCCAGCACCCTGAGGCTGTACGCTAAGCGGAAGGAAGGGGGCCGGGGACTGGTGAGTGTCAGCACCACAGTCCAGGATGAGACAAGGAACATCCAAGAATACATTGGGAAGATGGCCCCAACTGACCGAGTGCTCAGTGAATACCTCAGGCAGCAGAAACCCAAGAAAGAGGAGGGAGACGAGGAACCATCATGGAAGGACAGGCCCCTGCACGGTATGTACCACCGGCAGATAGAGGAGGTGGCTGATATCCAGAAATCCTACCAGTGGCTGGACAAAGCTGGACTGAAAGACAGCACAGAGGCACTAATCATGGCAGCACAAGAACAAGCTCTGAGTACAAGATCCATAGAGGCTGGGGTCTATCACACCAGGCAAGACCCCAGGTGCAGGCTGTGTAAAGATGCCCCAGAGACTATCCAGCACATAACAGCAGGGTGCAAGATGCTAGCAGGCAAGGCATACATGGAACGCCATAACCAAGTGGCCGGCATAGTGTACAGGAACATCTGTGCCGAGTATAACCTAGAAGTCCCGAGGTCAAAATGGGAGATGCCCCCAAGGGTGGTGGAGAATGACCGAGCTAAGATCCTGTGGGACTTCCAGATACAGACGGACAAAATGGTGGTGGCTAACCAACCGGACATAGTGGTGGTAGACAAACAGAAGAAGACGGCCGTAGTGATCGATGTAGCGGTTCCCAATGACAGCAATATCAGGAAGAAGGAACACGAGAAGCTGGAGAAATACCAAGGGCTCAGAGAAGAGCTCGAGAGGATGTGGAGGGTGAAGGTAACGGTGGTCCCCGTGGTAATCGGAGCACTAGGTGCGGTGACTCCCAAGCTAGGCGAGTGGCTCCAGCAGATCCCGGGAAAAACATCGGAGATCTCTGTCCAGAAGAGCGCAGTCCTGGGAACAGCTAAGATACTGCGCAGGACCCTCAAGCTCCCAGGCCTCTGGTAGAGGACCCGAGCTTGAAGGATAAACCGCCCGCAGGGGCGTGCTGGGTGTTTTTTTTTATATATATATATATATCTATCTATATATATCTTTTTAATGTTTGATGGGTTCTCTAATTCCTTGATAACTTTTTTTTGTCAAAATGTAACCATTTTTTGCCTCTTTTTTGGCAAATTTTTCCACCTGTTTTTCCAGCATATTAGATGTGAGTTGCTGAATCTGAAATGAAACAGTATTGATTCATCATTTTCACCACAAGGACTCTGTGAATCTGTTACTTGCTTATTGTTTCTGTTGTGTAATTTGAAACAACTCCTGCCCTGACAGCTCCACTTGTAGTTGCCAAGCTGTTGAGAGTTTAGTGTGATTGGTTAGAAGAAACAACAGAGAGGTGAGTGTGGCCAATGATAGAACAGTGAGCTAAAGGTAACTGATAAACCAATAACCAAACATGAAGCATAATTATTCATAATCAGCATGGAATTAATATTCCTGTAAAGTTAAGACAAACAAACCAACAAAGACTTTTCTGCTAAAAGGAGCAGTTGAAACATGTGTTAGCCCCATCACCATGTACGAGGATCCTCACATCCACTGGCTACCATTTGGAATTTATTAACCTTTTATTGTTATGAAACATTTCTGTCTAAGCCTATTAAATACAATCAAAGGTTTCCCAGTCAACAAACTTGTACTTCATGATGCCCCTTCTATCTTCTCATGGTGACTTTGTTATCACATCACAGAAACAAAGTTTGACTTTAGTGGTAGATTAGGCTGTCTGCTAATCTGGAGGATCAGTGTGAAGTCCACATGGTGAGGAGTCCTTGGGCAGGATACTAAACATCCACTGCCCCTGATGGATCCATCAGAAATAGATTTTTTTTTTTTAAGTGCTTAAAGTGCATAGATTAAAGTGCTGTATGAATGTGTGCGTAAGTGGATGAATGTGGCTTGTGGTGTAGACGTGCTTTGAGTGCTCAGCAAGAGCAGAAAAGTGCTGAATAAATACCATTTTCTATTTTAAACAGGAGTATTACCCCCTTTTTGTCATGGCTGATGCATCGAGGCACAAGTGCCGAAAGCTTGTGTCTATTTCATGTTCTGAGATTAGAATAGGTTGTGTTTTTTTTTCTTTTTTCCCCCATTTATTTGATGTTAAACAACACAGTTTTTTATTTATTAAGCGACTGGTCAGTCAGTCTCTGGCCTTAGTGAATGATATACTGTAATGACTTTACCGTTAACTCACTTTTCTGCCATAGAACAATAGACTTGCTTGCCCCCTTTTTTGTGACAACTAACACAGTTATTATAAAAGAAGATGCTTTAAACAATAACAGAATTTAAACAATGTAAAAAAAACAAAAAACAATATGCATTCATTGTTGATGACATATAATTAGAACCAGCAAATTTGACCAAATATGTGGGCAGCCGCTGGCAAAATTCATGTCAGTGTCAAATCAGGAGAAGCCTTTGTGAATAGAAATAGAGGGTTTACCACAAGGTGCAAACCACTGGTTCCACTTTAGAACAACAAGAAGAGAATAGATTTAACCACAAAAGGCCTGCATAATTCTGAAAAAGAAAATGTTTGGACAGATGAAACCAGGATTTACTGGACAAGAAAAGTATGGAGAAGGAGAGAAACATGATCTGAAGGATCCCACATGATCTGCCAAACATAGTGCAGGCAATGATATGGTATATATGGGCACCTATGGCTCTCACTGGAATTGGGCCATTAATGTGTATTCATGATGTGAGTGCTAACATAAGTAGCAGGATGAATGTGAACTGTAGGACTATATACTCTCTGCTCAAAACTGATCATTTTTTCACAGTGCCAACAGATAATGGTCCAACACATACTGCAAAAGCAACCCAAGAGATTTTAAAGGTGAAGGGATTAGTTATTCTTTGATGGTCAAGTCAGTGTCAGTCCCCTGGTTTCGATTCAGTAGAGCATGGCTTTAGTTATCAAAGACAAAACCAAAGCCAAAAACACCCATGAGCAGCTGACGGTGGCTGTACTAAAGGCAGGAACTCCAGGCCTCAAGGGCCAGTGTCCTGCAGGTTTTAGATCTCACCCTGCGTCAACAGACCTGAATCAAATGTTTAGTTCATTACCAGGCCTCTGGAGAACTTCAAGACATGTTGAGGAGGTAATTTAGCCATTTAAATCAGCTCTGTTGGATCAAGGACACATCTAAAACCTGCAGGACACTGGCCCTCGATGCCTGGAGTTCCCCCCCCTCCATGGCCTAGGAGAATATCTCAAGGTAGACAACACAGAATTTAGCAATGTCCATTGGTCCTAGATGTCAGGCAGTATTAAAAAACATTTTTTAGCCTCTAAAAATAGTTAATGGATTTTGGGTGTAATACCTTGAATTAAAGCTGAAAAGGGGAGGGGCTGACGTTATCATGGTGGCAGTGGTTTATGGTGTACAGAGGCCAAATAAATTTTGGTTAATTTTCAGCTTCTGGCTAATGTTAAGGGAAAAATGGGAAAACATTGATTCTGACCTCAACATGCTTTCTGTGTTAATGGCACAGTTTTTCTAAAGTTAGCATCAGTATTGAATCAGATCTAAATACTTGACATCCAATTCATCCTACTGAAAATCAACGCTAAGATGAGCTTCTTTCTGTCTAGCCCAGGATTTCCACAATCTTTTGGCGAGCTTTTCTCTGCCCCTCTGTGAGCTGGAATAGATGTAGGCCTGGGTAAACTTTATTGCTACAAATGAAAAGGTGGATTAACCAGGGTGAGCCGAGTGTTATCCTCCACTGAATCCCTGAATTATTTCCTTTTCAACATTGATGGGTCTATTTCTTTCCCTGTCTTGCTTTTTTTCCCCTCCGCTGTCTTTCTGTTCTTTAATTTCTTCTTTTCAGCTGTAGCCCCATGATATTTATTTTTCTCTTGCCTCCCAGCTAGGATGCTCATAAAACGGGTACTAATTCCACTGGGAACGTTTCTTCCTCCACTGTTTGATGCACAGCAGTCACATGTCTCAGTAGCAAATTCATCGATTACATCAGGCTCCATCTGAGCTCAGCTGTTGTGTAGGTATAATGCATAGAGCCTGGTTTCCCGCTGAGAGTCTGTGAGAGTCTCCTGCTTCACTCTGTCATTCTTTTTTTCTCTCTTTTTTTTTCTTTTCTGTCTTCATGCGACTCTGCCTCCTTGGTCACAAAGTCACAAGTTGTTTGTGTTTTTTTTTTCAGGAAATCATGTTAATTTTATCACAGTCAACATTACTGATGTAAATATAATATTTACTAAAACTTATTTGCATTCACTTTTAAAACATATTGAATCTAAAAAATATGTATATCTGTTGACTTTTAATAGCTAAAGACCTCCTAGTGAATAAAGGGAAGTTGGCAAAACATTAAGAAATGGCTACTACAGCAGTGAAAAAGAACATGTAGAAGACACTAACAAAGCTGTGTAGGTGTTTTATGGATCAAGCTGCAATGAACTGCTCCTACAGAAGCTTCCTTGACAGATAAAAATTTGTGTCACTGGTTGGTCACTGTGTATCTAGCTAGCTTATGAAAATAAGATGGATATTTACACCCCTTTTTTAACAGAAATTTGCAAATATGAATAAAGTGTAAAACTACATAAATAAGGTGAACCAAAATATAAATTCCATCAGACTTCCATGTCAGTCCCATTAACCACTATCAAACCAAATCCACAGATATAAATCCATAATTTATCTTATCACATGGCTAGAGATATGACAGAAGAGAGAACGCTATTTATTTATTTTTTACAATTTGCATGATGAATTTTGGATAATTATCCCAACATTTATACAACCATAATATAAGAATATAAGATAATATAAGAATATAATAAGAATAAGAAGAAGGGGGTATTTGGATATTCATGCTTAACAGTGTGCAAAGTATAGTTAGCAGTTACCAGTGACCTTTATTCTTAATAAAGAATAAATCAAGTGATTTCTTTTAAATTTCAAATACTTGTATGAGGAGTGACATCAGAAGGTGAAAAAAACAAAACTGTGACAAAAATGTTTAATTATGTTTTTGTTTTTTTTTTAACAAAGGTGTTCCCTGAGGCTTCAGCAGATGTTTCTTTGGTACATGTAGAGGAAGATCTGGGCAGTTAGCATGAGCACTGGCAGCTCAGTACACAAACATTCACAGAAAAGGAACTCGCGGCTCGTCTGATTGACAAGTGGAACCTACAGGACAGAAAACACAAACAAAACCAAAGCTTTCCATTTAAGACGTCACACATTCAACAGCGATCTTGTAAGGGGTATAACAGAATAAACCATTGAGATGAAACCTTGCACTTACTGAAAGGTGACTCGTTACATCTTATCTCTGCCTTGAAAAGTAAAAATAATGAACTATTATGCTATTAACTATTCCTTTGATTTGACATTGTTGGGGAGAGGATTGGTTGTTAAATTTACATTGCGGGTTCAAGAGCTTCTTAAACTCATCTTTTGGATTTTTCCTGTAGCAGCTGCTGGTTCATACCGGTAGCCAGTGTTGGGAAGGTTACTTTTAAAATGTATTCCGTTACAGAATACATGCCCCAAAATGTATTCTGTAACGTGTTACGTTACTCAATGACAGTAACGTATTCTGAATACTTTGGATTACTTAATATATTATCATGCTTTTTACAACAACGTGAATGTACTATTGCTGTGTGATTTATTACTGTTACTGAAGGTCCGCAACTCCGAACTGTAGTAAAGGGACCTCTGACTAATACGGCGGGGTCCCTGCCGGCTCGTAGCCGAAAAATAGCTTTACTTTGTTGTGTGGGTCAACTTTTCTTGCGAGGGACAGAGAGAGGCGTTGAAAGACTGCTCCAACGGAACGTATTGTTTTCGGAGGAAAACACGAACACGGTGTACAGTCGAGTCTTAATAGCTTACTTACAACTGGGCTCATCAGGCACTCTTCTTGGCTGCAGTGGTTATTATTATATTTACATGCTTCCAGCTCCCGTTTTTCCTCGACGACAACTCGTACCTTTCCACTCCCCTTTTTCTCCCTCCTCGCGCTCACAGACACATAACGTGTATGGCAGTCCATTCTCCCTGCAACACGGACTATACTGCCCATGATGCTACATTCTTTAGAGCTATGCTGTCACGATCCTGGGTCTTATGACCCAGTGTTTTGAGTTTTAGTTCATTTTGATGTTTTAGTTTATGTAAGCCCTTCAGGTTCCTAAGTTCATTTGTTATCATGCTTAAGTGTTTCTAGTTCTTATTATTTCCCCCTCGTGTTTCCAACTATGGTAAATCTCCCCTGCTTTTCATGTGTTTCATGTCTGTGTCTTACATTGTGAAGTTTGGGTTGTCATGTCTACGTCTCATTATGTTTCCTGTTTTATTGTGAAGAGGTCTGGTGTTTCTGTGTTCATCGTGTTCAGTTTTACTCTTCCCCTGTGGCGTTGTTATGTTCATGTTGATCTACTGTGCCTTTCTGTTCCATGTTTCAGATCCCTATGTTCTGTCTCCCCCAGTCTGTTAAGTCCACATGTCTTGAGTTCCGTCAGTGTGTTTCCTGTTTTACTTTCACAGTCTGTTCTATGTTAATGTTTCTAGTTTTGCTTCCCTTGCCTCGTCCTGCTTAATTACTCTCAGCTGTGCTCTCCTCCTGTGGCTCATTCCCCCTCGTTATCCCTCAGTGTATTTAAGCCCCATGTTTCTCTTTGTCAGTGTTGCGTCCTCCATCATAGCTGTGTGATTTTTCCCTGTGGCTCCTTGTGCTTTAGTTTTTCCCAGTTTAGTTTATTTTGTATTGTTTTTCGTGTCCCACTCCACGCCAGCAATAAAGCTGTGTTTTTTGAGTTTAACTTTTGACTCTGTGAGTTTGCGTTTGGGTCCTACTCTTGCCTGCACACAGCCGTACTGTGACATATGCTTGTAGCTAGTGATGGGCAGATGAAGCCCCATGAAGCACTGAAGCTTTTCATCCAATTGGTTCACCCCAACGCGAAGCTTCATGAAGCTTCATTTGCTCTAGCAGGACACCTACTGGACGTAAAAATAATAGCTGGCATGAATTTGAAGAGTGTGGCATTTTGCACACAGCCTGTAAATGTCAACAACAAAAGGAGTGTGTAAAACATCTATATTGTAGTGATGGCAGTATACTGTGTATATTTATAGTGGCAGTATGGGAAATGATTATTTGGAAATGCTTGAAATGGAAATGATCATTTACTGTGAGGTGAGGTGTGGTTGGGGTGTGGACAGTAGTTGTGCTTTTGTAACGTTGAGGTATGGACAGCTACACACTGAGGCTTTGAGCCTCAGTCCTGCCTGTTCACATTTTATTCTGTAAAAACTAAATTTTCACTGCTTTTACGTCCTTTTTAGTGGGGAGAACATAGCTGGGATTTAATGATTTAACAAATCTTTTGAATCCTTTGTCCTCCACAATGCTAAATGGCTGTGAGTCCTCAATCACCATGCTGACCAGGTCTTCATCTATTTGAGATTGTTCTCCTGAGGAAAGACAATAAAGACAAAGCACAAATATAAATATCACACACGTAACTTATAACAGTTGTATAATATTGTTATATCATTTAGTAACATTACTGCATGCTATATTATCATTGCATTTGATGGCTCACCTGGTCTTGCTCCACAATCGGTGTTCCTCTTATTCTCATGCAAAGCTCTGTAGTGCCTAAGCATGGATGAGGTGTTGCTGTTATATCCCAGCTCCCTGGCACATAGCAAACACTTCACCTTGTACAAAAGTCAAGACAGCTCAACATAAATTGTATTGCACCATCAGTATCATGACAATACATCTTCTGTAGAAATTTACCTTGTTGGGAGGAATAAAATCAAAATGTTCCCACACAGGGGAGGACATCCTCCTCTTCTTAGCTGGCTCCATTCTCTCCTGACTTTCCTCACTCTCATAAACCTCCATACGGTCTCCAAACTCTCACTAACCGCAACTCTCCATCAAACACCCACATTTTTGAATGAAGTCTGAGGGGTTTATATCGCTGTCATATCTCGCGGCAAAGTTCGAACCACTTCATGAACCAGTCACGTGGTACAGCCGGGCAGCGAGGCTTCGGACGTCATCATTTTCAGCTCCTCCCATAAATGAAGCAAGCCTCGATACGCGCTTCGCGGAAACGCCCCCTCCATTACTCGACACACGCTCCGAAGCCTCGATACAGAACGTCCCATCACTACTTGTAGCATTCTGCCTGTTAGCTTAGCACAACAACAACAACAACAACGAAAAGGCGCTCTCTCACCCAGGAAACACACAGTCGCAGAAAGAGAGAGAGAGCGTCGCCCTGTAACCATGGCAACCGTAACGCTGCCGCCTGGAACAACAGAACGTAGCTGTCAAACAAAACCCAAACAGTCCTGACCCGCGACAATATGAAACAGGAAAGTACTGCAGTGTAATCCATTTATTTCAACAAAGTAACTGTATTCTGAATACCACCTTTTTAAACGGTAACTGTAACGGAATACAGTTACTCATATTTTGTATTTTAAATACGTAACGGCGGTACATGTATTCCGTTACTCCCCAACACTGCCGGTAGCAGACCTATTTGCTGGTACCCATTCTCAGTGAAGCACTTCAGTGAATCATGTTTCTGTGCCACGCAGCCCTCTTTGTCTTATTCTCTGTATTGCGTACACTCTCGCTGTCTGCATCTGTCTCCCTCTTCTGTTGCACTCTTCTTTCTCTTCGTCTCTCTCCCCGTCTCTTACTTTTATCCTAGTCACAGTTTCCAAGATGTTCTTTTTTTCCCTTCCACCTTATCTTTATTTCTCATGCTCTCTCTCAACCTCCTCCAGCTCCTGCTGCTCTTCCAGACTTTCTTGCTGCTGTCACTGCTGGTACCCTGCATCTCTGCGCTGTACTGTACCGTGTGTGTGTGTGTGTGGGGGGATCAAGAGAATTTGAGATGGTAGGGTGGAAGTAAGAAGCAGAGGCAAAGTAAAGGATAGTGGAAGTAAAAGGAAAAAAAAAAAGGGAGGTGAGGGTGGGAGATGTGACATTGTAGCCTACACTCAGCTGCAATCCAGCTTTACCTGGCAGAAGGGATGGAGACATTTCTTTCTCGTGCCACTGCGAGCCTCGAGGCAGACTTTTTCTCAGGTGTAAAAGCAGGTGAAACAGAAATACTGACGACCTCGGGGACCTGCCAGATGTCAGGCAACATCAGCTGCTTGTGGGCACAGCAGCGGGTTAGAAGCCTTCCATTTTCAGGAAAGTCAAACACTTTCCAGTCATGAAATAGGTACTCATGAATTCAGAGGCACATACACAAGTGGCTTCTTTTTGTAAAAATGCCATCAGAGGTGCGTGGTCTACGAGGTTACATCTGTAGCTGATGTGCCGAAGGTGTTCTCACTGTTTTGGCTGCTGAAGTTAATATCCATTAAATGAATTCTTCTGAATATTCAGAATGTGAAACAATTTGCAGTAGATTTGGCATTATTCAGTTTATTACGATAACTGGTGCTGAAAAAAGTGGGTTGATGCTTGTTTTATTATTTACAGGTATCTCTTCAATAATTATTCTGATCTTAGAGTTTCTGACTGGAGTATATTTGGAGTAGATTGTGCATTTGAGTTGCAGTTACATGTCAAAAAAAAAAAGGTAATGATGACTATGTCAAAAACATGAGAAGTTTGAAGTGTTTTCAACCAACCTACTTGCAAGGTCATGCAGTGTTGGCACTTTAACTTCACATCAAGAAGTTTCAAGGATTCTGGTCAGCTCAGGCCTTTCTGTTTGGAGTTTTCATGTGCTTTCTTTGGGTCCTCCAGCTCCTCCCACAGTCCAAAGACAGTGGCCATTGTAACTGTAGTACACTCAATAATTCCCTTGCTTGTGGAACCATCTTTATCAGCAATAACTTGAAGTAATCATTTTCTAGATGACTTTATCACTCTTTTTAAATCACTGTGGAAGAGTTTTGATCCACTCATCATAACAAGGGTGCTTCAGTTCAAGGTTTGCTGTCACTTGCAAGTTCCCATCACAACATTTGAATCCGGTTGAAGTCTGGACTTCGCACAATTGCATTACCTTGGTTCCTTTCTTTGTCAACCATTCTGGTGTGCACGGGATTGTTCTTCTGTTGCATAAACTTTTTTCAGCCAAGCTTTAGCTGTCGGACATTTAACTCTAGAATACTTTGGTATACAGAGATTTCATGATTGACGCATTGACTGCAAGGTGCCCAGGTTCTGTGGCTGCATTGGAAACCCATGCCATGAAGCTCCCTCTGGTGTTAACACCTTTGGCGTTAACACCAGAGGTGCTTTAGAGCTCTGCAAATACTGAGTCAACATGTCGTTTCCACCTCAGCACTCAGCAGCCTCACTCTTTAACTTGATGTTGTCCAACACTTTGTGGCTGAGATGCTGTGGTTTCAAAGTGCTTCCACTTTGTAATAATACCACTCTTTGCACTGTTGGTATCTAATTACAGTCCCATGCTGAAATTCAGTGAGCTCTTTAGAACAACCAAATCTTTCATAAATGTTTGCAGAGGTAGACTGATTTTATCCACCTGTGGCAATGGGCCCGCAAACATCTGAATTCATATTAATCAAATTCACCAAATTCAATTGAATTCTTTTCAGTATAGTCAGATGTTGGGCTGCTAATAGTTTAGTTACTACGGTATATCACTTTTTCATCTTGTTTCTGCAGTGTATATTTTTGTGTTTCCACGACTGATTACTGTTGATTAAGGGTTACTTGAGTTGTTAAGGCTTTCTTTCAGTGAGGTTGCTTGTTTTTGGGAACATGCAGGCTTCATTAGGATGCTTTGATGTGCTCTTTTCCAGGTGCTTTTAGGGTAGATGTTTCATTACAAAACATCAAAGGCAAAGCCTTCTCTTTCTCTCTCACTATCTGTTTTGCACCAATGCTACTTGCTTCTTTTCAAGTATTAAAAGTGCGCTCAAGACCTTCATGGCTTACACTCATATTGTTCTTCTGCAAGCCTCCCGCTGTTGTAGTTGAAGTCGGGGAAACATTTTAGCGAATTTACTGCTTTATCTTGCGTCCCCCTCCAAGCCTCACCTCATCTTGTCTTTGCTTCACCTCATGGTCTCAGCTCCTCAACAATGTCATTTCCTCTTAGAAATGTGTTTTGTCTTTAGCACAGAATCCCTGATGTTTGTTCCCTGCAGTGCAGGTCTCAGCCCTACCTTCACAGCTCTGATTACTTGATTCTTGTTTCTGGACTTTTTCTTTTTCCTTTTGCTTCTTTATTTCTTTCTAATAAAAAGAAGCAGAAATTGCTCAACGTTTCTGCTATTTTTAATTTCTATAAGAAGTAATAAGGTTGAAAATTGTGTGTTGCAGATTTCCTAGAACTTTTGCATTAGACACAGGATAACAAGGATAAGAATAGAGTAGAAGTGAGCAGAGCTTAATGCTGTGGGTTCATGGATGCACTCAGTAGACATCATGGAAATCCATCAGTGAAAAATAAGTTGGCAAAACAGACGCTTTTCTGGAAACAAAGAGAATTTTGTTGCAAATTAAATGAGACAAATTAATAACAAATTAATGCCTTAAAAACAGCAGAAACATATCATCATTCCCATTTTCTATTCCACTCAAATTGATTGATTTCATATTTGAGGTATATAGATTAAAGAAAAAAGAACTTATCTGCTCTCCAATCTCTGTTGCAGGTACTTCACCAATATATCCATAGGTGGACGGGACTACTCTTTCAACAGTGATGGCTACTTATCCAAACCGCTGCTTGATGTTATCTCCTATTCCAACGGGAGAGGCTGGGAGGAGGTCAGTACATATCTGTGTAAATTGGCACTAATTACCCAAACGTAGCAACTAGATAGGCTAACCACAATTTCACACACCATCAAACATGCTAACTCATCACTGCTCAATTTCACCTTTTATGCTCTCTCTGCCTGAAGCTCATCTCTTCTTCCTCCTTTCCTCTCTCCAATATTAGATCTCCCCTAGGCCCCCTCCTTTCCATCCTTCTACTCCTGTCTGTGTTTTTCAGCCTTGTTAGTAGGTGCTAATGCACAGTCCAATATCTTTGCCATCAGGAGCAGTTGTACAGTAATAGTACTAAATCCAAGGTCTTCCCTCTGTGGGTACTTTAAATTCCTCAAGCTTTCCTTCGACCTGAAGAAATAAGTAAACCTTTTTGTTCTTCCCACCCTGTTCCATTTGCTCCTGACCTTTTAAGACTCAATATGTTTACTGGCAAGTAGCAGACTCAAGGTCTCCCTAATTTTGAGAATGAAAACCTGAAAGGAAAAAAAATCAAAATTTTAAAGAAAAACATAAACACACACACACACACACACACACACACACACACACACACACACACACACACACACACACACACACACACACACACACAAGCACATTGTTTTAACTGCATAGCATCACAGTAAGTCCCTCATTGCTGTAGTGTGTTACCTGTCTACAGTCGCTCAACACTGACCTAAAAGTTCAGCACTATACAGCATTTAAGGAGTATTCATGTAAGAATCTGGACATTTAAAATGATTTAAGGAGCATTTAAAGAGAAGATAACACAAAATACTGCAAATATATATGTCTTTGAGGAACAAGAAGTACTGATATTTTTACAGCAAATTATAGTATGCAAACTAAAATAATATTAGAATCAAGTATTTTTGCAAATTACTTTTAACAGTAAGGAAATATTGTTTTGAACAAATCTGCCAAGACTGTAAATTTCAAAGGAAATTTCAATCACATGATTGTTTATGTTAATGTCTCTCACAGCAACACTTCTGTTTCTCATGTTGCTTCAGTTTATGAATTTTGGTTCATAAACTAAAATTTTGGTCGAGTCACTCAAAACTCTAATTATTGTCTTTTCCGCCATTCATTTGTAGATTTGAGTTGTGCTTGGGATCTTTGTCCTTTTGCATAACCCACTTTTGGCCAAGCTTTAGCTGTCAGACAGATGGCCTCACATTTGACTATAGAATACTTTGATGTACAGAGGAGTTTGTGACAGTGACAGCAAGGTGCCCAGTTCCTGTGGCTGCAAAAGCCCAAATTACCCCCCCCCGACCATCACTTTTGGCAATTAGTATGAAGTGTTTGAGCTATATTTTGTTTTCTGCAAATGTGCCGCTGTGCATTTTGTCCAAACATGTCCTCTTTGATCTTGTCTGTCCAAGGGACATTGTTCCAGAACTCCTGTGGGTTATGCAGATGCAACTTTGCAAGGCATTCTTTTTAGAAGTTGGATGCTTTACTCCTGGGAACCCTTCTAACCAGGCCACACTTATTCAGTGTTTTGTTTTTTCTTGCTTTCATGAACTTTCACATTTAGGATGGTAACTGTTTTTACCCTGCAGGCTTAAAAGCACAATGCGGTCACCCAGGTCCAAGATTGTGAATGCAATAACTCGAGAAAAGGATGATGTAGGAGTTTGAACTTTATACTATAGGTGCATCTGCTAAAAATCTTGGACAAGTTCGAATTTCAGTGACCTTGAGGACCTAAAGGTCGAAGTCAGAGGTCTTGTAAATGCAATAACTGAAGAATGATGTCACCTAGAATTTTGAAATTCTTTACCATATCGACTGAAAATTTCAGAAAATTTTAAATCTCAGTGGCCTTGACTTCAAGGTCGAGGTCAGATGTCAACTTTTTCTGAAAATCACCTAGAACTTCAAATTCATACCATAGGTGCATCTACTATAGGAGGCTGAGGCACCACTGGCACTCGCTGCCAGCATTTTTAGGCTTCTCAGAGCGTAGTACAATATGATTTAGGGGTGTATTTGCTGGGGGATACACGCCTGCAAAGATCAGCAAATAGCCAAAACATCTGCTTTTATAGAGGTGGCCACACTGCAATTGCAAGTTTGGTCCTCATTGTATTATGCTGATTATACAGCATATGATTATAGTGAACTAAACCATGAAATATGAACAATATATCAAAGAGACAGTAAGAAACTGTGGAAGTATTTGAGAGAACAAATGAAATGTTTTGCTCTGTTTGATGTCAGATTCAGTTGTACAATCTCATTTGGCCATTCTTTTGTCACCAGCTTCACTTCTTCTCTGTGTGTCATGGCAAATATATGATCTAAGAAGGCCTCTAAGATTCTCTCTTCACTTGCCCACATTCTTGATAAAACATATTAACTTGACAATGCTGCACTGCAATGCTTGCAGCATGCTGCAATGCTGGACTCTGAGGTTTAAAAAAAAAGTTATACTTAATGTTGGTGTGGTTTGAGGGTAGTGGTGGTGATGGTGGTGATTGTTTTGCAGCAGATAACAAGCCTCACATCAAGATTCAGATCAGTGATAATATTGACGATGCTTAGTGACTGCTGAACAACGGGCACTTATTTTGTAACGTCTCAGCTTTTTTAGTTATGTCTTTTCTCACCCGGTCTCGCTTTGCTTTTGAGCTCTGTATTTCTGCTGTATTTCTTCAGTCTTCTGGCAATAGTTAACCTTACACAAAAGCGACGATTTATAGTTCTGTCTGGTGCTAAGAGGCAGCAAACTGAAGTACTGCTCTATCAGTGGGAATCATAGTACAATCTTCAGCCCTTTTCTGAAGCATCTCACCTTTCCTGTATTGACTTTTTGCTGAATGAAGGCTGCAATATTGACAGAGGAGATAGGCTTCTGACTAGTTTTCCATACACTTGGGGTAGATAGAATTAAAAAAAAAACAAAAAAACAAAAAAAAAAACTGGCTGCAGCAAGCAGAAAAACTGAAAGATAAGAGGTTATGTTGCACCGTTGTGCTGCTCTTTTATATCTTATGCTCAGGTTATTTTGTAGAGAAATTCCCCAATAGAGAAGTTTACCCCAACTGTGTTGAGCATTTCAGCATTTAGCTCATCATCTTTGGTTTACCAGGCCACAACCACATCAAACAGCAGATTTAAAGAAATGCTAACTAGGTGTCAAACATATTGTACTTGGCATTTAGGGGTGAAAAAGCGCATTTATCAGCTTAAGGATGAGAAATGCAATGGAGATTAGAGATAAAAGAACAGTGTGTTTAAATTCATCATGGACAATTTCTAATGTTAGCTACAGAAGATTTTCTCAGTATTATTGTAGGGTCTTTACCTCTATCAGTCAACAAAATGCTGTGGATGAACAAAAGAGAAATGTAAATCAAATCAATATTTGCTGTGACCACCCTTTGCCTTCAAAACAGCATCAGTTCTTCTAGGTACACTTGCACACAGTTTTTGTAGGAACTCGGCTGGTAGGTTGTTCCAAATCTTGGAGATCTAACCACAGTGGATGTAGGCTTCCTCACATCCTTCTGTCTCTTCATGTAATCCCAGAGACACTCGATGATGTTGAGATCAGGACTCTGTGGGGGCCATACCATCACTTCCATTACTTCTTGTTCTTCTTTATGCTGAAGATAGTTCTTAATGACTTTGGCTGCATGTTTGGGGTCGTTGTCCTGCTGCAGAATACATTTGGGGCCAATAAACAATCATTTCTATTTCTGAAAGCATTCTTTGTTAACAGCATTTTTCACACCTGCCTGAAACTTTTGCACAGTACTGTAATATAAAAGTAATATTAAATAAAGAAAATGATATTGTTGCACACAGGCTTCCTTTTAGATCTCAAACAAGATGTGGAGGCTATAACTGAGACTGTTAGAACTTAATTTTTCATTTTGTTGTTTGCTGGATTGTTACTTGTTCAGACTTCTATTTGACTTATAAGCATGGCTTACATGGTTAAAATTTCTTTAACATTGTGCAAAAGTCTTGTGTGACCCTTAATTTCTCTGGTGTTTTGTATAAGAGAGACCAGGCTTTATGAAGGTTTTTCAGCTGCTTTTTAAATCATTTTCAGTTCAATTCTTGTACCTGAAGGAGAATATATTCTCAAAGTAGGTTTTAACTTTGCAAACATACAAATGAAGGTGTAGTATTGTCTGTATAAGACTCTTATTTCATAATCATTAGGAGGTGGTGATACTTTCAATGTAAAGTGCAGCAGCGGATCAACAAACACTAAATAAGAAAATAAAACATTTCTCATTTGAACTGAATCTGCTGTGATGCCGAGTGTTGGCTTTGGCCTTAAAATTACTGCAGAGATTTACCAGAAACGTGCAAAGCACAGAAGACTTTAAATAAAAAATACAGGTGGTTCACAACGGGCGATTTACTGCATTAAAATGATGCAATCCAAACATCAGTAAAACCACTGCTAAGACATCCACGTAATATATTTCACAAATCATGTTATTAAAGTTATGCTTCCATCATTAGGATTCAGACACTCCTCCAGTTTCCCATAGATTTTGGGAGGTTTATTCCCTACATTCAAGTTGAGGGGTCATATGATGACAATGATGCTTTGCTTCACAATCTCAAGAATGATATATCAGTTATATGAAATGGGTGTCAGCTGGTACTAATCTCTACATTGCATAGTTTAAAAAAAATTGTAGTCTGTGGGAGCAGGAAGCGTTGTTTGTAGTCACTCAATAGTGACTGTTAATTCTCTCCTCCATGTCAGAACATGCTCCATGCTCATAGGGAGATCATTTGTTGCTGGACTTTTCTGCTGGTCAATGTGAGCACAATAATCATATCATGTGATTTAAGGCCATATGTGCTGGACACCGTGTACATCAACAGGGATCTTGGTTCACATTGCTTGTTGGACTCTGCTGGGATGCTACTGATTCTAGTCCATACTTTTTAAGGGCCAAATTTTAGATGCAGCCAAGGGTGTAAAGTTCAGTCCTCTCAGGATCTTTTCTCTGCTTTTTGTAGATGACACAGTTCTGTTGGTTTTAAGTGATGGGGAACTGTGGCAGTGAATAGATGAATGGATTATAATGTTGTCTAATTTGTTGTAAGAATGTGCACTCCAATACAAATGATGCTGGAAATGAAAGGATTCTTGTTGATTTTTGATGTTCAGCTGTCAGCAAAGCCTTATTTCACATGAGGATTTGAAAATCTTGTTCTGTAAATTTTATGAAGTTGGCTGTTATGTGATGCAACACTACAGCAAGTCGTATTGCATTTGTTTGTTCTTTGAGAGAAGCGTAAACATTGGAGTTTACAGAGGATCAATGAGCAAATAAAATAAGAAAGATGACTACCTTTATAATCAATCTGATAAGAGACCTATAATCTTAAACCACACAAGTCCTAATCCAATTTCAGTTGAGTTTAAAAGTGTAATAAGAGTTTTACAACCTCACAACACAGAGGGATGTAAGTGCACTGTGGACTTGATAAGAGATGTGGATCGATTACAGTGATTCAGAAGGTACTTTGCGAGAGACCAGGCTTTCAGAGTGGACTTGTACACAGTGTACACTCCCAGCCACCTATAGAGGATAGGAAAATCAAATTAGGTTTTAAAAACGAATGCAAATTATTAAAATAATATGCAGACTAAGTGTGGCGACAATAAGAAAACCATTTAAAGCATTTTGGTTAGACTAACCAGTGATCGATAATGTCAGCACAGGTGATGCATGTATTAGATTGCATCACTAAAAAAGCTGCAATGTAGGTATGATTTTATCTAAGTTTAAAAACAACAACAACTCTACAGTTTTGGAGTTCACTGATTTTTTTTTTTTGTGCCATTGTTC
This sequence comes from Mchenga conophoros, assembly GCF_057382185.1. NCBI lineage: Eukaryota > Metazoa > Chordata > Actinopteri > Cichliformes > Cichlidae > Mchenga > Mchenga conophoros. Next base: position 5,771,958 of record NC_140546.1, on the reverse strand, counting down.
CCCTTTAAAATCTCAAGGCGACAGCCTCAGAACTTTTCAAAGTCTCCACGTCTCTGCTCATCAATACTTACCTGTTCTTACCAAAAGCCTTTTTTCATATTTAATGAGAATTTAAAATACAGCAACTCCTGTTTGAGTCAGATATACACACAGACTTTTTATAGCCGGATCTAGAGACTGAATGCTCCCATCTTGATGTCTTGTTTTGATCTCTGTGTATCAGAATATATTTAATTAAATCACTCTTTACTCAAGCTTCATGATGTTGACACCATAATTTATAATGCTTTTAGAATTGTCTCTGCAGCTTTATGAGAGGTTTTGCTTGGAGAGCTTGATTACTACAATTTGCAGCTGTTGTGCACACATAACAGACCAGCAGAGTAAAATACAGCCAGACATCACTTAATAGTGGTTTTGAGGCCACTGTTGAAAAAAAGGTTGCATGTATTCTTACCGTTTTTGTTAGAAGGATTTTTGTCTTTGTGTGAAGAATCCATCTACATCTGCCTCTTTAAAACATTGGAGTAGGGTTTTAACTAACGCTAGCAGATGACTTTTTTTTAAGAAGTTTGGAAGTTTACATGACTGAGAAAGATCACTTGGAAAAGGAACAGAATTCAGGACAGTGACCATTTAACCAAAAATATAAACAATAATAAAACTGATGGTAGGACCAAAGAGTCAAAAATAACTTCCACAAATGAACTAAAACCTCATTTATTTATTGCCATATTTACTCATATTGATGTAAACTCATAGGCAGCTCTTATTTTAAGAATATTTATAGTCTTGTAATTGAATGTGCTTTGCTACTTAGTAAAAACTGACTGTTGTAACAGTGAGTTGGCCTGAAACAATCTTTGCAATTGCTACTCTCATCACTGAGCGTTTGAGTGTTTGGTCTTTGAATGAAAAGGTGCTCAGATAGTGATGTGTATTATCTTCGCAGCTGCAGCAGCAGTGGTTTGTTTTATAGTAAACAGAAGACACGCAGTGTTACAATGAGCTGTGTCTGTGTGTGTTTGTGTGTGTGTGTGAGAGTAAGCAGAAGTAAAAATATAAAGAAAATCAAATATTCTAAATATTGATTTTAAAAGCCTTTGTAAGAAGTGGTGGGATTATTGTCAAATTATTGACAAGAGAAGGGTCGAAAATCAATGTTCTGTATGATGATCGATCCTGCAAAGCATTTTGGGTGCAGTGACTGGTAGACATTGTCTGAAGAAATGTCTGAAGTGTTATGTTATGAAAAAGGTGTCTCAAACAGCGATGAGGAGGCGATGAAGTTGAGCAGGGCATAGTCACAATGGCAACTGTATGTGATGGTGTTATAAGTGCACATAATATAAGAGGACCCAATGAGGGCTGGAGCAATGTACCAACTACTGATATGGTGTAAGTGCAGGTTTTTCAAGTGTTTCTCTATGGAAAGGGTTCAGAAATTCAAATCAAAGACACAGATAACATTTTTGGTTTGTGATAAAAGGCCTGTTATTGACGAAATGAACTAACTTTGTCTTTGTTTATAAATGATCTGATTTGAAATATTATTTTTTTAAATTTAAAATTTTGTAATTTTGATATTGATATTGATAAAATCCCTATAAAAATCTCTGCTTTTCATCGCCAAGCTTTTTTTTTAGCATGGACTCTTATTTACAAGCATAACTTTAGTCCACACAGTTATTATATCTGGAATAACATTTAAAAGAAAATCTCTCTTCTTAGATAGTTGGTTTAGGAATAACATTATTTTAGTCAACCAATTATTTGATTCAAATGGTACGCTTTTCTCCTATGAAGAATTTTGTTTAATTTAGCTATAAATCGTCATGATTATACAAAAGTATTTGGCTCAATACCATCAGGGGTTTGTATGCTGTTTAAGAATCAACCTAATATCACTTCATTCCACAGGCCGTTGGCATCTCCCATACAAACTTTTGTTGGCAAGATTTGCTTTTCTAAGCAATCTAAAGACAACAATAAATCTATCAGATCTTTATTTCAGAGTACCATAACCACGCTACCATATGCCATTTTTTTTCTGGAACGAAGTTTGGAGACTCCCTAATCAGTTTTTAATTACCAACGAAATTAAAGATATTTCTTATAAATTAATACACAGAATTTATCCTTCTAAAGATTATCTTCAAAGCAAATTCAATTTAGACATTGATACAAGCTGTAGCTTTTGTAAAACTTCCAAGGAGAATAAAAAAGAAAAAAAAAAGTGTTTCTCTATGGAAAGGGTACAGAAATTCAAATCAGAGACACAGATAACATTTTTGGTTTGTGATAAAAGGCCCGTTATTGACAAAATGAACTAACTTTGTCTTTGTTTATAAATTATCTGATTTGAAATATTTTTTATTTGAAATGCTGCATTTAAAATATAGACACTGGGCTCACACACTCAATGGATTAGGGCTGTTCGATATAACGATATATATCGGATGACAATATAAAAACGTCTATCGTTTCATTTTATGCTGTCGTTTGTTTCATGGTGTCACAAAATAAACTGTTTACAGCAATATTTTTTCATCGTTTTGATGGTCACTGTAGTGGCTATATTAATTTTGAAGTTCTCTCTTTCTCTTATATTTAATATAACCACACTATGGACGGACAAGCGCCTGTTTTTATGTGTTGTGGTTAGCAACAACGACAAAAACACCATCGCGTGTCCGCTTGTTTATGTTCCACATAAACCTTTCACAATAAAGCTCAAGATCCTGTTGAGACTTTTCAAAATAAACTGAATCACGTGAAAGAGCAGATTATTTACAGATGAGAATTAAAAAAGAGCCGCCAGGTGCTAAAAAATAAACCTTAGACTCAAACGTTAGAACAGGCTTTTCCCCGCAGCACGCCGTGTAATAAATACTCACAAAGAAAACAGCGGCCATTACAACTTATGTCTAAAAATATATAGTTTCATGCATCTGTTAAAACACTCGACTCCACATGACACGCAGCTGGAAACACTTCCTGCAAGTCGAGCTGCCCGAGAGTCACAGAATTTACAGAAAATGTTACATTTTTGTGATTTATATCGTTGGTACGATAGAATTCTTATATGGATATGAGATTTTGGTCATAGCCTCACAGCCCTACAATGGATGCACACAGGATAGTAGCACGAATACAGTTTCAAACTCTGTTATAAAATTCAGTTCATAATGACAGCACAAATGTATACAAACACTATTCAACTGACTGCAAGTAACAACTCAACTAACATGAACAATGGCAGATAAGCACTAGCTACTTCTGAATAGCTACTTTGTGCATCCAAAGACTGGAGGGAAATATAATACATCGGACATGCCCTGATTTTTAAAACAGACTTTACTGTGTCATTCACACAAAGTCAGAAATGGTTGCATTTTGTCATAGATTACCTGTGTTTCCAGCTCTATTTGAACTACACAATAATCTTTAGAGATGGGATCTGAGAAAGTAAACGGTGTAAGCAGGGTGTCTGGTTTGAGAAGCTCTTCTTTTTGAATATGATGTTCTGTCGGCCTCCTCAACCTTCAGCTGACGCTCAGTTTCCATGTATGTGCGAATATACAAGGCAAAAGGAAAAACTGTGGAAAAGTGGGATTAACATTGGTTCTTGTTTACCAGAGACACTGTGGTAAAATAAAGCATGAGATGAAGAGGCTCATTTGATGCGGGGTCAGCACTAATGCTGGCAAAGAAGGAGCAAACCTGGAAGGCAAAGCTTTTCTCAATCAGTCCAAGCTTGAACTCTCAGTTTTTGTCATTAGCTGTAGCAGCGTCTTTATAATTACGCCTGTAGTGATGAAGTGCTTTGAGAGACTGGTCTGTCAGCACATCAGGGCCGGTCTGCCTCCCACTCTGGACCCCCACCAATTTGCCTACAGGACAAATCGTTCCACCGAGGACGCTATCACCATAGCGCTCCACACTGCGCTGAGTCACCTGGAGCACCGAGGAAGCTATGTGAGAATGCTCTTTCTGGACTTCAGCTCAGCATTCAATCATATCATCCCGGAGATCCTGGTCCAGAAACTGTCTCACCTGGGACTCTCCACCCCCATCTGCCTCTGGATCAAGGACTTCCTGACAAATAGACCACAGTCTGTCAGACTCGGCCCCCACCGGTCCAGCACCATCACACTCAGCACCGGATCTCCACAAGGATGTGTTTTGAGTCCCCTCCTGTTTACGCTCTACACATCCGACTGCTCCCCTACCCATCTCTCAAACACCATCATAAAGTTCGCGGATGACACCACAGTGGTTGGACTCATCTCAAGGGGGGATGAGTCGGACTACAGAGATGAGGTCAACAGACTGACTGAGTGGTGTTCAGTTAACAACCTCCAACTGAACACCACGAAAACTAAAGAACTCATCTTGGACTTCAGGAAGGGCAGAGCTTCCCCACTTTACATTCACGGGAGCTGTGTGGAGAGGGTACACTCCATGAGGTTTCTGGGCGTGCAGATATCTGATGACCTCTCCTGGACTGCAAATACTACAGCGGTGGTTAAAAAGGCCCAGCAGCGTCTCCACTTTCTGAGAGTGCTCAGGAGGAACAACCTGGAGGAGAGGCTGCTGGTGACATTTTACAGAGCCACCATAGAGAGCATCCTAACGTACGGCATAACAACATGGTATGCAGGGTGCTCAGCTGCGGACAGGAAAGTACTGCAGAGGGTCATCAACACAGCCCAGAAGATCACTGGCTGCTCTCTGCCCAGCCTGGAGGTCACTGCAAACTCTCGGTACCTCAGCAGAGCTGGCACTATCATCAAGGACCACTCTCACCCCAGCAACCAACTGTTTGAACTATTACCGTCAGGCCGACGGTACAGGTCACATAAAACCAGGACAAACAGATTCAGGGATAGCTTCTTTCCCAGAGCTATCACCGTAGTAAATAAGCACACAAACAATTGAACCTATTCCATACCGTCACTGTCATTATATTATGCTGCTATTCATACTGTCATTATATTAATGCTGCTATCCTGTATATATTGTACATACTATTGTTTGAGTACTTACGATTGTTTTTTTTGTACTTTTTATATTTTACATTTATATTTATTATTGAAACTTGCACCAAGGGAGTGGCACTCCAATTTCGTTGTACTCTGTACAATGACAATAAAGGCTATTCTATTCTATTCTATTCTATTCTATTCTATACCAGCTGCTTGAAATGAGTTTTCAACATAAGGCACCCAGTCTCAGTCTTAGAGATGACGTGAACAAGGAACTTAAACATTTTCTAATTATATTGCACTATATTTTAAACCAACATACAAATATAGAAGTGACCAGATGTTTGCAGCTACATGTCCTGAAATTAGCTGATTGTGGGTTTGAATGCTCTACAGGTTGGCTGGTGGGAGAATGGACACCTGCGACTACGGTATCACCCCTGGTCTCGCTATGGCTCTTTCTTGAAGCCCCTGGATGACTCCCAACATCTTCGAGTGGTCACATTGGAGGAGAGGCCCTTTGTCATAGTGGAACCTGCTGACCCAGGCACTGGCTCCTGCATCCGGGACTCTGTACCCTGCCGCATGCCCGTTAACTCCAGGTAATTCACAGCCACCACCCCTGGATGGACGAACAGAGAAGTGAAAACATCAAATAATCCATTCATTGCATTGCAAAAAAATATTCAATTATTCAAGTGTCTAGCTGTTTCCACACATCAACTCCACATGAGATCAGGAGAACATTTGGAATTGCCATTCCTCACAAGTAGAGGGAATACATACGACTCTGGGCTCAGTTTTCCTACTGGTAGCTAGGAATGAGGAAACATCAGATCACTGTGATTTTGTTAAAAAATGTAATGTGCTGTTCTCTCATGGGTATGAACAAGACATGCATAATTGCTCAGTTAAACACCATTTCATGTACAATCTGTCATTTACATTCTCATACGCTGCTCTAGCTGGTAATGTCAAAATGTTTGGGTTTCATGCATGTATAAAAACTGGTTGAGATGGTATTTTAGTTCATATGATTTATGTACAGAAAAGCAATCTTCTAAACAATAAACACAACTAAAAAACACTTCTAAAAACTCCACAAATTAAATGGTTATTCATAGCATCCAAAAATCCATCTTTAGCCTGAAAATGTGCACGTCTGTCTTCATCACTGCAGGGGTGAAACCTTTGGTTTGGCTCACAGAGAGAGATCATATATGGGATGTACGGTGGCCCTGAGACGTCAGGTGCACTGCAACTTACAACAACATCAGCAAATAGGAAAATATTGCAAAAGCATACAAAAAATAGAAGTTAAAAAGACAACAGCATCACAAAACAGCTGCAGAAGCTGAAACATGCAACAGATTGCACTTCAAAGAATGTTTGTTGGTGTTGTGAGCGAGAAAAAAAATGCAAGAATATTCTGTTCTTTTTGCATAATTCAAATAATACTGATGATATATGTTTGCAGTTAGTTTTTTCCCCATCATATTATTTTCTCCTCAAACTCACTTCTGTTGTGTTTACTGAGTCCTTTTGTTTATCCGTTTATTTATTTATTTTTAGCTTTTGATGTTTTTTTTTTCCCATTTGCTGGCTCTTGTTCTTGTTTGACCTCCAAGAACCACCATAGGTATACGCAAAAATATGAAAAACAAAGTAATTGCTATGAAAACAAATAGAAATAGTTGCAATATGTTTTTGTAACAATTTGAAATAGGTGGCAACGCAAGATGACCTGTTGTTTGGCCATAAGCTGAAAAAAACAGAAGACTAGATACCCCAATTTTCTATCAGCAAATACATCAAGATTGTTACAACAAGAGGTGCTTCAGTACATAATGTGTTTTCTCCTTGTGTTATTTTCTCTGAGCTCTTATCAGCTGGCAAACGGTAGTAGAGAGTGGGAAAGAAGTTTCAAAAAGTTGTTAGATAAAGACCATCCTGAAACCACAAGGACCTTTGCCTTAATCCATTGTAAAATTGAGCTGTCTGGCCACACATCAAAGAACAGGACAGTAAATCGTTATCGTTTCCAGGTGGAGTGTACATACAGAAAAAGGTTTAAAGAAAGGCTTACCTTCTGCGACCAGTAGATTAAAGAATAGAAAACAGCTGAATTATTTTGGCTGAATTTGAGAAAATACATTTGTGTCTCTGTCTCTCTGTGTGTGTGTATATGTATGAAGTTAGTTGACATCAGATTAAAACTAGAGATGGCACGATACCACTTTTTTATGTCCGATACCGATACCGATATCATAAATTTGGATATCTGCCGATACCGATATGAATCCGATATAGTGTTTTTTAATCAACAAAACTGTTTTTTAAAATATCTTGCTGCATTTTGCAAGTCTGCAAGTTCATACTCAAGTTTAAAACAACAACTACACTAAAGCTATTCTGTTATACCTGTATACAAAAAAAATATTTCATAGTTCAGCAATACTGATCAATCTAATAAACTTAGACCTACACCATCCTCCCTATTCTGGTATTTTAAAGAGTACTTAGCATAAATATTAAGCAACCTAACTAATAGGGTTCCAACTCCCAGCAACAACAAAAATAAATAAATAAAAAATAGGGAACCACCCCTCACGCTCCACCTCATGATGCTTAATCGACGTAATCAACCTTAATTTGATGCAGTGTGAAAAAAAATGCACAGAAATCAATTATTTTTCAAGAAATATTAAATAGATTCAACATCTTTCTTCAACAAAATTGCAGACTGCACAGATGGTACCTTCCCAAAGGAAAATGTACTATAGCTTACTAGGGTATATATTAGACTTAATAGTCACTATATACAGTAATTGACTTCTATTCATTTTACATCAAATTAAAACTTTGGGTGTCAGATAATTATTTATTAAAAGCTAGACATTTTAAATGAGAATAAGAAAGAAAAGTATGTCTTTGTGCCCCCTATTCCCTGTTAATGCCCTATCGGCCCCCCTGGCTAAACTTTGCTAGATCCGCCCCTGCACAGTTACCAGCGTCAGCTACGTAGAAAAAGATCCTGGTGTAGAAAGTAATATTAAATAAATTGTAACAACAGCTTATCAAGCTTAAACGTGCTGCTGTTGTTCAGCCGCTGGTTTCCTCTTTCTGGTGCAAAGTGGACCAAAAACAAACAAGAGAGACTCACAACAGAAAAGCCGATCAGCTGATCATTAGCAGTTTCACGATTGAAGTAGCAGCCGGAGAGCGAGAGGCAGTCGCTCGTTAAGCTTAACGTGGGAATGCTTTACAAACATTCAGAGATGGACTTACACACTTGCTTTACTTCTCTCGGGGATAACTTTGTCGGAGATGAAATGCCGGGTTGCTAGCAAAGCTCCAAATGCTATCCAGACCACGACAGGTCCCGCATGCCACAGCTGCTCTATCACGTGATGCCTACTGCTCCGACGTTCTGAGGTGAGTTACGGCGTGTTGCAAGTTTTGTGAGGTGCTTTCGTGATATTTAATGGATCGGATTACATTTTTTATTTTTCTCCGATATCCGATCCAGTAATTTAGGTCAGTATCGGACCGATACCGATACGTAATATCGGATCGGTCCATCTCTAATTAAAACGTGTTGAAAGAAACATGGATTTCTTACAGCTTTTTAATAGAAGAATGATGGAAGAAGCAAAGTAAAGGCAGGTTAATCTTTTCTTGTCCTGCAGAAATTGGGCATGTCTCTAACTGTGTGTGTGTGTGTGTGTGTGTGTGTGTGTGTGTGTGTGTGTGTGTGTGTGTGTTCTGCACCCCTTGTCTACCCCAGATAAGCTTCCTTCCTGCCAGTATATGACTTGGCCAACAAAGAGATAACAAGTTCATCCTCCATCAATTATTTTGGCTGAGAGTCAAGTTTGCTCCTTGTTAAGGTTCAAAATTGAGGAGGGAGAGTACAAACCACCCTTGGTCCAGAAGCTCTTGGTCAAACAATGATTTTAATGACTACACACGTGTGGGAAGACAACTCTGTACGCCGACAGCCAGTAGTCTTCAACTTAATCAAAGCATGAACAGATATTTTATAGCATCAGGGTTTGATTTACTGACGCCCCTTCATGCGTCACAGATACATTTTATACATAGATCAGATCAACACCACAATGACTTTTAACCCAGAAGATCATCTTCTATTTTCATGGCTGGTACTTTCCGTTCTTGTCTTAAAGTGAATTGTTCCTCTTTCTTGCCGAGACATGACTAATCTCTCCTCTAAATAAATCTAACTCATGTGTGTGTGTGTGTGTGTTGACCTCACATGCTCTCTGTGTCACCTCTTCACCTACTAACTGTCTGTGTCTCGTCCTCAAATGCTCTTTCTCAATTCACCTGTTGCACTTCTGACCTTTTACCAGAACAGAGGCTCATCCTTATGTGTTACAACCTAACTGAGACTATGTATATGTCCTCTACTAAATAAATGTTTTAACCAAGAACCTCTACTAAAACCTTAATATAAAATGACCTGATATAAGTGTTTTGTAAGCATGTATTGCAATTCCTTCTATGTTCTAGTTTTCCCTCAGCATGTATCACCTGAACAGTCACGTCAGTGAAGCTTAAGACCTTTAAAGAACCTGAACATCAACTCAAATAAGCACAGATATGCATTGTGTACACAATAGTTATAACTGCATCTAAAATACAAAATTAACATCATCATAAACATCTTAAGGCCATCTTAAAGCTATCTGTTACATTGTTAAAGCCTCGTCTTAGCCTGCTGCTCAAAATAACTTCCTGCTTCTGCAAACTCTCTGCAAGCCTGTTTCCTGTCAGCCTGTGACTTTTAGCCTTTCTGAAAGACACACACTGTTAAACCCCTGAATGCAATATAAACTCCAGATTATATTATTAATGCAATGGTAATAATGATGATTATTTAACAATAGCAGTAAAATAATTTCCCTGCTCCACATCCTTTACTAATCAACCCACTTCTTTTTATTACTTTCCATTATATGCATTTCTATACTTGCTTCTTACTCTCATTTTTCTTTTTTTAATTACACATATAAGCATTTTCTGTTTGGCTGATTTGCTATCGTTTTTCTTCACCTGTCACAGCACCCTTGATCTGCTGCACTGTGTTTGCGAAGTTGTTTTTCCTTTTATTTTCTCCTGTGATCACCACCAAGGTCACGGTTGTTTGCTCAGTTTTTAAAATAAACACACAAAAAATACCTGAGCACAAGCAGGCACTAAAATGCAACTGTATTTTTCTCAACACGTTACTTGTCCTTTTTCAGTGTCACATCGCTCCTGTAAAATGCCTTGAAAAATAACATGCACAAAAAATGAACTGTACTGTAAAAGGATCTTGAGCAACAGAACTGTAGATATTCAGTCATTGTACTTGACCAGAGGAACACTGACCAATGAATCACACAGCACAGAAAATATACAGCAGATGAACAGTGCCTGAATGTCATGTGTTTAAGAAATAGGGAAGAAAGATTCAACAAAGATCTGAGACAGGACCTAAGAAATGCATCTCGACATGATTCACATAGTAGCCTAATCAGAAATGGAAGGGTGATTGTCAAGAAGCCATTCATAAGCAAGGGTGAGGAATGCTGACACAAAATTACTGACCAAAAAAGTTTCAGTTCAAATTGTCAATTTGTTTTGGAGGAAGTTAGGAGAGAGATACAACTCTGAGTGTCTACAGCCAAGATCAAAACACACGGAGGCTCAATTATAGTTTGGAGCTACATTTCAGTCAGTGGTTTTGGGGATCTTGTAAAAATTGATGGAGTTATAAATGCAGAAAAGTGCCAGCAGATTTTGATCCGCCATGCAGGGCCATCTGGAAGGCATCTGATTGGCCACAGCTTGATTTTTCAGTATGACGATGATGCCAAAATGACTGCCAGTGCTTCAAACACATACCTGTATAGAAAAACACACACTATGAGCCATTGAATGGTCTCCCTAGAGCAGGGATGTCCACCTCCAGGCCTCAAGGGCCGGTGTCCTGCAGGTTTTAGATGTGTGCTTGATCCAACACAGCTGATTTAAATGGCTAAATGACCTCCTCAACATGTCTTGAAGTTCTCCAGAGGCCTGTAATGAACTAATCATTTGATTCAGGTCCGTTGACCCAGGGTGATGTCTAAAACCTGCAGGACACTGGCCCTCGAGACCTGGAGGTGGACATCCCTGCCCTAGAGCCAGGATCTCAACGTTATTGAAGCAATGTAGGGTCATTTTGACAGATAACAGGACAAACATTAGCAGTGTCCAAAGAAGAGCTTTAAATGTCCTTCCAGAAGCCTGAAGAACAATTCCTGAACAAAGCAATTATGTGAAAGTTTGCCTAAAAGAGCTCAGGAAGAGTTGAAGAGTAAAGACAATCATACCAAATACTGACTTTCTAAAAAAATAAACAAACAAAACCATTTAGATTTCACAAACATATTTTAACAGTTTCTTTAATAATAATGTTATAATCTATACAAACGTAAAGAGGAGTTAAATATTTCAATCTTGTGGGTTTGACCTTGTTTTGTCAGTTAAGACTGCCAAATGCACATTCTGCATTGTTAGAGAACAGAGCCAAGAGGGGGCCATAGCTAAGTGACTGAAGGACCATCAAATGGCCACGAGCTGTAAAGAGCTGATGGAGGGCACAGAAGCCACTTGACTGATAGTCATCTAAATGTGCTTTGGTAAAGTGTTTGCTGTATGAAGCAAGGGAGAAGGGAGACATTTGAAGGTCTTTGCAGGAAATTTGTTTCCTTAAATTAGAAAAAAATGAGTTTATTTCCATTTTAATAACGCAACACTTTTTCCTCCTGAACTGTCTGACCTGTCGAGCGTTGCTTCCCCTTACACAACAGCCAAACTGTCAGTATCGATCCACTCACAGTCCCTCGATAATAATTCACACCTTCCTCGCCTTCCTCAGCTTTTAGTTCTTCCTCCGTTATGAGCACCTCAGGGGGAGAACATATGCTCATTTTCTCACTCCCCAAGAACCTCACTTCTTTCATTTTCAATTTCTTTAACAGAAAAGAACCTTGTTTAGATCAAAGTGACCTGAAAAACAAACTTACAACATGTTTTTAAGAGAGTGTTTTAACTATGTCACCTTTCTCTCATCATCTCCTCAGTTTGGTGGTGGATGGTGTTAGACCCATGAAGCACTGCTGTAAAGGGTTCTGCATCGATGTACTAAAGCGCCTCGCCAAGATTGTAGGCTTCACCTATGACCTTTACCTGGTGACAAATGGGAGGCATGGGAAAAACATTGACGGGGAGTGGAACGGCATGGTAGGAGAGGTAAGCCTTCGAAACCTCTTGTATGCTGCCTGTTATTTGTAGGACCGGGGGGGATGTGGGCAATGTTGCGCTGCCGTTAAGTCGGCAGGAGATCTTTTCACAATGTTGGTTCGACATCTGTGTAAAAGGTGGAGCCAGCCTAGCAGGACAACAGGAAACAGGCACTGCTGTTGTAAATGTCTCTACATTTAGGAGACACCAAGGTTTTTATGGTCTAAGCAGAGGACTGACTCAACCAGCATATAGATGACATGCTTCTGATTACAGGGTGTTGACTAAAATTACACAGTGATAGACACTAGAATAGGCTGGCCCATCTATGCATTTATCCACTCATTTGTCCAGTCTCTTATTCAGGTTAGGACCACACTGCTACCTGTAATAGTAGGCATGATACTGAGTCAATAATCTTCATCGTGATAATTTAGGAGTTTTATATGTTGTTTCATAAGCATAAGAACCCGAGTTTTCTGAGTGACAGCTGTGTGCTTGGTTTCTCCTTGTTGAAATGAATAAATTTGATCCCTTATTTGTTTAAAACAAAGCATAATATTTTGTTTTGTTTAACTCTTGCATGAAAAAAGAAAAGTATAAATTTGTACTACATTTTTGCCATCAGTTCTTTTCCTTAGCAAAGCTATTTATGTTCTGTCCAAGGGTGTTTGTATTTAACGCACAAGTAAATAACTTGTATCTAACTCTTGTCACTCTCTGACAGAATGCAAATAGCAGCATGTGGGAGAGATAAAGTGAAAGTTTATAAAAATGTGTGCTCAGTAGCAAAAAGATCCAGCTTGCACACAGCATTTCCTCTGGGAGTGTGTTCTAAAATTTCGCAGCCCGGCTCACAAACACACCATGACCCTTTTTTGTGTGTCTCAGTAAGATATTGTAGTTATGTTTTTAATTCTCCGTTTTCCCAGTACAGAGTGCTGCTATCATTTTTCCTACTCTGTTTTTCTTTCTTTTGTTGTGTTTACAAAAAGGGCTTTGATTCGAGGGCTCTTGTGAAATTCTTTTTATCCTGCTTCAAACCTTTTAAAACGTGACCCATTGAGAGAGAGGATTGGACCTGAATCGAAGACGGAGCGAGGAAATATGGAGGGAGTCTGTCAGAAAGATTAGTGCTGGAGAAGTGTGTGTGTAAGTGTGAGTGTGCGAGAGAGAGAGAGAGAGAGAGAGAGAGAGAGAGGGAGAGGGACAATGCAGACTGTGAGATTGCTTGTACATGACCATGTGTGTCTTGGCAGATACCATGGTGTTTCTGTGATGCCAGTCCCCCCTGCGGCGGCTGGATTAATGAAGTTGGTTTAACATGGAGTTAAACATGGGAATGCAAATTATCACAGTCTATGTGTATTTGTGTGTGTGGACTTTGTGAGGGCAGTTTTATTTCATACAAATGAAGACAGTTTTGGAAAAAGTCATACGTTTCTGGTGGCTAAGGTTGAAGATTGCATGTCGTTTTGCATAAGCATTTACTCGACTTGGCATGAGCTCCACAAGTCTGTGCAGTACCTTGTAACATGTTATCCCATTTGACAACGTTCCAAAAACATTTGTGCATTGCCAGGACTATTTGGCTTTCCACATTTTCCAGTAATCGTTCGATGGGATGGAGATCAGGCGAGTGCAGAGTCCGTGGCACCTCCTTGATGGGCGACCTCAAACTACTGCAATGCTTTGTGGTTTGTTGGGTCTCATTTGTATGGTGGTGCACTGAATCCTTCTCAACAATGATTAATGTTTGACACTCCTGAGCTTCCAAAGTAATTTGCCCCTACCTTTGTTTACCATGGTCAAACCTACTCATGGTGTCTTCTTGAGACACTGAAGGCCTATTGACCATTGGATTACTCTGCAATGCTTTGGATATCCTGTAAGCATAATTTTTAAATATGCAACGTGGAGTCTACTGGTCCTGACAAAATATTATTATTATGTGATCACATTGTGAGGACAGACTGTGTATGCTGTGCTTCATTCTCAGATAGGCCTCAGAGATGCAGGTGGCCTTCTTTCTTGCATTACAGCTGCCTCTTGCTCAGCTTTGCTAAGTAACTCATTAAGCTGCCTAATTATCGCAGCAGACAAACACATGTGCACAGGGACAGCTCCGCCCACATGAACCCTCTTTTTTTTTTCTTTTACTTTACCTGTCATATGCACTTCTGTTGAAAATATGCAGCAGTGCACTGTTTTTATTTGTTTGTCCTTTTCCTCCTCTGTGCTGCTATTTCATCCTATTCCAACCAACTATCATATCCTGTCAAAGTTACATATCACCAAGACAAATGCGTATAATCCCTCAGACATCAGCAAACCAAGCAAACCAGCAAACCAAGATAAAGACAATGTTGGATAACACCTCCCACCCACTCCATGACATGCTGGTCAGTCACAGGAGCTCGTTCAGTGAGAGACTGAGATTACCGAAAAGCACCACTGAACGACACAGGAAATCATTCCTGCCTGTGGCCATCTCCCTGTACAACGCATCCACTTAACACACTGTTTGCTGCTACAACTACACATGTTTCTTTTCCAACTATTTATCTATGAGTGACTTATGTATGTATGTATGTATGTATATATATGTATATATTGTACTATTCTTAGTTAGCGTATTGTCTGTCTTGTCTTAATGTTGGTTTAAAATGGAGCACTGTAACAAAAAATAATTTCCCCCAGGGATCAATAAAGTATTCTGATTCTGATTCTGATTCTGAAACCTCAGTGACCTTGCTTCTCAAGTGAAAGACTTTATAGTTGGGCAGTTTTTCCTATTTTTCATCATTTCTATCAGAACCTATATTATTACCTTCTTCTCTGAATGCCTTCAATCAGCCAGTCATTTCCTACATTCTTAAAGTTATTTTTTTTTCTTCACCCTTTACAGTGAATCACCCTAGTATAATCATTTTTGTTCGCAGCTTGCAGCAGTGAAGCACTTCCTAAAGAGAAGTGTCACAGGTGTTGCTTTCAGACCTCGCTGTATTCAAAAATCTTGAAATTAACAAGTTGAATTAAGTGGGGTAATTACCATGGAATGATTGAGTTTGACAAGCAGAGAAGCAACTAATGACAGGTTATGAAAAGTGCGAAACCTGTGCGTTATCAGACTCTTAGAGAAGTTTATGGTCTCCAGAGGCTTCACAAACTATTTTTCCAATAAAAAAACTTTAGTGGTTGAACAGTTTCTGGCTGGATTTATTAGAAGAAGGTTGATTGATCTCATGCAGAGAGTGTTGACTTGCTCAGTATGTATATCATAGGCAATAAAGGGCATGAACATAGAGTTTTTCTTTTCTTTTCGGTCACTCTCATCTGTGCTTCTTTGAAGCTGTGAGGTTTATCTATTAACCAATAAGTATAAAGTAGCAAAAAAGAGAAGAGACAGAGTAATTCCAGTGCGACAGTTATAAACACTTGAATTCATTACATTTTATTTATTTGAATAGTCAGTCAACATCATTGTGATCAAGTGTATCTGCAGATTTTACTCCAAATAGTAGACTGTAAGATAGTGCTGTAAAAAAAACTGTCAAATACTTACACCAATATGCTTCCTGGGGTATATTTGCGCTCAGCAATACATTTTGAATACCATTACACTCTCGATGTTAAAAGTATTGGCTGTATCTCAAATAACTGAACCCACCATGTATTAAGCTGACTTTGGACTTTATTTTGAGGACTGTCCAATAATGTCCAGCAATGTTTTTCAAAAAAATTGGCAAGAGATAACAGTACATGGTAACTGATGAGTAATAGCTGGCAGTTGTTGTTATGTTGCCATCTGAGCTTGCTGGGTTGTAACTGACTTCAGTTAAAAAATACAACGTTTTTAAGTAGAATTGTAAGAAAAGACAGCTATATAATATAAATGTGTTGTTCATAAGCAAACAGAGGGGAAAAAGTGAAGGAATACAGCTGTGCACTGTAATTCAGAGCATGATATCATTTGAGTAGCATGAGATAGGAGAACAGTTGGAGAACTGTAATGCTAACCCACCGGCAGCATTGCTGCCAGTATTTTACTGATTATCTACACATAAATCTTTAACAGGGTGGATGTGGGAGTGAAAAAGGAACAGAAATAAAAAATAAAGATGTAACACTCTGCATCAATCAGATTTAACTGTATCACACAAACTTTCATTATTGCAGCTGCTGATTTGCTGCGTCTGTAGCAGTTATCATCTTTCACCATCTTTATAGGTGTAATTTACCATATTTAATCATTAGTGATTGCATTACAGACATATCTGAACAACATCAGTAACAAAACTGGAGGTAACTGTAAGATGCCATTTTACATGGGAGATAATCATCTATTACCAACACAGTCTCCTGAAACAACACTGATTATTATAATGCAATAAAGTTAAAGTTACTAGGTTAAAAAAAAACAATCAATGGATTGGAGTTTATTGTATGTAAATATCAACATTATTAATCTAAGTATAAAAAGATGAAATAGATAGTTTTTCATGTTGGTCCCTTTGCCAACCTAAAACCCTACCGTTCCACTGGCCTCTCTTGCAGCACCAGCCAGGAAATGAGCTGCTAAACTGTGACTGAAGTTGTCCAGTTGCAGGAGGTTAAAACAAATTAAAATCCTAATTAGAGGAATGTTGCTGCACTAACGAAAGTGGGAGTGTCAGAAGCAGCCAGTTAAACGCTCAGTATTTGGTCTTTTAATGTTTCTTGCAAAAAGTTAAAAGACCAAATACAAAGGATTTTTAATTATTTCAGCAATGCCTAGTTGGTGATTAGTGGTATAGTAGAAGTTGAGAATCCTTCATGGAAAAATGATGGAACAACTTTTCAGTCAATTGTCCAATTACTTTTCAGCCTTTGAAAATGGAAGACTGATTAAAAATGGCTGTACATGCAAATAGTTCATACAATGCTTTTTTCTCACAGTTGATAACTGTGTGAAACAATGTATCAATCAGTGCTTAAGATTTTAACAAATAAGGAGGAAGAACATTTTAGAGGCTACTTTATGAGCCTGATGAAAAGCATCTCCGTTGTGTCTGCTGAGAGACTGCAGAGCCTTTTGTCTTTCACAGACTTTTGGTGCCAGGCCAGACCTGACTAATGAACTTCTGGTCAGCAGCCAGCTCCTCTAACCTCCAAAGTCCCTCTGCTGCAGTCAAGTAACCTCTGCTTCCTGCCAGGCGAAACACCAACAGGGCTGTGAATCCCCTGACTTCGTCACCTTCTGTCCGCCTGAGCCTCGTTTACAGCTGCCTGAGGAGCTGTGAGGAGGACCACAGCACAGCTTCATGTTGCAAGTCATGGCAAAAGGATCCCTATGCTGTTTGTTCAAGGTCTTTTAGTTATAGATAGTTATAGAGCATAACATTGTAGCTCTATCCTACCAACTGCCAACCATTGAGACCAAAGAGGTATATTTTGGTTAGTGCTTTTTGAAAATACACATTTGCCAGAAGAAGAAGAGCTGGTCTGGCTACATTCCAAGAACTAATCCAAGAAGCGATCAAGAAAATTCCACCTGTTAATGTGACTGTCCAGTGCTTGGCTGGAAAACCTACATGATAAAGTGAGCATTGCATGAGGTAAAATTTATGTGCTATAACTGCCTATAGAGTCTGTTCATCTTGTTGCTTTCTTATTTTCTGATGAGAGTGAGAGGTTGGATCTTGCCAGGAAAAGTCAAGATTCTTCCTGGTGGGTTTTCGGTCTCCACCGGGAACGATCATTTCAAGAATTCTATTCATAATTTTTATGGACAAAATTTCTAGCAGTAGTCAGGGGATGGAGGGTGTCAGACTTGGTTGTCTCAGGAGCTCTGCTTTTTGCAGATGATGTGGTTCTCTCTGGGTGACCTGCAGCTTGGTTTGCAACTGAGTGCAAAGCATTAGCAGTTCCAAATCTGAGGCCATTGTTCTTAAAAGTAAAATGATAGAGTATCCACTGCAGATTAGAGATGAGTCGCTGCCCCCAACTAGAGGAGTTGAAGTATCCTGTAATCTTATTCACAAGTGAGGGGAGAGTGAATTAGGAAAACAACAAGCTGGTGAGGATGCTATTCTGGTCTGTTGTGGTGAATAGAAAGCTGGGCGGAAAGCAAAAACTGTCAGTTTACAAATTGATCTTTGTTTCTATCCTCAGCAGTCACAAGTTGGTAGTGACTGGAAAGTGACAGGTGTTGTTTGTGTGCCAACACAGTTTCTTTCCTCCAGGGTTTGGACTTCTTTCAGATTTGCCACAGGACATCAGCTTAAATCAGGTTTTCTTGGTGTGTAGTAGCTGTGAAAGTCATTAAAAGCACTTTGTTTGTTATAGTGTTGCTCATATAAATAGACACAACATGCTGATCTGAAATGATAGGTCTACACAGAACCAAGTTATGGCATTTCTCCTGCACAATGACTATGAGAAACTGTTGTTTCTGTCTATTCCTTTTTATCTGTATACAACAAAAATGTAAACATTATTTTTTTTTAAAATTGAATCAGCTTTGAGTGAATCTGTTTTTTCTTGGTTCTTTTTACCTTGTATATAATGTTTTATAGCTCTTTGTGTTTAACTTCAGATCTCCTGTTTTACAGGTGGTGTCCAACAGGGCAGACATGGCCATCGGCTCACTCACCATTAATGAAGAGAGGTCAGAGGTTGTTGAGTTTTCGGTTCCATTTGTGGAGACTGGCATCAGTGTCATGGTTTCGCGCAGTAACGGCACAGTATCACCTTCTGCTTTCCTTGGTAAGATGTTTTTAATAAGGTACACTTTAGCATTTTATAAGTCTGTCATTTCTCCAAGTCAAGCTTAGTACCTGTAACATGCCTGCCTACCTGCAGATGCAAGCTACTTTGCAACCCATCTCCACCCTAGCTCCTTTTCATTCTGTGTCATCTTGTGTCTTACTTACTGGGGTCAGGTTGTATATTTTCCCTTGCAATTGCTATCGGACAAATCTGAAGTTCTGGTGAAGTTTTTTAGTGAATTTATGATGAAATTACTCATTTTTTAATTTAGCTTTTTTCAGTCTTTTTTCCAATGAAGTATTTTAAACCATCAGGACAAATTGGCAAAAATGCTTAAATCAATACCTTATTTGCTTCTATAAGCTGTGTCTAAACATCTGATAGAACTCAATGAGCAGAGGCTCACCTACAATCCAAAAACAATAATTGACATTGCATTCGTAGTTTATGAGATTGCTGAATATGAAGTCTACGTAGGAATGTTTATTCTCCATGTTCAGCTTTAAAGTAGGGATCATAAACTCAGTAGTCTATTTGTATTCCACTAAATTCTGTATACACAACATTAAAATGGGATTTATAGATGTGCATGAAGCATCACAAACCCTTTTCAAGCTCTCTAATGCAAAATTAAATTCTACTCTAAATGGTGCCACATAAGAGGAAGGTAAGAATCCCTTTAAAAAGCAATTCAGGTCAGCTGTGGATGAAAGACGGGTGAAGAAAATATCGCTAAACTAAATTTAAATTTTAAATTTGTGCACTGCACAAAATGAAATACCGGGCTTATAATAGGCCCAGTAGAAAGCATAAAGAATATATACTTAGAAACACTCACATGTTATGCACTCTCTCTGTGCCCTACTTAGCTTGAAACAAACCAAAGGGGATTTTCGCTGTTTTGTTTTTGTCATCAGTCGGACTTTATTCCCTTCCACAGGTAAAGATGAGCTCATCAAAATAACTGAAATTTACATGTTGAAATACTTTTACTAAAAGACATCCTGACTGAGTGAGGTAGAGCTGTATGTAGTTATGTAGTGAGAGCTGTGTGGCAGTAGTTAGAGAGAGATTAGAAGAACAAACAGCTCTTAAAGTATTGACCAAATATCATTTTACCGCTAGTGTGGAACATCCTTCTAAATCCACCTCATTGGCCAAGTGTTTACACGAGGCCCTGAGGTCTTATTATACAGCAGGCTGGTACTCATGTAAAAGCAGAAGAGTTTTAACTTGGAGGCCTGACCCTCCTGTCTCGTGTTGAATTTAAAGTTTGTACTGAGTTTTTTTGCTTTTGGTTTGACTAGCACCGAAACCACTTTGATCAGGTTAAAGAAGAGAACACAGTTTGTGTTAAAATACACTTTCAAATCTCAGATTTCTACATTTCACACGTCTGCATGGAGTCGTCTATAGTCTGGGTTGCTTTTTGTTTATCAATGTTCAGAATGGATGATAACACATTTTCTATCTTACTAATAGGTGAAGGAGGCTGACTACATAGGAGGCACATATAGGACTGCAGTGAATAATAGCAGTGTGAACAGTTAACATTCAAAGCAGCTGGTTCAAGGAGACTGAATTAAATGATTGTTCAAGGGGTCATAATGCAAGACAGCCCTTGTTTTGGATATTTTCATTACATACTTTTTCCAAAACATACAAAAATGAAGGACGCATCCTTTAATGTTCAGCTGAACATCCAGAAAGTTGATTCTGACTTCATCTCAGCTCACTGCGGGTTTCCCAAACCTTATAAACACTCGTTTGCATAATGGTCAAAACTAGCACCGCTGACTAACAATGGGCTGTCAGAGCCATTGTTAGTCAGTCCGTTGCAGTTTCTCCTGCTGAAAACGCAATGTCCATGTGAACATAATCAACTTTGTGGGATTTCCTTACCTGGGCGATTTGTGTCAAGATGTTCAGCTGAACATTTTATAAACACATTATAAAACTATTGCTTGCTGCCCATCAAGAACACCATGCAAATGCTGCACAGTCCTATAATGGAGAGGACAGGTGTAACAGGGCATAACAATTCAAAATCAACCTGAATCAAAATTAATTTGATGAAACTGTGGGGTTATACGAGGTGCAAATGAAAATCTCAACTCAACTCCAGACAAAGACCATAGCTAAAACAAATTTAACGTAAGATGTATAAGACTTCAGCACTGCTGCTACCTGGAAGTGCCATCGTGTCCACATCCACCTGCGTTAGACTGTATCTCTTATACTGTGTCACAACAGTGACCCTGCAACCTGAGTTTTAGAGACGACAAAGTTGCAGGGAGTCGAGTAGAATGCAATGGCAGTCACCAATAATCTTGGTAGCCAAACAATTTTTTACAGTGTTGAGGTACACAATGGTACAGTACATATCAGAGTTTGTTTCCCACAGGACATTACTGTGCAGCTCTGACCCTGGGGTCCTATTCACAATGCATGATGTCCAAAAATAAAGCTTGAACATCTGAGACTCTTTCACACTTCCTGGAACATGGTTATCATTAAATCTGATATGGTTTTTGCTTTTTTATTAGCAAAGTCACATTTTATTTTTTAAATCACAACTACATGAGTCATCAAAAGAGGACCCAGATGCATAAGCTATTATTCACTAATGGACTTTACAATGCTTTCAAGTTTCCTTTAATCTTAAGGATTGTTGAAGGATTAATTAATTAATGTACTAAAACAGCCTTGATAGCTTACATAACGCTGTACAGTACTGTACATTCTTTCTAAATTATGTAAGTGGCCTTCATTTCTGATGTGAATTTTGTCTTTCAGTAGAAAAGGTTCAAACTCCCAGCTTTGCATCTCAAAGCACAGCTCAAAATGCACAGTTAGCTTTACTATTCTCAGCGTTCAAAGAAGCCCCCACAGCAATCCAAGCCAACTTTTTTTTCTCCAGTCATTTTAAAAAAAATATAGCTTATGCCTCAATCAAAGTTGGCCTCTCCTAAGATAACACCTCTTAATTTACCAATCTTCTTAGACTAATTCCACGCACTTCCAACCATGAAAAGATGGAATTTGAGAGAAGTAGAGAGTTGGAAGCAGAGAGAAATGACAACAAAGAAAGGGAGTGATGGATGAAGAATGTGCTTAGGAGAAAGAAATGGTGTTACAAAGAGAGAGAAAGTCCTGTCATGTACCACTATAAACCCAACACAAACGAGAGAGAGAGAGAGGTTGAGTGGCTTTGATAGAGAGACTGATAGAGCTGTGTCAGATGCTCACAGATATTTTAATCTGAGCAGCGGCTGGTTGACATGCTGCTGCACATTTGTGTGTGTGCGTGTCGTGCAGACCAGATGAGATCATACCCTGTAGCAAAAATGACTTGTTAACACAGAGCAGCGTCTCAGGCGACTACTTTTTAAACCCACCATCTGTGCTTAAAACCTGCCTGTGTGAATGAAGCGCATATTCTACTGCCACACATACTGTGTGCATGACGTTATAAATCAGACCTGCAGAACATCATACACTGTATGACGAATTATGTCATAAATAGTTTAAATAGTTCCTATCATATTGTCCTATACTGTCCGTTTCTCTATAGCCCTTAAAGCCCAGCCTGTAATAAAAGTACAATTTATTTATTTTTTTCATTTTTGCTTGTTTAATAACGACCAAGTCTGCTCTAAAAGTTCACTAATATTCCTCCATCATAGACCTGACTCCTTCGCAGGACTCCTTAAGGGATTGATTTCATACTGGCACAGCTGCAGTAGTACATCTATCCATCTGTCAGAGGAGATTTAAGAGACAATCTGAAACATGTCATGGTTGGACGGAGGTGCAAGGCTCCTAAGGCCATTTTGTCTAAAGTCTGCTGGGCCACAGGGCTGACAGCAAGTCCATACTGTTGCTTTGGCCGTTTGTGTGTGCGTATGTGTGTGTGTGTAAGGCAAGGCAAGGCAAGGCAAGTTTATTTGTATAGCACAATTCAACAACAAGGTGATTCAAAGTGCTTTACAGAGACATTAGAAACAAGAACAAATAAAAAGCATGATTTAAAATTGATTAAAACAAGCAAATAAACTAACTAACTAATTAACAAACAAACAAACAAACAAAACAGTATATAAAATCAAAACAGATAAAATCAGAACAGTAGATAAAATCAGTAGTTAAATGTAAGTTTTGAAATTTAAGCTTAAAGTGTGGATTTGGTGCTTTATTCAAATGCAGCTGAGAACAGGTGAGTCTTCAACCTGGATTTAAATAAACTGAGTGTTTCAGCTGATCTGAGGCTTTCTGGGAGTTTGTTCCAGATATAAGGAGCATAAAAGCTGAATGCAGCTTCTCCGTGTCTGGTTCTGACTCTGGGAACTGATAAAAGACCGGATCCAGATGACCTGAGGGATCTGGATGGTTCATACTGGGTCAGGAGGTCATTGATGTATTTTGGTCCTAAACCATTCAGAGCTTTATAGGCCAGCATCAGAACTTTAAAGTCTATCCTCTGACGGACAGGCAGCCAGTGTAAGAACCTCAGAGCTGGACTGATGTGGTCCACTTTTTTGGTCTTAGTGAGGACTCGAGCAGCAGAGTTCTGAATGAGCTGTAGTTGTCTGACTGAATTTTTAGGTAGACCTGTAAAGATGCTGTTACAGTAATCAAGCCTACTAAAGATGAATGCATGGACTAGTTTTTCCAGGTCCTGTTGAGACATCAGATCTTTTATCCTTGATATAGTCTTGAGGTGATAGTAAGCTGACTTTGTTATTGTCTTAATGTGTTTTTCTAAGTTTACGTCTGCATCCATCACTACACCCAAATTTCTCGCCTGGTTTGTGGTTTTTAGATGTATAGATTGAAGTTCTCTGGTGACCTGTAATCGTTTTTCTTTGGCGCCAAAGACTATTACCTCAGTTTTGTTTTTGTTTAGCTGGAGAAAATTGTGGCACAACCAGTCATTGATTTCCTCAATGCATTTACCAAGAGCCTGTACAGGGCCTCGGTCTCCTGGTGACATTGTGATATATATTTGTGTGTCATCTGCATAGCTGTGATAGTTTATTTTGTTGTTGTTTATAATCTGTGCCAGTGGGAGCATGTAGATGTTAAACAGAAGGGGTCCCAAGATGGAACCTTGGGGAACTCCACATGTGATACTTGTCTGCTCAGATGTGAAGTTACCTATTGATACAAAGTATTTCCTGTTTTCTAAGTATGTTTTGAACCAGTTTAGTACAGTTCCTGAAAGACCTGTCCAGTTCTCCAGTCGTTTGAGTAACATGTTGTGGTCAACTGTATCAAATGCTGCACTGAGATCCAGTAAAACTAGGACTGACATTTTTCCACTGTCTGTATTCAGACATATGTCATTAAACACTTTGGTCAGAGCGGTTTCAGTGCTGTGGTTCTGTCTAAAACCTGACTGGAAGGCATCGTAGCAATTATTCTGTTTTAAGAAGTAACTGAGCTGTTGAGAAACTGCTTTTTCAATGATCTTACTTAAAAACGGGAGATTTGAGATCGGCCTGTAGTTGTTCATTTGTGTCTTGTCAAGATTGTCCTTTTTCAGTATAGGTTTGATTACAGCAGTTTTTAGTGATTCTGGAAACACACCTGATAATAAAGAAAAGTTGACGATCTGTAACAGGTCTGACTCTAAAGTCTTTGAGACCTTTTTGAAAAAACTTGTTGGCAGGACATCTAAACAGCAGGAGGAGGAGTTCAGTTGACCTAAGATGTCCTCCAGGTCTTTGCTGTTAATAGGTTGAAACTGTTTCATGGTGTTTAAACAGTTTTTTGGTGGACACAGTACATATCCTGGATCTGCTGTTGATGTACCAATTGCTTGTCTAATTTTTTGGATTTTTTCAGTGAAGAATTTGGCAAAGTCATTGCAGGCCATGGTCGAATGAAGTTCAGCTGCCACTGACACAGGAGGGTTTGTTAGCCTGTCAACTGTAGAAAATAAGACCCGAGCATTATGGCTGTTTTTAGTGATGATGTCAGAGAAGTAGGACCTCCTTGCATTCCTCAGTTGTAAATTATAATTGTGAAGTTTCTCTTTATAAATGTCATAATGAACCTGGAGGTTTGTTTTTCTCCATCTGCGCTCAGCTTTCCTACACTCTCTTTTTTCATTTTTCACCAGTGTGGAGTTTCTCCATGGAGACTTTTTCCTTCCAGAGATAACCTTCACCTTAATGGGAGCAATAGTGTCCATTACATTTAACATGTTAGCATTGAAGCTATTGACGAGCTCATTGACTGACCCTCTGGGCAGGTCAGGTGTTAATGGGAAGACCTGGTTAAAAATTGCACTACTGTGTTCAGTTATACACCGTTTTGTGATCACTGTTGTTGATATATTTGTGTGGGCTGAGATTTTACTTTCAAATGTGTATGGGCACATGTGAACGCATGGAATATAAAAGAAAAAATTTGGGTCAAACAGAGGTAAGAGTGAGCACAAACACGTAAGGAAAGGTCAACGCTCAAGGAAATAATCAAGTGAGGAAGAAGTGCTCTGAGAGGCAGGGCAATCCTTTCTGACGGAGGAGTCTCAGAAAAGCCAGAGAATAATAACAAGAGGTGAAGAGGGAAACACGTGCAGGCCAACAAGAGGCCAACTGTGAGAAAGGCAGCTGCAATATGTGGACAAACCGCATGATGCTCAACTTGTTTAAAATGCACTTGCTGTTCGTTAGGCCTTGTAAAGAAAAATAGAATAAATGGTAATGAAACCTAGGAATCTGATACCATTGTGGTTGACACTGTGGTGTAGTGGTTAACATTGATGCTTTGCAGCAAAAAGATGAACGGTTTGAATCCACCAGTGAGCTGCTGTCAGTTTAATTAGTGGTTCTAAATTGAAGATAGGTTTAAATGTCACTTGATGGTCAAGGTGATGAGCTCGTGCACCTATGATAGGCTCCAAAACCTAGAATTGGACAAACAGTTAAGAAAATGTGTGTCATTTATAAAAGCTTTGGCTCTTTTTATTAGTTTTAGTTTCTTCTTTCAATGTGGAAGAAAAGGTCATTGGCCAGGGTTTTTATTATAACGACATTATCTTGATGATAAGAATCTCTGAAAATGTTAATGTATAAAATTAAAAGAGACATGCCGCATTCGAGTTATTTTTTTTTCTTCATATTTTTACATTTAAATGACAATACAGTAAATCTGTGAAAGTTCTCAGACATCCAGGTCATCGTGGTCTAAGGAGCTTGAAAAAAAAAAAGCATCTGGACTTCTTTAAGTTGCTCGAAGACTCGGCTGTCCAAACCTGACATCCTCTGAAGCAGCGTTTTCTCACTAAAACCTTGTTTGATGTCTCTGTTCTGGTCTTTCTCTGTACTTTTCTTTCATGGTAGCAAAACATGACATGAGAATGCATGCAGATACCTCCTGCACTTTGAACTGCACATGCTTGAACTTTTCCAAGGGTGCCCTCTGCATATTCCCAGACCATTCCCACATTAGGGAATGATCCATTAATAATAAGGAAGTAACTAATTTATCATGATTTGTTGTTACTCACATTTGATTGCATATCTGTTACTGTAACTAATGACTAATTAACAGATTTGAAATACCTAAACATTATTTATTGAGCAAGCTTCTCTCAGCATCAATGAGACAGATAAAATAAAAATGACTGTACAAGGATACTCAGAAAGAACTACATGCTTCCCCTGACCAGAGCAAAATGATCTTGATCCGCACATGAATGAATGCATTTCTTTCCTTTTACTCTTCGTCACCTTTCTACCAAGTTTAATGAAATTCAGCTTAGTAGTTTTTGTGTAGCCCTGCTGTCATAGAGATGAATAAAACCATGCCAAACGCATGCTGTACCACCGCCTCAACTCTCGCTTTTGGCAGAGGAATGGCTGACTCTGCAGTTTTTATTGTCCTGGTGCGTTTACTTGCCTGCAGCATGCATTAGTGCTTCTTTCAAAGCTGGGCTCAGTTTTCTAAAGATTTGTTCTCTTTGTTGTGCTACTGAATGAAAATTTATTATTTATTATTTCTCTGGTTTTTTTTCTTCCTTTACATAATATTTTCAAATCGCTACAATCTAAACTCAGAGTAATAATTGTGACGTATTTAATTCTCTAAAGTCTCAGTGACCTTTGTGAATGTGAAATAGACACAAAGGTCTTATTACAGACACAGAAACCCCAGGCTACAAAGCTGAGAGGGAGACAGGACACACACTCAAAGCCTGGATAATAACAAACACTTAAACTGTCAAGGGACCCAGTAAAGGGGGATGTGAAAATTGAGCGACTGAGGAGAAATAAAGGCAGAGGTGTGTGTGTGTGTGTGCGTGTGCGTGCGCTTTGTTTTGAAGAATGGTCAGCTGCAGTAGAAGGCCTGCCACTCATATTGGCATTTCAGAGGTAAAAGCTTTTATACACTAACAGTAAAACAAAACTCCCAAGTCATAATTTGTGAGGAGCTTCTTAAGAGTTTCTGTGAGCTTAGTGAATTCAGCTTCTCAAAAAAAATTCTGTGTGTGTGTGTTTGTGCTTCTATAAAAGTGAGTGATGAACTATGTTATCTAATGTTCAAAGAGTACTTCACTGATTTAGCATTGCATTCACTGCAGTGTTGTCTCCAGGTGGGCATCTTATGAGCAAACAGGTGAAATTAAGCTGTATTTATTTTTCAAATGCAAGTTTAAATTAAATATAATATTTCATATTCCAATATTTCACTTTTCCCAAATGTTTGTTATCATTCAATATTAAGAAAAAAAAATGATAAAGCAACAGTGTTACAGTTGTTAATATTACCTCCTATACAGGATTCAGTCATTGTATTGGTATTAATATTCCCTGAGACATTAAAATATATGAGGTAACTGTACTTCTATATGTGTGCCTCTGCACAGTTAAGCTTCAAATGCGTAATGGCAGGCAAACCTAATTGTACTTATCGTTTCCCTTGGCCTGCTGTATACGTAATGCAGATTAGCATACCATTTACTGAAGTACTCTGGTGGGATGAGGCAGAGAAGGTGATCGTAATTGTTTATGGCACTCTGGATTAAGCCGGTAATTATACCAAATCATTGTGGAACTTTGTGCACATGCTATAGAAGCAAATCAAATAACAACTACTTAAACTTGCGTTACAGCAATTCAGCTGTTTCTAATTGTGATACCATACCAACACCATGGCTACCTGTGCATGCTGACCCGGTATCAGTGTTGAACTAGTAAGCTGTATTCCTTATCATGAGCATTGGTGCATGAGGTAAAATCTCAAAATAAATTAAGCAGATGAACTTTATTTATGCACTTCATACTGTAATGACATTACTGTGTTAAATATGTCATAACTGTGTCCATGTCCTATGCTGTTCAGCTTCTAACTGCATCAGCACTCCGTTTTATAATGTTGTTATCATTCTCACTAAAACAGACTTATGACATAAGGCGACTTTTCTGGGTTATTCCTACTCTGGTTCTATAGAGAACTAGGGTCAC
Source organism: Mchenga conophoros (assembly GCF_057382185.1). Classification (NCBI taxonomy): domain Eukaryota; kingdom Metazoa; phylum Chordata; class Actinopteri; order Cichliformes; family Cichlidae; genus Mchenga; species Mchenga conophoros. Next base: position 5,743,454 of record NC_140546.1, on the reverse strand, counting down.
CAGTTTGAATCTTTCTATTACTGCTGGGAACATACTGGCAACCAAATTGAATTAATAATATTGTCACTTTACTTAACAACCACTGCTAAAATACCCCTGAGCAAGGCCGCATAACCTTATTAACCCAACGCTAGGTTCTTGTACTCCAGTGGCTCTACTTGCTGGCACCAGTACCAGACTGTGGTTATACCTGGTGGCTTCCAGGTGTGAATATTAAAGAGGCCATCTTTGAAAAAGAACACGTGTTAATAGGAAAATTGTACTTAGTAGTCAGTATAATCTTTTAATGATATAAGTTGGCATATGGTAGAATGCTGCATGTAATCATTTGTGTGTAGAAGTATATAGTTGGTGGCATATTGAAAGAATGTCTCATCCTAGGAGGTCTGTAACATTCTAGGGTGTTCACCCCCACATCCTAGGAGCATGAGAGAGGTCGTACCTTGTCTTATTGTTTTACGGTAGGATTAACGTAGCTATATTTGTTCTAGTCTAAGTGCTTTTTGGTTTGATGAACTGCTGGACTTCGAGACCAGCAGGTTTAGGGAAGTCTTTATGGGGTCTCACACACACACACACACACACTGAAGTATAAATAAAGACCGGGGCAGTTTCTCAGTGCGAGTCTCAGTGCTGGAGGCTGCCCTTGCTAGCAAGAAGTTCTGTGTGTTTCTCTTCTCTGAGTCTTTACTGAAGAAGTGTTTTAGAGTATATTTCTTAACAACACGTGTCTTGAATTGACTTTCCCTGTTTAAATGCACTCCTCTGCAAAATGGTGATGTAGCTGCTGGAAACCAAACATCACTGAGAGAGTACATAACTCACTACAAAACCCAGCATACTCATGTCATCGATAAGTGAAAGTGAAGTAAACCTGATCAAGTTCAATTTTGATTCAACTACCCAAAGACACAAATACCTCCCGACACCTGCAGGTCAATAAATCCACTGCTGTGTCTAATCTGAACTCACAATTCCCCAAACTTTGCTTGTTCAGCGTTCGCTGCTGCTGAGTTTGAAAATGCCTTTACACCAAAAAATGTAATCAAACATATCGAATCACTTCCCTCAGAATATACTAAAGAGAAGCTCAGCACTGCTTCCGAAACTCTCACACGAAATGCTTTGAAATGGTTAAAGAAAAGAAATCATTTGAAATGTCTCACAGATACACAAAAATGACTTGCTACAAAATCGTCATTTGTATGATGCTTAATTGAAATTAAGTACAAGCCACAGAAATGTTGTTTGTAATTCTTTAAACCTACTCGAGCATTGCAACACTGCTGCAGTTGTGCTGCTATTGCCACACAAATTAGCTGCTTTACATTTTGCTATCAATTTATTTACGACCATGGCAGCATAATTCTGTCCAATGACGCTGCAATAAATCCTCTTTTGTGTGGGCACTTCAACAAGGACCGTATTGATTCTTCATTGGTGCTACGCCAGGCACGTGTACATTAACTCTGCTTGTACTTGTTTTGTTTCATTGCACTGTAGTCTGTCGTGCCTGTGAGGTGTTCCTAAAATTAGATATTACAAAGATTATTCTACTCAGTAGCATAATTTTCAACATTCTGTTAATGACTGTTATTATGTACGCTCTCCTCCACTATAATAATAGACACAGAAAACAAAACAGTCATTAAACCATTTTCTTTGTATAGGAAAAGTCATTCACAAAACAAGCAGGCAACCAGTATTTATTTATTGGCTTTTATTAAAAACGTCAGTGAGTGCCTTTCAAAAATCAGAACGCGTCATTCAAAACTAGATTTAGAACCTGAAAAGAAATAAATTAATATAAAAATTCAAAAGAAATTTGAAGAAAACATTTAAAGTGACCGTGGGCATCGGCTAGATTCAGCACAAATCCAGCAAACGTATCCATCCAGTCCAACTCTTGATTTAATTTAAAATCATTAGAAATGTATAATTCATTGACTCTTATGCAACGTTGATGTTGTTTTTGTGACACACAGTTTATTACATTATTAATCATCCATAATGTTGCATGGCAAACTTAAGAAGGTTTCACATATACTAAAATAAACTCAGCATTTATTTTCATTATAAAACTTTAATGCGGGTTGCAATGAATAATGTTTTATAATAAAAAAAACAAACTATTGTTCTGTAGTCATCCTTTTCCCCAAAAATGTTCTTTCTCTCTAAATGACATTTTAAGGTTGAAGTTACTTTATTGTCTCCCTAAATAAATAAATACATTTTTATTTATATAGCACCTTTCAAGACAGAATCACAAAGTGCTGCACATAAGATTACAAGTCATAAAAAGATTTAAAAAAGAGAAAATAAAACAGGCAAAAAATTAACCAAAGGAGAAAACTGTTTTGGATGAAAGGAACTGCTGCATGAAACCAGATATTACTAAACATCACAATAAAAACATATTAAATGGGTGCACATAAAAAAACAACATCTGAGCAAAGAAGCTGTTTGCACTGTCAACCTTAAACCGATGCAAACATGCACATCTTCATACATAAATTACAGGCACCAAAACCTCTCGCTTTACATGTTTAACAGCACACATGCAATTGGTAAAAACCGCAGTTTTTTTTAAAGTGTACTTTATTGGTCCCCGTGGGGAAAATCCCTCTCTGCATTTAACCCATTCACTCAGTGAAGCAGTGGGCAGCCACTGGGCGCCCGGGGACGGTACCTTGCTCAGGGGTACCTCAGGGTAGCTGTTCAGGGGAATCGAACCCCCAACCTTCCTATCATGGGGCCACCACTCTACCTACTGAGCTATCCCTGCCCTTATCTTATCTTGTTATTGTTATCTTGTTCTTTAATAAATGTAACTGTCAGGTGGACAGATTGTTTCCAACGATTGTGTTTAAACAGAGGAACCTTGTTCAGGATAGTCAAACAAAGATTTGTTTTCAAATATTAAACATTATCAATGTGCTGTAAACAACATGCATTATTCACCTATTCATACAAGCATTTCTTTCTGTGCCTAAGTGCTTTCTGTCAGTGCCTTGCCCAAGGATATTTGGCATGTCTATTGGAACGGCCAGAGATCAAACCACCAACCTTCCTGTTAGTAGATGACCCACAGCCACCCCACCTAAAGCACACCATCTGAAACTGATTAGGACAGATATAGCATGAAAAGGAGAAGCTGGTGTGGAGTTGGGTTGCAAAGTAGCTTGCAGATGCATAGCAACTTTAGGCAGACTAAAGCAGCTTAAACCACACTCCCAAATGGAATTTGTCACTTAAAGTTGTGTAATCTGACCCATCAGATGATATGGGCTGGCACTGGCATCAGCCCTCTTACTGTGATTTCAGCTGACTTTGTGCCTGCTTGTACGAGCATTAAGCTCGATTAAAATTCAGGTCTCCTTGTGACAGCCTCCTTGTGATTATGATGCATATCTAGTTTCATGCTTTTTCTGTTAAAAATGTATCCTCCATGCATGATTTTGAAAATGTTCCTACCAAAAATTTAATAAAAAGAAAATGATTATCATAAACAGAATGAAATGAAATTATTATTCAATTTAACAATGAAAACCTAGCTGAAATTATAATGCATCGTCGCAGTCCTTGTGGCACACGGGTTGGCAGCCCATGCAGCCTTAAAAGCATATTAACCCTGTCTGGCAGTAAGTTTAATGGATAATCCTGAGCCTCTCCACCTGCTCCCTCACTGTGTGTCTCTCTGCACGGGAGCCACAGCTAAAAGCCTCGTATATAAACGATGCTTGTTACTCTTTGGTATGTCAGCACACAGTCACATTTGATTTAGCATCTCATCCTGGAAGTAACACAAGGAGAGACTAAAGTGTTGATGAGGCGACCCAGTAGCTCAGCCCATCTCGCCAGTGCTGTTTGATTAGTGTTACATCTGCCAATGTCAGTCTAGGCAGCAAATCCCTCACTAATTTGGCAAATCTCAGGAGAATCTGCTTGTTTCCTCTGCCGGCAGTTAGACTAGCACCCATTACTTGATATGAGGAGAAACAATTTCCTCCTGTCTACATCCAGACATCTAACAATTTAATACAAGACTGCTCATTTGCTGTGTCATGCAGCTACACAGTGGCAGAAACAGAAAGTGTCAATGTGTAAATTATTCAGCACACATTTCTTTTCCTGAAATGTATAATACATGGATGCTCGCTCCATATTCATGGACATAATAACAACATTAAAATCAAATCCCTGACTCGGACTTAGATGTTTTATATTATTTTTCATTAAAATATTTACATCCCATTCAATGTTTCATCACTTCTGTGATGCCTCCTGCTTTGAGATATGTCTTTTCTCTCATTACAATTTTTGTTTTGGTTGAATTTACTATGAATCTGAGCTGACACAGAATAGAACCAACAACCTACAGTATCTAGCTTTGTTTTACTATCTTGGTTTCTATTTTTCTCTGTAATTTTCAAAATGTTCAAATGCAGTCTCCAAACAGTTGATTCTGTTCATCTGGACGTAGCATTTTGGGGGAGAAACGTTTCGTCACTCATCCAAGTGACTTCTTCAGTCTCAGCTGACTGCAGGTTTCCCCAAATCTTATAAACAGCACATTTGCATAATGACTGAAACCAGCCCACTGAAGGAACAATGGGCTGGGAGGTCAGTTCCTTAATCTTAATTATGCAAGTTCTCATGACCATTGATCAACAAGCACTGACCAAAACCCACTGATCAAAGACCACTGATCAATGGCCATTCACAGAGAGTTGGGGAATGGCTGCAATCACAGCATTGTAAGATTTCGCCATCTTCATCTTACCATTAAGACGTTCAAATGCAGTCTTTTTACAAAGACAAAAAAAAGCTCAGTTGTACCAGTGGTAAGGTCACGCTTGGAGCTTGACACTCTGCTGTGTCTGAGTATTTCAGGGTAAAAGGATCAAGCTCCTGTGTAAATTAATATGGAGCGAGCCATAACTGCAATTTCAATGGCTACTGGGATGTGAAAACTGTGTGTGCTGTATAGAATCAACCGCCAGAGTCGATAAAACCCTGTAAAAAGTTCAGTTACTTTGCACCAAAATATAGTTTAAAAAGTTGTTGTTGTTGTTTTTTATTTCACTTGCAGGTTGAAATAAAAAAAGTGATTTCACTTGCAGGTTGGGGCAGCACGGTGGTAAGCACTGTTACCTCAAAGCAAGAAGGTCCTGGCTTCAATTCCACTATCTGGCCAAACTGTGTGGAGTTTGCATGTTCTCATTTTCGTGGGTTCTCCCGGCTTCCTCCCACACTCCAAAGACACACTTAGTGGGGATAGGTTAATTGAAAACACTAAATTGCAACCATCCAGGGTGTACCCTGCCTCTCGCCCTAGGACAGTTGGGATAGGCTCCAGTGCGACCTGTGACCTTGAAAAGGATGGATGCAGGTTGTACTTGTACTACAGAGTGCTGACGCTATGATTGTGTGTAGCTCATCCCAGTAAACTATCAAACAACTTCTCTTTGTCGCTGCCTTACGATGCCTCTTGTTTAGATCAGGTTCACAGTGACATTGAGAAACGTGTAGCGAAAAGTTTTTGTTTGCTAGTTTAGAACAAGTGATTTAACCCTCTGTGGTCTAAGTAACCTTGTGTGCTAATTCTAACCCTCTGCATATTGGAGGAGCAGACTTTTTTTTATAACATCCACTGCACCAGAAACAGTTGGTGCATGGGATGACAAGGGTCTTCTCAAACCTATAGTTGTTAGGCATCAATCTTTGTTCACTGTCCACACAGATTCCCATTTTATGAAGGGGTAATTAGTAAATGTCAGGAAAACTTCCTAAAGTTTTCCTATTCGTTCTTGTGTGTGTGTGTTGGTGTATTGCAGAGCCCTACAGCCCAGCGGTGTGGGTGATGATGTTTGTGATGTGCCTGTCGGTCGTGGCTGTCACCGTCTTCATCTTTGAGTTCTTCAGCCCCGTGGGATACAACCGCAGCCTGCAGAGTGCTAAGAGTAAGTGACGGAGTCGCTCCAGTGTCTGCACGCCAATCAACCCACCACCACTGCTCATTTCACAACATTATTACCAACTTGTCACTTTGTCAGTTATGTAAGCGAGGGGGGGCTGATTTGAGGAGGGTGTTTGTCCAAATTATTATAATTAAGCGTTCCGCTTTTTTTTGACTTCACAGGATTCAAAACAATCACTTCACACCCACAATGTGGCTTATTTAATAATAATGAAACAAACACGGACTGCGTGGTGGTGGTTGATGTTGACGTCTTTACAGTACTTGTCACTTCACCATTATTGCAACTATTTACTGTGTGCGTCTCTGCCCCGACACATTTATTTTTAATTATAACCTGGAAAAGTTGTTCTTTATGTTTTAATAAACTGACACAAGTAGAAGTGAACTCATTTTATGTGACAGGTAGATGTCTGTGCACGCTCGTCATTTTTCTTTCTTCTGTATCAAACCGCTTCAACTTTCATCTCTCTTTATAAGCATGTTTAAATCTTATTCTTATCTTATTATATAATTGTTTCTATAGTTTATATCCTCACAAAAGTTGAACAAGCTAAAGTTTAAAGGTCTACTTACCAGTTTTTGGCAGTTGCATCTCTGTCGTCCTCTTTTTTTCCAACATTTCCAGGGTGTCAAATACTAGTGTTGTGTCAGAAGCTGCCAGCTTCCCAGAAATACAAAACCTTGAGACACTGACCATTGCAATGGTATATAGTATAATACTGACTATATAGCAGTCCTTTTTTTTCCAAGAGCATAAAGCTCATGGAAGGGTTTGGTAGCTAGAAGATGGTCCACTTTGGGATCTTTTAACATGCTTTCCCTTGCTACTTGGTCAGAGTTAATCACCAGATTTAGGAAAATATTATGGTCCCTACACATTAAACATTTAAAAGTACTGTTTGAGTTTAAGGAGGGTCTATATGTGATGAGTTCCCAACTTGTGCTCACACTTCAGTGGCTTTGACAAAATAGCAACATATTATCCATTCTATGACTTAAATACGTCAAATTAACTTCCACTTCACTCAAATATAATACACTTTAAAGTGTAAAGACACTATAAAGTGCCTTGTGTGCTTAATTTGTGCACTCATTACTTGAAGAAAAGGTACTTCAGATACTTCAAAGTAATCCTCCCACACATCTGCACCATATCTACATGCTGACTGTGTTTCCATAAACGTGCAGCTTCACCTTTAATGTTGAACAATGAGCTATAGTCAGTGTCTTTTTGTTCTTTTATTTCTCATCCTTCTGAGACTTCACAGCATAGTGATTCACAGCGTAATGACCTTACATTCAACACGAGGGTGTCTGCTGCCAGGTTTAATAACTTTAAATAAGTCCTCTTCTCAGTTATGTCTGTTTGAACTTTCAACATGAGACATTTCTTAGATCACTGCAGGGCAGCTGGTCCATACAATCACTGCAATTTAATGCATGTTAATGTTGTTAATGTTGACGTTCTGTATTGTCATAGCAACAGCGTCCACATGTCTAATTTCTACTTTTATTTCAAAGTCTGGGCTCTGTCCCTGTATTTCCAATTAAAAGTCTTAAAGCAACAGTGGACTGTGACTATTCAGATAACAACGTGCTTCTGTTCGCTAGCATTACCTGATTTCAGGCAGACTTGCAAATATTTCATTCACAATGTCACCAAGGCCACACAGTTATGCGCTGCTCTTTTATGGCGGTTAACCAAACTATTATAAAACCGACTAGTTTTTGTCTTTGAAGCATCTTGGAATTATTTTTTCAGAGTACAGAATACTTTCAATAGTGTTCTGTAACTTTTGAAATACTTTTCATATACGTTTTATATAAAACTGTTTCTTCTGCATCTCATTGTCTTGAAAATTCCTGTTGGATCAGTCCTGCCCCACAGAACCTCCACTACGTGTTACCTGTTGGCTTTGCTTTCTGTGAAACCACAAAAGACTAAATTTTACCCAGAATCATGAACCCGGACCTGGAACCTGGACCTCAGCAATGATCTTAAGTGACTAAAAGGAAATCTTTATGAATGAGTGAAAATATGGGAAATATTTCTACTACTATTACCATTGCTAGTAGTAGTTATAGAGGATGATAGTACATGCTATAGAATATTTCCTCTGTGGCAGCGGTGCTGAATCAGCCTGTTAGAGATGGTGCACCACTGCCTGCCAGTAAATGGTGCAAAGGGTACTCAGGATTATCCATCATGGATAACAGTTCAGTGGCCTTCTCCATATGGATGTGAGCAACATGTCACAAATCTTAATCTCTTTGTTGCTACTCAAAGAGTGATGCGTTTCTTCCTAAGAGCATAAATTTGGATATTTAAGTCATCTCTTAATATTTCTTTGAAAATAGTTTTTTTTCCCCCAACTCTGGCCATAATTCATCACCCAACACAATTTCCAGTAATGTCTTAAACAGGTATTACTTTCCTTCATAAACACACTGTCTGTCTGTCTGTTTCTCAGAGTCAGGGGGATCTAAGTTCACCATAGGGAAATCTGTCTGGCTGCTCTGGGCTCTGGTCTTCAATAACTCTGTGCCTGTGGAGAATCCCAGAGGAACCACCAGCAAGATCATGGTAAATTTAGTTGAATGGCTGTGTTTTTTATTTATTTTTTTATTTTTTTATTTATTAATTGTGTGAATGACTCATCAAACTAGAGCATCAATTACAGTCAACTCCAGGTTCAGTATTTATTGGTCAAAGATGCAATTTTAACCATTTTAATTGTTTTAATAGCAAAAACTTTAGCACTTTCCGAATCAATCATTTGGGACAATTCTTTAAAAAAATCCACTGACCAGCTCAGTAGGAGCAAACAGCTGGAATGACCACAGAAGAGCAATAAAATTCATGTCCATTAAATTTGTTCCATGTTTAAGAAAAATAGCTTCATAGCAAGAACATTCTCGAGGAGTAAGTTTTATCATCATCACGGTCTACAATGAGCAGGTGACTTCATATAATACAGAGGACTTACAACCAAGTGGAGTAGCACAGTTTTGCAGTGGTTGCCTCACAGCGAGAACGTCCTGGATTTGAATCCATGTTCTCCTCATACTTGGGTGGGTTTTCTCTGAGAGCTCCAGTTTTCTCCACATTACAAAGTTTGAGCTACTTGGCAATTCTAAATTAGTCATAGGTGTGAATGTGTCAGTGGTTGTTTATGTCTCTGTACATGGACTGCCAATCTGTCCAGGGTGTACCTGTGTGACAGCTGGGCTAGATTCCAGATCCTGAACTGGGTATGCAGAAGACAATTGATGGATACAACAATGTATAAATCACTAGTTACGCACAGGAACAAGAAGACCAGATTGCACTTTGCCAGAAAACACATAAAAGAGCCTGCAGAGTTCTGGAAAAGATTCTTTGGACAGATGAACCCACGATTAGAGATCAGAAAGGAAAGTAAGGAGAGAAAGAGCTCATGAGCCAAAACATAGCACGTCATCTGTCAGACACAGTGGAGGGAATGTTGTGCTGTTAGTCTTTATTGGCTGTAACTGCTAATAAAAGTAGCAGGATGAATTCTGAAGTGTACAGGGTTGTACTCCAAATGCTGGCAAACAGTGCAAATGGATAGTGAACCAAAGCATACTGGGAAAAGGAACCCAAGAGTTTCTTAAGGCAATGGAATGTGAGATGAGAAATCGGATTATAACCAAAGCGCTTAACCCTATTCAGTTTTATAAAACCAAAGGCCGACAGAGAAAGAGCAACTGAAGGTGAGTGCAGGGAAGGTCTTTACTGCAGCCACCCTCAGGAGGTAACACAGCGTTTGGAGATCGCCACAGGTTCTAAACTTTAGTGCGTCATTGAATAAAAAGGATTTTCATACTTGATTTTCATTAAGTATTAAAAACAATCATTTTTACTTAAAGTGATGTTAATTTGTGGTGGTCTACAGAAGCAAAATTATAAAACTTCTATCTATTAACAAGCCTAAATTAACAATTTTTGAGTCAAAAGTAGTTCAACTTTCAAATGACTACATTCTCACCATCAAGCGGATACCTGTGTGACATTAAACTGTAGTCATTAAAAATGTCATGTTTCAGTGTAATCTAGGTGTCTACAAGACAATTATTTAACAGACTGTTTAGTCACTTGTTTCACTGTGGTGGTCCTTTCAGTACCTGCTGTTACTTTGGGCTTGCAATCTCTAATGCAGAGTAAAGCCACAGGAGGGGAAAACTCGAGGTGTATTTTGTTCGACTGCTTGCCCAAGTGCTTTTCAACAAAACCCCAATCATCTTAAGAGCTCATTAGCTGCTTGATAGGCTTCACAAAAGGGGGTTAGAGCAGAGAAGATGATTATTCAACATCGTATGTGTGCTTTTTTTTTTAACCTGGATTTGAAGTTAGTTGTATTTCAGCCTGCAGGTAAGAGTTATTAATGGTTTTCTTGCCCATCGAACCATTTCCCATGTTCAATTTAAGATTAAAAAATCCACTGAAGAGAAAACTGTATATTTAAGGTTCCCCTTTAGCAGCACCAGCACTCTGTATCTGATATGTTTTTGCAACACTTGCCAGCCAAAATATTCTACGAGGCAACCACGTCTAATTAAAAGGAAAAAAGAAAGAATGATTACAAGATAAATCCAATTTTAATGGAGGTTTATTTGCCAAATGACTTCCACTTCATTTTTCATACCTGCCTAAGCCTATTCAGGGTTATCAGTAAGTACCCCACTATGCGCTGGATAATTGTCAACCATTTATTATTGATATTAACCATTTAAACAGATTTTACATCAGTCCACAGGTCGATAACTTCCCAAGCAGTCCGTCGTTCAAGCCTCCACTGAGTTTTATTTTTTAATTATGCTGATTTGCCACAGTTAGTAGGGGTGTGCATTTACTATCTTAATCACTAAGAAAATTATGCAAATTAACTTTTGGCATAAACAGAGTACTGTGGAAACAAATAGTCCTATTCACCACAGTGCAAATTTATTGCTCCGGCTAATCCACATCTCTGCTTCCTGGCTGAATGTCAGCATTCAACCATCTTATAGCAATAAAAGCAGCTCTTCTGTACGGCTAAATGTCTCCATCCCGAATTGCCTAAAAAACCTTTTGAAGAATCATATTAATTTGCTAAAGTAATTTGGGGTAGTTAATATATTTTGATTCCTTACTCAGACAGCAATACTACAATGTGAAAACAGCCATTATCTGGTGAAAATCTAGCGTTTAAATAATAAACAAACTGAAATATTAACCTCACTTGTTGCAGTTCTCTCATAAAAGTCATAATCTTTATCTGATTTAATGTGGCGTTCTTGCTCGTTAAGGGCTTCACTTCATGAAAACATACACACACACACACACACAAACTAACCCGATGCGACACCTTTAGGCCATGACAAACACTGCAAACTCTTCCTCTGAAGGCTGTTGTTTGGTTGTCGCTGGATTGTCGCTGAATATGATACCCAGTCATATGATCCCCACTAGTGATCCCCACAGTCATCAGGAGGAAATTTGCATCAGTTTGGCACAGAAGTTGATTACTCTTTAAGTAAACATCAAGAAGAAGAAGAACTCCTGAAGAAGACGGTGGCATTGACGTGCCAAAATAGGACCTCCAAGGAGCAATCTAAAAACTGCAGTGGTGCTGGAAGCACTCCAGAGGGGCGCAAATATGTAACCTTGAAGGAGTGCTTCAAGGTGATTTCAAATTTAAATGCAGTGGGGGTTTTTCTTCCTTTTTTAACAATTTTCGATTTCTCACCTTATGTTTGCGTTTCTCCAAAAACTATTAAAACAAATCAGTCAGCCACAGTTTTGTACTTGAGTCTCCAGGCCGTTCTCTAATCTGTCTTCTTCTTCAAATGGGAGTTTGTTTTTTTTATTTGTGCTGCAAAAGATAATCCACTTTGTTTATGCTGAATACATTTGAACACTTCTTTAACAATAAAATATTAATTTCTGCCAACGAGTATCTGTGCAAGAAAAGCAAGATTATGTAGCAAATAACCAATCAAATAGCTATAGGCTAACAGGCAATCAGCCCAAGCCTGAAATAAATTTGCACCATCTGTTTTCTGAGCTAAAGGCTATGTGAATGAAATAGCAGTTCAACTGCTTGAATGATGAAGGATGTAGCGCTTGAAGCTTGAATTATACAAAGCACTAAACATAACATATGTCACCAAGTTTCCCTCCTTTGTGGAGATGCAATATTAAATAACTTTTACACAATATATTTTTTTATTTGAAAAATACCTTTTAAATATAATTAATTACTTAAATCATGTATTTCAAAATTGTGCTTACATACTTAACCAAGTGCTTTGATTCAACTAGCATATTTGCATCAATGGTCCTAAATGAATTTTAAGGTGGGCAGAAGGTATTTTTATATCCACTGTGATGGACGTGATGATGTAAGGAGTGTATTGCATGAAAAAGGGGATTTTCAGGGGATTTTCTTTCTTCCCATATTTAAAAATATGCAACTAGTTTAATATTATTTACAATTTAAGTTCATTTAATTGTGCGACAGATTCCCTGTTGCAGCTTTAGGAGGCAGAAATGCCACGGTGGAAAGTATGAACCGGCCCTCCAGGCAAGACAGAGTTTCAGAGCTGTGAGTTTAGCGATGAAATGCCAGGGAGTGGAAATAGAGTCACCGGGATCCTAAAATACTTTCACACCTGTCAGGCTCAGTCCTCATTGATCTTACTCCACCACGTTCTACCTTCAGGTGCTGGTGTGGGCCTTTTTCGCTGTCATCTTCCTGGCCTCCTACACTGCCAACCTGGCTGCCTTCATGATCCAGGAGGAGTACATTGACACGGTGTCAGGGCTGTCAGATAAGAAGGTATGATATGGATGGATGGATGGATGGATGGATGGATGGATGGATAAGTGATTTACAAACAGGTGAATAGTCATATGATGGACTGAATGGTTAGCAAGAAATTCCACATATTTGATATTGAGAGAATCATGGGTATTTTACCTGATTTAAAACTTACAACACCAAAGTCTCCCAGACTCAGGGTCATCTTTCAAAATAAATACAACCCTGTTTCCAAAAACATGGATTGCTGTGTACAATGAAAAATAAATGAATAGAGAGAGATGCTAACACATTCTCCGGGTCAAAGGTCATTTTGGGTGGAATAAAGAAGCAGGGAGAAGCCGGAATCTCTTCACTGGGATCACAAATCCAAATTTTAATTCATCTTTGCACATCACAGAGAGTATATCACCCGTCTGTTATCGCCACAGACTAAAAGAAGCTACAGTTCCCTCCCCCTCATACCTTCAGCAAACCAACATCTTTTTGGAATCGGGGTTGTAAATACGATTATGCCACAAATATTGCACTCTCTCATGTCTGCCTTTAAGAGAGCACATCAGAATAGCTTAAGTTAACAGAAGTGGAAAACTGTGTACTTTCCTTTTTTTATTATTTTGATTTTTCCAGCGCAGTTTCACCACAACTCACAAAACTGTGTCCCGCTGCTTTGACACTTTAAAACCTCATCTGTTTTATCAGTCTCTCTCTGCTTCTGAGCTCTTTAGAAAAGTGTAGCACAGGGGCTCTTCTTTGAAAGTGAAGTCTTTGAATCTTTGCAGCTCTTCATCCCGCAGCACGGATCGGCTCCTCTCCCTCATTTCAGCTACCACTCTTTAACTTCCGTCCTTCCTCCTGTCACTTTAATCTCAGCCCACCTCCTCTTCTTCTTCTTGTGCAGTTTCAGCAGCCAGCAGACCAGTACCCACCACTGCGTTTCGGCACGGTGCCAAATGGCAGCACTGAGGAGAACATCCGCTCCAACTATCCCAACATGCACCAGTATATGATTCGCAACAACCAGAAGGGTGTAGAGGAAGCCATTGACAACCTCAAGACTGGGTAAGGATAGAAGAACTATTAGCAACCACTTGGAGTGTGGATTGAGTGTGGATTTGTCATGTGAAATAGAAGAAATTAAAGCCTACGTGTTCGGTTAGATACGAACAGAACAATATTGGAAGTAGATCGGGACTTGGAAGAGCATGAAGTAAAAAATGTCAGATATTGTTACGACCGAACGCAACCACACTCTGCCTGCACTAGACATCTCATTTCTACAAATATACTTCTGCTGTCATCCACTCTTTTAAACAGCACCCAGATTCAAGTTAAAGCTGCACATTTTTGACAGCAGCACTTACTTTAAACAGATACCGTGCCATCTCCCCTGGTTTTTATATATCTTTTATTTTTAACTTGAGGCGGTGTTGTCGTCCACGCTCGGTTCAATTACAGGAGCCGTTTTTGCCTGACTCACCCTGTTAGCGCATTGATCTGCCTTGCCTCGGGAGCCACAGCAAACTGTTGTAACCTGTGCAGCCCCATCAGGATCATGGCTACTAAATGCAGTTGGAGAGGAGGTGTGGAGGGCTGGAAACTTTTAAATAATACATGCTAGCAGCAACCGCAGTGCGGTGGGAAAATTGCGCCATCTCAGCACTGGCTGACACTCGGGCGCCTCTTGTCTTCAATGGGGGGGTTTATTATACGCCTGTGGGACTACAAAGTACACAAAGCACTTTCCATAAAATATACACTCGCTCATTGCGTTTGATGTGGAAGCGGGCGAGGTGGAGGGGAAAGGGGGGAGTGATGCAGATTAGGGTTCAAATGTTTAATGGGACAAGCAAGCACACACACACAAGCCAGCAAGTAGCGGGCGCAGTCTTTAGTAGATTTGACGTAGCGTGTTATTAAAACACAACGATGCATTCCTTTTTATCATACTCACTTGTCCTTCTTGCCCCTCTTACATTAATTTTCCACCTCTCTCTCTATCTCACTTCAATCAGTCTGTCCGTCGTCTCTTTCATTACACACTGTTTATCTACCTCTTCCTTATCCTTCCCTCTCATCCTGACATTATAAACAACCAAATATCCGTCGAGGCAAAGTGATATGAAGATTTCTGTTTGATTTGCCTGCCATGGCACTGAGCACCGCCTCTCCATCTCATCTTTTCTCCTCCTGTGCTTTCCTTTTCTTCTCATGATGATTTTTTTTCTGTCCTTTGACTGGTCTATTCCTCCCTCTCTCATTAACTCCTTGCTCCCAGTTCATCAACTCCTGTGTGCTTCCTTTGCCACCCAATAATAATATCTGAACTTCCCTTTTCTCTCCTTTTGCTGTCAGCCACCTCCTCCCCTCCTGCTTTGTGTACCCTCTTCGTCACCTTTTTTTAAAAAAATCTTCCACCCTTCAACTGAGCGCTTTCCCCCCAGTAACAATTTCGTGGATCTGTGCAGCTCCCTGAGTGTGAATATAAATGAATGTGAAGTAGAAGAGCAGGTGTAGTGACAAATCTATCATCCGCTTCTCAGATGTACATCACCAGTGTGAGCTGAGCTGTTACATTTAATCCATTACTTGATGATGAACTGTTGTAATTCACTTTTGATGTATATCCATTTTGCACTGCTTCTACTCCAGTAGCAGATTTCAAATGATTCATTTTTTCCCTATACTTTAATCTTGAGATTTTTTTTCTTTTTAATTATTACTGTTACTACTGGATCACTGGAGAAGATTCTTCCTGGAGTAATTTATATTTGGTGGTATGTCTCTGCCCTTGCATGTGCACAGATAGAAAGCCTGAGGTGAGAGAGCAGCATGCAGAAACAATCTGGCATCAGTGAGAAGTGATATAACAGTGATCAAATGAGATGTGGCATTAAAAGAAGAAGCTAGGACGGAGCTGGGTTTCAGATGTGCAGAAACCACGGGGAGGCTCGCTGTTATCAGCCGGTCTGTGAGGATTACAGTCTGAGCTTCAGTTCTTGTCTTGCCTGAATTAATGCTAGTCTCAATCTTTTAGATTATTATAACTAAGAATTTCCTCATTTTCCCAAAGAGTGAAACCACAGGCTGTGTAATTATCACACCATATGATGTAGTGTGTGAATTTAGGAAACCCTCCCATGACACCCTGGGAGTTGCAGTTTTGAGAATGGCACTTGGTCAGTTTCTAATTCCTAAGATATGTACAGCTGGATAATGTTGCAAAGAAAAAATGCATATAAATGCAACTGCATCACAGAAAACTCCTTATATCTGCAACATGATTCAGATATGAACCACATTATCCAAAGTAGCTACAAAACCACTGCTGTAGAAAATGAATTAAAGCTGGTTTGATTGATTGGTAATTTATTTCAACATGTGAACAATATACATTTAGAAGAGAAAAATAAGAGAGAAAAAAAAATACTGAGGCCCCGGGGCAATGTTTGGACTTTGCTTTAATTCCATATTCAGACTGTTCCACAGTTTCACTCCATGAACAGAAACACAAAAGCCTTTTCTTATAGTACTTACCTTCCGTGTTTTGAAGTTACAAAAACCCCTTAAATTATAACTTCCTTCTTTCAAAAAAAAAAAAACATACTCTGAATATTACCTGGCAGTTCTTTATTTTTTGCTTTGAATAGAATTTGTGCTGTTTGGAATTTCACTAGATTGTCAATTTTCAATATTTCAGACTGCAAAAATAGTGAGTTTGTATGTTCCTATAACCTGCATTGTGGATGATTCGAATTGCTTTTTTTGAAGAGTAAAAAGTGAATGTAATGTGGTTTTATAGTTATTGCCCCAGACCTCTGCACAATAGCTTAAGTATGGTGAATCCAGTGAACAGTATAGAATATGAAGTGATGTTCTGTCGAATACCTGTTTTGCCTTGTTTAGTACTGCAATGCTACGTGATACTTTGGAATGAATATATCTTACGTGAGCTCTATTATTACCCCCAGAAATTTATTTTCACTGACTCTTTCAATATCAACACCATTTATTTGAATCTTTGCATTTGTATTTAAACTACTATTTCCAAATAACATAAGTTTAGATTTATTCAAATCTAATGATACTTTGTTTTTATCAAACCAGAACTTCACTTTAGTTTTTTCATTTGATTGATTGAATATGTGTGATAACAGATCGTTTTTCACACACATCACCAATGAAACACCTTCCTCTACCTTCTGCCAGGCGCAGTAGGCTGTTATTCATTGTAATAAATGTAAAAGAATCTTTATTTTAAACCGTTATCTTCTCCTGAACATTACCAACTACCTTTTGAGCTTAAAAAGAAATCAAAGACCTTACAACGTAACAAAGGAAATGTCCAAAAGATGCTTTTACTGCTGTTTTAACCTAGAAACACACCTCGGGTCGCTGCTGTTCAGCAGGGTGAAATTACCACCACTAAGAGGTGCTGCTAGGGACTGATAACAACATATAATGGGCATTTGATGGGCTGATAAGATTTGAAACAGGTGGGTATGACTAATGCAGTCCAACAGCTTTGATAACAGCCTTTACATAACACATTTACAGACTGATCTGCCGTAAGATGAATTTCCTAGTTAGCTTTAAATATCATCATTCACAGTGATTTATGGTTTATTTCTTTTTCAGTTAGATTAAATATTGTCGCAATATACTAAGCCTTACCCAGTCATGTGGTGACTTTGAAAGAAACAAGGCTTTTGTAAACTTCCTGAACATTTATGTAAAAAAACTGCATTTTTTTGAGTAGCTGCAGTCAGAAATTACAACAACTGTTTGAATTTTTCCTTCTGAGCAAAAGTGAATTTCACATCCTTTGCTTAAATTACCCTCTCCCCTGTCGCTGCATTCAATTATGCTCTATTCAAGCTATTGTAGGAGGAGAATTGGCATCTCTTCCTCCATTTATGAATGTTTCACTGTGTGATTGTTGAAAGTTGGTGAAAAGCTGTTTAGAAAGAGCCCTCTGTTTGCTGATGTCTTTGTAGGGACATTGTCTCACTGCTGGTTTGTCCATCATATCTTGTCATTTTGTTCTCTAGTTGCTTTTGTCATTTAGATCCAGGTCAGTGATTTCCATTGCTTTGTTGTAATTTTCCTCCTTCATTTCTCCCCTGCAGAAAACTAGATGCCTTCATTTATGATGCTGCAGTGTTGAACTACATGGCCAGGAAGGACGAGGGCTGCAAGGTAGGAAATGCATCTGTGCACAGTGATTTCACACCTCTGCACAGTGACACTTTCGTGCATACGGGCAACCATTGCTCAAGTTTCTTTGTCCTATTACCATGTGCAAAAAAACAAAACAAAAAACATAACAAGCATGCTAAATGAGCACTTGTACAAGATGTACATCTGCATTAAATAAATCAAACACACCCAATGCATTTATATTTCCCCTTGCGGCCTGTAGCTAGTTAATATTGTCATTTCTGGTTGGCACTGGTGTTGATTTATTTATAAGTTTGAGTTTGATACGGCTCCCACAGCAAGAATGAAAATCCTTCCTGGTGATCATTTATAATAAGGTCTGTGGGAGGCCTGAGCTCCCAGCAGCCTCATACAACAGCCACTGCTGCAGTAATTATTACAACTGATGTGGATCTATATTAATTCCTCCACTGAAACAATATCCCACACTCTGGGATGTCGATATTAGAGCTCAGCCAACTGAATTTATGTGACCGTGACAGTACACAAAGAAATTACAGTTAAAATGAAACTAATTTATCTTTTGCTCATTGCCATCTGCGTCTTCATATCTGGCTCTCTGTGAATTAATGTGTTTGTGTGTATACGTGGATTTATGGACCTTTATGTGTTTAATTCAAAAAGGTTATGACCATCGGCTCTGGTAAGGTGTTTGCCACTACGGGTTACGGTATTGCACTGCACAAGAATTCCCGCTGGAAACGCCCACTGGACCTGGCTCTGCTGCAGTTAGTTGGAGATGGTAAGTTAAAAAGGGACCAGAAAGCAACACGTAAGATGCGCTAGCAGGAAGGACGAAGGAGAGAACAAGAAGCACATAGTTAATGCTCATCTTACCAACTTGAAAACCCCAATAAGTAATAATAAAAGAAAAAAATAGCATAAAGCCAATCACAACCTGGTTGTGTCCTTCGCCTGCTCCGGGGCCTCCTCTTGACAGGAGGAGCCCAAAACACCTCACCTAGAAGTTGCCCAGGAAGCATCCTAGTCAGATGCCGGTACCACCTCCAGTGGCTCCTTTCTGAGTCCATTCCAAATCACCATCTCATCACGTATCGCTAAAGGAGTCCAGACACACTTCAGAGGAAGCCCAGTTCTGCTTATCCACGATACCTTTACCACAAATAAAGTTAGGAAAGTAGATCAACCTATAAACAGAGTCATCTATTTCTTGACCACAACAGACCGGTAAAGAGTCCACATTACTGCAGATGCCACTTCAGTATGTTTGTCAATCTCTCCCTCTCACTCATGAACAAACTTAAACTCCTCTATCCGTTTCCAGCTGGGAACCATGGCCTCAGACTTGGAGGAGCTAATTGTCTCCCAGTGCAAGCTGGACGAAATGACTCAATGAAGTCATGATCTCCAGAACAGAACCTGAAATCTGAGACCATTGAACTGATACCCCCACCCACTGGGTGTGCCTGGACATTCTGTCCATAAATATTTTAAGCAGAATTGATGACAAAGGGACGGCCTGCCTGCGCAGTCTGACTTTTGTCTGCTGATACGAACCAAGCTCTCACTAGGGTTGTTTCAGAAAGAGCTAAAAGCGACTGAAGCTAGTCAGACACTTCAGGCACTGATAACACCCAATTTGCCTCATGCTTTGCTCCTGTTGGCCTGTAACAGGAGGAGGAACAGTTACTACCTTGCTGTCTATATTTCAGGAGCAAAGGTAATACTTTTGTCAAGTAGGTCTTCCAGCTGAGCATTAGACAGTCACATCAGGAGGTAGAGTTTTCCTGTCTCCTAGGAGAGTCATTGCTGCTCAGACTGGGGCTCTTTTTATATACAGCATGAGCATCACATGCCCCAGCTCTCAGGTGCATTTAATCCAGTCACATTCCCAACATTTGGATTACTGGGAAGTTCCTCATGTATATGATGAAGGTAATACTTTTTTTAAATGATTGACAGAGTTTTATTATTGTCACGTTATGTTGTATTTTACTTTAATTTTAGACTCATAGAATATATTAATTGATAGTTTAATTTATTAAAACTGTGTAGGGAGAAGTGGATCCTTCAGACCGGGATCCTCTGAGACCCCAAACCATTGTTCCTAAAAAAAAAAGCACCAAATTAAAGTATGAACAGAAAATAGTAATGTCAAATCATTAGCAACAACGTGACAAAGTCATAAAATATTGAAATGTAAAAAAAGTTCTGTGAGATCTTTGAGAGGTCTGTTCAACAAACAATGGTTAAAGGAGACCGATCACACCTTGGATTTGTATTTAAACTACTATTTCCTGGATTCTCATGCTAAACAGGGCCAAACTTTTAAGTAATGAGGTCAGTGTATCTATATGGTATAAGTAGCTGAAATGGCAGTGAATCAAAATCTACTCTAAACTCTGTGTTTCAGCCAGTTTTTGTTCCACTCTTGGCTCTGTATGATGTTAGTTCTTACTAAGAGCATGGAGGTCCCAGTCATCTGCTGTTGAAATCTTCTGTTGAGCAGAGCTAACTCATCAGACAACTGGATTAAACATACAGTCTCCTCAAAGCTAAACAGTGGATTTCAGTCAGTGGATATTTTATATATATACCTAAGAGAAATAAGGATTATGCTGAGCTACATGTCATGCAAAGCTACTCTGTTACAGCTCAGTTAGCTTATTAAGTTACTTGATTTCGATCGCCATTGTTGGTCGCCATTTTCTTTGCACTCCCACCGCATTTCATGTAATCTCCTTACTGCCCACCAGCAAACAGCACATTCAAAGGAAGAGTAGTCACATGTCCAAAACATTTATTACATTCATGTCTGTATTCATGACTGCAGTACTGAGGACTATATTAATTTTCCTTTTTAAATGATCCTTTCATTAATGCGTCCTAATTACTGTGCTAATTACTACAGAAGTAAAAGGTAATTCTGATACGCTACTTATGCCGTTTGTCCCTCTTACACCATAACCGCTCCACAAACCAAGACATGTCAAAAGCTTTGATTGAGAATTACTAAGGAATCTGCTCATTAGACCCCAAAATATGGAGTTAGCACCCAAGGTCACCAAGTTATGCGCCTCTGTAAACAAAATCAAAAACCTTGCAGAATCTAAACATGCTGTTCAACCTCACTGACATGGGTCGATTGGGAAGGTGACAACACTTTTAGTGAAAATGCAGCTAAAACTTACATTTTTAGGGTAACAGCAGGTTGACCAGGAGTCCTCTTTATGAAGATTATCCAAGTTTTATACATTTTAAAAATGGCTGGGTCATGATGTTCAGGAAGAGCGTGTACTGGAGAAAAAGGTTTTATTTATTTATTTAGTTATTTTTTTTAATGTTTCTAGTTCTTTAATTCCACTGCAAATGAATAATGATCAAAAAGTTTACACAGGTTTTGTGGTGATGGTTGAGTGTTATAGGAGGATAAAGTTTAAAGCTGGGGGTGAGGAAGAGAAAAGAGGGATGTGGATGGAGAAAGGTGTGATAGGTGAGGGTCAGTAGAGAAATTAAAGAGGTGGTGGTTGTGAGAGAGAGGAAGATCAATAGAGAAGGTCAGAGGGAGGAGGAGCAGAGAGGAAGAGGGAGGGTCGTGTGATCTCTGCTAAAGCTGTCAGATAACACGTACACACACTTGCACACACACATTTCTCTTTTTCTGGTTCATACACTCAGTAACACTTCCCATATTCTCTGTCTGACCTGATTATACACAAATACACATACTGCACAGCAGACTTCAGACAGACTTCACTCCTCTAAATATTTTACCCTCAAAGTTATTGTTTGGTTTGTTGCATACACATTTTGCCTGTTTTTTTTTCCCATCCTCTGACTTATAGTCTGATAGTAATTTCAGCCTCTTTGCATTTTCTTAGGTCTCTGTTGAATTTCAAGACTTCAGTTTTTGATTGTGTTGCTCATGATGACGTAAAAAGATCACAGAAACTGGATTTAAACACAGCTCTTCTCAGACTTTGTTCATGCTGCTATGACGATATCACATTTGGTGATCATGAACATTTCCAAGAACTCTGGCTATTTATGTGTTAATCACATTTTTATTTACATATTTGTCATTAGTAGCTCAGTAATGGCAAAGCGTCCAAAGAAGATTGATGAGTGGATCTGTTCAGCACAGAAAGAAACAGGAGACACAAGAGGTTTGGAAAAAAACACAGATCTGAGGAGCAGTGAAGGAGCTCAAAGCGCTCATTGGTACTACAGAGTACATTTAAACAGTGGTAATGTTAACCAGCCTGTTTCTCATTGTTTCAGTCCTGGTCTCTTAGCATGCAGCTGAAATACTGAATACTTGAACCTCTGGGTTGTTTGTTTTAAATAGTCTCCAATAAAGTTACAGCAAATCCTGCAGACAAGTGAACATGATCTGTGGCACCAATTCAACATGATGACACTGAAAACAAGAGAAGGTTCATAGAATTTTGTGGATTACAGCCAAAGGAAAACATGAGATAAATCTACATTTCCAGCTGTATTTGAACATCCATCCGTCTTTCACTTATCCAAGTTTAGGGTTCAGGGAGGCAGGAGTCTATTTCAGCGGCTTGCTGTCTTGTCAGAGGTCAGGAGGTACAGTGAGGAAGAGCCTGGACAGGTCACCAGTCTGTCGCAGTCACATTCGAACTTTCAAACTTTCCAAGTGTGACAAAATAAGAAACACGTACTAAATAAGTAGATACCCAGCTTTGGTCTTTTCTGATCATTTCTGGCAGCAGAGGTCGTTTTTATGAAAGCATTTGTCAAGTTTCTGCTGTGCCTATTTCTAACCAGATGAAATGTTCTGTTATTTTTCCTTTATGCGTCAGCACTGATTCTGAATACAAATGTATTAAAACTGCATTTGAACTATGAGAAAAAAGAATATCAGGAATGAATTTGTACCCAATGAACTACAAGGACTACAACATTCATTCAGATAAATTCTGGTGTTAGATATTTGTAGACTATGTTTCAAAAACATAGTTTAATATATTTTATAGAACCTGTAGGCTGTTGTCAGCTGGGCCAAAGACTTCCTGTTCAATGTACGAAGGAATTCAGTTATGCATTTAAAATTTTACACCTTTCAAAGCCTTAATTTGAAATACCGAAGGAAAACAGATGTTGTAAGGGATTTTTAAGGAGCATACAATTCTGCTGGTTCATAGAAAATTATAAATAACAATGCAAAAAAAAAAAAATGCTTAGACCACAGAGAGAAGGGATGAACGCAGGTCTGGAGTCTGTGTGTGTGAGAGTCGAGAGGGACACAGCAGGAAGATCATGACAGCCTGGTGGACGAAGCTGGATGGAAATTAGCTCCTAAACATTGTCAGATCCTGCCTGGATCTATGCAGTGTTATGATGTAACAAAAAATGCTTAAAGTTATCCAGTAAATGTCAGTATATTAATTAAACCATGTGACAATGCCAATAACCCCTAAACCACTGACAAACAGGAAAGTTGGAAAAGTCACAAAGACGATTAGCACACACATATCTGACAACAAAAGACATAAAATAAAACTATCCTTTAAAAACCAACGCCACACACATTCTTACTGGCTGTCCTTTCTCATACCAAAAATATTTGATATATTTATATACAAATATCTGATTACATGGCTTATAAGTCTTATCTGCAAAGCTGACATATGATTGGTTCCTATAGTATTTTATAGTGAAAAGCTAGAAAAGCCAAATTGAGCAGATGTCATTAAAATGCATCGGCCTTTAGGTAAAGTGGATTCCTCCTGATCTGAACAGATAATAGAGAGTAGAAGAAGTGGATAAAAATCTGAAAAGCACACCTGCATAAATAGGTAATGATGTTATTTATCCAGGGCTGTGAATAACATCCACGTTCTGTGTAATAATCCCAATTTGATTAAAAAACAATAATTGTGTGAACAGCACTAGAGGACCTCCTCAAACTGCATTTCACATATTTGGCTAATTGTGATAATTGCGCTCTTTAAAATCTCAACACCGAGCTACAGCAGTTTCATAACCAACCCCAAAGACATGACATGAATTCATCATGCACTGCACAAGCAGCGTGGCCCTTTAAGAGTCCTATAATGTTTCCTAGCAATGCATCTCTTTGTTAGAGTGCTGTCGTTTCCTTTCTTAGCACATGACTGGTCAGTCACCAAATTGCCTACTCTGGGGAGCAATTTAGCCTCTTCGCAATTAGAGAGAGCGAGAGGCGGGTGGAAAATGCCTCAGTGGCAGCGGTGACAGCAGCTCCCAGGGGAAGAGAACACTGGAGGCTGATGGTATGTGATACAAAATGTTCAAACAGAGATGTGTGAGTTTGTCCTTAAAATGAGATGTCTAGCTGTTTGGTTGGATGACAACCACGACTGCAAAGCTGTCGATGTAGAAAAAATAGAAGAAATTATTTTTAAACGCTGGGTCCTTAAACTTTTTAACATATTATTAAAAAGTTCAAGTTTCTTCTACTTTTGTTGTTTGTTTCCGGCTTCTGAGAGGATTTTAGTTCCCATTTGGTACCAATGTAGTATTGAGAAGTCATGTTTGATCAGGATTTGGTTGCATGCAGGTAAGCTAAAGCTAAAATCTAAACAATTTTGTTATTTAACACCTTTTTTAAATATTTTATGTGCATTTCTAAATAACAACTGTAGACAGAACAGGAAGTCTTAGCCTTAGACCCTTGTTGCAGCTCTGAAATACTGACTGATCAGTTCCCTCATCAATCTTCGTTGTGGGAACACGGGCAATTTCCCTACGAGTCTTGTAAACATTCTTGAACTAGCCTTCCTCAATTCAATCATTTATCGATTCCCTGATAAAGAATCGTGTCTTCTTTTAGCTACCATCTGTTACAGCAGCTACCACCTGTTGAACTCTGATTTTGTCGTGCTGCTGACCCTCATTTGCTAAAGTATAAAGAGGAAAATTCAAAACACAGCAGATGCACAGCAATACTTTTGATAAAGAAAACTGTTTGAAGATGAGGCATCTGTGTGTCAGGTCCCACGTGGCTGCAATGTATTTCCAAGAAATAAACTTTCTTCAAAGCGATGCCGAAAAGGACAGAGATCCAGGAATGTGCACTGTTAGAAATGCTGATGTTGCACCTGAGCTCAAATCCCACAGTAGCATGCATCCAAGGTTCGCCTCCATTCCACTTCCCCTTTGTGTCACTCACAGTGATTCATGCTGACTGAGCAAAGCCAATAAAAACACCTCACACACAAAAGAATGATAACAGGATGTGAATATGAACAGCTTTTGGCACTAAGGGTGGAACAAACTAGAGCAACACAGCTCACCCTGGGGAAATTGATTTCATTTTTTCTTGATGTTCTTTTTTTTTTTTGTATAAATGGCTTTGAGTCTTCAGAGACCCAGATGTTGATTTTCATTTTATAGATTCAGAACAGAGCCACAGATTTTTCTCTGAACCTGCAATTTTGTTTATAATCCTTTGTTTACTTTGCACAGCTGAACCAAAGCTGCAGATTGTTTGTGATCAGCATTTAAACATAAATGAATTAATGAACAAAGCACTAAAAATGGCAGAAAACGAATCCTAATCCCCGAAACAATACATTTTTATCTGTATAGAATTTTACCATCTTAAACTCAGCAAAGACATTTGATGCTGCTTTTTCCAGCGTACACTTTCATGTATACATGAAGAAAGTCTGAGGACAAAATGTGTACACTTAGCTGTTATTACACCAAGTGTCTTGCAGAAGTACCTTTAGGGGGGAAAAGGATCGGTTTAAGAGATCAATTAGACTTGACGACCTCCTCCACCCGATTCCCATCACTCTCGCCCAAAAAAACAGCCTTTGCCTCTCCATGTCCCAGTTCTTATTTGTACTTTTACATTTTGGCTGATGTCTGAACAAAGCAATTTCTTTCTGTGATGGAGGAACTGTATCTCCTATAATTTACTTCTGTCACTCACACGAAGCAGTTACAGTAACTTCAAATGATTTGCTTTTTTCCCAGCAGAGTTCTCTTTCGGTTATTTATATGCTAAATATTGCTGCTGTCCACAGTGTTACAAATAAAACTTAATCCAATCCAAATATTACTGATATCACATTAAATGTGATCCAAAATTGAAGAGACCAGGCCAAATGAACTATATGATCAAGCAGACTTGTTAACAAAAAACACTTGACTTCCTCTTTTAATAATTTCCAATATGCCCAAATCTGTCTTGGAAAAAATGGCTTTTAATCAGTATTGTATAAGGGAAATGATCACATGTTGGTGATTAAAGCTCTTTTTGTGAAGAATGGACGCCATGATCTCCATTTTTGCAGATCATCTGGTCAGTCAGGGTGCTTCTCCCCAGTTTTGGGGATTTTGAATGAAACTTTACACTTTTACTTGAAAAGGTTAGCAAATTATTGTTATTACACAATGACAGCATTAGCATTGATTTGGAAAAAGAAGTCTAGAGAAACTGAAAGCCAAACCGATATAGTTTTCCTGGCCTAAGCTCATGAAGAAAGGGAAGCATTTCTTCAGTGGTTTATAAAGAAATGATCAAAACTTATATTTGTGCTTCTCGTTTGTCACCTCTGTGCTTATGTGTGTTTAAGAGCCAACTAAACGTTATAGAGTGTGTCCACGTTTATGCTATTTATAGTTTTTATGCACACACAAACTTGGAATTGATCATATACACAGTTTTATATATTTGACTGCTTTAGAAGACATTGTAGGTGAAGTATAAAACTGCCCCAGGTCATAATACAATGTTCTTAATGCTATTTCTGCACAGATTGGATAAAGGGGATATTTATTATGCCCCTGAGAGGATTAAAGAATAAAGGAGCTTAATTCCTCACTGCACACCAACATAAAGCCATTGATGTTATAGAGGCACAGGTTAGAATATTAAGGAGTAGCATAAATTGAATTGTTCCCAAATCACAACAAAACTGCCAAAAATCAGCAGAATGAAACACAGATTCTATTTTATGGTCTGTCTTGGTTTGCACGCCTGCTCCTTTCATTTGTTGAGACGATTCTCCATCTTCACTCCGTGGCATTTTCCTCCTCAGCGCAGGTAAAGGAGGAAATTCTGCCTGTCTGTCAGCTCTTTGTAGGGAAGATTTCTCCCAAAGAGCAGCTTTATGCAGCCATGATTAACGTATTTACAGGGAGATAAAGGGAGCGAGGCAGAGAGCCGGGCAGAGGGAGAGAAATCAACTGAACATTCATTGAAACTTGATAAATTAGATTATGGGAGGGAGCCATATGCAGAATGAACATGCGTATTAGCCTTTATTGTGAGGATTTGCGCAGGAAGTGGGGTGAGAGGAAGAAGGGTCAATCGAGTTGAGCTCAGTTTAATTCAGCTGTCAGAGAACATTTGAATTCCTCCACGACTGTTGGCGAAGTGAAACGTGGCACACAATCCCCTCACGCTTGACCCAGATTTATTTTATTTTTTCTTTCAGATTTGATGTTTTAGTCAACACAGCGGAGACTAATCCATGTGGCAGGGCTTTATGGAAAGGTTTTCAGACAAGGTTAATTAACCCACAGGTCGATTAATATTGTAACAGTGAGGATTGGGAATTGGAACCTCCACATTCCAAGTGTATTTTCAAAACAGTGTGTGTGTGCTAGATTTAAAAGACCTCTGCACCCTGGTCACGCACATCTGTCTGCATGTGTGTGTGTGCATGGGAGGGAAAAGCATGATTTCTTCCCCGCTGCCTCCGTCTTTTTGATTAATGCATTAATAGCTAGCACTAAGACTCCCATTACACTGGAGCTCAAAGTGTGTATCACATGAGTGTGCACGTTTTTGATAGTTTGAACAGGAAGAGTAATGTTTGTGTGCATTTCCCCCTTTCATCTCCCATGTGCTGTCGCATCGCTCTGCCCTCGGTGTAGACACCAGGCCATTTCACAGCCCGCTTCAAAGGGCTCCTGTCTCTTGCAGTCACTGTCTCTAATTCCCAATTTCCCTTTTCGATCTCATAACTTTTGCTGCAAATCTTTTCCTAAATCCTTTAAATCTTTTTCTTGCTCCCTTTCCCTATTTCCTGAGCCTGTTCTTAGTGTTCGTGCATATTTTGCATTCATGTGCTTGCGTATTATACCAACTGTAGTACAACTTAAGTATACAGGTTTGTTGACTAGCTGTTTGTAAGATGTTCTATAGCATGTCAAATTTACATTGTGGTGATTAAAATCCCTTCTATCCTGCATTACATAAATATACAGATGTGCTCCAAAGTTTACTTGCACTTATCATGGGTGCAGATTTTCTCTAATCCAACATTATAAACACAGGGTCAAATATATACATGTACATCTCAGCGTTCTTAGTTTTCTTGTGTTGTTTTATTTTGTTAGTTCATTATTTATTTTATGGTTCCTAGGTTGTTCAGTTTCGTTTATTAGATTCCCCCGTGTGTCTCTGCCCTCTGTGTCTCCCTGTGTGTCTGTGTTTATATTGGGGTGTGAGTTCTTGTGCCGTGTTTCCCTTCGTGTTACGTTTTCCATCCTTCCTCAGCGCGTCATGTCTGTGCTCTCCCTTGTGTTCCCTCGCTCTCTCGTCTGCCTCTCCTCCACTCCCACATCATGATTCCCATTTTATTGCGAAGGTCCCGCGTTTGCATGTTCATTCTGTTCAGTCCAGCTTCCCCTGTCTTATTATGGTTATTCCTGTCAGCTGTGTTCCAGAGAATACACTAACTAAGAATAGCACAATATACTGTATAGAGGCATATATATACATAAAAGTCACTATTAATAAATAGCTGAAATAGAACATGTGCAAGAAGGGTGTAGCTGTAGCAGTAAACAGTGTGTTAAGTGGATGAGTTGTACAGGGAGCCACAGGCAGGAATGATTTCCTGTGTCGTTCAGTGGTGCTTTTCGGTAATCTCAGTCTCTCACTGAACGAGCTCCTGTGACTGACCAGCATGTCATGGAGTGGGTGAGAGGTGTTATCCAACATTGTCTTTATCTTGGACAACATCCGCCTCTCCGACACCACCTTGAGGGAGTCCAGCTCCATCCCCACAACATTGCTGGCCTTACGAATCAGTTTATCGAGTCTGTTGGCATCTGCGACCCTCAGCCTGCTCCCCCAGCATGCAACAGCATAGAGGATCGCACTGGCCACAACAGACTCATAGAAAATCCTCAGCATTTTCTGGCAGATGTTGAAGGACCTCAGTCGCCTCAAAAAATAGAGACGACTCTGGCCCTTCCTGTAAAGTGCTGTGGTGTTTTTAGCCCAGTCCAGTTTATTGTCAATGTGTACTCCAAGGTATTTATAGTCCTCCACAATGTCAACACTGACCCCCTGAATTGAAACAGGGGTCAAGTGTTTCCTGGTCTTCCTGAAGTCCACGATCAGTTCCTTGGTCTTTGCCACGTTGAGCTGCAGATGATTCTGCTCACACCACGTGACAAAGGAGTCGATCACAGCCCGGTACTCTGTCTCATCATCCCTGCTGATGCATCCAACCACCGCAGAGTCATCAGAAAACTTCTGAAGATGGCATGTCTCTGTGCAGTGGCTGAAGTCTGTGGTGTAGAGGGTGAAGAGGAAGGGGGAGAGGACAGTCCCCTGTGGTGCCCCTGTGTTGCTGATCACCTTGTCAGACACACACTGTGGGAGACGTACATATTGTGGTCTTCCTGTCAGGTAATCAACAATCCAGGACACCAGAGAAGCATCCACCTGCATCGCTGCTAACTTATCACCCAGGAGGGTCGGCCTGATGGTGTTGAAAGCACTGGAAAAGTCAAAAAACATGACCCTCACAGTGCTTGCCGGCTGGTCCAGATGGGTGTAGACACGATTGAGCAGGTAGATGATGGCGTCCTCAGTTCCGAGACGAGGCTGATAAGCGAACTGAAGGGGATCCAGGTGTGGTCTTACTATGGGTCGCAGCTGGTCCAGGATGAGCCTTTCCAGGGTCTTCATGATGTGGGAGGTCAATGCCACGGGCCTGTAATCCTGGGGGCCACTGGGACATGGCGTCTTTGGTATGGAGTCGGTGCAGAAAGTTATGTAGCCTGTGATACACTCAGTAAGCCCATTGATGTCCTTGGCGTGAGGCTCACAGAGTGTTTCCCAGTCGGTCACCTCGAAACAGCCCTGTAGTTCTGCTAAGTCCTCCTCTGACCACCTCCTAATGCTCCTCATGGTCACAGGTTATCTCCTCACAATTGGCACATAGCGGGGGGTGAGGTGAATCAGGTTATGATCTGACCTACCAAGTGGGGGAAGGGAGGAGGAGCTGTATGCATCCTTGACGTTAGCATACAGTAGGTCTAAAATTTTCTCTCCCCTGGTGGGACAGTCCACATATTGTCTGAATGTTGGTAGTGTATTGTCCAGTGATACATGGTTGAAGTCACCCGAGATCACAATAAAGGCACTCGGGTGCTGAGTCTGTAGCCGAGCTATGGCAGAGTGGATAGTGTCACATGCAGCTGTGGGGTTAGCAGAGGGAGGAACATAAACAGCCACCAAGATGACGTGAGAGAATTCCCTGGGTAAATAATACGGCCTGAGTCCAACAGCACACAGTTCAGTGTCCGGGCAACAAATCCTTTCTTTGATTGTTATGTTGGCAGGGTTACACCACCGGTTGTTAACTAAAACAGCAAGCCCACCTCCTTTCCGCTTACCGCTAGCGATGCTCTCCCTGTCCGCCCGAACAGTGTGGAAGCCTTCCACCGAAGCATTCTCGTCGGGAATGTCCTGGTGCATCCATGATTCAGTGAAACACATCAGGCTACACTCTCGGTATTCCCTCTGACTCCGTACCAGTGCTGAGAGCTCGTCGATTTTATTCGATAACGATCACACATTTCCCATTACGATAGACGGCAGACACGGTTTATACCTCTTCTGCGGGTCTGGCCAGTGAGCCGGCCGACATCAGGGCGATCAGCTGGTCTCTGGAGTAAACAGTCCGTGTCGCGGTCCCGTTCCTTGATAAAAGTAATAGTTCCACGGCCACCAGAAGAACAAAAACTCTCTCAATCCACATGATTGAGTGAAAGATAATAAACAGATGAAAATACAAGTAAGAAAACAGAGCTAAACGAAGAGTAAAAGCAGGAGTAACTGTAACAGGATGCATGCTGGTTGGCGCATGCGCACTGAATTTAGGTCAGCATCTCCCTGAGTCCTCTGTCGTGTCCTCCCTCATGCTATGTGTTCCCTTGTGTGCCTCTCAGTGGCGTTTAGTTTTTATTTTCCCTGCCTAGTTTAGTTTTGTATCATTTCCTTGAGTCAGCAAATAAAGCTACGTTTTGAGGTTATTCCCGTGTGTTGTGAGTCCTGCATTTTGGGTCCAAACTCCTGCCTGCCATACAGCGATTCATGACAGTACCAGCTGTCAAGCATGGAGGTGGTTGTATCATTATCTGGGGCTGTTTTGATATCAGTGGCTCCACAAAGAGAATGGAATAATGATGAAATAGGACTACTTCTGCATGCTTTAAGTTTAAATCAACAGCTAGACTAGACTTGGACAGAGCTGAGTGTTCTAGGAAGTCAGTGATCCCAAACACACATCTCAACTGGTTTTGGAATGGGTAAAATGGGCTAACCAAAACCTAGTCTCAACCCTATAGGACTAAGCTTTGAAGTTGGGTAAAGTACATGCTAGGAAACTCTATCAATTCTGCCAAGAAGTGTGCTCAAATAGTCGGAATTATGCAACAAGATTATAGATGGCTACCAAATACATTTAACCAAATCAAGTGGGGTGCATGTATATATCTGAAGCAATATGTATACCTTTACACCTGTGTGGATTAGAGAAAATCCTAAATAAATTCAAACTTTGTAACCAATCGTTGTTTTCTAAAGTGCTAAAAGTTATATGCTGTATTTCAAAAAGTCCAAAATTACCATGACATCCATGTCCATGGTGTCTATGTAAACATCTGACCACAGCTGTATATTTATTTATTTGGTTTGCTAACTCCAATCAGTCTCATCTGTCATTCCTATTTTAACAATATACAAACAAAGCTTCGCTTGCTCCTCTCATTTCTCTCTTCCACGCTATATTTCATCATCTCCTAACTCTATATTTTAGTTGTAACAATACACTCCTCCATTCCTCTCATCTCCTGTCTCTTCGCCTCTTCAGCTTTCCTTCTCTTGCCTCTTTCTTCCCTTGGGGGATCAAACACCTTGCTCTCATAACAAAGGGGTGGTAATCCTCTCTATATATTTTTTTCTCTTACTTTCCATTTTACACTCTTCTTTTTAAATCCTTCTTCCTAATTGTCTTTTTCCTTCTCTCATGATTCTTCCCCTTTCTACTATCTTCCTCACTTCCCCTTTCCCCGTTTTCGTCCCTGCTGTATGGCACTCTTCACTGAACCTTAAACCTCTTATTTTTCTTGTCTTTTCCCCACATTCCCTTCATTTTAATCTTCTTTTTCTCCCCTTACCCTTTCTCTTCCAGATGAGATTGATATGTTGGAGCGTCTCTGGTTGTCGGGCATCTGCCACAATGATAAGATTGAGGTATGATGTTTTACAACTTTTCTCCATTAACCTGATGAATATATATCCTCTTCAGCTATTTCAAAATGAGCTTCGCGTCAGTCCTCTTCATCAAACACCAAACCAGGGAATCACTGGTGTTTATTTATTTATTGTTGTTTATTTATTCCTCTTGGCAGAAAAGTATGTATGACAAAAATGGCTAAAATCACAGGACTAACTCAATCTCTCATAACTACTAGATGTGACCTCCTAAAAAAGCAGGAACCTTACCTTATTCAAAAATAGTCATTTCAATATAGTCGCCATGCTCTGCTTTCAGTGCTTCTGCAATCTTTAGTTTGCTTCTGTTCTGATTATGTTCACATGCACATAAATGTGCACTGTCAAAATGGCTTCAACTTGAATTTAATTTGGGGAAACAGGACAGGAAAGTGGTTCAGTTAGTGAGCGAACATTGTGTTGATGTGGAAAGAAAAAATGTCTCCACTGCTCCTCTTGGTTTTACAAGGGTTGAGATCATTTATATGGGATTTTTTCCCTAACATGCCCCAAAATGTTCCTATTCTTATCCCAATCAGTGTGTGGTAGTGGGACCACATTATGTTCCCTCAGTTTACCCCTATTTCGTGCCACATGCTGAGCCCGCCTCTAGATATAGCCCATCACTCGTATTTCCTCCAGGTGGTACAGGGTCTGCATGGCTTTCTTTCATGCCTCATAATGAGAAAGCAGAACTCAGTGTGGGAAGTTTGACCCTAAGACATTAAGAATAAAACCATGTTGTGTTTATCTTTTGATGGGCAGATTTGTAGAACTTTTTAGCCCTCAGATGAGATATTGTTGTCACCCTACCGGGCGGACAGCATGGACATTCGGGAATGAGGCAACGGAGGAGTGTCAAATTGATAGGATAGGTGTATCTGCTAAAAAGCTTGAACAAGTTTGAATCACAGTGACCTAAACCCAAAGGTCAGAGGTCAAGTTTTCAAAAAGATCGTATAAATGCAATAACTCAAGAATGCTGCATTTAGGGATTTTCCAATTGATAGCATATAATCTCTAAAAACCTCTGGTGAGTTTGAATCTCAGTGACTTCAACTTCAAGGTCAAGATCAGAGATCGAGGTTTTTTAAAGATTTTGTGAATAACTTGAAAACAAGTTGACGTACTGTAGGATTTTGAAACCAACACTATAGGCGAGTCTACCAGGAGACTGAGGGGTAGCACTGGCTGTTGTCAGTATTTTTGGTTCTTGTTGGTAATAAATACACTTTCCTGTCCTCCCATAACCTTTCCCCTTTCTCTCCTTGTCTGTCAGGTGATGAGCAGTAAACTGGACATTGACAACATGGCGGGGGTCTTTTATATGCTGCTGGTGGCAATGGGCCTCAGCCTCTTGGTGTTTGCCTGGGAGCATCTGGTGTATTGGAAACTACGGCACTGTGTTAAGCGATCGGGCGGGATGGACTTTCTCCTGGCTCTCAGCAGGGTAAGAGGGAAGACTCATTCAACAACAATAGTAATCAAACTGCTATCAGGCACATAAAAACTCTTGGATATTTAAATGTAAAATCATAGAAATTATGTAGAAGTAATAGAACATAGTCGGGATATTTTCTCTAAAGATACTAGTTATTGTGTAATTTCAATGAATACTTATCATTAATTGACAGATGTGTACCTTACATGCCCAATACAGAGCATTAAGTAAAGTTTGATTGATACACTATGCAAAATAACACAGTACTGTGCAGAAGTCTTGAGTCACCCCTTAATGGAAATAAGTGCAGCAATTTATGCAAACATAACTGATAATGTAGTATACAAGTCAAAAACAGTTTTTGTAGCCTAACCACTGAAAATCAGTATTTATGATTACCCTCGTTTTTCAACACAGCCTGAACCCTTAAGCAAGCTTTTTCCCCCTTTCTCTGTTAAGATGACCCCACACTGTTTTAATATTAATTTTGAGGTCTGAGTTCTGGAGAGACCAAACTGTGACCAATGGTGTTCCATTGTGTGCTTTTCTATCCAAGTATGAATCATTGGAAGTGTGTTTGGAATCATTGTCATGCTTTCAAATGAAGCTGTTGTCAATCTGAGGGTTTCCAGATACTGTTGCATGGTGGATAGATATCTAATGGTACTTTTTTGGATTCACTGACAAGATCCAAAACCACTGACTGAAATGAAGCTCCAAACCATGACAGAGCCAGTCACTGTGTTTTACAGATGCCTGTAGACACTCACTGTTATACATCCTTAGGTCCCGTGTCAGTGTTAGCTGGATTATTTCTTGAGAAAATAACAGATTCAGTTTAGGCCTGTTACGTCTTTTGTCTTCTATTTGTCTAGATCAACAGTCTCAAAGAACATACAGCACATGATACGCCAAGTTTCAGCTGATAGTTCTTTACAAATCAACTTCTTGGTACAATAATACTATTTTATGCTAAACATAACACTGGCTCATGTTTGAATGATGTGCTTTTTTGTTTAAATGGTTTAGTGTTAAGTGAATAAAGCAAAAAAGAAGAAGATAAAACCCTTAATGAGTGAAAAGGCAGCCAATATTGAAAGTCTAGCATACTAAGGGTTGGCTCAAGACTTTCACACAGCAGGATTAAATCTTTCTTCACTCAGGGAACGATTTGCTTGTTGCACTGATAGTTATTCACTGTTGAACTTTTCCTAATTGGTCACTCTCACTCATCTCAAAGTTGAGAATAGTTTTTTAGGACCCGCCCCCCTTTGTGCTGTCAGTAATGTTTTTTCAACTGTAATTACCTGGATTCAGCTTAACTTTTAGGAGACTTTTTAGGAGACTGATGAAAATGTTCCACACTGCAGTGCAGGACGTACCAGAATATATTGTGGTAAACCATGTGTTTTTCATA
The DNA here is from genome assembly GCF_057382185.1 of Mchenga conophoros. Taxonomy (NCBI): domain Eukaryota; kingdom Metazoa; phylum Chordata; class Actinopteri; order Cichliformes; family Cichlidae; genus Mchenga; species Mchenga conophoros. The sequence goes on along the minus strand of NC_140546.1, from coordinate 5,708,063 downwards.
TGCTCAGACTGACTACTTATTTTTGCTTTGGAGTCGATGCCAGATGAAAAGATTTCAGTGAAGGACTTGCTCACTCTTTTGCTACTTTGAAATAATATGCATGAATTTAAAACCAAAGATGCCTAACGATGGTTTGGATAAGTATAGTTTATCTCTGCCAGATGTAAAGAAAATGCTCAAAAGTACCAGTAAGAAGTGAGAAATAAGCACATGAATGTTTTCATTCATTTTGAGCCACAGTGAAGCAGCTGATCTCACTGATTTGTGCACTCTCACATGAGAAGGGAGAACTAATCAGTGCAATTTGTTAAAAATTCACAAAAGTGTGCTCAAGGAGAACTGGTAAATGATTTCTGCAGGCCTTATGTTGTGACAGACTCAAAGGTGAAGACATATTTGCTAATCTACTGTTCTTTTTTTTTTTTTTTTTGGCACAAACAACACAATGAATATCCATCAGTGCTTACAGCCTTGAGGTTCACTCAAAAGAGATAGAAGGTTAATAGACTGTTTTCAGACACAATCAAGATGTGGACTGTGCAGAATTGGATACCAATATCAGGACTTTTTTTCTTGCACTCAGCAGGGACAAGAGCAGACAGCCAAAAACGGGAACATCAGCAATCTTTATCCTTGGCATTGTTCCAGGGTTAACCCAAAGGTCCAGGGCAGAGTGATCACTTAGCTGTTGCACGTCTATTTTCTTTTACTGCCAGTACAGTTTTTGCAAGTTCAGCTTGGGGTCATGGAAATACTTTGTGCATATGTTGCAGTGAAAAACAGAAGAAAGAAGAAAGTGATGAGAGAAGAAATGACTAGAAAGATGAGAACTGGGAGTAAACAGGAGGTATCAAAAGGGATGAAAAGGGGATGGATGGTGTAGTGGGAGGGAGGAAGTGAGGAGAAGTGGAAAGGTAAGGGAGGGGAACTTTGAGATAAGAAAAGAGTTGGCTGAGGAGACAGCTGGAGGTTTGGATGGTGGAGGTAGTGGAGCATAACAGGAGTTGGACGGGGATGCCGGAAGGAGGTGGAGGAGGAAAAGAAAACACAGGGACAGATAGGAGGAGGAATGACAGAGGTGAGGTGGAGGGGAGGGTGAGACTGTTGAAGTGTGAAGCAGGCTTCATCGAGCACTGCAGAGATATTTTTATTTGTCAGAAGATGCTGTGATGCCTGATGTGTACCTGTGGCTGTAACTGTAATACCACCATGTTGGAAGGAAAACAAAAGATTGATTTATTAGCTCCTCCTGTGACACAATGCAGCAGAAATGGCTAATTTACACAGATGGGAACACTGGGGTGTTTATTTCTGACATTTGGGATCCATCATACTGTATGAGTAGACTACTCAAGTGCCACTAGAGTCTGAGTCTACTAAGTATTGCTTTTCCACTGTATAGTACGCATTCTTCTACAATAGATTTAGTGACGCAAATGTAGATTTGTAGGTCTGTGATACAACAGAATAGAACTTATTTGGAAAGCGTCATAAAAGGAAGGTCGAGATTTGATCATTGCATTGCACTGATTATGCACACCTGACTTTAAGGAATTTAACCTAAGTAAATTCAATGTTTAGCTTTTTTACGCTTTGATATAGTGAAATGTATCCATGTGGACTGTTTTAGTGATTTGCCTGATTTTGGTGAGATCTGCTGATGCGAGATGTCTCCTTTGTGTTTAGTATAATGGAACTAAAAAGCCCCGGCCTTATGGTACCAGAAAAAAATAATAATGAAAGGAAAAACTCAGCAGCACTGTTTCTTTCCAGAAGTCATGACTCAGACACAAAAACACCCACAAATCTTCTTGTTGCAGATTTTGTAGGAACTATTTTCTTCTTCGTCTCCATCCACCAGCCAAAGTAAGTGTGCAGATAGCTAGCAGTTGAGCTAAGCTTAAGGGGACCCCAGTAATAAAGGAGTATAATCTGGCAGAAATAAATACTTTAGATTAAATGTTTTTTTATAAACTAGAGGGAAAAGACTGTTCCTTTAATGTGCACGTACCACACACACATTAACTGTGGTTAAGTGTACTGCCTGGAGTGATCATTTAGGAGGCATGACACATAATGATCCAACTGCTTACTGAATTCAGCAGATAATTGTCTCACATAGACACAGTCATATATTACATGGAATTTGTACTGGGGATATGGAAGGGTAAAGATGCTTCCGTATCTGTTTTAAGTGATTCCTGACATTTTTATTCTCTCTGTTACTCTGTTAGCTATGTCAGGTAATATGTGTGTACAAGTGCATCTGTTGGTTCTGTGTGTAATGATACAAGAACCAAGTGTGATTTTCTGTATGCACTTATATTTGTTTTTACCATCTTGGTGAAAATCTATTGTGTTCTTTGGTATCTTTGATATCTATGCACGTATTCCCTGTTGGGCTTGCTGTCAGATCCTTTGGAGTGCACGTTAACCTTCCTTCATACATTCAGAACGTTTCAGGATTTTAGAAAACTCTAGTCTCTAGATCTCTAGACCTTAAGAATAAAAATATCACTTAGATGTAGAAGGCCCAGTTAGCTTCTACCTCCTGTGCTATATCCAATGCTTGCTGCAAAGTCTTTGCAGCTGGCCTGCTTTAACCCAGTCAGAGACTCCCAAGTTTCAATTTCACAGTGTACTGCGCCCCATGCTCTGGGGACTGCGATAGCACTTCTGCCACTAGGTTTGCTGATTCATGGGTCCAGAACGGCCATTATTACAGTCCCTCCATCAGATCTGGGTTCGGGTGAGGAGTGGAGATTCACAGGAAGTTCCACACATTTTATCATTGAGATCTGGCAGATATTGGTAGATCATATAAATCATTCTCACATGTGAGGAATAATGGAGTTGTTTTTTTTTTCCTTTCTTTCTTTGATTTACATAGCTATTTAGTAGTGCTAATGGATTACCATCTGTCTACAGTAAGCTGTAACAACACAAAGGCAGGAGAGAAAGAGCATCCAGACACAGCAGAGATGGAGTTGCTCACCTAAGACAAAGTTAGAATTGATTACTCCTGTTTGGGATTTAGAATTGCAAAAGTTTTAAAATGTTTAAAAATGTTATGATGCGCCAATAATTTACCCATCAGTCTGACTCACCCGTGTCATGTGTTATTCATAAGTTTTGCTGAAAGGTTGCTGAAGAGATGGAAAATACTTGACTGGTGATTTTAAAGTGCTCTCTCCAGTTTGGAGTAGTTCATTAAAACCAAGTAAGAACAATCTTTATTCTTTTTTTTCTGCTCAAATGACAGAAAATAACAACAGCAGTACATTTGAAAGTGAGCCTTTCTGTCCTGATATTTTCTAGCCAGAATGGAAGGTAGTCCAAAATATTTAATATGAGAAAAAAATATCAAGATTTAATTTTATATCCATGTTTAAGTATAAGTATAAGTACAAAAAAAATCTTTCTTTTTTGTTTTCTGGACAGTTTTTTTTACAATAACATGGCAGAAAAATTGAAATCTACACAAAGTTTTAGAAGCAGAATTGTTTTTGTTGCCACTGAAATCTCCTCTAGTTAAGATCAAAGAAAATATTTTAATCTTAATTTGTGCATTGGGAAAATAAGCAGTGTGAACACATGAAGCTTGTGTTTAGTTTCAGTTAAGTAACCAAACTGGCAGCTGGAAAGAAGAGCGGTTCAGTTAAATGAAGCTTCAGTCACCATTTGTTTTATTGCTCAGTGACAAAATAGTTTTTGTTGCTTCTGCTCTCCCCTTTGTTTTGACTCCTCTCCAGAAGCTGGATACTACTTGCACATAGCGCTCTCTTCAATTGATTTTCACAGTGCTTTTGGAGAAAACATAGTCCTGTTCCAACTGAGTGACACTTTGTTTGCTGAAAGCTTTGTTTGGTTTCATAGTGGGAAAATTGACAATCCCAGAAGCCTGGTAAACTCAGTCCAAAGTTGTGTTTGTTTTTTTCCCCAAAACTCATTAATATTTAATGGGCAGTACTCTTTGACTACTCTCTTCAGATGAGATATGACCGCGCAGAAAACAATAGGTAGTTGGAAACCACCTACAGCAAATTCCCACCATTCTGAGAGAAAGGAAAATTAGTTATTTACAGAATAGAATCCATTTGTTTTGAACCTGCTAAGCTACGGAGTCTGTGTTCTCAGTCTGAATAATATTCTGATAAAAAGTTACAATGCAGGCAATTTTAACTCATGCTCTGTGAGGTATCTGTAGCAGCTGCCTGAAAGAGACTTTCTTTATAACACTATGCAGTATCTCATTAACACTATTATTCTATTTTTATGGTCTGTAACGATACATTTACCATCAACAGAAGTGTGTTTATAAAAATGTGTCTCTCACACTTGTCGAATGTACAAAAACACATTGTTTAGTGTCAGTTGAAAATGGGTTGAAGAATGGATCTTGATTTTTAGAATGCTAGTAAAGGTTGAACTCATGGTCCTGCTGTACTGTATTTCATCCATACACAGTCTTCTGTGGATAGCTTTCACATGGTTTGTAAAGATATCAGATCAAAGCTGCTCTGTGGGTTTCCTTTTAAAAATTGGGGATGTCAGGCTCTCTGTGTCTCTCTGTCTCTGACACATAGACACACAGTTCTTTCTTATCATACTTGACAGCCTGCTGGTCTAATTACAATCTCTCTGTTATCTCTCCACCCAGGGGATGTACAGTTGCTGCCAGTTTGAGGATGAGACAACACCGGGAGGGAGCAAAAGCTCTTTGCCCCAGTACCACACCGTGACCAACATGCCTAGTGCACCCCAACAACACCTTGTTACAGCCACAGTAAACAACACAACTGCCATTGCCATGGTGCAGCAGCAACAACCGCAGAAGCACCACCAACAGCAACCAGGGCAGACCTATACCACTATGTTGCCTGGGTCTCCGCCAACTGCTGGACACTCAGCAATGGCTCTTGGTCCCTCAACTAGTCCCTTACTAGAGGGCCCCATGCCTTGCTCCACTTTCTTGCCTCGACATGACCGCAGACTGGCTGTGGTTGATCGCTGGAACAGGCCAAAGCCAGAAAAGGTTGTGAGCACAGGCAGTTCTGGAGGCATTGGTGTTGGAGGGATAGCTGGTGGGATCACTGAACTACAGGCCCAGCAGCAGTATCAACAAAACCTTGGGCAGCACTGGAGCCTGCAAGGAGGAGTTGCAGGTGGAGCAGTGGGAGTAGGTGACACAGGGCTAGATGAATATAAGCGTTACTATGGTCCTATTGATCCAGAGGGGCTAGGATCTAACTCGGACCAACAGGCAGGGGGCCCCCAGCAGACTCCCAAAGCCAATTCTCGAGGCCCCAAGGCCTCAGGTATGCCAAGGCTACCTCCTAAAGGCTCCCAACAAGGCCCGGGGCACCTAATCTCCAAGCCTCCTCCACCAATCCCATCTTCTCCACGAAGGCCTCCCTTCTGGCGACGAGGCAGCTTAGCTCAGACAAGAAGAAAAGGCTCAGGAGGTCCCCTGTATGAGAACATCCTCCCTCTGGGGAGGCGAGGAGGTGGGCGATATGGAGCAAGTGATGGAGGTGGAAGAAGAGGACGTCGTCCCCCTCCACCTCCACCTCTTCCTGCCCCTCTTTCTTCTCCAACACACACCCCTACCACTCCCTCGTCCCCATGCCATTTCTACTCGTCTTGTTCCAGTGCCTCGTCTTCTTCCTCTTCTTCCACATCATCCTCATCCTCTTCTTCATCCTCAGTGTCACTTTCTCGTTCAAACTCACCTTCTTCTTGCTCAAGTGACAGCTCCTACAACTCCTCGCTTAGTTTTCGGTATCGAGCAGGTGATCGGGATTTTATCGTAGATGATGAATATGACTCAGATCTCCTTACAGAGGAGTCCAGCCTCCTTCTTGGGAGGAAGAAAATTCGATCACGCCGAATGTCATCGCGCTCACTGCCGTGCAGCCCGCCACCTCCACCAGTACCACCACGCAAACCACGGCCCCAAAGAGATTATGGTAGAGAGAGGACTGGCAGCCAACTGGCCCAGTTACAGGAGTGGTGGGCATCATGGGGTGACAGAGACCGAGGGAGAAGTGGAGCAACAAGCCGAGGAGAAGGAGGAGTGGGTAGAGAGGAGAAGAGACACCACAAAGAGAGGGAGCGTGAAAAAAAGAGAAGGAAGAAAGGTCGAAAGAAAAAGAAGAGGGAGGAGAGAGAGAGAGAAAGGGAGCGAAAGCGGCGCAAAGCAAAGAAAAAGAGGAAGAAAGATGATAAGATGAGGAAGAGAGACCGGAAAAGGTCAGAGCAGGAAGGAGGGGATCCTGAAAAAAGAGAGGAACTCAAATCAGGAACACCAGACTTCCCATCTTACCCAGCACTGAGGCGAGAGTCCTTTCGGAAAAAAAGTGAGAGCTCAGTGAGAAGTTACGGATGGAACATCCCAGGTGAAGATGAGCGAAAAGAAAGAGAAGAGAAAACCAGGGATGATGGGGAAGACAGCAGAGGAAAGGAAAGACACCACCGGCGAAGAAACAGCAAGCACTATCACAGCTCGAGCAGCAAGCCTTCTACATCAGTCAAGTTCTGGGGAGGGGGCAACCCATCCTCTGATGCCATTCCATCTGCCTTCCTGCCCTTGTTGCCTGCCTCTTCTAAAAGGAGGAAGAGTAAAAGTTCAGACAGGGATGCTCTAGGAGTAGAAGGAGAGAGGAGGCCATTGTTGGGACGGAATGAAAGAGTGGAGGTGCACTCCAAGGAGGGGCTGTCCTTCCATGAGTGGGAATCTGAAGTGGATGATGAAGAAGAAGATTCGGAGCGTGACAGGAGGAAAACAGAGCATGTGAAGAGGCGTGGAGGAGGAAGGACAATGTCTGATGATGAGCGTGAACGTGATAAGGTAGTCGGGATATATTCTGATGATGACGGTTCTTCAGGGGAGTTTGGGAAATTTGAGAGGTACTGGGAAGATCACGAAGGTAGAGCAGTGGGAGGGATTGGAGGGGGAGGTTGGTTTTTCAGTACCTATCCTTCCCGGGAAAAAGCTGGCAGCATCAACAGCAGAGATGACCTGTTCCTGGAGCGAGGAGAGAGGTGGGGAACAGCGGAGAGTGGCTGGGGATCAGGGGGAGGTGGAGGTGGGGGAGGAGAGCGAGGGTGGGGATCAGGTTCGCACTGGCCCCCACCTCCTCTCACGCCGCCACCTCCTCGACGATACTGGTCAGTGGACAAGCTCCACATACAGGATGAGAAGAGGAGTAAGCGCAAATCAAAGGATAAGGGAAGAGGGCACACTGCTTGTTCCTCCTGTCACTCCCCGAGACACCACCCACACTCCCATTCCTCCAAATGGGCTCGCGTAACTTCACGAAGCCAGGAAGAGCTTTACCACCACTGCCAGAGCTTTAGTGGTCCCATGAAGTCGAAACATGACTCTTCATCTTCGTCCAAACCCGATCGGTCACAGAATCCATCAAAATCTGGCAGCCAGTCAAACCTCAGTATCCAGCAGCGCACACAGAGAACAGACAGGGATCGAGATCGAGGAAGACAGGCTTCCCCTCCTCCAACACTTATCCCTAACATGCCACCTCCGCTCCCTGCCCTTCCAGCTCCACCCTCCTCATCTCTTTCTATACATGTTCCTCCACCTACTCCTTCCTCTTCTGTATCTTCTCCTTCTGTGGTCTCATCAACACCAGGGGCACCCCAAGCCTCGTCCATGGCTTCGGCAAGTGCCAAACTGCAGTACCAGAGATTGCGCTCTGTACCCCAGCCCCAGAGATTTCCTCAGTCCCCTCATTTACCCCTCAAAACCAAGAGCCTTTGCTCCCGAAGGGGCTCTGCCCATTTCTCCAGTGTGGAGAGTGAGGTCTGAAGTTCAACAAGGTATCAAAAGTCATAAGAGAGAGCCCTTCGAGGCTAAAGCAGTTGAACTGGATTTGAATCTGCCCAGCAGCAAACATGCTGCCAAGCCAAGTCAGTACAGCATACGCACTGAGCCCTTTCCTAAAGTTCTGCACAAATAAACAAACCAGAAAGCCAAACAAACCCAATGGGGTAGGTCAAAGGAAAACATGAGCAATCTCTTGTTACTTCCTTTTATTCCTCTCAGTATGTGAAAGACTACAACCACAGTAACAACTTGCATTCTGAAGTAAGTTAACCAAGACACCGAAAGCAAATCAAACATCAAAAGTGGTACAAACGAAGGAGAATCCTTTGCTCTAGAAAGTAAAGGGCTTTGGATGTTGAAGCAGAGCAGTAGTTTGTATTCATAGGATTCTTAATGCTTACTGAGGGCTCAGGAACTTTGTAGTACTGTATACCTGCTGCTCTCAGAAGCCTTTAAAACAGAACACTTTCTTGCTTTTTGTTTTTGTGTTGTTTTTTTTCTTACACAAATCGCTTATCCCTTATTTCCCTATTTTTCGTTGTCCTTAACAAACTGTTTACACCCCCGCAGAACTGTGACGCCCATTTGAGGCACCTTTGTTGTGTATGATCAATACCTTCTTGCTTAGAAGAAGAGGAGGGTGGTAACCACCTTGTCTTTTCCGGTGTCCGCTGTTTTTCTTTAGTTTACACCACTGCCCCCTTTCCCCAATGTATTCTATCCCCTTTATTGTTATTGTTTTGTTCTATTCTTTCAATGTGTTTTCCAATTCCTTTCCCGCCTTATTCACATGTCTACCTTGTCATCTCTCCTGTCATCTCCTCTCCCGTCCTCCCCTCTTGGCTCTTCTCCTTGATGTGATTATTCTGTGTGTCTGTGCTTTTCTGTGTTTGTATTTTTGACAACAGGGTAAGTCAACTGTGACTGATATTCTACTGGCTTAATGAAAAGCTGAGTGCCAAACTTAAGTAGAGCTCAACATCAATCTGTACAACGTTAGCAGCTGTGTTTCCTTTTATCTTGCGGAGTATTCCATCATCTCCAAAATATGCACACATGCTAACACTCACACACACACACACACATACACGGACGCACACACACTCACATAAAGCTACATCCAATGACATGTGCAGCCTAAAAAGTCACTTCATCCAATCCTGGTTTTGAGCAATATCTTGTTCACCCTCTGTTCATGTCACAGCTTTATTCTTTAAAAAACCTTTACTTCTGTGTTGTAGTTGTTGTTGTTATTGATGGTGTTCTATATATCAAGACACGTATTAAATCAAATACAATGTAAGCACTGTGCCATACTACTCAAGCTTGGGTGCAAATGAAACATTCTCTCAACTACCTAACTGCGACAATGGAGTGTCTGTTTCCTCCCTGTATTCGACTGAATGTAAAGTCAGCCTCTAAACAAGTGTGCTGCAACAACAATTAAGACACTTTAAGAAGGAAACTGTAGCATCTCTGACAGTTTAGTGACAGAGCTCAGTTCCTGCTGACATAAACAACGCTGTACTAACCTGGTAAGGTAAGCTACTGAAAAAGCGAAGCTGCAATGGGTTATGGGTTAGAAATTACTTGATTTTTGTTTGCTTGTGTTAAACTTAGCAATCCAGGTTTTGCGTGGCACGATGGATCAGTCTAATACTTTACATGGGGCTACACGGATTGTTAGGCAAAGATGCAGGGAAATAAATACTTATAGCCTTATGCTAATTGCTCCTGCCATATGTTTTGTGTAAATTATGAAGTTTTAGTCAACATGTGTGGACAGGACGGTCAGGCAAGGATTCTATTGGAGCAAAATTAGACCTTGTACAAGTGCCGTTTTGATGTCAAAGAGATTATGGCTGTGTTGTTATGATAGCAGGGTTTGAGAAAGTGTTGGGTTTGAGTGTATAGAAGACACAGTAGAACCTCCTGTGATATTGTTTTTTTTGTTTGTTTTTAAGTATTTCTCACCTTGTAAATGTGTAACCAAGAGCTATAGCTTTTTAATCCATTACCGAGCTGACACCAGCAGTTACACTCCGATGTCAAGCACTTAGCAAGAGTAGTCTGTTAGAACCATCAACATTAGAATTCAGCATCAGGACACTGGACATCAGCGGAGTACAATTAAATAGGCAAGACCCGCCGGCACAATGCTGTTTGTGTTTTCATTTGGTCAAGGTGACTGAGCCAGCTTTCCCATTCGTCTGGTCAGCTCATGTCGTTTGCCTCTAACTGCATCTGAGCCATAATTTACTTCAGCTGAAGAAAACAAAAAAAGAACTTATGTTTTTAACATGAACTTGCTGTGTAGAGTTTGTCTGACTTTCTTTTAACTAAAAATCTAGATATATATATTATATATATATATTTGTGGCGGTGGGTAGCGTTAAATAAAATTGTTGTTTAGCATCTTAATATTTGGGGATATTGTTTCTCATTTCCACTTCATTATAATAAAAAAAAGTATATAATTACTTTGTGTTAATAATCTTCACAGACCACAGGGAAGTTCCTTACACCAGATTATAGATTTCCATTCTTCAAACGTGAGACTGTATTACATCAAGTTATAGAGTTCAGTACTTATTACAATCAGCAGCAACAACATAACTGAAGTGAAAGCTGGAAAAGCATGAAGTGTAATATGTTTCTGTGCATTCACATCGCAAGCAATTCATGTTTATTGCCAAAAATCACACTCAATACTTTAATCTTGTTTGGCGAGCACGCTTTCACTCCCAGCTCGTTTGATCAGAACTCTTTGAATGCATCATACTTGAATGCCCTGGCTATCCTTTAGCACAGGGGTGTCCAACTCCATTCCTGTCCTGCAGCTTTTAGACGCACCCTTGTTCCGACACACCTGAATCAAATGAAAGGCTTATTATCAGGCCTTTGCCAAATGTGATGGCTGAAGAGGTAATCCATCCATTTGATTCAGCTGTGTTGGAGCAGGGATGCATCTAAAAGCTGCAGGACAGTAGCTCTCGAAGACTGGAGTTGGACACCCCTGCTTTAGCGTAACTGTTCAGCCTGCAGGGTTAGCTTTGTCATCATGCATGCATATTTTGATCCAAACCACGATCTGTTCCCAAAAGCCAAATGATTTTTGTGCCTAAATGATGAATGACAAACCAAAAAGCAGTCAGTTAAAAAATAAAATTAGTTCACAAAACTCTAACACTGTATATGAAGCTCAGACAACTGGTCAAATGTCTGTTGATTGGTATCACCACTACCCTTTCTGCATGTCTTTTTTAGACTCTGTCACTTTTTCGAAAATGTTCGCACTCGGTGTTCAGTTTTGCCAGTGCAGTTGTGTAAATAGCACTGGTATTATTGATGCTAGGAATAAGAACATTAATTTGAGTGCAGAAGCCTTGTTGCTACACTCCTACACTAAAGTACTAGCTCAGTAACACAGCAGCTGCTAGCGGTGTGAATACAAAGCTTGGGTGTTTCATTAGAAAAATGAGCCACCGGCCTTTCCTTCTTTCCCCTTTCCTCTTTGTCCTCATGTCGATCCATTGCATCAGTGCGTGTCTGCCGCTGTAAAGCTGGTCTGTTTTTTAAAAGAAGAAGAGTATCTGTGGATATATTTATTTCATCAAAAAAGCATATCTAAATATATATATGACACTATTTCAAGATTAAAATCTATGTTATATAAGTTTGTCTACTAAATTTACGGTATTATCTCAATGAGTGTGTCTTTTTTGTCCGTTTGTCCGTCTCTCCTTGTCTTGAAACTCCTGCACCGCTCCTTAGCGCCCAGTGAAAACAGAGACCAGTATGTAACTGTGTTTTTGCTCACTTAAGACCAACCATCCACCTCCATTAGCTATGTACTGTAGCTAACATTTAAGGGTTCATCAAAGTGACAACATGGAGGGGTGCGTGAGTGTCTTACGACCGTGTCACTGTAGCAGTGGTGGCATGTGTTTGATTACCCAGAGGGGCCTTTATTTTTGGTTTGGGCTACAGATTAATGACTAATTAAACCTTTTATGGATACAGCAGCTTTTACCACAACTCTCACTTGTGTAGGCGGGGGTCACATTCTTGACCCTGTTTTGGGTTCTCCAGACCCATGACTTTATACCTTAGTGTAGAGTGAGGTGACCTCTTTAAAAAAAACAATGTAGCGAGCAGCACAGGCTTCTTTTTTTTCTCCTTTGCTCTTTTGCATCTCTTAGTAGCTGTATTGCTATACGAACCATGCACAGCTACCCCTGCCAACCAACCTATATGGTAAATACTGTATAAGGACTTTGATATCCATACATAGTGTGTTGTATCTGCCAAGCTGCTGTGCTATAAAACAAAACAAAAAAAAAGGAAAAAAATAGTTACACACAACAAACACAAAGTTTCTTTCTTAATTTTACAAAACTGGGGAAGCTAATACGACACATGTCAGGGGCAGAGCCAAATCTGCTAGTGTGGTTTCCACTAAGGCCAAAAATGGTCGAACCAGGGCTTTACTTTGATCATCATATTTTCAGACAACATAAACGATATCGCCACTTTTTGCCAACAAGAAAGTAAAGGCTCCAAATGTAGAACATCTTATACTTTTACATGTTTAAGATGCATTCAATGTATAGTATTCCTCTATGGACACTGATATATTCATATTCCAAAGTGTGTTTAAGTGTATTTAAAGCTTCTAACATTTATTGCATTTATTGTTCCTGAGCCCTGGCAAGCCCAGTTTTAGCCTGCAGTGGGAGGATGTCCACAATTTCTGCCTGTATGCCTCTGAACAATGTCTCAAGGCCTTGTAATAATACTGCTGTTTTGAGTGACTGTATGGGTTGATGGCTGGTGGTGCTGCACTTTATTGTCAGCACCTCACACACACGCAAAGACATGTGTACACACACAAACACAGACACACACCACACACACGCACAGATGTGGTTAGATGTTGCCATCCCTCTGCTTCAGCCACATCTACCACCAGTGGGGATAATGACAATACTGTGCTGTACTGCAAGCAGGACAAAAATAAAATGATTTTAATAAAGAACTGAAGCAATGGTCTGATTTTATTTTCAGCTTTATTTTTTCTTGACATTCGAGGATCTTGGCTGATGCTTGCCCCAGAACATGTAAGGGAAAAGACTTGTTCTTAGCCAGGTGAGGAAAGAAACAACACGATTTTTAGTATCATTTAAGTCATTTTAGTAACGAAATGATAAAAGTGGTGGGAAAATATGTTAGTCTACCATGGTGAATTTCTACCCTGACAACATGTTTAAAAAAATCATAAAGGTAGGTTAAATCTGAGGAATGATTTGTTAGATTCAGGTGGATTTTTGTGTGTGCGTGAGTTGTTTGAGATAAACTAGGAAGGCTAACTAGCCTGTCATGTGACATGTGTGTTTGTTTGAATTTTACATGTAAGAGGTCAGCATGGTAGAACTCTGCATAAGAGATACATGATGCTAGTGAAATGCACAGCAGTTTCTTGGTGTATCTTCTGCAGACAGAGTGACTGTAACCCAACACCTTGGTTAATGCTGGACTGAAACTGAATTGTGGGGATAGGTTAATTGGAAAATCTAAATCACCCATAGGTGTGAATGCGGGAGTGAATGAGAGTGCGAATGGTTGTCTGTCTCTGTGTGTTGGCCCTGCGACAGACTGGCGACCTGTCCAGGGTGTAACCCCGCCTCTCGCCCTATGACAGCTGGGATAGGCTCCAGCACCCCCCGTGACCCTGAAATGGATAAGCGGAAGCGAATGGATGGATGAAACTGAATTGAAAATTGATCTCTCAGACATAAGTAATGAACAATGTGGTGGCTAGTTTAACACAGTTTAACGCATGTAGAGCTAAGCAAGGAAATGATAATAGGGCAAAAATCCAAGAAGGCCAATGACGTTTCCCTGCTAAATGCAACAGAAATGATGGAAAAGAGGGGGAGAAAAGGCAAAGATAAAGTAAATCAGTTAGAGAACAAGTGACAGAACTAGGCAATGAAGAAAACAAGGGAAGTGCCAGTTGAAGACACCAACGCTGATAGAGATGACTAAAGAGAGATGTAGAAGGAAGCGGAGAAGTGACTCTCTGCAGGACAAGATAGAGGCAGTTGTCATTTCTGCCGACAATAGGCCACCACAGAGCATTGCCTGTTTTAGGAGCACAGCAGATATGGAAAAATCACTCTCTCACACACACTCGCACACATTATTCACCTCCGTCTCTTGCTATCCTTCAAAGAAACATATTGCAGTCATATTATCAGCCACACAAAGCACACACACTTTCTCCCTCTCACTCAGCAGGAATTGCCTTCTAATACTCCTTCTGTTTGACGTTTTGCAGTCCTATACTTAGACAGCAGGTTCAGGAGTTCAAATGTGTTGACTGTAAATGGAAAGCACACACAAAGGCGACGCACTAAATTTCTGCTGTCAAGTGTTTGCGCACTTTGATTAATGCCTCCTCTTAATGTCTCTCGTGGGGTGCCAACCAGCATACATGTGTGTCTACAACCCCCCAACTCAATAACTTCCTCTGTGAAAGGTCGTAAAATGTCACAGTTACAGTTAATCAAGATGGAGCTTTTCCCCCGCAAAGCACTCAGTGTCATATTTATGAGACATCTTGATTTGTTTTCATAAATATTAAATTGCATTAACACTCATCACCAGATTTCAGCAGTTCAGGAATCTTTTTTTCATCAGTGAAATCAGGTCAAAGGTCAAACATTTCCGATAAAAATACGAATGCAGTTGGACTGATCAAGCCCCGTCAGTTTAGGTCTTTATCAGTTGGACTCATTCACTGCTTCCAGTCTGCATAACATATTCGATTGCACTGTTTATGCAAAAGCTCTATTATTAATTCTTAAGAACGAATCGCTGCCAGTCATAATTTAAGTTCAGTATTTGCAGCCGTTGATTGACACTCACTGATATCCAGTAGCACTACATGTAGTTTGTGCAGTTTTTACCTCAGAAAATAAGGGTTGCAGAAGGTAGCAGGGCTTTATTTGAAACAATGCATCAAAAGCAGCATTACTGGATTTGGTGTACGAATTAAAGCACTCTCTGTATTTGTTTCAATTTAACAGACACCCTTCATTTCTCACCATGGCTTTTATTGAGAAACATTTGCAAGACTATGTTGTGAAAACCCACATAGTGACAATAGACCAAGGCATTTATTATTTGCTGTGTTGTTGATGGGCAGAATTTTCATGCATTAGTTGTTAAAAGGTACTGTTAGCAATTTTGGGGGTTATTTAATAGAAAAAAAGGATACTGGGCTGGTAAATATACGTAGATGAGTGTGTAATTATAATTTCCATCAAACTGTAGCATTTCCATAAAGTTGTAAATAACACATTAAAAATGCATCAGAGTGGGTTTGCCTCACCATATGAATATAGTGGCAGGAAATGACATCTCCCTTCTGAATAATCACATTTAGTAATGTGGCTAGAGATTGGTCAAGTAGGTGAAACACTAACAGAGGTGAAGCCGTAGGTGTTTGCTGTGGAGGGGCATTTAAATTTGTGTGCACCTTCAGACTCAGTTTTACAGCTGGAGATGGAGTCCCCTTCACCAAAGGTATAAAAACCTGAAATAGTGAGACAATGCTACTGCCATCCTAATAAAATGTCACCTTTTTCTTCCTCACCTCTAGCCTCATCTCCTGAGCTGATGTCAGGGCTCTAACACACAGAAACATGCAGAAAAACATGCTGGGTTGCCACAGTCATCATCATTTACAGTCTGAATGTAATATTTTTGATGAATATTTTCTGACTAAAAAGCTGCCACATCACCCACCATAGCTAGAATTATGCACTTGAACTGGGAAAGAGAAGAAAACAGTATTCAGATGATTTCAATCTGCAATCTACTGACATGTAGCAGAGTCAGCAGATCATTGGCGACTTTTACATGCTATGTGCATTGGTGAACCTCTTTGTAATGTTGTATTGTCTAAAATGTCCTGTTACAGTGGTTCCTAAATGCTTCCATGTTGCAAGAATACCATGTATAGCTGATTGTGGAATATCTGGGAAACAAGAAATTAGAGCTAAACCAATGGTGGGACCCTTTTACAGTACCGCATTCAAACTGAGTAAGCTCTTTAAAATAACCTGTTCTTTCAAAAATAATTGTAAAGGGAGACTGCATGTTCAGGTGCTTGATTTTATAGGACTCCTGACTGAAAATATCTGAATTCAAAGAGGCATGCTGAAGTACTTTAGTCTGCCCACATAGTGTATGTGCCCAGCTTAAGGTGAAAAAAACAACCAATGCAAATAAATTCTAAACAAAATCTAAACAATGCCTCTTTGCATAAGGGCATAATATTAAAAAGGACAAAATCAAACATGGACCCAGTTGGTTAATTATTAGTAATTCAGTCTCTATCTGGAAGGTTTCCATGTGAAATACATGTATGACTGAAAGTGTTCACTTCATCAATAAGATGGGCACTTATTGGGAACTGGGGTAAAAAGTGAGTGGGTGGCAGCATGTAGAGAGGTTGACACTATCGCTTCACAAGCAAAACATTAGTTTTGGATAGCTGGTAGCATTTGTGAAAATGGAGGGATGGATGTTTTAAAACCTTGAAACTGTTGTGTGCTGGTGTTGGTTCAACTTGATTCAACTTTACACTGCCAAGCACGATGAAATTGTCTTGCACAATGGTCTGACCTTAGCTCTAATTGGTCTAATTGCTGGTTGAGTGATCTGTTATCAGTTAATATTTGTGTATGAAAACCTCGGTGCTCTTGTAGCTGAACAGGAGTAAATTCTTCTGTGTTATGTTTGCAAGTTCAGCTGAGTGGACTGAAAATGAGGAAGCAATGTAACAAACAGCAAAAACAGGTTTTAATGAAAAACTGGTATACACAAAGCTCAAAGGGAGATTCAGTACAATCCAAAATAAGTCATCCAAAAAATAAACATAAGATAACAGTAATAATAATGATAAACAGGAAAAGAATTTAAGCCAAGGATCATAAAAAGCATGCAGGTGATTAACTAGGCTGGGAAAACGGCCAGGGAATACTGATGAACTGACAAAGTCTAGAGGAAGAAGACAGTGGACCCACACACACACACACACACACACACACACACACACACACACACACACACACGAACATACACAAAGAGCTAAGTGGAAAACAAGACAGTTGAAAGTAATCACTGTGGGGCAGGCAGTCAATCTGGCGGAAAAAAAAATTAAGCTCAGAAGTACAGTGAAATAAAAAATTATTTTAAAAAAAAGGGACAATAAATACACAAACAACAAATCTGAAAACTGTGACATGAAGTCTGTAAACAAAACAGTTGTTTTACAGACAGCTATGAGTATGAACCATGGCCAAATGTTTAGTGATAACACTGATTTATGTCCTTAATACATATTTATGTAACTATAACAGTATCCTTTCTCTAACTAGAGAAAAAGAAAACAGCGTTAGACATGATGACAACTCACAATTTAATTTGCAAAAGTTGCAATGAATACATTTTAGAAAGAAAAGAGATAGACATACTTGTCACAAGGGTTTAAGATTTATCAGCATTGACAAAGATGCGGTGTGACCTCATACAGAAGTCGCCTATTTCCCACTTTTCTGTGCAAAGAAAAAAATGAAATGGAGAAAGATGAGAGAGAAAACTAGTCAAAATATTGCAAGTCAGCTACTGAGATAAAATTATGAGTGAAGCATATTTAAATCTAAAAACAGCACACATCACTTTGCTACAGTTTCTGGGTTGAGCAACAGGTTTGCAAAATGGTTTGAAGTTCATTTGTTTGGTGGGAAGTGCCCTGCAGCAACGTGCATATAAATTCAGCCATATGACTGAGCCTCCTATCTATCCTATAAGTGCAGTGTTTGGGTAACGAACCAAGGTGTTCAAACATTTTCCTGCTTTGTTGATACTGAACACAACCTTGGTAATGTACAAGAAAAACATCAAGCAGTCACAGTTTGGTTGTGCTAAAAATGTAGACATACTGCCAAACAGCTGCCTGGTTCAATTTATTAACAGCAGTAAAGAAAGCAATAAATGCGTAAGTTACTGATTCACCTGCATGGGCTTTATTGCAAGTCAGTTCATGAATTGATGCTCACACCAGAGTTTGCTCCATGCAGGTTTTAGAACCAATTCAATTTTTTATTTATATACTGTCATGGCTACTGAACGGACTCACGCGCAGACAGTTCTTTCAAGGAAACAAAAAGGGGATTTATTTACAATAGGGATCACCTTAGTGCAAAATATATGTACAGTGAGTTGGGAGGGGGTCCAGGGCTCCAGGGAGAGAAGTGGGGGGGAATCCACACACACGCTTCCTCTTCCACTCAGTCACCGCCACCGCTCCTCCGCACACACGCACTCCTCTTCAGCCGCACTCGCTCCAACACTCCACACACTGCCCCACTTGGACAGGTCCGGTGATTCGGTCCAGAATCTACAGACAGAAGGTCAAGGTTAGTTCCACAACATAAAACACATGTAAGCGATTCTTCTTTGAATATGCCGCGAGCACGAACTCAGGTGGTTCAACGTTCCAGCGGTGAGCTGCTCTGTGCCACTGCCTTAAATAGCAGCTGGGGAAATCAGCCAGATCAGCCGCAGGTGGACACCATCACACGGGTGCGTGGGCCAAGAGTGAGAGCCCGTAATGAGCTCCACCCAGGCAGAGAGGAGGAGGAGAGACAAAAAACCAAAACCAACAACAACAAAACCTGTAGCCAGCGTGGGCCAACCAGAGAGACACGGGGACCGTGACATATACGTTATCCGATATATTACCTGCTACAAAGTGACTGAGCCAAGAAGAATGAAACAATAAAGAAAAAAGCATTGATGATTTAGTTTAATAATTAGGCTAGAGTACCATAAACAGTCAAGGTAGTGGCTTATCATGATACACAACAGTGTATTACAGCCAAAAAATAAATGGTAATTTTTCTATAATTATATAATAACTGCTCAACACTGACTCAAGGGATTTATTACCTAAATCAAAAGCATAGCTGGCTCAATAATTATCAGTTTTTAAATCTGCATTTTTAATCATACCATTATATGTAGCATTTCCTTTTTTTTGCCCCCAAAGGGCTTAATAAACTGCTATATTCTCTTAATAGGTGCAATCACAGAAACAGCACACGCTTTTATTATCTGCTTGATGGGCAAAGCATATGTTACATTACATTGCCACTGTGCAAATGAAGTCTCCTCATATGCATTTATAATCAGATTTATTTTTTTCTTTGTGTGTTCTCATGGACACTTGTGTAAATAATTTAAATAACTGTCTGCAGTTAGTGCTGTTAATTCTACTATACTCTCTCCAGCCATTGCTTTAAACACTTCTCTCATATAGACCCTTCAAATCACACTTTTTTCTGTCATTGTACACCATCTAGACAGCCTGGCCTTTTAATAACTTAGCATATAATGTAACACAATAAAAACACATTCAAGTAGTGAAAAGGCATCAAAATGACACGACATGATATCATGTGCACATTTTTCCAGCAAATTTTCTAACAGACATAGCAGGCATCTGCTTTTTAAGTGGATATAAAAACCATTTGCCAGGAGGCAGATAGAGTTATAGAGCAGCAAATGAAGAGAAAATTTAGCTGCTAAAAAGAGAGACTCTCTGCAAAAGCTGGTGAGAGCAATACTAGAGTCAGTGGTAGACTTGTATTTTTCAGCTGGATAGAAACATGACACTGCAGTAAATTAATAGTAGTGCTGGCATTTCTGATAATAGAAAGATAAAATGCTAGTGAAGTGATTTTTCTTTGGAGTGCTAGGCCGAGTGAAAAAAAAGAACTTTCAAATACTTTCCAAGAAATTTTTAATTTTGATTATGGTGCATACAAATCATTTTTATATAAAATGAAATATCATAAGCACTATGCTGTCTGCTTTGAAGTCTTTGAAAAACACCACACCATCTAAATTTGTAATCACATTGCACACAGTCACTTCATTGTCTGCTCATTGCTTTTAATGTAGCTTCACACACAATTTGTGGCATTTCACTCAGTGATGGTTTGTGTTTTCAACCACAACATAATCCTGTGTTTCACACTCAAGTTGTGTGTACATCAAGTATTCATGTTCAGCTTTCAGCAGTCTCAGCTGCTACAGCAGTTTTGGAGTAGTGGAACACACACACACACACACACACACACACACACACACACACACACACACAGCCCTCATCTCAGTGTAGTTAAATTATGTGTTTATCAGCTGTAGGAGGAATCTTGCTCATCTCCTTATGTAGCATTAGCATTTCTACTATTGTTTTATGGCTCCAGGTGACTCTTTTGAAGCTATGGAAATTACTTACAGCAAATGCTATAGCCACTGAAATGATACATCTGATGAAGATCCAAACATTTCACCTTGCACCCGTCACCTTGCATTACATTGCGTAGCATTGACTCAATAACTAATTACTGCTGCTGGCTAACATATACTGTAGGCAGCTACAGTATATAAAAGAAGCTGCAATCCAGAAGGAGGAGACGTCAGCAAAGCTGAAGCTCTGGGAGCACAACGTTACAGAGGTGGCTTCAGATAATCAGCAGCAAGCAGATGAAAGATTATGATATAAATGAGCAACCCTGCAAAGACAAGCAAGAATTTTTTTTTTTCAATTTCAAGTTGACTAATAAGTAACTAAAAATACATATTCATATTTTCTGTAGAACACTAATCAAAAAATGTACCTGTGGTACACCACCATCACGTTCACATCTCATAGTTTTTCCCCACTCCCCACTCCTGCCAAGGTGCAAACTCTGATTACTGGTGATTCTTTTATGAGACATGTGAACCTAAAGACACTAGCAACAATGGCAAATTGTGTTCCAGGGTCCAGAGCAGGTGACTCTGAATGAATCCTGAAAATGCTGGCTAAGGATAAACGGAAATTCAGTAAAATTAGAATTCATCTTGGAGCAGTAATGGCACCTAATTATGTCAATTGAAGGTCACTAATATTAATATTGAGTCGGTGTGTAACTTTGCCAAAATAATGTCAGACTTTTCTCTGGTCCCCTCCCCAATTGGACTGGGTGTGACATATCTGCTCCCAAACCAACAAAAAACAAACTAACAAAAAACTATTTAAACACTGAAAAAAAATAAAATAAATAAAAATCACAAAGAAAGAACAATGTGGTATTACCAAAAACTCCACCATGAGTAAAATAGTGAAATGTGGATTATTAAACATTGGGTCTCTGGCCTCTATGTCCCTGTTAGTACAATTTAAATTAGAAAATTGATCAACAAATTGATTTACTCTGCCTTCAAGAAATCTGGTTACAGCAGGATACTTATGTCAGTTTAAATGAAAAAATAAATAAATAGATAACCTGCCCTGAGTCATACTAACTGTCAGAATCCTCAAAGCACAGGCCAAGGAAGGAGGGGAGTGGAAGCAATCTTTCACTCCAGCTAATTAATCAACCAAAGACCCAGACAGAGATTTAATTCATTTGAAAGCCCGATGCTCACCCTCATCAACAGTTTTATTTGTCATCTACCCAACCCACTACTTTAATTACACTCTAGATCTGACTTATAGCATAGAAGCTGAATATTAACAGTACTCCCTTACAAACCCTTTTTGTAAGATCGTTTCCTAATAAAATTAAACTTTACAATAATTGATTATACAGCAGTAGGGATAGATCTGATCACAAAAGATGTCTTTCTGAAAGTGCTGTAACTAATTTTAAAGATGCAATTCATTCACTATTATCGTCTTCAATGCCATGTTCCAACACAGTGCAGAGTAGCAACCTGAACACTACTTCTACAGAGGTTTATTATGGCTCTGTTGTTATGATTTTAGCAAACAAAACAGTCCTTATTAAAAAAAAAAAAAAAAAAAAAACATCGGCTGATTAACTTAGCCCAACAAAAAAAATTAAACACCTGTACTTCAACCTCCTATCAACCAGGTAAAATAGGAGAAAAGGACAGATATCAAAAGGCGATGGCAGGTTTCCCAGACAAGCTTCCTCTGGGCACTGTAACAGAAAGTAGAGAGACAAAGGTCAAATCAGTTTGACTTAACAATCAACATCAAGCTAGCCAGAAACATGGGCTTAACAATAAAACAGGCAGTACTTGACCACTTGACACCAAAGCAATCACAACCATGACCAAAGGCCATGAAGTGCAGCTTCAGTCGCTTACATAGTCCTCAGATTCCAGCCAATGACAAACACAGAACATCAATAGCCAATAGGAGAGTGGGGAGGAAGTCAGAGGTCAGACCTTGTGTTTTTTTCCCCTTTACATTCTTTTAAGGCAATGAAACACCCTACCAGTGCTTAGTATTCTGTATCACAATGAATGTGAATGTGAAAACAAAGAATCTGACACATTGTTACTTCTATTACTTATGTCTTAGTTCCCTGATCTTACTGGGCAATAATGCAAATACCACATTATAGTACATTCACTTCTTCTAATGCTCAATTATGGAGACAGGTCTGTCAATAAATCTTGTGTGCATGATTAAAATGTTCCCCTGTTGTACACGTTTTTGGCCTTTAGCGGCTATGCAAGTGTTTAATTACGTAGATGTATGCATGTGACTTTTTTTGTCCCCTGTGAATATGTGAAACTCATTGTGTTCGTATGTGCACACTCTTGACTACCACATATAATCGCACACACTTGTGGGTGCGTGCTTGGAATACAAGGCAGGGCACGATGGCAGGAGAAGAAAAGAGACTGCTCTTGTATCCAGGGGCAACGCAGGTAACAGGAGGATAAGCAGCGATGACTTGGAGGATGCCTCCGTGCTGCGTTCCATAAGCCTCGGGACACGCTGGAAGATTTTCACACATCTGACAGATTTTTGAAAACACGTGACATCATACAGCTAATGAAGAGATTTGTCTGTCAAATTTACATAAACTCACTGGAGAAAACAGCTACAGCATGTCTGCACATGTTGTCAGCAGATTTATATTCCAACCACACACGCAGCTGATTTCACTGATTAGTTTGTCCTGTCTCGATTGTAGTGTGCTAATCAGCAAACTCTACAGGTGTACTGATTTGTTGACGCTTAAAACTCCAGACTCTTGGCACGCATGATTGTTTCATTACAAAAGAATCTGGTAATGACCCTGTTTTTGAAAATTCAAAGACATAATTCCTCAACCAAAAATTACAACTTTATTCGGTTTGGTTGCGCTAGGATCCAGCAGGATTTAAAATTGTAGTGCCCCATACAGGAGAGAACCTTTTAGTCTATTTGAAACACACAGAATGAAGAGAAAATGTAAAACCTGAAACAGCAGTGAGGCTGTGCTTGTTTGTGCATTTTGTTTTTCCTTTGGCAAAGATGCATGTTACTATTATTATACTAAAAATGTATATGGCAGTGGTACAGACCCATGTACTCTTAAAACCTGAGTCAGCAGCTGCCAACAGGAACAGAGATCAGCTTCCTGTCTGACTTCAGAGTGCACCCAGCTTAGTAGGGGTTGACCAACTGTGAATACCTGGAATATAGACTGAAAGATGGCTATTAAAAGCCGTTAAAGTAATTAATAAATCATTAAAACTCTGATATTTAGCTCTGACTCAGTCTCATATTCTAGAAATGTAAGAATCACATAATCAAAGTGAACTTAAATTTGCTGCTCGAATATTTCCTACAAATAGTCTGATTTTCTGATGTGTTCTATCAGCTCCAGTTCTTGCAGTGTAAAATAGAAATGGAAGCAAATTAGAACCAAACATGGAAAAAAGTTGTAATGCATACAGTCTGAGCTGCTTTAACTCAATTGCACAAATAATCTGTAAAAATAAGGCTCTTACAGCCAATGCTAAACTCAAACTCTGAACATAGCCTGCTCTGGATGAGGTCATGTGTTCAGTATATGTTACTATGGTGACTTCAGCAGATAAACACTGCCAACACCATGACAATGAAAAGTCTGACTTTGAGTCATCATGCCTTATTAACCCATTAGTCTTGCTTCACTCATTTGGCCTGGAACAGGTCATCTATTCAGTATAATTTATGGTGGTCGCATAATGCATACACTTAAACCTACTTAGAGCAGGCTTTGTTTTCAGCACAAGTTACTATGTAAGCAAAAAAGTCACCTTCATGACTGAAAATTGACTTAAAACTCAACATAGCTAACCCATTAATTCCAATGTAGGAGCTCTGTGCAGCTGTCAAACACTCCATTTCTTTTGAGCACGCACGGAAAACTTGGGTTGGCAAAGACAGTTGGTAACAACCCATTATTGTTTACTGGTGTTTGAGTTTTGCCAGGAATGCCTGGCTAAGATGAGTACACACCTCTGCTCAAAACATGAACATGATCATTTTGGCGTAATTTCTGCATTTTCAATGCTGCCATGCATTTCTGTAAATATAAATCCTGTAAATCCAACATGAACGTTGCATGTTCAAAAGATCTGGAACTTCATATTTAGAGTGTAAAGCTGTTTCTGTTATGGATTTTTTTAGTCCTAAGTTACGCTTAAATTTGAGAATTCTTTGAAGGACACAGCATGGATCCTCCACAAACTCTACAAGTCAGTTGCATTATTTGGTTGGCCAAGATCCATCTTTGAGTAAATCATAATTGTGATTGTATCTGTAAACCCCCCACAGAAACTCTGGAACAAACCCAGCTTTCCTTTCTTATTACCAGGACTGGAAAGTCTGTAAGAAATCATCAAAAATATTCCAGCACATCTCCTGAGTGTTTGAAACAGAAATATTATCCTTTTCAATTTCTTTTTCTTTGAAGGAGAGAAGGAAGCTCACACTTTCTCAGATGAAAAATGAATTTGAATTTTTTTATTCTGTCTTTCATCGTCATCTTTGAGATCAGATTCACCCTGTATGTGAAAGCTCATTAGTTCAATTTTCACAGGATCAGGAAAAAGTGGTTTTTGACCCTACATGAACCTGATCAGACTGTTTTCTTTATGTTCAGAAATATTTTAAGAGTTTTAAGACAGAACTTAATCGATCAGCTCACTGTGAGAGCTTCTAGACAGACAACCCATTAAATTTATGCTCCAGTCATGTCTCTGCATTTTTTTGAAACCTTATCTTGTACATTATGTAATCGACTTTTTTTTTTTTTCTTTTTCTTTTTTTGCCTGTCCCGTTTGGCTCTTTTGCCATCAGAATTGTTGTCTAAAGGCAAAGAAAGATGCCCAACGGATTTACTTTACCAAATTGACCATCCCAGCCTTGCCGTAATGGTCCATTTGATTCACCTTTTATTGTTTATTTTATTTTCACTTACTGAATATGGGACAGACTTGACTGGGGGAAAGAAGGGGAGAAAGAAAGAGGGAAAGAGAAACAGCTGAGAAGAGGGACGGGGGAGAAGGGCAAAAGACAAAAACCAACAGAACGGGCAGAGAAAAAAAAAATGCATATATCAATCACCTGGATCACCTGCTGAGAAAGAAAAAAGAAAACAAGCAGAAGAGAACAAGAGTAATAGAATAAACAACATCACAATGATATATGGGAATATGACAGTAAATACTAAATATTAAACATTATTGTGCAGCACATAAGATCAACAGAACACAGTGTGCTTTGAGGTAGGAGCCAAAAAGGGTGTAGTTTGTGGGTGTGATCACCCGTGTGTACACCTGTGAGCATGGACGCGTTTGTTTTTTAAAAGGTTCCTTCATGTAATGATCTGCTAGAGGGTGTGGGGGGGCCACAGCCCCGTCCTCCAGGGCATGAAGCAGGTATGGAGGAGATCAAAACTCCAGACATCCAGAGGCCCCCAGAACACAAGAGACCAAGGAAGACCAACAGAGGGGCAGCCGCGCCACTGTCCCAGAAAGAGCTGAGGAGAGTCCCAGATGAGGGCTCACTCAGCAGCCGCGGAGCAGAAGCCAGGGGGAGTTGCAGTGACGCGCCCGTGAGCTCCGCCGGCAGCCAGCTGCGCCTGAGTGACCGAGCCCCAGGCCGAGAGGCCGGGGGCACCCCACCTCCGAAGTGGCCCGAGCAAGCCCCAGGCTCTAGGCCCCGATAAGCGGCCGCCAAGGAGAATCGACTTTAATTCCAAACTGGAGAAATTCAATTTTTACAGCAGCACAAGGGAGACGAAGAAAAGGTGAATTAGAGACATTTAAAGAAATAGTAAAAAATCATTTTTAAAAAAATAGTGCACTAAAAATGCTGTGCATAATATGTACCGATGGTAACTATATACAGTAAAGTACACCAAGATTTTTCTTTATAAAAAGTGCAATGGGAGTGGAATAATAATATTCATGTATTTTTAAACAGTATGGGTATTGTACAGTCTGACTGCTGTCAAGATGAAGGACCTACGATAGTTCCCCGTCTTACTCCATGGCTGTAACGGTGCTGCTGAAGGAGCTGCTCAAGAGCACAGTCTCATGTAGGGTAACATCCCACTCCCTAGACATTTAAAATAAATAAATAAATAAATAAATAAATAAATAAATAAATAAATAAATAAATAAATATTTATTTAGTCCTGTTCCCAGGACTGCGCTCTTCTGGACAGAGATCTCCGATGTTATTCCCGGGATCTGCTGGAGCCACTCGCCTAGCTTGGGAGTCACCGCACCTAGTGCTCCGATTACCACGGGGACCACCGTTACCTTCACCCTCCACATCCTCTCGAGCTCTTCTCTGAGCCCTTGGTATTTCTCCAGCTTCTCGTGTTCCTTCTTCCTGATATTGCTGTCATTCGGAACCGCTACATCGATCACTACGGCCGTCTTCTTCTGTTTGTCTACCACCACTATGTCCGGTTGGTTAGCCACCACCATTTTGTCCGTCTGTATCTGGAAGTCCCACAGGATCTTAGCTCGGTCATTCTCCACCACCCTTGGGGGCATCTCCCATTTTGACCTCGGGACTTCCAGGTTATACTCGGCACAGATGTTCCTGTACACTATGCCGGCCACTTGGTTATGGCGTTCCATGTATGCCTTGCCTGCTAGCATCTTGCACCCTGCTGTTATGTGCTGGATTGTCTCTGGGGCATCTTTACACAGCCTGCACCTGGGGTCTTGCCTGGTGTGATAGACCCCAGCCTCTATGGATCTTGTACTCAGAGCTTGTTCTTGTGCTGCCATGATTAGTGCCTCTGTGCTGTCTTTCAGTCCAGCTTTGTCCACCCGTTAAAGGGGGACAGAGGGTCTCGGGGCCAAGGAGATGTGGACATTGCAACATTAGAGTGTACGATGTAAGGAATCTCTTTGGAAGAAGAGATTAAAGGGGGAAATGTGAGATTATTTTGTTATCATATGTTACCTTATATATGAGATCAAAGTAGTTGCATTATAATATGGTATGTAGTTTTAGTTTGCATTAGACCTCTGACTTAGAAGTGTGTGAAAATCATTAGATCTGTTGGATTGACCTGTATTATGTTGAATGTCTTACATTGTTTCAAAGGAGTTGTTAGGATAATGGATGTTATTTTAATCTCACTGATATAATTTACATGCACTGTTATTAGTTCATTATTACTTCATTAGTCTGCATCAGTTTATCAGCAATATATCATTGTATCATTCATCATATCATTCTTAGTAAATCGGCTACAAGGTAATTCACCACCAGCTTAGCTGTGGATCCAGATGGCCCAAAACAGAGTCAGATAAGGACACTGACCGTTTGTTGGCCGGAAACTGACACTCTCACACAACTACACATTCTACACACTATTGGTTATGTTCCCAGATACAGAGGAGTAGAAACATCTGGAACATGTTGTTGTTCTTAGCCATAGAAGGACATAGAAGGAGAACTTTCTGACTGAGGGGAAGTTATCATTTCCAGGAAGGTCGGTGTGATGTCATCATGGAGAATATAAAAGATATGGGAGAGCCGCCGCCCGGTGGAGATCTGTGGCTGTACGCTTGTCTTCCCATACTTCTGTCTTAGAAGTGTGTAATAAAGATCACTATTCTGGCATCTACTGAGACCATGCAGTCGTTTGTCTTCTCCTCAAAACTCGAATCATGACACCAGCCACTGGTAGGATTTCTGGATATCAGCCACCTCCTCTATCTGCCGGTGGTACATACCGTGCAGGGGCCTGTCCTTCCATGATGGTTCCTCATCTCCCTCCTCTTTCTTGGGTTTCTGCTGCCTGAGGTATTCACTGAGCACTCGGTCAGTTGGGGCCATCTTCCCAATGTATTCTTGGATGTTCGTTGTCTCATCC
Organism: Mchenga conophoros; assembly: GCF_057382185.1. Lineage (NCBI taxonomy): Eukaryota > Metazoa > Chordata > Actinopteri > Cichliformes > Cichlidae > Mchenga > Mchenga conophoros. Next base: position 5,679,956 of record NC_140546.1, on the reverse strand, counting down.
TGGACTGTGGTGCTGACACTCACCAGTCCCCGGCCCCCTTCCTTCCGCTTAGCGTACAGCCTCAGGGTGCTGGACTTGGGGTGAAACCCTCCATGCATGGTCAGGAGCTTTCTTGTCTTTATGTCAGTGGCTTCTATCTCCTCCTTTGGCCAGCCTATTACCCCAGCAGGGTACCTGATCACGGGCAGGGCGTACGTGTTGATGGCCCGGATCTTGTTCTTACCATTCAGCTGACTCCTCAGGACTTGCCTGACCCTCTGCAGGTACTTGGTGGTTGCAGCTTTTCTAGCGGCCTCTTCATGGTTCCCATTTGCCTGCGGGATCCCCAGGTACTTGTAACTGTCCTCTATGTCTGCAATGTTGCCTTCTGGTAGTTCAATCCCCTCAGTTCTGACTACCTTCCCTCTCTATGTTACCATCCGACTACACTTCTCCAGTCCGAACGACATTCCAATGTCATTGCTGTATAGCCTGGTAGTGTGGATCAGTGAATCGATGTCTCGTTCACTCTTGGCATACAGCTTGATGTCATCCATGTACAGGAGGTGGCTGACAACTGCTCCGTTCCGTAGTCGGTATCCGTAGCCAGTCTTGTTAATGATCTCACTGAGGGGGTTCAGGCCTATGCAGAACAGCAGTGGGGACAGAGCATCTCCTTGGTAGATCCCGCACTTGATGGTGACTTGTGCTATGGGCTTGGAGTTGGCCTCTAGTGTTGTACGCCACATCCCCATTGAGTTCCTGATGAAGGCTCTTAGGGTCCTGTTGATCTTGTACAATTCTAGGCATTCCAGTATCCAGCTGTGGGGCATTGAGTCATAGGCCTTCTTGTAATCAATCCAGGCAGTGCACAGGTTGGTCAGTCTGGTCTTGCAGTCTCGGCTGACTGTTCTGTCTACCAGTAGCTGGTGTTTTGCGCCTCTGGTATTCTTGCCAATTCCTTTCTGTGTCCCGCTCATGTATTGACCCATGTGCCTGTTCATCTTAGCCGATATGATGCCTGACAGGAGCTTCCATGTAGTACTGAGGCAGGTTATTGGTCGGTAGTTGGAGGGGACCGGTCCCTTCTTGGGGTCCTTGGGGATCAGGACCGTCCGACCTTCGGTTAGCCATTCCGGGTGTCTCTCGTTAACTAGCAACTGGTTCATTTGTGCTGCCATATATATATGTATATATACATATATATATATATATATATACACATTCTGAGGGTATTTCATGTAATCTTGGTAACCGGCTACGGGGTATCCAGGTTTCAAGCTTGGCCATTATCCTATTTTTCAGGTCAGTTCCTCTCGCACTCAACGGTCCTTCTCCTATCGCACTTGGGGCTATGTACCCAATCTCGGGTGGGGGTGATGATATCTCCCCCCTGACCTGGCGTCCTGACTCCTCCTTGCCGTAGCATTTGTGTTGTACCTCGTCAATCTCTAGCTGTGAGAGCAGTCCCTTCTTTCGAATGTTGGAACACTGAGCTACTAGTTGTTTCGCCGTCATTGTGGATGTTGGGTATCGAAGAATCCATAGGTCCCTCATCCTATTCATGTAGCCCCTGCCGCCGGGGTTACTTGCGTAGTAGCATTCCAACAACGCCCTGTTTTCGTCTCTTGCCCACCGATGCCTTCTTGTTCCAGTAGCCCACTTTTCGTCAGGGTGCCCTGGTTCCTCAACACCTGACGCGGACCTTGTTGATCCAGGCGACGTCCGAGCCGGCATGCCTTCATATTTATCTGTCTCGCTCATGTCTGCGGTAGGCTCGCTTAGCATAGGGGGTCTAGCCTTAGGACCCTTACTGGATACAGACGCCCCAGGCAGGAATCGAACTTGCGATCCTGGGTTCCAAAGGCGTGTAGTCTAACCACTACGGCTCAGAGCCGTAGTGCTCAGAGAAGAGCTCGAGAGGATGTGGAGGGTGAAGGTAACGGTGGTCCCCGTGGTAATCGGAGCACTAGGTGCGGTGACTCCCAAGCTAGGCGAGTGGCTCCAGCAGATCCCGGGAACAACATCGGAGATCTCTGTCCAGAAGAGCGCAGTCCTGGGAACAGCTAAGATACTGCGCAGGACCCTCAAGCTCCCAGGCCTCTGGTAGAGGACCCGAGCTTGAAGGATTACAAGAAGGCCTATGACTCAATGCCCCACAGCTGGATACTGGAATGCCTAGAATTGTACAAGATCAATGGGACCCTAAGAGCCTTCATCAGGAACTCAATGGGGATGTGGCGTACAACACTAGAGGCCAACTCCAAGCCCATAGCACAAGTTACCATCAAGTGCGGGATCTACCAAGGAGATGCTCTGTCCCCACTGCTGTTCTGCATAGGCCTGAACCCCCTCAGTGAGATCATTAACAAGACTGGCTACAGATACCGACTACGGAACGGAGCAGTTGTCAGCCACCTCCTGTACATGGATGACATCAAGCTGTATGCCAAGAGTGAACGAGACATCGATTCTCTGATCCACACTACCAGGCTATACAGCAATGACATTGGAATGTCGTTCGGACTGGAGAAGTGTAGTCGGATGGTAACAAAGAGAGGGAAGGTAGTCAGAACTGAGGGGATTGAACTACCAGAAGGCAACATTGCAGACATAGAGGACAGTTACAAGTACCTGGGGATCCCGCAGGCAAATGGGAACCATGAAGAGGCCGCTAGAAAGGCTGCAACCACCAAGTACCTGCAGAGGGTCAGGCAAGTCCTGAGGAGTCAGCTGAATGGTAAGAACAAGATCCGGGCCATCAACACATACGCCCTGCCCGTGATCAGGTACCCTGCTGGGGTAATAAGCTGGCCAAAGGAGGAGATAGAAGCCACTGACATAAAGACAAGAAAGCTCCTGACCATGCATGGAGGGTTTCACCCCAAGTCCAGCACCCTGAGGCTGTACGCTAAGCGGAAGGAAGGGGGCCGGGGACTGGTGAGTGTCAGCACCACAGTCCAGGATGAGACAAGGAACATCCAAGAATACATTGGGAAGATGGCCCCAACTGACCGAGTGCTCAGTGAATACCTCAGGCAGCAGAAACCCAAGAAAGAGGAGGGAGACGAGGAACCATCATGGAAGGACAGGCCCCTGCACGGTATGTACCACCGGCAGATAGAGGAGGTGGCTGATATCCAGAAATCCTACCAGTGGCTGGACAAAGCTGGACTGAAAGACAGCACAGAGGCACTAATCATGGCAGCACAAGAACAAGCTCTGAGTACAAGATCCATAGAGGCTGGGGTCTATCACACCAGGCAAGACCCCAGGTGCAGGCTGTGTAAAGATGCCCCAGAAACAATCCAGCACATAACAGCAGGGTGCAAGATGCTAGCAGGCAAGGCATACATGGAACGCCATAACCAAGTGGCCGGCATAGTGTACAGGAACATCTGTGCCGAGTATAACCTAGAAGTCCCGAGGTCAAAATGGGAGATGCCCCCAAGGGTGGTGGAGAATGACCGAGCTAAGATCCTGTGGGACTTCCAGATACAGACGGACAAAATGGTGGTGGCTAACCAACCGGACATAGTGGTGGTAGACAAACAGAAGAAGACGGCCGTAGTGATCGATGTAGCGGTTCCGAATGACAGCAATATCAGGAAGAAGGAACACGAGAAGCTGGAGAAATACCAAGGGCTCAGAGAAGAGCTCGAGAGGATGTGGAGGGTGAAGGTAACGGTGGTCCCCGTGGTAATCGGAGCACTAGGTGCAGTGACTCCCAAGCTAGGCGAGTGGCTCCAGCAGATCCCGGGAACAACATCGGAGATCTCTGTCCAGAAGAGCGCAGTCCTGGGAACAGCTAAGATACTGCGCAGGACCCTCAAGCTCCCAGGCCTCTGGTAGAGGACCCGAGCTTGAAGGATAAACCGCCCGCAGGGGCGTGCTGGGTGTTTTTATATATATACACACATTTTTTTTTTTTTTTTTTTACTTTAGCTAGAGACTGATTAGCCCAATTTTCTGATAAAAAAGTTTCTTCCAGGGATCATTACATTTGTTATATAACTGAATGAGGTGCTTTGGTATTATTTTATTATTAATGTGTTACTTAGTTTGTGCTCAGTACCACAATTCTACAAAATATTAATAGAAAAACTTCGACCTAAAAGCTGCTGTAGTGCAGACCAATGAAGACTAAAAGGTTATTTTAAAGGTTTTCATGCCGTGCATGAATGCTTTTGGGTACATAGACACTTAACTGCCTTTGTTTTAGAGCAAAACCTAATGGAGTTTTAATACAGGGGTGCTGCTATTAAATAAAAGACAGTTAAATATCACTTCTCTGAAACGTGTTTTAGCCATTTTCCCTGTGGGAGTGCAAAATAAATAAAACTGTGCTAAAGAGTATTCTTCTTAAAACTATAGTGAACAGTCCCCTTTATGTCTAAAAATGAGATTCAGATTTTTCACCACACTTTGAATAAAATGAAGTCAACATTAAGTGATGATGAGCTGGTCCTGGAGTTTTTAAAGAAAAGGAAGAAACTGAGATTTTGTGCTCAGCTGTATCACCATCCCTTTATATTTCTGAATGGTTCAGGATGGCAGTTCAAACTCAAAAAAGAGCCAGAAAAAACATTTCAGAAAGCCAACTGATTTGGAGCAGCAGATATTCATTATGCTCTCTTTGTATTTCCTAGTTTAGTTCACGTATGCTCTTGAGTTTATTTAGTATTTTGAGTTGTGATCTTAGTTTTGTCTGTCTTGTTTGTCTGGGTCTTGCCCCTGTGCCTCTTCCTCAGTCATGTTTGCATCTCAGTGTTTATGTTCCTGTTACTTCCTGTTTTACTTTGGTAGTCTCCTGTTGGTGTGCGTCATGTTCTGTTTTGCTTCTCCCCTGTCTCGTCTGTTTGATTAGTGCCAGTTGTGTTTCCCTCCTGATCCTCATTCCCTCGTTAACCTCTTGTATTTATTGTCTGTGTTTTCCTCTGCTTGGTGTTGTGTTCTCCCCCTTCTCCATTAACAGTTGGAATGTGATTTAACAGGTGTTATTAAAGGAGGGAAACCCTCACAAAAAACAGAGCTGTGGAGCAGCCAAGGGAATAGACTGAATTAAAAACTGCCTCACTAAAATCTAATTTATTATACAAAAACAGTTAAAAATGTAAAAGGAATTAAAACAACCCTGGCCAGGGAAAACACACAATAAAAATCAATAAAACGCAAACATTAAAAGTTAAAAATCCAGCCAATCGGAGCAGAAGGGGAAACCTGGAGGCATCCTCGGCATCCTATCAGTGTCTATGCTCCGGCGTGCCCGGATGGGCTCTGCCCGCTGCTTTCCTGTAGCACGCCAATCGGCACCAACCCGTCTCGCCGTGGGAGGTAGGGCGCTGTCCCGCTGCCACTTATTCCCCACCATAGCGTGATCTGGCCTCGTCGTTATTCCAGCAGCAGAACAGCTCCCTCCGCTTCTCTGCTCGCTGGCGTCGTATGCTCTCCCACGTACTCGTCGCCAACCTACACCAGCCCGTCTGCGGGCTTGCAGGCGCCACCGCCTGACACCATTCACTCCACCATCTCTGCCGCTCTGTCTCTCAGGCCTGTTCTCTGTGGTCTGCCAGGCCCTCTTATTCACCTCTGTGCCCTCCCAGGTGTATCTGATTTGTCATTAGAAGTGGGCGGAGTCTCTCCGGGACAAGTTAATATATACAATAAACATGCAATAAAACCATAAGAATAAAACACTCCACGTTGAAACACAGTAAAACACAGCAAACATGCAAAGCAAAACAACTTCAAAATAAAGTCGGTCCTTCCCTGGATGACATGTACTCTGCCTGCCTACCTGTTTAGTTTATTGTGTATTCTCAGTTTAGTTAGTTTCAGTATATTCTGTTATTCAGCAATAAAGCTTCCTCCTGAGTGTATGTTTGAGTCTGCAGCTGTTTTTTTTTCTTTCCATCTTTGTTTTTTAGATGAAATCATAGGTGCATGGGCGCATCGTGAGGACACGTTTAGAAAAATTTGTGCACATTTTGAACACACACCACCCGTCTATAAAGCTTAAACAGAAATGCAGCGATTTGGAAATAAACTTCCTAAACACTACGTTCTTTTTTGAAAATGAAAAGGATTGTAAGAGATTTCGGACTAGAGTATATTTTAAACCCACGGATACGCATGCACTGCTGCACAAGTTAAGCTATCATCTGCTGCATACATTTTGGGGTATAGTAAAATCACATATATTGAGGTTCTGCAGAATATGTAGCAGGGAGGCGGACTTTCAGAAGGCGACTGCCATATTGTTCAGGAGCCTAAGAAAGCGGGGATACTCACGCTCCTTTTTTGAGGACGGTACGCAGAGGCGCTCTCCGGCCCCCTCACCTCCAGCAGGTGCTCACAGAGGGGCGGGGTAGTGCCTGGAAAGAAGAAGGTAAAGTATGAAAGTATGAAAATATAATGAATATGTGCTATTAATGAATCCATCAGGACACATCCTGATAGATTCAGCAACACCCTGTCTGGGTCCTTGTCCCATGACTGAATGACCTGCTGTGATACTCTGTTTTAGGATTGGAGGATCAGCCCCCACTAACAACTAACCAGGTTGTTAGTTTGCTAGTTTGTTGTCAGTCTTTGTTTTGATTCAAATAAAGGTATAGGGTACACCTAGAGAAGCTGTCGGGGAGATTGATTCCATGGGATGTATGTACATTAAAGTAAGGGTGTGAAACAATAAAGAAAGAAAGCTTCAAAAAAGGAAAATGGACTGAAGGCCTATCATTTTGGTCCTACAGGAGCAGGGATGAGGGAGGAGATGAGAAAAACATTACCCTAAGTGCTCCATGTAAGAGACTGAAAATAAACATTAAGAGAGCCCTTAACAGACTTGCTTTGTGTCTATGAATTGCCCCCCCCCCTCCAAAAAAAGAAAATTTTTTTTTAACTTTGTTAAGTTAAACACAGAACAAAATAATCTAGATTTAAACAACAAAAAACAAAAACACACAGACACTCGACGAATCTTCAGGGAAACCACACTAAGTGCGAGGATGAGGTAGGACACTACAAAGCTGAAATACACACAAGGTAATTAAGGAGAGCGTAAACAGCTGGGAAAAACAAGACATGGGTGAACAGGATCTAACCGGGTGGGGGTGATAAGCACAACACATGAGATGAGGGACTACCAAAATAAAGCAGGAAATAAACACTGAGACCAAGACTAAGACACATGAGCTTGACCGTACTAATCAGGGACACAAACAAAGAGACAGAAATGTAACCAAACATGGAGACAAGACTGACTTCTAGAGGAGACGCTGAGGAAAAGACACAGATGAGACTGGACCACAAAAGGAAACTAATATGATTAAACAAAAAACATGAAATTGAAATCGATGTTAAAAAAACAGAAAAAACAAACAAACAAACAAACCTCTGAATGGGTTGAACAGTGGTTAGCAAACATATTTAAAAACATAAAAACAACACAATATAACAATAATATCTCTAAAATCCAGCGGTAGGTGAAACAAGTTCATTTAAAAAGAGTGGAGCAGCCAGCGTTCCCACATGTAACACTATCCACTGATTCCAGTGCTGATTTGCACGGGCGGGCAAAGCTTTAAACTCTGACCTGTTCTTCTCTTGTCAGCAGCCGTTTAGCTTTTGTGACACTAGCAGAGGCCAGAACGCTTCCTATTGCTTCCCAGCCGCTCCACTGCAGGATGCTCCTCTGCTTCACCGCATCACTCTGGCACGAGTCTTCATGATCCCTCCATGTCTGACTCCATAACCATCCCTTGACTGACCACTCATCTTTCCCTCCAGACCTTCTTATTGGTCCTGGGTGGCCAACAGCCTCACCATGACAGGTCGATGGTCGAGTTGTTCTGGGGCATGAACTCTCGTAGGATGAGGATAATTAGTAATCGGGGTGGGGCTGTCCCGGGGAATATAAGATTAAAAAAACGTTTTACAATAAAACCATGCAATAATACTCAAAGAAGAAGTAGACTGTACAGTAGTTTCATCAAATTATGATGTTAATATTATTCCCCATTTTCAGTTCATATAATTAGCAGTTTAAATACAACTTTAACTGTCTTTGTCCCTTTTGCCTTCTTTCTCCGCGACGTGTTTTATTTATATATATATATATGTGTGATAGGAAATGATAAATTCAAACCTTATATATAATTGAGTCATAACTATTTTAATAAAAACCATAACTGTTGGCACTTCATAGTTTCGGGACGTGTATCTGAAAATTAAATTCTCAAGTGTGAGTTACTAGTTCATTTTGAGATCAGATTAATTAACAGTCTTCACTCACAAGGTGTCAGAGATTATTAAAGCTGCCCTGCAGTTTTACCTTTCTGATGTCCACATTTATTGATTTTTTTTTTAGATATACCAATATTTCCTACAGCTAGAATCGCTCTAAAAGAATAAAAATACACTTTTATTATGTTTTTGTAAGGTTTAGTTGCTCGATGCAGAGCTGATTTTTGAATGGATGAAGGTGAGAGACAGCGTTCAACTCGCAACAGACATCGGGATTTATATATCGACCTCTGTGTTTGGTTTTGGCAAAATCTCCTTAAATAAATTAAGTCTCAAGTCACTTGCTAGAATAACTAAGTGCTATAAAAGGGCTTAACATAAGTACAAAAGGTGGAATAAGACTCACTATTAGTGGATAATGAACTGCAAAATCAGATTATTTGGTGTCTTTCACAAACACAATTACCATTTAGGTTAGTTAACAATAACTCAAACTTTGTTGTTATAGCAAGTCTGGAGATCAAAGTGCTTGCCGGATAACAATATGATAAGAAAGTGCAAATGTAATTAAAACGTGATAATAATACAGAAGAAAATATCCTAAAGTTGATTCTGTTCATCTGGACATTTTCAGTGGGAGAAACGTTTCATCACTCAAGACGCAAGAAAAAAGATTTTTAAATCTGTGCAGTTAACACAGGGGAAAAAAACAATGCCAATAAAATAGGAACAAAACAATAAAATAAAAATACATTTTTAAATCTGTTAAAATTTAATTGCGTAACAAAAATTTTAAATATAAAAATAAATGAGATTTAATCTCTTCCAGATGCTGGAGGAAAATTCTTGCATAAAATAAATATAAACTGATGACTAGGTGCATGCCACAGTGGTGCAATCTTTACCACTTTCTTGTTTCAAACGTCTTGTTTGGCGTTTTTTCATAGTTTGCACATTCTCCCTGATCCTGCATACGTTTCCTCCTGCAGTCCAAAGACAAGCATGTTTGGTTAACTGAATATCCAAAATGGGCATAGTTGTATGACATGGTAGTGCTTTACTATCTATCTGGTATACGCCCAGTAATAGAATGGTGACATGTCACAGATGGACTTTTTTTTTTTTTACATGTAATTAATAATAATAATAATGATGGATTGCATTTATATAGCACTTTTCAAGGACCGCAAAGCGCTTTTACAATTCCACTATTCATTCACTCTCACATTCACTGCTGGAGGCAGCTACAGTTGTAGCCACAGCTGCCCTGGGACAGACTGACAGGCATTCATACTCTCTCTGACATTAGTTCAATGATCCAACATCTTTCAAGGGGAGAACAAGTATTTTCATTTTACATAATATAATCAACATAAATATAATAGCAAAAAATGTTGAGTTTAAAAATAAACATGTTTTGATAGCAGGTATTAGCTACATTTTCTGTGGTTTACTTATAAGTATTTCTATTCATGTCACTCTCTCAAATAAAATTTCAGTATAGCTAACACTTGAACTTCTTCACTGTTCCCATCCAAATTTAACTTAGCACAAATCTGTTAGCTGTGTCACCTGCTCCCTGAGAAAAGACAGACTCCTACCTGCCGGCATTGTGTGCCACTAAAAACAGAAAACAGCAACGGTGCTGCCCTTTTTTTTCCCTCTGAGAGTATGAATGCCTTTTTGAGACACTATTCCTGTCTAAGTGTCTAAGAAATATTTATGATTTTTTGGGGTATCTTTTGGTACCATAAAGAGAAATGAAACTCAGAGAAAACATGCTGTTCTTGGTTTCTATCTCTAGCAGACAAAGTGCAGGAAAAGTCAGGTCTAGATAGAGACAGAGAGAGGCTCAGTGAGATAGACTGGCAGAGAGTGATGAAAGAAAAGGGAGTAACTGAAATAAAGAGACCAAGATAGACCCAGAGAATTGGAGGGAAGTAAGAAGAGATATTTTTGATTGGGAGAAATGGCTGATGGACAGATAGGTTAAAACAAAATGAAACAGAGGGTAGGCAGGGGAAAAGAAAAAGACTGAAACCTCGTTTCCAGATAAAGACTTTTTTTTTTACTATTTCTACTGTTATTATCTCGTCTGTCTTGACTTTGACTGTCGTTCTTGCTGCATTTCATTGCTTCACACTTCACTGATGATGAGATGTGAAGTTTGACTTTGAAAGTAGCCACTGTCCGCATCCTTTCGATGATGAAAGAGTTGGAAACTTCAAATACTTTTTCAAATACCTTATCTTTTACTTTTTATTCCTTCTATTTTTGATAGCATCTCCTTTGCTTACCTTATTATTATCCTTAGATGGGAGTGCTGCAGAAAAGCTGGTTAAGGCAGGCAACACACTTGGTTAAAACCCTTTTCTTCATAATACATAAAACAGTGGTTCGCAAACTATGATGCAAAGATTACTGAGATAAATCTAAAGGGGTCATAAATTAAAAAGACAAGAGAAAAGACAAAAAAACAATTATGCTAAACACAGTTTCATACAATTTACACAATATCTGACAAATGCACTGATCTTTTTGCAGTGGGTATGAGACATGTGGGGGTGCTGAAGGTCTGCTGAAGAAAATGAGTTGTGTAAAGAAAACTGAGATAAAAGCGGCAATGAGAAGGAGAGTGAAGTGGTGTATTTTTTGAGAGGCAGACTGGTTAGATGCTTTCATTGGATTTCCCATTAGTCTCTATAGTAACTCTCTCAACCAGAACCCGAGTTGAACATTAAACAGCAACACTGAGAGCATCACATTTCCATCTCAGGCCTTTTCAGTGCAACATTTATGCTGCAGAGGTGTAAATGTGATGATTAGAAAATGTCTCAGACTTATTTTTAATCACAACAGTGGATCAAAGAGCTTTGCATAATTTCATATCTTTGTTTCTGCTCTTTACTTCCAACATTCACAGAAGAACAACTTTTAACAATTTTTCCTTCTGTTATTGTTATTTTAAAACTTCTTAACTGTAAAAAACCAAAAAGTAGCGTTGTATTAACTGTACTTTACCTGCTAAAGACATAAAGGAGTGGCTGTTGAAGATTGTGTCCTTGTGGCTTTGAATACATAGAATAAATCATCAATAGAATAGAAAACAATTGTTGGTTTGCTCTTTTTTTGTGCTTTTTTGTCAAATGACTACATGTAAGGTCAAATTGGTCACCAGTGATAACCCCACTTCACAGTTCTCATTCTCAGTTGCAATTATATAAGAAATAATTAAAAAAAAAAAAACTTGCTCAACCATCTGTGATAGATCAGTGAAAATATTAAACTTAACCTACTTAAATTTAGTCCAGCCAGAATATACTTGGCAATCATGCTTTTATGTTGGAATATAGCAAGAATTGAGGCAAGTCTCCTACCGTAGAGAGATATGTTGAAGATGAGTCGTGCTTATTAGCACATATTGACTTTAATTTCTTGCAACACGTTGTCAATTTAAGTTTACAGAGTGGTCAGCCAGAGGTTGAGGGCGTTGTTCACTCAACATCTCGGCAAGTTGCTGGTGGCTGTAACAGCTTATTTATATTTAGATTAATGCACTGCACCTGATATAAACCACTTACCAGTTTGATATGATAGCTTGTACTGCAAAATCAATCATGCATAGACATATAATGTATATATTTATTTTTTCTGATTGATTAAAACAGGATTAAATAAGGTTGGTACAGTTGTTGTTGGGTTAGTACTTAGTTGCACTGCAGCATACAGCAATAATTAAAATCTACACTTTAGCTGTTAGCAGTTGCTAATGGTCAAAGCAGCTTTTCATTTTACCTAAACCCTTAATCTCTCCCTTCCTAATTATGTTACTCCATCTATTTTCTTACCTTGTTAGTTTCACCTTCTTTGTCTCTTCCTCCCCTCTCCAGCTCTAACACTAGCAGTAGCAGCAGCAGCCTCCTGGTTACTAGTTTGTTTTAGTTGTTACTAGTTGTTGTAGCTAACACGTCGGTTAATTTGACACATTCTGCTTCATCTATCCATCCATCCATTCGCTTCCGCTTATCCTTTTCAGGGTCGCGGGGGGCGCTGGAGCCTATCCCAGCTGTCATAGGGCGAGAGGCGGGGTACACCCTGGACAGGTCGCCAGTCTGTCGCAGGGCCAACACACAGGGACAGACAACCATTCGCACTCACATTCACTCGCACATTCACACCTAGTGGCAATTTGGATTATCCAATTAATCTATCCCCACAAGTTGCATGTCTTTTGGACGGTGGGAGGAAGCCGGAGAGAACATGCAAAATCCGCACAGAAAGACCCCGGCCTGATGATGGAATTGAACTCAGGACCTTCTTGCTGTGCGGCAACAGTGCTAACCACCGTGCCACCGTGCTGCCCACAGTGTAAGAGCCCACAGTGAGTATAGGAGAAGGGGCTTTTAAGCTAATTAAGAGATCTGATTGGCCAATCCAGTGTCAGTAATGAAAATGAACCAATAGCCCAAAAGTGTGTCATCCCACCAGTAAAATGTAAAGTATGCCAGATTACTAGTTCAGCCCTGGTAAAGATTTGTGTGTGTGTGTGTGTGTGTGTGTCTCTGTGTGTGTGTTGACCTCCAAGTAAAATCCTATTTTTATCAGTTTTACCATTTGTTGTTCATTTTGCAATGAACTTTCAGGAGCGGGTCATTTATTATTTTCAACAGAAATTCTAATGCGTTCAACAATTCAATTTAAATTTAAATTTTTCTGTCTACTTTGATTATTATTTTTAAACTGAAAAGAGTGGTACGGACTGCATCTTGGTAAAAATGAGAGGAGTAGCTTATCCTGATTCAGAATCTTTGATGTCTCACCACTCTTCATCTTCTTTGAGGGCTGAACAACGGACAGCCAGAGCACGACTTCACTTGCCAAGTGCAAATGACAGCAAACCAGAGACATATCACTTTATGTGGTATCAGAACACAATATACAGAGACACGGGCAGCGGGATGACAGAACTTCAATTGTGGCAGCTGGCTGATGATAAGCCGATCATAAAGCAAACACTGAACAGTAGAGGCACATTGTCAAATAAAGATGTTGTCGATTGGAAGTGAGAAAAGAAGTTGAATGCAATGTGACAATTCAATGCACTGCTGGAAATGTTTTATTATGATTGTAGCAGGTGGGCAGAAAAAGCACTCACAATAGGTTTTGTCTTTTAGGGATGAGCAATGTCTTTGTTAAAATCTATGGAGGGAAGGAAATTACCATTTCATTTTTAATAGCATCTTTTAGAATCCAAAAGATTTTGAGTGTTATTTTCACTGATAGATTGATAGGGTTAAATGTAATGTTGTATTTATTGTTTTGTTTAGTGAAATACAAGGATTTATAAACAGTGTTGGGGAGTAACAGAATACATGTACCGGCGTTACGTATTTAGAATACAAAATATGTTACAGTTACCGTTCAAATAGGTGATAATTAGAATACAGTTACTTTGTTAAAATAAATAGATTACACGGCGGTCTTTTCCTGTTTTATATGTTAGGCTATCCCCTCTCTAATTTTGGTAATTCCGTACATTGTTAAAAACCCAAACAGAACGCAATAAGAGGCTCTAATGTAAGCATCCTGTTAATGTTGGTGGTGTCAGTTACACAATGGAGCCAGCACAACAGAGCCAGCAGTGCACGGGCAAGAATGCAATTCTTACTTGGAAATTCTGACAGCACTTCACATTTAAAGAAGAAAGGGATGGGCAAAATTTGACCGTGCAATGCAAATTCTGTTTGCTAGCAACCAAGCTGCTTTCAGCGTCAAGACTCCAACCTAAAGAAGTAAGTTTAGCCTACTGCAGCTACCTTGTTTTAGTTGTGGTAGCTACCTGGGTTATTTGCCACTTCAGTATCTTCAATGTTCTATTGCTGTGTGTTTTATTACCATTACTGAAGGCTGCATTAAAGCCTGCTAGCTTCAAATAATCGTGTGCAAGCAGACACAAAGAAAACATATTACTGATACAGAAATAGTTTTCTATTCGAGATCACTGCAAAAAGTGCAGCCTGACTTAATATCCACCCTCCTGTTACTCATTTTTATATTAAGGTTTAAAAATCTAGTTGGTTGATTATATTTGCAGCTAGCAAGTTGTAAAGCTATCCATCAAGTCTAACAGTCAGCGGTCTATGAACTAACCTTAGCTAACGCCAGCTAACAATGTTAGCTCGTTGGCGAGTAGCCTTCAGTAATAGTAATAAATCACACAGCAATCGTACATTCATGTAGTAGTAAAAAGCATGACAATATATCAAGTAACCCAAAGTATTCTGAATACGTTACTCATGCTTGTTTTATTTTGGGGGTTTTTGGGGGGTTTTAGGGGCGGAAACGGGCTTCCACAGTATCCTGAAAGTAAAGCACAGTGCACTACTTGTGTCACAGGCTACAGGGTACACGAGTGGAAAATAACTGAGTAATTTTCTCCTTCACAGACTGTTTCTGTTGGAAATATATATATTGAGTGAATGAGACATGTTTCGCTGTTTTATATTACCCCCCCCCCCCAAAAAAAAAAAAAATACAAAATAAAAATCGAAAAACCACAACAAAAACCAAAAGAAAGTGAAAATATGTAATTACTGAAATTGTATGGTGCAAACCACACTGGAATTATCTAGTGAGCAGGTGGATTGAGAATCAAAAAATAACAAATTGAGTTGCTTACTAGGCCACGGTACTATATATCCTTACACTATGTACTATATTTAGCAGCCCATTTATCATTAGCAACAGTGCTAATCACATCTCAGTTTGGTACCACTCACCTGTGTCTATCTGGATTTTGGCATCATGTCTCCATGGACAGAAACTCGTGAACTACCTGCAAGGGAAAAAAAATCTGATTGCTGGACTTCAGACAATAGAAAAAGCACTCTCCGTGGCCAAATAAAAAGTCGTGACAACCTTGAACAATAGGTATAGAAGGAAACATAACACCACTAATCGGTGCAGCAGTGGTGAATAGCACCTATCCATATTCTTTGGACAGATGAGATCAAATTTGTTGAGCTCAGTTGGATTCCAGCATGTTTGGCCTGGATTCTATCATGAATGCCTGTCTAAGCTACACATCAAAACACCAACTGACAAGGATGATTTCATAAGTCTGGCAGCAGAGACATATCGCAGCATGATGATAATCTAAGCACACTGAAATCATACATCAGTTTCTGAAGAAGAAAAGAGTGGAAGACCTGTCCTGGCCAAGTATGTTTTCTGAATTAAATTCAAATGTATACGTTTTAGTTATTGTAAAGAGGATGGAGCATAGCAAAGAACACAGGTGACACCGGTGTCACTCTTTCCATTCTGTATATTTTTCCCTCTCATGTACTCCCTCATGTTTAGCTTCTTGCTTTCTTAATTATCTCCTCATGAATTACCTGTCTGGACTTGCCTTTTGCCTGCATCTCACCTTGTATTGTTTGCTTTTGCTGATTAATTGGATTTTAGTGTGCTTCCTTGTGTCTCCTCATTCTTAAACAATTAGAAATTGCTGATACAAATGTCCATGTTTTTCTTTACATTTTTGTTATCATTAATGATGTTTCTTTTATAAATGTTTCAAGATTGCTATTATAGATAGATGGATGTTTTTTCAGTGTTGATTTTAATTATTTCCACAGACTTCCAGTTGGCATCTGTATGTCACAAATTGTTTACTGGTGTATTCTTCATCTCACTAACTGAGCTATAAATTGAGCAGACAGTATTGAGGTGGCATAAAACTCCAGCTGAGAAGCGAGTGCTTCAGAACACCTGGGGGTAATTTCTAGGATTGTAAATCAAATAGAAATCAAGTCCATTCAACATCTAAACATCATTGAAATAACACAGTTTGTATAAGAGTCCTATGAGTGAGTTCACATATTATCATGTTTCTGAAGCAGGTCTTGTTCTGCATGTTGCTAGTTTCCTTTTCATAATATTATCTGTGGACAGTTTTATATTTCAGCTGCTTAATTTGAAACTCATTGCGACAGCTTTGTCAGTTACTTCTCTCACCGTGTTCCCTTCTTCGAAAACCTACCAACTTTTTTAGTGTCAGAGATCCTGTGAAGGTGAGACTGCATTCAAATTAGGACCTTATTAAGATTCTGAAGCAAGAAAACGCTCTCAGTAGTAAATCAATCCAACAAATGTCTCTCCCTTTCTCTTTTCACATTTTTTCTGTCACTTAACTCTTAGTATAAAACTACAGAACATCCAGTTCAATGTAATCATTTATTTATTTTTTCCACTTAGATGCTAAATGGTGAATGGACTGGTTCTTATATGTGCTTTACTACTATCCTATCCTATCCTATCCTATACTATTCCTATCTGAGCACTCAAAGCACTCTACAGTACTTGCCTCATTCACCCAAGACCTTTATATCTAACATTCATACACGTTCCCCTTGGGCATCTTGCACATGGATATTTGACGTGCAGACTGCAGCAGACAGGGATCAAACCACCAACTTTCCAATTAGTAGGTGACCTGCTCTACCACCTGAGCAACAGCCAAACAATAAAAGCTGGTGTTTGTTCTGGAGGGAAAAATGTACTTAGACTTGAAATGGTTTGTGTTTTTATTTAGTGTTTTTATTTATGTTATTTACTGTTTCATAACAGAACAATATTGAGTCCAGCTGGTACTAGACTATTGTTCAGGTTTTAAGTAATTGTTGTACCATAATATAACGTTCCCCAAAAGTTGATTCTGTTCATCTGGACGTAGCGTTTTGAGTGGGAGAAACGTTTCCTCACTCATCCAAGTGACTTCCTCAGTCTCAGCTGACTGCAGGTTTCCCCAGCCTTATAAACAGTACATTTGCATAATGACTGAAACCAGTGGGCTGGTTTGATGACCATTGATCAACAACCACTGATCAAAGCTCATTGATCAAAGACCGCTGATCAATGGCCATGAGTAATTATAATGTTGACAGTAGTATGGTATTACCCTCTATTGATGGCACTTTACTGTTGCGTGATGTTTTGTTATATTTAGTTATGGATTTATCTGTTTATTCAATGCATTTCAGTCAAAGTGAAATGGACAAGAAATAGAAATGTTTTCATGTATGCAGTCAGGTTATGAATCTGCAGCAATACAGTAAACATATTTTTTACATTTCTATAACTCTACCCAGTTAAATCATCTCATGTGCTGTGCGTCTAAAAACCTTTTTAATATAATTTGTTGAATTTCTATATATTTTTATATAAATATGTATTTTTTATACTTTCATATATTAAGAATAAATAACAAATACTGTACCAAGTACAGTAAAAAAAATACATAAATTACATAGGGTTAATATATAAAATTAGCAATAATTGTTATCTTCAAAGGTAAGTGTTTTTATGATTGGTTTATTACTGTGCAGTATTTTTTAAGTATGCAGTTTCTGTGCTTTTATAGTAGTATTTTTGCCATCCTGGAATATTTGTCGTGTCTTCTTCAGATGTTGTTATTCACACAGAGTGGGTCCCCAGAAAGCATTCAGTTCACCTGTGACCTGATCCCAGACACATTGTCCTTACACATGCTCCTCGTCCTCCTTTTTATTATCCCCTCAGTGCAGTTTTTGAGTCTTCTTTTTTGTAGCCCCCTGCCAAATCGTTTATTTTTCTTTTATAGTCCAACAACTTCACCAACTCTTGTTTGTCTCTTTTTTTCCTTGAACTTTTTCTCTGCGTACCCTTTCCCCTTTTGGATGTGTTTGTTTTCTTTGATTGCCTGTGTCTTGCCAACCTCTGCCTTTAAGTCTTCTAACCAAGCAAACTCAATTTAACTTCACCCCAAGCTGTCCCCTGAGTGTCACTTTCGAGTCCAGATATCTGCCAAAATGTAGCTGTTTGGAGCATCAAAGATATGCAAAGATTTACAAACAAATACCAATTTCTGCATGTATTTTTGCATAAGGAAGGGATAAATTGTTCATAGAAGTTATATTTTCAAAGCAGCTTGTGTCTGGGATTGTCCTTTTGACATCGATATAAGTAAGCAATACGGCTGAAGCAGAGATTCGACTGGAACACATAAAGAAATTTTGTTTTTCTTCCAACATGGTCAATAAACCAATGCAGTTTAGAAACCAAAGCGCTCAGCACTCTGTGAGTCATTTGTATTCATCAATAAACCAGACTCCAGTGGATGCAATATTTTGGATATTATGATATATAGTGCAGCAAAGACTTCTCTTATTGCCCCTTTTAACCGGACAGTCAAGATAATAATCCTACCAGTGACCAGAGAAAGGCAGACTGGCTGGAGTTCATGCTCCCCATCAGCTTCCCACTGGCCTCTGAGTGACCACATACAAGCTGCAGGTGAAATACGGAAATGAAATTTACCACACACACACCTGCACAGAGACTCTATATGATTGAAAACCTTATGTGACATCTATTTGCAAACAATGGTTTATGTATAATTGAAACCCCTCAATGATGCTCTTCTTCATGCACAGTCACACGAATAACAGTATTTCATGCATCATATTTGTCTCTAATGCATTCATGCACCTATGCCACATGTTTGATTTGAGACCTAATATTGTAGTGAGCTCAGTTTGACCTGCAGCACCCTCTGCTTCTCTGAAAGCAGAGAGCTGATTTGGCATTAATTCAGGTATTGCACAGCTGATAGGGTGTGGTGGCCTCAGATGTGCTGCAAATATACAGTGAACGATACATTTGTAATTACAGGAAGTAAAGTGAGGAATGTGTGAAACACAAATATAAAGGCAAACTATTCATCTACTGGCCACAAGCTATTCTGGTGTCACTCTTTCCGTCAGACGTTTGAACGTTGTTGCAGCGAATAATTAAAATGCACATTTGTGAGGTCAGGGCGCTGTACAGACTCGTGAATTTTCTCTTCATCAATCTTAACAAACTCTTTTTTTTTAAAGGAAACAAATTACTGTGGCAAACTTGGAGGTGCATTATTGTCCAAAATACCATCGTAGCAGGGTAGTGGTGGGGTTTAACAGCATGTTCTCATCCTAGAGCTATAAATACTCCTGTACTGTCAGATGCCACTGGTGTCATAGAGATACCACAAGGTGTACGTTTGCATTCTTGCCTGACCTTGACAGTGTTTAAAAAAGGAGAGATAATAGTCCTGAGTTAAATGAAGTCACAAGTTTGCTTTTTGCCCTCAGCTTTGACTTTTGTAGTTTTGTTTTTTTTTGTTTTTTTGTATTTGACTGGACAATAAAAAGCAGTAACTATGCAGTGTGAATGAAAATAGGCTGGATTTATTTAGATGTCCACATGCTTACTGCTCTGAAGTATAAGGAATAAGATTTTTTGTACTCATTATTTAAAATGCAGGCTTGTTTACTTAAGTTTGAGCTGTGAGGTCATTGTGTGTGGGCTTCTGGTTCAGTTGTTTATTCTTAAATTGTCAACCATGTAGAGAAAAGGCTTATGTAACAAAAATATGAGCATTTGTTATTCTTTTTTTTTTTTTTGCAATTCTTTGAAAGAGTGCTCGCATAACCCCCAGATACACACTTTAAGTTTATGTATACATTTGTTCTAATGTTAGGAAAATGAGTAAATTTCACCATCTGTTGTTTAGGAACTGTTAAATATCTTAAATTTTGTGTAAGTAGTAATAAATGTAATATATTTTTTATGTTTTTTTTGTTTGTTTGTTTTAAACTTTTTTTAGCATATTGATTTCAGGTGGTTGTATGAAAGAAAAAAAACATGCATCTTGAGAGCACTGGTGGTTATTTTGGCTATTGATTCATCCAGTCTTTTTTTTCCATTGGGAATGTTTGGTGGGCTTGTTGTTCTTCCTCAGGTCAATACATAATTTTGCACTGACTTCTTTCACATGACAAGTTTTAAGTAGATAGGTATTACTGGGTATAAAGGTTTGGGTTTTTTGTGTTTGTTCCAACACTGAGATGCATAGTACACTTCAATGTTTCCTCCACTAGGGGGCAGCAGATCCAATGACATTTTTCTAGGCAGTGAAAGAGGGAGGGGAATCATTTCCTGCCTTTCTGACTACCTGCCTCACTGACTTTTTCATTGCTTCAGTCTGACCTTATAAATCAAATGACTGGGGTCAGTAGTGTAATTACTGACCAGCTGTCCCATCTTTTTTTTTTTTTTTTAAAAACTGTTCACTCTCCTGTAGCCTAGTCCATCCCACACAGTCCACCCAGAGTGGAATGGACAGAAAGCCAATGAAGCAGATTCAACTGGACTCAGGTGAGCAATAATGAAGAGATGGGAAGTACTGTGATCCAGAAGTAGTAGGACTTCAGCACTGCAACCCTGATGACAACTCTACTGTGCTGTCAGTAACCATTAGATCACATCAGTTTGTGTGCGTGTGCGCGCGTGAGAGAGAGAAACAGACCTGTATTACCATATTTAACCTCATACATAAAGAGTCTTTTGTAACACAACTTTGGAAAGCTTTTTGGAAAATAAACAGCTCTGTGATCGAGAGGAATAAAGATCTGGGTTTCAAAAAACAGACAGTAATTGATGTTTGTCATTGTCAAGCTGTCAGCAATGTTTTCCAAGTGTCAAGGAAGAAGAGGAGTTGAAATAAATTTGCTTGCTGCATAAAAAGAACTTTTTATTCAAATGTTTTTGTTAAGTGTGGGTGGATTCAGCAGGAGCTTGTTAAAAGAACAAGATAAGGTGCCCTCACAGAAAGGGTGATTCACAGCAGTAACACAACATCAGACACATCAGAGCAACCTGAACTAATGAAACTAAATGTATATTTACTCAAACATTTAAAAGGAGGGAAATTTGAATAAAACATGAAGAAATAGAACAATTTCACACTCGAAAACAAGATTTGAATGATTCAGTGAGATGGATGTGGTTTCTGTGATGCTGGCCATTGGTACATTAAGTCCAGTCTTCTAGCTTCTTGTCGCCAACTTGTTTTTAGGAGCCAGAAGTGGCCGTGTTTGGGGGTGAATTGTCCCTCTGAGTAGTATCTACTCAGCTCGACTTAACTCGATTTCAGTCGCTTTTGCTTACAGTTGAGTACCACCTCGATGCGTGGGGTCGTTACAGTACTAACACCTAATGGAAAACCCTTAAAACTCAGTCGAGCCAAGCCGAATAGGGGCTAGTGGTAAAGAAGCATTCCAGAAATATTAGCAGCTAATGCTAGCTACTGAAAAAGGTGCATCCATATACTTTTGGGAACATCACTCAGACTTCTGTTAAGGGCTACTAAACTTTAGTCAGCAAAACTGTAAAATAGGTTTATTATTATCATTTGTCATTCATTTGTATTATTTATTTATATTGTTTGGCATAGTCAGGAGTTCACTTTCAGTGGCTAGCAGCTACAACTGCCTGTGCCAACATCAGTTAGTCAAAAGAACCATGCCTCTTTAATTTGGCATCTCCCATCCTGTGTTTGTTTTTCAGCAATGTTTCACAGAAGCCACTTCATGAAGAGTTGAACCCATCAACCAAGGACTACCTTGTGATTGTTATGGAAATTTTATGAGCTTTTCCTCATGCAGAGCAAGTCTTTCAGTAGCAAGAGATCATATTTTTGAAATACAGATACATTTATTATGGAAATATTTGTTATCGCAGAAAAAAGAGAGCACAAGTATTACAGTAGGTTTAGGTTGTTCAGTTTTGAAGTTTATCCTTCCTCGGAGACTTTCCTTTGTATCCCATCTACGTTTATTCTACCCTCCTGATAAGGAAACACAGTGAGGCTCTGCTTTCCCATATCTCCTTACAGATAACAAGCAGCCAGTCTGTTCTTGAGGCTTCCCGAGAGGGAAAACATAAGATGCCAAACACACAATGGTCAGGTCGTCACCTCCAAAAAGGCTCAGGGCCTCCCTGAAGAAGAGAGACTTTACCAAATGGAGGGGTCCATCCCAAAAGAATCCATAACAGTGATGAATATGAGTGAAGTCTGTCTGGCCTTTCAAGGTCTTTATAATGTACTATAGAACTACTGTGTAATTCATAACTGATGGTTTATGTATGCAGAGTCTAACAGAGATTAGGACTTCATTGACCTTGAAGAGAGAATGGCAATAGACTTCCTTTAATCTGATCTCATGGGATGGTAATCAATTCTTAGTTGCCTGTCTTATATTAGTATCTGCAGGTGGGAAAGAAAGAGTGTGTATGTGTGTGTGCTTATAAGTAAACAACATGTCTTCTGAAGTGATGACATTTGACTGCATACATCCTGCATCCTTGGTGATCTGCAGGTGCATGGATGTGAGTAAGTGTGACCCGTGGATGCATGTGTGTCTGTAGGTGATGCCTTGGCTGATGACAGCCAGCGGGAGATGTAGCATCCCCTCTGAGCCTGACTCCATCAGCAAGAGAACAGACGAGTGGCGATGGAGGGCAGTGAAAATGTGAGTGCATGTGTCCACACGTCTGTATGAGAAAGAGGGAGAAAGAGTAGAAAGAGAAAGAGCACAGTAGTGTATGTCAATCTTCATTCTTCAACCATGAATGTAAATGGGAAATATAATATGTAGTTTGTTTCCAAGTGAGTTTGTCGGATTCTTTGTGGCAATGAATAAGAAGAAAACAAATGAAATGTCAAAATAAATTTTTTGTATTTGCTCTTTACAGCTACAGACACATTTTGGGATTTAGGCAATGGTTCATTTCAACTTTAGATACATAAACTAATGGGCTACAAAATGTCATGGATTGGCCAACACTCAGTCAGTATTATCCACATCATTGCTGATGATTGGTGGCTCTGTTATGACATCTATGACAGCTAAATAGGCCTCTGACAAGACTTTTCACTATTGTACCTTTTGTACTGCTGCTAGTCGAACCCAAAGATCTTGCTTTGTGCAGTCTTCCCAGTGCTTTTCAGAGTTCCTTGTGACTTTGTTTCTCTGTGACAATACACTGAGCAGTAGCTGTGTTGGGTCTGTCATCCATCTGACAGACATGGCAGATAATCAGATGGTCTAAACATGGTCTCAGTGGTGATGCACTTGGACCACATTTGGGGTTTTTTGAACATTGACATTAATAAAAAAAACTTCCTCATTAATTCAGACAGGGCTTCATCTGTTCCAGTGTGTGAAGATAGAATTTAACTGTAGCTTAAAATAAAACGTGTTCCCTCTCAAAACAACAAAATAGTGAGACTTGGAATACAAACAAAAATTGTCTGATCAAAAACATGTATTCAAAGACATTTGGCAAATGCATTCGACATGAATTTCACTTCACAAAACTTTGTCCAAAACTCAATCAAGTCTAGAATATTAAAATTAGACAATATGTCCCTTGCTTTCTTGCTAATTCTCTGTCACCTACATTCCCTGTGAGTGTTACAGTGGTTCTGGTACAAACTGGTGAACATGATGACTGGGTTTGTTTTTTTTAACCAGGGTCCAGGTGTCTGAATCTGTCTGATTCACCAGGCGCTGTGACAATAAAAGCTGGTTGAAAAACACTCGGTACTTCAGGGCTAACAATTAGCTTTACGTGGTAACACCATTCTCAGACTGTTTACAAGCATTAGTGACTGGTAAGGGAAAATCGAATCCTCTCCCCCACAGGAACCAGTGAGAATGGGCCGAGTGTCTGAGTGATTATGGACTATTGAGAATTCTGTCTGACATCAAGTAGGACAGGTTCATGGTGACATTGAAATTGGCCCAGACTGCTGACTCTTTTGGTGGAGAAACCATATTTGTGACTATGAAAACATAAACGTATTGAGCCTTGCAGGAACTAGAGGTATTTGTCTCTTTACCTTTTGGCTTCTGATCCAATAGATTCAGTTATTTTCTTAAAGTCTTATGAGCTTATTACTTTACTGAATTGCACAATAAAACATATCGGATTTAATGCAAATGTTTCACACATCAGTCTATGTGGAAATGGAACAAAATAAAACAATTTTAACGTTTCTTATATGATACTTTCATTTGTTTTCCAGTTTAGTTTCCACTGATGCTATTATTTTTTTTCCAGGGATGAGAGTCTTGAAGTAAAGAAAGGAACCAAGCGTAAGTACAAAATTCAACAGGGATGGGAAAATAAAATAAAAAACTTCACCAGACAAATTTCCTTGAAAATAAATGCAATACAATTTCTGTAAGCAGTCAGAACTAATGTCACAGTTAGCAATAATAATTATAGACACAATGGGTGAAACGAGCTGAATTTTAGTCTGCTAGAGTGGTGTCTCCTGCACACCACAAATTCTTGACACAAAGGACGGATTCTGCAAACAGAAAGCTAAAGACATCAGAACAGAACATAAGGCATCATTTAATCAATAGCACTTAGAAAAAATACTGTATTGGAGGATGGAGTGTCTCTGCTTTTGTGGTGCACGCTCGATGGAAAAAACAATTCTAAACAGTCAACAACATCAGCAACACTAACATGTGACAAAGTCAACTTACCATCATCATCATCATTATAGGCACTCATCATCATCACAGAGACTGAAACGCACCGTAGCAGCTTTAACAAATAAAGTAAAAATACCCTGAAAATGAATCATCTCAGAGGGGAAATCTCCCCTTTAACTGTGCGATACTGTAATACATCACTGGAGCAATTAAAACATCTTAATGAATGAATGTGTTAACAAGCTCTGGGTTCCATAACAAGGATGCAAACTGGCCTGAGCTTGGTTAGCTGGAATAATCAAACCAAATATTTCCCTGTGGGAGTGCTGTTTAGCTGTGCGTGCTCGTGTTCCTGCATGTTAACGGGCGTTAAGATGGGCGCCTTGTACACACAGCATCATACGCTATGACCCCACCACCTGGAACGGCAGATGGTTGGAGCTAATAAAGACACCTGACAGAAGGTCAAGAGTTTTGAGCTCTCTCCTCAGTGTGACACAGTCTGAATCTGTAAAATATTTATTACACAGCTGGCTGTGAAATGCAGAATTTCTTAAGGGAACGCTGACGAATCATTTTGATGTTGTGCTTGATATGGAGTAATTAATTTGAAAGTACTTTCTTCTAAACAAGAAGCGATACCAAGAGTTATCGTTGTGTAACCATCCTGAGGAAAAATTTAAAGGTTCATTAAATGTTGCTGGAAATATTTTGAGACAGGAGGAACATTCAGGAGACACCAAAATCTTACACAAAGCACTTGTTTCAGATGTTATCAGCCCATTGAGTTGTAGTCTTATATGCTATTTTCTTACCATCTGTTATAATTGAGAATAAACAGAATTAAACCTAACACCTTCATCATTGAATGCTAAACTCATAAAAATAGTAAAGCTAGAACCGAGTACTTGTGGGCTCTAAACCAAAATGCTTGTAATGTCACAGAAATATATAAACATTTTAACCTTGAAGCACACTGCTCATTATTACCTCTGAATAGAATAGAATAGAATAGCCTTTATTGTCATTGTACAGAGTACAACGAAATTGGAGTGCCACTCCCTTGGTGCAAGATTCAATAATAAATATAAATGTAAAATATAAAAAGTACAATAAAACAATCGCAAGTACTCAAACAATAGTATCTACGATATATACAGGATAGCAGCATTAATATAATGACACTGGATGAAGCAATAACAACCTCCTAATATATGGAAAAGGCCCCTACTGGGACAAATGATGGCTGGCAGGAAGAAAATCATGTGTATTGTGTATTACATTTCAGACATTAAGCATTAAGCATGTTGTTATGCCAGGTTGTTTTTCTCCTAAACTTAGAAAAGATGAGCCTCATAAGTCCTTGATAATTTCCAGTATAGAATTACTCCTTAGAGTAGAGACCCTACCTATACGGGGAAAATACATTTAGGAAAAAAAAAATCACATTTGTGTATAGCATCATTCCTGTCTGAACATCGGTGCATATTTGAGGCTAAATTCATTTAAAAGCATTAAGAAACCGTGAGTTTTCTGTGCCTCCTGATTGTGCTTCCTCCATGAGTGTTTGATCAGCTTGCATACTCTTCATAAGCAGACTGACTTCTCCAGATCTCCACAGTGGAAGCAGCTTTAAGAGAAAACAAACCACATCAAACAGCCTCATCCTTTCTTCATCACAATGATATGCATAAGAAGACAAAACTGCATCACTTGTCCTTTTTTGAAAAACAATAAAATGGTGGTGGGGGGGGTTATCTTTATTATCGTATAAATACATAATAATAGGATAATTCTTCTAAAAGCACTAAAGCAGAGCTTCTGTTTACGATAGGCTGATACTGTAGGTGACAGAGGTGCTTTTCTTCTTATTAGAATCAAAATTGTAGCTTGTGCATGGTGAGCACATCAATAGGAAGATGGTTTGCTGCCAGCTAGTGGCCACACACTAAAACTACACCTGGCTCCTTTCACCTTACACTTTATTATTGAAAGCCCGTGAAATACACGCAGACATGATTTTATATTCAGCTGTGTTAAAAACAGAAGACATATGTGATGTAATCTTCAGATTCAGCAGAACATGTTTGATTCTGTTAGTCTGCATAATTTTTTTTAACATTCACATAACTTGATGTTTACAAAAGTCACACAAGTTTGTCTACACACACGCGCACACACACGCACTCGAGGTCCAGCCTCGAGTCCAGCAGTCTGTCACAGATGTGCCTGAGCTGACTGGCCGAAGGCTAAAAAACATTCAGTCTCTCATCTGGTTGAGCAGGATGGCCTAAATGGGTCAGAGGCATCACAGACCTGAACACACACTGTCTCTCATACACACACAAGCAGTGGAGCTGCCATGTTTTAGTATTCATAGGTCACATTTCACATATTTCTTTTTGGAGGCCTCTTTTGGAAACATTTTTAAGTCTCATTTATCCTCATAAAGTCTGAACTAAAAAGTCGGGCTTATGAATTCTGACATATTCCAGCTAATGAAAGGCAACTCATTATGTGCTGTATTGTGGCCATTAGCATTAGCACATATTTGCAGATTTTAAATTAATGTCTGAATGAGCATGTGTTTTTCTGTGCATAACTTTCAATTATGATGTGTGCATGCTAGTGGTGCTGTGTGTGGGTTGGGGGGGGGTCTCCACGTCCCTTCAGGCCTCGGCACCGTCTGCCATCTCAATGCGGCTCCTGGCATTTCTCTCACAGGATGCAGCACAAAAACGAAGCTGCTGTTTATCAGATTTCTAGTTCTGTAATGTAAATAAAAACAAGGACGTATGTTTCCTTTTTTCCCTCAGAGATGAAATATTAGTTTTAATAATGCCATAACTTTATGACGATAGACCTTTCAACCCTGAGATTACATGCCTTTGAGGTTTTAGCAGTTATTTAAAGTAATCACTTTTAGGCAGAGTTGGTTAAGATCCATGATCTCAAATACGTCATAGGCCATTGTTTTAAATGTGAGAGGCCCGTATACTGTGTTGGTTTTGACCATAACATTGCCAAAATCTGATCATGCGGTCTCTAAGTGCTTGGTTTAACAAAGAGATAAGCAAATGACAGTTATATTCTCTCAGAATGAGGCAGATTTTGCTGTATGTGTGGTGAAATTAACATGCAAAATGTGTCAAGTGACAACAGGCTCTCCACTGGAGGTGAAGGTGAGCAATCACTGCACAGCAGTCAAATACATTGTTGCTCACCCCATAATTATTCACACGCAGTCTAAATATTTCATCTGCCTTAGATGTAGTCAGGTATGTCCAATTATTTTATTTCATTTATAGAGAAAACTTATTTTTTAAAAATTGCTTGCTTTTACTGCGTATTGCGTATTTACTGCTGGCTGTCACTGGACAAGAGGCGGGACACACCCTGGACGCCTCAGCAGTCACAGGGCCGGTCAAAAAAACTGCAGTGCACTGAGACGAGGTCTCTATTATTAATTGTTTTTGTTTTAGCAATATAGCATTATCCTATATGTTTTTTGTCTTGGTGACTGGCAAGGGTGAAGAGGACACTATTAGCATGTAACTAAAATGAATATTCTCTTTTACTGATTAAAATTATGCATTTCTTTAAGCTTGAACAAAGTCCTTCTGGAGGAAAGTCTCACCACTTGTCCACCATCTTCGTGGACATTTTGACAACCTTTAAGAGATTAAGACAGATAGACAGCTTTAATCCAGGACAGAAAACCAATCACCAGTCAGGTCTAAAAATAACTGCTTCAGTTGTTTTTGTAATTTTGCTCCTAAACATTGTAGACACCGAACCAGTTCCATGGTGATTCATGTTATGGATACATAATGTACCTTGTGAAAATGTGCAGGTGGATCGAGGACTTATGCTCCACAGATGAGCTGCTGATTGGCTCTTTAGGGGCAGAGAAAGGACAATAGTCTTTACCATTCATGTGCCAATTCGCTTATAAGATATATCAGGTTTGAACATAATTAGAAAACAGATTTTTTTTTTAATGTTTCCTATACCTCCCATAAAATTAAACAAACATTTTTGTCTTGTGCTGTTGAACAACTTACGCTCAGCAAATGATTTCAAACTGCAGGAAGTAAATAATACATGTTTCACCTGCAGAAATGGTCCTGATAGAGTCAATGCAATAAAAAATACATCAAACTGCTTCTTGCTAAACACGTATAGAAAATGTTACCCCACGTCACCGAAGTAGAATGGACATTATTACTGCTTATACTCCCGAGTCATTAAAAACCTGTGGGGACAGGGGGCAGTGTCACTTCTTATGTAACTGTAACCACGTCAGTGTGCCTCGTCCCTGCCTCCGGTCTGATCGCTGCCATATTTCACTTCAAGTGTTTGCGAGTGCTTGGACAGAGGCAGCCTGAGGCGGGTGCTGCTGTCTCTGCTGTCTCTGACAACATCTCTGCTCAGAAAAACTCCCTCTAGTTCAGATCAGTTTGCATATTATAGCTTTGACATTGGTGCCTTAAATTCAACATCCTTTTTTAACCCCCCCCCCCCCTTTTTTTTAAAATCACTGATTCTCTTTCCTTTGCCTTTCTCAACACTGCACCCATTATTATCAGTGCAGCTACAAAGTTCTTTGATAAGTTGGTCCTGTGCCATAGTGGGGATAAATTATGAAGATCCTCGCTGTTGTTTCTGCAAAGACTTTCCATGCTGTGATACAGTACATGGAAGTTGGAAGGATTAAGAAATAGAGAAAAGCCTGAGCCAAGACATAATGCCTCTTTGAAATCCTCCACACCCCCTGCAGATGACTAATTTCCCTCTTTACTTAAATCCACTCTCCTTCTGTGTCTTCCTCCCTGCTTTTCTTCCTTCATCTCCCTATCTCTGTTTCTCCCACGAAGGGTCCCTCACTTTGCCTTCCTGTCTCCTTGCATCTCACTGAGCTGTTTTAATGTTAATGCTAAATCATGTTGACATCATGTATAAGATGTTTTTGTTCTTGTGACTAAGCTGAACTTGCTGATTTCCTTCAGTCTAACCGCATGGAAATCGCTGTGCTCAGTGAACACACAGACAAGTGACGGCATCTTTAAACATCAGCACATTTAAAACAATTATCACTCAGAAAAACGTTTCTGTCAAAAACCACCTTCAACCTAAATATGCAACTTATGTTTTTTATCTATATTGTTGAATAAAAACTCACTAAAATGAAAAAAAAAATGCTCCATTCTGCCAATAAAATGATCCATTTTCAAAGGATTAACTTCTCGTCTCTCCCTTCATTTCCCCTTTCTCTTGGCAGCCAGTCTGCCGTCTGTTCTTATTGTTCTAACCGTCCTTTGCTACATCCTTTCACTCGCTCACCTCACCTTCATCCTACGTCCTCTCCTGTCCTCTGCTTCACTCATAATTTGTGTAGAGATACACAAAACAATATTGACAGCACACAGCAGCATGTATATGCTGACATGCCTTTTTCAAGGACGGCAAGGGTTCGCACACGATGCACAGATTACATATGACTCTTTCTCTTTGTCTGACATTCAAAGTCATAATCCAGGCATATGCTTCACAAGTGTGCATAATATGACAGGGAGGATAACATCAAGCAATGCTTATCCTGTAAAGGCTCATGAACAGCTAAGAAAAAACATGCAGGTTGATAAAGGTCACATTAACTGTGTTATGTAACGCAAAATAACCTGCACTTAATTTTCCATCATAGCACCTCCTGTCAGCATTTTATAATCTTAAGTAATATTCTATTCTAGTATTCTATATAATCTAAAACTGTAGGATTGCATTTTCTACTGTTTATCAGGGTCCAAGTCACAGAGTCAGCAGTCTAAGCAGAGCCACGCTGACCTCACTCTCCCCAGTCATGGCTGCCATCTCTTCAGGGGGTGTACCAAAGCTTTCCTAAGAAAGCTCAAGGTCTCCTCCCTATATGCCCAGAACACCTCACCATCCTCTGGCTGGCTCTTTTCGATGGGAGGAACAGTTGCTCTACTCTAAGTTTGAGCCAAATTGTCACCCTAACAATGAGCTCAGACATCTTTCAGAAGAACCTCCCTCTGCCAGTAGTTTCTGTGATCTTACTCTTCACATCAATTCAGTTCAATTTTATTTGTATAGCGTCAAATCCCAACTTTATATTGTTAGGTAAAGAAAGAGAAAACCACAATAATGAGATGACCCCCTTTGAGCAAGTTCTTGGTGGGAAGGAAAACCTCCCTTTACGTTGGAAGAAATCTTTGGCAGAGCCAGGTTAATGGAGGGCATACCATCTGATGCGACCAGTTGGAGGTGACGGGTCAAAAGGCACACTGTGGAAGAGAGGCAGAGATTAACTATAATGTTTTAATGCACTTTAAATGTACCAACAGTTTTTGGTCATGGCAGGAACATGGATCAAATACACTGACAGTTTCGCCTTCATCCTCAGGTCGCTCAGCACTGCCACTTGTGAGAAGTAATTTTCCATTCATGCATCCAAGTACCTTCTCCTCTAATGTAATCTCAGTTTTTCAACACTAATTTCTGGTAAAATGCATGAAAAATGATAGTCCCCTCTTGAAACAGTGAATCGGGGACATTTAACCCACATCACATCAGTAAATGTTGTTCCTTAAATGCTGTTAAGACCTTAAATGAACTCTCCTTTTTGTTTGTGCACCACTGCTCTTTGTGATTTTCACTTTGATCTTGCTATTTTTCTTTTTTTAGTGTTGTATCTTTTACTTCTGGAACAAGAATGTTCCCCCAATTTAACATTACCATCAATCACATACACCTTTGTCAAAGTTTGTAGGTGGAACTTGTGCAACTTAGAATTAACATTTATTTCACCTACAATGGGCGTAAACTTAATTAGTACTTATTATGCTAATTCTAGAGCAATTACTTAATTGTTAGAACATACTCAAACTAATAAAGATTCAGATACGCCCACTAATATGCATTGTTTATACATGTTTTGACACTGTGTTCTTATACTTTATGATTATCCATGATCTACTAGAAAGTCCAATCCTACAGTCTAAAAGTATTTAGCTAATATTATTGTGTAACAATGCTATCGCATTAAAACCATTGTGTGTGCACGTCTTCCTGCAAGCACTACACTGCAGAACTATACTGCTGTTCTTCTTATCAGCCCTCTTCTCTGCTCCTGCCAGTTCTCTTCATTTCATTGTTTTTCTGACTGCTGTTTGAAGATGCTGACCTTCCTGTTTAAGACCGTTGAAGCAGCAAAATCACTCTGTTTCTCCTTCAGTCAATCTTCCTCTGTCATCCCAGTCTCCCATCATCGTGTCTGTCTGTCCTTTAGCTTAGCCCATTTCACTTTGTTTGCCAGAGCTCATAAAGTAGAGCAGATAAGCATTTGTTGCTTTAAGAACTTTTAAGCCACATTAGTTTTGATTGCTGTTGTGATGGATTTATCTAAAGGCAGAAGTGAGACAAAAGGTATTGATTCTCCAAAAGATTCGCAGTGAGACACTTGGGGGTGCTCAAGATGTGAAAGATATATATGTTTTTTAGAAAAATTAACCCTTGACCTCTGTCACCTTTGCACACCTGGTCTGGTCTGTTTCCCTGTCTTTGCTCCTGCTTTTCTCATCTGTGTACTTATTTCCACTTTCCGTTTTATCTACAGTAGATGACTGCTTTTCTTGTTCCTTGTTCCTCCCTTTTTATTATCTGCCCCACCTTGATTGTTTTCACTTCTGCTTGAGTCTCACTTGTGTTTTGTTTGTAATGGTACATGAACTGGTCATTATATAGTGACTTTCTACTCAGTTTGTGGACTCAAAGCGAATGAGACTTGCTACTAGAGGTCTCATTCACACACACACACCTTCATACAGTTCTTGGGCAACTGGTTTCTCAGTCATGTGACACATGTACTTGTCTCTGTGAAAATAGCCTCCTCCCCTGTTCTGCCTTAAAAGTAATTTCAAATTACACCTGGTCTCACAAAGGATACTAGGAGCGATTCATCAAATCACGTTTGTTCTTGTTTCTTCCAGTCCATTCTTTAAAGAATGGACTGGAAGAAACTGATTACCTACTGATTACCTAACTTTGCCCCACTTTTGCCCCACCTGGGGCACACAGCAAACGCTTTTCTTTAAATGACTGTGTTTGCCCATGTCTAACCCAGGTGAAAAACCCAAGTGGGTCCTACGTGTGTTTCCCATTTTGAAACAAGTGAAGTGTTTCCCATGTTTGACCCAGCCAGGACCTACTATATGTTTCCACTTGGGATGGCCCATATGGGTTTAATGTGAGAAACCTAAGTGGGTCTCATATATACTAAACAATCTTGAGCCCACATAAAATATATGTCCATATTAACTTAACATAACCCACCTGGGGCCCACATAGACATGTTTTCGGGGTCTGACTTGCATTTGCCCATGTGTGACCCATTTAGTTTGACCAGGTGGGCCCCACCTGTGTCATCGATACTAAAACATATATTGATTACCTAACTTTGCCCCACCTGGGGCACACAACAACAGCCTATCCTTAAATGACTGTGTTTGCCCATGTCTATCCCAGGTGGAAAACCCAAGTGGGTCCTACATGTATTTCCCATTTTGGACCAAGTTAAGTGTTTCCCATGTTTGACCCAGCCAGGACCTACTATATGTTTCCACTTGGGATGGCCCATATGGGTTTAATGTGAAGAACCCAAGTAGGCCCCATACAAAAAGCCCAGTTTGAGCCCATGCCCACATGGTAACCATCCAGCCCGAGCAAAAACCAGGTGGGGCCGATATATACATGTTGGCTGGGTTCTGATGACCCCTTTATCCAAAATGGAGTTGCTGGGGTCTGTGCCATCTGTCATAGCATGAGAAGTAGGGTACATCTCAAACAGGTCATGAGTTCAAAGACAACAAAGACAACCACTGTCTCATATCCACACCCACAGGCAATTTAGAACTACCAATTAACCTAAAAAGCACATTTTTGGACTGTGGGAGGAAACCAGAGACTACAGAGGAAAACCACACAGGCACAGGTAGAATTTATCAACTAACACCCTGTTGTCACCATGGCCAGTTTTATATTTGCCTTAGTTCATCTCCGTCTCTTAGTTCAACCTGAGTGTTGACTAATAAACTCCGTTAAATTGCGTGTTTGTATTTTGTATTCATGTTGTGTTTTTATCCCAGTGTTTTGTTAAACATTTTCTTTTCTTTTCCTCCTTCCTGCTGTTCATTTCTCTGCTCCGACTGCTTCTCATCAGCCTCCTCTTGTCTTCGCAACACTCCTACTTTCTTTCTTTGATGATAATCTTTGTTAATCTTTTACTGATTTTGTTTCCTCCCTCCCTCTCTCTTCATCCTTTCCTCTTTCCTTTGTCTTCTTGGTTCTCTTCCAGTCTCTCATTCTTTCATCTTGCTTTCTTTCTCTCTGTTTTTCCAAACCTTTCTTCCTCACTTCCCTCATTGCTGTCTTTCTCTTTTCTTTCCCCCATCTTGGTCTTCATTCTCCTTTTTCTACTCTCCCTGCTTATTTTTCCTCCTTTTTATCCTCCCTTCCTTCTCCCCTTCCTTTCTTCATGACATCAACGCCTCCTTCACCAACTGTCAGACCTCTCTTCTTATTTAAATACTGTTTGGTAATCTCTCCATGCCTGCTTCCTTCCCTCCATCCTTCACCTCATGTTATTTTTCCTGGTGGAATTTCTCTGAAATCACTGTTGTCACAGCAACCACATAATGACTTTGAAAGTATTCAAAACAAGCTTTCACACAAGCAAAAGGTGCACGTTTCCAGCCAGCTTTACTACAGTTCTACGATTCACGATTCTTCCTACGCATACTATAAATGTAGCATTGGACACTGTGTTTACCTTTGTGATTAACCAGCTGGAGTTATGTTTAGGTTTTTTCTGATTAATGTGAATATATAGCTTTGAAATGTTCCACTTTATCTCCATGAAATTAATAGATTTGTCTGCCAGCTTTTTGTTGCTGGGCAGGTTGCAGCAACTTTTTTAAAACCTTGAATGGGCCTAAATGGCCACTAGCTGCTCCTAAAATTGGGAAAAGTATCTTGAGACTAAATCAGTCAGTGAATGTGCTGTAAAGGTCAATGACAGTAAAAGGTTACAAATATCTTTAGTATGGCAAAGTTGTCTAAATGTTTATATGTTCCAAAATGAGAAACATATAAAACAAACAATTTGTATGCCCAGTAAGGCCATTTTCTCTCTCATCAGGAGAGAAACTGTAATATAAGTAATAATGTACACAGAGTAAAATCCTGGTTTGTTTTCTTTTACCTGAGTATTCTGAAAAAGAAAAATGTATGAAAACATGCTAAAGCTACACTGCAAAGCTGGGTGGTTTAACACAAGGATGTAATTCATTTTGTTCCACTTGAATAGTCTTGAAGAGTCTTATCACCCCGGGTGCATGTTAATGCCACGTGCAGGCAGTCAAACACATGTGCCCATACAGTAAACATGAATGTAAATGCATGCACAAATGCAAATGCAGTGCACGGAGAACACTGTGCGCACTGGCTGACTACATGTATATACGGGCATGAGCACATGCCTGCTTGAGTCATTTGACATTTACTGAGCTCATACAAATATTAAACTGGAGCTATGGTCCTGTCACATCTTTGTTTTGGATGTGAAAATTTAATTATCCAGTACCACAAAATGATGTCCTACAAAATTAAGTGAAAGTGGCCCAGAAGTGTCAGTGATGACACATTCATGCTTAGATGAATAGTTAATGCTCATAATTCCTGTTAATTCCAAGGGGAGTATGAGCTATCTATGTTTTTGTTTTTTTCAGTGCTCCACACAAATAAAGTCCTGAAGGATCAGGCTTCATTGCAACAGAGGACCTCCCTCTTGTAGAGTTTCTAAGGGAGATAATCTTTAGTTAGGCCCTTCTCCTGTGGAACCAGCTCCCAGTTTGACTGACAGACACCCTCTACCCGACCTTCCGATCATGGGGCCACCACTCTACCTACTGGGCAGGGATAGCTCAGTAGGTAGAGTGGTGGCCCCATGATCGGAAGGTCGGGGGTTCGACTCCACTGAACGTCTGCCCTGAGGTACCCCTGAGCAAGGTACCGTCCCTACACACTGCTCCCCGGGCGCTGCACTGGCAGCTGCCCACTGCTTCACTGGGTGAATGGGTTAAATGCAGAGGAACTATTTCCCTATGGGGACTAACACGCACACTTTACTTTACTTTTTTTTTCTAGTGTCTACTTTTGAGGTTTCAAACTTTCCTTTGTGATTCTTACACAATCGTAAATGTTGAGATACTGTGTAAAATGTAAATATAAGTAGGTAAACCATTTACCATCAGAGAGCCAATAACAGAGGGTGTGCCTGTTTTTTTAAAAACACATTTCAAATTTAACAATCTTATTTCTGGAAATTCTAACAATTTTCCACTTTGCCTCAGTCTGTTCTAAATAGTCTGAGACACCAGCATTTCTTCTTCTTGCCTTAGAAGAAGATTGAGCTTTTATCTGTGTACATTTGTAGATGGCATGGTGAACCATGTTCACAGACAGCAGATCATGGACATCCAGTACTGATTGTTGGCTTTCTCCTTTGTGCACAAAGATTTCTCCAGATTCCTGCAATCTTTTGATTATATCATGCAACCTAATGGCGTTGCGTTAAATGGCTTTTTGTTTTCATTTAACGCTTTGGAGAGGCAAAGCATGCAGAAGTTGCAATACCAGCAGGGGGCGATAATATATTTAAAGCCAAGAATTCGCTAGTGACCACGGAGGGTATGAAGTATATTCCAGGGTCCTTCTATGCCACAAACAATCAAGCTAGGTGGCTAATATGCATTTGTATATGAATGTGTTAATAATATCTCTTTAAACACTTTCTCATGATTAGTTTCATGTTGGTTTGAAATAAAATATCTCCCTGTACTGTTACTGCAACTTCTGCATGCATGTGCATTGCACACCTTGGAGGGGCAAATCATGAACTGAACACGGAGGTCAGACGTGTCTATTACACGCTTTGCGGTGATACTGGGTTGCATTATGTGCTATACACAAGTTTTTGTAGACTGGTGAACCTCTGTCCGTCTTTACTTCTTAGAAATTCTGGCTCTCCAAGTTGTTCTTTTTATACTCATTCATGGTACTGCTTTTTTCCCAATTAGCCAAATTAGCTGTGAAATGTTCCTACAGTTATTTCTTTTTGGTCCCACTTACTTTGGCTGCCTTTTTTGCCCCTGTCCCAATTTTAAAGTGTTTGTGTTTTGTCCACTGTCCTGTGCTTTTTCCTTGTCTCTTTCTCTTCACTCCCAAACAATCCTGGCAGATGGCTGCCCTCCCCGAGTTTGTTTTGCCAGAGGTCTCCTTCCATTGAAAGGGAATTCTATCTCATCACCCTTGCCAAATGCTTGCTCATGGGGATCATCGGATAATGCGGGGTTCTCATTCTAATGTTGTTAAGCTTCCACATCACATGATGAAGCACCTTCAGCTCATTATTTCTTTAAACTGCCAATATATAAATAAAATGTAATTAAAGATTAATGAGTCGATTACATATGGGATGCAATATATGATTACTGTGGTTTTGGCCAACAGAATCAGAGAAGAGAGAAAACAGTAATAACAGATTTCAAAACTAATCAGGCAACAATCGAAAAATGAATTTTGCATTGCTGGAAGGTGTGACTAGCATACAGATCAATCTAATATATGTAATGAGCCTAACCTTGAAACTTGCTGTCCAACCAGTCAATTTTCCAAACAGCTGTCCCTTTAAATATTTGATTAGTGAGTGCAAGTTAATTCATTTTTTTTACTCTTTAATGAGATGGTAAATAAAGCAGGAAACTATCTCACCAGGGCCGATCAGCTCATATTTATCTTCCAAATAAAAAAAGCGTTTTTTATTGCAGTTCTCAAATAAACATAAAATACCCTGCAATAAAAAGGAAAGTAAAGATGAGGGAGCTTATTGTCTTCCATTACAACACAAGTGTCTGCAGTCCATTGATGCAGAAATCCTGCATTCAGTGTTATAGCGCACATGTGTCGATCTATGTACAGCTGGCTATATATAGCTCTGCTTGTGTATTGAATTTCCTTGGGAGGGAGCTAAAAATAGAATTAATGGTGAGAAAGAGGGGGTGAGATGGACCCCAAAGGAATAAGGCAAACACAGATGGATAAAAGTAGGAGGGGAAAGAGGATCCATATGGATTCTGGCTAATGTACTCGCTATGCAGCCTCTCCTTCCCTGCCAAGTTTTACCGCTGGTGCATTTCTGTTTGAATTCAGTTAAATTACTAAAGATTTTCATTTCACATGACACCTTTTCTCGATGTTCTACCACAAATGGTTTGTATACTAGCCAAACAATTCTTGCAGTGGGAGTGCTATATGCCACAGTTAATAAACCTTTAAAAAAATGGGGGCAGGGTTACATATGTGGATCACTGCCCACTTATCCCTTTAGCATCTTGGTGCCAAGGGAGTTTTCCTTCAGTTACTCCACAGTGGAGCTCTTAAAGGATGCCTCGGGCTGCAGTAGTAGATTTCCATGTCCACTGGGACATTTTTACAAGCTGTGTTAAGCAGAAGCTTGTGTGCAGTGCTGATCGAGCTGCCTGTGCTGCTGATGCACCGAAGCTTCCGTTCTGCCGGCCGAGGTAGTAAAAGCATCTGAACATCAGGCTGATTTGCATTCAGAACATGTGGTAGTCCTTGCCATAGCATAGCTTTCATATAAGGTGTTGTGTTTAGTGTTGGCTTTAAAGGATTTATATTGTTTGTTATAGATTATTTTTTAAGAAGCCGTGACTTTCTAAAACCATGGGCTACGATTTCATTGTAATCCTAGTGCTCAATTCTGCTTCATGACTCAGATCCAAGTTTTTTTGTGAAATAAATATGAAAACAAATGTTAGTTTTTACTGATGCTTTAAAGTGATGTGCACTAAGGACCACTTTTACCTATATCTGCAGAGGTCTCACAATAAAAATGATTGGGGCGGGCAAGTGATACCTTGCAAGAAATCGTGCCCATATCTGATTTAGCACTGCATATGGAAGTGACACAAATCAGAACTGAAAATATATGATTCCTTATGCTGTTTACACTATCATAGCAGACCTAGCAAACACACTAGCAAATTGGCTCTGCAGAGAACAACATGATTTTGCAAAGTGTTTTTCTGTTCTTCACACAATTTGTGGAATCCTGAAACCCTGAAGCACTCACACTGTCATGGATAACATGGATGAGGTGTTCAAACCTTGGGGATGATGATTTTTATACCCCGTCATATAAACACCTTTATCATTTTTCCAAATATGATAAAGGAAATTAAATGTGGAGATGTTGAACTTTTCTGGTGCATTAATGAATAAAAATGAGAAACTATATGCAACACATGACAAAAAGCTCTCTTGACCTCTTTGGGACTGGAGTATCAAAAAAAACCACCAGGTAGACTCATCTTAAAATGTTTTATATTTAAAATGTTTAATTTATCATGACAACAACAAGCAATAATTTAAACAAACTGCAGGCCCGAGGTCTCGATAAGTTTTATATATGTCTTGATTAAATGTTGCCAGTTTTTATCAGGAATTCTGAACTTCTGACTGCTTACAAATCATATCAATAATTAGATGAAACAATATATCTTTTTACATTTGGTAGGCAATCACTTATCATATATATACACTAACAGCTTTCTGTTGCTATTGGTTATTTTCTGTTCTGAGAGGTGT
This sequence comes from Mchenga conophoros, assembly GCF_057382185.1. Taxonomy (NCBI): domain Eukaryota; kingdom Metazoa; phylum Chordata; class Actinopteri; order Cichliformes; family Cichlidae; genus Mchenga; species Mchenga conophoros. The sequence goes on along the minus strand of NC_140546.1, from coordinate 5,640,615 downwards.
TCAGTTGCCTCGTTCATATAATATTTGAGATTTTAATGGGATTGGATCAATAATCATATTGATCGTAATTATCCACTTTAGGATTTTTTCTGAGCTGACAGCATCCTCGTCTGAACTCTGACTTTATATAAACACTCATGATCACCCTATATGTTAAAATAGACTTTTGTCCCTCAGATGGCAGATTGGTATTGACTCAGTGATATTTAGTGCTGCTTTCTTTACCTTTACAAAAGAAAGCATAATGACTGGTTATCATGAGACTACCAAACACAGGTAAAGGATAAGCTATAAAAGTCTTGAACACAACAGTTTACCTTTCACTTCATTTTCCAGATTTGCTGTTTGCTGAGCATCACAGTGAAACTGTGACACCGTCTGCACTCTGAAATTGTAAAACTGCAGCATAGCATGATGGCTGCATCTGTAGTTATTTTTTCCCTGTTCTGTGCAGCAGCGGAAGGCTGTTTGACTCGGGACCAGTTGGTCTGACTCGGGAATAACCAGTTAACTAGGCCATGCGCTCCCTCGCTATTACTATGTTTGTGATAATGAGTCATACATTACACCATAAATGGCATGAGGTTCCTTAACCCTCTGCTGTTCTTAATATCAAGAAACTGAGTTCACTTTATACTGTATTTATATGTAGCTGAATTGTCCCATAAATAAAATCAAAGTGCAGCATTTTGCAGGTAAAAAGAAAAGTACACAAATGAAAAAACCCAATCTGGTCCTTAGCAGGTGTCAAAATGAGGAAAATACATCCTCAGGTGAACTAAAAAAAGAAAGCATGACATGTTACTGTACACAGTGCATTCAGATCATAATTCTGATTGCAAAAGCTGCCAAGTAAGACAGACTAAAATACACGTAAAAATCCAAAAATGCAGAATCAGTGTGTGAAAAGCCAAGAACACCCTTACTGCTTCAATGGGAATTAAGAGGGCAAGTAGCAGCCAGATTAATCAGATGCAAATCGGCAAGTGTGAGCACCTCTATGAAAACAGAAGCTTTGAGTGTTTGCTTGTCTGAAGCATTCAGGTGTGTTTTAACACAATGGAAAGGAGGAAAGACATTGGCAATAATCTTTATGAAGCTGCCCATCAGTGTGGGATGGGTAAAGCCATCTCCAAACAATCTGAGCTCAATCATTACACAATGAGAAAGATTACAACTGCAAAACATCCAAGGTGGTTGTCAGCCTTCCCGGGAGTTGACATCCCAGCAAAGTCACCCCAAGGTCAGATTGTGCCATGCTCAGAGAAATTCCTAAGAGCTAAATCTCAGACTTTACAGGCCTCATTTAGAATATTAAATGTTAAAGTTCACAATAATAAAATTAGAAAACGACTGATCAAGTAGGGCTTATTTGGAAGGATTGCAAGGAAAAAGCCTCTTCTAAAAAGTATGTGGCCACAGTTTGCAAAGTTTCATCTTCTGGAATAATCGGTTCCTTTTCATATTGTTTTGCCTGGTTGCAGTAAAATGTGAAGTGCCGTCCCCCTTAACGTGTGTCAAATGTTGATTCGTTTTTTAACAGAGTCCCTGCTGCGCTTATCCTGTCACCCACTTACAATCATTCAGTTTTATAGTTTTAAACATATTTAATGAAGTAGAGTTTAATTCTTTTTAGGTGCTACTGTTACATGTTCAATTTTGTTTTGCATTAACATTAAACCCTTGTGAATTGACTGCATGCCTATGGCTCCATCCTACTGAAGTGGGTCACATATAGACTAATTTACTTTTTTTCTTCCCCTTCTCTCTTTTTTAACACTAAATTTTATATTGAATGCTTAGTTTTAGCTTTAATAGTTTTTTAGTCATAGTATCATCGTCATATTGTCACTTCAAGGTGGGAGTGATCCATTTTTGGCTGAACTCCTTTTCATGGTTTTATGTAATTTAGTGTTGTAAATTTGTTTGTGTATTGTGAATGTAAAAACCCAACGAGTTAAACTTTAGCCTGTGTTAGACTAAAAACTCAATAGGCATTCCACATCTAACTTTCTCAACTCAATCAACAAAGTACTTTTGGTCAAGCCAGGTAAACTGCAGTGTCGACAGCATAGTCGTGAATACAATATTGTGTTTTCTAAAAAGAAAATTAGGCATGGCTTGTAATACGAAGAAAGCAAGCTGTGAAAAAAGATTTTAGTTTGTTTTTACCCTATTGAAAAACACCAACAAATTATTAATAAAAATAAACAAACAATAATAAACAAACAAGCAAAAATAGAAACTGAAACCACTTTCCCCTGAGCTTTCACAGCTTGTCAGCCCAGGATAAGAAGTTTTGAGTTTTCCCCTGAGAATGGGACTAATGGAAGCAGACTGCTTTTCCTGTAAAGCTTGGATATTTACAGGAGATCCGTCTGAGGTGGGAATAATCAATTTTTGGCTAAACTCAGGGGGTTTTGTCTTCTTTTTGGAGTGAGTAATGTGAAATGTGTGTGTGTGTAGGGTGTTGGCTGTAAAAAGTCAGCGTGCAGTGAATAACGTTATTACCTTTGTCTTTGTAACCTACAGTAACCACACAGAGCATGGCAGAGCTGATCAAGCTCTTGTTTCACTTGAAACTGTGATGATAAATATAAATAAATAAATATATTCAGGCATACACATTTATAACAATTAGTTTTTCTCATGGTATTTGCCACTCCAGCTGGGCGTCATCAAAGAAGTCCCCATGTGCATCTAAGCTGCATTAATCTCACGGGAATTATTATTTGATCATCAAAGTAAAAGCTGTGCTGCAAACATGTATGATCAGCAAATGTGTATGATGTAAAGCTCTCCCTCTGCCCCACTGTCAACTATCAATCTCAAGGCTCAACCTTGCAACTCTAATAAAAAAATATAGAAATATAAAAAGATAATCTTGGTTCTTTGTGTTGTGTTTTTGTTTGTTTGTTTATTTATTTGTTTATTTCTTGGTTTCACGTTTTCAGTTGAATGTGGATACATTGATATCATATTGTAAAAAAAAAAAGATAAAAATTGTGACTTTTTAACCTTCATTACATTGAGATGGTCAACAAATGTTTCCCCTGAGAAAAACAGCAAATCTTACTGAGCATCATCAGTTTAGAATACTTTGACTACTGTGACAGTAGGTGAAGGTTTTGTTGTTATGCTCAGTTTACAGAATATGCATACATATCTTGGGGTACAAAGAGTGACCATCTCTGTGCGAGTGGTTCATGTTTGCAGGTGGGATGAATTCCTACACATGTATTCATGTACTTACACACATGCAGACACACAGACTTACACACACACACAGGATGAGTCATAGATCAGCACAGTCTACTGTATCAGTCTGTAGATCGCCAGGGGCTGACAGGATCACTCATCCATGAAACAGGCTATGGAGGCATAACGTGCACATACACCAACGCACAATATCACATGTAAGTTCACAGGTAGATACATGCACACTATTAGTTTTGTGACAGCGTCTTTCTCTTTGTCTCTCTAAACATTACACTGAAAGCACGCTTACAATATTAAACCAATCTGACAACATTTTTGATGATTTTTAGCAGTTTAAATCTATCAACACAGAGAATGTTAGACCTACATTCTCATCCTGTAATCCTGTGCTTTGTGTATCCTTTGATCCAAACCAACCCTTGTTTAATACAAAACAACATCTGCTATGAAATATTAGTAGTTTATACTTCTTTTATGATGCCCAGCTGTACCATCTCAACTACTCATTTAGGCCCTAATCGCATAGGCCAAATCACAAGGCTATTCTAAGACCAGTTGTGAGTGGTTGTTGTAGGTTGGTTGCTGTTGTTATGTGAAATTAGTCACAGAGCTATACACAGTGTTGTAATTTGACCCTCTTTTTGCTTTGGTTGGTAGCACATTGTTGCAGTGGCACGTAGTTTGTATGGATGATAACACCTCATCTGCAAACACTTGCCAACTACTCACTAAGTGGTAATGAAAATGAAGCACAGGAAAGGGAGAGTTTGTTCATAAGTACTTTTTCACAGTTGAAACTAATACCTTTGAAAAACCACAACTTTTACTTTGAAATGAAACATTCTCACTTCCCAGTTTGTGCTGCACTTCTCGCAGTGTCACAGCTGCTCTGTTTTGTTATCGAGTGTTTGCAGACAAGTCTTCCATGCAAAGTGCAGGTGACTGTGGCAATCTGCTAGCAACCAAAGCAATCAAAAGGAGCTTCTCATTGCAACATCCTCGGGACTAATTTCATGTAGCAACAGCAACCAATCTACAGCAACCACTCACAACCAGTGAGGGAATACTCATTTTTCCCTAGCAACCTGTGGTTGCCAGGTGGTCACAACCAAAATAATTACCTTCTTTGTGGCATAGCTCACCAAGTGACAGTCAGCGATTTCCCAAACTGATTGGAAATACACATTTTTCCCTTGACTGGTTGCAGGGACGTCACTGACTGGTCTCTAAGCCTTAGCCAGACATGCGCTGTCAGGAATCCGTCTTTTTTGTCTTTTGCAGTTTGATGAAATCATTTTAATGGAGATTTTAAAAGGAAATAATGAAAATGGATACTGTTGAGCCTTTAAATCAAAGGTCTTCTTAATATTCTGTTTAGGCTTTAACATTGCTCAAAGTAATACCAGACGATTTTGCAATTAGTGCGCTTGTAATTAACCCAGCTTTATTACCACTCTCTCCCTCCCTTTTATCCTCATCAGTCATTTTCTCGTCCTTTAGAGCACAGCAGGCAGTGCAGCAGTTATTTAGATGGTGTTTGAAAAATACCTTTTTGGAAGTGTGAAATCTAAGAGAATTTTAATTCCTTTAAATATTTGATGATGCAGTTATTATTGATTATACTGCGATTATTAATGAAATTCTCTATCGTAACCAAGCAACAACCTTTGGGGCTGAAAAATGAACCAAAAGCAGACGTGTCAAAAATTGCATTTCCTTGAATGGCCATTTGAGGGTGACAACAAAAGCGAGTCAGTGCCCATAGACGTGCATGTTAAAATCCCAAACTTCAGAGCAGAAATAAACACGGGGCAGCTTCAAGTCGGGTTTGAAAAACTGTTTTGGTCTCTTTAGCTTTTTCCCTCCTTTCTGACAATTGTATGCTGAGAAATTTCTTTAATGATTCACCCATTTAGATTATATTGGAGTTTAAACCTTTTCATTGTCAGGTATAACACCACTTTGACAGCTGGGTGGTGACACGATCAAATGTAGTCACTTCCTCCCTTTAGTTCAAGTGTTCAAGTGACTGAATTGAAAATCTTGACATTTAATTGCATTTTTAAATGTCGTTATCTGACAACTAATTTTGCCTTACTGTGAGATTAATTGCATTTACAGACCATCTATTCAATCTGTTATTGACTTTCACTACTATGCCGATGACACTGTGCAGTTGTTGAAGCAAATTGTTTTATTTGCATATTGCTTAGGACTAATAGCATGTACCTGCACATGTTAGATGGATTTTGCTAGCTGGCAACATAGGGCTTTACCCTCTCAAATATGGCCAATTAAGGGGCTAAGCTACATGGGCATTTTGAGATGTTTTGGTGCTTCATTAATTACACAATGCAAAACTGGCTGCGCTTATGAGTCATGATACAAGTGTGCTGCCAAATGATGATCTGATGCTGATTGTTTTTGTTTGTTTGTCTGTTTGTATAAAACTATCTTGTAATAGCAGCCAGCAGGCATCGGGGAATACTGGCCCCAATATTCAGGCATTTATTTCAATGTAAGTGTTCCTACTTTCATGGTTCAGCTAACTTGATGTTTTCCAAGATAATGACCTTTTTGATTTTTACTAAACTAAAACTATTCCTGAAGAGAACCATGTAGGTTCCATGTGGCATTAATCACTCATTTTCATTTGTTATTATGCAGACAAGATTAATGCAGGCCCACAGTATGTTTGGCTGTTTTGTTCATGGCCATTAATTGTTGGTGTATGTTTGAATTTCTGTTTTCAGTGTACATAATGTGTCCTCAATCCCAGCCCGCGCGCTCCTGGGCCATGCTGCCTTTTGTGCGTGTTCGCGTGAGCCTCATTCTCCCTCCAGCCTACATCACTGTAACCCCACCAACACCAACACCCTTCACACACACACACACACACACACACACACACACACACACACACACACACACACACACACACACACACACACACACACACACACACCTCCCTATACCCGAACTACAGTGAAGCCAATTCAAGCGATTCTCCGCAGTGCTGAAGAGCAGAGTGAAGTAAAGACGGAGAAGAAGGGGGAGGAGTGAGAGAGGGGGCAGCACAGAGAGGAGAAGTGGGGAGATTCGGGGAAACACGGGATAGAGAGGCAGAGCGTGTGCGTACCGAGAGCAGTGAAGAGAGAGACCGAGATAAGGGGGAACCTGCCAGTTTGGTACCCAGGCTTCCCAGTGCGCACAGATCTCGGCTGCACCGTCCGACCAGCTCTCATCTCTGCAGGGTGAGTAGCTTCAGCTTCTGCTGTCTTTTCAAACCGCGCCTTCATTTTATTCATGTATCTCTCATGTCTTTCACGCCACTCAAACCACCTCATTTTCGCATCTGTTTTAAAGCCGCTCACACTTTTTGGGCTCGCCTCAGCGACCCCCGTGTCTTTGGATGCGCTCGTCAGGACTTTAGTTTCGGCTACATGGATGACAGATCATGCTCATGCCCATGACTGTCTTGGTGAAACATTTTTATTCCGCTAAAAAAAGCCAAGGATGTTGTATAAGAGAGTGATCTTTGTGCTCACCTCAGGTTGAGGAGGGAAGATGTGTTCTGTTGACAGCTGCTGATGAGCGTGTTTGCACGGCTGATTCCTCGCCAGTTAGTGCAGGAATGTTACTGTACCGTGATTACCGTGGTGCACTTGGAAGGAGCGCGCTGTAAAATTGTACAGTCTGAATACAGTCTGGTGAAAAGCACAGTAAAGCCGCTTGGCTTCGGCGCGTGGAGGAGAGAAAAAAGGGGAGGCGGGGAAGCAAAGTGTGTGAGGTAGATGCGATCGTGTGACTGTATGTGTGCGTGTGTCAGAGAGGGAGGGGATGTGTGCACACATTTGTGTGTTTATGTGTATGTGCTCTAAAGAACTCTTGGCTGCTTCTTGGGGAACCCATCCTGTGATACTGTTCCAGCAGACTGCAGCACTTCTTATTGGGTCTCGCTCTCTCTCCTGACTTACCTGTGGATAACGTGCGTGCGCATGCCGTTGTGAAGGAAAAAGGTAAAAATGTAGAGAAAATGTTATTTGAAGTCTGCATTTTGTCTTTTACGGTTAAGCTTCTTTGCAAATATGTCCGTTTTAATGATGAGTTTTAATTTGACACGGTATCAGAATATTTTACAAACGTAAAACGGCAAATTTGTAGAAATAAGTTCATGTTAATCTCTACAACATGAATTATTCATCTTCTTGATGGTTTGGCAAAGAGTTTGTATTAGCTCTTGCAGTGTGTAGGATGCGAAGTAGCGATGGAAAATTCCATGGCTACAATTTGCAAGCGCTCAAGGCACGAAACATTTAGGATGGTGATTTTTTGGTGTTTTCAGTTACTCATTAGGTCCCACTGATAGATAGAGTTAGCAATGTGGGTGGTTCTAATGGAAACTCAAATTGGCATTAAATTGGGTGTAATTTTGGTTGATAAGCCGTAAGAGAAGTGGTCGATTTTAATTAAAACTGAGGTGACAACGTGAACTCTACAACCTGAAATCTGCATCACTCAGAATTCCAGAAAATTAATATTTCCGTGTGAGAGACATATTTTCTCTGCAGGCTGAGAGAAAGCGCAGCCAGAATTTGTGGTTTCTCCCTTAGAAGGCACAAATCAGAAAGGCTTTAATTTCTAACAGGAGGCTCTAATGGAACCAAGTTTGTCTCAGCATGTCCATCCAGCCCCAAGAACTCACTTCATGTTAGTATAATAAAAAAATAATCCGTGTAAGACTTATCACAACAGTGATAGAAAGTCCTTTTCAAAAAACAAAAAGCTAATAAAAAACTAAATGACAAACTTTCAAGTTCCATGGATAAATTATGAATTCAGTTGTTCTATAATATTAAAATGGATCTATGTAGGGCTCAAGTGCAACACTGAGAATAAAATATCTGAAAATAGGTAAACACACTTTTAGATAGAAAGATAAGAAAATTCATTCTAAAGCTGCCTGACATAAATACCAGCCTTCTCTGAGTTAGCATGTCCCTGCAGGTGTCACAGAGAGAAATAAAACAGTTTCTAAGTTAGCAACATTGTACTAGTTTAGGAGGCTGTCACAAATTTGTTTCACCAGTTCAGTATCTGACCAATTATGGAGTACGGTCACAACCACCCCCACCCTTCTGTACCTCATGTATGCTTTGGAATAGTGGACGAAGAAAATTTCTGGCACAACTTCCAAAGTACATTTCCTACTCCATATAAGAGATTGAAGTTCCAGGAACACTTGTGGATGTAATGAAATTCCCTTCTGACATACAGCCTAGAAGAATGTTTTCCTCATCTGAAGTTAAACACGGGCCAGGCTGTACTTTCATTCTGTACTATTTTGTCCAAGAAGATGGTGCAGTTGGATAAATGTCATCTTTATGTTGTGTGTCTTTTACTTCACAAGTCAGAACTGGGAATGACGTCATTCCCATGTTCACTGTACTGCAGTAGTATTAGCCAGAGAAGCAAGGAAACACATGTTTTATGCTCCCTAGCAGATAGAACCATTCATACAACACTAACAATACAACACAATACCTGTCTTTTTGTTATTGTTTCCACAGTTTAAAACACCACTGATGCACATTCACAGATAGAGCATGGTCAGTGGTCTGTGTGCAGTGAATCACAAGCACACAAACACAGTAGTACAGATCACAAATGTTACAGTTTTACTACCATTTGCGTCCACTGCTGCCATCGTGGATGACAAAGTTGGGATTGGTGGGGCTTTGCTGATTTTCCAAGTGAGAAGTTCGACTTTAGGTGCAACTTCCCACTTCAGTCTGAACACAGCAATTTTTAACCTTGCAGAAGAACACATTTTCATATACAAAGCCTTTTATAGAACTGGGACTATCACTAGAAAGAAACAATTAAAAAGATGTTGGCCCATGTGAGGGAAAAGTTTATCTAAAAATGTTAAGGGGTAAAAAAAAATGTTTATTTTTTTTAAAGTATGCATTCAACAAAAATCTGAAACAGAAACACAAAAACATCAACAGTGCTGCATAATAATGATGGTTTCTGTGCGCGCCTCACTGTCACATTGTTATAAAGTATACACAAAACAAGGTTAGCCCTAATGGTTAGCATTATTTTGTTCTGTTCACTACATTCAGGTAGCAGGTGGTATCTGGAAAACACATTTAAAACAACAATTAAGTTGATTACATAAATGGAGATCAAAGGCCATAAAATATGTTTAAAATGTTCACATCATCTAAAAGTAGTTGGTGTCATTCCCCAAGAATCAAATATCAAATGGTTCCTAGATTACTGTAACAAACCACCGAGCAAGCTAGCAAGGAGAAACACAGCTGCCAGTTCTCCCGATTCAAACCAAACCTGGTCCTGTACAGCAGACAAGGTGGTCAGGTATAACAGACAACTGTTAACTTCTCTACACATGTTTATAGACCTGTGGTTGTATGAGACATGAGGTATCATTATCTTCAGTAGGCGTGCTGTTCTCTGAGGTGAGGCGAAATGAATCATACTCTAACTTCAGTTGTTTAAACAGCTGATTGATGGTATGAGTCACTGACAATGGCAGGGTCAGTGCTTCATCTTCCACTGGGGTTACTCAAGGTACTGTAAAGTGCTTCACACAGCACTGCTGTCATTGAAAAGCCCACAACTTAAACTACAAGATGAAGTTTATATTGCACCTGCAATGTTAGTAAAATTAAATTAGAATGATGTAATTGCAAACCAGTGTGGTTACTGCTGCTACTTAAATGAAAAGTCCATTTTAATCTAAGGAGTAGACAGTGACTGTAGTTGGGTATTAACCGGTTATAATGTTAATAATGACATAACACTTTTATCTTATTAATATGACATTGTTAAATGTTCTTTCAAGATCGACAATAACAAAACTTAGTTAAAAAAATATTGTAACACAGGGCTTAAAATAGGATTGAAAGCTACACAGTAAAACCAACATCATATGACATGAGAATATACTTCTGAATTCTTTAAGATGACTATAGAAGCACTACAACAACTAAAACAGGACAGATAGAAAGCTGCCTCATAATTGATGATTTTCTGAGGCGATATTTTGCAGTATCCAGCACCAAGAGTGAGTCATTGAACTCTTGGAATCGTACAGTAACAGCAAACTGATATGAAATTGAGTTGATCCTTGAAGGCACTGCTCTGTCTGCAAATTTAAGAAAATTTGTCTTTTTGCAACTAGGCTGCGCTGATAGTTACTAATGGATGAAGAAGAAATTAATGAATTAAGAATGAAAAAAAAAAAGAAATTATGCTACGTTTTAGGAAGGTGGTGTGAGGTGGTTGGTTTGGTGTCAGACATTGGAGAACCCACCTCTTACCATTTTCAATCATTTGTCTGTTGTTTCTTAACTACAAATTTAAACTTAAACAAGAGTCAGCATGTCAGTTTGTAAAGACTGTGAAAAACATTTCCAGTGTGAACATGCGATAACAAAACGGAAACATGCAGCGGAAGTAGATCGCCCATTTTGCTGTTAGTTTGAAGGAGTGGCTGAAATTAGGTTAAAGATATACCAGAGGTGGGACAAAAAGCAAAAGTGTTTCCAAACCCTTTATTTAGCATGTGTATATATAAAAGGAAGAAGGCTAGCATTACCATGACATTATACGAATTAACACAGTTGTGCTTGTGATAGCTGTGCTGCTAACATTAGCACTACCATCAGTGACAAATATGGACACTTCTTTCAAACTAACCCAGTTTCAGCGCACGTGTAGATGAAGGATATCAACTCACACAGTGCCGTGTTTCTGTTCCAGCTGAGCACTTAAATATTAAACCACCAGGCCCTTAAGCTGCAGCACAGTATTGTACTGAGATACAAGATTTACTTATATAATGATTCGATGTGGCATCTCTAATCTGAGGGAAGCAAGCCAAAATAAAAGCCCCATCCCATCAAAAAGGCCACTAGCAAAACAAAGGCTCAGGGAAAGTAATATGGACCTGTATAATACTCAGTATTCTCCTTCAGGGTGTCTTTTTGATTTCTCTCTAACTGCTTCAGGATCTTGTCCTCTATTCTCTGGTAATCCTGCAAATGTCCATAAGGGATCACTTCCATAATATTATTAATACATAATATTGTAGGAAACAAGAAGTACACAAGAATGCTTGGTAGAAAAGCTCACACCCTCCACATCTTATTATACTTATAGCCAAGCATTCTGAGTGGGTGAGCTTATGGGATTGGCAATAGCAGTCCCAATCGCCTATAATTCTATAGTTCTAAATGCATGAGATGAAGGGCTTTCCAGTGTTTTAAATCTGACTAAACCAAGACTAGCTATAAATTGCTAGCTTTGCACCCATCAGCAGTGTTGCATTTTCAGTGTTTGAATCATGCAAGGTCAGTTCGTCTTCAGGCCAGTCACAGCTCAGTGTGAGCTCAAACCCAAATTATACGAAATTCACACTGAAGGTGAATGAAACTGTGTGTGACTGGACATGGAGAGATTCTTTTCAGGGTTTTGTGAATGCTGCTCTGCACAGACATGCACTGCAGGATGTGTCACACTTAACGCTGTCTGCCTGCCAGCCCTGGTGCATGCATGTGTGTGACATAGTATTTGTGTATGCGTCCGTGTGCATGCGCATGTGTATGTGTGTGGACTTTCCTCAGTTTTTGGGCCAAGGTCTTTCCCTCTAAGCTCTCATTCATTTTTCTTCTTCCTCCTCTTTTATTATTTCACTGCATGTCTGCTTTTCCCTACCTGTCTTTAGCACAGTAGCAGGCAGTCTCTCATAGGCTCCTTCTACTGTGTGTGTGTTTACCTGCTGCATGAGCTAATTATCTTTATCAGTCCAGAAGTCATTCTACGACCTATAGGATGACATTTGTTTCCCAAAGCTTTCTTTTTACAAGTACCGCTTTCTTTCTCAGCTAAATTCCATGAAAAGTCTTAAAGGATTGTGATGCTATTTTTCTACGTTGTTTTCCTCCTTTACCCTCCTTCCACATTCCCTCTCCTTTTTTCTCCCTTTCTTTTTCCCACTCTTTCCTGATGTAACTGCTTTCAGAATTAATTTCCTCCTTTTCACCCTGATCTTCTTCTCCATAATCCTTTTGACCAGTTCTTCTGTGTCATAGCACACAGTCCAACCTCTTCCTTTGCTTCTTTATTCCGTTTATAACTAAATCTGGAGTTCTTTCATGCAGTAGATGCATCTGACCTTCTAGCCCTTATATTTTCTTCTTCCTCTTCTTCCCTCTTTTCCCTCTCTTCCTCTTTATGAGGTCTTTCATTCTTTCCATCTTTAAATATCTGTCTCTTCCCCTGTCAGTTGGCATGAGGCTCTCAGTGCTGACAGAGAGACATATTGCCTTCTCAACAGAAAACAACCCTCCACCCCACCCCCAGCATTAGCTAACTAACCTGGGAACGCCATCTGCGGAGCCCTGCCCGGCACCATGGGACACGTGGACGTTTCGTGGTGCTCAGCAGTTGCTTTGCCTTGCTCCACACTGACCTATCGCTGCTGCAGAGTCTTTTATCTGTTTCTTGTTTAATTATTTGCCAGTTCCAGATTTTAGGGCCAATATTTCAGTCCTCTCAGGGTTTTCTGAACTAGAAGTTTCCTAGAAGTCATAGCAAATGACGGATACGTTAAATTTGATGTGGGTGAAAAAAAGCAGTCGTGATGTCCAGATTCAGTACTACATAACAGTGAGTCACCAAAAGATTATTATAAAACAAAACACTAATTTAATTAACTTGTTTAATTACTTATATAGTATTACAGTATAACTTTCATCTGAGGATGTGATGATCTACTTGATTGTTTTAAAGCTTTCTTTGCTCCATGCGCTTTTAAAGTCTAGTTTAAATTTCTGCTTCCAGCATTTATGATTTTATTTTGTAATCCTATCCTGTTTTACACTTTAGTAAGTTCTGCTGTATTTGGTTTTCCATCAGTATTCAGGCACCAGAGCTCAGTCAGCTCAGGAATCTTCTATCGTTTATCCACTTTTTTCCTTTTGTCCCCTACATGATTTTTTGTTAACACTGAATTGAGATTTGGGTAGTCAGGTCTTCCCAACAGCCGGAGGGAAACAGATTGCAGTGTGAAAAACTTCCAACAGAGTAAAAAAAATCCAGAATGAAGCATTTATAAACTTGTGAACTGAAACAGTGAGCATTTTATGAGAACAAATGGTGACAGTGGCAACAAGATATGAGGTGCTATCAACAGGAAAAACAGGAAAACTGCGGCATCCCGACACGCAGCGTGGATACATGTGCAGCGAGAGTTTTGTCACTAACATTTGAAACATTTAAATGGCAGTTTTAATGCTATATTGCTGTAAACTAAACTAAATTATTTTGACACAGTTTAAACTACATGAAAGGGGCTTAGCCAAAAACTGCAGCATTATAACACCAATAACATTAAAGTTCACTATAAAATGGATTATTTCAATTATGTTGTGGACTTTTTTAGCAAGTAGCATTTTCTCTTCTTTTTCTTCACCTTTGTTCTACCACTTGAAAGCTGGAACAAATTATGACCTATGAGCCTGTCATCCTACATCCAGATCTTCTCCTCACTGATATGTTGCATCTTGGTAAATTTAAATCCCTTATTTGCCTTTTTTTTATTAACAGCTGCAATGCCATTCTCCTGATTTGACCACGAAAATCATTTTAGCATAAGCTGCTATGAAAATGAAAGTTAAATAAACCCCCTGAACATTTGCTTTCAAATTGTAAAGAATCCCTTTCTCAGTGAAACCCAGTGTCTTTACAGTTGAGATTAATCCCTAATTATCTTCAAAATTAAATGTTTTTATCAAATTCAGCTCAGTCCAGCTTGTCATTGTGTCACACAGTACTACAATCATAACTTTGTTCATTTAGTAATAAGCACAATTACCAACACAAATGCAACATCATAATCACCTTAAAGAGGTTTTATAGTAGATAAAAACCATCTCTTGACTGTACTGTACAATGGTCTTCTTATTAAGTAAATGGCCTATTTCCAGAAATTAATTCAAATATTCAAAGCTCCTGATTAAGAGGAACTTATTATCACTCATACACTGACAACCCTGTTTTAATGCCTTAATTAGTAAGGGACACTAATTCATTAAGATGGACTTCATTGGGGATACTTCTGAGCCTCCAATAAAATTGGAATTAGTAATAAATTCAAATTAATATATTAATTGTCATAAGGAATATCGGAGACATTTGCTTGGTAACGAAGACGATTTCACATTTTGGGATGTGCATATTTAACATTTTGTACTGAAGGACCACAGGTGATGGGCTAACAATGTTTCAGGTTCATGACTGTGATAATTCACTGTACCTAAGTTATAGAACAGGAGTCCCCAATCCTAGGTTTTAGATCTCACCCTGGGTCAACACACCTGAATCAAATGATTGGTTCATTACCAGGCCTCTGGAGAACTTCAAGACACGTTGAGAAGGTAATGCATCCATTTAAATCAGCTGTGATGGATCAAGGACACATCTAAAATCTGCAGGGACACCGGCCCTTGTGGACAGGGATTAGGGACCCCTGTTATAGACTCTTGAGCTTAATCACAACAAGATTTTGGCTTCTGGGGATAAAGATTTACAGGAAATGGCTATATAATGGATTGGACTAGAAACTATGGTGAAGAGGGGTCTTAGTTAGTACTATTTTATAATTTATGGGGGAAAATATTGACTTTAGCCGAAAAGAAATGTTTTAAGAACACCATGATACCCTCTTCCTTTCTTCTGGGTAAGTCAGCGTTCGGTCAGTATTGCAGTCCTTGTCAGGTCAAGGTAGTGTTTGAAGAAACAACTACTGAGTCAGCATTTAAGAGAAGACGAGTGTAAACATTTCAGTTCAGTACATATGATAGTGCTTTTGTCAAAACACACCTAAGCAACATAAACAAAAAGTTGAGGAAGTGTAATTTGTCAAAAGAGTGGAAAATCAGAGACGTAGAGTGTAATGTAGAGATTTTCAGCACGGCAGCAGTGGACAGCTCCTCAAAATGCTCCACTGCTGGAATCTCCAGAAAATGTTCTATTAAATGTTCACGATTCTACAGCAGGAAATCACTGAAAGAGCAAAAACAATACCCCCAAATTATTAATTATGGTTCAAAAATGATCATTATAGGCTGAATTTAAAGTGTCCTTATTTGATTCTCTGCATTCCAATTAGAGAAAAAGTGGACTCAGGACTAGTTTTGGTATTAAAATTAGAATAAAATTGCATTATTTATGCCTCAAAAAGCCTCAGATGTAGGTTAAATGATTGACAGGCATAACATAACTTTTTGTTTCTTTTTAAATACATTATCATCGTTTACATTTGAGAAATACAAACCAAAAATGCTTTGAAATAAATCCTGTTAAAAAAAATCCACTTTCTTTTTTAACATTTCTTTTACATCTGTGCTCAGTCCTTTTCTAACCACTTCATTAATCCACGTTACCTGTATCCTCCTCCTTTTCTCCCATTAAACATTTTCCCTCTTGATTAAACTTTTCCTCTTCTTTCTGTCTCTCCTTCCTTCCTTTATAACTTTCCACCTCTTTAGAAAGTCGCTTCCCATTACACTCCTTTTAATTGCTGCCTTTCTTTACCTCACCTCCTATTTTCTTCTCATTCCCTTCTTAACCATCTATGTCCCATCTGTCCTTTCTTCCCCTTCCCCTTTTCTCCTCCACCCTCTCCAACCCTTATTATGTTCCCTTATAATCATTTCCCCTTTTTTCCACCCACTTTTCTCTTCCCACTTTCCCTTCAGTGCTTCCTTCCCACATCATTACTTTAGGCTGTTTGTTTCTTAGCACCTCTTCTCTATTCATCTGTAATTCATTACATCGCCTCTGCTCCTGGATTGTCCCTGCACACACATAGTTAGCAGCATGGTGCAACCTGGGAATTGTGGTTGTATTCTCAAGGCTTAAACTACAAAGAGAACCTCATCCCAGCCCATTTGTTGTCTGCTATCTCAGCAAACACAGGCCTGGTAGTAGTGTGTGTGTGTGTGTGTGTGTGTGTGTGTGTGTGTGTGTGTGTGTGTGTGTGAGAGTGTGAGTGTGTGTGTGTGTGTGTGTGTGTGTGTGTGTGTGTGTGAGGGAGAGAGAGAGAGAGAGTAAAACTCTCAGAAACATTTATGCACTGACCCAGCAGATCTTGTCCTCCAAACCCACATTTCTTCAAGCTTCTGCCTCTCTAGTGTTTTAAAGCTAGCTCATGACCAGAATCAGAATCAAACCATTTTATTAATCCCACAAGGCAATGCTTTCTAAAGATGCTCAATTCCATTACAAATATGAACAACTGAATATATGAAGATGAAAAAAAATGTCAACTCAGTCCAAGAAGCAATATACTAAAATATGAATTCCATATAAAGTTCAAACAATGGTTTAAAAACTGCAATTCCATAATTGGCCACTAAAGGCTGACTGTAAAAGAAGTCAGTACCCTGTTATAAGTGTTATACTCTGGTACTGCCTTTCATTAACAGCAGCTGT
This sequence comes from Mchenga conophoros, assembly GCF_057382185.1. NCBI lineage: Eukaryota > Metazoa > Chordata > Actinopteri > Cichliformes > Cichlidae > Mchenga > Mchenga conophoros. Next base: position 5,623,869 of record NC_140546.1, on the reverse strand, counting down.
ACCAGTAATAAACCTTATTTAAAGTTCATCTGTTTACATTTCAGGGTTTAAATTTTGCATTAGTATGGATGCGACCACTTTAACTGCACAGTGGATGCTGACACAGGAGGCTGCCACACATACTTTACATAAAAGATGGATGCACATTCAAGCTTTAAAAGTGAAAGCATTGAGGAAGTGTCTTAAACCAGATTTGTGTTATTATTATTTTTAATCACCATCATGGAACAACTTCTATAAATGCAATAAGCCAGACTCTTATGTAAAACTAAGGACAAAGAAAAGTTGTCTCACTTTAGCACCTCAGTAAACACGCTATGGTCTCAATCGTGAGATTCAATTGTTTTTAAAATAACATTTTTTAAGACTCGAACAGGACAATAAAGCACAGCTTTCTTCAGACTGCTTTGTGATTGACGAGTTGTTGTTGTATTAGCTGTTGTATTAGCTCGCAGTGTCTCTGATTGAATCTGATTCCATTGCACTGTTCAAATCACGATTAAAAACCCACTTATTCAATCTTGCCTTTCCCTCAAGTTAATATTTCTTTTATGATTTTATATCATGCACTTTTATGCTCATTTAAATTCTTGTTTGCTCTGTACCTGTTGCTTTCCGATGTATTAGTGACAGTTATCTTCTTGCATATTTAGTACTTGCTTTGGTCCTATTTCTATTATCCTCCTCCTATACTCTATCTTACTTGTTAAGCACCTTGGCATACCCTTGGTTTTTAAGTGTGCTTTATAAATAAAGTTTATTATTATTATTATTATTATTATTACTCTCAGTATCTCAGTGAGATCTACTCACTGCTCACTACATCTGCTGTTCCCTCGGTCGTGACTCTGAGTTTTATAACTTCACTTTGGGTTTCAGCTTGTTTACTTTCTGTTTTGTGACTCTTTATGGATTTAGTATATTCTGAGTTTCTTTTCTTGTTGTTTTGTTATATTTGACTTAAAGGTTGTTTCCTGTTAGTTCCCTCTTGTGTTCCCCGGTGTCCTAGTGTCATCAGCATGTGCTCTTTGTTTTTCCACGTTCCCCTGTCTAGTCCTTGTGTTCTCCCCTATGTCAAATTAACCCTTGTTCCCCATTCAGGTCTGTCTTCCTGTTTTTGTTTTTGTGGTTACTGTTATTTTCCTTGGCTTGTGTTGTGTTTACTTCCCTTTCCTCTATAGTTTCCAACCATGCGTTTCACCTTTAATTATCTCATGTGTATTTATCATCTGTGTTTCCCTCTGTTCTTTGGCATGTCCAGATGGTAGTGTCTTTCTTTGGTCTGTATTCCCACTGTTTTTACTTTGAATCAAGTTCCTGCTCTGCAAATGTTTCAGTTTTTGTTTGCTTTTGGACTACCAACAAAAAGGTTGTGTTTTTGTCTTTGAGACCTGTCACCTGCATTGAGCCCCTGATCCTGCTTGTCACACTGCCAAATCTGGTTTCAGAAGAGCAAGGTGAAAATGTCCAAAAGTGTCAATGTGGATATGTCTATATTTTAGATAGTCTGTAAGTTGCTACTCTTCTTCTCAGTAGGGATTGTAGTACTTAACAAATACAAAATAACCCGACTCACTACAAAAGTTAATTGTAGCTTACTAACAGCTGATCTGAGAAGCTTGTGGTTTAGTTCTGTAGTGAGATCAAATTTAGCATTTTTTAGTTAATCAGCGATAATTAACAGGCATCTGTCTCCATGTGGCACACCCATATAGTCTAACCAATCTCATTAGCATTAGCTGATAACTTAGCATTTCATTTCTTAAACCAAATATGATGATGTCTAAATCAGAGAACATACAACTAAAGATGAGGTTTCAGAACCACAAACTAGTGGGTCATGTGACTGCTTTACAGTCTTTGAAAATTTACCACAAACTTCTAACATAAGTCAGTGCTGACAAACTAATTCCTCCAAATAAAGAAAAACAGTTTAGAGCACAGGTGTCGAACAGGAGGCCTCGAGGGCCGGTGTCCTGCAGGTTTTAGATGTGTCCTTGATCCATCACAGCTGATTTAAATGGCTAAATGACCTCCTCAACATGTCTCGAAGTTCTCCAGAGGCCTGGTAATGAACTAATCATTTGATTCAGGTGTGCTGACCCAGGGTGTTATCTAAAGCCTCGAGGCCTGGTCTTCGACACCCCTGGTTTAGAGTGAAACAATTAAATGCCCAAAGAAGGCAAATAAATAAATTAAATTAAATTAAAAAAAAACATGACAACTTCTTCATGTTTTTTTGCCTTTCAGTACAAACATTTCAGACACGTAGGTTAGTTAGGACAACTATCTACTCTGTAGTGCAATGCCACCAGTCTGAAAGTCATCAACAGAGAGTGAAAAAGGCTGAATGAAGTAATCTAAAAGCCCACAGAGTGAGACAGTTATCTGAGTCCCGCAGGTACTCGACTGTGTCTCTTCTGGTCTAAGTGGTGGATGGATTTTTGTGTTTTGAGTCAGCAGCACTGAGCGCCTGATTGCCTCTCGTGTTGAGTCTGACATTTGCAGCACTAAGACTGATGCTTATTTACTTGAGCACCAATCACTTTTGTCTTTTTCAGAGGATGTGACTTTGGGAGGCAGTGACGTCTCTGAAAGTGTCCGTGACGTCTTACTCGACTGTGCAGAAAGGGCAAAGTCACTGTCCTCGCTTTGCTTTTCCTTTTTATAACAAGTCAAGGTATAACTCTGACTGTGCATGTGACTGCAGATTTTGTATGTTTGGAGTCATGTATTTATACTGAGTCCTTCTTCAAAATGTATGTGTTGCCTGAAAAATTAATGCAGGTTATACTCTCTACACTTTGTTCAAATTTTAAAAAGACATAACCTTTTCATAAGCTTAGCTATTTGAGATCTTTGGTCCTTGGCTCAGTTCTTAAAGCTAAAGCTAAACTAGTTTTTATTAAAGTCAGGCATTGATACTCCCCAGAAATTCTGCTTCTGTGCACATCCTCATGTCTCCTGTTCGTTTGCAATCTCCTACACGTGTGCACTTGCACGTACACCATCATATACTTAGTGCCATCATCTTCGCAGGAGGTTTCTGTTGATGGATGTTTTACCATATCAAATATTTGTAATGGGTGAGTTATGCTTGGGTGAGCGACTCTTCTCTGACACTGCTGAATGTGCTCTGCACCGTCTTACTTGAGCGATGATGTCACGCCTCACTCTTCCTCTTGCTTCCTTTCGCTTCAATTCTGATCTTGTCTCCTGACTTAATTTTGTTCTTGGCTGGTCTCTTATCGGCTTCTCTCTCTTAAGCCTCACCTCATAAACAGCATCGTAAAAGTCAGTGTACCTCCTTTAACGCCCTGTTTTCACTGTTATTTATTAATAGTAATGCATGAAAACCATTCAATGTAACCATAAATATCCTCTTCAAAAAGAGCAATGTCTGCCTTTTATATGAAATTAAAATGTTTTTGAAAATGGAGACGACTTTTGTTGTGAGACCTACAGCAGTAAAGCTGCTGCGTTTCTGCAGACTCTTCACACTGAGTTCACGGAGTTCAGCAGGTTGACTTGTGTTCTCTGTTTGATGGTAAAATCTAAAATTAATTGAATAACTTTGTCATTGTTATCTTTTTTTTAAAAGCCCCATCACACTTTTAAAAGATTGGTCCAAAAATAATGCAGATACTTTTCAAAGTAAAAGGCTTAATTTCGGCGATACACTATTATGTGTTGCTTCAGAGAACATGTTCACAAGTTTTGTTGTTTGAAACTTGTGAACATGTTTAAAGAAAGGTACAAAATAACATGTGACTGAACTTACATGATATGTGGAGACAGGAAACATTTCTAAATTTGTCTTATGTCATTTCTAAACAGCATTATAAAGACCAGCTGCAAAATGTGTCTTTAGATATCATGGAAAGTTGACAGAGATGGCAAATCCTGTTAAACTTCCCTTATATACGTATATGATGCTATATGTATAATGTACATATATCTATATGTATGTAATGTAAATATGTCTACCTTCTGTGTCCACTGACCCCTTCACACAGTGAACAAGGGAACACAGTGAGGTTGTGCCCTTCCTCAAACTAGCAGTTGTCTTGACTTGAACCCTCAACAAAGGAAAACAGAAGTTCCACTGAGCCCGACGCTTTTAGGCCTCCACAAAATACAGAGACCTTACCTTTGTTCCACTCCCCCACCATATTACAGGGACCTACTCAAAGTAAATCCTTCACAAAAATCTTTCACTTTGCCTTGTGAAGCGTTTTTGTGTTAGACCTGTCTTATATACATGATGCTATTTGTGTAATATATGATGTCATTGTTAGTTTGAGGAAGTGCAGAGCCCCACTGTGTTCCCTTGTTCACTGTGTGCAGGGGTTTGTAGACAGAAAGGAGAATACTGAAAATGTTCTGTGGAAAGATAAACATCAGAAGTGGATGATCATACCTGCTCTAACAGGTGTGCTCGTCTCTCTTCTCCTTCATATCACGTATTTCCATAATAAATGTCTCCTGAGAGATTATTTCATCTCCTGGATGACTGCTTCTCATTTTCTCTACATGAGGAAAAAACTGGTTTTACAAGATTTCCAAAACACAAAGACAAGAAGGAAAAAATAGGTGATTCTAATATTGATCTTATCATAAATCAGTGCTTTTTACATGTGTTGTCACTGAGGATCAGGAGCTCAAACTGTGCATACATGTGTATTTTGTAGCTGATGCCATTTTGTTTATCATGAGTAAAGACCATGGCAATTATCGAACTGCATTAACATGATTCAGCCTCAGCTTTAATTAATGGTTCCCACTGTACACTGCTGAAGGTGAACTGGACTGCAGGTGGCCTGCCAATTAGTATAAATTTATGCATGCTCGTAGCAGAGACAGTTGCATTATTTCTCTAATTTATGTCCGTGTAAAAGTAGCTCACAGCTGAAAATTGAAAGCCGGTTTTCGAGCATGTTCGCTGCCTCAGTCCTCAGCATGTTGAATGTGACCTCCATTTTGACTGGATGTATGAAGCCCTGTCGTGTTTGTGTGTACATGAGACCAGGATGTTTTTCAGCTTGTCAACAGTTGAAGTGATACATGGCAGAGGCAGCGTTTCTGCCACCTAGTGAGTGCCAACCTGCAATGCATGCGCATGCAATGCAGGAACCTGACACACCGAACACGAGAAGAAGCTGATCAGCCAGTCACAGTGTGAGCTTTGCCAAAATCATTTTGGCTACTTACTGATCCTCAGCAGCATCCAGAAGACTGAAAAACAAAACAAAACTGTGACCAGACCACAATTTTAACTATTAGTGAAAATTATTTATTATTTACCAAAGCTTTGCAGCGTCCATATTTTTTCTTTTATTTGTTAATGTTCTTTTCCATTCTTAACTGTGTATATATGCAATGAATTAACTTTGAGATATTCTGATTATTGAATGAATTAACTTTGAAGAGAACAAATTTTTGACACAGCCTTTCGTTCTCAAACAAACAGGACCTCAGTTACTGTAGGATCAAAGTCATCACTGTTCTCCCTCTCACTCGTCAAATGATATGTTTTGTTTCTCCCTTGCAGGAGATGACTTGTTAACACCTCAATAAACTTTTCTTCATTTGCTTTCTGTCATTTTTTGCTGAACTCAAAATATTTCTGAGCATAATTTGTCACATTGTTGTCTTTCCTTAACTTTTTTTCCTTTCTTGTTTTCAATTTTCAGGTCCGCTTTTCAATCTTTGCAAATTTTACAGTCTTTAAAGCATGCTACCTCCATACATACACACACACACACATATATATATATATGTGTGTGTATATATATATGTGTATATATATATATGTATATATATTACAAAATCATCTTAAATATCTTAAAATTTCAGGATTGGTATACACATTGCTATTTTACTTCAACAATGTGTCTTCTTTCAGAGGGACGGACAGAAAATATCCAAAATGTACATATGTACATATAAGTGTTGGACATTTATAATAAGACAGCAATTTCTGATTTATGGAGACATACAAAAAGACATTATAGCTCTTAAAATATTTGACTTTAATATGAATTTAAAAAAGAATGTTAAACACTGGATAAAGAGGCTCAAAATTTCAAGGTCTAGTTTTGAAAATGAGGGATTTTATCACATATTTAGAGAGAAGGTGTGCATTTGTGTATTTAAGGATCCAGCTTCATAAAATGAAAAATTTGCTGAATTGCTGCTTGATATAAGCAGTTAACCTGAATGTTATACTGCCTTTCAACAAGAAAGTGGTTTATTTTTTCTTAGGTTGTCCATGCACATATTTCATAGCTGAGGTCAGTGAAACTCAAGACAGGTTGTGTCATCTCTTCTTTTCCACATTTTTTTAACTGACACCACAGAAATCAATAGATAATGCTGTACTGTGTCAGGGCCACCACCAAGGGGGTGTCCACACCCCCAGATTTCCTGCCCCCCAGCAAGACTGTTCTTTTTGGTAATACTATTTATAAACGTGAGCACAAGAGAGAGGAAAACACCCTACAATGAGTTGAAACATTAATTCTAATTTTTTTGTGCCGCCCCACTATTTGTAGGCCCTCCCGCCCCCGATCTGTGGTATAGCTCTTTTTTTCCCCTCATTGATTAATTTGTTTAATCCAGCAAATTAATTCACTGTTTTCTCCTCCTTGTCTTCCTGCATGCTGATCCCTGCTGTATTTATCACAAGCAACACTGATCACCGTGATTTTATCTCCTTTCTCCTCAGATGAGTTCATTCAGTACGAGGGCGCTGACACTTCTCTCGTCGGTTTTTGGGGCCTGCGGTTTGCTGTTGGTGGGCGTCGCTGTGTCGACAGACTACTGGCTGCTGATGGAGGAGGGAATCGTCCTGCAGCAGAACCAGACCACTGAGGTCAAAATGGCACTGCACTCTGGCCTCTGGAGGGTCTGCTTTGTGGCTGGTTGGTAACAGTTCCACAGTATAAAATTAATTATATTTACATAAACTCAGTTTAGTTATATTTTAAGTCAACTGGTAATTATAAAGATAATTTGATGCCATTAATTTCAGTTGTTTATACATTTATTCTGCTATCCCACAGCAAAGTTCTTTTTTTGCCATGAATATACTTATTCTTCAAAAATCAGACACATTATTAAACAAAACAATTTGTATAGATGTGCATGTACAGCAGGCTACCCATTTTTTAATAGTCCTGCTCGCCTTCTTTCATATTTATTTTATTGCATATTTATTTTATTTGTCAAAGTGTGGCTTTTGATCGGCGTTTCAAGGATAAAATGCTAATGTCTGGTTTGAAATATACACACAACAGTGAAAAACATATGGCAGCAATTCATGAAACGTGCAACCCAAAGGGAGAGCCTTATCTTTGCCATTCAGTCTAAGGCTCGCAGCTGGTACAGTTAAAGTTCACCTCGTCTGAGGGACTAACATTATTGAATTTTCTCTCTTAATCCACTCTTTTTGCAAAAAAAAATCTGTCTTAAAATAAACGCTGAGCACTGCATCTGTTCCACACTGCTTCCATAGACGGTTATGAATCGAAGTGAAACAGTTAAAATATATTGATTTCATGTTGCACAATGTTTACAATGAATTAACTTTTTTCTTGGCACACTGGTTCAAAAAAATGTTGCTCTGTCACATTTGTTGTGTTCAAGGCTTAAACAATGCATGACAGCTGCTAATGAAAACAGCATTAGCAGCCGTGCACATGGTAACCTTCATGTGCAACAAGGACCCGTGTCCTGACTGACTGCAGAAGAACAGAAACTGAGTTAGACTACCTTTATCCCTTTCTCTCCAGACAAATGCTGGTACCCAATGTGGAGCATCAAAAAAAGAGGGCAGGAGAATAAATACACGTATATGTGTGTTGACTCAGCAGGGATAAAAGCTGAGGATCGTTATTTGATGCCAGAAAGCCGTGACACATTTTCCAGACATCTTTACCATAAATTGATGCAAAAATGTTCATTAAAAAATTCACCATAATGCAGGAACTTCTCTGGTAGATACTGAGACCCACCACACGGTCAGTGGCTTCTAAGTTGGAGCCAATGACATCAGTGGCTATTGGCGGGGCTTCACTGTGAGGTGCTGCAGCCCACAGATTTTTCCATTACAAAAATTACTCCCAGATAAGCTGTATAATACTCAGTCAGGAACAGAAGTATTAGAGACGTTTTGAGTGCCCTGAGTGTCCTGAAACATCACAAATATTTAACTTGGGCATATTATGGGCATTAAACTCGTAAATAAGATCCAAACATGACATCAGCTGTTGGATGATGCCTAGCTAAAGACTATGCCCAAATCTAACTTCTTAAAATAGGTACAATATTTATTATGATTGGGAGAAAAAGTCACCTGTGGCAGAATTTGGCTTTGTTAGATAATTGTTTTTGAACCGAATGATAAAAAAAGGTATTTTCACTCGTACACGCAAACAAACACCAGCAGGCAGGACACCGAAACACAAATAGCTGTCCTTATTGCAGTAGCTGTCTCTGTCTTTCGGGTCATGATGGTGTTGCTCTGGGGAGGTGGCCATGTTTGTGTTTCCCTGTTGTCTGACGCCTGGTACAAAAGGTCAGAGGAGGGAAAACGCCAGTGGCATTTGGAAGAGAGTGTGTGGGTGAGAGAGGGAAGGGAGCTATCACATTTGTCTGCAGATTTGTGCATCGTTTTCTGTTATGTTTTTGTATACATACAGATGTCAGGTTTGCGTGTTGTGTATTGTATGTGTGTGTCTGTGGCTACAGTTTGAGGTTAATCGTTGTGTCTGCATTCAGCTCCTCTCCCTCTCTGCTCAGACCTTGTTTTCTCCCGAACCTCCTGACCTCCATCTGTCTCTGCCTCTAATTCACTTTTTCTCTCCTTTCCATTCTCTGCCTCCCTGTTTCTGTTTTTTTAAACTCATTTCTTTTGAGATGCCTCGCTTCTCTTTCACCTCTCATTTTATTTGTCCTTTCTAAATCTCTTTGTCTCCACTGTCGCTCTGTCTCAGTCTGGCTGTCTGCCCTTTCTCTGGGTTTTTATAACCTCTTTGTTTGTTTATACTGGTTTTATTTCTGCATGCGCATAATCCCCCGACTGTTTGCCACCCAAACAAGTCCAACCGTGCTACCCGCTTGTGGCTTTCCTTTTTCTCGTCTTTCTTTCTTTTTCACTTTTTTCTTTCCCCCCCAGGGTCCGAGAAGGGCAGATGTGTGGCATCGGAATATTTCACAGAGCCAGAGATAGAGATCACGACAGAAAACACAGCCAACATACTCAGTAAGTCACTTTCATACACACACAGACTCTTATATTTATTTGAAATTTCAAAGTTTCTACCTTCTTTTAAATCTGCAACTAGAGAAATAGTCTCTCGTAGGAAGACAGACCAGACTCACCAACATTTCTGTCTTTACATCTGTTTCACATCAGTCTATTATTACAGTTGTTTGCTGATTTGTCTTCTCAGTGCTAAATAGAGCTGTGACTCTATGAGTCACTCAACAACAGACACACAAAATACATGCATACATATCTTTTGTTGACTTAAATATTCCTTACACGTGGTTTTTGTGATGCCTTGTGTGGGTCTGTAACATAAGAACAAAGGAAAGAGGAGAGCGTTGCATGGCTCTGATGACTGATCTGACAGGTGCTCTCTGGTGGTTCAGGTAGAAATAAAAAAAAAACACTTGTTACTGGAAGATATTATGTGGGGCAATTATGAAAATGTCTTTGATTAAACAGAATAGTTAATTACCATTAAAACATTAAAACACTTCTCCTAAAGACAGAACACCTATTTGTGCAACATATGGAGTATATATGTCTGGAAGAAAATGTTTATACATGTGATATACAGATCAGAAGGTCAGAAGTTGTTTCTAAAGGCTTACATGTTGCTTACAGTTCAGGGTATATGTGAAGTTTAATACTGGACACTTCATCAGAGTTAAAACACTGTACAAATGGTAAACATAAAAATGACAAACATTTAACAATTTAACTCTAACAAATACAGTTTTTTGTTTTATGTGTTTGGTTTTGCTACATTAGATCATTGCATGTCTCCACCACTGCACCACTTTCAAGAGATTTATATAACAATAATATTACAATTTATTCATGTCACATTTCAAATGTTGGTTACAAAGTGCTTTACAAAACGCAAAAGAGTTGATACCCGGGGTGACAACCCCACGATGTGTTTAATAAACAGAGTTAAAACAGCAACAACAAATACAAATGTTAAAATAGAAAAGTTAAATAAACACTGAATAATACAACAATAAATAAATTAATAAATTACTTAATATAAATTATTTATAGTAAAAGAGATTTCTAATGTCAATGGATGTTTTTTTCCTGGTTAAATACGATTAAAACAGAGCCAGGGCAATGACCAGCTTCTCTGCCAGGTCACTTCGACTTTGGGTTTCAGTCATTACGCAGGACTATACACAGAACTGTGGGACCATTTTGGAGAGGAGGTGAGGTTAGCACACTCCCTGTCTGGATAAAGACATCAAAACTTGATGGTTTCAAACAGAAAGTGCCTTCTTTAATGAGCTGATGGAACAGTTAGACCAGTCTGACCTGAGAAACAAAGGCAGTGGCTCAAGTCGTGAGGCCTGAGTAAAACTGTAATGGATGCAGAAGGGAGGCCATGTAAATGTAACTAATATCAATTTGATATCAAATGTGTATAGCCAGTGTGGCCTTGTAAAAATGGGATGTGGGATGCAATGTGGTCCTGTCTCTTTGAATTTGTTAAAACTCTGGCAGCTGAATTTTCAACAAGCTGGAGGCAGGAAATGGTATTTTAACTCAGGCTTGTGTACAGAGTATTACAATAGTCCAAAAGTAATGAGAGTATTAAAAATGAATAAATTTTACACGATTTCTTAGTTGGAGGAACCATGGCTGTCCTACATTACTGGTGTATAGGTGTAACCTGTGTTAGCTCTGTATCTAAGATCACCCAAATACTGAAAATTCACATTTCACTCATGATTTTTCTTCTACTCTCAGACATAACATGCACAGCTTTCAGGTTTGGCTTATAAGTTTTCTCTTCCTTCAAATATCTGTTCCATGTAGGTTACTGATGTCTAAGAAATGGAAGCATCTGGTGCAAGATCTAATGAAAACAGTCTAGTCCATTTCAGCAGAAAGAAGATTGGTGCACTCTTTAGTTTATGTTTGATGGCACAGCTGAGCATTAGGCTGTGGACAAACTGCACTGATTCAGATGCCACTGATGAGCAAGTGCCAAACCATTTCCTCGTGTGCTAACAAATGCTCCAGGCATGTCTGCATGTTTGCTAACATGATTTTTGTTAACTCAAACTTTTTGTAGGAATTCATAAATTAAGCCAATTATGCCAGATTTGCTTTAAAATCAAATGTTGCTAACCAAATAACCTATGAAGCAACATTTTTATTTGAAAAAAAAAAGATAAACTATTTCAGAGTTCACCATTTCTTTTTTTCCTTTTGTCTTTGAGCTGTTTTAATGATTCAAGATGTTGACACTATGAACTAGCCCTCTGCATTTTGCTCTCTGAAGTAAAGCACACACTCAGTGTTGTTAAAGACACCAGGGGGAAGACGTGTGCGCCGCTTAATGCTAGATAAATGTCCTCAGGTACATGCACAAGTCATAACACTGCAGCAGCTCCGTCGGAGAGGTTACTGAATAAATCATAGACCTTACTCAACGTAACACTGAGCGAGCTCCAGCAGACTTCTGGTTCCTATGCTTACTTGAAGATTTCTGACAACACAAAAAGACAAAGTGTTATCTTAACTGTTCAGTACAGTAGAAGTAATTCTTGTTCTTGTAAATAAAAGGGGATACACAGTCTCATCCTAATGAACTGACTCTCCTATGTTGTGTCGGTTGTGTCTCCAGTAGGTATCAGTCTTAATACCCCTCACTGCATTGCATTGCATTGCATACATAATGTTGTTCAGCTTGTGTTTAGTTGTTTTGTCCTTGAGATTAACTAGTTTTGGCCTGGCTCTGCTCAACCGGGATGTTGTGCATGAGAAAAATTCTTTGCACGTCTTTACTTCACACCTTCATTCATGTGACCCTTGGTGACTCACGTGGTGACGTCGTGTGTAGACATCTCTCAGGACCACCTGCAAGGTGACAACGCCACAATGAGTTTAGTAACTGGAACTCGCCATCAGTTTTTAGAACTGGCAAAGCTTTTCATATGAGAGGTGACACAACTTCATGATCGTAAAAGAAGGTCCATTTGCCTCCAACTTACGAGTACCGTGAAGTAGATGACTAAGAACTTACACAGACCAACCACAATAAAGCTGAGGCTATATAAAATAAAAGGCAATTGGAAATAATATTACATACAACAACCAGTATGATGTTAAATGTAGTTATCTGGCTCTTAATGGTTTGATAGTTTTATGGTGAAATGGTGTGCTACAGTATGCTACACCTGTGTGGTTACAGTGGTCATCGGGGCAGATTTTCCACTTTTCCCACGACTAAAGAAAACACAGACTTTGTAAAAAAAAAAATAGATGTAACAACATGATAAACCTTAAATCATTTAAAATACACAAAACAACCCAAACACAAAGTCACAACGTTGTTATTATGTGCAGCAACATGGCATTAGACATTTTTGGGCTTTAGAGAAATATTCTGCACATTATGAAAAAAATCCACTTTATCGACTTCATGTGTCGTAGTTAATTTGCTCGAAGCTTTATTTTTAATTCAGGAAATAATTTGGTAACATTTTAAATTATTCTTGATTAATGTGACCATTTCTGAAGGCTTAAACTTTTATGAGTTTGAAGTTTTCCTCATTTTTATTCGTATCACACACTCATTCTACTAATCCTTCCTTTTTTTCTTCAGAAATGGTCCGGACCGCCACTCCCTTCCCCATGGTCTCCCTGCTCTTTGTCTTCACCGCCTTTGTAATCAGCAATATCGGGCACATTCGGCCGCAGCGCACCATCCTCGCCTTCGTTTCTGGTATATTCTTCATTCTGTCAGGTAAAGTTAATCTGAACCGAAAGTGTGAGTGGGATAAATAAAATATCCTCAGCCTGTGCACACTAACTGTTGTTTACTCATGGAAACAATCAAAACCTCACAGAACTCATGGAACAACTGCACACAACTACACTTGTCTTGTCACAGTTTGTTTCCTGATTTTCCAATTATTCTGCTGTTTTTTTCGGTCATTGCAGAGCTGCCTCGGAGACAAACATAAGCGCACAGCTGTCGTAAAATCTATGGACGGAGGGTCTGCAGAGAGAAAACACATTCTCTGGTTATACAAGAAACACAAAATCAAATGTTCTCATTCTATTGATGCCAAAAAATAAAAGTGAGCTCCATCAAATTAATGGAACATATGCACATCCTGAGGACATTTCAGCCGCCAGGCACTCTCAGGGGTTTATGATCAGGTGATTAAATCCAACTGTGAACTCTCATCAACTGCTTGCAGGTCAGTCTATCCTTGCCTCGCTTTAAATTGCAGGCTTTACAGTCCGTGATGGTGGAAGATTTAAAGCTCATCGCAGTGCTACAGATAAAAAGGCTTTAGCAAAAGCTTTGTAGTCTATTAGGGATTATAGTGGTTGAGGTTATAGTTTCTATAATAGCATTTTTAACTTATTGTCCTTAGAGTTAGATGGATTGTAGTTAGAAATCTCTTCTCTTTCTTGTTGTGCTGTAGCATAACAGTTGTGAACACCTAAGCCTTGAAGGTGTCAAACTCCTCTTTCACCTGTCTGCTTAGATAAGATGTTAAATAGCAACCAGGCAGCAGAAGAGAAGTGCACTTGTTAAAAGTCAACATTCCTAAAGGTTAATAAAAGAGACGGTTCGGTGGATGAAGATTCACTCTGCAGCTCTTCTAAGCGTTTTCCAGCTGACAGCTTGTCAGGCCATACCTTGTTCTTGCTGCTGGCTGAACAGTGAATGGGGCTTAATTCCAAATAATTGCTCTCCGCTGGAGGAGCTACAGGGCAGCAGTGATTTGAGGTCTTGCTGTGGGCTTTTGGTAAAAACTTTCAACATAAGTCAAGCCATCTGGAAAGTAGCTTTAGTACATTTTGACGTTTCAATCAGAAATTCAGTAATGAGAAGGTTGGTTTTATTCGGGATGACACATTTGGGGTCAGAGCCAAAACTCTCCCATTATCTCACTGCAGTAAGTGGACTGGACATCAACTTCCAGTCGAATTCTATCCCAGTGGAAAGTTACTAGGTGTAACTGTTTTGTGTGGTTGATCACGCTTGGTGACCCGCATGGTGCTTTTAAAAAACGAGATTTACTTTATCTGTAACACTCACCCAAATTATATTATGCGGCTTAAAGCGTGCAGACAACCCTGACTAGATATATTTGGCCCGGAGGCATTTATCATGGGCTCATCTCCAGCAAAACATAGAGTTTTAAACAGCAGTGTGTCTCCAACATTTTTGAATGTATTTCAACATGACAGTGCCTTTTTATCATGCTGCCAAAGAAGAGGTTTTCCCTATTTTTGTGCAGAGGAACCTGCACAAAGACCCGACTTCAAGCTCATCTTCCTTTGGGATGTTAACTGCGAGCCAGGTCCCTTTACCTCTTGTCAGTACTGGAGCTCACTAATGTCTCTTTCAACTAAAGTGGAGCAAATCCTTGCAGCCAACCAAAGAGAAATTGTCATAGTGACAACTTAATGTCCACAGCTTTGGAGAGACTGGTTCACCAATGGAAATGGATTTAGTGGTAGTTGTTTACATATCTTTCTAAGGTGGTAACATACTTTATACCCAGAGACTGTATTGTGCTGCAGCAGCATCAATGAAAATGGGTTATGAAAGAGATTTGTCTTTGGACTCTTTGACCATGTTTTATTTTACTGGCTCAACAGCACCTAAAAACCCAATTCAGCAATAATAGGTAATAATCCCTCTTTGTTGACTCAGGTTTGTTGCTTCAGTCTCTGTGCACAGAAACGCACATTAAATGTGTTGTTTCACTTCTTTAAAAAAAACCAAAAGGAGCGACTGCCTGCTTCAGTCAGACGTTATCAGAGGCGATAGCAGGCAAAAGTCAAGACAGATACTGCAAAATAGCCAAGAGAGCATCTGTCAGAAAACTGTGAAATAAAAGGAGCATATGCACTCGGTGCACTCTCAGTGCTGCTGTTTATGTCTAATGTGACAGCTGCACATTAGAGCCCTGCAAATGTAAAATTGGTACATTAAACATCTGTGCATTCAGTTCAGATGCTGTCCCGCAGCCGGATAAGGGAGTTTTGGAAAGCACACTAGTGTTTGTTCCAGCAGACTTGTAAATTCCTGTGACTGACACATTTTCCTTTGTGATTTTAGTTTTCCTTTACCAGTTAATCTATATCTCACTTAGAGCATCTTGTAAAATACTGAGTGAGAATGTGACATTGATTTTAAATTTGCTGTAAACTCGTAAAATACTGCAGACCAAGTTATTTGCTTGTATGGTGACCTAAAGAGTAATGACAGTAAAAATAAAACCACCTTTGTTAGACTAAAATCTCACTTTAACATGCACATGCAAGTACAGCTATGAATATCTGTAAATGATTTACACTGATCAGTGGTCAGTATTCCTAATGTGTTAAAACAAACCACTGAGAAAACAGGTAGGAGTAAAAATTCAATCTATTAAAAACAAATGTGGATCAACAGTATGAAAAACAGAACTGCTTTGTACGAGGGTCCAGCAGGATTTTGTTTTAATGAGCTTAGTGTCTCAGTTGTGCTTTAAGAGTCAGTGCAGCCAACAAGGTGACATCACATCACCTCCTCGTGTCGCTGCAGGAAGGCCGGGTGACGTTTTTGCTCAGTTTCCTCGGATGGTCCATTAGTTGCTGAGATTTCGTTTTGCTTGAAGTCACTCTCTCTCTTACTATGAGCCGATAAGATGACATCACCTTCCTGTTTCTCTTTCCTTTTTTATTATTTCGTGCATGAGGGAGCTTTACCTCGCAGATGCCAGCTTAGCATGGTGGAGTGCTGACTGGACACATGATGTCATAGGAATGTCGCCAAGCCAAGGAGAAACACATTTATGCATCGACACGAGTCAAACACACAAATCTGTGCATGAAACACATATTACCAAACACGAAATATGTGTACGCACACATGATAGAATTTGCATTAATACGCATTGTTTTTGCTGTTTTTTTATATATATATGTTTTCATTATTTTCCCTTTTATAAATATATATCATGTGTTATCACCCAGTGTGTCCGTGGGTGAGCACAGTGGACACCCAAGTCTGTGAATGTGATAACTTGGTGACATAGGATTTTAAAATTCACCCCATAGGTGCATTTACTAAAAACGTCTGATGAGTTCAAGTTCCCGTGACCTTGACCTTTATTTAGGTCAATAAAGGAGGGCATGCTTTAGGGTCGCCTTGTGATCGATGAGTGATGGCCAGATGAGTTTGTATATCTTTGGATTTTCAGCCCTTTTCATGTTTGTCGCTGATCGCATCTTGTTTCTAAAAGCTAAGTGAAAATAAAGTAAATCTTCAAACAATAAGGCTTCATAAAATAATGGGTGTTGTGACACCTCTATTTTATATAAACTACACCTGCATGCATGTCGTCTGTCGACGCATCTCGTAACTACCTTCGGTCTTCTTCTATTCTAACTCGCTTTTCCACATCCTTCTCCCAGTATACCCAGTATCTGTCCTCTCCATGTGTCCAAGCTAATTAAACAACACCTCTCTTGCAGCTGATGAGTCCAACCAGAGTTGTCTTAATCCTTTCCGTCCTTGTCACTCCCAACTCAGGATCTGTAGCTGCCTCTAGTTCTGCGTCTATCTTTTCCTCAGCTGCACATTTCCAAGCCGTAACTGGTCTCATGACCATCTCGTCGATGCCACATTTCATTAAGACTGAAACTCTATAATTATGTGGTCTTTAAATGGGAATTTGAAGTCTACTAATGAAAAAAAGGTCTATTAAGAGCATCTGAAAGAGGATCAGTTTTTATATTTTTTATTCTGTTTTTTAGTTTTATGTTTGTTTGTTTGGAAAACAGACTCTCAGAATAAACCCTGACAGCCTCTTTTCACCTTTGCTGACGTTCTGTGGCTTAAAAAAAAGAAAAATCAACAACAATTGTTGGGCTTCTTTTGAGAAGTAGAAGATTTCTGTCCTGTTGTTCACGGCTGAAAGCGTTAGGTGAGAAATCGATGGCTGATGATTGCCAGTTTCACTTCTGAACAGCAAATTGACGACACTTAAGCTCACTTCTATTGTGCGCTGTTCTCTTGTTGTTTGCCATAAAAGAGCACGCTCCACATATCAGTGAGAATGACATCACGCGGTTGCAGAAAATCAGCATGTGTGTATTTGTCTTGTGAAAACTTGCCATCAGTCACAAAGCAGCCTGAGGTTATAACATGGTGACTGTGTACCAGCTGTTTCCTCTGTTTTCTCCTGTCTGTCCTTCCTCCAGTAATTTTCTCCCCTCTCTGCTGTTTCTCCACCTCCTCTCCAATGAATGTGTGTGTGCTCATTCATGTGTGTTCATGGGTCCTAGCACCACATGTCTGGGAGGCTTTTACTGAGATGTGCATTCTGTTCACAACACTGCCATCTGATGGCCAAATGAAGGAAATACAGTGTTCAGACTAATGTCCTTCGTTTTCCACTAATAGAGCGGTTTGACGTTGAACTTAAAAATATCACAATATAGATCAGTACTCACCAAAGTCTTGTTGCCTGTAAATACAGTATATGATAACAATTTTCTTTTTGATATGTACTGACTTTTCTGTAGGTGGGATGCTTTCAACACCCAGTCAGTCATTTTTTGTTTAGTCTGAATCATACACCCTGTTGTCTTTTGTTGGATTTTTCTTGTCAACTTTTATCTTTTCTTGAAATTGAAAGGTCAATTACTATTTTGTATCCTAGATATTAGTCTGTTACACAAAGAAAAAGTATCTAGTGAACATGTATTTTCAGTCAGGAGTAGTGTGTGACCAGCACTGGTTGCATCTATTGCTTGATAAATATATCTGTGGCGGAGGTGTGGTCCCTGGCTCAGCTGCAGGGGAGGAGTGAGGCAGTGCCAAGGAGGCTGGAGGGACAGGTGTCGGGGATTTCACTAACGAGGCTTCTCCCTTTACATAGTGAAGCTGGAGAGCTGGAGGAAGTTGTGTGTGTGAGACCAGCTGAAAAGCTAAAGTGGGTGTTGAACCTGTCATGTATTTTTCAAGCATTTTTATGCGATTTGCAATAAACACTCCTCAAATTGTTGCAGTCTGTTGGGTCAATCGCTACAATGTCCCTAAATAATATTGTCTTCACTGTAAGCTGTCTCAATCATCAACATAGGGGAAAACAATGATAGGATAATTCATGACATCATGTTGTGCAGCTGTGTCCGACATGCATTTACATTTTTAAGGAGGAGCACAGCAGATCTGCTGAGCTACAGAGTCTCTGTGACATGTCAGTGTAGCAGCCTAAATATGGCTTAACACACTTTTGGAAGCTCCATGTAGGCTACGTTTATATATTTATTTATTTATTTCAGTGTTATGTAGCACAGTCAATGAGATGAATCCGCCGGTGACACTTTTAGAGAAAATGAGCTGTAAGGTGATTTTAAGTGGAAGCATCTGCATCATTTGCTGTGTTTGGAATGAGAGGGTTTCACTGTTGAAGGATTTTGCAGGTCAGTTGCTGTGGTTAGTCTGTCGACAGGGGAGGAACTGACGCACTCCTAATGAGGCTTCGCTTCTCCCATACGAAGTGTGTTTGTGGGATTGTGTTCTTGTTTATCTCTGTTTGCCACAGCACAGCTTGTTTCTCAGCCTATTTACAGTACAAGCAGGACACATTATCATTAGCTATTCCAGCTACAAAGTGCACACATGCACACAAATACACACACGCACAAACAAGAAGAAAGGCCCATTCAGATGGGATTAGTATTTCAGGGTAACCGGGGAATGCAGCATTAGCCTCGCCCCTCCTGATTTACTGGTTATTTGTAGTTTGGAGGTTTGTTAAACATTTATGAAGGATAGAGAACTAAATGTCATAAGCTGCTTGTTTCTTTCTTTTTGCTCTTGTATTTAACATGAAACTGTTTTGACTCAAAAATGATACACTTTGCACATTTAGATGAGTATATAGTGGTGTCTTATAGTATATTATGCCCTGTCCAAAACATTGGTATGTACAGTTGTTTGTCTTACTGTGTTTACAGTGACAGTCCATTATTTTAATTGTCAGAATAAACTCATCTTAACCTCTTGGCTACACTAATTTCCAGGAGCCCTAAAAGGTGACAGTAAAGGTCACAGAGGAGCTGTTATCATTTTTGAGTCATTGTGGTCACGTTTTATTACAAAAAACAGAAGTATGTGTTTTAGATATGTTATTTAATCCATTTATACTTTTAATTCCTAACTATTCTCCACAGTGGAGATGAGCTAATGAATCCACTGTAGGACCATGACTGCTTCAAAAACTGTGTGTAAAATCAGAATCAGAATACTTTATTGATCCCTGGGGGAAATTATTTTTTGTTACAGTGCTCCATTTTAAACCAACATTAAGACAAGACAGACAATACGCTAACTAAGAATAGTACAATATATACATATATATACATACATACATACATAAGTCACTTATAAATAAATAGTTGGAAAAGAAACATGTGTAGCTGTAGCAGTAAACAGTGTGTTAAGTGGATGCGTTGTACAGGGAGATGGCCACAGGCAGGAATGATTTCTTGTGTCATTCAGTGGTGCTTTTCGGTAATCTCAGTCTCTCACTGAACGAGCTCCTGTGACTGACCAGCATGTCATGGAGTGGGTGGGAGGTGTTATCCAACATTGTCTTTATCTTGGACAGCATCCGCCTCTCCGACACCACCTTGAGGGAGTCCAGCTCCATCCCCACAACATTGCTGGCCTTACGGATCAGTTTATTAAGTCTGTTGGCATCTGCGACCCTCAGCCTGCTCCCCCAGCATGCAACAGCATAGAGGATCGCACTGGCCACAACAGACTCATAGAAAATCCTCAGCATTTTCTGGCAGATGTTGAAGGACCTCAGTCGCCTCAAAAAATAGAGACGACTCTGGCCCTTCCTGTAAAGTGCTGTGGTGTTTTTAGCCCAGTCCAGTTTATTGTCAATGTGTACTCCAAGGTATTTATAGTCCTCCACAATGTCAACACTGACCCCCTGGATTGAAACAGGGGTCAAGTGTTTCCTGGTCTTCCTGAAGTCCACGATCAGTTCCTTGGTCTTTGCCACGTTGAGCAAAAATGAACTAATACTAGAATGCAATGATTTGCAAATACATTGAACCCCATATTTAATTGAAAAGAGAAACTTAAAATGTATAAACAATCCTATGGCATCTACACATGTTGAGTACATCACACCCTGTGTCTCAAACAGAGGCTATCTAAACTTTAACCTCCTAGGACCTGGCGTCCACATATGTGGACATCACATTTTGGGTTATTTAGACCAAAATACTCAATTTTGCTCTACAAGGGCCTGATATCCACTTACGAGGACATTATACTGCTACTGTTCTATCAAAATTTTAAACGAATATCCTCATATGTGGCTCTGACTTTTCATAAAAAGAAAAATAAGGTAAAAAAAATCTGGTAATTCTTTATTTTTACATTCATGCCCAAATATCAAAGAGAAATTAAAACTGCATGCTGTGGAAGAGTTCGGGTCCTAGGAGGTTAAAGACTAACAGTAGATAGTGTCATGGCACTGGCTCTGTAAATTCTGGTTTCAGTTATAATTCTTTGATGTCGTATGCTTCATGGTTCTGTGTCCTTGCCTCCCCTGTGTCCACATTTCATATGTAGTCTGTCATGTCTTGTTTCCTGTTTTCTTTTCACAGTCTCACATCCTGTGTTTCACAACTGTATTCAGTTTTGCTTCCTCCCTGTCTCATTTTGTCTGATTACTTCCAGCTGTGTTTCCCTCCTGTTTCCCATCCCCTCGTTATCCTCTGTGTATTTAGTCCTCTGTCTTCCTCTGCCAGTTGTTGCGTTGTCCCACATTGCTGTGCGTCCTTCTTGTGGTCCTTGGGCTCCCTGGTGTTCATAGTTAGCTTCTAGTTTGTCTGTTTATTGTTTCCTAGCTTCCACGTCCTTTGGTTCCAGTTTAGATTACGTTTTCTTAGTTTGTATTTTTTTTGAGTTTCGAGTCCTGCTTATCTACAACTATCTACAGCTAGGTGTTCCGTGTGATCTTAAAGGTGTTTGGGTCAAGTTTTCCTGTTCCGTACTCTGCTGTTTGTTTATGAAAGCAGATATAAGCTATATATTAGAAAACCAAATAAAACCTTAACGCTGTCAAATAATAATCCATGTTTTTGAGATTAAGTTTTTGAAAAATAAAACACCTTCTGTGTTTCCTAAAGGGTCTGCACAGTACCAGCATCTAACTGCAGCCTACTCAAATGTGATGACAAGCAGACTGCAAACAAAAACCAGAAAGCTTTTTGTAACTTAAATCATGTCCCTTTCATTCGACTTCTGCATATTCATGTGCAGATATGTGTTTATAGAGGTTACCAGCCTGCAGGAATACCCTGTTCCCGAGGGAGTTCCAGTGCCTGCTCTGGGGAAAGCAGATGGCTCAGAATAACATCCAACACTTGACTCATCTTCTGATGTTATATTTTACTTATGCAAGGAGACGTGGATACGCTATATTATCATACAGCGGGACCATCTATCTTTCTCACTGTGTGATTACCATATGTGTGTATTTGTGCTCTTGCAGGTCTTAGTCTGGTGGTGGGTCTGGTTTTGTACATCTCCAGTATTAACGATGAGGTGATGAACCGACCTCGAGAGCCTGAGCAGTTCTTCCACTATCACTACGGCTGGTCCTTTGCCTTTGCCGCCTCCTCCTTCCTCCTCAAAGAGGTGATTGAAGCACGCTAATATGCACCACCACACGCATTCTCAAAGAGTTAATCAAGCACGAACACGCACAGCTGCTGCACACAGACAAACACGTGAGTGATCGCATGCTGAACGGAAAACTCACACACTGCAGATGTGCTCGGGCACAGTGAGAAGTTCCCAGTGACACAAAAATGTGCTGCTGCTCAACATTTATAAGCCTTAATGTTCATGCAGAGATTGTTTGGAATCTTGCTTGGATGTCGACCATGCTGTCTAAACATGTGCACACACAGTCGCACACACTCATGCATGCACGCTTGCTGAAAATGCAGACTTATTCAGCTAAACACACACAGATTTAAAAAGTGCCTGCGTAGGAGCCCGTCATCTTGCCCGCATCAATATTCATAAATGTTAATAGCTTGAATACTTGAGGGCAGCAGCTCTGTCGCAGCACAGCTTCATATGCATCCAAATATTCCTCACTGGGAGAAAGAGGGTGCTCCACTCCTCCTTCATCCTTCATTCCTTCCATTTCATCTCTGTCCCTTTTGTCTTTCTCCTTTCCCTTTTCCTGCTGTCTCTTCTCTGCCTAACTCAAGTCTTTTCTCTCTTTATATGTCCTCTACTTTTATCTTGTCTCTTTCTCTCTCCTTTTATCTTCAGTTCTTTAATCCTCTGTTGTCCCCTCCTTCTTCTTCTTCTTATCTCCTCTGCTGTCCTCTTGCATGGTGTGGCTTAACTTCATCTTTTGCTCTCTTCTTTGCTCTCTTCTCTCTTACTTCATATTTCTTCCCTTCCCACTTCTTTTTTTCACCATCGTTTCTTTGATCTTAGTCCTCCCTCTTCAGTTATCTTTCAGTCTATAATCCTGTTTTCTTCTGCTCCAGTCCTCGCTTAAATCTTTGACTCATGTTTTCTTGCTTAGCTTTTGCTTTGATTCTCCTGTTAATTTTTTTTTAATTCACGTCCCATCTTTATTTTTGTCCTCCATTTCCTCTAAATTTTTCTTATTCATTCCAATTTTTATCCTTTCTTCTATCCTCCCATCTTGTTTCCCATCTTTCGTGCCCATAAAGTGGCTGTCATCTGTCTTTATCGCGTCTTCACCTGCTGTAATCACATGCTCCTCCTAATCTTCTATTAGTCTTGCCCTTCTTTTCCTATTTAATCCTCTTTTCGCTCATTTACCTGTCGTCTTTGCATTCCTTTGACATGGGTTTATCCGTCTTAGCATCTTTACTCATGCATGTGTCACTCAGGCATCCTCTTCTTTTTTTTTTTTTCTTTTTTTTTCTTTTCTAATCATCCATTCACTCGCTTCCCCCCCCTTTTTTTTTTTTTACATGTTTTATCACTTCATTCCTTCATCTTACTTCCTCTCCTTTTATTTATTTTCTTTAACTCTGCCCTCTTTCCATACCTTATCTTCTCTTTTCTTCCCCACTCTTCTTCTAACCTGCGCTGGAATAGCAAAGAACATTTAACTACATAATTTTTCTGTCACACACACACACACACACACACACACACACACACACACACACACACACACACACACACACACACACACACACACACACACACACACACGTTCATCAGCATTCAGGTTTCAGGGTTGTTGTAGCGATGATGTTGTGGATGAATAGTGAATGAGCTGTGAATGCTCAGCGGATGCCCGGGTGAAAACATGAATACATTTTTGATAATGGCTCATTCCACTAAGGAGCACCGAGCCTTTTTGTCAACTCTCTGCAAAATTAGTACGGATTTATTTCATCCCCCCACCCTCCTCCTTATGGTGTGTTGCACTTTAGGGAGGATGATGCTGATTCTTGTGTTTAGTAAATCTTTAAGCGTATGGGAATTTTCTGGGAACTCTGCATTGTTCTCTTTGGCTCCCTTAGGCAATGCAGATGTTGTCGTGTCATGGATGGAGAGAGAGAGGAGCCTGTTCCCGCTTCATCTAATTTATGGGTTTTTTTGGCAGACATTGTCAATGCATCAGCGTCACTTGCATTGCTGTCTATCCTAAACTATATTACTAGAGCTGTTTTGAATATGGCCAGTTAAATCTGAAATTCTATAGCCAGTAGGTATGTTTTGGATTATACATGTGATTTCAATCATTTAACATTTTTTTAGAAGCTAACTACTTCCACTATAAGAAAGATAGCAATAATATATATGCAATATTTCCAAAAGTATTTGCTCGTCTGTCTTCACCTGCATGTGAACTTGAGTGACATCCCATTCTTAATCTATAGATTCTATAGCTACAAAGGATGTGATGTCGACACACCCTTTGCAGCTATAACAGCTTCAAATCCTTTGGGGATTTTAGAAAGTTCTTTCAGAAGTGCCTTTGTGAGCTCAGACACTGATGTTGGAGATAAAGGTCTGGCTTGGTCTCTGCTCTAATTCATCCCAAAGGTGTTCTGTTGGGTTGAGGTCAGGACTCTGTGCAAGGCTCTCGATGTGAGATACTCATCATGTTGGTGTTATTCCTGGATCTACAAAACGTTGATTGATCTGTTTCTTTAAAGATTTTTCATGAAAGGACATCGGCAAGTTATTGTCCAAGTTGCAAAGCTATGACATCATAATTATGTGATTTGTCAGATGCAATGTTGATCCTAGAAAAACATCAACACAATGATATCAGATAGACCGTGCAAGCCAATCAAGTTCTTCCACACCAAACTCAATCATCTATGTCTGCAAGGTCCTTCCTCTGTGCAGTGGCAGCACTGGTGCATGTTGGGACTGCATAATGATTACCGTTTCTTCCTTTTGAATGAAGGTTTATAGTCCCAAAGCATAGCTTCTATATCTTACTATAGATGATAGGGAAGAAGTCTACCTGCAACTAAACTTGAGCTGTGATTACAAATATTAGCCATAAGGAAAAGCTACTAAATTACAGCAGGCGGTGCTGGACCAAGGCCAGGAAGATCGTGAAGGACCTCAGCCATCCCAACAACAGACTGTTCTCTCTGTTGAGGTCAGGAAAGCGATTCCGCTCCCTGAAGACCAACACAGAGAGACTGAGGAGGAGCAGGCGATACGGTCTCTCAATCACACCACCACACAGTACTGACCCACACATACAGTTCTTACACACACACTGGACTTTCTGGACTTTGGTTTTGCACAACACTGGTCACTATATTCTTCATTTCCGGTTAATACTTGTACAGCTGCTGTTATTGTGTATATATTTATTTATATTTAGATTTCTTCATACATTCTTATATAGTTCTATATTGTGTATTGTGTATTTTGTTGTACAGTTATTTTATTTTCAACTTTAATTTATATATTTTATCTTATTCTTCCCAGTTAAATTTACCCTTCATTCTAATTTGTATTTTGTTTGTGTCTCCAGGGTGCAGGAGTGATGTCTGTCTACCTCTTCATGAAGCGTTACGCTGAGGAGGAGCTTTACCGGCCCCACCCTGCACTGTACCGCCCCCGCATGTCCGACTGCAGCGACTACAGCGGCCAGTACCTCCACCCAGACTCCTGGGCTCCACCACAGCGAGGCCGCAGTGCCTCCGATGTCTCCTCTGACATCTCCATCCAGCTCAACCAAACTCCACCCCAGCAGCCATTTCCCAAGGGGGGCAGCAGCTCCCAGGCAACACCCTCTTCCTCTGGACCGTCATCAGCTGCCAGCTACCAGCTCCAACCAGCTTCTTCCTCCTCCACCACCTCCTCATATCCACATCCTCTTCACCCAGGTGCCACCTCGACCCTGTCCAGGGGTTCACATATCCACTCCCACCCTCAGCCACACCCTCACCCGAGTGGGCCTGCACCCCAGTCCCTGCCTATGGCGGCACCACCCTCTGCCGTGCCTCCTCCACGCTACCACGCACACATGCGAATGAGCGCCTCGCCATGCTAGGCTACATATGGAGGGCGCAGGAGGGAAAAACACATCTGGGGTTGGGGATGAGGGTGGGGGGTTAGATTGGTTCTGTTACAGCGCTTATACACCACACGACAAAAACACACATGAACACAGATCCCGTACCCGCCAAGTGTGTGGGAGGAAGGGTTGTAGCAAAAAAGTAGAAGAAGTGAGGTTTAAGGAGATCAAAAAAGAGGAGAGAAAAGAGGGGAGGAGGTGAAGAGAAGCAGGTGGGCGGAGGGATGACTCACTGCTGATGCTGAGCCCGAGATGAAGACAGACACTCAACAAAACTTTTAACACGCTGGGAGGGAACATGGGAGGGAGTGAGAGATACGATGATTAGTAGCAACAAGACGTTTGTGGGGTTTCTGACGGGTACATTCATCATCACGGCCATGATACACAGGCAACAGTGTCAAACAGCACAGGAAACAGGAAGCTGAATCACTTCCAAAATGCTGTCCATTCACAAAAACAAGATAAATGTTGAATTATGAATCATATGAAAACATTACTCAAATTTCTTGTAATTAATGTTTTCATATTTTTGTGAATGTGGTTGGGAAGGTCGATGCAGTATCTTGATTACTTTAGAAATAAATCTTGGTTTCATGGAAGTAACACCTTAGTAATGATTATTAAAAAAATATGTATATTATTATAATTATTGTTTACATTTTGGTATTTGTCCATAAGGGAAGCTACATGCAGTAGACTTTTGAGGGTGTTACATCTAACACAGCTCACAGTTTTCAGAGAATACATCTAAATTTGACTCCGGTCGTCTCAGTTAAAGGAGGACTTTGACCATTGAATGTTTGTTTGCACATTTTCACATTGTGTAAACCATATTTATTTTATATCTTTAAAATCTGGTTCACAACTAGGATGGACCATTTTTTAAGGCTATTTATTCTGATTTAAAACAAAATTATCTTGATTTTATTTAGTAATTTATTTCATTTTACAACAACAAAAAATAAGAGTTTTAATTAAATTTCAGAAAACATTTATCTTCATGGAAGAAAAGTTTAGAAAAAAAGTAAATAAAAGTACTTTTATTTCCCACAGATTCCCATATTAATCCAAAAGGCCAATGGAAAAATCCTTGGTGAAATTTCTAATCTCCAGTTTGAGCTATAAAACAAAAAGACATCCCTGCATTACCACATCATTTTACAGTGCAGATGTAAAGAAATAAATAAAATGTTTGACAGAAGTGTGCTGTAAAAAAGCCAGCAGACAAGCTCTAATAAGGCCTAGCTACTTTAACATATTAAAAAAATGTTATTAGTGTTTATTGAAAAAAAAAAAACATTATTTAATGTTTCGTCTGCTTTCACATGGAATTTCCAGGTGTATTTAAATTTAACACCACCACATCCTTCAGTTCTTCCCAACCCTGTTCATGAAAAACCATCTTTATGATACAGAGTGCCCAGTGTATTAATAATCAGTATCACTTATCACTTTTGCCCTTGTACCATGACCTACAGGTACAACCAGAGGTAAACTGTGTATGAATAGAGATTTATACTTCTAATGTACAGATCTTCTTCTCCCTCTTCTGCGATCTTGCTGAAATAAATGTTCTCCCATATGTTTAAGATGTTTTAGCTATCAAATTTTCTAAGTTGTTTGTATTAGAAGTTGGAAGCTTTGAGAATGAATGTTTAACATTTTGAAGACTGAAGCAGAAGATGTAACTGAGACTTTTTAACTGAGCACAGTCAACGACCATCTGTGGGAGCTTCACAGGTTGAAGGTTTCCATGACCTGAGCGAATGGGGACTGTCTCTTTCAGCGGTGATCACCCATGGTACAATCAAACTGGATGCCTTGGAGTTTTAATGTTGACGCCATGAACTTAGAATTTATTGTCTTAGATGTATACTTAATACTACATGCAGATATGAGAAAATGTAAAACCAGGTGGAGATTGAATTTCATTTGAATCTATTCAATTCACTAAAAGAACTCCAATAGGACTGAACTTACCTTGCCTTTTTTACTTGGTTGGTTTATATGGAGTTATTAATAATTGATTATCTACCAGTTTTCTAAAATAAATATCCAAGGAAGATGGCTCTTTCCATTTGTAGTGATTTGTATTTGGCGCTTTGTTTCTGCTCTGTCTGACGTAGCCTGATGTAGCAACAGCAGCAGCAAACTCTCAGACCTTCCATCAGTGACAACAGATGTGTCATTAAGGCCCCGGTCACACAGGTCAGTGATGCCCTGGCAACCTCTGGTTACTACGGAAAATATCTAAATTCCCTAAAAAAGTTGGTAAATACTGAATGTTCCTGGTTGTCACTAGGTGAAATTGATTGCTAAGGAGGTGCTGCGCCAACAACTCCTTGTGATTGCATTGGTGGCTAGCAGATTGCCACAGTTGCCTGTAGTTTGCATGGCAGATACCAACTTGTCTGCAAACACTTGCCAACTGCTCTCTGAGCTGTAGTGGAATACATGGAATTTGAAGGGCAATACAAACCAGAAATGGAAAACGTTTGCCTTCAAGTAAAAGTTGTGCCTTCCCGCTGCAACTAATACTTTTATTTTGAAGGCCGTTGGTCTCTTGTTTCTGGTTTATGTCGCACTCTTCACAGTTTTACTACCACTTAGTAGTACCACCACCATGTAGTTGGCACATGTTTGCAGACATTGGCATTTTTAATGCAAACTACAGATGACTGCAGCTTCCTGTTAGCAACTACAAGGAGGTTTTTAGTGCAACATTGTAACAACCACTCGTAACTGATTACAGAATATACATTTTCTGGTAAGAGAATGCACATGTTTCACTTGTAAGCGGTGGTTACTAGATGTTCAGTCTTTAAGCCTGTGTGATTGGGGCTTTAGTCAGATAATGCATGACAAGGACAAGCCTGGGTTTAGGTAGACTGAGAAAGCGTTTTGAATCCCGATAGCTTAAATTGTGTGAGCTCTGTGAGGTTTGACAATGAAATGATCTAACAGTGTTTAACTTTGGTGCACTTTGGTGACGGTGTTCTTACCTGAACTGACAGGTTCATAATTGAATCTCAATCTTCCTGGTTTGTTATAATGAAATAGTGTGTTTATATAAAGAACAGATGGAGGTCGAGGCTTTGATGAACATAAACTTGGATGGAGAGCAAACTAAAAATGGGTATGATTCCAGGTTTTCGTGCTTTAATATGTATTTAGCTTAGCACTTTAAAGTTTAAAAACACTTTCAATCTGCACATTTTAAATCCTCATAATATGAATCTTTTTTAAACAGCAAGATAGAAAATTTAAGGTCACCTATGTTTACAGTTTGTAGCATAACAGAAAAATGTTAGTCCTTCCAATATTACAGAGAGCAAGTTTGGGATTATTTGGAATGATTTGGATTGTTTGGGGTTATTTAGAGGTATATTGAAAAAAACTAACTGAATAAAGCTTCTGATTCTGAGTACCTATAAATATGTTACTATGAAACACATTTTCCAGTTTGCCTCCTATCCAAGTTCTCCTGTTGCACAGTGACCAGAAAGATTGCTTGTTTTTGTAGCATATTAACAATCATGCCTAGCATAGGGCATTGTTTGTAGCCATTTTTAGACCTACTGGGGAGAAATGTTACGCTTACAGCCTGTGATACTGTTAACGAAAAACATTGTAGCAAATTAATTGCAGTGTTAATAGCATATTTTATGAATATTTGCTATGTGAAAATGAAATAGAAAATTCTTTAGCAGCTGATTATGAGAGCTTCTGCTTTATGTTTTGAGATGTTTATTTTAAATGCCAAAGCTGAGCATCCTTGCTGTGTAGCGAGCACACACAAACACACACACACACACTAACACAAACAGACACACACACACACAGAGATATATTTATGTAGCTGACCTCTGAGGGTTTTTTTCTTGATACAAATAAATCAGAACGGTGTTTTTGAGGACATCACATTAGAGATGTAGAGCTCTGATTCCGTGAACCACTTTTGAAAAGTTTACTTCTTTTATTCAGCGCAGACGTTTCCTCAGACTGTGATTTGGGTGTATATATGTTCTCACTGTATATTCTTTATGCCAGTTACCCTGGATATGTTTACATTATCAATGATAGGGGAAAAGTTTACATTAATGATTCATGATCAGACAATAATTGGCCATGTTATTACTAAAACATGTTGGTTCCAATAGAGACTTTTGTTTTCAATATTCCTGAAAATGTACTATTTGCAGGATTTTAATCTGCCAGCAGTGTTTTGTTTAAAAGTTTAAAACCAATAAAGCTTGCCTGGATCCAGCCTCCTTTGTGTTTAGTTGTTCATAATGTGCACTCATTTAAAAACTCTTGTGGGAATTTGAGCAGTAGTTTGGAGACAGTTTGTTTGTTAATTAAAATTGATCGAAAGATTGTTAAATAAATGGAAAAAATGGGGAAATAAAATGTTATGCGTCACTGTTAAAACTGTTATAATTTTGTCAGTTGATAGTTTATATAAAGACACAATTTATTAAAGGAAACAAATTATGATTTTACTTATCTTGTGGTTGAAGTGGTAGGTGATCATAAATGTGACCAGTGTTTACACTGTGAGTGGTAGATCTTACTTTACTCACTAGCAAATACAAATACATGGATCCTCTTTTCTGAAACCTGGAATGACCAGAATTTCAAAAACAGACTCAGTCACTGATTTCACATCATATTGAGTGAAACACTGAGTCCATAATTCCAACAGCAAAGTGGTCACATAGACCAGGGCAAATGGCCATTTTCCCTGAGGTGTTTTTGCAATCACAGGTATCGCCTCCTAGTGGCCATTAAAGAAAATACAGGTTTAAGGCACTTCTGCACTGTCATCACTTTTCACACCTGAAAGCTACAGGCATATTTTATACTGCCTATAGTGTAAATCGGGGTGGGCATTTCATATATTTCTGGCTCTGTATGATGTCATAAGAGAGAGGATAAAACGGTTATGGCAAGCACATGGCTCTGTGTATGAGACCAGAAGCTCCACCTGCACCCACCTCCTGCCTACGGTTTCTTTTTTCAAGTGACAAGCGAAGCCAATCACAAAAACTTAAATGGGGAGCTGAAAAAGCTTCTTTTAGACAGAGTGACTGAACCAGATTATAGTGAAGTATCATACCAAAGTGGTCCGGAGTCAATGAATGAAAATACAGAAGTACAACAGGTCCATGTTTAAAAGGACTAAATGTGATGGTTTTAACATAATGCGTCATGATGAATATCACTGCTGAACTAGTCAGTTATCTCAGTAATAAGTGATCTCCAGTCCTTAGCAATCCAACTGGGATTATTTTTAACATTTTCACCATTTTTCCACCTTTCACCACACATCCTGGGCTACTGAGGGCAAAGGATCGGCTTCAAATGTCACAGGAGAAAAAATCCAGATCAGGTTACACAGTGAGTGAAAAATTGATTAGTTCAGAAGCATATTTGCATGTCTTGATATCAGCACTTATGTAACAATGGCAAGCCTGAAAATGAAATGCATTATGGCCCCTTATTAAAGCATGACTCACCTCTTGCATAACACATTTGCTTACTAAATCGTTTTGATGTTATATTTTTGTGGAATATTAAATGATATTAAATGATTATATTATATTTATTCCAGAATGCACCAAACCAGTATAATTTCTATATAAGAGCACACCATAGATAAATTACATAACTTTGCGCTGATGTTTCTGCTGTCAGTAACTAAGGAACACCAAACAGTTTTCAACCAGAAGGCTTCAGCGCTACCTGGCTAACTTTTTTGAGGCATTGCAGGTAAAACTATTCCTGTTGTAGCATTGTTTAATGTTGTGTTTTATAACTTAACTATCATCTTTGCTTCAGAAGCATTTAGCATTATGTATGGCATAGCAAGTTGCAAATGTTCACAAAATGCAGTAGCATCACAATCACAGTAAAATTGTATTTCTCAGCATACCATGGTGAAATTTGCATGATGTACAAGCAAGTATGTAGTGCATTGCATGTGTACTAGGAATGGGAATTGAGAAACTCATTCCCAGTTCTTGCCAGTTCAATTCCTTGGAATTGCTAGTCTGCCTCCCTTTGGTTCTGCTTGTACTTGCCGATTTTAGTCAGTGTGCTGGAGGGGACAATTAGTCCACAGCCTGGATATGGAGATTACTTTGATTTTTATTGCACAAAAGGATGAGAGTGCGATAGGAAAGTGCAAACTGCATCCAGCAGCTGCATTATGCTGCTAACACAACTTAAGCTCTTTGCTAACATCTTCACAGGCAGCATGCTAACGCTAAACTAGCAAAGAACCGAGAGTGATGAGCTGAGTGTATTTCAACCCCAGCCCAGCAGCCAGACCCTGAACTTCAACTGGTGTGATGAACAGCAGCCTATATATTATACTGTTAAATAGTAAATATGAGACAACGTGTTTCAAGTCAGTTTAGGGAGAAAGATGGAAGTAATGCAACAAGTAGTGTAACAAATTTGTGTTTGTTACACTACTTTGCATTCTGGCATGGGGCAGGGTGCCATAGACACTACAGACTATAAACTAGCAATAAAACAAATGTAAGTTCTCTAAATTCTCAGTAGCCAAGAACTCAGTCCCTTCCTGTATTTACTTTTGTTGCTCCTGTCTTCAACACAACTGCAGACTAAACATATTCATGCAGTTTGTAATGATGCACTTTAGGATGCTTGGAGTTCACTTGGATGCTTTTCTGTGTGGAAAGAACTGAAACCACTGCGAAGTGTAACCACTTCCCAGTGCTCCCCGTGTGGCTGAAGAACAGCTCGCTTTTCAGTGAAACTTCTCTGTATTAACATACTTGCCACCCTTCTACAACTCCTTTGAGTACTCACCTCACAAATTATTCTATGGGGTGTTTCTGTGTACTCTGCTGGCATTACCAACCTCAGCATCTCTCCCAATTACCTGTTCAGTCTCCTGAAAGTCTTCCTTGCTGGCATCTCTGCATGTGCATGCTCACTGTATTCCAATAAATCAGTTAAACTATGATTTTGTCTGTTTTGGGTTTTACTTCAGAGCCCACTTTGCTTTATTTTCAATTCAATTTCTGACTGTTGGGTTCGAGTTTATTTCATCTACCTTGTGTTATTTATTGTGGGTCCTCATGAACACCTCCACTGCCATTCCTGACACATCCATCAATTTCCTTAAACCGCTTATCCAATTCAGGGTCTGTTTCTGCTGTCATGAGACAAGAGATAAGGTACGCTGTGGACAGGTTTCCAGCACATCATGAGGCTAACACAGAGACACACAGACAGACAGCCATTGATTTTCACCTTTACGCCCACAGTATGAATCACTACCTAACATGCTAACCTAACGTACATATAATGTGAACTGTGTTCATTTAGTCCATTCCATTGGGTGCTTTACAAAAAGGTGCTGCAGTTGTCTTCCTATTGCAACATACCTCAATCTTCTAAGCCTCATCATCCTTCTCATTGTGGTCAGATGAGCCTCCTTGTTAACAACATGTTATTAAACACATTAATCAAGCTATATTAAATAACTTGTCTGAATTGTGTCAGACCAGCTGCCCATAAAATGCCTGAAACTTCCTCTCTCTGATCAGAAGAGTGTGTTCCTGCTGCTCTAATGAAAAGTGCAGCTGTGAGCTCAGTGATGCAGACACCATTACATCATTCTCACTTCCAAGCAACGACAAGTTTGAAAGGAACTTGCAAACTTTATAATTAGTGTCTGTCCAGTTATCAGGAATCCCAAAGGGACAAGAACGTTGTCCAAAGTCAAATGGTCCATAACTGGGCTGGAATTTCAGCTATGTATTTTTATACTTTTATACCTTTTAAGACCTCCTTTGTTCTTCAGGCTAATTACCTTTGTCTCAGGAACATTTCAGCTTGAAAAAAACAAAACAAAACTGGGTGACATCTATCAAAATGCCTGAGCGACATCTATCAAAATCTATTGTTGCATTCACTAAAGAAAAAATTTCCAAACTATTTTCGGCAGAGGAAAAGAGGACTAACTGACTAAAATCGTCACATTTATAAGCATCATCTTTAGTACTATGTTTTTGCATGCCAATGTTGATGACCCTGTCTGCCTCAGCAGTTTATATTAGAATAAGGAAAATGCTCTAAACCAGGTATTTCAAACTCATTTTACATAATGAGCCACAGACAGACCACTTTGATATTAAGTGTGCTTGGCCTGTGCTACTCCCTTTCCTATGGGTGTAAAGTTTAACTACGCAATTAATCCCCCAGATATCTTAATATATGAAAATGTGCTATTTTTGTAACCTCTGTGGAAAAAATGCATTATTTATGCATTTGTGCCCCATCTACTTTTTCTATAGTGGCTGGTGAAAGACAGAAACATTTCCATTATTTGTTTATCTCTTACTTAATTACTTTGGAGCGGTATGAATGCCCCAGTGGACGTCTTGAACAGTCAAAAAAGCTATGAAACTTCTGAACGATAGTTAGATGTCCAATGTTTGTTGTGCCGATTCTGGTCCCTGGGCCTTAGGTTGGCATCCCTGGTCTAAACAGTAACCTTCAAGTGTTTTTGATTCAGCGCATATTTACTGAAATGAAACGAAACATTTTTTGATCTGATAATAGCACTAGATGAATGTTTAAGAAACTACATTAAATGGAATACGTTATGGGACATGAATGTATGTAGGAAGCTCTCATGTTTAACATTACCTGCCTTAGTGGTGATGTGAGGAGTAGTTACTGTGTTTTTCTACATCTCCTTTAAGGGACTCGGACCATGGCTGTAGCCATCAGGTTGATTTCATCATAGAAGATCATATAGTTCAGACTGTCCTAAACTGGTGCACTGACTGACCAACACACTTCAACAATATTCATACAATACCTGAAATACCAATAACTAAAGCAAAACATCCCTTTACTGCAAAATCTCACATACCTGAGTCAGGGCTTTTTCCCAGGTCTTGACAGTGTTATGAGTCTCTTATTTTTTTTGTGTAATCTCCTGCTGCCCGCTGTGTGACTGGACTGTGAATGCTAGTGGAAGTT
The DNA here is from genome assembly GCF_057382185.1 of Mchenga conophoros. Lineage (NCBI taxonomy): Eukaryota > Metazoa > Chordata > Actinopteri > Cichliformes > Cichlidae > Mchenga > Mchenga conophoros. The sequence goes on along the minus strand of NC_140546.1, from coordinate 5,588,961 downwards.
TGGGCTTTTACTGTCACTACAGAGAGGGACTGCAGTTCATTTCTAAATGTTTGTCTCTCTGGCCTGAACATTGATTTCCTCTCTGTCTGTCTTTATTGCCTTGGATCCTCTCTTTTGAATACTTCCAACACACACACACACACTCTCTCTCTCTCTCTCTCTCTCTCTCTCTCTCTCTCTCTCTCTCTCCCGATCGACTATCCTCTCCCCCCTGCGGTCTTCTGATCCATATTGACTATCCATCTTAGTTTAGCTCCCTCTGTGTTCCTTATGAAACCTGTAAAGGTTGTCCCATTCTGTCCGTTCTCCTTTCCACAGTCATTTTTCACCTCATTCTTCTTTCTTTCTTTTTTCTTCTGTCTTACATGGCTGTAGGGCAACACAACTTTCATAATCATCAATCATCAGAATCTGAGTCCTCTAACGTTTAGAACATGCAGATTCTGGTCTGATCCAATAACTGTATTTGTACTCAATTCTTTTCCTACATGATGACAGTATGATGATCCTAATGTAAAGAAGAAAAATAACTGGAATCATTTACAGATTTCATCTTGGCTTCCTTCATGGATCCTGTGAGAAACTCCTGAAAATTCCAAACTCATTTTGATGAAAGTGGGTTTGGACTGTGCATCATATTTAAAAGAAGGTCATAGCCACCATAACATCATTCACTGGTTTGTGAGGTGTCACTATGAAGCCTCGAATTTGCAGTGTTGTCAGTGAATTTCAACAGTGTTGGTTAACAAAGTGTAGCAATCAGCTGTACGGCTGCATCATGTCAGTAACATAGCCAGAGTTGTGACAATCTAACCCAGAACAGTATAAAATGTCTTTATTTTGTGTTTTCTTTTTTTTAAGCCAGAATTTTAGCACCTTTCCTGTACTCACTCAGCGATCATCAACCCCCTGCAGACATGCTTAAAATTTTAGGTCATTCCTAAAGATTTGGGAGTTCCACCCTGCTGTGTTTACACCATATCTTGATTGTGAAGATCACTTAAATAAAAGTTTTAGCCATCTCATCATCATTCATTCTCATTTGGGAGTGGCACAAATAAGTAACCACAGGCTGGTATTCGAAAAAGTGTTTGGTTTCCTTGTTGTTTTGTCGACTATTGGGGGCAGAAAAGTTTATATATTGCAATATGAGACATTTTTAAAAAAGATTAACATGGTAATGCAGCAGTTGGCACTGTTTCCTCCCGGCAAGTAGATACTGGGTCTAAACTTCCTAACTGGCCACAGGCGTAGATAGGAGTGTGGTTGCCAGGTTCTGTGATGTGTGGCATTCAGTGTTTACACCATATCTTGACCTGGAACAGGTTCCACACCCCTCTGCAACCTTAAATAAGGAAAACTGTAAAGAATGAATGGATATTGATTTATGTTCCACTGCACATTGGTTTTTGTGTTCTGGGGCGAGAACTCACTAAATATGAAATAAGGGAAGTGTTAACTTAGCATTCATAAACTGTATAGCTTTAATGTAGACAGAGATAGTTCATAATTGTTACTTAGTACAAGAAGACTAAAATACTAGGATTTCATTCACCTAAACTAAAGCTGATTAAAGATTATTGGATTTTATGTAGCATACAGAAAACAACATATTACTTTTAAGATAATTGCATTTAAAATGCTGTGAAATGCACCAACAGCACAAACCGTAGAGAGGTCCAGTTCAGTGTCTCTGATTAGTGAAGGTGAAGCAAAGCAGACACAGGTCAGCTACTGTTGCCTGTCACCTGTCCATTAAGACAGTCATGACACTAACTTTAAGCTTTACAAGAATTCAATTCAGTTTTATTTATACAGCACCAAATCACAACTACAGTCACCTCAAGGTGCTTTATATTGTAAGGTAGACCCTACAATAAAAACCCAACAATCATATGACCCCCTATGAGCAAGCACGTTGGCGACTGTGGGAAGGAAAAACTCCCTTTTCACAGGAAGAAACCTCCAACAGAACCATAAGAATCCAGATGGATGAGTCAAAATAAACGAAAACCTGCCATTGTACAGGTGTTATGAACAGCAAACCCATCTACAGATCTACAGAGGTGAAAATGATTTTTTTTCTGTACCATAATGTGAACATGCTTTTTTGATACTGTAAACTATAGCATTTTATGACCTTTGAAACCCGACGAGGAAGTGGCAGTTCTCAGTCTTGGGATGGGTGTTAAAGTCAGAGAAGAGAGATATCCCAAATCCAACAGCAAAGCTGGATTCCACATAACATGGGTGATGTGAGGGTGGTTGCTTGGATCATAATGATTTGGTCCCTGGGCAGATCTGGCCCCTAAAATGATTATTTATAACAGATCATTTTCATTTATTTATTTATTTTAAGTAATGTAGTCACTTATTTTCAGGAACGTGGGCACATCTGAAGGATTAAGAATTTTTTGCAACCCCTGCTGTTCAGCTCTGATCTGACCTGATTTTCCCCATTTAGATCTGAGGCACATTTAGACACGAAAATGCCCCATCCTGTGACTTTTGACTTAAGTCACAAGAATAACTCAGTCACACCTGTTCTCTCAGCCTAAAGCCTCTATACCATTTTCACTGAGGACACCGGAAACTAACAGCTCTGTAAAACCTCAAGAAACGTTTGAAACTCCAATATGTGACAAAATGTTCCTTCACTGATTAAATCTCCAAAGAAACAAAAAAAAAAAAAACAACAAAAAAACCCCAACCATCAGCATCATGATCAGAGCTGCATTCGCTACAAACACTAGTGTGTAAAAAAAAACAGCCAGTCCTCGCATCCTCCTTCTTTCCAACCCATCACTCTCTCTCTCTCTCGCTCTCTCCAATCACGGGCTTCGTCACAATCTGCACGAGCACCGCTGCAAAAAGTTGTTTTTCCAGAGGTAAGACTATAATTAATACACGTTATTATTCAAACGACAGTCTTATGTCTTATGTAATACCATATGTATTACCTTGATTATATGACAGCGCGTCAATCCGATCGGCTTAGACCGTAGAAGAGCGCGCCACATGCAAGCATTGTACTCTGGATAAAATCGTGTGGCAGCGATCGCGCGTCGTTCTGTACGCGTGTTTACAAGGAAACGTTTAAAGGAGCTTTTGCAGAATAAAGTGTCACATTAAAGGTAAAAGTAACTAAAGGAGAGCCGAGGAACAGGACGTTTTTCAAGGTAAGACAGCCACGATGAAAGCGAGGGAAGAGAAAATAGTGAATAGTGTGGAAACAAGATCAAGGATGAGATAAAGCAAACTTATAGGTATGTAGAGGGAACGGACTAAATGCTCGACTCAGTCCTTTATAAACAGTCTCTGAGTGTAAGGGATTTATTTTCATCAGCAGAAAATTTCACTTTTATTTCAAATAGACCCATCACAGCTTGACTGATATGTTTCTGCTGTGCTTTGTTAGAGAACAATGTGTTTTATGGCATGTGTAGGATCCGCTGTGCAGGGGGATATACAGAGTGTGGGCTCTCTGGGCAGGAGTCTGGATTTAGATTTCTCTGTCTGAGTATCGAATATTACTCAAGGACGCCAAGTGATCGGGCTCCCAGCATATTAAGTTTCACTTTGCTCCAGCTGGACTTTTTGGTCAATATTAGAATTTAACATTTTTTTTTTATTTCTAAAAGTAAGTTGAACATCATAGTACATAACTCTCTCAAAGCACCAATTTTACTCTAACACTCCTATAAACCAATGCCAGACTTTATGTTTATAAAATAGGAAAATGGGAGTTTGTGTGATTGCATATGGAATTAAGGGCAGGCAGAAAATCATGTCTACAAAGGTAAAATAGTGGCAAAAGCCAGTATATCTGTTATTTGCTTGTAATAATGTGGTGGTGTGTTGTGTGAAATGCAAACAAAAACAAATAAAAACAGACAGGGAGCGAGATTGGAAGAACGAATACTAATTTCTGCAAAGTGCGTCTATTAAATAAGCATTAGGCTGTAAAGACATACGTGTGTGTACAGTATAATAATTATGTAATATATACACAGTAATTGTATGCTGATTTTTCCCCGGACTTGAACTTGATGGTTTGAGATGGTTGCTCCCCTCTGTTGCTGTCATAATCATGACCATTGCTCCAGTGAGCTGCTACAGTTTGTCCACGTTCTTCTTCTGTTCTGTATTCATAGCAGGATTCCCACCATTGCTTGTGTTCCTGATGCAGAGTGTGGCTGATGTGTCCTTGAACTTTCCTCCTCTGTGTTTGTGCTGCCGCCGGCGAGCCCTTTCAACATGTGTTTATCCATGTTGTGCTGCTACTGGAGGAGGCGCCCTCCTAATGCACGCTGTCAGTCTGAAAAAGCAGGTTTATATTCAGGGTTCTGAGTACAAAATAACAATGTCTGATGTTCCTATTTGTGTTTTGATTGCTGTTACTGATTGCAGGCCTCCCAGGGGTCCTGCAGGGCTTTCAAAGGGGGTTAAAAAAAGAAGCAATCAAGATGAATGCTGAGTGCAGTGCACTTCTTCTAATGACCACTAGATGGGCTGTTCATAAACTCACATTGTATTACAGTTTTGATAATACTCTGTCATTTGAAAAGAAGGACAGATTCTGTGGTCTATATACCAAATGTATTTTTGCAGATGAATTTGATATTGACTAAAAAAGGTCGCCTGCAATTTCTATCATGCTGCAATAATTCTGCAATTTACCATTAAATCAGCATGTTTACCTGATGCAGACCTAGATGCAGCTTTCTTATCTTATATGCATAAAAAAAAACAGGAATAATAATCACTAGTATTTTTTTATTTCACAGACATCCCTAATACTCCACTGTAGGATTTAAATAGATTTTAAAAAGCAAGGGAAAATCAAGGGCTTCATGTACATTAGCTACGTTTCTGGTTATAGATGTTTACATTTCTTGCAATAAAAAAGCTAAACTCATACAAATATTTTACAATAACCTTATAATTTACAGTTTTTGCAATTATTCAAACCGTTCATCTGATTATGTCCCAAAGATCAATATTCATGCTTTTAATGTTTGCAACAGTGACAAGAACTTATCTTCACAAAATGTTACTTCTGGCTAGATGCTTGAAAGATAAGGTGTACAGAGAGGTGCTATTTGGGAGCCTCGCATATCAGCTTGTGCTCATCTGTGAGCATGAAAGCCCGATTCATGGTTCAGGTGTTCTCTTTAGGAATCCAAGAATGAGAGCATAGCATGTAGGTGCTTTTTCTTGTTCTAGGCAGAAGAGATGTTTAAACGCTGCATGATCAACATTCACACCTTGGCGTTTTCACGAGGACTTTGACTGCAAGTTTAAAGGGTTTCGTGAGCCAAAAATTGTGAGAAGCAATACTAAATTTTTCCTTGTCATTCCCTGGTGGGGGCAGAGGTGTTGAAGAGCTTTAGAGTGTTCTGTACAGTTTTGTCTGGATGGGCTCTTTGCTTACTTGCTGCCACAAAAAAGCTTTGATTTCTGCCGATAATCTTGACTCACTACTTTATGTTAACTTAGAAGAGCCCCTGTAAGCAGCAAAGCCCATGCAGTTTCTTTTGGTAGAGGAAAGAGATTCTTGATACTGAAGAAGCTTCTCGGATGAGAGGTGAAACGTCTTCAAGCAACTCAAAGAAGTCCAGACGCTTTTCTTTCCAAGCTCCTTAGATTTTCGCACCTTAGTCACTGCAGTCAGACCAGTGGATGCAGCTTTGTACTGGTAATGTGTGTTCCCATAACAATGCCAGACAAAGTCATCTGTTTAAAAGACAGACATAGTCTTTTAATTAGCATGTTCACCAACACGATCTTGGTGTTTTCAAACCAGATGTGACGAGCAAGAGATGGATCTGTCTATGCTGGTTAATGACTTGTATGTCACATGTTCTTAACCAATGAGCATGCCCTGGATAATCTTCTGACTTAAAGTGACCAAAATGGACTTAATGTTTTATTCACTGTGACCCAAAATGAGTGACTGAGATCGTGAACTCGTTAGGAAAGTGTTTACAGATGTCAAGTGCCTCCTCCACCCCAGTGGCCATTAAAAGAAATATAGTTTCAAGACATTTCACCAGTGGAGAGACCCAGGAGCTACGTCTTTCTCTTATACTGTCTTTTGGGCAGGGTTACAGGGGGGCTGGAGCCTATCCCAGCTACCATGTGGGGTACACCCTGGACAGGTTGCCAGTCTGACGCAGGGCTAACACAGATAGACAGACAACCATTCACACTCACACCTATGAACATGTGAACCTAACCTCACTAACCGCATGCCTTTGGACTGTGAGTGGACTGGAGCACCTGGAGAAAACCCACACAAACATGCAAACTCCACACAGTAAGGCCCCAGACACGTGGTGGAGTCGACCTCAGAACCTTCGTGCTGTGCAGTGCTAACTGTCACACCATCGTCCTGCCCGTGTTCTTTAAGTCAAATTTAAAAAATATCAGGAACAGAGCACAGGTTTTGGAGTTACAAATCAAATACTTTGATACTAGACTTACTAGCCATTCATAAGATCATATTATATATCACCTTTCTAGTATATGTAGATATGCGTGAGGAATGCCAGTGCTGTGTTAGAAGTTGTTTTCAGATAAATGTTAACAACTGTTGTATCTGAACAGAGGACCAGTGTTGTCATTTTCTTGGGAGTGTTCAAATGGGGATTTTTTTTTTGGTCAGATGTGCCTCAAGATGTGCTGCTGACTTGAAACAACTCAGCATCCCCTGCTGTGCTGCTGCAGATGTCTCTCATGTGGATTTTAGGTGCCCTGCAGTTTTTGGCAACAGCTTGCATTAAAAAAGCAAAAAAAAAAGAAGCAAAACCTGACCCAGTGTCAGTGCCGATGGGGATTTTCACTTCAGGAAGACTCTGCTTGTTGAAATCTAAGGATGTCAGTTCAAGCAGGAAAGCAGCTGCTCTGCCGAAGCGCCCTCGGGCAAGGCATCGCATCTTTCCTCGCTCAGGATCTTTCGGCTTTGAAAGATCCGCTGTATTGTGCATTTCAAAACATGACACAGTGTTAAGCGCGCGTGATTAAGCCGTCGCACCAACGGGAAGAAAGTTGGATGGATGAAACATGCCGAGACACTGTGACCACTGCGCTAATGACTCACACGTCTGTCATCTCTCTTGTGAATGTTCATTCCTCTTGTACTGTATGCAGTCATGTATGACCACCGCGTACCTACACGTGTGCGTTGCTTTCGATGGTGTGTGACATCCCAGCTCCTCTGCACACCAGTGGAATTCAGGGACTTCTTTTTCTTTTTTTTTATCTCAGCAAAATCCTCTCAGCTGTTACATCCAGTCCTCTACTCCACCAACACACACATAAAACACACGCATACACACACGCACACTCGCCAGCTCCACCGTAGACTTTGGAATTCACTGTTGCCATGGCAATGGAATAGAGCACGCTCTCTCGCATTGCCTGTTCTTTTCTATTGCTTTATCTCCCCCCTCTCTCTCGCTCTTCCTCTCTCTCTCTATGTGGAGGCAAACCCGCTTCTCTTGTTTGACATGGGGCTTGTTTTTTGCCGCCGGCATCAGGTTTTGAATGTTTGTTTGTTTATTTGTTTGTTTGTTTTTCAATGACACATGATGCTCATATAGAAAATATGTTTGTGCGGAAGATGTTTCTGTACAGGAGCATCCCCTGCTCTCAAGACTCATGTCACGTTCGTTAATCAAATCCCCCATCTTCCCCACCCCACCTCTCATCTTCTCATCTTCTTCTCTCCTTTCTCTCCCGCATCTTCTCCTGTCCTTTTACTTCCATCCTTCTCTTTCAGTCTTTTCTCTCACTCTCTCTCTCTCTCTCTCTCTCTCATCTGCTCTTTACCCCCCCTCCCCTCCCCTCCACCTCTTTCTTGCTTCTCTCAGTAGCTAAGATGACTGCCATGACAATTCAATGAGAAGAGAGGACACAAAGTGAAGTATCCCCTACTTGCTGAAAAGGAGCGACAGAGCGCTCAAGGTAAAAGGAGAAGAGGGGGGAAACGCACGAGAAGAAAAGGCAGAAGATTTAAAAAGAAACTATTAGGAAGAAAAGAACTGGCAGAAGAAGAGCCAGGAAAGAGGCAGGGGCGAGAAAGCGGATAAACGGTGGATGGAGGCGGCTCGGACCGGGGCTACGGAGAGCTCTTCACTGACGAAGAAGAAGAACAGCAGCAGCAGCAGCAGCAGGGGGGAGAGGAGATGGAGGCGAAAGGGAGAAACATGCCCTCAGGTAACACTCACACACACACACACACACACACACACACACACACACACACACACACACACACACAAGAACAGGCAAATGTGCGTGTGTTCATACACACACAAACAACCAGATGCACATGTGGATTCTGATGTGCATGAACATGACACCCATGTACATGCACATTCAAGGAATAAGACACACAAACCAGCCTGGATCAGTACAGTCATGCAGGAAACCACCCTCACACACACACACACACACAAGTACAGATGTGTGCAGATGTCTGGATTCAAAAGGCGAGTAGCTTCGATTAATCTGTGCTGGCATTTGTGTAACCAAGCTAAATGTTTGTTCATATTAGGATCAGGGATGACTGAGGGGATTGCTGACATATGAGAAGCTGAGAAAATCCATGCTGCTAAACACAAATTTCATGAATGAACTACACAGCATTTGAAATATTGAAATGATCCATCTGACATTTGACAGTAATTTTAATTTAACAAAGTAACCTTGCTTTGGTCTAATGCCAGAGCCAGTCAGGGTCAAGCAAAGCAAGAATACACAGGCTTGTGTCACTGGATGCAACACAGTTTTTTTATATGTTGAAATATAATTTTTTTTAAGTGACAATGTTACCTGAACTGCCTTTAGCTCTGCAATCTAAATAATGTCTTTTTTATTATTTTTATTTTTTACTACTAAAGTATTTGTAGGGAAAACTGCACAGGCATAAAGCTAGAGTTTGACAAACATGTTTGATCATCCAGGTGGAAACAGTTCATTCACCAAGCCAAACTGGTTATAATGTGAAAAAGACGTATTTATAGATCTTTACTTAATCGGAAGTTTTCAGATGTCCAGGAAAAAAATGTGTAAATGACAAGTGTGAATATAGAGGAAACCTCTTCCTGCCAGGTTGCTATGTCAGTGTGCTGCGCTCGCAATCTTTCATTCATTTTAGCATCAATCGTCTTATTTAACACAAACAAAAAGTTTAATTTTGAAAGCCAAGACATTTTCATATAAACCACAGAGGGTATCTTCTTATATATTAAAGGATTGAATGCAAGTTATAGAGGCCCAAGATTGTTTTTTGATATTGATACGAAGTTTCAAAACTCAGTAAGTTTTTTTAGGATTTTTTTTTTAATTTAATTGATACCAATGCCTAAACTGATAATTGGTAATTGTCCTTTTTGTTTTGTTTTTTTGAATAATGATTTTAAAATGTAAATTCATTGTAAATATAAACTGTATTAAAAAGCTACTTAACTATTAGTAAATATTACCAATATTGGTTACTAATTGTTAATATTTTTTAATTACATTGTTATCACATTGTGTAATATGTCGTAATAACTTTTTAATGTATTTTATCCGAATCTGTAATAGACTGTAAAAATGTCATTTTGAAGACACTTGTATACAAAACATTTCATACAACATCATGAAGTAATCAATGCCAAGCTGAGAGAACGAGGACATGGACCACAGTCTCCAGGTACCTCCCACCTCACTCTCAAAAACAATTATCATATATCCATAAAATTTCAACTTTATTGTAACCATTTAAATTATGTTTACACATGAATCAGACTTTATTCGTTAGGCATTTATAAATTAGGTGTAACTTTTCAGTAACCATCTAGAAAGTTCTGATGTAGCAAGACAGCCAAAGTTGATGACCAAGTGCACAAAACAACCAAACAATGACAAAGTCAAGAACAACTTTTTCAAATGTTTGTTATCTTAAATACCCTTCGTGTATTTAACGTTGTGCATCACTTTCAGGGTCAAAGTATCAATAGTTTATTGAACAGCTTGATGCACAAACTACCAAAAACGATTGCACTCATTTACACCAGGTCATCATCCAGCAAACGCCTCGTCTATGAGGGGGAAACCCCCACTCAGGACAGCCACGCTTGCCCAGGGGTGTGACCTTGCCAGTCACCCAGTGAAATTTGCCCCTTTAGTGATGCTGGCAAATGATCCATCTCCAGCCGTGTGGATTGTGACTAAGCAGATTTCTTGTAAATCTAGTGGAGTTTTTCTCAGAAGTTTAATGATGTACAAAGGCGCTACAAGCAAGTATATAATTGTAGTAATTCAAAGAGCAGACATAGTTTAACATCTTCAGGTAATTCAATTCAAGTCAATATTGTTTTTATACAGTACCAAATCACAACAGTTGCCTCAGGGCGCTTTATATCATAAGGTAAAGACTCTACAGTAATATAATATCTGGATGTAGAAGGTAAAATATTTTAGAAAATATAAAAAAGTAATGACAATTTTGAACATTAGCCTTGTTTTTACATACTGCTTCACAATTTCTTACAAACTAATTACTAAATAATATTTTATTGCTTAAGAGTAAAGTTTTATTAATTGTTTGTAATTTCTTGTTTGTTTATTTGTTCCAAAGAAACATTGAAATCCTCCCTTTAACCGATTCACTTAACTCTTTACTCTCTATTACACTATCTTTGAAAATGTAAATAAAATGTTTTCAGTTTATGACTATCATTCAGCAAAGGCAATATGGGCAGATAGCAATATTGGGCCTTTTTATAAATACACGTGTACTGAATAATTATTCTGATTTGTACTGATTTCTTTAAGTAAAATGAAACAGGAAACACTGCGATGCTGGATATTAGCATCACGTTTATAATGTTTATAATGTATTTTTGAACAATTCCTTTCAACTAATTATTAAAAACATGTGACACAATTTAAAAATCAGTGTTAGGCTTTAAACTTATAATGCAAATACAAAATAAAACAATGTCTAATGAGTACGGCATCCAGTGAATAAAAATTTGACAATTTAGTGCAAATTAAAAATTCATTGGTTTTTGTTGGATTGTTATTGCCGCCCCAGTGCCGTGATGTCTTTATGACGCTTACCTTGTGCATATTCAAGCAGGCGGGTCACTTTCGGGGTTAAAATATCAACGATCTCTGTTATTTTTGGGACGTTTGTTGCCATGGAAACCCCCCCGCAGGACAGCTGAATTAGTCAACTAGTTTAAAAGCCCTCAGCGGATTTCGTATTCTCTGTGTGATCGATTGTTTACATTAACCTCTTGTTTGAGATGAATAGAAGCCAAACCTGAAGCGTTGCAGAATCCCAGCACTTTCTCCATTTCAGCTGAAATGGTTAAAATCTGACAGGGGAGCCCCACAGAGGCAGGAACCCTGCTTCCATCCACTTTCATTTATGTTTCCTGAAGCACGACAGATGTGTTGTATCTCAATTTTCCTCTTGTCATCCCTCTCACTGTCCACCTCTGAGCTCAGATTTGTATCTCTTCTCTCCTCTCCACTTGTCTACTTCCCATCTCCTCAGCCACTCTTGTTGTCGCTTATTATAAAAAAAAGTGCACAAAGACTTCTATCTTGCTCTTCGTCTGCATTTGCCCTTTTGTTCTGCACATATTTTCCTCAGATGATCTTCTCATTAACCTAAAAAGACAATTCCTTTCCTCAGGCCTCCTCCAAACCTTGCTCATATTAATACCTTTTATTGTGATTTTCTCTGGAAGTGGTTTGTAGAAAAAGGTCAGAATTTAAATATGACTAGCTCCTGAGATCCCCCGCAGATGTATGAAATGAAGCACTGTCAAACATTATTTTAATTTCTTACCCCATGTATTTGGGTCAATTTTACCTTTCTGTGTTCAGTTTTGGAACAATATTTGTACTTTTGTATTTCCGTTGATTCAGTGAGGTTGGTATTTTGTTCTTAGCTGGTTGCCTGCTGCCAACATTTTTTAACTGCTTCAGGCTGCATGTGTGTGGTTTTTTGATTAAAAATTGCTCCAGTGTGCTCACACAGAATCCAACAGAAAGAGTAAACCCCATCAGCAGCTCTCACAGGTCCCGTACAGTGGCCCATGAGGGACAGTATTTCTATTAATACATAAATATATTTGACAGTTCAGTGTATGAATTATGAATTACCTGTTTTAGCTTCTCGTTTTAATTTTCATAGGCATTGAGGGTATATTTGAACCACTGAATTGTGATGGAATTAAATGGCTTATACAAGACTGCAGCCATTTGAACATTTAAACACTTAACAGTGGGATTGAACTTTGTATTTTTGGTGTAATTTTGTAATGTTTTTTATGATGACTTTCTAACATACCCTTAGCTGTTTCCTAGTTGTTTCTCTCTCAAATAAGAATAAAGGCAAATTTCCAAAAACAAGACCTTACATCATAAAAGTTATGGATATTAAAAGTCATCAGTTTCAATGTCTATATCAGCTACCGTAAGATCAGGAAATCATTAAAACAGAGAATTGTATAAAAGGTAGAGACTGTATATAAACAATGACTGTAGCCACCATGACATCACCCACGGGTTTGGATTGTATTTTTAACTCGAGTATTTTAACTGTTGCCATGTTGGTTCTAGAGCCAGGAGTTACCATATTTGGACAAGAGCATATATGCTATCAGGTAACACTAGTATTGGACAAATGCATGGCGTTAGAGTAGTAGTATTACTAAATTTATAGTTGCAATCCTTTATTTTAGTACTGTTGGGTAACTTATCCTACAAGCAAGGCATTTATATTAACAGGAAAATATTCATGGCTCTGTCTGCATCCCAATAATGTCATAGTTTAAACTTGATTAGTATTATGTGTCAGCCCTGCCTTCTCCAGACGGCTGATTTTATTTTCTGTGTTCTTGTCAGACATCAGTTTCCTTCCCCGCCCAGCCATGGTGTGGTGTGAGCGAGGGATCCAGGTGCTGTTGACCACCATGGGAGCTTTTGCAGCTTTTGCACTGATGACAGTGGCTATTGGAACTGACTACTGGCTGTACGCCCGGGCCTTCATCTGCAACAGCACAGCCAACTCATCACAGGAGGACTCCAACAATAAGGACAAGAAGGATCCTGGGGCGCTCACCCACTCTGGCCTCTGGAGGATTTGCTGCCTGGAAGGTACAGTTGGTTGTGTGTCTGTTTGCATATTTGAGACTGTGCGATGCTTTCAGTGCGCTGTGGGATGAATTTTGGTGTGTTTCTCATGTGTTTGTCACCAGAGGGTCTTGGTGAGGTCAGTGTGCTCATGAGACATAAATAGGTGTCTTGTTCAGTAACCCAGCCACATCCACCCACAGTGTCTATGTTGCTCTACTTTTCTCTATTTTATTCATCAGTACATTAGCATTTTGTAATTTGTATAAAGCCGTAGTAGCATATGACTGGTAAGGTGCAAGGTGCAAGAATTAGAAGTTGCTGCCTGCTTGGCTTGATTATAATGACATTTATACTATAAATAATATAGCCACATTTTATTGCATTACATCTGTTGAACAAATTACATCTATAGACCCTAACTGCAGTTTGGTTTCTGCTCGAGTGAATAAAGCTCCACAGTTTGGACCACAGACAAAACAATTTGGTCCGGGGTGTGCAGGCCGTGTAGGACCTGCTTCAGCCACACATGTTGTACACCTCCACCCCACCTCTTCTTTTATGCTCTGTCTGACTCGATCAATATATCTGTTTTTACTGGTGCTGTTCTACTCTCTTCTGAACGGCGCTCTCACTGCTGCTCTAACTGTCTTCATGTAGGCTCATGGAAGTGCAGCAAAGTCCCAGAACAAAACTGCCAAATATAATCGCCTTCTGATGGAAATAGCAATCTTCTGTTGACTAAAGTATTAAATTTGTAATTAATAAAAAAAACCGATTAGATTAACGATTAAATTTTTTGTTTTGATTTAGGCAGAAAAAGCACCCTCGTCACAGTTCAGGGAAGACTGTTGTTTTGATAATAAACTCTTCATTTTAAGTCAAAGCTGGCTATTCCCATATTAAAGCAGAGCATGACGCCAGTGCCTGAACATAATTATAACAACATTTTAAATGTAGTAATCTAGATTGTGTGTTAAGATGCAGCTGCAAGGCTATAAAGTTCCCGCTCATTTACATTGTGTGAATATAGTGGATGTAGAAGCTATTACTGTATGCTATAGGATGCTCATGAATGTAACCAGAGACCACAGAGCATCCTGTTGTCACCTGTTCACAGTGCAGAACACCGATAACACCAATGTCAGATTATCTGAGATATTAAGAGATGAGCAGCTGTTGCTGTGCCTACAATGGATAATATTTTATTTAAATATGATAGCAATGAAAATAAAAAGTATTTGTGTTTTTCACATTTCAGATTCTACACATCCTAAACCTTCAATATAAAAGTCATTATATTATCAAGTCAGTAAATGCCTTCTTTCATTTTCAGGTTTAAGTGTAATGTTCAAAAAGCAACAGACAAGAATTAAAAGGCCAAACCGTCTCAGAGCATCTTTGTAGCAGGAACTCACATCTGACGTGGAAGTTTAGGAGCTGTTTTAGCTATTTTGTCTTGTCAGATGCGTCAGAGGAACTGCTTTTGTTGCTGCCTTGCATATTTTTTTCTTCTTTCTTTGAAGATAGCAAGCAGATTTCTACCAGTGTATTGACAGCTGGGTTCATTTGTGTATTTTCTTCTCTTTTTAACCGAGTTCCTGATACTTTGCATGTTAATAATTTAATATGGTCTGCCCTGAAAAGGTATAAATTTGCTTAAGGCTTTTTATGACTTCTTTCTGTTTTTGTGTGTGTGAAATGAGCTTTTTACTGCTTTTACCCTCCGGGATACACAGGTATCTCTTTTTCTCTCCTGATGTTAATTTTGTCCATGCAATGCACAAATACCTGTCAAGGTAAACAACCGTTGTGTGTCAAGAAGAAACACAAGCTTATAAAACGGTTTGTACACCAGGAGGGCTGCTGGGCTGCTGTCTTTAGTAATAATATGGAGGAATATTTTTAGCATCTTAGCCTGGCACACAATTAACACCAAGGCCCCAGAACAATGCGCCGTATAGGCAGGAGGAAAACGATACATAGTGCTTGTGTTTCAGAGAAAATTACAGCTTACAACTGTTGATTTTCTTTTTTTCTTGGTTGAACCCAGACAATAAATCATATAAATGCAAATAGCTGCCCCACCCCCCATCATTATTATTTTCTGGCCTATAAAGGGTGATTGTTAAAATTATCCAACCATCCAATGCCAGTCCAAAAACAGCAACTATGCTGCACAAACCTTTTGCTGTTATTTTGGCTTAAAGTACACAAAACCCCCACACCATAATACAATACTATTCCACTTTATTTTCATAGTACCAATTAACAGCAACAGTCACCACAAGGGGATTTATATATTAAAGTAAAGATCCTATAATATTAGAAAGAAACCCCAACAGCCACATGAACACATGAACAAGCACTTGGTGACAATGGGAAGGAAAATCTACCTTTAAACAGCAAGAAACCTCCAGCAGAATCAAGCTTGGAGAGGGGGTCCACAATTCCCTATGAAAGGTTTGGGGTGAGGGGGAAAGAGAATAAGAAGAAAACATAGCAATGTATAGGTAGCATATGTGACATGACTCAAGTTATGGTTTTGCTTTTTTTTTGTTGTTGTTGTTGCAAACATTTAGGGCATATGTCTTTTGCTGTGTCATTGGGCCATTTGTCTTAATATCTCTCACCTTACTGGCCTTTGTGATCTTCTTGATTTTCATTTCTCTCTCACTCTATTCATGCATATATATACATGTATCTATATATTTATATCTATATATTTATATCTTTATCTATCTATCTTTATATATAGATATATAGATATATATCTATATATATTAACCTTTTTCTTCCTGGTTTGTCCCCATTTTTTAAAATTTCTTTTTTCTTCTTCTTTTTTGTTCCCATGTCTGTCTTCCTCTTTTCTGGCTTTTACCTTTGTTATTTACTGTTTTGGTGCATTCTGTCTTTATGTCTTCGTGGGATTTCTTCTTTGACCTTCATCATCTTCTCCCCCTCTTCTTCTTCTCTGTCTTTTTTCAGGTTTGAAGAGGGGTGTGTGTTCCCAGATCAATCATTTCCCAGACGACGCAGACTATGACCAAGATGCTGCAGAGTATCTGCTGCGTGAGTGACACACACACACACACATACACACACTGTCTTAGAAATACACAATGCACACAAACATGAAGAGAGACATTAGATAACCATACACTAGCAAACAGAACTGCACACACTACAGTCTCCATCACATGCGGATAGAAAGGACAGAAGGGGATGGTGGGCGGATATCAATGCACGGATGTCAGATTCAAGCGAAGCGTTCCTGAAGGTGTGTGTAAGTGTCTGTACAGAGTGTGCATGTGTGTATAAATGCCCAGGTGCATGGGGTTGGGAGTCTGGGGGTGTGCAGAAAGCTGCTGTTTTTTTCACAGAGGAATTGAAAGAACAGCCTTCACTAATGGATTATTTTCAGCTCAGGATTCTGGTTTCACATCCTGCCTCCATTGTGATAGCAGATTCTGCTTCGCACAGCCTGAACCTTTTTGGTTTACAACGCATATGTTCCAGCTTTATACGTTATGTAAAGACATCTATTTCTGTGACAGGTGCAGTGATACTATCTGAAATTCTCCTGTCTGCTTTTCTGCACTTCACAGTCTTTTTTATTCGTTTTTTAATAATTGAAACTATTTTAAATTTAGAGTGAATGACAGTCCTGAGAGATATTAGATGGGTTTGTTTTCTTTAGTTTCATCTAAGTTTCAATAACAACCCTATTTAATGAGAAAGGCCTGAGATGCTGGCCTGCCACAGGCTGGCGACCTGTCCAGGGTGTACACCGCCTCTCGCCCTGTGGTAGCTGGCATAGAGATTGATGGATAGCCATTTGAGTGCAGTGAAGTCATTGTCATGTTCAAGATGATTTGAGCTTTGTGACCTTGTGCATTATTGTGCTGGAAGCAGCAGTCAGAAGATGGGTACAGTGTGGTCCTAAAGAAGTGGACATGGTCAGCAATCATCCTCCGATAGATGGTGGTGTTGAAATTAGGCTTAGTTGGTACAAAGTGTCCATTTCCTGTTTGTAGCTGACAGCAGTGGCACCCAGTGTGGCCTTCTGCTGCTGTTTCAAGGTTGTGTGTCAGATATGCTCTGCTGCATACCTGGGTTTTAGCGAGTGGTTATTTGAATTACTCAGCTCACCTTTTCACCCAGAGATCTGCTGCTCACACCTCATCTTTGAGATTGTCGTGTGGGAAAATCCCAAATGACCAGCAGTTTCTCAAAAGTTCAAACCAGCCCATCTGGAGCCAATAATCATGAAATATTCTTGTGGTATGTGTGTCACTGATTAGATATTTGTATTAACAAGCAGCTGATACATAACGTGGCCAGTGAGTTTAATTTATTTTACCCAGAAACACAGCTCAACCAGTGAAATTGTGTCTGTGGCCAAAAAAGAGGTTATATCATGCTTATGTAGCAGATGGTGAGCTGATGGCGTTTTTTCCTTAAAAAATAGCAGTCTACACAGATTCTCTTAGAAATATTGGACTTATTATTGCAACGAAACCATCAACCATCAAATGTGGCTATACTGGCGCCTAAGAAATGATCTTGTTTTAAAAACATGTGTCTGGAGTTGAAGGTTTAAGGGATTTAACTGTGTAACGTTGAGGTATGGCGACTTCAGTTTTGCAGTTGTTTCACATCTGTCACTCCCTGATTCTGTTTCTTTTTACTGGCTTTTTACTTTCACTCGCTGATTTGGAACAATTACTTATTAGGTTTAGGAAAAGAGTGTGAT
Organism: Mchenga conophoros; assembly: GCF_057382185.1. Classification (NCBI taxonomy): domain Eukaryota; kingdom Metazoa; phylum Chordata; class Actinopteri; order Cichliformes; family Cichlidae; genus Mchenga; species Mchenga conophoros. Next base: position 5,571,062 of record NC_140546.1, on the reverse strand, counting down.
TGGAATTAAAAGGGTTAAGCACCAACTCTTTAATGAGCTGGAAAAACCCAAAGGCATATATCTGTTTGGTTGTTTTTAGACAATATTTGATTGGTTGTGTGTTTAGTTTTGAAATGGTTGTAATCAGAGAGCCACACATTAACTCCATGCACACAGACAACCACCAGTGTTTTCAAAGTAAAACACAATTTATATTCTTACTTGTGTTTCTCTTTTCATATCATCCTAGTGTATCTGTTGTTTCCCTGTCTCCACCTGTCTTTGTCTTTCTTTATCCCCTTTTATTTACTTTTGCCTGTTTTTGTTTCCTTTTGTTGAGTCCACTCACCACCATTACTGCAGGTACATTTTTGTCTTGTTTCATTGTGTGTTGCATGATGATTTTATTTATTTATTTATTTATTTTTTGAATGTCATGAGGAACAACAATCATCCCTTTGCCCTTTTAATGTCAGGCATTTCAGCATGTTCAGAAAGTATTCACTGTTAGTTTTTAGAATCGTTAGCAATTCAGTTTACATTTAGTTAGTTGGTATCATTAACACTAATTTTCATGCAAAATGAAATATCAATAGTTTACATTCATTTCTAACAAATAGAACTATATGCATGAGCCGTTATGCAATTGCAGGTTTGCAAAAATCGCACCAACAATTTATCATAATCCATGTTTTTTTCCCAAAGAGGTGAACGTTGCTCACATGTGCGTTTGACTTGTTAAAAAAATGAGACGTGAAATTTAACGTGCATGTCTGACAGAAGCTTCTGTGAATGAATGGTTATCACAGCATTTTTCTTTTACCTTCAGCTCAGAGGCAAAGCTTTAGAAGTCACCATGAAAATGTGAAAGCTCTGCTTTTCCACATATTCCTGCCTGAGATGGAGCTTTTCATCTTCTATAACGTCTCTCTGTTATCACTTCTGTTTATAGCTATGAAGCATCTGCAGAAGGATATGCTGAAAAGGATTTTTATATAATTCGGCCTTTTCCAGCAAAATTGCCGATTGTGCACTCTTGCTGAGGAGCTGTGGCTACTGTATTTGTAACAAAGAATTATTCATTAAGTTTCAATTTACAGTGTAAAAATCATCATGTTCCCCATAACTTTTATTATCTCACATTTTGAAAAGAAAAAAATAGCTTTCTTCTCTAGTTTTAAGACGACATGCCATCTAACTATTTTTATTTAGTCTTGGAAAAACTCGGGGACTCGAAAGACATTATGTGCCATATAAAATATAATGTAGGAAACATATAAAAAGACATCTGCTGTTCCACAGCCAATTTGTAGTGTCAGCTGTGCCAAGCCTTGGTAACACTTTTATTCCTCAGAAGTGTCACAAGGCTGTTAACTTTGCACCTTCAAGTGGTGTTGAACCTCAAGAAGAAAACGCATTAATGAACCACTATTAGAAAAGTACAGACTCAGTCGTATATCAGATTCAAGTGCACAGACTGTAAACAGCAGCACTGCAGCCAAAACAATGATGCTCTCATCTGCTGTCTCGTGCAGGTGTGGTGAGAGCTTCCAGCATCTTCCCCATCCTCAGTGCCATATTGCTTCTTCTGGGTGGAGTGTGTGTCGCTTCCAGCGGATTCTATAAAAGCAAAAGGAACATTATTCTCGGTGGTGGGATTCTCTTTGTAGCTGCAGGTAAGACTGCAGCTTTACTGTGGTTTGGGAAAAGAAATCTATATTTCCAGTCAGAGTTTGAAAAGAAGATTTTGTTTGAAGGTATGTTTGCTACATTTTTTATTAACACTAAAATGGGCAGTTTGTATTTTACCCCGGCTGACTTTGTAATCCCTAACAGATACAGTGTCCTTAAAATCTCTGTATTCTGTTACTAAAAAGAATTTCTGAACACTTAGATGCTTCTTTTTTTATTATATTCATGTAGCATGAGCCATGAAACACGACCTAGCATATACATTATACAGCTTAAGATAATCTGCAGTGCCCATGCCAGGATGAACCTATATCTATCAGTCGTAGAGTTAGATTAATCTCCTTATGTATGATGTGCAGATTGACTGTCATACTGTGCATGCCTCTTCTCAGTGTAATTGAGAGGAAACACTTCCAGAAAGCCTGTCTGCAAAACAATTTAATGAACCAGCAGGTTAATTTGACTCAGAGGAGCACTTGTATCTCTCTTGTATCTTTCTTTAGGCCTCAGCAACATCATTGGAGTGATCGTGTACATCTCAGCAGCACTGAGCGACATCTCCCCCAAGAAGGATGAGGATAAGAAGTGGCATTATTCCTACGGCTGGTCATTCTACTTTGGCGGTCTGTCCTTCATCCTGGCCGAGATGGTCGGCGTGCTCGCTGTCAATATCTACATCGAGAAGAACAAGGAGCTCCGTTGCCGCTCTCGCACTGACCTCTTCAAGAGCACAACGCACGCCATGCTTCGTCTGCCCAGCTACCGTTTCAGACGGCGCTCGCGCTCCAGCTCACGCTCCACTGACCCGCCGCGTTCGCAGGAGACCTCGCCCGTTGGAGCTTCCAAGACCTTCAGCTTGCCACCATCTGCACCGCCATTCTCTGTGGCCACTCTGCCCAACCCCCACCACACCAGCAGCAGTGGGAGCGGAGGAGGTGGAGACATCTCCATGTACACCCTCTCAAGGGACTCCAAGCTAGGCAGCCTCGGAGGAGGTGCCCCACCTCTCTATGGCACGGTGGACCGTGCCACGCTCTACCAGCTCCACAACTACTTCCCAAAAGATTCCAGTGGCAGTGGCAGTGGCAGCGGTGGAGGAGGAGGAGGAGCAGTGATAAGCAGCAGTACGCTCCCTTCCCACTCCAAGTCCAACTTGGCAGCAGCGGCAGCTGTAGCCCAGAACGCAGCACCGCTGAATACCTCCACATCAGCTGCTCCGACCACCCAGCCAGCCCCGATATCTACAGCCACCATGGAGCGGGACAGGGGCAACGTGGGAACCCTGGACCGACTGACAGCCAAAAGGGACCGGGATAGCAACTCAGATACACTAAACAGGAAAACGACACCAGTTTAAACTCAGAGAGAGAGGAGAGGAGAAATAGAGATGGAATTTAGAGAGGAAGAGTAGGGCTGTAAATGTGTGGGTGGCACGTCAACAATAAGGTTTCTGTCCTTGAGCCTGAGGTATCGAGCTGCCATAAATATTATAAACAGTCATCAAACATCTGATGCTAAGAGCAAATTCATGACAGCCGCCTTAAAAATTGTCATGACTTTGAAACCTGTTTTGTTAATTGCACAGCAGGGGTACAGTGGCGGATTCGGGAAATGTTTCTTTTCTCTGTTTTTTATTCCTGAATTACTCACTAAATCATAGAGATACAAAACTCCCAGATGTGTAATAAAACAGCCTCCCAATGCAGCAGTTAGGTGCCTTGCCGAGGAGGCAGGGGAACGCTTTCGTTATTTATTTCCCTTATCTCAGTTTTGTCAGTTTCTACAAGGACATCTTTTTAAATCCTGAAAGAAACAGTAAAGGAAGCTTTGATGATTATAAACCCCCCTTACAAATCACTAATTTGTACACATCTTAGATCGGATTGGCCTTAAATCTACATTTTCTTTTCACAAAGCAAGACACAGAGTCCTTGCTTTTTGGTATTCTAAACTTTGCAACACTTTTTAACATAATAATTAAATTATAAAGTGGCCAGATGGTACAAGTCACAATTCTTTCTTCCATTTCTGTTTTAAAAGGACGAGAGCGTCACAGACGGGTACATTCTGCCAAGTAACAAGCTGCTCAGTGACAAGTTGACTGCCAATTGAAGGTCAACAGTAGCTCCTTAACCTCTGGACCCGAGAGAGAGCGACCTCAGCCATATCTAACGTAGATCAGAGGAGGCTGCCGCACTGTGAGCCTGATTATTTTTCACTGTGTGTCAAAGGTATTTACAGTGACAGATGGGCATTCACCACAGTTCTAAGGAAAGGAACAGCCATGGACTTAAAGCTTTAGTCTTAACGCCTCCATTACTCCACTGCCAGTTGTCGCAGTAAGATACGGCAACATGATCGTTTGAGCAAGTAACTTATTTTGGCATCAAATCTTTCTAGTATTTGTTTAAACGGAAAGATTTGCGTTTCCCAAAGTGTTGCCCACAATTCTTAAACCATTGGAAAACTTTATAAAATGTAAATAAAAAACAGGAAGGAGACGAGGCAAATCTCATAAATAGATATTTTACTCACACATATTAAATGTTTAAACTGAGAAAAATCTGTCATTTTGAAATTGATGGAAGCAGTATGTCTCGAAAAAGCTGGGTCATTCCCATGTTTGTGTGCATCATCCTCTCTTACAATATTAGACGTAGGAATGCTGTTCTACATCTAATGTTGGATCCTAGTGACTCAAGTCCTGGGTCTCCTTTGTTGTGATGTCATGATGCGTCAGTTTTTTGTTTTGTTTTCCAGTTGGGAAATTCAAGTTGGGGTTTAGCATCTCTGTGGTTTAGCATCTGGTTGGAAGCTTATGTTGCTCTAAAATCTGCATTAGTGCCAGTCTTTTTGCACTCCCTTTTTAACTGAACACTAACAGCAAGCCAGATGGTTACTTTCCCCTTTAGTCTGGAGGATGCCATGTCCTTGTTTTCCAAAAAGAAATTTTACATTTCAATTTATTTGACCACTCAGTTTTCCACTTGGTCCCTTTTAAATGAGCATTGGCCAAGAGAAGTTGACATGATCTAAGCTTGCTTGACAGAGATTTAACCTGTGTTTGTGGACGGCACACTGATCTGTGTTTGCGCACAATGATTCCTAGATGTGTTCCTGAGCACATCCAAGGATTTTCATGACAAATTCATGCTTGCTTTTAAAGCAGTGCTCTGCGAGGGCCCAGAGAGCACAGTCGCCCCGTATTGATTTTTTGCCTTGTTGTGCACAGATTTCCCAAGAGTATCTGAAAGTTTTGATGATATTATGTAGCGCAGACGATGAGTCATCAAAGTCTTTGCAGTTTTGTGCTGAGGAACATTATTCGGATATTGTAACCCTACATGTCTAAGCTTTTTATTTTTACTCAGGTTACTGACCTGATGTGAATTAACCTAATTAGTCCCTCCACCTGTTTCTTTTTAATAATCCTCACTTTTCCAGGTATTTGTTGCTCCCATCCCAGTTTTTTGAGACATGTTGTTGCCACTAAATTCCAAATCTATTTTCCAGGAAATAGTAAAATGTCACTTTTTAACAGTTGATATATTTTCTGTGTTCTATTATGAATAAGATATAGTTTTATGAGATTTGAGTATTACTATATTCTGTTTTTACTTACACAATGCATATTTGGCACATCTTTTTTCAAACATAAAAAAAATGTGTCCAATTTACTATTTTGAAAATTAATTTGCACAGACAGCGCTTCCCTTCTCATGCTTCCCCAACAGCAGACTCAGTATATCTTTCAGCTGCCTCTCCAGAGAACCTCTCATTGTTACATTGTTACAATCTTAGATTGACATTAGTCTGCTCTGGAGACCAACAGAGAAAATGCTGGAGAGACACCATAATACAATAGACTTTAATTTATTTGCCATAATTGCCAGTTAATAAGGGAAGAGCCAAAAATAACTTTATTTTTAAAAATAAGACAACAATAAGGAAGTGATAACCATGGTTAAAGTTGGAACATAATCACCATCACTCACTCACTTACATCTTCCTGCTCATGATTCATGGTCATTTTGTCATCTGGCAGTGGAAACATTGTTGGATGCCATTTGAAATTTGAAAGCGCTCGTAGAGCTGGACGTTTATGCACTTTATGTGTGTTTTTAAATGAGTAAAACTGATTCCAGGGTTTGTATGACTGCTTATGATAACGATTTGATACCGAAGGCTCCAAGGCAGTATCTGTTGAATGTCCCGCAAAGGGCTGCAAAAACCAAGGACATGGTGGGGTTCAATTCAGTTTACACTCAGGGGATGGAGATTTAGTTAGAATCAGAAGTTACAAATTACTCTAATATAAGAGATCAGCCATTTTACTCAATATTTAAAAGTGAGCAAAGCAAAAAACGTTCTAACCATTCAGTCAGATTTGAAGTAAAAGCCTATTTTTGAGGGGGTTTATGAAATGTTGCCTGAGATTTCTAAGAGGAAAATTCTACAGCGAGACATGTACCACATAACATGTGCTCTAAATCTGATTACTGGACTGATATGTAAAAGTCAGACTGCACTTCTGAATCAGCTGCGTTTGAAAATGAATTCAGCCCAACCCCGGTGACAGAAAGTCGGAGGAAGAGGGAAAGAGAAACGAGCGCGCACACCAGCTTCCGTTCCTCTTCCCTCGGTCTCTTTATTAGCTATAACTATATACTATTTCTGAAACTAGAATAATAAATGTATTATTGAGTATATTATCAACCCATTCACTAAAACAAAAGCACATAATGTCTGTAAATGGTAATCTTTGGGTTGTCTTTTCATTCTGAGTGATTATCATCTCTAGGTTACATGAGATTGTAACTCCTTGAATATTATTATCATGTTGCTGGTGTTTCTATGATCGTAATGGTTATTGCAGGGTATACATTTTTTTGTAATATTTTTATATTCGTTTCGATGACTTTTTATTTTTCTTTCTCTTGCTTATGTACACTAACAGTCAGTGGTGTCACGTGGAAAGCATGTGAACAAAAGTGAGAGGGTGTGTAAATTCATTTATATATCATCTTATTCATTTTATCAGCTTTGATTTGTTCGGGGAAAGTTGACTGAGCATGCATGCTCTGTTTCAGCAACACCCTGCTTCACCCTCACAACGCTGGAACTGGAAGCTGGCCGATAAAAGCCTCCCTGTTGGGTCAGTTTAGGAGTGGCTCCCCTGGGACAATTGGGTGTTATGTGCCTTGCTCAGGGGCACGTCAGTATTTGAAAGAAAGTAATTTTTCTTTTCTAACCATTCTACATATAACTAGACAACTTTCTGGACCACAGTTTGTTTGTTATTTTTGCTGTTGTTGTTGTTTTTTACCCAGTTGTCACTTTGAATGTGTATAATCTTTTTAGTGTAAATGTTTTTTTCTATTCTGTTTACATGTAATTAATTCTTCCGTTGTCTTTTAGAGAAATATTTTTGAAACGTTTGTCTTATTTGCGAATAAGGTTGGGCAACTGGATCAATAGGCCCATATAACCCGTCAGCTGTTTATTATTTATGTCATTTAGTTTTTCTAATTTAGTGGTCTGCCTCTATGAAAATTCAGTTTGGCAAGACGTCGAGGTGTAAATCACAGTTACAATTAGCAGCGTTAGGATGTTCGCGTTTATTTTCTTGAGAGTGAGTTGTCATGGAGACCTGACATTATATGGTAGTGATGGCGCTGCAGAATGTCGAGTTCCTGTGAAAGTCTTTATTGTCCGACAACTTTCCAAGCTAACAAGTGATTCCAGAGCTATGCTATGTAAGCTAGCTGCATGTTGCACATCAGTACATTATAGTTTTCTGCACCTGATCACTTAAAAACCCTTTCAGAACCTGAAAGGTATCCTGCTTCATTTGGGTCTAACAGCTTGCAAATTTAGTCCAGTTTAAAATAATTCTCATAACTATTTTGTTTGGGGTTTTTTGGCAGTGAACAAGAGTGTGTGCAGCTAGGGGGAGAAGTGGCTGCTGCATACACGCCCATCCTGTATAATATAAAGGCAACTGCTGATTGTTGGACTGACGATGGCCAGCTGGCAGATTTTACCACGTCGCCCGGCCCTGTTTCCTAATGTTAGATTTTTCTTTGGTGTTTTCTCTTTCTCTAAACTATTTTACTCTCCTTCCATTTTATTCTTCTATAACCCTGATCCTCATTTCTCTCCATCATCATTTTGTCTTCATTTCGTTGTAGGAAATGAATTGATGTTTTACTTTCTAAACATTACCAACGTAGCCTAATAATCAGTGTTTTTAATGTTCTGACTAGTGTATAACTGTAAGCGATAGACTTTATATTAATCTATTTATTTTGGTGGTGGTATGTATAGATATTCTTAATGTTATATTGTTTCAGAGTTCCTACACCTGTAACTTTGGGCTATAAAAGGCTTTATGCCTGCCTGTGACATATGCTCAGTAGCCTAAGTGCTGGCAAAGTAAATGTGGTCTGTGTTGGTGCTGTCTATGGTTTTTACACAATAATCTTTGAGTACAACAAACTACATCTTTGTTACAGAACTAAATCGACTCTAGAGCACGTCCTAATCTTGTAGTTTTGCTTTCTGCAAAATGTTTATGAAAACATGCTCAAAAGCAGAGATCTCGTTCTTTCGTTTTCAATTCATGTCCTGATGTGAAAGCCATTTTAAAGCCAGCGTGAGTCACCAGGTTCTTTTCCCAACACCTAGGCTGCTGACACAAGTCAAACATGAAGCTCTTCAGATGGAAAACTAGTAAATTTCCACTCAGCAGACTGATACACGGAAGGAACAATATGGAAAAGGGGAAGCAATACAATACAATATATACTGATCCTCATTGGTAAAGACAAAAAATATAAGGTATATATAAATATATACATATATAAATATATAGATATATTCAATAAAGTTCTCTATGAAAAATGGTAGCGTCTTGTGCATTCTTGAGTGCAAATAAAATTCAAGGTATTATTGTTGAACTTGGTTAAACTGATTATCTGTTCCCGTACATGTGCATCATTGTCCTTTTTTTCACCACAGCCAATATGACTGTGGAACTATAGTACAGTATTTAATTTATTATTTCATGTTATTTATTATTGTTTAATTTGGCTTTCAAACACCCAGACAAAAAGATTAATATTAAAGTTAAAAAATCAGAGTAAAAATCAAAGCAAAAAAATTGTAAAACCATGGGAGTCAAAAGCTTGGGGAAACATTTTTGCTTCTTTTATGCTTGGAAATGTATTAGACTTAATTAATATCTTGTTTACTAACTAAACTTGTTGAAGAATTGTAACATTTTGTCCCATTTGTTTATCACAGACTGGAAAAATAGGCTCATTTATAGCATCTACCTTTTCAGTCTGTAATGCAAATGTGGTAATTCTTTGTGCTAAATGATATAATGCTACTGCATGACACAGAAGGTGTCCACACCAAATCCAACGTGATGAAAAGCAAAGTTTAAGCAGCGATTTGCAAGTAATTCCAAGCACTGTGGGATAATACCTGAAGCACAGCTAAGGGATTAATGGGAAAGGTGATCAGCTAGGATTGCCTTCAGGAAAGGTGAAATAATGTCGGTAGATGAGAAGGCCCTTGTCATATTTTTCTAAGATCTCACTTTTGTGTCTTTCTTGCCTCCAAAGTTACAAAAAACAAAGTCGTGTAAATTATTCAAGAAAGTCTGCGTGTTAGCATTCTCATAGCGACAACAGACAAGTGCTGGAGGTGGTGTCAGCCGAGACGGTTAAATCTAGGACATCGCTGGTAGTCCGCTGAGTATACACTATATTTACAATAAAATGAAAACCTTTTTTTTCCCCATTTCAGCTTGGAACAGTACACACCCAGGGTACGTCTTCTGTCATACTGGTGTTTCTGGTGTGATTTGAGTGTGAAATGAAGCAATGCTACATGATGCAGAGGTGTAGCAGTCATTATTCACCTTTGGATCTTCACTGGATGATGCAAAAATAAGCTTTTATTCTAAGGATGGATGGATGGACAGATCGATCGAGTACTGCAGAAGAGAATAATTTTCCAAGCGAGGAAACAGTAGAGACCATGACAGCCAGTAATTAAGACGGTGCGGTCCCTTAATAATGCCGAGCTGACGTCCTCTCTAGAGAATAACACAGGGAGGGCCTGTCAGCCCAGGGGAAATGTGGCTGCTTTTAATCCATCCCGCTGACAATAGATCTGCTGACAGAGCACACAGGAGCCTGAGATGTGTTTGGTCGAAGGAGCGAGGAATTTGGTGTCAAAGTTTGTGTTTCTGTTTGCAATCATCCTGAATCAGCCTTTATGTCTTTTTGTGGCAGGAACAGGCACAGCAGCTCTGCACTAGCAGCTTCTATAATGTGAACTGTAGCTTCAGTTTGCATTCTTCCCATATCTTTGTAACTACAGACATAAGAAACCGTGTACTTTTTGTGGCTCGCTGCCCTCATTCATTTTGCAGAGAAGAGAAGGTTGGTTGAGCTCCGCTGCTTTTTCTGCTCAGTCAGTGCAACGATTCTGTTTCAGCACGGAACAATGACAACTGCACAACTGCAGGAAACTATGAGTTTTCAGTCTCGCTTACAGACTCTAAGAATAATATTATGTAATGGCTGCTCCACTTGCTTTCATATCAGATTTACTTCTTTAGATAGATAGATAGATAGATAGATAGATAGATAGATAGATAGATAGATAGATAGATAGATAGATAGATAGATAGATAGATAGATAGATAGATAGATAGATAGATAGATAGATAGATAGATAGATAGATAGATAGATAGATAGATAGATAGATCCACCGTCCTTCCTATGTGGAGTTTACATGATACCCCTCTGTCTGCATGGGTTCTTTCTGGGGACTCCAGGTTCCTCCCACAGTTTAACAACACGCAGTTAGTGGGGTTCAGTTAGTTGTATTCAGAGATGGGCAGTAACGTGTTGCAAGTATAATGCAATTACTTTTTTCAAGTAACAAGTAAAGTAAGTGATTACTATCACAAAAAGTAATTAGATTACTGTTACTTTCCTGTAAGCATGCCGCATTACTGCATTTGTGAGAGTATCTCATGACAATGACGTAAGCGCGTTCGATGCCCATGGTAACAGACATGTGCAGATCAACAGTGGATAATATGCATGGAAGTACTGACCTTACTTTGAGTTTGATTCCATAAAAAGTGACAAAAACATTAGCGTCTGCTGTTTACTCTCCGTGGGAAGAAAACTTTTTTCTACAGCGAAAAATTAAACTTCTAATCTGAGCGAGCAGCGAGCACGCTGCCACAGGAATGTGACATTCACAGAGAAACCCCTGGATCCCACTGACATGACCACTGCGGCACCGGGCAAACCTCCGCTTGCTCCACTCCTGCTAAACAGGTGAAAATAGAAGTAAGAGCGACAGGACTTAGTGCCGCTGAATCTTTGATTTTATTTATTTTTTGCTGTGTTTTACTTGCATCTATTTGAAAGAATGAGTGTAAACACATTTTTTTTATTATTATTTTATACTCTGGAATATGCAGAAAATATGTTTAAATGTTAAATAAATTTCTTCAAGTCAAAGACAGTTGCATACAATTTAATTTGTGCTTATAATTACATTTTTGCTTAATGCTATGTGCATAAAGTTAAAAGATTAAAACTAATAAAACAAGTTTTGTAAAGTTGTTGTCATTATTGCTATAATGTCTTTATAGGAAGATGTGTAAGTGTTATACAGGCACATTCAGGTATAAACACTAATGAAAGAGAAAAACAAATATTTGACACGAGTGGCAGGTCAGTACCTTTGATGGATTAATGGCCACATAATTGCATTTTCCCTATAAAGACAGTTTTTCTGAAGCTTTAATAAGGTAGGAGCTTCCATTATTGTATATCACACTGTGTGGGCAGTGTTCAGCATTTAATAAAAGCCCAGTGCACCACATCCTATCACAGCAGACTTATGTCCACCGTGGGGTTTCCCACGGTGCTCCTGGCTAGCCTGTATTATTATTATGTCTGCAGCATGGCCATACATACATTAAGTAACGATAATAGCTACCGCCTTGTGTCAGCTTTCATGAGTCAACAGGAGTCTGCCACCAGTGAAGACACTCTGCATTTTAATTTCCTCTCTTCACTCAGTCTGAAGCTCGCCGTCCGGCTGTCTCTTCTTCCAGGGCACTTTGGTGTTAAAGAGTGCACGCCTGCAGTCACTGATAACGGCTTCAGGCTCGACGACAGACATCCACATGCTGGTGGGGAGGTCTGTCACTCAAGATTACACTCTCATTTCCTCTTGTCCTTAAATCCTTCTTCTTTCCAGGAAACCTGGGCTGTCTGAGTAACACTCGGGTTCATGAAAACTCAAACAAAGACCAAACTTCAGAGATATGTTTGTTTTGTTAGTCATGATATAGGCAAACGTATGTTCATTATGATTTTCTTTTCTAATGTGTAAAAAAAACTATTAAAATGTATATCTACAAACATTTTTTAAAGACTGTAAATTTAAAGACTGTAAATTTATGCACTCCACACTGTATATAAATGCCACTTGTTTTGCACATATTCAACTCTGTATATTTTATATATTTTATTATTATTATTATTATTATTATTATTATTATTTTATTTTTTTACTATTTAATTTGTAAAAATGTGTATACACACACACACACACACACACACACACACGTAGGAAAATATTTAGTATACACATCCAGAAATGCATACACTATTATATATTGTACATATATTTATTAGTTTCAGGTTGGCCATTCTTGTATTTTGCTCGTTTGTGTTGTTGTGTTTGCACATCTCTGTTGCTTGTGGGGCTCGCACACAAGAATTTCACTCGCATGTGCTGTGCCAGTGTGCCTGCACATGTGATGTGACAATAAAAAGTGATTTGATTTGATTTGATTTGATTAAAGGTACATATTTCAGCTAAGATATGACATGTAATTAACAAGAATTTCATTATGCAGTGAAACCTAATTATAGGTTATATTCATTCATGTGGGGAACCTCTTTGAACCTGGCAGCCCTCACCCTTAATATTCAACACATCACTTAACAAGCCCATGCAAAATGAAATCTACACAACCTCGGGGGCGCAAAGAAGTAAACTCTTCCAGAAATAAATATTATCCCAGACACTCACACCCCAAATATTACACCACAAGTCAAGGTGGAATCTAACAAGTATGATTAACCAGTTAACATATAAAAAACAAACAAACAAACAAAATAAACAAAAGAAAGGCAGCAAAAATACTTCTCAGGCTGCAAGAAGGCAAGAGAGAAGGAGTTTAGTTAAGCTTATAAAATTAGCCAGAGGTCACAAAAGCCGGTACATCTTAACGTAAAGTGTTTTTCAAACTGTGTGACCTTTACTTATCCAAATGTCTAACATCAGCACAAATACATTAATGGTACTGGTCAAACTAAAGAGCCACAAAAACTATATATTTCCAAGAAAGTAAAAAGGTTTCAGCATGGTTTGATTGATTGATTCATTGTTTTAGGAAGAGCAAGCTAACTCCACACGGGAAGGCCCCAACCTGCAGGTGGATCCAAACTTCCTGATGGTGAGGTGACCGTCCTAGCTACACTATAATGCCAAAAGTATTCACTCACCCATCCAAAACATTGAATTCCCTTCCATAGCTGCAGTTGCATAAAATCAAGCACCTGGAGATGCTTCTGCAAACACTGGTAAAAGAATGGGTCGCTCTCAGGAGCTCAGCAAAGTCTAGTGTGATACTGTGATAGGAAAGCAGCTGTGCAACAAGTGAAATTTGTTAAAAATGTGCTGCAGATTAAGAACAAGAAGAAGAACCCTTAAATGATGTCATGGGTCTGGGTGCTTTCACCCAGCATTTTCAGTTTCTTGTGTTCTAGTAATATTTTGTATTATGGTTTATATTCATTTATAGTTTTAGTCATTCTATTGTGAGTTTCTGTTATTCCCTGTTTGGATTCTTGATTATTAGATTCCCTCTTGTGTCTTTGCTCTCTGTGTCTCTCTCGTTTTCTGTCGGTGTTTATGTATCCTGTGTGAGCCCTTGGGTCTTGTTTCCTTCCTTGTCTTCCATTCTGTTTCCAGCCCATCATGTCTCCTCTCGCTCTCCAGTGTTCCCTTGCTCCCTCTTGTCTGCCTTTCCTCCACTTGTCTGTCAAACTCAGTCTTGTGTTCCTCCATTTCCTGTTTTATTGTGAAGGTCTCATGTTTCCATGTTCGGTGTGTCTTGTTCTGCTTCCCCTGTGGCGTCATGTTAATTCATGTCAGCTGTGTTCCCCGTGTGTTCTCACTTCCTTGTTATCCTTCTGTGTATTTATGTCCGGGTCTCCCTCTGTCCTGTGTCATGATCTCCCTCATTCCTCACTGTGTGTTTCTGTCTACCAGCTTGCCGGCCCATCTAGTTTATTTTGTATTCTCAGTTTAGTTAATGTTGGTTTTCCTTGTGTTCAACAATAAAGCTGTTTTTTTGTTTTTTTTTTAGTTTACCTTTTGTGCCCTGGAGTCTGCATTTGGGTCCTCCCTCCCTTCCTTTCGTTTAAAGGCCCACTGGGCTGCATGGTCATGTGTAATTGTAGAGACACCAGAGAGGAATGTCCAACTAACTTCTCCCACACACTTCTGGTCTGAATTCAAACCAATAAAGCTTCAGATATTTGAGAGCCTAATATCAGTTTTCACTGAGTGCACTCTTCACTTATGGAGATTTCAGTTTATTAGAGCACTGTGTTTTCTTTCTGGTAGATTCCATGACACGGCATGTGAATCGCTATTGGAGGTTGTGGCTTAAATCTGATTCTCCACAGAGTTTTCATTTGGCATTAAAGTTTGAACATTCAAAACATGTTGAGCTCCTACTGTGAATAATTTAAAAGGTGGATAGGCTGGGCTCATAACAGGATAATTTAAAAGGGTGCAATGATTCAGGGCCACATGGGACTGAATCTCAGTACAAATGACAGGGACAAGGAGCTTTGTGACAGCACTGTGATGAATAACTTCATGGAGATTTCGCCCTGTTTTCACAGATATTCCTGTGTTGCCACTTCTGAAATGCAGTTTCTATTTACCATTTTATTTACTTTTTAATAACCAGTGTTGGTCAAGTTATTTGAAAAAAGTAATTAGTAACTAATTACTGATTACTTCTCCAAAAAGTAATCCTGTTACTTTACTTATTTTCAAGAGTAATTCATTAGTTACTTAGTTACTTTTTAAAAACATGATACCTGAATACGTAATAAAGCAACAGACCTTTCAGCCCAACTTTTTCTGCATGATCCATCGTATAAAATTGAATCAAATGAAAAAGTTTCTTTTTAAAATTGTTTTATTATTTTAACTTTATGCACATAGCATCTAGCAAAAATTAAATTATATGCAACAGTCTTTGAATTGACGAAATGTTTTAAGATTTAAACTATTTTCGGCATATTCCAGCATATAAGTAAAATAATGTTTTGTGTTTACACTCACTCTTTCAAATAGATGCAAGTAAAACACAACAAAAAATAAATAATAATAAAATCAAAGATTCAGCGGCACTAAGTCCTGTCGCTCTTACTTCTATTTTCACCTGTTTAGCAGGAGTGGGACTGGTGGAGCTTTGCCCATTTGCACAGCGGTCATGTCAGTGCGAGGATCCGGGGGTTTCTCTGTGAATGTCACGTTCCTGCGGCAGCGCGCTCGCTGCTCGCTCAGAAGTTTAGGGGGTTTTGCTGTAAAAAGATGTTTTCTTCCCACACAGTCTACAGCGGACGCCAATGTTTTTGTCACTTTTTATGGAATCAAACTCAAAGTAATGTGAGTACATCCATGCTTTAAACGCTGCACAGTTGTACTCTCTCCCGTACTCGATATATTATCCATTGTTGATCTGCACACGTCTGTTACCACGAACGTCGCATGCGCTTATCTCGCATGAGACACTCTCACAAACGAAATCACGGTTTAGTGACGCAGTGAATCAGCGTGCTTACGGGGAAGTAACGGTAATCGAATTACTTTTTTGCAATAGTAATCCCTTACTTTACTCGTTACTTGAAAAAGTAATCAGATTACAGTAACACGTTGCTACCCATCTCTGTTAATAACTGATTCCTTGTATCTCGGTGTATTTTGCGAGCCTCCTCTAAGTGTTTCTTTGTGTCATCTTTCATTTGTTACTTCCTGCTTTACCTGTCTTATCTGTAGTTTTATTTCTTGTGTATGATTACGTTGATTGCGCAACATCTCGTTTCCCCCGATTTCCATTTCCCTGGTTACCCTCATGTGTGTTTCGATAGTCCAGTCCTTTCCCTCAGTCACACCCTGGGTGCTTCCTAATTAGATTGGTGAACTTTAAGACTTAAGTTGGTTTTCCTTATGGAGCTTTGAGGAAACAGGAAACTAACACTGACACAGAGACTAAGACACATGAGCTTGATAAGCCCAAGTAAAGACAAAGAAAAAACTCAGACTTGGCATGCGGAACATAGGATGGAAAGAAAAAAGTTAGTAACTAACAAGATCAGAATGAAAACATAACCTAGGCAAAGGTAATATCAAAAATGGAAAACTACAACTCAAGCTGAAAACTGAGTCCAGTTTGTTAATGACAGGCACATTGGCCAATTTGGAGGGGCCTGATTATCTCCAGGGTTCCTCAGACGTTGACTGAACATGAGTGGCAGGTGTTTAAATGTAAAACACTATGTACTGTAAATCAGGGGAGGATGAAAATGCGCAGGGCCTGGTGCAGACTGCCGACGCAATGAGAAAAGTTGTAGTTCTAAAAGTTTAGGCTATCTGTGCTTGCTTCACTTTATAGCTTCTCCTATTAAACTCAGGATGATAATTTGATTCTCTGTGGTGCAGTAAAGTGGATTGGATGATGTCAGGAATGCACGATGCCAGGGGTTCAGTTTAAACCCGATTCACACTGTGCTCACCCAGTGAGTACCACGTGTATCATCAAATCTGTGCACCACGCAGAGAAGAGATCCAGTGTGTAAATGTGTCTCAGAACAAATACATTTGAGTGTGTTTGCATGCACAGCTCGTCTCCAGGTTTGTGTTTCTCCTGCTACGTCAGTCGTATTAGCCACAGTTTATTTTTAGCCAGGAGGTCGCAGCCAAACAGCGTGGGAGACCATTCAGAGAGACGCGAGCCTGGAAGGAGGTCAACATGGTGACAGAGTTGTGCCGTGAGCATGATAACAAGAACTGAACCAGTGATGAAGGCAGTGCGGGGTTCTGAAAATCCAGATCTGAGCAATTTGTACATGCTGCATGAAAATGCACTCAAAAACCATTCTTATCCTTGCACGTTTTAATGGTATCCTTCAGTGATCCAGAGTGTTGTTCCATAACCATCTGCCATTAGCCAAAGAGCATAGGATAATTGTTTGATTTGAAAGTAATAACACCGGATTATTTTACACTTACAAATTCAATAAAATGTAAAAGGATAATGTTGGATATGTTAGTAGTTGCTGATGTGAAGAAGGTGATTTAGATGGTGTTCTGGCCGTCTAAATGTGTACTGTATCATATAACAGCATGTAACATGCAACTGAAATGTTCAGAGTTCAAATTTAGCCGGGGACCTTTGTTATATGTCATTGCACTCTTTCTCTTTTCTCATTTTCTGCAGTTCTTTACAGTTTGCTGTCTTAATAAGTCAAATTTGTTCAAATATCAAGATTAAAAAAATATTCATGTGCAATAAGTAGGAATATCCTTTGAAGAGATGTTTTGAGTTTTCCTTTTCCTTATTACAAAGAAAGCAGCTGTAGTGAAGACTGAGTGCAATCCAAAACCCAGCTGATAACAGTGCTAATATTATTCACAATTCTCTGGTTTCCACTGAATTTAAGATCAGAATGTGAGCTAAAGGCTCTGTGTGGCATACATCTAAAGATTACAGGACACATTAGGAAAATTCATATTTTATGGATTAACCTGACAGTCAGATTACTTGTGCTCAATTCACATGAGGTTAAATAACCTTTGAGTAGTATAATTGAATCTATGAATTAGTATCTTTGAATGTATGAAATTGTGAATCACTGTGAGTTACAGTTTAAAGTACCTTCTGTGCTAACTAATATTGAATCGTGCTATATAAATTCCAGACTTTTACTTCCTGTTGTTCTTTTCCAAAATGCCAGGAAGAAGAAATCTTAATAAAGACTCAGAACTGGATCTTCACCTGCTAACTTTTGCCTTTACTGACTAATAAGATTCAGCTGATAATTTTGTGATTTTTATTTCACATGTACAGTATCTATATGTCTCTTTGTGAACTCAGCAGCAGGATAAATATAGACTTTAAGGCAACTTTATTACCTTACTCATAGTGTCATCTAGTTGACACTTGAACTACATTTACAACTTACGTTTGTCACACACCTACGTATGCGAGGTGGTGGAATCGAAAAGTATTGACTGTGCCTATAAAAAGAAAACACATGCCGTATTAGGTAGCAATGATACACTGCTCGAAGTGCTCCTGTCACTTGCAAAATGCTTGCTTGAAGTCCTGTTCTGAATGCATATCATGCACTGCCCAGAGGACATGCTGGAACGCCAGCTGGGGACTGTATCAAGACACTGGCCCTTCAACTTGAATTTTACCTTGGACAGGAGGACATAGCTGCAGGGGGTACAATGTGATATGTAAGAAAAGTGGGGAGTTTAACCCCGGGTCACAAATTCACAACCCCATGAATGATGAAAAATACCAGTTGAACCATCTTCAGTCTTTGTAGCCTGCAGATTGCTGTTTGGTCTCTGGATCTCCTGTGGATCACACATAGTGGATTCTGCTCCACTGTGCAATGCCTGCACATATAAAGTAGTCACAAAAATGCATGTCCTACTGTTGATGATGCAAAATAATGTCAAAGTATAAGTGTATGTTATACAAATGTCACTGGCATCGTACCTATACCAAAGCACCATGAAGCTAACACAGAGCAAGTGTATCATCACATCCACAAAGTGTAGACACACCTGCGAGTGTATGTGAGGTGCAGGGCAGAGTGGCATCATTTAATGTAGCAGCTAGGGTTAGCTTAAACACTCAGAGCTGAGATAGGGACAGGAGTGGTAATTTAATCTGTAAATAAATTAGGAATTTAGTCCTGAGCAGTTTGCTCGTCTCCTCAGCAACACCATGACAGCCAAACTGCACCTGTGTGAGTAACTCAGTCCCACTAAGGATGTTTGCTGTGAGAACTGAATCTCCAGGTGTGTGAGAGAAGCTGCCGGCCAAACTTTAGCCAGCCATAAAATGTGTAAATAAGCTGAGGCTACATCATAGCGCTTAGTGACAGGCTTCCATGACAAATGGTGGTTTGAGAGAATCCAGTAGTGCTCCTGTTATTTAGTTATTTAGCAATGGATCGCCCAGAATATAATCATATGTGTTAAAATTCCATAAATATTTCATTTTTACATACACAAATATCATTAGTACCCATATATCATCACACCCCTACTGTGAACCAAACATACTGGTAAAAAAAAAAAAAAAACCTCACTGTGGCACAACACATCTTTGTTATGTTGTGCCAAGCAGAGCCAATTTTGTAAAAAAAAACAAAAAACAAATTGTGACCCACCAAACATTTACACACCTGATCATTTAGATGCAGCGAGATGGACAAGGACAGGTCTGATCTACTCAAACATCCTGGTGTACAGTATATGCCAGACTTCAGGTTTTAATCTCAAAGCATGTTTTTTATTCAAAATACAGAATAATACTTCTGCAATATTACACAGCATTTTAATCTGATGAGATTCCAATGAACAGAACCCAAAGAAAAAGTATGAAATAGAGCATGTAGTTAACAGTTCAGTTATGAGGTGTAAAGTGGGACAGTTCATAAAAGCAGCGATAGTGGAGGCAGCGACTGTAAGCCAAGAACGTGTTGAGAGTGCAGAATAGGAGAAAAATGGAACCTGATAGAGGATGACATTAAATATTCATGTGATGTTTAATAATGAAATGAACTCATTCATACTCAGTCGATTCAGTTCAAAAAAGTTGCAGCGACAGTTCACCCTTCATTCAGGCAGAGAAGCACTTTGTTTTAACAGAACTCATCCGAGAAAAACCTTGAAGGTAAAAACCTGGCAGCTGATTAACACAGTGCAGCTTCTGCAGGACTGTGTAGTCCCCTCTGTACTTACATTTAAAATGTCAAACCAATACTGTTCTTACAGTGTTCTTGTATCTGCATGTGATGAAGATGACAAGACAGGAGTGTTACGCTACATTTATAACAGCCAAATATATATATAAATACATGTATATGTACTGGTACAATATTACAACAGGATGGACCTGTCTCCTTGAAGTTATATTTATACGTTGAACACAGTGAATTGTGATCATTTATTTTATCAGCCAAATATATGGAAAGTTTTGTAAGCTCATATATGACCTTGAAAATATACTCAAACAAGCTTTGATCTTATTATAATTTCCATTTCTGATTACTGCAGAAATTCTAATGTTTTCCAGTGAACCAAGTAGCAATAGTGATATTGAATCATATCAGCATTATTTAGTGCTGCAGAAGCTTCATGGCTAACCCGCAACATGATCCCTTTTTGGCTTTTAAAAAATATAACTGAAAACCATTTTAAAAGCATGTACCGTCCATTTTCTTCTGCTTATCCAATTCAGAGGGATACAGCCCAGTAACAATTATATTTTACTGACAAGTTTTTGTCAGTAAATACACAATTTAGCAGCTTTTTCTTTTTAAATTTACAAAAGTGATTTTGTTTTGAATTAAATGCATATAATTGTAATTTCAAGAAGACGGGCTCATACATGGTTATGCAGGTAATTCGAAATAATCTCAATATACACAAAGGATCAACAAAAAACATCATAGCAATAATAAAGGAGCTCTGCGGGAGAAAAGGCAATCAGGGTTGTTTTTTTTCACACATCACTAAAAATAAACTTTATGACTTTCTCAAATTGGCAGTCAGCACACAGTTCTGATGATGGTGTGGTCACATCGTTACCTGAGCAGAAAGGCAGCTTTTTAAAAGAAAATGAGAAAGCTATCGAAGCGTAGCCACAGTAAATGTATTTGGGGTAAAACAAGAGTGACATTAACACAACATTTAACTGCTGAATGCTCTCGGCTTGTGCAATTGTGCATCTATGAGCAGAACCTTTCTCAGAGTAAACACACAGAACAAAAGTCATTTTAAAAGCTTATTAGCTAATGGGTGAATTAGCTGTGTGAATAATAAATAAGGAGAGAAATTAACTGGAAAGCATTTTAATATGTGTCGAGCATCATAAAAATGTTAGCAGTGAAGGTGGCAGATATTTTAATTGGCATTTCAGCAAATTCTTAAATAAGTAGTGAGTTTAAGTAGAGGGATGAAAATCATGAATATTAAAAAAAAAAAGTTGGAAGGAACAAAATTTTTCTTTTCTTTTTTTTAAATCATTTTTGAATTATTAACAACAATAGCCTCTAAACCCTGCAAGATCATTAGTAAGACAATACAGAAGTGTTTCCCACACACATCTGAGCAATAAGGTCACCACATTCTTTGTAAATTAATGGCTTGTTGTGCAACAGAAAGAAATTAAAGCTATTTTTTACTAAATTAGGATACGATAATGGCATATTTTGGTAAATGCAGTAACTAAAGTAAAACCAGCGACTCTTTTAACAAAATTGCTCTAAGTCAACAGAAAAAGCTATCTCTTTGGTAAGACATCTCTGGGAAACCTCCTCACTTCTCTGCACCCTCCCCCTTACAAGAGGGGCAGATAAAATGCACCATCACCTCCAGTCCACTAGCTACTGCTGTCCTTGTGAGGGAGGCACTTCTGCCAGGGGCTGTAGGGCAACGCCAACAGCAGGAAGAGGATCCCACCCACGATGAGGACAGCCCCCGCACAGCCAATACACGATACTGACCAGGAGAGCTCATGGTGGAGAGGAACTGTGTGATTGCTGGCAAGAAAAGCCAAAACAGACTGGTGGAAAACCAAGAGGGACAGGAGCACCAGAACACCTGTGATGGAGGAACCAGAACGAGCTGTGAGAGGTTAAGTTTTGGATAAATTTGCCTTTGTGAGGGTAACTTTGCTGCCACCTTTACTGACCTGACAGAATGAAGCATACAGATGCTGGTTTAAGGAAAAACAGGATCTCCTTACTGAGAGCCATAGTGATGCAGATGGCGCCCATCACCATCAGAAACAGGCTGAATAGGGCCAACATTGCTGCTGCCACATTCAGATCTACATAGGGAATAATGACGGTGTTAATATAAGTGGATTTTGGACAGAACTCGATCAAAAGGTGGTTCATTTATTTCTGTGTTCAACAGGGAAAAATGTATCGTATCTAAAAGACAGAGCGGACAAGTTTGTAACCAGCTGCTGCCTTTTAAATGCCGCCATTGTTTTTGTCTCACTGTAATGTTGCTGTAGCATAGCATTAGGGGGTGTCAGCACAGAAGGAGACTACCAGAGAGGATACCACTGACTGAAATGATGAAGTGGTAAAAACATTAGATGGTTACATACACAACTGGCGCCTTGTTCTGTAGCAATCAACTGTCAGCAACAAAGCGATGCATGACGAGTAAATCGCTTTAAATGCGGACAGGGCTTTCGTGTGTAACAGCTCGTAGCAAGGTTGAACAAATGATACGTAAACCATTTTATATTTGTGTTAGTAGGAGTCTATTTCATGGAAAAAATATACACAATTAGCCAGTTCACTAATGACGGGGGTGACACAGTTGAGGAATGACAGTAACAAATTGCAAATGATTTCCAGTAGGAATGATAAAGCAGCTTTGTACGCAGTTTGGTTTGACTAATGAAAAATTAGCAATGGGAATGATCCCATGTTGCAAATCACAGCTTCCATGTTAAGGCATGAGGTTTCAGGAGCTTGCTCAAATAAAAGCTGCTTAACATTCCAGTTTGTGAATCACTCTGTTGTAATAAATGCTCAACTAACATTGTGACTGTATACCCAAACTAAATCTTAAATTCATGTTTTGGGGCATGCTCAATCATCCAGGTAAGTAAACGCTAAACGGTTGATTCTGTTCATCCGGGCGTAACGTTTTCAGTGGGAGAAACGTTTCGTCACTCATCCAAGTGACCTCACAGCCCATTGTTCATTCAGTGGGCTGGTTTCAGTCAATGTGCAAATGTACTGTTTTTAAGGTTGGGGAAACCTGCAGCTGAGCCTGAAGAAGTCAATTGGATGAGTGATGAAACGTTTCTCCCACTGAAAGCGCTACGTCCACATGAACAGTGACACAAGTTAGGTTGAACACAAAATCGGAAAACCCTTGGCTAGCATACACTCATTTAGATTCTGGAGATAAAAGTTAGTATTTTGACCTTTCCCGTAAAACCAGCTGATATCCAGGCCAAGACTTCCTCTTCCATGTGCCAGTCATTGTTTATGAATGCTAAAATGTCATTGGACAGTTTAGGTTTTGGCAAATTTATTTCCTCAGTTGCGCTGCACATGGACTCATTTACATGAACACAACCAGAGCTTTCTAAATTTGATTAGACTTCAGGTGGAATACAAATGCAAATAAGAAAGCTTGTAGTAATAAAAAAATGTTTGTTTATAGGTGATATTTGATTCTACTTATTTGCAGAAATTGTTTTGCATAGATTACACTGAAGACACATTTGAGTTGAAAATGTGTATATTATATATATATTTTTTAACTATAAGACAGCGGTCCATAACCTTTTTTGTGCCATACACTGGTTTATGTCCAACAATATTTTCATGGACTGGCCTTTAAGGTGTAGCAGATAAATACAACAAAAATTAAACCAGTACCAAAAAAAAGAACATCTATTCATAACACACAGAAAAAGACCCAGGGAAAGCGAGTTAACGATAAAAGAAATAACGATACAAATCAATAAAAACCCTGAAAACTATAAATTTCACACCCAAGCCTCAACTCATGACTGGTCCATGGTCCACTGGTTGGAGACCACTGCTATAAGAGACAGAATATAAAGTAGTGCGATAAAGTTGGGAAAAGATAGAAATTTTAGGGTCATCTTATTTGTTGGATTCTGACAACATATATCCTGCCAAAAAAGAAGACAGCACTTTCTCTGCTAGCTACAGAGCTACAGATAATGTAACAGAAAATTTTTGTGTTGAACAATTTTCAGTCCCTCCAAAACCACCGATGCTACAGATGTAAATGGCATGTTGGATGTCTTGGAAAGTGCTTTTATTCCAATAACACAATCATCTTCAGATGTAAAAGGTTTGGATAGGTGTATGGATTTTGAATTAGACTCCAAATGAATTATTTTTCATACTCGTGGCGACTTTAAATCACTAGATTGAGGCTTATAGCGTGACAATGATGTGGCACCAGTGAACAATGAGTTTTTAATGTACGTGCGTCTTTCTTCATTCAGTGTATGGCGCTGTGTGATCTTAATACATTATGAAACTGCCAGTGAAATGGGAGGTTAGACAGCAGCTCGGAGGCACTTGAACGCAGCGTAGGCGGAATGCATTTCAAACACTCAGGGAGCAGACAATGATCAACCTGAAAGAGCGTAGCAAGGAGGTGAAGGGAGACACAGAGAAAACGATGGGACAGAGAAATACAGGGATAGATCATGGGAAAGGTGATGGCAGGATAAGAGAGGATAAAGATGAAAGGGCAGAGAGGGCACAGGTGAAAGGGGGAGGGGGTGGGGTCAGTGAGAGGTACAAGTGGAGAAAAAAGAAAAGAGAGGAGTGGGCAGCTGAAAGAGCCTAAGTGACTCACTTTTCTGTGTCGTCTTCTGAAACATCACAGCATTTTCCCCTGTAGTAAAAAACTTGAAGTACGTGCAGTTTGATTCTGCAGGAGACGAAAGGAGAGCGAAAGACAAATCGCTATAAGTGACATGAACACTGACAGGTAATCTCCTGTAGTTGCAAATTATCTTGATCATCTTTTTGAAATTCAAGAAGCCACATCCCCACATCCTCTTCCTCGTCCCACCCCTGGATGCTTTGGTTTCAATTATTCTCCATCAAACATAATCAGCCGTGAACGTCAATGACAAGCTCAAGGTGACAACCCAATGCTTCCTGCGCAATTTGTATTCTGCCTTCTTGATGATGTGTTACAGTAATTAGAAATTGGCCGTCAAATAGATTGTGACACCTCTATCTGTTCCCTTGTGCATTGGCAAACACGAGCATGCACAACACGCGCACACATCACTCTTAATTAGTGTGATCAAAGCCGCATCCTCAGTGTTCTGGCTTGGTCTCTTTTTTTTCTGCTGCCGCAGCTATAAGAGTTTCAACGAACAGTGCAGCACTCTAAAATCCCAATTGGCAGAATTCAAATCCCATCAACAAATAAAGGCTCGCTGTAGCTGGCCAGTCAGGCAATAATTGGACTTTCCTTTCATTGACCACAGAACATGTGTACACTTTAATCCCCAAAGGAATTTGTGGGCCAGAATTTCCATCATCAGTGTCTGGCTAAGAAGAAAACCCCTAAAATAACATCTCACATTTAAATTGGATAAAGGATCTTAATAAAGCAGGAAAGTCAGAACAGTCAGTGATGTAGCAGTTCATCTGACTCATGATCCATCAGTTCCCAGGTTATTGCCTGTAAATGTGACCTTGAACACAGAATGGGTGAAGACAATATTATAGGTGGAGTAGCAGGTCTCCTGAACTGTGGACAGACGGATGGATGGACACATTGTTGTGGTATATACTGATCAGTCCTTTGACTGGATGAGCTAAAATCTAAAAATTCAATGATGATCATTTTTAAATTCTGAGGTTTGGGTTCAGCAACTTGCTGTTTTTCATGTTCTTCGAATAAATAAATCTGTGAATGAATAAATATTTGAGTTTTTATTGAAAGTTGTAGTATAGACTAAAAGCTAAACTTTATATACATCCATATTATATTAAGAGGAGATTTTATCTCAAATTATACTCCATACATTCATAAATGGAATCACTGAGCTTTTTCAGAATGCATGTATGCGTCACTATTAGTGCTATGTGACATCTCAATATGGCTACATAATATCTTTGTTTAAGCAGAATTAAACCTTGGTAAATCTAACCATCCATGTAACCATATAAAAAGAAAAAAATGATCAAAATGAGAGTATATTATATTAGTGATGGGTGGTCCAGCTCTTTTCAAAGATTTGGCTCTTTTGACTCGGCTCCCTTAGAAAAGCCTGGCTAAATGGCCCTTCATTCAGAGCATTGTATTTTAGCCTAATTTAGCAGTTCCGAGTTATCTTACTTTTGCATTTTGCTCGTTTCTTTAGCCTTGAATTCAAATTCATCTCCTCGTCTCTCTGTCTCTTGCCTGTACCGCTGCACTCGTTGTCTCCTGAACCTCTGCCTTCTTGCTTCTTTTACATAATGTTATGATCCTTGCCTGTCTTTGCATGTGATTGGTCTGCTTGGTGTGCCCAGCAAAATAAAGAAGATTCTCAGCAGAGCTGAGCAGGAGCGGTTAAAAGTTGTTTCGCTTTTGATGTTTGCTACAAAGAATCGGCTCGTTTGCAAATGACACATATTGCATTTATTGTTCTACTGCCCATGATGTTCTGCAGGGTGTTTGACTTTGTAACACGTGTACTGCACTTACTATGTTCCAGTAGTTTCTAACATTGTAGTTTAGCAATTTAAAGGAGTCTATAACATAAAAGAAGGTTTGTTTTGTTCTTTGACAGTGAATCTTTTTCCTGATGCAGGGTGCAGGCCAAGAATTTTACTTGTTTCAGCTTCATATTCATTCCTTCCACATGTTCAAAAAATCTTACTGCACCCCCATTACCCTGTAAAGCTTTCTCACTTGATGATAATCAAAGAGATCTCTTCTCTGATAAGATGCAGAGATGTCTCTGTGGACTCCTCAGTCCTTAGACTCAATACTTGAAATGTGCAATTCACTTGTATTTTTATTTTTATTTTTTTTATTCCTATTTATTCTATTTATCCCCTTTGTATATTTTATTTATATTTGTCTCTGTATTTATATATGTGTGTGTGTGTGTGTGTGTGTGTGTGTGTGTGTATATATATATATATATATAACAATTCTCTTTTTGTAACTGTAACTTCGGTCGTTGCTGTGCTTTTCTTTGGAAGTCGAATTTCCCAGAGGAACCCACCCGAGGGATTAATAAAGTTCTATCTTATCTTATCTTATCTTAAAATCTCAATTTTGTTCTTTTATACGAATCATTTAGCAAAAAGAGGAGTTCATACAGGTGAGTCATGGAAAATAGGAGCGATACTGCAAATATGTCCTGGTCCTGGGTCTGGTCATTCAGTGTTTCTGATTTTGAATTAAGTTATACTTTTTATATTATGGCTTTCTGGTTGTATGGTAATTATAGTTCTGGTTTTTAGGTTTTCTGTTCTGTTTCTGTGTTTTTTACTGTGTTCCACGTCTAGTCAGTTTTGCCTCTGTGCCTCATGTTTCCTCTGTTCCCAGGTCTGTCATGTTTCCACGTCTTAGTGTCAAGCGTCTGTGTGAATTGTCTCATGTTTTTATTTTCATAGTCCCTGTCCTGCGTGCAGTGTTTCTAGTTTTGCCTCCCCTTGTCTTGTTACGTTTGATTACTCCCAGCTGTGCTTTCCTCCTGTGTCTCATTCCCTCATTTCCCCTCACTGTATTTAAGCCCTGTGTTTCTCTCTGTCAGTGTTGCTTTGTACCGTTACCATGCTGTGTGCTTTTCCCCCCTCCGTGTTCTTGGTAGGGTTCTACCTCTATTCCCAGTGTCTTAGTTCCTTGTCATTAATTTCTAGTGTTCTGTTTTTGGATTTTTGGTTCCTAGTATGTTTTTGCTACAGCGCAATAAAGCTGCCTCTTTTAGTTCACCCTTGTGTCCTGTGAGTGCTGCATTTGGGTCCTTCATCCTATCTGCCACACAGCACACCTTGACAAAATAGCTTTAACAATGTTTCCAAAGTTTTCCAACCCACAGTCTCATTTTGTTCTGCTGCTCCTGCACCTGAAACTGTAAGTTGTGAGATCAGTAGAACCTGATTAGGCTTGAGAACTGGTAGGGTATATGACAGCATAGAGTTGGAGCATTGGGTATTATTTTAGTCCATTGGTGTTGAGGCGCTGTTTTGGACATTTTGAAGCCTCAGCTGTGGGCTGTTTGAGCAAGAAGAGACCATATTTGCATTAGAGGTTTTCATTATCAGCTAATGATAGCAAGCTTGATTAGCAGGCTGCATCCATAAATTCTATAGGTGCAGCACACCGATAGACTAGAATTTTACTCACCAAAACTAAAGCACAAAATTCTTGAGTGTTCTAATTATTAGTTAATGGATCAACAGCACAAGTATGAAGGGATGGTCAAACTGAGTATATATGAGCCAAAGCTGTTTTCATACCAGGATGTAAACATGACTTTTATTGCTGTAAAGTTTGGCATTTTAAAATGGGATTCTGAGATCTGAAGTTTTTTGCAGTTCAATGTGACAGTTGTTTTGCTGCTTCGGTATACACTAGACAAGTCAGTCTATCACAAGGATTACATATACCACCACATACTCTTCCATCAAAACATATGATCAGTTTAGAATGACCTGTTTATCTAATGTGCATGCCTTTGGACTATAGGAAGAAAGTACAGCGAGAACATGCAGACTCCACGCAGACAGGCCCCAGCCAACCACTGCTGAACACTGCACCGCTCTCTCATCGTGGCAGAACAGCATTTGAAATCATTAAAACAGATATATTAAAACCCATGCAGTATGAACACAAGTTAAAATTCAAGTGTTTAGACACTCAAACAGAAGCCGGATATTGTTGTCCTTGTTCTGTTGTATCCCTTCACTTGACCCCAAAACAAAATGTGGACCATTTCACTCTGTAACAATGACTCAGTCAGTTACTCAGCCAGACTATTCAGCCTGCCAGCCATCAAACAGTGAGCCAAGCATCATTTGTCTAGCCAAAAAGTCAGGTAGACCACTCCTTCATTCTAACTCTCTCCCTCAAACTGAACTGTCCAACAAGCTCGACGGTTTGACAAACGTCCAGTCAGCTGATTGGTCCATCAATCATCTGTTCAAACCTCTTTTCATCAGACGGACTAGTCATCCATCATCCAAAAGTTAGACACACATCCACCCAACCAGTCAGTAATTTCACAAGTCACCTCCAGCCAGTTCAGCAGGTCCGCAGCTCTCTCTCTCTGGGTCAATATCAGACACCCACAGGGTCTTGGTGCAGCCCTTCCACAGCCCATAGTGGGCTGTCAGACAAGTCTGCAAAACAAAGACTGTTGATTTAAAATCAGGGGTAATATTTTTTGCCATCGATCACAGGGTTTTGCCCTTTGGACCAAACAGCCTTTCATTTCTAAAAGGAAATGACTGTTTAGTTGGTACTTTAGCCCGTACTACTTCTACCTTGGACAGATAATATCTAAGACACTCTGTCACATCTGTTTATCAGTGAAAACAGCAACATAGCTCATGAACAGAAAAAAGTCTGACTTTCACCTGATTGTTATAGAAACTCTTCGGCGGTGCCAGCTCCACCCAGAACTCAGTCCCGACCCCGAGGACTGTCAGGACTACACCAACAATGGCGACAAAGAATGCTAATTTGATCTGGTGACAAAACAAGAACAATTTAAGTTAACGTAAGGATTTTTTTTTTTCATAAATGTACTGTCACTGGCGTGTGCTCAAGTCGTGAGGTGTAGTCAGTTACAGTGTCCCTTACACGCTGCCCTTTAGTCTCTAATTGTTAGCGTTCATTCCCAGATTATACAGTCTATTCCTATTTGGTAGGGACCCACACCTGCCAAAATCTAATACACAACAAAAGATAAACAGACTAACTAATGTGCCCCATTTATATCATATTTTATTCACAGCATTGTGCAAAAGTCTTGAAGTACCATTTCTTTATATTTTGCTTGGAAAATTGGAACTAGTTGCAATGATTATTGAAGCAATGCGGTATATAAGGCAAAACCAGACAGCTTGTACTCTTTTAGGCAACCTTTCTTTTAATTTCTTTTAGTAGTCTTCAGGAATATCCCTAGCCCCACTGCCTAAAATATAGGCCCAAACTATGACAGAGCTATTTCTTTTCTTTGTCATTATGCAAATGACCAGATGTTCATGCGAAGAATAGTGTAACTGCCACTGCCTCCAGTAAGAACACCATTAGATAAATTTCCAGGTTATTGCTTATAAATAACTTTTGAATACCGTCAAATTCAATGTAGTGACAAAACGGGATGTAAACATCTTAAATAAATATGTTTAGATAAAACTAAATATACTGCATATATATGAGAGAGAGAGTATTTAATTGAAAGTTAAACAAGCAAGTTAATGAAATGAAATGAAGACATCACTTTCAGTTTGTCACATATTAATTTATTTCTAAATGTATTTTTAACAGTAGTTTTTAGGGCATTTTACTGAGGATGTGTTGATGAATTTGTTGATTTATTTCTGTAATTTAAATTTTGTCAGTTGTGATCCTCCATACCATCCAAACAATAAACGGCAGCATAGAAATAGGACTCCTACCCATCACTCCTACACACAGCACTACACAGAATCAAAATGGTGCTTTCAGAGGTGTCTGGCTGAGCTCAGTTACATAAAATTACTTAGATTATTTAGACTAAGTCTGTAAAGCACATAATATTGACTTTTTTACTCATAAATCATATATGATTTGGTCACATATATGACTATAGTGACCAAACAAAGATATGTCCCATTCCCATTTTTTCCTCACTGCCTGATGTTGTCAGATGAATGACAGACAGCAAGGCCAGAAAATTGTTCTAATAGTAAAATAATACAATTTTGAAATAGGAAAATTAATAGCTTTTCATAGTCACATACCTATTTGACACCTATAGATTGCATTTCAGTTTAATCTTTATCACCTTATTGTCAGATAACTGAAATTAATCTTTTCAAAACATGTATTTTCTAATATTCAGAGCCATTTTCTGATCCTGTGGTGTGTTCCCTGTACCTTGACTTCACTTAAGGCAGCTATTTGATTGGTTCTGTTACCTCCAGACTACGATCATGCATCCAGAAAATAAACATACATCTACACAATATAAAACCAGTTACCTTTCCCTCCTGGGCCTCACTCATGGCATGTCCTGTTGATGTTGTCCTGCGGCGCTTGTTCCCACCAAATGTACTGCGTCCACTCATCAGGCTGGCCAGACCCCCTGCACCCTGGGCTGGTCCTCCTGGTACAGGCCCGCCAGCCACTCCGGGGGTCCCTGGGCCTACAGTGCGGCCCTCCTCGTCAGTCACAAAAAACGTTGACCACATTTTGAGAAAATATAAAACTACCAAGGAAGCCGAGCAGGGTCCAGTCTGTGGTCTAACTCGATTTGGGCTTTTCTTCAATTCAAGATTAAGAGTAGAGCAAAAACAGAGGAAATGGCTAGTTAGGAATTGAAAGAAAAACTATTAAAATGTCCAGAATGGGACCAGAAACTAGACATACAACGTCTTTAGGAGGAAAAGGTGCCAATTATCCTTCTCTTGAAAAGAATGCTGAGGAAAAATGGTGGCTTGGATGACAGATACAAAACCGCTAAGTGAATCATCATGGAAAAAATAAACGATTACAGATTAAAGAAGATGTACTGAGAAGAGTATCTTCTGAACATCAGTAGAGGTAGGTCAGGAGAGTAAGAAAGGACACTTCCTAGAATGAAAAGAGGGAACAAAGAATTAAAATGTAAGAGCCATTAAATATGTTTATATCATCATAAAAGAGGCTTCACATACAGAATGTGCAAAACATGCAAGAGTCACAGAAATATTCAAAAGTGTCAGCTAGTCATTTTGCAAAAGGCTTTATTATATAAAATTTTATTTTAGTAACAGAAATCTGAATTCTCAAATATACATATACAAAGTCAATATAAACTAATTCTTATCTTTTTGGACATAAAAACCAAAAAGCATTAAATATGCAGAATTTAAAAAATGTTATTACAGGAAATGCAAATGTGTAATATCATGATCTGGCTCTTTGATTCATAAAAAACCCAGCAATTTAAATCAAATGATTACATCTAAAACCATTGTGAACTTCATCAGAGGTCCCAACTCATACAAAGACATATTACACAGGTCTGTAACAAAAAAACTCCATAGGATTTTTTGACTGTTTCTTATAGATGTTTACTATGGAACAGGATTAGGGCCACCGGGGGAAAAAAACAAAAAAAAACAAAAAACGGGTGCATCGTTTTGTTTTTTTTTTGTTTGTTTGTTTTTTTCCAGAATTCTGAAAAAGAAAGTCAGAATTCAGAGAATTCTGACTTTAATCTTAGAATTCAGGCTTTTTTCTCTGAATTCTTTTTTTCTCAGAATTCAAACTTTTTTTCAGAATTCAGACTTTTTTCTCAGAAATCTGACTTTAATCTCAGAATTCGGGGGGTGGTAACATAACATTTACCAAAAATATCCCATGCAGCTGAATATTTTTTTCTTGAAGACCTGTTTTATTTGTGAGAAAGTATTGTATTATAAAACTAAATCCAGCTTTGACATTTCATTGTGACTGACCCATGGCTCAAGCAAGATGGTTATTTATGTCAGTGAACAATATAAAAGTCCATTATGAAGTCTCATTATCCGTATATCACCCAGGTGTAAATAATGTCAAACTCTCCAAAAATAGAAACTTTCATGAATGTCATTTGTTCAATCTTAAAAGTAAATGAACAGTTCACAAGACTCTAATTGGGCCATAAAAATGTCTATTCTGTTCTATTCCTGTGTGATCTGAGCCCACATGAAGCAGCTGTTCTGTAACAAAAGTCCACTGTAATTTGAGCCAAAAAAATGACTGCATTAAATAACCAGGATTCAGTGCTTTCATCAGTGCACTTAAAAAAAGGAAGAACACAATACTGGAGAGAGCTCGCAAATACTAGAAATCAGAAATAATTATCTGTGCCCTGTTCTCCATTTTTCATAAGGACACTAAGCCAATATAAAGGCACTTAGCATGGTGGTGTCAAAATCAATTATCTATTTTGAGATGTTGACAGCAAGCACATAGAGAAATAGTCAGCATAGTGAAATCTTAACCTGCTATCTATTCTGAGATACTTTGCGGTACCTCAGCGATACTCATCATGTTCAAGACACGACCAATTACCTATTCTGAGAAACTCTGTGATACGAAGTCACACAGACACATCGCCAGTGAACTCAGTCTTAAACCCTTTGTTTCTGGAGGGGGAATGACGCGGCTGCCCCGCTGAGTTCCACCCAGATGCGGTGACAACAGACACAACATGCAACCCTGTGTCTTGTTAGCAAAAATGAAAGCTGTTCCCTGGGGAGAAGACGCAATTTTACTTTCATATCAGCATCTACCTTGTGAATAAGATAACAAGTCACAGAGTGCAGGCTTAGAGACGTTTTCAGTCAGGTTTGTGAAACAGAGATAATAAGCCACAACAACACAGTAGAATATAAACATATGATCACATTAACAGACAAAATCCTCCACTTAATGCACATCTTCAAATTCTAAACCTTTACATATAATAATGCACTTCATTATAGTGATTTATCTCTGTTGATTGTGAAAGTGTCTTGCACAGTAAGTAGAGTTTTTTTAAACCTCTTATCGCAGGGCACAGAAGGATTTGAGCCTATCCCAACTGACATCGAGCACCCTGGACAGGGCGCCAACCATACGTATTTTCACCTTTGGCCAATTTAGTACCACTAATTAAACAGACGCATGCATACTCCACAGCAAAAGCTGATCAGCAGGTTATGAACCAGAACCTTTTTGAGTGTCTTGGGGACATCATTAATGACACTGGCATTTACAAATGTTATAACAATTTTATAGTGATTTGACAGTGCAAATGTATTAACTGCAAAGCAATTTGTTCTAATAGTCAAATTAGGTTGTAAACATTAGGGGCTCTCTACATAGTGTGTGGCCTAGATTAGTAACAGAAAGCCACAACTCAGAAAAAGTAATTATATACTTGAAATAGCTCTGGTTAGCACACACATTTATCCAATGACAAACATGTTCAAACACTGTTAGCAGTTAAATTCAACATATCTTCTTATATAGCATCCGTGTTATCTGCACATTTACACTAAAGTGGAAAAGAAAATGCAAAAATAGTTTATAGTTTTTCTCAAATGGTTATCTTGCATTAATAGGTAACATTACTCTGGTGTTAAGATATTTTCTAACAAGATTAAATTTTTGTTTAAAAGCACTTTTGTGCCTGATTTATTCATGTTGCAGAACTGCAACTTTTCCCCTTAATTAAGTAAAACTAAAGTTAACTCTGCTCCTGAGAGGGCAAAGGACAGCAGCACTCTTTATAAAAAAAACCAAACATTTATTGCATTTTGTGGTATCATTTGTCTTTGTGCTGGCACTCCTATAATAACGCCTACATAACACTGTAAAAATGACATAACAATACACTGCAGGCAATTTGTCAAAAAAACAGTGGTGCAAAGTGGTCACTATGAGCTTCCATATCTAAAGCAACAGCAAACACAACCACAACAGCAAAACATCACTGACATATTTAACTGCTCGTAGCTGATTTCAAATATTTCTTATGTAAAGTGCCTGGGCACCTGTTTAAAAAAAAAAAAAAAATTAAAGTCTGCTATCCTTACTCATCAAAACCAATCAGGTCTCACCTTATAAGGCATCCAATATAACACGCTGGAAAAGCAGCAATGAAGCATGAGCAGGAAAGTCCAGCGTCAACCTTTAACAAGTTCACTCACTTTCTTAGTGAATCCAAAAATAAGCCAACATGGAACCCACACAAACACGCACACACAACAAACACCATAAACACTCTGTAAAGGCAACGTTTGAAGTTCAGCTTTATTCCCCCACCAGCCCAGCCCCCTTCACACAGTTCAGCAGCCAGAAATTATCATGCTGAAATTAGACAGATTAGTCTCACTTTTTCACTCTTTAACACGTGCTGCACGCCTGCTTCACTGCGCTCGCCGCCATCTCACAAATATCACAACAATGACATTATCAAGTTGCTGACCTGGTTTTTGTGTGTGTGGTTCTGCTCGGAGTGACGGAGGGCGAGCTGAGGCCGGGAGAGGGAGTGATTGAGGGAGGGGAAAGTGAAAGGGTGAGGGGGGGAGGGGAGGGGGAGTGTAGGTCAAAGTAGCTCAGTATTACGTCTGAGGGGGGGTAGATGGGGTAACATGTGCTCATGCTTGAAGGAGGAGGTGAAAAAGAGATGGCGCGTGTGCGTGTTTGTGTGTGTATGTGTGTGTGTCTGTGGTATTCAGTCACACTGTAGCTTCTGTAAGTGAATCTGTTTGTTTACGCTAACATGGACAGTTGCGTTGGACGGCTGTCTCAGCTTCAAAGTGTACTTGTGCGAAAATGAGCACACACATTCAGACCCATCCCCTTCACTGCATGTGTGTGTGTGTTCCTGTGTGTGTGTGCCTCCTCTTTCTATTTTTGCTGCCCACCTGTTAATGACACTAAATCCGACCCAGGGGAAAGGGCTGCAGCAGGGGGCTTGTGTCAGCTCCGCCCTGGCTGTGAGGTTCATGTCTGCGGCCACAGCTACGATCCCGCTGATTGAAGAGGGAATTGTAGATTCAACACCTCAAGTAACACTGCCGGTTAGCTGTCGGTTGGCTCGCATGATCGGATGTTAGACTGGTGAGACCGATTCCACCAGACAGTGAAAACTTGATAGCTTACTGCCAGCTGACAGCAGCAATGAGACACCTTATCCAGTTTGTTTGCTATAACCAATTTAAAGCATTTAGTATGTTAGTCTTTAAGGACTATTATGAAACTTAAAATGAACCCATCAAACATTTGGACACTCAGAAACACTGGTAGACCAAGAACTACTTAATATTGTCATTTTATGAATTAAAACAAAAAAGAAAAACAAAGAAAACATTCTGATTTCTGTGGAAGTAATGGAAAGTCTGCAGCATATTGCTTTGGATTCCATTTTATTCTCTTGAACGTCTAGATGGAAATACTGAGCAGAGAAGAAAGCAATTAAGTTTACCATGCAACAAATATACATTAATGTTATAAACCTGTTGTTTACATCATTAAAAATCTGAATCCAGTTATACTTGTCTATGGATCTTGTGCTTGTTCCTGTGCTGACATGATTAGTGCCTCTGTTTTGTCCTTCGGTACAGCTTTGTCCAGCCACTGGTAGGATTTCCGGATGCAAACCACTTTCTCTATTTGCCGGTGGTACATACTGTGCAGGGGTCCTTCCATGATGGTTCGTCCTCTCAGAAAGGAATTGGCAAGAATACCAGAGGAGCAAAGCAACAACTACTGGTAGACAGAGCAGTCACCCAAGACTGCAAGACCCGGCTCCCCAACCTGTGCACTGCCTGGATTGATTACAAGAAGGCCTACGACTCGATCCTGGACCCACACCTGGATCCTGGAATGCCTAGAACTATATAAGATCAACAGGACCCTAAGAGCCTTCATCAGGAACTCAATGGGGATGTGCTGAACAATACTAGAGGCCAACTTCAAGCCCATAGCACAAGTCACGATCAAGTATGGGATCTACCAAGGAGATGAGCTGTCCCCACTGTTGTTCTGCATAGGCCTGAACCCCCTCAGTGAGATCATCAACAAGACTGGCTACAAATACTGACTACGGAACGGAGCAGTTGTCAGCCGCCTCCGTGACATCAAGCTGTATGCCAAAAGTAAATGAGACACTGATTCACTGATCCACACCACCAGGATCTACAGCAGGGACATGGAATGTCGTTCAGATTGTAGAAGTGTAGTCGGATTGTAATGAAGAGAGGGTAGGTAGTCAGAACTGAGAGGATCGAACTACCAGAATGCAACTTTGAGACACTGAGGAAAGCTACAAGTACCTGGAGATCCCACAGCAAATGGGAACCATGAAGAGGCCGCTAGGAAAGCTGCAACCACCAAGTACTTGGAGAGGGTCAGGCAAATCCTGAAGAGTCAGCTGAACGATAAGATCAAGATCCAGGCTATCCCTGCCCGTGATCAGGTACCCTGCTGGGATAATAAGTTGGCCAAAGGAGGCGATAGAAGCCACTAACATCAAAACAAGGAAGCTCCTGACCATGCATGGTGGTTTCACCCCAAGTCCAGCACCCTGAGGCTGTATGCTAAGAGGATGGAAGGAGGCCAGGGACTAGTGAGTCTCAGCACCACAGTCCAGGATGGAACAACAAACATCCACGAATACATCAGAAAGATGGCCCCAACCGACC
The DNA here is from genome assembly GCF_057382185.1 of Mchenga conophoros. Lineage (NCBI taxonomy): Eukaryota > Metazoa > Chordata > Actinopteri > Cichliformes > Cichlidae > Mchenga > Mchenga conophoros. The sequence continues at coordinate 5,534,045 of NC_140546.1, read as the reverse complement.
GTGTGCTCAGTGACTTTGTCTGGTTTCTGGACATGTTTCCTTTCCATATGAAACATTGTCTTACTGCTATTGGATTCATATGCTTTATTTGGTGTTGGTGTGAGTATTAGCATAGTTGTGCAAGAAATTGAAAAGCTTGACTAAAGCATTATTGCTCCTGACAGTCATCAAATCAAACAATCAAATTGATTGTTATTATTCACATTTCACTTACATGGGCTCTAAGTAGGACTCACAGAAACAGTGGTCAAACAAACCCTCCCTCCAAAAAACAATCCAGTAAGAAGGCATCTCCACAAACAAAGCAGTCTCTAAAACTAAGGTGATGTTGATGTTGTAACAAATACATGTTTGTGGGCTCTAGCTCACTGTGTCGCAGTGGTACAAGCAGTTTGTTTTCCAACTGTCTAATCAGAGGGTCAGTGAATGGCTGGTCCTCCAGCTGCCAGAGGGAGAGAATACTGCAGTCAGATGTGCCTGGCATTGTGATAAACTGTGTGTGAACAAGCAAGAAGGTTAGACACAGAGGCTGACAAAGATGGATGACTGAGTGTGAGGGAGAAAAAGAGAAGATCAAGTAAAAGAGGTAAGGAACTTGGAAGAAAAAGAAGAATCATAGAAAGATAAACAGAAGACATGACATGTCCAGACAGTTCACCTCACTGCTTAGGCAGAGCAGCCAAATTAAAATGCAAAGCATCCAAAGATGGCTGATGGAGGCTCAGAGTTATGAACTGATCAGGTTTTAGCCACTAGAAATAGAAAGGTAAAAATCATGTTTCACTTGAAATTTGTTTTTCTAACTGAAGACGTTACAAATAAACATTGAATGCACACTGTAGATTCAATGGTTGAATCTATCTATTTATCTATCTATCTATAGGGTATAGAAGAAAAAGTTAGGACGACAACAAAAGGGAACAGATATTTTTTTAGGTAGCTCACTAAAGTCAAAGTCAAATTTATTTATATTTCACATTTCATACAAAAGCTGTTCAATGTGGTTTACGAAGACAAAAATAGAAAATATAATACTTACAATAAAATTTATTTTTCATGTAAAAGCTATGAAAAAGAAAAACATTTTTCAGCCCGATTTAAAATAACTAATAAATTTTACACACCGCAGGTGTGAGGGGAGTTTATTCAACAACTGAGACACATGAAAACACTAAATGCTGCCTCACTTTGTTTGGTTCTAGCCCAAGGAATATTAAGTATACCTGTTCCTGAGGACCTAAGTGGCCTAGATGCCTTATAGCTCTCAAGTAGGTCAGTAATATATTTAGGCCCAAGACCACTGAATGCTTTATAAACCATTAGCAGAATTTTAAAATCAATCCTTTTACATACATGCAATCAATGCAACGATTTCAAAATCGGTGTAATATGATCCATTTTCCTGGTGCTGGTCAGGACCCAGCAGCAGCATTTTGAATAAGCTGCAGCTAATAAATTGATTTTTTTTTAGTAAGACCAGTAAAATACATTACAATAATCTGGACTACTGAAAATAAGTGCATGATTAAGCTTTTCAGTGTCTTTCTTGGCCACAAGACCCTTAATTTTTGCAATATTTTTAAAGCAGTAATAGGCTGAGTTTTTTGATTACTTTGAGTTAGAGAGGTAAAGATATGAGGTCCATCTCAGTCCATGCGTCCATGTGCATGCAGGTTTCTCCCACACTCTACAGAGGGCAGTGACTTGTGACATCACTAAACATTAGCTTGGGTTGTCTTAAAGGGACACCACACAATTGTAACTGTTACAGGTCCCAGAACAGAACCCTGAGGGACGCCACACATAACCTTTATTCGGTCAGAATTATAGAATGATACAAAAATAATTCAAATGTGTCACATAAGATTTAAACCAATTAAGCACAGTTCCTGAGAGTCCCACCCATTTCTCTAACCTATCAAACAGTGTGTTGTGATCAGCCATATCCAATGCAGCAGTGAGGTCAAGCAATACTAAGACTGTAACTTTTGCTGCATCACTATTGAGCTGAATATCATTTAAGACTTTGATAAGAGCGGTCTCAGTGCTGTGATATGGTCAAAATCCAGATTGAAAAGCACTGAGAAGATTGTTCTGAGTGAGAATAAAAAGAATGTGCTTGAAAACAAAGTTCCTAAATAGCTATGCCAAAAATGTTAAATTAGATATGGGCCAATAATTACTAATTACTGAGGCATCCAATTAGGATTTTTTTAAAAATAAATAAATAAAATAGGTTCAATTACTGCAGTTTTCAGGGCCCTGATTGAAGAAATATATTAACTATCTGCAATAGTTCTGCAGATAGTTAGCTACACAATTAAAAAGGTTTTGTTTTGTTTTTTAACTGGTGGACAATATATCTAAAGAGCAAATTGTGGACTGTTGAACTATTTGTGTCAAAGATACAAAGTCTAAATGTTTTAAATTTCTTAAATTGTTAATAAAATAAAGGGGCACAGGTGTTATTACTATATCGCCAGAAATTGAGACACCAGCACGGACGTTGTTAATATTGTTATCGATGATCTTTGAAAAAAAAGGTCTTTCTTGCTCATTTCAACTTTTGATTATATATCTGAAGACTTTGTTCATAATTATTGTAATGAATCTGCAATATATTCACCGTGTCTGCACTCCCTTTTCTGAGTTCTAACCATTAAATCATTCCTCCAAGGTGAGCTTTCCCTCTACAGATAATTATGGTCTTAATCGGAGTAATAGCATCCATAACAGTCAAAGCATGAAGGTTAAAGCCATTTAACCAAGGTCATCAAGAGAATCCAAAAGCAAAGATGATGGTGGTGTGTAAGCCTAAATAAGCTGTGGACAGGTATCATCATTGATACAGCATTTTTTAAATTATTTTAAATTCACCTTTACCAGTAGTAATACAGACTACTGGTAAAGGTGACACAATAATGATCTGAAAAAGCTGTGTCACTGAGCACAACATCTAATACATTTAAACCTTTACAGACAACTAGATCCAATATATGACCCTTGTTATGCTCTGGATATGTCACATGTTGAGAGCATGTGACATATCCAGAATATGTCACATGCTCTCCAAAATATGTAACAATTCTCCAAAATATTCTCCAAAATATGTAACAATTCATTAACAAATCAGTTTTTTGCATAATCTAAATGAATATTAAATATTACAATCTCGCATCAAAACAACACAATCAAAATGAATACGAATAGAAGGTTAGAGAACTCACTAAATAATACTGCTTTGTTTCCTCACTTGACTTTTTTATTCTACCATTTCTTTAAATTGGAAAAGGTGACTGCACAGCAAACTTTAGAGAGTTCAGCTGGAATGACAGAAGACTCAGAGCTTTGTTCAAGGACAGTGGATACTCAGCATTAAGGGAAAGGAGATATTACTTATTCATTTTCTTCTCCCAGTTCACCCAGCCAATCATGAGATATGTTTCCGTGACCTTCTGGTGCAGTGCTACCAGCTTATTAGCATAATATTAGTTTTAAATAACAGTACTTGATGAAATAAATGTAGTCATGTATTATTAAAGGAAACCTGCATGCGTATATGTCCCGTGTGCAGTAGTGACCTCAACCAAAAGGTGGCAGTACCTGGCAGAGAGGTATATAGGGAGAGAAGGGTGAAGGGTGTGAAACTAAGCTGCTCTGATCCTTAAGGCATGCAGAGAGTTAGGACCCTGAAGCGTGAACTTGTGTACTGCAGTGAGGTCTAATGAGATTACACCAACACGATGGGAGAAGAGGATACATCAGGGTGCGTGAACCACTGAGGGTGAGCCTGTCCAAGTTCATGTTTACTAATCGAGTATCTCGAACACTGTTATTCTGGTTCATTTACTGGTTCCTGGGTCATTTAACCCTGCGTCTTGAGTTTTAATATATTTTGATGTTTGGTTTATGTTTAAGTTCATTAGCTTATCTAAGTTCATTACTATTTTTCCTATGTTGACTTGTTATAGTTAATTGTTTATTAGATTCTGCTTGTGTCTTCAACCTCTGTGTTTAAGTCTCCCTCGCCCTTCATATGTTTCATGTTTGCCTGTCTTATGTTTCCTGTTTTATTTTGAAGAGGTCTGGTGTCCCATGTTCATTGTGTTTAGTTTCACTTCCCCTGTGGCGTCATTATGTTCATTCTAATCAGCTGTGTTTCCACTTCCCCTGATCACCTCCTGTGTTTTTTCAGTCATTTGTTGGCTGATCTTCTGTTATCTTGACTTTTTCCTATCCTTGCATTGTTTCCAGGGTTTTTAATTCATGCCAGGTCTCCATGTCAGATTTCTATGTTCATGTTCCATGGTTAGCTTTAGTTTACCCAGTTTAGGTTGAGTTTTCGCCCCTGCCCTTTGTTTGTATTATTTTTGACAGCCTTAATAAATGGCTTGTTTTTTGTTTCACCAAGTTTTGTCTCTTCACCTTCCTGCACTTGGGTCCACCTTCTCACTCCCACGCAGTCAGCTTCTCTGCCAGACTGTGACAGATGATTTGGGCTTGTTTTGCTGTCACAGAACCGGCACACCTTACAGTCGATTATCAACATATTCTAGTCAAACTTGAGGCTGTCATTCAAACAGCGAAAGCTCAACTGACTTTCAATCATGCAGCAGGGAAATGATCTCAAGTAGGGCAAAAGATCTACAACAAAATGGCTGAAAAAAAAAGAATTAAGGTGTTGCAATGGCCCAGTCGAAGTCTAGACTTCAGTGTTATTGAAGTGAAAAGTTTGGGGAGAGCTGTGCATTAACAAATGCTGGAAAACCTCAATGTACTTAATGGGGCAATCGTGGCTCAAGAATTGGCAGTTCGAAGGTTGCCAGTTCGAGCCCCGGCTCGGACAGTCTCGGTTGTTGTGTCCTTGGGCAAGACACTTCACCTACTGCCTACCGGTGATAGCCAGAGGGGCCGATAATCCCTTCAAGTTATTTGCTTCTGAAGGTGGTTCTACAAACTATTAATCTTGGGGTTCACTTAGGTTTTCCACAGGACTGCAGTGGTTAAAAAAGGAAACTGAACTGCAGCCACAGACACTTAAAAGCCTAACATATCCTTAGTTCTCTTCCTTCTTTGTGTCTCTGCTGTTATTTGAATTTTCTTTTGTCTCCTGCTGTGTCTCTCATTGTTTGTTTCTTTTATTTTGGTAATCACTTTCTTTTTGCATCTAGTCGCTTTGCTGACTTTATTCTGTCTCACGCTCCTGTGATTGTCAGTTCCTCCCTATGAGATCCCCATGTGTTTATATTTAGTCTTGTGTCTCCTTTGTCAGTTGGTTTGTTAACTTCTCCTTGCTTACCCCTTTGTGACTCTGAAAAGTTTGAGTGTAGGTTTTGATTCTTGTTAGTTTCTTCTTCTGTTTGCCTTTTTGTTGGACGCATCCTGGATCTTCCCCGCTGTGCTTTTAGTTGCTGTTCTTTCACTTGTAACCTCACTAAAAATATTTTGTGTTCGCCAATCGAGCTTTCTTGTCGTTCTTCACATGAGTCTTCATGTGATCCACAGTGACATATCTTTTTAAGACAGAGAAGAAACATTTGGTACTGGCGTTAGTCATTGTCCTCCACGTTTGTTTAGGGCAATGTAACTGATATAGACAGTTACATTTAAAGTAATGAGAGAGTTTGGAATCAGCTCAACTGTATCTACAACGCTGGCTCCAGGAACGCAGTACTAAAATAAGTCTTGGCCAAAATATCTCACTGGCATTGAGATATTTGAACGGGATTCCTGTATATGTAGCCAATCTGCATATTTCCACAGTGAAGGAAGTGTTGTGTCTGATGGCTGCTCTACTGAATCTGGATTCTCAGGCTTCTGTGTTTGTGTGTTCTTTTAACAGCCACTGCCTCAACAAAGAAATGGGCAAAGATATGAAGATATGAAAATTCTTATTTTGAAGAAACAAATGAACATGATGGATCTAATCAAGACCAACCTTCTCCATAATCTTCCTCTCCCTTTAAGTCTCATAGCCCAAATGCAAATGAAGGCAGGCAAAACTAAGTACTATACACATCCTATTTTCTTTGTTCTTCAGTTTCTCTGTGACCTTGTGGTTTATCTGTGCACTGTCTCCATCATCAGCTCTCTTTCACTTTCAGTTGTTATTGTCCAAATGACAATTAGACATAATCATCCATGCGTCATTGGTGACCTGCATGTCACAGTGCAAATCATGATTTTAACGCACTCTTCCTCTTACTTGATGATGTTTTCCAGTTATTATGGCAGAACTATACTCAAACAAAAGGAAGCTCTTTCATTGGTCATGGCATTCAGACACTGACCTTTCTAAAGATACGCTGAGCAGAGTTTTAAAGATGTCGCACATTCTTACCGCGTTCTTTGTTTCATCTCTTTATGCTGCATACGAGCATTTCAAAGCCTTGGGATAAAAAAAGGATTTGGCCAGTAATTCTTATTGGAGCTTTTCCTTCCCTATGTCCTGGATGCTCCCTTTCCCACAAGTACCTACTTTTTAACTCCCTAGACCAGAATGTGGTCCAGTAGAGACAGAGCCCTTAGTGCTGCTGAGCCTATTGTCTGGGACAGACTCCCCTCTAATCTCCAACATCATATCTGAGCATTTTCAAAGAGCACGTGAAATGTCATCTATGCACTAAGGCCTTGTTGCACAGCATGCACAGCAACCCTGGATTCCTTGAAAAGTGCTATAAGTCTGAGTTATTATTACTAGTATTGTTATTATTATTAAGGACCCCATGATTGCCACAATACACATTTGGTCCACTCTACTGAGTGATCCTTATTTAAGGGAAACAGTTTACCGTCTCCCAGCCTTCTCAACTTGATGGTACTGCAAATGTCATCTGACAGCTTCTTTTTTATCTTGTCACAATTCCTACAGCTGCTAAATGTTTTTGTCACTTAAACATAAACACACACCAGTCAGCCACATTATTCAAAGTAGTGAGAACTTAAGTGATGATCTCACTTACAGCGAATTCATGTGGATGTTAATTTGACACATACAGCACACCGAAACCAAACGACTAAGCAAACACTCCACAGTAGAAATGGCACTGGAAGCTGTTTCCTGCAGCAGGACATTGTATCCTGCTAAAGTAGAAGTTCGGGCTGGAAAACTAAGTTTCCTCCTGAAATACTTCAAATTGCTTACTCATTTACATAATGTGCCTGTATTCCTGTTAAATATTTAGAAATTTATGGTAAATGGACTGATTCTTATATAGAACTTTTCTACTCTCCTGGAGTACTCAAAACGCTCTATACCACATGCACACCCAATCTCACAAGCACTTTCTCTATACTTATCGCTGTCTAACTACATTTACACATTCATACTCCAATGGATGCATCAGAGAGCAACTTGGGGTTAGTATCTTGCCCAAGGATACTTGACATGCAGGCTGGAGGAGCCAGGGATCGAACTACCAACCTTCCAATCAGTAGGTGGCCTGCTCTACTTCCTGAGCTACAGCCACCTGTACCCCTAAATTAAACCACTACATACTCCATAATATGGCTCACACCTCAAAAGTACAGCTAAATATTGTTTTGTTTTGTTTTTTCAGCTAAATTACCAGAAGAGTAAAGTATAATTATATTTAACTGTAATTATTTATTTGGTCCTGTAAACTTGATTTTATTGTAGTGCACCTACCTTAAAGTGTATGTATGTTTAATATAATTAATATAATTAAGTCATTTCAAATCAGTTTACATTTATGCACAGCCTTAATACACTTAGTCACAATTTCGCTTATGCAATAAGACTTAAAGTTAGACTCTGGCTATGTGCAACTATAGCCAGTAGCTGCCTGCTAAACCTCAGCTCCACCTAATCCAGTGGTTCCCAAAGTGGGGCGCAGAGCCATTGTGGGGGCCGGGGTATGAATAAAAACAAAAAGAATGCTTGGACACTGCTAGCATAATGGACAGGTCTTTGACGGGGCTCCCACACAAATGCAAAGCAGAAGATGAAGCATCGACAAATATGCTTCCAAACCAACTTCCTTCCAAGCCAAAGACTAGAAAATATGGTGAAGCATATCTTCAAGTGCCAAGGTAGGTAACCCTGACAGAATTTGTTTCCCCTGCATCGGGAGCAGCGCTGGGCTCTCCAAATCACAGACAAACAGTATCCCACATTCTTGATGTTTAGTTCACAAACACTTTTTTTCAATGTATTAATAGCAGTGTTGAATATTCTTACACAGTAAAAAAAAACTTTTACTTTTACTAATTTACTTTTATTTGTTTATTTGTTTACAAAAGGTTTGAGGTGTGGAATAAACTGCAATGTAATTTCAAAAAAAAAATATGGGTGTGTGTGTGGTTGTAGGATGTGTTTGTGCAGGGAGGGGGGGGGGGGATTTTCTTGTAAAACAAAGGGGGGGCTAGCAAAAAAAGTTTGAACACAACCTCTCGCTGTCTGTGTCTATGATTCAGCTTTCTAACCAATATGGTCACTTTTGGTTAAAAGTTAAAGTCTGCTATCTCATAGCTTAATACAGATTTATTCCCTCACATATCTTCCTCTCACCTATCTAAAAGCTGATGTTTTAGGGGTTACGTTAGGCCATTTGTTCGGAAATGGCACTGCAAGCTCTCGAACTGTCAATCAAATGTTTTATCAGATTGCAAAGTTTTCTAATCCACACTTTGCACAGAAATATTCAAATTTATTCATAGTTTCATTCCTGTGTGGTTGCGTTTAATACATACTTATCTCATTCTGAAAACTATTATGTGTCTGTCAGTCCTACACTGACTGAAATGCTTTTACCACATGAAGAGCTTTGTTTCATTCTGGCATGAATGCATTTGGGAGTAAAATAATATTCTGACATCCGTCACTCAACAGCAGTAGAAAGAGAGCGAGAAAAGACAGTTGGCATGAAAAAATAGTGTAATTTTTCAAGATAGGCACTCAGCTAGTTTAATTATTTGTGATCCTACACAGTCCTACTCAGAGAATTTATCATCTCCAAGGGTGATTTGCATGTGCTTACAGAAAAGAGCTATCTTAGTTAAAACTAGTGAATGTACGTAGTGGCATTTGTCAGTGGATGCAGATTACAATATCAAGAGAAAGAGAGCGAAATAAATCAATTTACCTCAAACTTATGTCGTATATGGACTGTAATTGCGGTAATTCGTGCACAGTAATTGCAGTATCAATAATATTAATAATAATATTAACACTATCTGCTCCATTAAGGGGCATCTATATAGAAAGTCGATGAAAACTGGCAACTGCCTCAGCAGGCAGAAAACGTGCTGATAGGGAGCTCCTAAGTCAAACTTTTATCAACCTCCAGAAGTGATTGAACTATCAGTGATTGTGCAGGATACTGTTTACTGATTTATAATGGCCACTAAATAAACTAAAGGGTTTCCTAGACAACCAGAACATTCAACATTCACTAGCAACTAACTATCAGCAACAAAGCAATCGTCTGTGGATTCCCCTTTAAAGCTCTTCAGTGGTGGTTGTGGTTGTAGTCAGGAGTTCTGAGTATGCCAAAAACTGCAGTTCCTTTAACAGCAACCTGGTTCCAAACTGGGGTTGACCCACCCTAATTGTTTGTGTTGTCAAGTCGATATTGTATGTGTGCAGCTGCACTACTCATTGGGATATTTATGGGTCTGATGTAAATACTGTGTCTCAACAGGAGAAGCAACTGTCTCCTTACCGGTTCTAATTGTGTCCGCCTTCCATATCTTTTATCATAAGCTTGTCTTAAAAAGTATTAGTTCACTTCCTTTTTTTTGTTGCATATATTTCACATTTACAGGTTTTAGATGATTGAATAATTTTTAATATACAAAGATAACTCAAGTAAGTACTAAAAGCAATTTATAAACATGATATTTATTTATAATCACCTCTGTTAATCCTTGATATTTCTAATTGAGTGATTTGTATATATTAGTGTTATTTCTTAAGTTTGTAAACTCTGTAACATATTGTATTGTTTAGTCTGTTACTGTTACTGTCTTGGAGCAACTGTAACCCACATAATTTCCTTAGGGATTAATAAAGTATTCTGATTTACTGATGGAAGAGGGCTATCCAAACCTGCCTGGCCCTGTGTGAGAAAGTAATGACCAGTTTTGTCTTCAGTTTCTGTCACTGGGATCTCTTCTTTTACCTCAGAACAAGAAAAAAGAAAAAAAAAAGCAGAAGTTGGGGATGATTTAGACTTGATGTCAGATATGGAGATAAAAACAAGTGATTCTACAATATTGCAATTTACTGAAAAATGGTAAAAGATGGAACCATTAAGATTAAAAATTGAAATGTAATTGAAAATCTTTAGGTTGAATCACAGGATTTAAACCTGCAGCGGTGAGGAAATGAGCCAAGGTGCAGTTTTGCATTGAAAGAGGCTTTCTAAACCCTGACTTAAAAGATTTGCACCATTTAAAGCCTGTTAAGATGGTAATTAAGAGTCAGTTTGTTGTGGTTGAAGTTAATAACATTTGGGTATTATAAACTTAGACGATTACTTACACTTTCAAACATGACATGTTTAGGCATATTTTAACAGGTTTGTTTCTGTTTTTGTCATTGTTGTGATTATTATGTTGCATCTGAAAAATATATCAACTTACACAAATAAAGAAAACAAATAAATAAATCAGATTTAACAGATACTTATATATAATATATTTAAGTATCTTCATGAAAAGCCTAGAACTTGACTGATTCAAGTCAGTGTCATTTGTTATTAGAGCAAAATTGTTTAATGTTTTATAACAATGACAATTTTAACTATATGTTTGGGTTATTATTTATTTATTTATTTATTGTTGTGTATTTGTTTGCTTGTTTCTATAGTTGGAACAAATCATATATGACCTAATCTGAAGGTTACAAAAATAACATTTAAGCAGTTGTTGGCTGTCTCTGTGTCTGTGATGCCATAACCAGAATAACAGGGGTCAGGGCAGGGAAAAAGACCTGGATTTAGATTGCCTGACTGCGAGCGGGTCAGCTTGAAACAGGCTTATGAAACATGCTTATAGGCTGAGGAACAGTCCAGACCTGCAGGTAAGCTGTCAACCTTACTGGTGTGATCTCAACATGACTCGTGGACGACATCACAGTTTTAAACAGAGCTGTAAACATGAATCAACATAAAAAAGAATGATATGTTAATTTCTCCAACATTTTCACAGGAATTCTGGGATAAAGAAGCTGCTCACCAAAGTACACTGAAGGTGACAAAGTTAGGTAATGAGTTCTATGTTATGAGCTGATTTTTAAAACTTTAGGTTATATTATTTCTAAAAATGGACTCAACGCTCGTCCACAAATCTGAAACTAGGAAAAGCAGAAAACATGAGAAACTAGAAAGAAATATTTTGTCTAAAAATAAAAATCAATTATTGGATTTCACATAAATGATTTTGTTTTGTTTAATGGAATGATGCCTTAAGACAAACTTTTTTCATGTTTAATGATTGATTTTGTCCTACAGAGTACATTTACAGACAAGTGACTACATGACATCATAGACTGGTATATTCAGTCTCCAGAACTCAGTCCAACAGAAAAACTGTGGTGGGAGCTGAAGCTTCAAGTTTTTTAAGTGACAGCCAAGAAACGTAAAGGATTTAGAGAGTTTCTATCAAAAGGAGCGGGTCAAAGTCTGAGACGTGCCCAAACCTGATGACCAGCTACAAGAAACACCTTACTGCTGTACTGACCAACATTTTGCCAATGTTGTAGTTCAGGGGGTTGGGAAGCTCATCTTGTAACCGGAAGGTTGCTGGTTTGATCCCCAGCTCTGTCTGTCTTGGTCGTTGTGTCCTTGGGCAAGACACTTCACCTACCCCCTACTGGTGATGGCCAGAGGGATGCTTACTTTTGGATAAAATACTTGTTTCACTCAATTACATGCAAATCGATTTCCAACGTTTATGTACTGTGTTTCTATTTGTTTCTCAATTTTTGCTTGATATTCTGTCTCCCCGCATTCAAATGAAACTACCATAAAAATGAGTGATTATTGATAATGTGTAAGCTTGCTGAAAATAAATAAATAAATGTTTTTCCCCCACAGAGCTTATTCTCACTGATTTTGGGTGGTCTTTTCACGTTGGATTACATTATACACTTATTTATGTAAACATCTGTAATGTAATTGTTGAACATTTGATAAACAGATACAATTCTAACATTTAAAACATTTATATAAAAAGATTTAGCCCCTTAATACAGCGTGTCAGGTATTAGGGATCAGAAACGGTGGGATCAAATACTTTGTTGTAGCTTTTATATTGAGCTTAGGAAGAGAAAAAAACATCTTTATTATAGCCTCGGCTGTTTTACAGCCTTGGAACCCATCATCTATCTTCTGATGGAGACAAAGGTCAGTGTTTTCATAATTCTGGTGCAGCCGCTCGCTATACAGGCCAAGATTTTTCTTCTGTGCAGCAGTTTAACAATGCAGATACCGGTAAATTAATTTAAAGAAACAACTGGAATTTTAATGGTGTTCAGACTGTGACCTGTTTTTGGAATTATATTTTGGCCATGGGATTTCTTCTAAAAAGCACCTGGCCTCTGGCATCAACAGTCTTGTCCCTTGCCTACATTATTATGTATGTTCATATGCCGATATCAGTGCACAGAGATCGCCTGATGCAAAATGGAGCTGGTTACAATATTAGTGGTGATGCTTATTAAAAAGTGTTCATCACTGGGTTAAAGGAGCCTCTGAGAATGCAACAGAAAGAAAGATCTGCCTTTTGAGCTAACATTAAGCAGCATCGCTCAAAATCATACCCGGAGAAATCCACCAAAGAAGCACAGAAAGCTTCTCTACACCCACATGCAGGTTCAGAAAATAGACCAGAATACAATGCAGACACAAGAACTGTTACAGTTTGTCCTCACTTTTTTTTTCCTAGACTCACTTAACTTTCACACTTTTGTTCTTACTACCACTACCACTCTCCACCTACATCTGCAAGTACACAGTGAGCTCTCACTACAGGTCGTCAATATGATCTAACATTAACATATTAATACTTTATTCTTTTGTCAGAGCCTGTAACTACACTCTATTTCTATGGGTTATTCCCCAAACAATGTTATAAGTCATGGTTAATTCAAATCAGGTAGTTTTGAAAGCCACACTGCATTTTTTACAGTTGGTCTGTCTTTAATTTTGTGTTTTTCAGCACAGCTTTATTCAGTCTTCCTGTGCTTTTAAAGGAACTTTGTGTTTTTCTTTATTATTAATCTGTGGTCCAGTGTCATCATCACGCTAGAAAGCAAGTTCAGCACAGTTAGACTTTCTCTGCATTAGCTTAAACCTAAATCCTAAAACCCCTGTGAGAGATAATAGAGTCACAGTAGAAATGGCCAACCTTCCTTATCTGGTCCGGGCTCTACGCTTCACATTCTGTGCATGCTCACATAAATGGTGGCTTTGACATGTCATTTGGCTTCCTCAGTGCAAGATGACCTCTCCAGGGTGACAACTTTAGTCAGAGCCATTGTCAGACAAACAGCTGAAAAAGCCATATGAAGAACACGCTGTAAATATATAACGATTAAAGTCAACACAGGTGCTGCGAACAGGGTAAGAGAGCAGTGGTGGTAGAAAACCATTAATCGTGTGAATTCCATTCATCCACACTTTTTCCACAGCACTGACCTCCACCATCCCCACCACCTCCACCAACTCTTCTGGGTAGACACCAAGGCATTCGTAGCATGTCCCAGGTCTGCCCCAGAAACTCATCCTGAGCCGTTTGTGGATGTGAAGGAGCAGCAGCTCTATTCTGAGCCCCTGCTGAATATCCTCAACTCTCCACTCGCTTACAACGAGTAGTCTCCAGATTCACCAGTTCACGCGTTCACCAGTTCATTCCCAAAGATATTTCTCCAGCTCTTGTGAATTTATATTAGTATATTTCTAACAAGGCAGCTGGACCTTAAAGCAACTGAACTTTCAACTTTATACATTTGATCATTACAGGTTATTCAGTGTTTCCTCACTATATGAAACTCATAACATTATAAAGCATAAATCATATTTATACATTTAAATCTGAAAGACTGCAAATTCCTCTGACTATGAAATAAAAGTACACACAGACTGTGCTGCTGTAGCTTCACTGTACAGCTTCACTCGGCTGTATTTTACACAGGCAACAAGCTGTGCAAGTACAAATCCCTTCACACGTAGAACATGTCCTCCTGACATGAATCACTCGAGATGTGGCAGTTCCAGCAAATTTTAACCTCTGTCCTCCAAACATAACGTGCTCCAGGTTATGTGTTCAACTTAGCTCATCATGGTGATCCAGCCAGGCACAAGGGTAAAAACAGAGCCACCTTCAAAACATTGCCTTTGGACTCAACATTCCTGGCTTATTAATATTTCTTCATGGTACAGCCCTCAGACTGCCTGCGGCCATGATGACAACAACAGCTCCTACTGTATCCTTCTGCTTTGATCCTCCATTGTTTTGTATGCAGTGCAGCTACAGTTTTCTAAGGATAGCTTGGAGCACTTGTGTTACCTTTAAGAGGGTAAATGGGCAATGACAGGCCGCCTGTATTAGAGGTGAGGTAACTGTGTCCTAGACACATGGATTTTTTTTGAAAACATCTACAAAACTGCTCAATAACGTGACTTAGTTTGTTGTTGTTGAGTACACTAATGACACCCTTAGGAGCCCTGAGAACCAGCCAGTCAAGGCGTGTAGGACTTTATCTGTCTGAATCGTTACTGATCTTCTGTAGCACTAAATATTGTACACGGTTGGGCGTGGTTGCGATTTGTGTGAGTGATCCAACTTGCCTCCATCTTATCTAAGACACCTGAAAGAGTCTGCAGTTTATTCAAAGTACAAGGAAGGCACGCTCACATTTCCTAAATCAGGTGATCACTTTAGTGTGCACGATTGCCTATTAGTCCAAAAATTAGTCCAAAGGTCTCATGATTACTTTTGTTGGTTTTTCTTGCATCGCTGAGGTTTTAAAAGTTATTACCTGAACATTTAGAGTTAAACATTTTGTTATTGAAGTACATAAAAAAAAGTGACAAAAAAAAGCAACCTTTTACAACTTCAACCTAAAGCGCTCCATCTATGCAAGATAGCATGGGTGCTGTGTAGTTTCAGTCCACAAAGTCAGTTTCAGTCCACTTCTGTCAGGCCACAGGGTCTTCTGAACTCTTGACCTCGCTCATGAATCCACTTAGTCACCTGACTAGGTGTGTGCGCAGAAGAGAGAGAGAGAGAGAGAGAGAGAGTGAGTTAAAATTATCCACCTAAAGCCAATCCTCCTCAAGCTGATCAGTGTGTTGAATGGACTAACCACCTTGGCGACTCCAGACTTGCAACAGGTAAGAAAAGCTTTGCTTCTTTTTAACCAAATGATGCACTGTTTTCTAAAATATCGACCTTTGGGAAGATTCCTAAACGATCTCTCTTGTGAGCAAGTAAATTGTTGATAAACAAAAGTAAAGTGAAATTCACGGCCCCATGGATGATGTAATGCTTCCACAGACTGAATGAAATGAGTAAATTAAGTTTAAATAGTTTGTGGTTCTGATTTGTTAATGTAATATGTGATTTATTTAGTGTGTACTGGTTTACACATTCGCCTAACATGCGAAAGAGCCCCGGTTTGATCCTGTGACGAGACACAAATCCCTTTGGGTAGTGACAGGAAGGGCATCCGGCATTTTAAAAAAACTCCCCGCTGTGGCCACCACTGATGAATAACAGAGCAACTGGAAGTAGCTTCTATAAAGTGTGATTCATTTAGTTACGCAATGCATATTTAAGGATTTTCTCATGAGGCCTCTGTCAACCAGTTACCATAAGCTGTACCTTAGCTGCTATATGTACCTACCTCAAATAAATATAAATAAATGGGATTTTACATATTAGTAAATCAGTAGATTTACTGGCCACAGTTCTGACTTTTTGTGCTACAAATGTAAATATCCAGCCAAATCCTCATCAAAAAATTCTACTTTTTACATTTTTACTTCTGTGAATCTCTAATAAACTGTAGGTGTGATACTTTATTATCTGCATCTTATTTAACCATAAGACACAAAGTAAACTGAGCTGAATCATCTGAGGTCAGATGAGTTAAGATATTTTGTGAAAACGTGTTCAAATGAATGCCTGGTACTGTAGGTGATTCAAGTCTCTTTGTTCTAGACCGTCTTCAACAGATGTCTTTCTCAAGAGCTTATTAACACGTTAGAAGTAATTGCTTTAAAACTGCTTGAAATTCAAATAAAGTAAACTGGAGGAATGAGGCTGAATGCTGTTCCACTCACAGGGTGAGAGGAAGCGGTACCACCGTGGACCAATCACCAGTGAAGTAATATTCAGCATAATTATGGCTACTTTTAAGAGTTTTCAGTCTTTTGTTTACTACTTATAGTATTTTTTTTCTGCATGCTAATATTCTGTTACTAGTTTAACACATAAGAGGTTTTATAATATTTGATTTGTCCTCATCTCTGCATACACCTTCAGCCGTCTGTGTTATATTCAGTGTATTTTTGATGAGCTTTGGCTCACGTGAAGCTAAGATTTCAACGTATTTGGCATTTTATTGAACTCAACTTCTTTCATGGGTGCAACATTTTAAAAGTGAAGATTCTTCTCAGATTTTCTGTAGTAGCTCTGTTGCTGGTACCTTCTTATATCCACGGTTGTATCTCAGGGATTTTTTACACTTATTTCGTTCATTGATTCTTGTTTCAGTGAACATTTGCGCAGTATAGCAATAGCATACCTGTGATAACGTTCCCTTCCTGTGTATCCCAACAAGTCTTTGGTCAAACCTGTTCAGTGGAGATCAATTGGGGCCACGTGCGGCACTGAGCCTTTGGCTTCACGCCTCTTCGTTAGCTACAGCGAGGGCAGAGGCAGCTTAAAGAGGTCAAACAAAATGTGAAGGTGATCCATCACAGTTCAGATCAGAAGTCCACATCTTTAGAAATGTGACACCTGTTCTCACCAAAGAGCACTGATAAGCAACCAAGCTATTGTGAAAACTGCAACTTTAACCCTTAAAATGATGAGAAGAAAATCAAACTTTGCAGAATCGATACTGGACATTACAATTATGGGAAATACTAATAGGCCTACCTGAAGTTCCTCTTTAGGAAATCAAGGCACCAAAGAAAACTGACACAGATAAAAAAAAAATTAAAAAAAGAAAAACATCATAAAGACAGCAAAGATTTGTCCTCAGAGACACAGGGAATGCTTTTAGTGCTGAAAAATAAAGAAAAAAGATAATTTACTACCCGTGAGAATTAAAATGCCCTCTAGTCAAAGACCCGCCTGTTACACTGCACTGTCTGGACCTTTGTTAAGAAACCTGAGCTTCCTGCATGGCGCCATCCATATGAACTGTTGTGCTAAGCCAGTGTATTGTCACATTGGTTGATTAATGTTGCCACTCTCAACACTTGAGCCTAAGAGCTTTCCACACTGCCACAACTATCCTGATTATGGTGACCACACTGAGGGTGGTCTCTGAAGTTGGACCATAGTAAAGTCAGGTAATGTGTTAACTTGTTAATTCTTGACAAAGGGAATGGCTGAGTTCATATGATGAACATTTACATTATGCGCTGGTGGAAAGTAGAGTTATTATTACAACATGTTTTGGCTTTTTTCCCCACAATTTTAAACCATGTTTCCTTATAAAATGTGGACTTTATGTAAAGTTTTGAGACAAGTTGATCTTGACAGGCCGATAAGAGTGAGATGTGTAGTGATTTTGATGGCGTACTGGTCTTTCACACTGAAGGCAAAACTGTTGGTATACAAGATTTACAAGGCTTTTGTCGCCTATGAGCATGTGCTGTGGGTAGTGACTGAGGACAAAGTTCACAGAATCGAGTGTCGGAAATGATGCTCAGGTTTTAGTAAAAGGCTTCACTTTTGTGAAAATGACAGTTGGCTAATTTACTGACATCAAAATGCACTAAATTAAAAAGTACAAGGGTGCGACAAAGCCTCTCAGCAACCAGCGCACTTAGCGGCTTCACAGTAGAGGGCTGTTGACCCAACCAGCTCTAAACTGTAATTTCATGTTGCTGTGTGAATGTGAGGCATGATTAGGTTCAAAAGGGACACCTGTAACTCTTCTTTATCCTTTTTCCAGTTGTTAAAATGTTGCCTGCTTTGTACTGACAGGAAGGCAGAGAGCTTTAGTGTATGAGTCGACATATCGGCACAGTGCTTGTTATCATGCTTGATCACATTCTGTTGTCTGTCAGCTGGTTCACTGTAACAATATGGCTGCTGTATATTTCCAGGGCTGAGGAGTCATTTCAGTTGTAATTTGGAACGATTTGCATGTCTGTGGAAACAAAACACAGTCAGCTAAGCAGGTATATTTTATAATGCTTAGTAATATGTCTCTGTAATTTGGTGCAGCGGTCATGTTAAACGTTACCCTATTTTACTAGACTTCAAGCATGCAGCTTTGTTTTTACTGAGCGATGTCAGGAATTTTTCGGCATTTTTTCATGTTGACAAAGGTAAAACGGGAGCTTTAACAACAAAATACAAATCTGAACAACAAAAAAGACACATAAGGACTTTTAAATATGGTGTCATTGTGAATAAGACGTTTAAATAAATTTTTGCCTGCAAGATGATGTTATATCCTATATATCCCCAATATAAAAACAACAGTGGCTCATAGGCTCTTCCACTGGTGATTATATTAATAGGGAGTAATAATATTGCTACTAAAATACTTTTTTATTTATTATTTATTAAAGCTACAGTATGAAAAGCTAATGTTTAGTTTGAATCTTGTATTAAAATAACAAACTACATATGATACAGCAGGTACATAAGGTAATGTTTTCTTTAAATAACTGTAATTCTATTAGATTTCATAATGAAATCTAAAATGACAAACTAACTCATTTATTACTTCATTAAATGTTGAAACACTAGCTTAAAAAATATTGACTGAAATTCAGACCTTTTGAATTATTTTAATATGCAACTTAATTTAAAAACAAGCCAACCAGTTACGGTGTTAAAAATGCCACCTGAGCATTCAACAGTTTTTTCATCTCACAACTAAAAAAGAAAAGATTAATTTGCTTTTAGGACTTAGACTCGCTCATTAACGCACTCTGAGGCGTTTCTTTTGCATAACATACCTAACCAAACTTTTAATAATGAAGAGTATCCTCACATAAGAACAGATAAAATTATTAAAAACTTACTTTCACTCATAGTTTTATGCTAATACAAAGTACACACTGCACCAGCTGCTCAGGATGTGATTGCCAAATCTCTTTTGTGTGTAATCTTATATATGGAGGCATTTGATAGATGCTGTCAGGCACAAACGTGGCATTGCTTTTAAACTGATTTGTTTTTCATTTATGCAGCAGATTCTGAAAAATGACTGTCTCGAGGCATACATTTTTAAACTCTCTATACTAATTTTTTTATACAACAGTACTTTGGGGAATAATCATCTTTTGGCTTTAAATATGTCAGATGTCATGAAGTTTATTTAGCAAAAAAGAGAACATTGTACTTGTGTAATTATGTCTTCCAACAAATTGATGCATTCTGATGTACTTAAATTGAATCCATTAAAAAATACACACAGTAGGAGCAGACACTGTCTCACTGTCTTAAATAGAGTGACTTGGATGGACTTTGCCGTTCCGCCTAATCATGTTTTACGAATGTGACTAGAGACCAACCACATACGCAGTATGCCTAATAAGTTCCTTTGTGACCCTTTAACATTTATATATGTACGTTTTCACCAACTCTATCTGCTTATCTTTATGCATCTCTTCGACAGCTGATCCTTCCTCCCTCAGTTCAACCTCACTCACCTTCTCCTCACCTCGAGTCTCACTTCCTGCATTGAAGTCAGGGCTGTAACACATGAAAAGTTACATAAATATACTCATGTAGTCCTGATAGTCAGCAGATTAGACATGAGTCCATCCCATCTCTGGACAGCTGATGAGCCAGCTAAACAACAACAGCAGCTGGTTACGAGCTAACATGATGTCAGTTAAAGTTAGAGTATCCTGAAAATCACATTTTTTCACCAATAAACAGTTTGATTACATTCTCACACCACATGAAACACAAGCGTTCAAGTCCAACAATGCTACATCCACTTCAAAGAAAGTTTCACTAGTTCCAGCTAACAACTGTTAACAGCTAGCAACAGCAACAGTTCAGGATATCCTCGACAACTTTCCTTGAAATCACATGATCAGAAGTGATTCACCGATTCATCAACTCATATCTGACTCCCTTCACAGAGTTTTGCAGTCTCCCAAAAATGAACAAGACCAACAGGCTACGATCACTACAGCTGAATGGCAGCCAGAGTTTGTGAGTGACCTGTGTATAAAATTGTAAAATACTGCAAAATATGTTTAGGGTTTTTTTTCCTGTAGTATTTTAATAATATGGCGTGTACACGAATGTTTTTATACATACACAGTAGTAAAATCGGGTTGGCTAGCCACAGGTACAGGCTAAATGTTTTTAATCTCTTAATTGTTTAAAATGGTTTCATCCTACAGTGGTCACCATAGCAATCTAACATCTGACAGTGAGATTGTTCACACTTAAACACTACTGCAGCACGTCTGACTTTTCCTAGTGAACATTTATATTTTGTCAAATGAATCCTCTTCAGAAGCACGGCCCTGGAGGTTATTAAATCAGTGAAGGCCAATCAGTATCAACGTGAGGCATTGTGTCACTTACTCTACAGTGAATCTAAACACACTGGTCCAAGTTTCAATTACTTCAAGTGAAATTGTCCTGCAGCCTTTTGGAGTCTGTGCTCTGACACATATCACAACATCTATGCATCATCAGTCATCAAAGTGCCTTTAAGCTGCAGACAGGCCACTCAGTTGAAAACTGAAAGTGTATAACTGACCCAAGCAAGGGCCTTCAAAGTGCACATCTTAATGAAAGCAAAATACAAATGTAGTATAAAAACGGGCTTTTTTGTGTCACCTGACACAAGCACAAAATGAACTTGAGCTCTGTCAACACACAAAGCTTTTCAAATCTATTATAAATGCTGGAAAAGCCACTTACTCGATTGTATAAGCAATTTAAATAAGACAGCTGTTAGGAAAAGCTGCAAAATGTGTATTAATGCAAATTACATTAATACACAAGCTACTGGCTGCGTGTCAAGCACATGCGCTTCTCCTGCAGTGACACGTGTGGCAACAGCAACTTGTGGGTTGGAGGGAGATCATCTGGCAGAACCAGGACCCTGCAGTCAATCCCTCATTAAAGAGCATTACATCCAACCAATCCTATTTGACCGTCACCCTTGAAAGAAGAAGCAGGAGCTATGAGGACACGGATGTGATCCGTACGGGGGAAACATGAGCTGATCAGATGACGAGATCAGCTTGATGTAGTGAATCTGCAAAGGAGCGCTGTCACTTTGTGCTTTTAACTACTGAAGGAGTGAAAGTGACAAAAGATAATAATTTCTGACGTGAGGGTTAAGGAAACCTAATGTGAACAATTCCATTTGAAAAGGAAGGAAAAATAACGATGACATTTGGGAAATTTGATAGAAGTTAGAAAAAGGTTTCTGCTTTGTCTGCGATTATATTCTGAATTTTAAGAATATATTTTTTAAATATGAAAATAAAACATCCTTTCTATATTGTACTGGAGAACAGCTTTATAGCATTAAAACCTGCTTTATGGATTTTTAAATGAGTTTTATACACAGCATACAACATATTTTATAAGTCAGTGACACATTTTAATAAGTCCTTTTTTTTAATGAAGGATAACTTGATTAATTAAATATAAACTTTTGTTGTTTATTAATCCATCCAGCCATCTATCTTGATCATGGTGGGCAAAGACAGAGTATAATACTGATATGACACCAAATTATAGCGGAGTTCATTGTTTATCCTATTTACAAAAACATAATGAATCATAAAAAAACAACAATATCTTTTAAAAGTCTCCACTATAATCATCAGGAGCAGTTACAGCAACCTACATTTTGTAAGCTTTGCTATATAATACTTTCAACCATTATGGTGTCTGTGCAGCCTCCATAAACGTAAGTCTCACTTTTGCTCGTTGCTAAATTTTAACAGCGTTCTGCAAACCTCAAGACACATCACGAACATGAAGGCACAACAAAGTGACACAGATGGTGTGTTGATTTGTGTCTTTGCATTCATGCTAGCATGGAAACCTATATAAAATTAGAAAGACAGCAACCAGTTATCAGTCTGTGCAAATGTGCAAATTTAAAGTTGTTGTACTACTTTCACATGACAAGAGCACAGTTAGATCTCACTCAGCCCAGGTTATGTGGACCCAAATTAAAAGTTGGCTCAATGGAAACTTGATCATTTCCCCACAAGGCAAAGAAAAAATGTATGCAGGTCCAAGGTTCTCCTACCCTTTCCATCTTTGACAAAGGAAGGTTATAAACACAAGCAATCATTATAACGTTGTACATAAAGCAATGCTGTTTGGACTAGCATGTGATGCCACGTGTCTCAGTGAGGTATCATGTCATGTAAATCTCCACTAATGGTGTCCTTAAGTATCAGACAGCAGGGCACACTGTTTGATTATGGCTCTCACGTAGTGGCTGCGTGCACATCGTTAAATGCCTCTCAACAAAAACATTTTTGTTTTTAAGAAATGGCTGATGAATCCTGCGGTGTTTCTAATAATGAAATATGAGACACCATTAAACTATTAATGATCTCAGATGTTATATCAAAGTATCAGCCAGAATTCTCTAAAATTTAAATTTCATCCAAATCATTACACTAAAGTGGTACGTTGTATGGTTCTGTTTATCATTTTGATAGTAAGCACTGGTGTTGTGTTTATAGAAATAATGCCTCAATGCTAAATCGGTCATTTCTTCTGGTAAAAAAGAGAAACTTCTGTCAAATTTAGCAGAAGTAAGTGAGAATCAGAGAGTCACTGTATCCTGTAAAGAAAATCTCCTGACAATTCATACCTTATCACATTAACATATCAGGTTTTGTACAAATTAGACTAACAAGTTAGAGCTCATCAATTAGTGAGCTTTAGACTTAATGAAAGGTGGATGTTGTCACCTTTAGACAAAGCAAAGGCTTTCTGTTTTTGGTCTTCATGGAAAGCTATGTGGCTGCTGGCTGTAGTTTCATATTTACTGTACACACATGCTGTTCTTATTTACCCCTTCGCTAGAAAGACAACTGGTATATTTCCCAGAAATTCTAAGCTAATATGTAATTTAAAAAAAATGCCTAAAATCGCAAAAAAGTATTGTCATTGTCGTTTTTCTCAGAAGGACAGTGTCACAGAAAGGGCGGTGCCAGAAAATCGGATGTTTGTACTTAATGTAATGTGTGTTGTGGGTGTTTAAAGATAAGGAGCTTAGAAAGAACAAGCTCCTTATCTTTTCCTGTGTGTTCTGAAACTTGTTCTTCTTGGCTTTGCATCGCGCTCTCGGGCAAGACCAACGAGCATGCGGTTGATGCATGTTTCTTGCTCTGCTGTTCAGGTCTAACAGAACAAGTATAAACAAAAAAAATAAATTATTAATACATTATTATTAGTTGTCCATTATCAATAAGGAACACCTATTGTACAGTAGATGTGGTTGAATGCTTTTCTTCTGTGCAATAATAATGTGGACATCCCTCTTCTTTGAGTATGACTCTGTCTCTCCTCGCCGTGCTGCTTTTAAACAGTCAGTCAGCATGGCAGGCTGAAGGCGGACAAGTTCTGACACTGATTCATGAGACTCGTGTGAGTGACTGGGCTCAACAGGCATGCCCTTGTCTCAGCAGAAAACCAGCTTTCATTATTCGAATGATTGCCCTGTGGCTTTGACGGAAGATTAATTGACCATAATCTGATTATACTGTGGCCTGCTGCAGCCCTGAAGACCCCCAACCACCACCACCACCAATCAGCCCTCCCCTCTGTGGCGTCTGTCTGTGTGTGAGTCATTAAACTTAAACTGCAGTCTGCTGGTTAAAATAAAACATGCTGACCACATGGATGAGCATTTTAATATGTGGAGATCAACTGCTTATGATGCTGAACAGCTCTGGTACCTTCCTGCAGCTAGAACTATAACAAAAGCAGATTTTTAAGGTAATGTTGAAAAAGGTGTTTATCTAGTTTTCCTTCTCAATATGAGTGCATCAAAACCATGATTGAGTCATGAAACTCTTTATGGTTTTGTTTACATCAATATTCTCAAGTTCAAAGATGAGTGTGAACTGGAAACTCACTTAGTAATTAAGATGGTCTCCAGTTATAACCCAATTCCTGTCCTTTAAACCTGTTCTCTCCTCTCTGCTTTGTCTCACTTTGCCTCTTGACAGTCTTACTTTTTCCTCAACCTGTAGCTTTTTGGGTTTGTTGTTGTTGTTGTTTTCCAGTTGGCTGAATCATATATTGATTGCACTGTAAATAATACTTAAAACCATGAGTGGAGATGATCAAAGCTTGAGCTAGCTGTTTGTTTCCATTATGTCTCTCTTCTTCTTGACTTGTTTTGTTGATGTCTTGTTTTCTCTGTCTCCCAGTAGGTAATGGCAATGTGATGGATAGTTAGAAGCCAAAGTTAAAAGGATTATTCCTGGCCATCGAACACAGAAGGTCTTTGAAGCCAGAAGAAATCACCTGTCTGGCGATGCCCCAGCACCTCATCTCAGACAAAGTGGATGAATCTATCAGCTGAACTTTCTCAACCTGTTAACTTACCATGGTGCCAAGAAAGCTTGCGTGATTCTAAAAGGTGTTCTTGAAGACAAGCAGCTGGAGTTTAACAGTCTCCTTTGTTCCCAATGTTCCCTGTGTTTTTAGAGCCCTTCCTTGGAGTTTCTGTCACTTATCCTCTAAAGGGAATTTATTTTGTTGACATGATTAGCACCAACACCTCTCAATCAGAAGCAAATGATTTCTATTGATGGTGTTTGTCCCCACAAAACTAAAGCCTTTGAAGACTGTCAATTTCCGAGGAATAATTTGGACTCTGACCAGATATGGCCAGAGACGTCCGTCCTCTGAGCCAAATGCCTTTGTCTACAAAGCACGTGCAACGGGTGGGAGCTACTCTGGGGCTTGTCCTCCCTTTCATCCCCCTACGATCTCTTATTTTCTATTACTTCCTTTCATGTGCAGCAGCAGCAGGTAGTTCACCTGGCATAGAATATGATTATGGCATTAGCCCCAAATTTGTTTGTACTCCCATTCCCCCAGAAGCAGATCCCAGCTGCTTCTCGCCACCCAATGTGCCCCATGGACCAAGCAGTAACAGCCATAGCAGTGACCACAATGGCGGGAGCAGGCGAGGCATGATGTCCGACGAGGCCAAAGCCACTATTCTGCATTTGCGTGAGAGCCTTGTGAGGCAGAAGGAAACCATCCTGGACCAGCGAGAGACAATCAGGGAGCTGAATGCTAAGCTCACCTTATGTGAGGGCTTTGGGGGTCACCACAGCACTGGTCACCATGACAGTCATCACGACAGCCACCACGACAATCATCACGATAGCCATCACGATAGCCATCATGACAACCATCATGAAAACCATCATGAAAACCATCATGATAACAACCATAACAACCATCACGGTACCCACCATGACGACCATCATGGACATCACGGCAGCCATCATGCATCATTGTCACTGCACCATGGGCCTTCAGGATATCACAGCAATGACCACCATTATTCCCACGGCAGCCACAGACTGGACCACAACAGGAAGGGCTCGTCATATAGCAAACACAGTTCCTTCTCTCCAGAACAGACTGGAAAAACCCTGCAGACACTAAAGGAGAGGCTGGAGAACTTGCAGGTAAGCATGAAAGATTATAGTTTGATCATTTTTTGTAGCGTACTCACTTAATAGCACTTAATAAAAAAAATCACAACTGGATAAATGAACTCACTGCGCACTAGGACAGGTGACTGGGACCATGCAGTATCTTCAGTTTGATTTGTTTTGCAATTTTTAAAAGTGTCATGCTTTAAAAATTGCTGCACAATGACCTTTTTTTAAATTTCAAAGATGCATGAGAGCTACTTGCCAAAGTCTGAGCTGCATGGAAACATCCACTGAATATCTTCCTCAGTTATGCAGGAGAAATACTAAAAAGTATGAACCGAGTAATTAAACTGAGATTGCACTGCAATAAATTATGAGGGAAATGGCTGTTAAAATCTTAGCTTACCAAACGGTGACTTTACCGTGTGTGCCTGGACCTCTTCACTATTCCAAGCTTTCTGAGGGCAGAAACAATGCACAGCAATGAATAATCCACAGCATTGTTCATTGTTGTTGTTCATTGAAAGCCTTTTTGTATCAGTGGAGTTTGAGTGCTGTCATTGGTGAGCTTAGTATCTGTTTGTTAACAGTCTAGGGTCCCCATGTTTTAAAATATCACAATTTTGTGTGATGGTAGATACCAATAAGAGCTCGAGCTGCTTTAATCGTGGTAATTGTGGTCCGCGCCATTTGGGTGGAGTTGCGCTTTCTTAATGCTCTCATGTTATTTATGTATCTGTTTTACTATTTCTCTTTTAATTATTTATTCATTTATTTGTTTTTAATTGTAATTGTGTGTCAGGCACTTTGTGAGTGTGTATGTGTACTTTATAAACCTTACCTACTACACTTTTTGCACAAAGAAAATTCAAATTGTCTATAATGTGTCTGCAAAGAAAAGCTGCAGACAAGCAGAAGTCTATTAAAGGTTTGACTTAATTGGGGTCACGTCTTACGTCACTGAGAGTCACATGCTCAGTCACCGAATCAGCTGCCTTTGTTATCTGCTGCCAAAACGAGGGATATGTTTCATTAGGACATAGTAACCTGAAGGTTATTCTATGGATGTTGTACATTTTACTGCATCATAGTTAATGCATATTCTCAGGACTAAATCATTAATTTTTTAATTTATGTTTTTGTAATAATTTGGGGGAAATTAAAAAAAATAGCATTCAGAAGTTGTGGGCAATCTGTCTCACACACTCATCACAAACCACCCACCAGTCACTATGAAACACGTACCACCCACAATGCTAATATGAAAGCTGCTTGACTATTGTCTCAGAGTTAATGTCTCTGCATCGTTCTCTGTCTTTCTCCTGGATATCAGTGGCCAAGGTCGAGCTCAAAACAGGAAGAAGCTCTAAGTTGATTAGCTCTCACCCCTGATCTTAACCTCTGTGTGCCAGCAGGAGTAGGATAAGTTAAGCTCCCCTGGTGGAAAACAAGCAGTCTATAGTATTTAAACACCGACAGAATGACAAAGAGTTTAGATTAAAGAAAAATCTTTTTTCCCCAGTAATTCTTGTATACTGGTTTAGCTTTTTTGTGTTTGAACTTGTGTGTAATCTCTTGCCTTAAAGTAAATCACTACACACACGAACACACAAACATATCACTTTCTCTCTAAAAACACTCTCTAAAATAATATATATTTATAATATAACTATATATTTAAAATGAATGTTTACCCTACACAGCTAATTACTAATCATTGTTATAATGAATTCATACCAAATGCAAATCAAAGTTTTGTCTTGTGGTTCTCACAAAAGTACAGTCATGCTGGAAACCCACGACTGTCTAACAGCCAGCAGGATGTGGAAGAGTGCAAATGAAAACTGCAATAAGGTTACAGGATCATATTTTCAAAACTTTCCATGAAGTCCTGCAATTTCCTTCACTGTTCTCCAAGCCATCTTTATTTCTTCTGTCACTATAAAATAAAAGAAACTGAATCATTCGGCTCCAGCTCCCCTCAAACAGCATCAGTTAGTTATTGACATAGAAAGTCAGTTATTTCAAAGACTTTCCAAAGCACACCGTTGCCTCACAGCAAGAAAGTCTAGGGTGCTAGGGTGTACCCCACCTCTCATCCAGCCGTCCAATGACTTTGATAAGGATAAGCAGCAGAGATGGATGGATGGATGGAATTCCTATTTAATAAGTCCTCCAACAAATTTTACATGGGTTTCCAGTATAATAGAACAGGAATGTCCAAACATGTATAACTTTCGACTGGGAGACTGGGTGTTGATCTACCCAAACCTACTACAATCACCACGGTGTCTATAATTTACTACGACAACTTTGGCTGGTAGAAAACAGACATAGAACAAAATACCCCAAGTACAATCAAAAGCTGAACAAGATAAAAAGGAACCAACTATCAGATTTGTTAACATTACAGCATGTAAAGCATATTAAAATTCACTCCCCATATAGCTGTCGTGAATGGGGAAAATTTCATACAGACCAATACTACTTTATTAACATATCAACCCCCTCACTGGGTTCAAACACCAAAAACTAATTTATAATGAGACCCTCTACAACATTAAACACATATTAGAACAACACCAAGAAAAATGATACAGGCACTTACTAAGACAAGGGCTAGAGGTCTCTTAAAATGAAAACATAACTCTGGTTCATATCAAGCGTTTGTGTTGTTTAAAAAGACAATAATGTTAAATTCATTAACATAAACTTACAAAGCAATAAACATCTTAATGATGTTTTTTACAGTTGTTATAATCCTTCCAGATTCCCAACTATTTAAGTGGTTTTGCTGTCTCACTTTGGTTATAGTTTCATTATTCTGATGTCGTAATGTGAGTCTTAAACCTGGCTGCCAACTGGCCTGTAAAAGCTTCATTATTAGTGTAGGTGGTCTCAGGTCATGCTGAGGGAAAGTGTTGCCAAAAATCCCTTTCGATCTCACTTGAAGGTGTGAGACAAAACAGAACTGGTGCCAGGATTTACCCTCAGCCTCTCCCTCTAACAGGATGTCTACACCACCAGCCTCTGGCCATGCACCGAAGGGCGCTAGCCAACCTCACTTTCAATTAGCTTCATCCTTCCTGACAAGGCTATTAATCGTGGCGTGTGCTGGCAGGGAACAAAGTCGGATTTGCTGGTGAGGAAGACGAGGATGAAGGAGGGAGAGGAAAAAAGAGGACAAGAAAACTTTTCCCCCTGCACTTTTAAATGTCATACTGAAGTTCCTCTTGTACTATTGTATTGATATAACCTTTGGTTCTTGTTTAAAGCATTAAAATGCAAAGTTGTTGTTGTAAAACTCTTATTACCAGCACTCACCTTTCTCCCCCTACAGTCCTTTTCTTTGACATCTTTTTTTATAGTTTTGCTAATAGACAAAACTGACAAGGAGTCACAATCATGCAGTTAAAGTCAGTATCTTTCTCCAGTAATGAGTTTGAAATAGCCTTGTCTTGAAATCAGTGCCTTACTTAAATAGATTTTTGGAATGTTTCAAATGAGGTCTGTGGTTAACGCAAGTCCTACACATGTTTTCA
This sequence comes from Mchenga conophoros, assembly GCF_057382185.1. NCBI lineage: Eukaryota > Metazoa > Chordata > Actinopteri > Cichliformes > Cichlidae > Mchenga > Mchenga conophoros. The sequence goes on along the minus strand of NC_140546.1, from coordinate 5,504,653 downwards.
CATTTTGTTTTAAAATATGAAACTGAATACCCAAATACCTGCTTCAGGAAACCCAAGTTCTTCAGGGACATTAAATGTCATGATGCCACACATAGGAGCTTTGTGGTGGGAACATTAAAGTCATACTACCATAGTTCATTTTACTATAAAGGTACTTAATCTTTCAAAAATCCTAAAGGGTCCTTAGATTTGTGATGATTATACTAGTTATCAAAACACCTACATATTCTAAATTTCTATTTTTGAGACCTTTTTTCAGCAATAATCCAAAATCCAATTCTCTTTATTCAAGTGAGCCAGGTCAGTGCTGACATCATTTTTGCCCTGCACAAATCGCTGAGACGCTCTATGAAGATCCCCCACAATGTCAGCAGGACCTGTTGAACTCTGTTGCTATTGCTGTGGTTTAAATAGAAGAAATTGTTACTACATTGATGGGGATTATCAGTTTTAAGTACACAAAGTATAGCAGAACCTGATTGGATTGATGTTTTCACTCTGTGGAGGTAATAGATCATTTATAGGTAGGTATAGTTATTAAGCACTATTTTCTTTGTCTACAGGCCAGGAACTCCTCCAGCTCCTATTCCAGCTCCCTGAGAGAACTTCTGCAGAGGAAGATCAATGCTTTAGAGGAACAGCTACACAGGTACTACAGAGATCACCATGACTATGGTCACCATAATGACCACCATGGAGATCATCATGATGACCATCATGGCAACAGCCACCATGATAGCCATCATGATGGCCACCATGGCAATAGCCATCATGATGACCACCACGATGACCACCACGATGACCACCATGATGACCACCATGATGACCATCATGATGACCACCATGATGACCATCATGAGGACCACCATGAGGACCACCACAATACCCATCACAGCAACCACCAGAATAGGCATTGGTACAACCGCCACACTGGACACCATAATCGCCATCGTGATCACCATCGTGACCACCACTATGATGGGCACCATGGTCGGCATTATAATCATTTCAGCAGCCACCATAATGACCATCATGACGATCATCACGATGATCACTATGGTCATCATGATGACAGTCATCACAGAGATCACGATTACCACCATCGACCTGGATACCATGACAACCACCATGATGATCATCATGACAACCACGATGATCACCATGACACCCATCATGGCAATGACCACCACGATGACCACCACCATGACAATGATCATCACCCGCGACGGCTTCCTTACACCAGTAAAGAAACGAGTCTGAGGGGCACTGGACACAGCAAGCTGGAAACAGTACTAAGCCAACTGCACCACAGCAGCACTGACCATGGTAAACATACATGCACGCACAGACATAGCTACACACACTCATGATTTATTTTAGGGATGAATTTGAATTCTCATTTATTATTTAATAATTACAGAATATCTTTGTACCTACTATTATCCGGCTTTTATTGGAGGTTGCCCTATAAAAAAAAAACCCATTAGTTAGGTTGCTGTGGTTGGTGCTAGTAGATTATTATGACCCATAATTACCTCATTTATATGATGAATGATGAAAGCAAGCACAGAGCATTGTTTTGCCTTTAATAATTATATTGATATCATGTAGATAGAGAATATCTCCATAATAATTGGGTCAGAAAAAGGAACAATTCAAGAAAAAGAAAAAAATAACTTGTTTGTTTCTAATGCATATAGAAAATAGTCTAACAAAAGTCTTTGACAGCAGTATTTGTTGATCACAAATGAATAACATGACTCTAAATTTATTCTCCATCTCACCAGGGAACCAAAAGCTAAAGAGTCCCACTGCCTTCCTGTTAGACTTCCCCATGAGGACTAACTACATGTATGGCAGGATGAGGCGGTCAGTGGTGACGGAGATCTTTGCCTTGACCATCTGCCTGTGGCTGAAGGCAGGTGCAGGTCCTGGTCTTGGCACTCCCTTCTCCTACTCGGTGCCCGGGCAAGCTAATGAGCTGGTACTTATTGAATGGGGCAGCAATCCCATGGAGCTGCTAATTAATGACAAGGTAAAGCCTGTCACCATGTCATGTCACAGTGATTTATGATCTAAATGTTGATGAATCTGGACACAAAAGCTAGTTCTGAAGCTCAGCCTATAGTGCAAAGGTTTATGGGATCTTTTTACCAGTCACTAAATAATTTATCACTGTAAGAAAATACTTGCACATCAATGTGAAGAATCTCTAGGCAAGTCAGAAGATGTTTGGTCCCAGAAGCTATCTGGTTTCCTGTTTGTAGACCACATACAATCCAGGTTATCCTGACTAATCAAAGTCTAGCAGGGTCGGGTTGTATAAACTGCTTGTGGTGAGCAAAAGAAGGACTTTATCTGCTAATGTGTGATGATGATTTAGAACTAGCTCACGTTTCACTGCATCAAAGAGTAACAAGGTATAAGTTCAGCATTACTCCACACTAGTTTGGCTGTACCAAAGTAGAGAAAAGAATATACTTTCACCAACATGACCAGTGTTACTGACAGCTAGTTGTACCGTACCACCAAGAAATAAGAGTCAGCGCAAGATGATAATCTGCCAAATTTACTCGGGTGTGAATATTTTTCTCAACTAGCCAAAAACCTCTCTAGTAAAGACTCCAGAGCAATGTAAATGATATATATAATATTGTCATCTCATGTCACAATCACATACTCAAATTCATACACAAAAACTATAGAGCTCATTTACTGGTTGTTCCTTTTAACAGTGATTAGCATTTTGAATATCTGCTGTAATTTATGTATTTATTATTTAGTTTTACTAAAACAGTCTTCTTAAAATGTATAATATCCTCAAACTTCATTGGCATAATATACATTGATTTTGACTTTTTAAACATTTTTATATTTATTTTGGTTGTTTTCACTTGTAACAAATTGTTCACATTTTGGTACTTCTCTGTATACTTCTAATGCAGATTAGACATATATAACGAGCCCCTGCAATTGTCTTTCGGTTGTTTTTTTTCCTAGAAAAAGATTGCAGATGTCTCAGTTCAAATGACAGTAATCAGACAGTAACCCAGTCAGACTGCTGACAAACAAATAATTCAATTAGTCAATTAGCTTCCTAATCTTTAATTCTCCCCTAAACGGAAGACAGGTGTTTGTCTATTTCCCTTCTGTGCCCCAGTACTTCGTGCAGTGAGCTCAACAAACAAACGAACAACACAATAATCTGATTATTGTAATTGATTGGCCTAATTGTCTGTAGCACAGACAATACCAGGAGGGATAAACTGACGTGTTTGTTGTCTGTGAGTCACACACTTGGCAGTTATCAAACTGATCATTGACACAGTTCAATGATCTCAGAATGTAGATTAATCTAAGAGTTTAATTACTTTTCTACAATGTTTTATGAGGATGAAATGAGAGAAGATTCACACGTTGTATTAATCCACTTTCCCAACAATCGATAACAGTTGCAGATAAGGCTTGCTACTGTGTGAATACTCGTGCAAAATTAATGGCAGGCTATCAGTCTTTTTTTCTTTTTACTCCATCAACATGATAACATCTCACATCATTTAAGGCTTGATCAGGTGTAAACCGTGCCATCGCGACCCTTGGATAATCTTTTACTTGAAGGTTATGAGACGTTTTTCCAAATAAAAATTAAAAAATAAGTAAATAAATAAATAAAATCTCTTTTTTTTGTCTCTCCACCTGGTTCTTTAGGCGGCGACTTTGCCCATAACTATGACAGATGAAAAGTGGCATCACGTGTGCGTGACGTGGTCCACACGTGATGGTGTCTGGGAGGCCTACCAGGATGGAGCGAAGAAAGGCACAGGGCAGAACCTGTCAGCCTGGCACCCAATCAAACCAGGAGGGATTTTCATCCTTGGTCAGGAGCAGGTATGACACACAACATGCCTTCTGACTGTGGGATAATAATGTCACATACAGACTATGTCAGCAGATATAGGTATGCCAATTCATTTTATACCCCAATGTTTGCTATAAGAGGTTTTAAATTGAGTAAATACAAAGTCAAATGTGTGGGTCATTATTTATTTAATAAAAACTAAACCAAAGCATCTTGTAGAACCAGCATTAGTGGCAGTAACTTCATGTAAAATTATCTGTTTGACTCTTAGAGGAATTCGTTTATGCACAGCTGCCTTAACCACCACAGCATTTTAATGAAACTGAGGTGTGGATTTTAACTGGGCTTTTGTAATTCTGCATTGTATTGCATTCAATGCATTCAATGCATTCTTGTCTTTTTCAGCCATACTGTTGTAGATTTGCTTTCATTCTCTGAATCATTGTCATGTTGCACGAGCAGGTGTCAGCCAAGCTTTAGCTGTTGAAAAGATGGCCTCATATTAGACACTTTGGTATACAGAGAAGTTCAAGGTTAATTCAATGACTGCAAAGTGCCTGTGTCCTGTGGCTGCAACACAAGTCCAAATCCTCACCCCTCCACCACCGTGCTTGACAGTGTATTAGACGTATGTGTTGATAAGCAGTGATTGGTTTCTGCATATAGACATTCCCACTTTGGTTTCATCTGTCCAAAGGACATTGTTGCAGTTGTCTTGTGGTTTGTTTTGTAACTTACTTGCAAGCTTAAGCTTTTAACATTTAACATGCTAAGTGAGGCCTCTACAGTCTTCAGATGAGGTTTTCGTTTTTTGTGCATTTTCTCTGAGCACTTCATGGCCTCCATTCCTGTGAAGATTGGCAGCTGCTTTCCACTTGTGAATAATCTGTCTAACAGTAGAATGATGGACTTGAACTTGTTTCAGAAATGGCCTTATAATCCTTTCCAGACTGATGGGCAGGAACAAGTGTTTCTGATCATTGATCATATGTTTTGTTCTTGGCATTGTGTTACACTTCCTGACCTGAAAAATGCTAAAGCTTCTGCTTCTATAGATTACCAGCACCTGGCTCCTACTTTCCTTTTTAATTCGTATCAATACTGCTGCTGCATTGTGATTTAATTTTTGTTAAATAATGATATGATCTAATATGTCATGTTTGGTAGTTCATCTGTTATATCTATCTCATTTAAGACTGGCTAAGGACCAGATTATTTTATGGCATCTGGATATGTTAAACCTTGGACTTGTAAGAGGGTCTCTTTACTGTGACTGATAGTCTGTCTGTAGTGTGGAGAGCTGAGCTTGTAAGGCCAAACGTTGTCAGTTTTAATTTTTTAAGTTTTTTTGAAACAGCTGACTTTGTATAGTGCCTTTCAGTAGATATAAACATATGCACTGAATCTTTATTGTCTAAATGATGTTGGTCATTAGAAAGAAAGCAGGGTTAAGACATTCTAGTATTGGCTTCATTTTTAGGGCCTCGGCTTTACTGATGAAACAAATCAAATTTGTGTCAAACTAAAAATGTCATTTTTACCAGTTTCATATCTTATAGAACAACTTTCTAATCCCTAGAAGGTAGTAACATTTTAAATATCAGCTCTACATTTTGACACATTTGCTTCTCCCTCCACAGGACACAATGGGAGGCCGCTTTGACGTCACTCAGTCTTTTGTGGGAGAGCTGTCAGACCTCCAGTTCTGGTCCAGAGTGTTGACATCCAGTGAGATTTACAGCCAAGCAACCTGTGGCGGCCACCTTGTTGGTGATGTCATGTCATGGTCGGAGGAGTCGGTTGAGCTCCACGGAGGCCTCACTGAGCTTTCTTTTGATCCCTGCCACTAAAGATGGACGCTGACCCCAGGGCTGTAGGATTATCCTTTTCTAGTAATTGATAACATGGTTGTGTCAAAAATGGCTGACAAGTGGAAATACATTATTTGATCATTGGTCAACCATAAAGCGATCGTTTCTTTCATTTCTTCTTCCATCATGTTGGCTGCAGAACTTTAATAGCACAAGCTCAGCTGTGGGCCATGAGCAGTGTGAGGACTTTGGTTGTTTGTTTTTTTTTGTATTTTTCCATTCCTGCCGGATCCTTCTGCCTTCTCCACCTACACCCTCACTTCCTCGCTCGAACGCTCCCAGCAGGACACCTTTGAAGGCTCCAAAGAGTGCAGGGCTTTGGATTTACTGGCTGCACGCTCATGACTGCAGCACCTCTAAGAGATCCAACACACATAATAGGATTTCTTTCAATTGGAACAGGCCCAAAGGTTGCTGGTTTACCATTAACTGCCCTGCGCTAGCTTGTTCTGTGTGGTTTATGAGCAACATAGACATTACAGAAGGTGAAAGAGATGCTAAACGAAGCCACATAGAAACCTGAGTGAGGACTTGTGCGTGCTGCTAAAGAACCGATAGAAAGGTTGCAGTACACAGCAGGGAAAAGCACTGTTGTTTTGCACATTGAGATTTTGGCAGACTATTCTTTTTGTATTAGTATTTCATATTGAAAACTCTAAAAATATGTGTGTGTGGGGGGGGGGGGTTGTAGAATTAACTATAACATGCTTTTGTGTGGCTTTACAATGTGAGTACATGTTCAGAACAGTAAATCGTGCATTTTGTCAATGCAGGACTGAAAATGTTTTAACCTTTGGTTTTTCTTCTGTCTGTAAATGAATCATTGTGAAAGGTTTGTTACATAAGAGCAAAACAGCTCAATGTCAGACACGACACATTACAGCCACGAGCCACCTGACTGCATCAATTCAGGTTAACAACATGTCACCGCGCTAATGCTGATGTCTCCTTGGGCAACCACTGGCTTACAGTGGGATTTACCTGTGAACAACTGATCTGATCCTGCTTATTTCCGACAAGCTCAAACCGCATGGCAGAGTCAGACACACAGAAGCTAAACCTGTAAAAAGACATTGTTGATCTCGTGTTAATCATTTGTAGCTGCACTTTCATTGTTTTATAACAAGAGTTTGGGTTTTTTGTACACGTGAATCAAATATGAAAGTATTTATTATGATTGTTCTCTGGTTGTAAGCAACTTTTACTTAACCCTGTGTTTATTTGTAAAGCTCATCTTTTGAAATAAACTGTTAGATATTTGCTAATTAGAGCCCTTCTGAATTAAACTCACGTATCCTCCAATGAATTTAATTCAGCAGAATCAGTCGCCTCAAAGAGCTTTATATATAGGTAAAGTAGATATTTTCAAATTATCTTAATCCAAACCAAAAAAAAAAATTCTCCAAATTTTCTCCATATGTTCATATGTTTCTACACACATCTATATATGATGTGACATATATATATATATGATGTGCTTCTTTTGTCTGTGCTCCTATACTTCACATTTATACCTCCTTCTTCCAATACAAAAATGTGTAGTTTGTAAGCTAAACTTTAAAATGCATTATTAACATAAATACTTGCTTATCCTCACCTTCAGTGCACATTTTAATAGTTTTTTTGGTTTCTTTATTTTTTCTTTAAATTTGTTTTTTGTCTTTTGCTGTAAATATGCTGAGTATAATATTGTATTCAATCCACTACCCCTTCCCACACGTGTAAGCCAAAAACTACAGTATAAACTGAAATGTAAAACTTGAAAAAGAAGAGAAATGCTCTATAAATGCTGTCAAATATTTGTAAATATTTCAGTATTTTGAATAAAACTATTATTACTATTGGGTAGTATTATTATATTATTATTACTTCTACTGTATGCATACAGTATTTTATGGGACTTAAATCGCTCATTAGTGGGAGCAGACTTATATCTCTACACAGATCACTTCATCTCACACACTTTTTTGTGTGTATGACTGAAGAAGACAATGACCTATGTGTTCTGACACACACGCTGCACATACAATCACACGCTGGTCATGATTGCTGCTTGTGCGTGTTAAATAATTATGCAGATAGACATAAATGCAGGCAGGTGACAAATTTAAGGGAAAATCTGAACCCCTGTTGTTCTGTGGGAGGCAGCTTTAATTGTTTGTTTGTACAGATTTCAGTGCAGTAGTGGTTCTCAAACTATATAGTGGGCCCTCTGGTGGGGCTTAAAGTCAGTGCAAGGAAGTGTTACCAACCAACCAGGGGAAAATATATAGAGAAACTAATCAGAATTTAAGAAAAATAAACAGGAAAATCTTTCTAAAAGGAATCTTGGTTGGTCATTACTGTTAATGATTCATAATAGGTATAAATGTGAGCATGAAGGATTGCCTGTGTGTGTGTTAGACAGGAAAGGATGTATCTGGATGTACCCAGCCTCTCTCCTCATGACAGAAGGCAAAGGCTCCAGCCCCTGGGAACTGGATAAGCTGCTAAGAAAATGGTTCTTTTAGAAGAAAGTGCCACTGCAGATCACACACAGTTGTTCTGACTGATCACCTTAATTCTAAACATTTTTACCCTGATGGGAACGCTCTCTTTGGAGATTCCTCCATCCATTATAAACACATGAATGTTTTCACCAGGATGACAGTTGTGTAAAGCATATGGCCTCTGCAGTGCAAAATGTTGGGTAGACATGTTTAACAGCTTATATGTTTATACTGTGAAGGAATAGCATTTAACCCTCATCCATAAACCTGAAAAACAAATGCCAAAGAGTACAGAAGCTATTCTAGCAGTAGGCGGTGGCCTAATATCTTAACAACGCACTTTAGTTCATTTTTTTTCCTTTAATATGTCACCCATGCATACATTGAAATGTGTATGTATCTATTTCCCCCTTTTTTAGAGGTCAATGCCATTTTCAGGTATAAAGAAGGCTCGATTGTAACTTTGAAGGGGTGAATCTGGTCTGGCAGCAAACATTTTCCATGGGTGTCCCTAACAGGGTGATATGTGCAGTTATTTGGTAGGTAAACTAACTGTATGTTGATTTGAACACACACTAATGGAGAAATAAAGAATGACTTTGACTCTTCCTCTAACAGACTTGTTTGGTTATCAGACCCAGCTCTGCTTTGCATACGGCTGCAGGGGAGTCAGTATTTTAATATTCATATGAGATACTGGACATCATTCCACACCAATCCCTCAACAGAGGAACGCTGGGCTGTTCGTTGGTACCTGCTGCTGGAACACAAAGGATTGTTGGTGACTGAAAAGTTATGCATCCATGCTGTAATAACTCAAGAAAAATCCTGTGCTGATTCTCTGCTGGATGAGACCATGGGAGTGAATAATGGATCGACTCTGCTTGAAGAAGAAAAAAAGCTGGAAGCATCCACAGACAGAAGTAATTAGCTTTTCTTTTTATAAAGTATTTCAATTGGTTTTATTTATTTATTTAGTATTAGTCATTTCTTAGCCTGTTTAACACTAAATTCAATTGCATGCATGGGTCGAGTGGGTTTAAGAAGAACACTGTTGAGGTGTGCTCATTATCATGTTAGCTAATGATTTAATTAATGAGCTCATTCTGCTTTGAAGAAGCAGAGATGACAACAATAGTGACTGCAACATAATAAAAATGTTCCCACTCATCCACGGTGGTGTCTGCTTGATTTTTATTTTTTAGCTTTACAGTTGCCTCGTCCTTTACATTAGAGTGAATTTTATTTTCTGGGTTTGTAATATAGATTTTGAAAATGCAACATTAACAATATTTCTTTTCAGAAACAATCTACAGACTTGGGATCAGAGAGATGTTTGAAGTCTTGGTGGCAGATTTCATCAAATTAGAGCTAAATCTATCAATTCATTGATCTGCCTGTGTCTGATGCAACCCATACTCATCAACCATGCAGGGCAACAAGTCTGCTATGTCTTAAAGCCATCATCCAAATAAAGCAGCCCAAAGCAACAACACAACACAAAAAGAGATGCTGTATTTCAACAGGAATATTCTGCTGGCCTGTTGGACTGCTTTGGGTGAAATGGTCTTTTATGAAATTCCCAGGCTTGCCAAAGTCTCCTCCTGCTGAAATGTAAAAAAGGTCTATAAATGTTTAAGTGTTTTTCTTTTTTCCCTTTGTTGTTGTGTCGGCTCTCTCAGGTCACTACAGACAGCTGGCTCATTACTTCTGTCTGCTCTGCTTTCTACTGACCATCATCATTCTGCTCCAGACTCTCTGCTGTGAGTGCCTCTTTGCATCTATAAAACTCACTGACCAATGGGAACGGGTTACTGAAAAAAGGAGAAGGAGATAATGTGCTGATATACATATAAGACCTTAACTGATATTTTGAATATTTTCAAATAATTTACAAAAATTTACAAAGTTGAGTTTATCTCTACACCGCACCTGCCTGTACATGGCATTTACTTTAGTCTGTGTTGAACCTACAGCTCAGTGGTGCCTGAGATACTGCCTATCCTCGCCGGCCAAATCCTATACTCAAAGGTTTAAAGAAAATAAAGACAGAAAGAGTGGATTTCATTAGTGAAGTAACACACATCATGTTGGATAAAAACGTAGGGCCTTGTTTGAGAGTGAGTGTAATAGATCCTTGCTAATAGTGGAGCTCAGAATAATATGATTTTTAAAGTTCTCCAAGCGAATGCTAACAGCATAGCGAAATTTGGCTGTGTTGTTATGTAGAGTGGACCCGCTTCACACTGGCAAATGTAACTTGTTGCCCAGGTGTTTCCTTTTGCATCGATTGCGCTCACACAAAGGCGTTGTGTGTAACTAGCCTTCTTTCTTTCACTCTTTCCATCTGCTGATACACAGATGTCGAGGTGTGCTGGCTGCCACACAAAAACGGCTCATCTAAACGAAAACAAAGACGCATATATTACTTACAGCAGCGTGAAAAGCTTTGAACCACTGGTTGGCTTCAAAATGAACACAGGACCAGAAAATAACTGCAGCTGTTCAGAGAAAACGCAGTGAAGAGGAGCCTCAAAACAACAGTCACCACTCAAGAGATTGCAGGTGTGAAAATGTCACAATTCACACAAGATTCAGGCGGCAGAATGACACTAAATAGACTTTTTAAATATTTTTGTTTTGTTAAATGTCTGAAGGAGAGGTCAGAGGTCAAATGTGGCATGACATTTAAAATCTAAACTTTTTGAGTAATTGTTTTTACAGACAGAATGATACTAAATATCAAAAACAGTTTGAGGTTTTATTATCAAATGTTACCAGGAGTCTCAAATTTTATGTCATTGGCGTATTTTTGTGAACTTTAAATGCCTAAAGGGACAAAAATAAATAAATACATTTTCTTCTACTGCTAACCTGCCTTTGGAGAGCACTGCATTAGTATACAGCGTACATATGGAGGTACTGCAGGAAGATTTTACCATGATTCTGGTGTTTCAACAAAAAGCAGGACGAGTCTTTTGTCATTTTGTCGAGAAATAAATCCGTCGGTCTCTGCGTCTTATTTTAGAATAAATTCTGTTACGCGATGGCTTGCAGAGAGGATTAACTCTGTTCTTTTTGAATCATCCCTTTTTTCACCTCTGTCAGTCTGCTTTGCTTTCTGTCTGACACTGCTCTATTATCCCGTATCCATGGTAACGGGTGATGAGACATTGTGTATGCAATCTTCTGACACTGTGCTGCGTGTGTTGTGTGTGTTTGATACCACAGTGGTTCAGCTCACACTGGTGTCTCAGTCCCAGTCGGCCCTGCAGGAAAACAAACTGAGAGGTTTGAGAATCGGGCTGGAGAAGCTCAACCAGTCATATCAGCTCCTGTTCTCCCAGTACCCTGCTCTAAACCAGTACTGCCCGATCAGCAACGCTACCACTGGTGGTGAGTCTGGGTGCTTTTTTATTCAGAGCTACAAGTGTTAAGAGAAAATCCAGAGAAAAAAATCATTTTTTACACCCACAAAAATCACAACTTTTCGAAGATGTTCCTGTGACAGTTCCTCGTACACACTGTGTCTGTTTTCAGGCATTTCTATGGCCAGACTTCAAAACTGACGCATCAGTGGATAACTGGGTGGTTTTAGTGTAAAGGTTTACCTGAGGCTTGGCTCTAATTATAAGGCTGTAACAGAAAGGTAAAGAAGCTAATGAATCCCTTATATAAAGGTCGAGTATTTAACCACAGACGAGTTTGTGAGAGAGAAATGTCAGTTTCAGTTTGGTCATTTTTCTTTCAACCACATAATGTCCCAGTCACGCTGCCAAACAAGCGGCAGATTAAATATAGACAACTGTTTACAAAAAACCCATTTAACAAAGAAGCTCTGATTTCCATTATGCTGTGAAAAAGACAAACAACTCGAGCGTGATTCAGATTCAGATAACAGATCCATTTTGAGCTTTTGTGTCATATTACATATGACGAGTTTCCAGTATGTTAGATAAACTGATTTAAACCAGTGAAACTGGATGTTCTAATATTAGTCTGTTTGTTTTCAGTCTGTAATCAGTGATATAAATAAAGTAGAAAACATATTTATACCACTTACTTATGACACAACATAAAAACACACTACCATAAAACTATTACAGGCTTTTCAGAATGAAACCTGACATTAACACCTTCAGACTGTCGGGCTGTAGTAACTTTTAAATGGTTGTAGCTAATACACAATCCAAATTTAAGTCTTGCTTGTGGAGCACTGCATTGTTGTTTAATCATTTACACACTCAAAATGCAGTTTGTTGAAAAATATGTCATGATTTCAGTGCTGTTGTAGTATTATTTCATACTGAGAACAGTAATACTGTACTGAGATGTACAGGATGCTAGAAAATTTCAAATCACTGCTGAAACTTACCCTGGCTTGACATTTAAGGTCTTTTGAAGCTTAAAGTAGATTTAAACAAACTTTGAGGGGTGAGTAATCTGAGCCACATCTTTTACCTATTCTTTATTATTATTATTATTATTATTGTTCACTCAGAAAGAGAGTGCAGCCTATGCTTACCTGGCTGGACGCCTCAGGGACAGAAATGTTTCCTCTTCAGCCAGGACAGAGCTGACTGGATCAGTAGTCAGTACCACTGCATGGCACTGGGGGGCGTCATGGCTATAATAAGGACGGAAGAGGAGCAGGTGAATGCACACACACACACACACACACACACTACTCTGTCCACCTGCTCTGTCCTGTCATTTCCACTTTATATTTATTCATCAAGCACATAATAAATATTAAATTAGCTTTGCTGGAACCCTTCTCCTCTCACAAATCTTCTTCCCTGCATTAATGACATATTCAGTCTCTGTCCAGTTGTAAATATTTGACATGCCCTTCCTGATATGTCCTACCTTTTGGACACACTATTTGACATACAGATTCATACCACCAGGAAGAGAAGTTAAGAATAGATTTAAGGCCTCTATGAAATATGGAGACGTCTGCAGGAGCGGCCAGTGCTTGAGGTCAAATGAGGTTTTGTGTTTCGCTCTTTTACTGTACATGTGAGACAGTTTGTGTTCTTGATTGATCAACAGTAAAGAGAATGTTCTTAAGGAATGAAATTAAGGCTTCTCTCTGCAAAATGGTAACGTTTGACATGTTTTTCAGGAGTTCCTGTGGGAGAAGACCCAGAGTCTGAGTCAGGGGGACTCATACTGGGTAGGCCTGAGGAGCAGTGGCGCTGACGGCGGCTGGCAGTGGAGCGATGGCTCACTGCTGGAGAAGGGACCACAGTGAGTATGATGACAGGCATGAGGAAGAGGAGGAGGTGGTGCAGGACAAACAGGGCTCAGAAGGTGAAGAGCAAGTATGTGCTGATCTCTCCTCCTTAAGTTTGTCTCAGGCTGAGGACATTTTGCCAGATCAGCTGTCAGGACACAAAACTATGAGAGGACTAGATATTAAAAATGTATGTGTCCCTGTTCATAGTCAAACATTCCTCATGGTCTAAATATAAAAATACATTCACATTAATTACACCGAGCCACTTTAATGTCATCTGTCATTTGCTGCGCTTGTTTGGAGCTGGTTTCATTGGTGCAGTTTTCACCATCTCATTCTGCCACATTCCTTTAACCTGTTATCTCCCATTTGGGATTTAAGAAGACAATAACTACTTTATCCAATAATTTGTCTGTTATTTTTCAAAAGCAGTTGAAATAATAATAATATTAGTAATAGCAATGTTAGCAATATTCATAGCAATTGTAAGAATAGTAGTATTAATATATATATAATAATAATATTAATAGTGCTATTAATAATAACATAACAGGTGCATTTAAACAATTGAGAATCAACAATGATGAACAGAATTTAAGTAAAATGCTCAAATTAAAGAGCAGATAATAAACAATAATGGAATATGAGTTTGATCTTAATTTTAAAGATGACAACACAATCAAATAACATTTAGTAGTTAATTATAAGAAGCATAAGATTTAAGTAGCAGTAAAATATTTGTTGGAATCAAATATTATCACATTTTTCCCTTCCTGTTTGTATATACTATTTAAACTGATCAGCCACAATATTAAAACTACCTGATGAATATTATTACAATATCTTTGTGTTGTGGTTCCCCACACTGGGGGATAAGATCCTCTGAGGCTTTCTTTGTGTGGCACATACTGAGCATACCCGATCAGAACTCTGGAATCTGGAGGTCTTGGTCTTGAATTCAGTAAAACACAACATTGTAGTGAGATTACAAAAGGTAATCACACATCAGTAATTGTGGATTATGTATAAGTGAGATTTGCAAAGCAGCTGAGAATTTCACTCCTAAGCAACCTAACCACGGTGTCTTCCCACTGTGGATTTACTGTGAGGGGATTAAAACACTGTGGGAGTTTTATTATGAACATTATCATATGTCAGAGAATCAGTTGCCACGGTAACAGAATAAAGTGTGTGTTGCAGGTTTTGGGCACGCGACCCGGATAACGCGGGTGAAAGCAGTGTGGATCTGTGTGGTCGACTCACCCCGAGGGTCGTGTACAGCAGGAGCTGGTTCACTTTCAGATGCTCCAACAAGCTGCGGACGATCTGTGAGAGGAGGCAAGCTTCTCTGACCTGACACCAAAATAGCTTTATAGCAAATAAACATTTTAATGAAGAAATCCCCGATGCTTTTCTGTGCTTTCATTGTGTTTTTCAGCTTCATTTTTTATCCACTATCTATCTACAATTATTTATTTATTTATTGGGGGGGCAAACTCATACTAATTCAAATAAAACCTGATGTGAGATCTTCCCAATTTATGCACAGGAGGCTAAGGTTTATCCTGGTAATTTTATAGCTTATTATTATTATTCACTGCTAATTTGGAGCTGCAGGAATTTTCTGCCTTGATCCATCAATTTGATCTTTAAATTTTATAGCAATGCAAATTTTAATATATTCATAATTTTATCACGTTTGTTGTGTGAAGAGGAATGAAAGTCAGTAGAACAGGACAGGATACATGTGTGTGAAGGAGGAAGACAGTTGTAATAGTCCAGCTGCAAGGAGCAAGCGGAGGTGGGTGAATTTAAACACTTGGGGTCAACCAACAAAAGCAACAGGGTAGAGCGGGTGGAGGTGAGTGTCAGGGGTGATTTGTAACAGAAAAGCAGCAGCAAGGTTTACAAGAGACACGATGTATGATTTGAGTGTGGTGAGAATAACAAAAGCACAGGAGGCCAAGCTGGAGATGCTCAGATTTATATTGGGGGTGACCAGCATGGATTAGAAATGAATACATCAGAGATCCAGCTCAGGTCAAGCGGTTTGGACACAAGGTTACTGAGATGGTTTAGATTTTATTCATATGTGTATTCCAAGATGCTCAAAGGCACCTTACAAGCAATTAAAGACCAAAATCATGGTACGCTTAAAAAAAACAGTTGGAAAAGACCATGAAATGAAAAAGTCAACAATACAGAATCAAGCAGAACAGACGTGCTGATGCAAAGAACTACACTTTGAGCATAGCTTCTTTCTTTTAGTCCTTTATGTTAAAATAAATCTGTGCTTGTTGCTCCTCTGTATGTCCAGCAAGTGGCAGTGCTGCCTTTCCAAACATTGGTGGAGGCGCCATTTGTTGTGTGGGTTTTTTTGGCCGTTTTTTCCCAGCATGCTTTGCCAGCGCACTGTTTTGTCAGAACACCGGGAGCACGGATTATAACGGAATTGATTTGTCGACGGTAAGTCGGTTTTCTTAAGGTTTCTACGTGAATAGCGAGTCGATGATAATTTATTTTAAGTGTGTGCGCAGTTTAGAGCCTCTGTGAGTTGTTTTTGTGCTTTTTTTCTTTTTGTTCTGTGGTGAAAATGTTTTAAAAGCTGTGTGAGATTATACAAACAGCTGAGCAGGATTAATCTTAACTTTCTATTTTTATCGATAACGTCGTTAATGAACGGATTCATCAGGACTCTCGTTTTATTTTCCAGTTACTGGCAGGGGAAATGGGCTTAATATCAAATTAGAAGTTAGTTTTGCTCATGCCGAACAAGCTGTATTTTTACTCTTTTTTTTCTGAAATTATTTAACACATATTTAAGACCACAGTGGATCACGTTTCACATGGCGGTGTAGTCACGTGTTTAAATCGGCACACAGCATAAATGTTTGCAGTTAAAGAGCGCATCTTAAAGATATATTATTTAAGTAGCGCTCACTGACTATTATTAGGATCCTTTGTGGATATAAACGCTTTCTTGTAGTCCGTGTGTGCAGCATAGTCACATTTAAGCGTTGCTCACATGCTGTTGATCCTGTGCAGACCTCCAGCAGCTGAAAAATGTCAGACGCGGTCCAGGAGAAGATCAAGAACTACAGGACGGCTCCGTTTGATGCCCGCTTCCCCAACACCAACCAGACACGCAACTGTTTCCAGAACTACCTGGGTAAATGAGCCGTCTGCTGCACAGTGTCGACGCAAAGTCATGTCAACCTTTGTCATAATTCAGTGTTTTCTTCCATCAGACCAACGCAGTTCCTTGTTTCCTCTTACACTGAGTACAACTTGAACTTTGAAATCAGACAGGTAAAAATGGCCACAGGTTATTTGCACCTGTGCTCTTCAGCTTTGCCTGGGTCTTCACTCAGACTAATGTTTGGCTTCTCATAAATGTGTGAAGAACAGGAAACCTGCAAATCTGCTGAGCGTTGTGAGTCTTTCGGGGCCTTCAGCTGAATTCTCACTTATTTGCTTGCTTTTTTTTTTTTTTCCCCTCATTTTGATTTCATCATCTATTCACATAAAAGCTGCTTTTGGCATGTTTGCTGAGTATTTCCAATACTTGACTGTGGATTTTGTTGTTTTCATTTGAGACTAATTGAGGGTTTAAACTGCAGCAGTTCTCACTTCCAAACTTATTCTGGTCAATTTTATTTCTGTGTTTCTTAATTTATAAAGAAATGTGAGACGACGAGTTTTGACAATCGACACAACCCATGCTTGATGTCTGAATTTCAATATTTAAATCAATCTAAGTTGCTTTGCTGCTAGTTTCTATTTCAAATGAAAACTCAAAGAATTAAACACATCTCCTTCTATGCTAAAGCCCAGTGTGACGGTGGATTTGCTGCAGACTAAATGCACTCTCTAATTATCTCTTTCATCGCTGCTGTGATTCAGCTTCAGGTTAGACCAGCGGTCCCCAACCCCCGGGCCTCGGACCAGTACCGGTCCGTGAGTCGTTTGGTACCGGGCCGCGAGAGTTGAGGCTCAGGTGTGAAATGTCTGGTTTTCAGGGTTTTTATCGGTTTTCAGCGTTATTTTGTTATCGTTTTTATCGTTAACTCGGTTTTCCTGGGTCTTTTCACGTGTGTTATGAATAAATCTTCTTTTTTTTCCGGTACTGGTACTAGTTTTATTTTGTTGTATTTATCCGCGACACATTAAAGGCCGGTCCGTGAAAATATTGTCGGGCATAAACTGGTCTGTGGCGCAAAAAAGGTTGGGGACCGCTGCGTTAGACGTATTGATCCGTCTGCATATATAATGAATGTTTTGATTAATGCTGCTTCTCTGCTGATTTTTCAGAGTAAAAGTTTTCATCAGTCTTTGTGGAAGTGCAGTAAAAACTAAATGCCACCCAGACACAGAGACTCAGTTTCAATCTGAAGTGACTGTAACCTAAATCATTTTGGTAATCTGATACTGAATAACTGTTACAGGGCCATTACTTGAATTGACCAATAACAATGCTGTGACACTTTAGTTTTGCACTTCAGGGTAAAAAAGCTGCACATGGGGGAAGTTTGATTCCTGCCAGAAAGGCCTTTATTCCATGTGTACAACGGTGAAACACACCTATGATCTTTTCTCAGGCATAACCAGTCAGGCTAATGAAACTCCTGTTTATTGCAGGGTTTGAAACCAGAAGTTACCTTATATGGATGATGGGGCACAACGCAATCAGTAATGCTTGGTTAGCAAGCAGCATTCATAAAGTGTTCAAGTGCAACACACTGATATCTATTTATCAATAGATAAATAAATGGTAAGTAACAGAGTAACAAAACACAAAAACTTGACTCGCCAAAACTAAAGCACACTCTTCCTGGATGATCTGTAGCACACAGCATACGTGCTACAGATCATCTATTAAAAATGCTCCAAATGCCCAAACATCACAGAGATGGTTGGGAGGTCCAGTTCAGTGACTATTTATCAGACATTAGGCCTGGCAGACAGCCGTTTGCTTCAGTTCACTGTTGAACGTCTCCCTGAGGCTGTTATGAAGGGAGAACTCTGTAGAGACCAAAACCATTTGTGTAGCAGGCTGTAAACACGTTTACTTCTGTGGATATTGGGAATCACTTCTGCAGTCAGGCTTAGGTGCCCATTAGAAAACCTTCTTGGTGCGTTTGCACTGGCTTCATTTTTAAGCTGTGGAGGAAAAGGATGGATGAATGACTTTGAAATATCTAAAATAAGCGTGTTGACAGCCCGATTTTAAAAAGGAGAATTTGCTATGAGTGGTTGACAAATAAGAAGTTATTTTTCCTTGTTTTGTTTTTGTATAAATTACCACTTATTTTACCATGAATACTTATATTTGTTGGATTTAATGTATATAACAGCTGAAAATTACAACAGTTTTAAGAGGAGTGATAACTGCATCTCCCCCGATGCAACTGTTTCTTATTTCAACATATTTGTTGGTATTTTATACATGTTAATGTTAGTTATTGTGTTCAAAAATATGTCAAGTACTTATTTCAACTTTGATCAGATAAATCTTAATTTTATTATTATTGATTAAAAATAATCAAATATTTTAAGGATAAAACATAATTTCTCAAAAGTTCCAAAATAACTTTGATATCTCAACATTCAATCTGATGTTAAAACAATTTTTGACTAGTTTATTATTTAATTATTTTACTTACTAATAGGTAAGTCACTCAGTCTGAAACTCAAGAGCTCAAACCAAACTCATGATGTATCTGAATTTATATTTTTTTAAATTGTATTTTAACACAATGTTAAAATACAATTTTATTTGTGTTACAAGTTTCTTTAAAATTTCCTGTCCTGTGACGTGACAGCCCGAACGCATCACACCGACGGACAGAAACAGATTGTGGTTTTGTTTGGGTTTGTTTTTTTTGTTTTTTGAGCGACAATAAATGTCAGGTGTATCGGCATTTTATGATTTGTGGTTCTTAATTATAAAAGTTAATCGTGACTGAACCGTGGTTGTTTATGGTCACATAATAAAACCATGTTGACATTTGGCTCATAAATAAATGATGTTTGGGTTTCTAACAACAGTTCCATGTAAGATAAATGAGGACTTTGAGACTATCGTGTCACAGCAGCGTCAGCATATATAATGGGTAGTTTCCTACTTAACTCCAGAGAGGATGATTTGGATGTTTTGTTGTTGTTTTTTTAATCTGATTGATTTTGTCATTCGAGTTAGACGTCTGGTCTCTTTTAATGGCACGTGAGCTAACAGTGAAGTGTAGCCTCCTTACTATTTTTGTGCTGTCTAAGGTTTTTGGAGCAGTTTTATTAAAATCACATGAAAAATGTCTTGCTGTCAAATATAGATCATTCAAGAAGTTTGTGCTTCTGTTTCAGTGAGTGAAATTCAAGTGTTTTATTGGCCTGTTACTTGGCAGGTGTGTTGCACCTGTGCGAGTATGAACATACAGCTTGCTAGCAACGTAGCATTATACGTATACCATATACGTCTCTGCTGGCTTCCAAAAACTAACAGGGCGACAGCTAAAATGCTGATGTTTCAAATAAATATACACGGTTTATGGTTGATTTTTGTAGGTCTACACTTCAACAAGCCATGCGTTAGTGTGGCATTGTGGTCGGTGACTCTGATGGTCCTAGAGTGACAATAGTATGATGTTGGAGGAAAACTGCAGATAAACAGAATCAGGCTCATTTATCTGACTCGAGTCCTTGAGTCAGATAAAGGACTCGAGGACACCGGCTGGCTTTGCTGGCTGTTTAGTGTCCATCTCTGGTTTGACAGCTCGTCCCCCTCTTTTTGTTACAGACTTCCACAGATGTAACAAAGTTCTGTCAGCCAAAGACCAGGACACGGCTCCCTGTGACTGGTACCGCAGAGTCTACAAGAGTCTCTGCCCAATCAGCTGGGTAAGTTACACGTGAAACAAATCTCACTGTCTCACTCGGCTGCACCTTCATTTGCTTCTGTTCCAAAATTCTTGATTTTAATTTAGTCATCAGTTTTCTTTTTCACTCATCACCTAGAAGCTCTACGTTTAAAGTTGTAAAAGTCACAGCTGTGTTTCAGGCTAGTTTCCACCCTAGGCATTTATTGCTCCACTTTTTGATTTTCTCCTGTTTTTTCTTTCCTGCAGGTTCAGAAATGGGACGATCAGATAGAGGCAGGAAGCTTCCCTGGGAAGATTTAAGGAAATGTTGATCTCCATCCAATTGTCTCATCTTAAGATATAAAAGTGAAAAACTCCAATATTTCTGTACAAAAATGTCATAATAAAATGTTACTATGAGTCATGTCTGACTTTTGCTAATTGACAGCTGTAATTTACAGTTTACTCAGGCTTTTAGCTGTGTCTGTGTGGCAGCCATTATAACAAGTGTTTGAATTCTCTAAATACTACAGAAAGGTGCTTCAATGCTTCCTTTATTACCTCCTTTAGGAGAGGAGACACTTGCCCATCCTTTATGGTAAGAAAGGAGATGATGCTGACCCACGATGCAAAAGTGTTGCATCATCAGACGGCTCATGAAAACAGTGGTGCGCATCGTTATATAAATTACTTATTGTGCCATGATTTGCTTTTAAACTTTAACTTTATTCAAGATTTTTAACAAAAAATGAGAGCTGAAAGCTGTTGTAGAGATGCAGCTCAAGATGATTGAACTAAAAACGGAAACAGTCATTCTTCTGAACTGTACCTTTAAAAATAACTTTCAACATAAACTATAAACGTTGATTTTATGCTATGAATTTACTGTCAAAAGTCTATTCACCACACCACTTACAAGGCCTCCATCTCCAAGGCATGTCTGTGTGATCAGATTTTAAATGATCATTTTTAACGTATTCTCTAATTATTAAGCGGTTAACACTGCTCTTAGTGGTTGTGGCTGCTAAGACAAAACGTGCCAGGAAACATATGTGCTAAGGTCAAACAACGAAAGGCAAAGAAGGTTATTTTGTATTTTAATCTCAAATGATTTTTATTTATTTTTAAACAAATTCACTGAGGCAGAACAGAAGTGTTACGTTCATTGCATAATAGTTCCACACAAACCTCCTCCAGGGAGTCAGCTGATTTTTGTTTGTATCTTTGTCACGCGCGAATCGTGAGCGTGATAGAACTGCAGTGCGTGCGTGATTTCAGCACCAGCTCATACTGGTGGCTTTTCTCTGCTCGTGCTTCACAAATTCTGAGAGGATGTTCGTGAGTGTGCAAAAGTCACAGCGTTGTTTCTGCAGCTGGAATATCCTGTGTGCCGCACTGCATGACCTGTTGCCCTGGCAACTGCCCGCCTCGCATCAACATCTGCAGCATCAGTCGTCCACTGGCTTCTGTCAAGGTCACCAGCGAGATGCATCATGGGAAGCCGAGGAGGACACCAGGACGGAGCAGGGAGGAAGAAGGGTTCACCATTATCATCCCCCACCACACTCGCTCACGCAAACTCCGTCCGCGCATGCGCCTAGTCTTTTCGTTAACTGAGCTGACCAACTAACCGAAATAAGGCTGTATCCATAATAGGACATAGACGCCGCCTCTCCTCACGGGATGCGGTGATGATGCGCAGGAGTCATGAGATCCTGCACGTCAAACTCTGACGGGGCGCGGCCACATTCACGGCGTCCCTGCGTCCTCATTTCTCATAGGCTGGCTTCAAACAGACTACAACTACGTGCGCTTCCCCTCGCAGCTCCCGTATGCACAGCCTATATGAGAAAAGAAGGGAGGCACTGCCGCAAAAAGCCACCGCTGCAGCTCCTGTGTCCGGACTGGCAGTCACGACAGGTGAGAACCCTTTATTTGTCCGCTTTGTGCACGGGTTAAGGGTCTTTGGGGGCAAGCAGGGGGTGGGAATAATCTACTACACCTCCACTTTGACCGGCATCAGGCCGCGCGAGTACAAAAAGGTTAACTTTATTATTTCAACTACTTTTTCTTTCCATTTAAACCTGCATTATAGCAGCATGGTACGGATAACTTGAGATCGGTTTCTGATGGGAAATGAGGGGAGAGTAGTCGTGTCCTCCCTGATGGAGTCGGTTTGGTACCACGGACAGCGCCTAATGAGGTTTCCTCCTTTTCCTGCAGTTTTCAGCACCGACGGGCGGGTCCTGCGAAGCCTTTTAAACACCGCCTGAAGCTCCCAGCTCCAGACTCCATCCTGCAGTTTGGAAATCCTAAAATTTGCCCGGTGTTCGCCCAGACAGACTTGAAAAGATGGAGAGTCAGGCAAGAGATTTTAATATTCTTTATTCTGTGTGACCCACATTCAGAGAGAGAGAGAGAGAGAGAGCGGTTGTAGGACAAAACAGGCCTACTGCTCCAGTTTGCATTTAGTGAACTGGATGAAAAACAGATGAATAGTCACTGCAACTAAAGGATTTCTTTTTAATACTTTCCCTTTTTTTCTATATAGAGTGTAAGTGAAGCTGTGTGGGTGGTATAAGCCAGTATGTGCGCCATGAGAGCTCTCTGAGTCATGCAAAGCTCTGCAGATGGGTATCAAATGTGCACCATGTGTATGTTTGTGCATTCTGGTATTATCTGTCATTTCAGTAGCAGTGTCTGATTTTGTGCGACTTAATGCATATTTCATTCTACTTTATACTTTCAGTTTTATTACTGTATGTTTGTTTTAGGTTAATGAGAGAAAGATTAGACATGTAGGGTGAGAGGACAAGAAAATATGCTTCCAAAGGTTAACATAACTATAAATTGCCTCAAATTCAGATACTTTTACATATTTTCTGGTTGTCACAGTCTAACAGGTTGTCAGAGATACACAACCTTCATAGTAGATGTCAGTTTGAAGCTAAATGAATTTTGTTGAAACCTTTTGCAGTATAAATGAAGCCTTAAGATTTGCTTTCTAGTTACAAAGCATGGCACTACATTTGACACAAAAATAAGAAAGCAATTTTATTTCCTCCCAAAAATCAATGCTATGGTGGAAAGTATGTGACATATGAAGAACATCAGGTTCCCAGTAGTTTAGCTCGTGTTTCCATTTATTTGACTCAAAAAACTACTTTTTGTTCTAAATGTAATCTGAAATCTTCACATGAAAAAAATGAGGAAAGATTAATTTCAAGCAATTAATTAAAAGTCATTTTGTACAGTATTAAGGTACATGCAGTTACATGTTTACAGTTATAAACTGTGCAGATTACATTAGGAATCTTAAAAATCTTTTTTATTAAGAAACTTCTGTCAAAGATTACAGTCACAACAATTTAATAATAGTGCTGATTTAATAATGGCTGATGTTGTTGTACTTTATTGTAATTTAACAAGGAAATGTCTTAAAACAAAAGAGGGAATTGTTTCCTAAAAATAAACAAAAACCTTTTAATTGTTTCTGTAGGTGATACAAAAGACGTCAGATATTTGGTGGTGAGTACAAGGTCCAATTTCACAGGATTTGTTTGTCTTTAAATGTTTAGTGACTCAGATATTTATGACTAACCTTACACACTGAAGCAATTATAGCCTTGCTCAGATGGCCTCCTTCTGCCCCACCCTCCTCTGTTCATACAAATTATGAATCTGCTTGTCAGTACACCACCTGACACCTGTGACACCCTCCCCTCACAGAAGAGCCTGAGTCCTTCATAATGAACAGATCAATACATTAACCCTGCTCCCTGGTTACCTTCAACAATTCAGTCTTCAGAGACTATGAGCTGGTTGGCTGAGCGCAGATGTAGGTCAGATGCACTCATCGTATCTGTGTGTGTGTGTGTGTGTGTGTGTGTGTGTGTGTGTGTGTGTGTGCACGCATGCACACACACCTCCGTGCAGCACTGCTGTGGATTAGTGATACTTTAGTGAATGAGACGCTGCCGCATGTTTGCTGCACAGTGGTTACTTTCAGCCTCTGTCAATAAACGTGTCACCTCCAGGCTGTTGCCATGGAGATGAAGGAGGGAGGAGGGGGAGCTGTGGGCGTTCTTGGATGGATGGACAGAGGAGTGGAATAAGGGGTGGAGGTTTAAATGTACACACGTTGTGTTTAAAAAAAAGATGCAGTATGAGCACAGAGGTCTAATGTATGCGTCATGTGATCATCTGATACACACAGTTGTACTAAATGACATGTAGGTTGTATAAACGACACAGAAATATCTGTTTGTTAAATCTGTGTTCTGCTGTATCAGGGAGGATTTCTGCACACTGGAACAGTGTGATCTGATGCTGTTATCATGAGACAGGTTGCCATAGTAACACAGCATCTGTTCAGCAAATGTGTTTGGTGCAACAGGCTACTACCAAGTTTGTCCTTCTCCTGTTTAGAGTGTTTTTAGGAGCTTGATTATTACATTTGTCTGCATGAAACCAGAGGTGTTTCCAGGGTTTTTTTAAGACGTGGGAGACCAAGAATAATGACTTGGAAGAGTATATTATCAGAACTATACAGTGTAGAAAACTGGTTTAGAAAATCCTAATTTCCAGGCTTAGGCACAGACATGTGCACTAAATCAAATGGTATTAAATGAAATATGGAACTCTGCAGGAGTCCTATTATTAAGCTAATTGTTTTATATTGATTGAGTCATTAGCAAAGTAGTAAAAGAAGATTTAGGTTGTTTACTTAAGTAAAAATCTAACTTCTACCTGAGTAGTCTAAGAGTGCTTTTCTGAGAGTGTTTTAGAAAATATACTTGAAGTAATTAAGTAAAAGTACTCATCACAAATAATCACAGACAAAGTGGCATATTAGTGGACCATAATTATTGATTAAGTAATGATTACATCACTTAAATGTTGCAGATAGTCCAGAATAGTCCAGTCCAGTGGGATTGGGACAACATTAAGGTCCAATCTGCTGGCACCACCCTCTCCTTTTCCTGGACACGCCCTTGCATGAAACAGGTTCTCTTAAAAGGACCATTAAGTCCTTCAAATGTTTGCAGTAATGTGAATAAAATGCTTGAAATCCAGTTGGATATACCTTCATAATTCAAAATATAATCATAAAGTGTTTCATTCATAAAATCAAGAAGAGCTTCGGCAGTTAGAAGAAAGAATGTGTCCCCCAGACACAGTAGATGGACAGGTTACAATCCTCTGGATCACAGATGTCAAAGTGTAGCTGAAATGTAGCTGTACAGACATTTAACCTTCTCATTGATCGCTATTTGAGATATTTTGGGTGCTGTCAGGTGACTGACGAATTCTACTGAGTCACTGTGACTTGACAAAAAAAAAGGATGAAAAGGATGACGGAGAGGAAGACAAAGGTGAAACTGAGGTCAAATGTAGAAAGAAATGTGTGTGTGTGTGTGTGTGTGTGTGGGTGTGTCATAGGATATGGGAGAGCGGTTTACAGCTAAGACACTCTGAATTTCATTTTGTTCCTACGTCATGCTGGAGGCCTTTTTTCTGTGTCTCGGTTAATGAACTTTCAGCTGAACTGATGCTGATGATTTCAGACACGTGAGGAGGGCTGCATTCACAAATTCTGACTCTTTTTTTCACAGAAACTTATTACAGCCTTCAGTAACTATGTAACAATTGTGTAAAACGGCTCCATCTTCTCACCTTACAGCAGTTACAGTGTTTAGGTTGACCCCTTGTAGTTGGTGCAAGCCACTGATTTCTTCTTCTCTTCTTCTTCTTCATCAGTCAGTTCAGTCATATAACCTCTATGTTGATTTTGAGGTCATATGAGCCTAATAATAATAAATGAACACTTGAAGGTCCTTACTCCACAGGTTTAACATGCAGCACCACTGTTTGGCAGCCACATGTTTGCAGATATTTTCTAGTTTTCAAAATTTTAATTGCAGTTTAAAGATAATCTTTTTTGGTGATTGTTTATATCATAACATCCATTAAATACAGACAAATGCTCTGATGTCCATTAGCAGACACACCCAGAGAGATGTCGAGGCTTTTAGTTTGTGGTGTCTCAGAGGATTATTGATTATTTTTATATTTTACACAAATCCTTAAGGACGGGAGAAGCAAAATAGTCTTTATATCCAAAGAGTGCACTTTATGATTTATTTAATCTCAAGAAATAAAAATGAGGGTACCAGTTGTTTTAAGTACATTCACATCCCTGTCATGCAACATGACAGACTGAGACTCGTCTTTTTAATAAGCTATTCTGATCCAGGCAATTCTTTTTTAATTGTTTTACTTGATCAAAGTGCAGTCTTTGATATTCTTGACCAGTATTGGGCAAGTTACTTTGAAAAAGTAATTAATTATAGTTACTTCTTCAAAAAAGTAACTGAGTTAGTAACTGAGTTACAATGTTCTAAAAGTAATTAATTACTTGAAAAGTAACTATTGTGTTACTTAAAAAAAAAAAAAGTTTAACCCTCTGGGGTCCAGGGTATAACTGGCCATGTTTTACTACTTTTGATGTTTCCTCTACATTTCACCTTTAAAAACTATTTGTTTGCCTTGTTTGGTATCATTCTTTTCAGCACAACCTCACGTGTCTGAATTTACAGTCATGTTTTCATTTTGACATACTGTATTAACACAATTGATCTAAAATCAAACAAAAAACATAAAATCCCAGTAGAAAAAGTTATATTTTTTTTACTGTAACAACCACAAACATGTTTAATGAATCATATTTCTTTAAATGCAAATATAAATTGTCAATTTTAAAATCATATGCACAAGTTATTTGCAGCCTTTTACCTTTTACCCTTTTTTTTTAAAATAACCATTTCAAATTATTTACAGAACAATCAGCTGTTCTGATTTCAATAAGATGTCACGCAAATTATTTGTGCCACTCTAAAAAAATAATTTCTGTCCACTATAAACATCACAGCCTGATACTTGCAGGTCTGCCAGCAGCAGGTGTATCACTCCTGTTTCTACCTGGAGACAGCAGTCACCTCATTGATCTGACACACAACACAAAACTATCCACAACACTACACACTAACTACACAACACAACACATTACCTACACACTCCAAACACGCTAAACGTCACAAATATCTCACATCTCAAAACTCTCTCTCTCTCTCTTTTTTTCTGCAGTATTTCTTTCTCTCTCTCTCTCTCTCTCTCACCGTCACTCCTAAAACTTCCCCTCTTCCTAAACAACCAAATGTCATGTTCCCATATCATTTTTTGATTGGTCGACATGGTGCATTTTTCCACCAACACGAAAGGTTTTTGTTTTGTTTTTTTATTGTTTTTGGGGGGTTTTTGCTCATAAGCAGAGAGTGCTTGCTAGTGCTGTCCTTAGACAGTAAACGTGACGAAACTATTCAGGAAAAAACACCATATAAGATGCGGTAAGCTGAACACAGCTTCAACCGTCTGTTTGTTGAAAAATAGTAACGCGGCCGCACCTCATTTTCTTGTTAGTAACGGTAACGGCGTTGTAACGATAGAAATAGTCATTAGGCTCGGCATTTAACTGTTTTTTTCTTGTGTATTGGATGGGAGTTTTCTCTTATGTTCTGTCTCTCTTAGTTCTACTCTAACACTGCTTCTCTAACCTGTGGGGTTCCACAAGGTTCAGTCCTAGGCCCATTACATTTTT
Source organism: Mchenga conophoros (assembly GCF_057382185.1). Taxonomy (NCBI): domain Eukaryota; kingdom Metazoa; phylum Chordata; class Actinopteri; order Cichliformes; family Cichlidae; genus Mchenga; species Mchenga conophoros. Next base: position 5,476,681 of record NC_140546.1, on the reverse strand, counting down.
CTACTTCCTTCCCTTAGCTGTCATCATTAAATCTTTTTCTGAATTATTTTTTGTTCCAATTATATGCTGATGACATTCAAATGTCCAAGTGTCAACACCTGCAAAGGCTATATATATAAGCTTACTACAATGTTTAACCCATATCAGTGATTGACACTCTCACCTTGTCTTACACACCAACAAAGCTGAGGCCATGGTCATAGCCCCTCCTGGTTTATATTCTAATTTCAGTCAAACTCTTACATCCTATTGTTCAGTCACAGTGTCTGAAATCTTGGTGTTATATTTGATGCCTCTCTGGGTTTTGACTTGCATGTAAAATCAGTGTTTCATTCCTTTTTTTTCCCATTTGAGGAACATTTCTAAATTGCAACATGTGGTCTCTTTGGTGGAACTGGAGTTCCTGCATTTGTGCCTTTGTGAATAGATTATTGTAATAGCTTGTTTCTTGACTTACATCAATTATCTTTTCACATCTCCAGACAACACCAAATGCCGCTGCCAGATTATTAACACATTCCAGCAAGTAAATTTCTTTACATTACACTCCCAGTAGACTCGTATACAGATCACAGTTACTTATCATGGATCTCAAAGCACAGTTTTCATGATGGCGCTGTTGTTTTAATCCCTCCTGTTAACAATCAAGGGTCAATGAAGGTCGACTTTATCAAAGAACTCTATACTTATGTTTGAGAAATTGATCCTAGTCATGAGATTCAGGTCAAACTGGGTCACAGCAGCAGAAATTGGGCCACTGTGTCTTTGTTTCTGCTGATGTTAGTAATTCACCATGCAGCCGGTAATAAGGAGACCCACTGCTGACGGGGCGGAACTGACTGCTGTTTTTGAGGCCGCATAGAGATGTCGATGGGCCTCAGGTGATATGCTGCCCTTGGTACAACAATATCACGGCGAGGTCACATATTATTAGCGTACACTGCACTTCTCAGGATTTTTTTTGTCTCAGGGGTGTTGGTTAAACACGACCAATCAGAGGGAGAGAGAAGAAGCTACAGGGATTTTATTTCCTGCACACTTTATTGTGCTGTTGATTTAGCATAATCCATAGCAAGCTTATTATATTAAATGTATTTCAATTATGATTTTAAAGTCATTGCACTGTGCAGAAGGCAATGAAGAAAAGTGAAGGGCAATCTGCACTCTAAATATAGCAGACTCACAAATATTGAATCTAACTTTTCAAGCAGAACAAATATCCTGCACCTGGTTGTACCAAAGTCCTTCCAGAAGCAACTCTTGCCAGTCAACCTGAAAATGCCTCCAGGCAGTTATTTTTAAGTGCTTACCTAAATGAATAGTGAGCAGGCTATAACTTAAATTTTGATGATAATGGGGACAAAAGTTGCACGTGTAGAATCATCACTCAAAAAACGCATTCAGCTGCTGAGCGGGTCACCACAGCAGAGGGATCGACATATTTGATTAGGTTTTACGCTGGATGCCCATCTAGGCTTTGAACCAGAACCAGGAGTAGCTTCAGACCTTCAGAGTCTGGGTTTATGGAACACAACTAATCAAATAATGCAAAAGAAAGAATGTTATTTATCCTTAAGATAAGGGTAATGTGGCAAAAGTAAATCTTAATTAAGCCATTATTTCAGTTTAGAAATAAAAGCAATAAAAGCAATAACAGAAGCATGATACTTAAAGAGCAAACCCACCCTGATAAAACTCTTCATCATATCTTATCAGCGTTACTGAAGCTTACGAACATCTGATTGCAATAACAACAGTGATGGCTCCTTTATCACACACCCTAATTTCATTAAATAGATGAATAGATTGTGTTATGAGGCCCGGTTCTGTTGCAGGACCAGATGACGGCTTCAGGATTGAATTTCGTCTGCATTCAGTTGATTATCTTCAGGAAGGACAAACACAAGCAGGAAAACAGCTGATCACAGAGCCATGGCTCTACCCAGAAGGCACTTGAGTTTTTTGTGTATTATTGTTTCGAGTATATCTTTTCATGATTTTTCTATTTGCCTTTAACCTTAAGAACGTCCTCTGAAGAATAAATAGCAGTGATTTGTGGTAGCAGCAGGTATGTTAATTAGAGTTCAAAGATGACGAGTAAGTGTGTGTCCCTACATGTGAGTGCTTCTACGTGCAGCCCGAGTGACTTCACCGTTTGATTCCTGCTATCACTGCTCCTGTGACGCTGCATCTCTGACCTGTCTGGCGTCAGCTTCTACATTTTATTGCATCTGTCTGCCTCCTGCAATGATTTAAAATCCCATCATGATATCAAATTTCATATTCAATATCTTTGTCATACCTCTTCTTCTCCCTTCTCCTCTTCCTCCTTTCATTCCCCTTCTTTCTCCGTCCAGGACAAGCAGGTCACAGGTTATCTCCTGTTCTCCCTCGCCACCGCCGTCATCGGCTCTCTGCAGTTTGGTTACAACACAGGAGTCATCAATGCTCCAGAGATGGTTGGTGAATATTAGCAATCTAATGTGATGTAGGCTTCATACTGTAGGAGATATAAGTTATTGTAAAGATTGCAAATACAAATATCTGATTTCTCAAGCATTAATTTTTGGATAATGGAGTGTTTGTTGAACCTTTAAACAAAATATATAAAAATCTCTCAAATCTTAATCTGCATATATGAGTTTTAATTTGTATCACATTTGCTACATCAGACATATATTTGCAAGTTAGTCATTAAAAATGTGTCATGCAATTTATATCATTTTTTGTCACACTGAATATGTAGAAGTCTTAAAAACACATGTATCAAATATGATGCGCTTGGCTTTAAAGGGTTAATTTTGCTTGTTTTCAGAGAAGCAAATTTACATCAGAATTATATTAAGGCTTAAATTATAAAATGTTTGTGTTAATTTGGGGGAGATTTTTATTTTACTTAACTAAGAGATAAAAGTCAGTGCTTTATTAATGTGAAAGAATAAATAACAAAAATACCCTCTTTGAAAAAGTTGTTTTGGTTGAAACAGATCTCTCCATTTACCCACTTTTCTCACTTTCTAACTTTATCTTCGTTTTAAATATAGTTATTTTTTTGTTTATTGAACACATAAAATACCAAATACTATAATGTTCTGTCTATTCTTCTGTCTGGCCAGTTCTGTGAATTGATCTGTTTTCTCATCCTCTGTCTGTGCATCCATCTTTGCCTACAGAAACTCAAATCTTTCTTCAACGTAACCTGGTATAAGCGATATAACGAGGAAATCGACCCTGGTGTTTGCACCATTGTCTGGAGCGTTGCTGTTTCCATCTTCAGTGTGGGCGGCATGGTGGGCTCCTTTAGTGTTGGTGTCATAGCTAACCGGTTTGGCAGGTACGAAACCTTCTTCATCCTGTTGTGTAATATTATAGGTAACATGCAAAATTTATTTTCTTTCACCATCTTTAGCCAAAAAACCTTTTAGTTACAGCCTCTCTATAAGAACTGTTGTTTTTACTTTTAGAGCAGTTTTGTGGACATTAAGTCACAGCAGTGTTTTTCACTACATTGGCTCTGTGCATTTCCTGTTCGGTACAGCTGAACCATCACAGCCCATTACTGTTAATGGATCTCATGAAGCGTGTCTGTCCTGAGTTCGCTGCTCTGCTCTAACGTTCCCCAGAGTTGTTCCTTTATTTCTCCATTTCCTTCTAAATTGTTTATTTGTGGTGAGTCTGCTGGCAGTCACCATGTGAAGTTACTGGGAAGTTAACACACAGCTAATGCTAGTGTTGGCTAGCAAAATGAAAAGATGGTGTCCATATAACCTAAACTGTATTTAAACTGTTTTTTGTTTTTATTTCGTCTAAAGTTAAGCCTTTTAACATGGAAATCTATGGATACTTTTGGAACCAGCCTTGAGACGTCATTCCAGGAGTTTCAGTCTTTGGGGCTTCTACATTAGCTTTAATTTTCCTCCCTGGAGTTTGGTTGAAAATGTTAGTTTTCCTTTGTCAAACGTTTTAGCATCAAGTTGTGGAGTTTTTTTGTACATTTTTTTGTTTTTTTAATCATTAACATTCATATTCTTTCCTCAACCTCCTCATCCTCAGGCGTCGCTCCATGATCCTGGTGAACTCTCTGGCAGTGATCGGCGGCCTCCTTATGGGCTTCTCCACCATCTGTTCCTCCTACGAGATGGTGATCGCTGGGCGTCTGGTCATCGGCCTTTTCTGTGGCCTTTTTACTGGCCTGACTCCCATGTATGTTGGCGAGGTGTCACCAACGCCGCTCCGCGGAGCTTTCGGCACTCTGCACCAGCTCGGCGTGGTTGTGGGCATCCTGATCGCTCAGGTCAGCAGCTCTACTAAAAACTGCACACTAGAGATGTGTGACTGCTTGACTGCTTTAGGAAATTAATGTAATTTGCTGGAGTAAGCTTTGCACGGATCTGATTGTTTAATGCTGCAGGGGTTTTACTTTACAATATTAAGTGCCTCGAGGTGACTGCTCTTATAAATTGGTGCTATTTAATCAAATGTAGTTGAATTGAAAGTTTATTAAGTCAAAGCTCAGAAGACATGTATATTAGGTTCATTTCGGGCATCTGAGCTAAACCTAGTTTGTATCAAGAAGTCTTTGAGTTATAGGAGTTAATTCATTATTAATTAATATGGATAATTATCATCGCTGTGGTCGTTACTCAAGAAAAGAAATGCATTACAATGCATTACACTTTTCCAGAAAGTTAAAGTTCACTTAATTACAATTTAACAACAGAAACCTTAGGATACAGTCCCACACGCTAAGACAAATGTCATTCCTAATGAGGACAAACCATCTTTCTTTTAGTTTTTACAAATGAAAAAAAGCCAACATGACAAAGCAAAGATCAAAAACAGCCCAAAGTGATCACTACAGTGATTCTACTTCAATTCAATTTTATTTATATTGCGCCAAATTTACAACAACAGTTACCTCAAGGTGCTTTATATTGTAAGGTAAAGAGTCTACAATAAATCAGCGAAAACCCCAACAATTAGATGGCCCACTATGAGGAAGCCCCCTGCTGACAGTGGGAAGGAAAAACTCCCTTTTAACAGGGAGAAACCTCCAGGAGAACCAGGGTCAGGAAGGGGTGGAGGAACTGTGAGGCCGTGAAATATGAAAGTTATGCATGAATTTAAAACAAGATATTCTTTAGTCTTGTCTTACTACATAGTAGTATCTACAAGAGGATATCAGCTAGGATACACAGTGAGCATTAAAACTGATTGAGTTTTATTGTTTTTATCAGTTTTACCCTTTTTCTGTGTCCCCTGATGTCTAGATCTTTGGTCTGGAAGCTCTGCTGGGTTCAGACAACCTGTGGCCTCTGCTGCTGGCCCTGACTGTGGCCCCCGCTGTCCTGCAATGCATCCTGCTGCCTTTCTGTCCCGAGAGCCCCCGCTTCCTGCTCATCAACCTCAAACAGGAAGAGGAGGCACGCAACGGTACACAATAATACATCTATAAATATACTGCAATGACACACAACATTACTGCATTTCCTGCTGCTGTGGATGGATGGACTCCAACATCTTGGATTGCACCTGGTGGTGGTGTTTCTCTCTCTCCTCTGAAGCCTCAGTGAGGTCACAGTAGCACCACCTTTTTTTAGCTTCTGATTAGAATGGCGCACCACCTCACAGTAGAAGCCCAGAGCAGAATGGAAGCTGCAGTAGAAGAAAAGAGACTGGAGTTAGCAAACTTATATTCAAAACCATCACAACACGCTGAGCTAGCAAGAGCTAGCTCATTAGCAGTGGCTGGCCTTTCAAAGTAAGAGCAAAGAAACTGTCTACTAATAAATTAATCACTTTACCTTAAAATATATGAAGCACAACACATACCAAGTATAGTCTTGTAAATGCTACTATTACTGTATAACTGCTACTAATGGGGATAATAAGGATTTCAATAAACTAAATTAAACTACCACCAATAGAAACGTAACTTCAGTCATTCACTGTTGTTAGCTTTATTGTCTCTATCCCCACGGCACCTATAACACTATAATATGTATTCTATTAGCACCAGCATTACTGCTAAAGACCACCTTGAGATGGTCCCATTGACTAACACAGTGTCTTCATGTAATAATGTTGGAACGACTCAGCAGTTACTACAGCACTGCAGCATTACAGCGACAGAAGCAGTGAGAAGGAGAGCGATTCGTTACAGATACACAGAGGTGGGATCAGCGGAGTCAGGAGGAAGGTCGAGCGTGATCAGAGAGTCCTTGAACAGACAGAAGGTTTTGGCATCTGTTCAACATGTGGCCTGTTTGGTTTGACTCTGAGGCCCTGACCCACTTCTCCTTCATGCCTCCATAAGATAAACAAACACAGTTACTGTGACTGTTTAGTGACTGCAGATTCTCTACAGAAAGCAAAATTTAGCAATGTGTCCTGATGTTATGAATAAAGGTTACGATAAACAAAGCTGCTATAACTCACAATCTTTTGTGAAGGAATAAATATGCAGATTGTCTTTTTTTAAATAAACAAACTCTGACATTATGTCGGAAAAGACTTTGAACTCAGCCTGTGTGAATCCTGCTGTGTAGTGCCTGCTGGTGGCCATTATAAGATTATAGCTCATTTTAAAATGCAGTTCATGGATTCCAGGAGCCTGTCCTGAGTTTGATGTGTGATAAACATCCATGAAAATTAATCTGCACATGAACTGTGGTGAATTCTGTCCGATAGCTGTAAGTTGTTGTTCCAGCATGTTACTCTTGAATGTCTACATCTTCTTGTTGTTGCTGTTTTGTTTTTTTGTCTTTTGCATCTGTAAAGGTGAACAAAACCTGTCTCTGTTCTGTCCGCAGTGCTTGTGCGTCTGCGTGGCTCTGAGGATGTGAGCAAAGATCTGCAGGAGATGAAGGAGGAGAGCGCCAAGATGGCCAAGGAGAAGAAAGTAACCATCGCTGAACTGTTCCGCACGGCAGCGTACCGACAGCCCCTCTTCATCGCCGTCATGCTGCAGCTCTCCCAGCAGCTGTCAGGAATTAACGCTGTAAGTTTAATGGGTTTTATTGTCTGTTTTTGGTGCAGCTTTGCGGTGGTTAGTGCTGTCAGCTCACAGAAAGAAGCTTGTTCTCCCTATCCCTGTGTGGGATTACTTCGGATACTCTGACTTCCTTCCATAGACATCCATGGCATTAAGCTAATTGGTGAATTTGGCTGTGTTGTGAATATAAACAAGAGTGATTGCCTGCCTCTGTGCAACCTGCGACAGTGCTGGGATGGGCTCCAGCCTCCCTGGTGGCCCTGACTTGGATGGATGGAAGCTTAATGTTTATTTTTAGCTCTTCCTGTGCCCTTCATTTAAAAAAAAAATCTATATAATAAAACTGATAAATATACGTTATAAAAATAAAAATAACAGCAGTGCTAGAAGGTATCGCTCAAACCACAGGTCAGAGTCACAGATGGAGGGCAGTTTAGCGCTCTGAGCATTTGTTATTACATGTCTGGATCTTTTAGTTAATTTGAAAAAAATATTGGCTAAAAGTCCTCTAAAGGTTGTTATTTGACTAAAAAATGTCTTATAAGCAACGTCATGCTATAAAGCTGGGTGTAGCTATTATTCCTGGATGTTGGGTAGGTTGGGCTGTTATATTCTCGCTGTTGGCAGCTCCCAGAAGGATCCTATAGAAAAATTGGTTTATAAAAGATGGAGGTCAGCGGGAAAATAAAATATGCATTATTTATTTTGATACTGTTATAAATGAGGTAATATTACATCCCTCATATTCTCACTTCCATCCTCTCTACCTCACTCAGGTGTTTTATTACTCCACTGGGATCTTTTCCTCAGCCGGTGTGCAGAAGCCGATCTACGCCACCATCGGAGCCGGCGTCGTCAACACCATCTTCACCATTGTTTCTGTGAGTGACGCCGCCGTGTGTCTTCTTCATCTTGGTATGCGTTTGTGTGCGCTGGGAAGCACACGTCACTCACAATGTCCCTGTCCTACAGTTGTTCCTAGTGGAGAAAGCAGGGCGCAGGACTCTGCACCTCCTGGGACTGGGTGGGATGGCGGTTAGCGCTCTGCTTATGACTGTGTCCCTCCTGCTGGTGAGTTTGGTGACGTCAGAGAGCAATACAGAGACGGAGTAAGAACAAAGATGTGATTGATTCTCTCCACAGCCAAAACAAAAGTAAATGCAACATCAGCTGTTTGGTTTTGTTGCTATATTGAATGGCCGATGCAGTATTTCCATCAGTTATTTCCCATAGCATTTACATATTTAAAAGCAATTAATTGGTTAATTATTCTATTTAATATTATTACTTTTTTCTGTATTTTTGTCCCTTGCCATTTTCAGTCAGTGGTTTGTATAAAGATGTGGAAACGTAGGAAAAAAATTAAAAACAAAATAATAAATAATTAAGGAGCAAATAAATATACTTAGTTCCACTGAAAAGCAAATAATTCACCATTGCATGCTCTCACTAACTGTTAGATAAGCTAATCTTTGTGATCCTGCAGTAGTAGCTCATTCTCTTTGTCTGTGCAGGATAAAATCCCTGGTATGAGCTACGTGGCCATCTTGGCTGTCATGCTTTTTGTGGCTATGTTTGAGCTGGGCCCCGGTCCAATCCCATGGTTCATTGTGGCCGAGCTGTTCTCCCAGGGGCCCCGCCCGGCAGCCATGGCTTTGGCTGGCTGCTGTAATTGGACGGCTAACTTCCTGGTTGGAATGAGCTTCCCCACACTTCAAGTAAGGGAGAGGTGATCGTTTTTTCTTGTGGTTTATTTTGCTGTAGATCATTCTGACTCTGCTCTCTCCTCTCCTCAGGGGTGGTTGGGCCCGTGGGTGTTCCTCATCTTCACCGGCTTACTGATCGTCTTTTTCATCTTCACATTCATCAAAGTGCCCGAGACCAAAGGCAAGACCTTCGATGAGATTGCTCGTGGCTTTAGTAGTGCCGCACCTCCTCCTTCCTCGTCCACCGAGGATCCTCCAGCCAGTGCCAGCACTGCTGTGACACTTCCTGCCTCTCCTGTGAAGGAGAAGGTCCCACTGGTGGAGGCACCAGCAGCAGCTCCATCTCCGGTGGCTGAGACCACACCTCTTGAAGCTAAACAGGAGAGCAAGTAGAGCAGGTGTAGATGAGGTTTTAATGGATAAGAGAGGTTATAAACGAAGGAAGAGCCACAGCAATTTTAGACATACTCTAAATTGGAACTAAAGCTTATTTTACAGCAGGCTTAGATAACAATAGCGTTACGAGTTCATGGGTTTGTACCTTTGAAAGGTCCTACTTTCTGCTCTCATCATCGCACTTTGGACTTCTTGTTTTTCTGAACGTTCTCACGCTTCCTTCTTTTAAATCCTCCCTTCCTTTGAAAAGAAACATACATTCCTAGGAATTCAACTGCACTCATTGACAGTGTGACTCTTTTTCAACACGGCAGTGAGTCTCAGGATGACACACTGTAAAACAAAATTGAAGCAGGTGCCGGGTAACAGTCAAGGTGAAATGATGACGCTTTTATGAAGGGGTGTAGGTGTTTGAGTTCAGGCCTGAGTGATGTTAGAATAACAATGATCCACATTTTTTTAAACTGACACACTTCTGTTTAAAATATTAGACATGTGTCGTAGTGGGCAGTATAGTGCCGTGTATATTTTAGCTGTAGTTCGTATATTATTGTAGATTTTGTTGCAATTATGTATATGGAAACGTTCTCAAATCGCAGGTCTGAAAGGATAATTGCAGTTTCTGCTTTCAGCATTTCATTAAGTGCTCACAGAGAGCTCTGAAGAGCAAAGCCAAAGAAATGGTGAACACACAACCTGAAATCGGCTCTTCACGGCGGGGATTTAACAGCCACACAGGTCACGCTAACTGTAGAAATTCTGAAAGCTCATAAGATGGCCAAAGCTGTAATCTAGTATGCCTTTGCTTACTTGGAGTTTGGCGCCACCCTCAGTAATAACTGACAATTGCAGAGGTGTTCTGCTTCATCTTTGATCTTAGAGTTGATGTAGTTGGTGATGAATCCCAAATTTACTCCAAAAAATGTCCCGTTCACCAGAGAATTTAAAGTTATAATTATTCTATATAATGTTTATATAGACACTGAATATATACAAAGATTTATTATTTTTAGGACTGTGTCCTGTAAACAAAAACCCTTTTAATTATTTTACACACGTAGATTACGGTGGGGTAGCGTGCAATGTATATTATTTTGTTAAAGGGAAAATTATCATAGTATTTATAACCTTAGAAACTGATTTTTGTATAGAGTATATAGTTAGAAATCAAACAAAGAACTGTAGTGCTTTCCAGATTTGCCCCAAGGAGGGACACAGAGTTTGCAATAAGCTCTGTGTCCATCACCTAAAATGTAGCTCAGAGATTTAGATGCATTAATGCACCTTGTTAACCAGAGAAGCGGCAACGCAAGCAATAGAGCCAAAATCAGCAACGTAGAAGTCATTGAGCACAATAGCGCTTTATGTCTAACCTACAGAATAATCGAAACTATATTTACCTGCAGAACACTTATATCTGTCACAGCTGATGTTAGAATAGATAAAAAATCCTAAACTCTCAGTGAGCTGAGAATGGGCAGAGACCATTAAAGGGGGAAGTGCTAATAATGTAAGGATAACGGGTGACACAGCTGTCTGTGATGGTTCATGGGCTTTTATTTTAAATTATACTTTTTTCCACAAAGGGAAAATGACATAGTGGACATTTTTTAGTATTGTGTTTTCGTTCTGAAATGGAACTGTATGTGGTTTTGTTTTTATTTATATACAGAAATTGCAAAGGACTGACTGGGGCTTTAATTCTACAAAAAACAAAAAAACATCTGGAAGCAGCTGGTCTGGATGCAGGACCCAGTGATTGGAGGGCAAAACCTTTTTTTTTCCAGCAGACTTTATTACATATGTGCTCCGAATGCTGGAGTTTTCTTTAAAGCTTTCTTTCTGTTGTTTGATTACGGGAACACTCAGAGAACCGAGGTTACGTAACCTCCAGTGCATCTCAGCTCGCTCTGAGAAAGTGCGTTAAATTATTTCATCCTTCAGGTCAAAATGAACTTCATCTTTCCTCATTTCTGCAAATTTTTCCCATACGTGCATCAGATTTGTTAACGTGACATGAAGAATGTCTTCAAATGCTTTAAAAATCCTTCGAATGGCCCAAATGCACTAAAACGAACCTTTGACGCAACACTGTAAGAGTATAAAAATTGTTTATTCTTACAAAAGCTGTAAGACTAAATGACTTAATAAGCAACAATCAGTCTTGTGTATTTCATACATTAATAGTGATTCCCAAATAATAAAATGAACATTAACAACCACGATTTGTAGAAATGAGACCACATCTGTGTGGTGTGAGTCTGGCTTTACGTGCTTGGGTCCAGATCCTGCCAACATTGTGACGCTTTGTCTGAAGAGTAGCACCATCAGCCATTACAGATTTATGTATTCCAAACAGTGTGCAGTGTGTGTGGTGTAGACATGTGTGACACAAAGTATATTTTATACATTCTGTCGTGACTGCGTGAATTCCTGTAGTTTCATGAAAAAAGCTATTTTCACTCATGCTGCACAACGAGGATATATTTATTGATTTATGTATTTATTTATGAATTTATTGTAATTATTGTACGCTGGAAGAATATTTGTGTGGACACGACTTCTTTCAATGCTACCTGCCTCATTTAAATGGTGGAAATATATAACTTTGCAGACCTGTTGAACTTGAGAGATTTATTGAGAGGAATATTTCTTGCAATGAGGGGATTGTTTGTGCAGTCATGACTTTGTTGTGTATTGCTGTATTTGTGGGTGATGTACTGTGCTTGCATTGAGGGAGGGGTGCGGTACGCTCCTCCTCGCCGGTGGTGTTCAGTGTTGTGTTTAGTCTCTCGACCCTGTTTAGTCACACGCAGCTTCTTCAATGGCACTAACACTGAGTCTGATATTTAAAGTTCTTTCTATTACACAGCCTGCCCTGTTGGCCTTTTGTGATACAGGATACCTCCAAGATTTGAGTTCACTGCTCTCAGCATTGAGGTCACGGGTGGAGCAAAATGTTTAAAATGGAGTTTAAAAACGTACAGCTTGCTTTTGATGTGGAAAGATTGGATTTTTGCAACCTTCACGACAACACTGTAACAATATTCCAGTTAATATTTGCAAGCATGAATCTGTTATTTTACAGTGTTCCTACTGTAATCTACAACAACAGTTTCCTGCTGTAAAAATATTACAGCACTGTGCAGTATCTAATATTCAAAATTACCTGTATTTTCACAGCTGTTTTGTAAACTTAGAACCTCTTATTCTAACTGTGGTGGAAAAGTGAATATTGTTTGTTAAAGTTGGCAAAACTTCTTCAACAGGGCTTTAAAACCTGAATGATTTGGGGTAACTCAGCCCTGATTCAACCCCTGCTTTGACTGCAGTGCATCCCAAATGTATTTGAAAGGATTTAAAACAGATATATGGACCCAGGCTCACACTGCTCCCAACAGCTACTTTATGCACATCTACGAACCCAAAACCCTCAAAACCTTCCACTTACTGTACAAAGATAGTATAGCTGTTAATTTGTAAATATGTATTTTTTAATAGAGTACTATTTATATGTTGACTTTGGCCATTGTATGTGTGTTTGGTTCCTTTTTAGTTCGGGGTGCACATTGTCATTACTGTATCTCTCACTCTGCTTCTTTGGCTCTTAACATCCAGCAGATCACCGGTGGCCGTGTTAGATTGTAGTTCGTCTATTCTTCTGCTTCCTTTTTGGGTGTAAAGTAAGCAAAAGCTCCCTGAAATGTGGTGGATATTAACCCAGCCCTAATCATTTAGATCGCCTGAGACCTGGTGGATGTTAACTGGTTAACTAGTACCCTTGCACATTGTACACAATCTGCCTGTGAGTAAGAGTCAACTCACAGACTAACACTGCTGTCCCTGCTCTTTACTGTCCACCGGCTGTACGTGCCTGGTCACATTACACTCAGAGGTGTTTAGCACTGCTCAGTTTGGTTAGGACTTTTAGCCATATTGTTACACTTGAAAATTTCACAATAAACTGTCAAAGCTTTTGTGTTTTAAACCAGCAGTTCTGGTAATATTCATGCATCGTCATAGATATGAATCTATCACCAAGGAACAGGTCTCAACAGTTCACTTTGGCTGCTGTGATCTTTGTTCTGTTTGTGTTTCCGGCGTCGGTTTGGTCCTAACGTGTGTTGTTGATGTGTAAATAGATGTTTGAGTGTCATGTACTGTAATTCTGTTTGTGCCTCTCTCACTGTTATTAAATGTGTGTCTTTGTGAGAAAGCTTCCCGTTGCTTCCAGTACGTTAGAAAGAACTCGCTGGTTTACTCAGTAACAATAAACGAGGTTCATCTGAAACTTGAAGGCCGTGCTGTGGTTAGTGACTGGGTGTTATTTTAGACATGTTTCAAAAAGCCATTATCTTTATGGATCGTCTTTGAGTGGCAGCCAAAAATGAAGCCAAGTGATATTGATCATATGTTTTGATGGAAATAGACCAAGCTGGTGATTTAGCTTTTTATTTTATTTTATTTTTTTACATTTTTCTGTGCAACAACAGTGATGCACCCCGGCCTTTTTTGTTTGTACTGTACAAACCAGTTATTATAATGTTGTTAAATAAAATATTCATCATGTAACTACACACAGTGTGACCATCTTTCTTTCAGCACTCATGAAATTTTGTTTATAATATCCTCTTAACACGTAGTGTATCATATTTGATACATACAGTTTTTATGAGTTTTTGAGATTGCACAATACACTATTGAGCAAAAAAAAATACAAGGTGCAGCAAATATGATACAAATTAAAACTAATCTATGCAAATTAATATATTTTTTATTTGTCAGGAGGCTCAATAAATGTTCCATGTTCAAAAAAGACTTTTTAGAATTTTCTGGCAATTATTTCATGGTTCAGACTTTAAAAGGATATTACATTTTCCTCCCTCATAATCTAAACACTGACTTATTCTGAGTTATTCAATAAAAACTGAGCCAAAATGCAGAAGTGGTGTTTGAAAAAGTGAGTACATCCCACGATTCAATAACTCGGAGAGCCACTTTTATCAGCAATAACTTAAGGTCATGGTTTTCTGTGTGTCTTTATCAGTCATGGCTGAGGAGGAATTTCAGCAAAGCCTTCTTTACAACGCTGCTTCAGTTCATTGAGGTGTGTGGACATTTATTTATTCACAGCTCTCCTGAGGTCCTGACACAGCATTTCAGCTCAAGTTAGATTGCAGTCTGGCCATTGATTGGACCACATGATTCGTCTTTTTCAGTCATTCAGATTTGCTGCTGTGCTTGGGATCATTGGCCTGTTGCACGACAGTGTCGCTCAGGCTGAAGCTGTTGGGCAGATGGTCTCACATTTGACTCTAGAATACGCTGGTATAGAATGACTGCAGGTACCCAGGTGAATCTTTTTTCAGTTTCTCCTTATATATATTTATATATCATACCTTATATCTCCTGTTCCATTGGTGGACATTCATATTAAACATGGCCAAAGTTAAAAATAATGAGATCCGTGTGTCCACAAGTAATTCCTTCACATTGCTCTAAACACTTGACTTCAGACAGGTATACCTTTTTTTTTATTAGTATGAAGTTATAAAGACAAGATATCCCTAAAATGGTCATCTCAGGAAAAGAAGCTCCACCCACCTGCCGTTCAAACCTTCTGTTGTTAAGTGTCAGCCAATCAGAAGGAAGGGAGGGGGAGGAAGCTGAACCACCTTGTGTCAGATGAATATAGGTGCAGGATGAACAAGTATCATGTCAAGTTGTGAAAAATGCAAAACTACTCTGGTGTCCAGTAAAACATGAAGTTTGAGATAATGCTAAGCATGTTGATCCCGAAGCCTTTGGGGGTAAAGTGAGCCCCTGTCCCCGTCCTGCTCCGTCATCGTGCAGCGCCGGAAAGGGCCGAGCAGAAAAAAGAAGGAGGCGTTTCCACACATCAGCTGCAAATTTATGCAGAACAGTAAAATCAGTGCTGCTGCTGCCGCTTCGAGCGTCCTGCACAGAGAAGAAGAAGAAGACGGGCGAAAAGAGCAGCAGCACCGGGCACAACGCAGACAAGAAGCCCGGCGGATCGTTGCATCGCTCGGTGTCGCTCTGCAGCGGGCAGCCGGTGCAGGAGGAGCCGGACGAACCCGGAGCGGTGACGGTAAGGTCGGAGCGAGAGCCGCGTTAACGAGCCAGACAGCAGCGGTGGAGGCGGGGGGGCTAGCGGGAGGCTAGGAGGAGTAGCCTCCGGTGGATCCAGTGTTAACTGGTCTGAAACATGGAGGATGGCTAGCTAACGTTAGCGCTGTGTGAGCTGCTCAGGTGGCTGTTTTTGAGCTGGTGGAGGCTGGAGACGGAGGCAGACTGTAGGTGCTGGGACAGGATGGTTGGAGGAGGAGGAGCAGTGATAAAGGAAACTGCAAAAAAAAAAAAAAGATTGTGAACACCTGGTCTGAACAAGTCCTGTAAGGTGGTGAAGTAGATGCAGAAAGGCTGTGTGAGCGATGCTTTTGGAAATGTTTCTCATGCAGGAGCCTTTGTACTAAAGCACGTTTCCCCGTTTTATTCCTGTGAATCCCCGAAAATGGATGCTTTATAATGACTTCCTACCTAAACCAGATAACCTGATTAAAATGATAAACTGCTGCAAAGAGGAAATGAATGTGCATTTTTAAATTGCATGTTACAGTTAATTATATCTTTACAGCTGCCATCTTCATCCCCTCACACGTTCCAGGCCTTTTCCTGCATGTCCAGACGTGCAAAACGGAACAAGAAAAAAGTCTAATGCAGAGCTTTAATTTACACAAGCATAAAATACACCTTTGTTTATCAAATGGTCAAAAATAAGAAGAAAATGCACAGACTTCTGTCTTTTATCACTTCACTCTGAGGTTCATACGTTACAGCAAATATTTGCTTTTTCTTACACACAGATTAGTGTGTAACAGTAACCATGCATTGATGATAAAGGTGATGATGGCAATATTGTGTCAAAAATCCACGTCTTTAATATCAGAGATGACTGAATTTTGTGCATGGTTGCAGAATCCTTTCCACCTCCAGCTCTCGCATTTTGAGTTTAAAGCATTTGCAAAATGATTTGACAGATATCTTTTTTTTTTTTTTTGCAAATTTTCCCCTCATTTTCTGCATATATGTAAAGAATATTATTATTATGATGATTTTGTTTTTTTACCACAATCCCTGTGACAGCCTGACTTACATTAATTTGGCAAATCTGTAAATGCAACCTGATTTCATTAATCATTTTAGTTGTGCAGTTTAGAGGTACTTTCATAGTCTTCCTGTCTGCAGGATGCATGTTGTGTGTGGTTAGTGTGAGGGGGTTA
Source organism: Mchenga conophoros (assembly GCF_057382185.1). Taxonomy (NCBI): domain Eukaryota; kingdom Metazoa; phylum Chordata; class Actinopteri; order Cichliformes; family Cichlidae; genus Mchenga; species Mchenga conophoros. The sequence goes on along the minus strand of NC_140546.1, from coordinate 5,460,284 downwards.
AAATTGAATCTGCAGCTTGTCCACAGCATGTAAAACAAGAATGTGGTGGATCGGTCTTATATTGGGCTTTGGTGAAGCTACTCAGTTCATCGACTGCCCCTTAGGTCAACTTTCTGTTGATTGGCTGCCCCTCATAAGCAGAAGGTTTGAACAGGAGGTCGGTGGAGCTTCTGTATACCTGAGATGTCCCCTTATTTGGACATCCTACAGATCCAAGCAGGAAAAAACTGCATATAATTTACCAAAGTTTCAAGTAATGAGGGCAGTAAATGTAATCTTTCATATGAACGTCCATACTAAATCCATCCGTTATAGTGTGCGTGCATGCGTGTGTGTGTGACAGAAAAAAGGAAAAGCTTGATGGAAGCCCTTTAAAGGTGTAAACTGGTCTGTGGAGCATTGTGTCCGTCTCCATGGTGGCGATGGGAAAAAACAGCTGTCAGCGAGACACTCAGTCGTTGTGATTTACTGCCATAAAAAATGAAAACATTTTAAAATGTTGAAAGTGTTAAAAATAACCAGCAGCAGAACTACATCAGTCATCCACGCTGTAAAAAGTGTTTCACAGCATCTCGACTCTGTGAGGTCTGCTGTTTGTCAGGAACCGTGACAGGTGTGGAGTTTTTTTCCTCCTCTATCCATCAGACTCTCGCAGAGAGAGAAACTGGTGTTTGTTTCATCCTGTGTTTGACTGACGGACGCCTCATCTGTCTCCTCAGCAGCCATGGAGACAGACGGAGAGCAGAACCAGCAGGGGGCCTCGACCAATGGAAGCGCTCCGTCTGGGACCAGCTCCCGCCCCTCTCCCATGAATTCCATGTCTCTGTATGAAAGGCAGGCGGTCCAGGTAGGTGTGAGTGTTTATACCTGTGTGGCTACAGGACCAGACCACATTGATTTTCACACGCTGACAATGAGTCCTCACTTCATGGAAAAAGCTTTTAAAGGCTCGGTTCACAGCTGCCTTTAGAATTCAGGTTAAGATCAGTTTAGTTTAACAGTTAAAAACTAACACACATGTTAGTTAGCTGGATTTCCAGTTTTGGGCCTCAGTAATAATCCAAGTGTGCCAGGATTGTTGTGCACAAAGGGGGGAAAAGGCATCGCGTAAAAAATATTTAAAATGCTTAAAAATGTAAGTTTTGTTCGACAGGAAATGCGTTTCTTTGTTTGTAAATGTGAAAAAAGGGAGACATCCCTGATTAGAAACCAGTGCTCATCCTCAAAAACTCCCCTCCCCAAGTAGGAAGTGGTCATAATCTTCATGGGGTGGCTTTTAATGACCCCTACCATCTTTAATATCTCGCTGTTCTCACACTTGAACCATACCTTGAGGGTGATAGCCCGGCAGCATGGTGCATTGTTCTGCTTTCGAGTTGTTATTGTTGGGCTAAAAGTAGGTTGCATGCCTGGGGATTAGATTGCACGTATACAGGTCTAGATTCAGGTCTAGACTTTAAAAACGTGACTCGTGGGAGCGTTTGGTTCTTTGCATAGTTTAAAACTCATTTCAGATGCGTCGTGAAACACGTAAAATAGATCCCTGTGGCAAAACCTTCACTGTGATGTAGGCGGAGCATTTATAATCCTGCCAGTGAACAAAATTGTAATAAAAATTAATAGAAAATGATGATATCACTTTGCATTTTCGTGTCCAAATTGTGTTTTTGGCTGCAGCGTAAACATGGACTGTTTGCGTGTAAGCAGGGGCAGAAAGTGTGTGTGGCTCATTTGTCTTCATAATTTCTGATTTATGTGTTAGCCGATGGACAGAAACTGATGAAGACTGACTGAATCGGGGGGGGGTAAAGAAAAGAGACCGAGTCGTGCTGGGTGTGATGGAGGCTGGGTGTTATTTTCTCAGGCTTTTGTCACCCTGCACGGCCATCTGTCTCTGTCACCCGGCACACACTAATCCAGCCCGCCGCGCTCGCTTTCATCCCCCGACTTATTACTGTACGAGCCTCCCCTCATACATCAGGCAGCTGGCAGGTTTCTGCAGCTTCGCTCTCTCTCTGCTCCTTCTGCACTCGTTTCTCTCAGTCTGCTCTATCCCCTCAATTTTCTCTGCACTTCCTTTTCCATCCTAAATTTCTCCCATCCCTCACTCTTTCATGTCTTCTTCTGACTCTTTGCCGTCATGTTTTCCATCCCCATCTTTTCACAGCACTTTACTTCCTTCATGCTCCGTTCCTCCCTCCCCCTTTTTTTTTTTTTTCTTCTCCTTCTCCAAAATGCTGTCCCTCCTTCAGTTTTCATTTTTGGCCGTCTGCTCCTCCCTCCAGGCCCTGCAGGCGTTACAGAGGCAGCCCAATGCCGCTCAGTACTTCCAGCAGCTGATGCTGCAGCAGCAGATCAACAACGCAGCACAGCTGCAGAACCTGGCAGCTGTGCAACAGGTAAAGGTGTGTGCAAATTTCACTTTCTTTCTTTCAAGTAAAGGAAGTTATAAACATCCTGCACGTGTTGTTTGCAAAGCACAAAGAAAAACTATTGTAAGAAATAAAACGATACATGATGACGCTATAACAGCGTTGCATAAGACAGATTGCCACCTACTTGCATGCAATAATTAACTCCCATGAAAACCAGAAGAAAAAGGTGGGGAGGCCACGTCTACAGTCGATGCTGGACAGCTGTGGGTTGTAAAACATGGAGGCTTTGTGGCCAGAAACAAAGCTGAGCATATTTTGCATCAACCACACAACAGCCTCTGTAAACATCTCAGTTTTCATTTTGTTTGGAGTTTATTGAAACCTTAAGCTGCTTTTTTTCTCTGTCTCTTCCCTTTCTTCGTTTTACTTTCTTTGTTTTTTTAAGGCCACTCTGGCTGCCAGTCGTCAGTCAAGCCCCTCCAGCAGTAGCTCTTCTCAGACTACCAGCACAACCGCAGTACGTAATCATACAAAAACGATAGCTCTTTATGCCACAAAATCAGTACCGCTTTTTTTCCTTCGAGCCACAAAAGATCTTAAAGATGCACGTTCCTGTTCTTCAGGTCAATGTAACATCTGGATCAGGGTCTACAACCAGCAGCCGTCCAATGGGTGCCTCAGCAACATCCACAATCAGCCAATCAGTGCTGCTTAGTGGGACAGCCGGAGGGCAGGGCCAGATGTACCTGAGAGTGAGTTTGATCAGATGGTTTATGTGCGGCAGCTCAGTTTTGTGCATTTTAATGGCTTTAATGTCTTTTTGTCCTGCAGGTGAACCGCTCCCTTAGGACGCCTATCCCCTCCCAGCTCATTTTCATGCCCGGCAGCACTGCAACTACTGCTGTGGCAACTGTTGCCCAGCAGCCACAGGCTCAGCAACAGCAGCAGGAAGTGCCTCCGACTTCCTCATCCAGCAGCCAATCTGATAACGACCAGGTGTGTGGCTAACATAAAAATGTTCTCATGGCTTGAAGACACATTCTTTCGTTCTTCAGCAACAAAGTGACAGATGGGTGTTTTCACCCAAACATTTGCTCTGTGCTCCATCTCCAGGTACAGAATCTAGCCATGCGAGGTCTGTCGGGTCCTAAAGGTGTGGGTGTTAAGACTGAAGCCCCAGAGAGAAGTGACTCGGGTAGGAAAGAAAGAAGAGGAATTAAACATATAAATGAGCTTTGTAATGCTCTGAAGGTTGTGTATGATGATGGAGCCTGTGGTGGATTTGGCAGAAATTTCAGAAGCGTACACTTAATTTGGACTTTCTCATTTTAGTTATAATAATATTGAAGCAAATTCATGACAGTGATTCAGGTTTAAATGCTTTTATATGTAACGTAACGTTAATTTGGGGGTGAACTGCCGTTTTAAATGTGATGAATCACTAAATAGACACTAATATATTTTCATTCTTATTTTTCCCAGCTGCCTACTCGCTGGTCCAGCCCTCTCACCAGTCTACCCCTCAGTCCCCCACCAAACCAAGCCAGCCTCAGCCCCAGCCATCCCACATCAAAATCCCTACCTACCCCCAGCCTACTAATCTCAAAGCTCACCCCGTCTCTTCTTCCGGTGCCTCGTCGTCCTCGTCGTCTTCCATCCCTCTCTCCCAGCTCTTACTCCACGGTACTCGAACCCTCACCACAGGAACCACAGCTCCCACAGCAGCACATACTCTGGTCTTGACATCCAACGCCACATCTCAGCCCCACGGGTACCCGGTGGGCACGGCAACCATCAAACCAGCGGTCAACGCTCAGACTCTGGTGGTGCAGCCTCTACAGAAAACCTCACTCGGTGCTGAGAAATCAGGCCACGGAAACGGACCCATCCCCATCCAACCTAAAACTTTACAGGGGCTCCGCCTGCCCCTCCAGCTTCCTTCAAGGAACCCCCCTCCCATCCTGCCTGCTCCGCCGCCTGCCAGCAGCTCCAGCCAGCCTCCCCACACGCCTCACATCCCAGTGCAGATAGTGGGAGCCAGGCAGAGCACACTTGGAAATGCCCAGGCTCTCGCTCTGGCCCGTGGCAGCTGCAGCCAGGATGGTGCCGCCGTCCTCAGCAGCTCCTCTAGTCTGCTCACCATGGTGGCGTCCATCGCTTCCAGGGAGGGTGGAGTCGTCGGCCGAGGGGTGGGGCTGAAGACGCTTCAGTCACCCCAGGAGGCTCCCCCCTTGGCTCAGGTGTCTCAGGTGCATCCACAAGCCAATCAGAGCTCTGGACAGAGTCAGAACAGACAGCTGGCTTCAAGCCCCGCCTCTTGCTGGTCCTCCACCATTTCATCTCCTCCCCCCTCGCTGTCTCGCTCCTCCCTCTCTCTCCACCTGGTGACCGAAGAGCAGAGAGCAGCATCAGCTGGTGTAACCACCAATGGAGACTCATCAGGAGGTCAGACGCCACAGGTCAGCTGAAGCATGATTTAAGTGATTCTCATGAATCAGACTTGATGTTTTTCTAACCCACACACATTTCTACATGTCACAGATGGTGATTTTGGGTTCTAGCACTAAAACAAACACGCTACTCAGCCATAACTGCTCCTTGTGTAAATATTACATCCTACAATCACTCTCAGTGTCTGTCTGTATCTGTTGGCACTTTTTGTTTAGAGTAAACAGACGACTGGCTCTCTGAAAAGAAAATCAGACTCGAATTCAGCCAATGACGAACATGGCCCCTCCCCTCCACGGCTCCAGCCAGTCAGAGATCATGCCTCGGCCATCCCAGCCAATCCCGTCGATGCAGGTAATAACATAGAAATACATCCCTGTAAAATACTGTCAACACACACACTCGGTGAAAAACAGTATTTATCTTCCTCTCACCTCTCCAGGCTCTGCTGCTCCTCCTCCTCCTCCACCTCCTCCTCCTGCATCCTCTCCTTCTCCTCCTGCATCCTCTCCTTCTCCAGTGCTGCTGGTGTCCCGTGGGACTTGTGGTCAGGGTGAGAGAGCTCCTCCACCTCAAGCTGTGGTTAAACCGCAGGTTCTTACACACCTCATAGAGGGCTTTGTGATCCAGGAGGGGGCGGAGCCTTTCCCTGTGAGTACATGGGATTTGTAGTTTGTTTTTTGTTTTGTTTTTGTCGGTCGCTGACTCTTAAACTGAATTTGTGTTTGACAGGTCTGCGGTCCAGTCAAGGACTCGGCTGGTGAAGATTTGACTAACGACAGTCCAGACACTAACCCGTCGGAGACTGTTACCACAGCAACAGGTAACAGCCAGACTGCTTAAAGCAGTGCTGCTTTAAAGACACGTTTAAGGGCTGAAATCAGAATCATAAATATCTACTGTAAGGTTTCTGGGATAAAGTTGCCTCTGCATGAGAAACGGCTCTTAAAATCTTGAAAATCAAAATGTGATTTCTGCATTGCTGAAGTCTCTGTGCATTAGCCATAGTACATGTTTTATTGTTGTTGTTCTTTGGCCGTTAGCGTTTTATTATCCTCTAGATTTTTAGTTATTTACTTGGTGTGCCCAGTTTTCTAGCTAGATTCTCATTTTCTTCTTTTAAGTCACACAGTCATGATTTGCTGCAGTTTTTTCTTTATACTGTACACGGTGACTGCCATACTGGACAGTAGATTACAGTAATGTATATTAAAGGCAGACCTTGGTACAGCTGATATCTTCAAAACTGAAACGCATAAAAAAATTTTGAGCATTATGAATGTAGAGAATGGGAGGGAAAATATGAACAATATGAATTGTTTTTTTGTTTTGATTTTTTGGTGATCTGTCCCTTTAACATTATAACATGGACATGGCTTATGGGATTTAATGTTGTGTAACAAGATGACCCTTGTTTGCCCTGTTTGTTTGAGCTGGGCTGCAGGAAAGCATAAAGACTTTAATTATAACTTTCAAGCTGGGAATTTCCCACCTCTGAGTCTAAACCGCAGGCAGCGCGATATCACAAGAAAATATCATCGCAGTCTGATTTTCTGTGTGTGGACCGGGACTCATAACCCGTTGGAGTATATAATACCACGTTTGCGTTTGTGTATTATTCACCATCTGCTTTGTTCTGTCTCTAAACTCTCTCCTCAGTGCTGAAGTGTGAATACTGTAAAAACTTTGCTCCTGCCAGCCAGTTCCGAGGCACCAAAAGGTTCTGCTCCATGTCTTGTGCCAAGAGGTACTTCAAAATGCATGAAACATATACAGAATAAATCACTGTACTGCAAACAGCTGCAGCCACTTCAGCTTATTTCACAGTGCGAGTGATGAACGTCTGTTTCTAGTTACAGTGCAGTTTGTCATAGATGCTGTGCAGTAAGATTTGGATATCTTGAAGTCAAACAAAACTGCATAAAGCTCAAAACCTCAATCCTCTTTGAGGCTTTTAGTTCTTAGTTATATACAGTGTTTCCCACATAACTGCACTGTAATTGTGCCATGCAGTGCATGTGTGTGCCTTCTTAAATAAATGGAAAATAAATCCTTTATATAATAACGTCTCCTTTCCCATCTACAAACTGTAGCATCTAGAACTGCAGCTGAAGGCTGACTGCTTTAGTAGAATCGACTGCGTGCATATATAGATGTATATATTAGGGGTGCAACGATACACAAAATTCACGGTTCGGTTCGATACTTTTGTGTCACGGTTTGATATTTTTTCGATACAAAAAAATGTTCATGCCTTTTTAATTTGTCATTTATTAAAATTATAAATATATATTTTAACTCAAAAGTACAGTTTTTAAATTTAATGTTGCTGAAACAACAAAGGGATAAAATAATAAATCTATCTGATGGAGGAATCACTCATCTTTGGAAAAGAGAGTTTATTACAGAGAAATGGCTCTTTCAAAATAAAAGCTATACTATACGCTTCTTCTGGGCTATATTCTCAGCAGCATATTAAACATATCATAAGGAGAATCCTGTGCTAACGGCTGTCTAAATGACTCGGGTAAAGTTTGTAGCATGCGTGCTTGTTGTTTTTGTCTGCTTCCACTTGTCTTTGCACTAGGATGATGTCGGAGTAAATGTGCAGTCATATTTGTTGTGTTCCCACTAGTGCTGTCAGCGTTAGTCTGATATGACGTTAACGCCACAACACGGCAAATCTCCGTTAACGAGCTACCGCGGATTGCCCCGTGCGTGGGGCTAGACGGCCAACACGTTAACGAGCTAACTGCGCTAACACACTAGTTCCCACCCATGTAATTGAGCATTGCATGGCACATCCGACATACTGTTTTACTTTAGTCCATGACGCGCTTACCTTCAGGGTCATACGTCACATGAAAACCAAAATAGTTCCAAACGCCAGATCTGAATCAGGGTGGGGGAGGTTCAGTCGTTGAGGCAGTTGGCATTTTGCAACAAGCTTAGCTTCTGTCTTGCTAGCTTGCGCTGCGCTCAGTGGATCTGCGCTCCACAGTGCAGCCTAGGCGGAGTAGTTGAACGCACTGAGTGCTCCACACAGACGGCATCGTCAGAAGAAAAGTTGATAAAAAAATTTTAAATTGTATTGTTCGATACATATGCGTACCGAACCGAAAGCACTGTATCGAACGGTTCAATATCGATAGGAGTATCGTTGCACCCCTAATGTATACATATATATAAATATATAACAAACAGAAGGGTTACCCATCTGAAACAGGATGGGCTATGCCACCTGTTTAGCATCAAGTGAGCTTTCAAAGTAAGAGTGAGGAGGCTGTACTCTTGTCAGTTTTCTGTTCTGTTGGATGAAAGATGGTGTCAGCCATGGCCTATCCCAGCTGTCATGAGACAAAAGGCTGCGTACACCGTGGACTGGTCACCAGGCTGTTGTAGGGCTAACAGAGGGACACCTAGGGGTCATTTTACAGTCACAACAACAACAACATAGCGTATGTGTCTTTGGACTGTGGGAGGAAGCCAAAGTACTCAGAGGGAACCCATGCAAGCTTGGGGAGAACATGCCAGCCAATGGCTAAAAGCCATTTTTAAAAAAAAAAAAAAAGGACACAAAATGACTTTAAATCCCAGAGCTGCCAAAGACTAGTGTGTGTGTGTGTGTGTGTGTGTGGGGAAACACTGATATATAATGAATCGATATCAAAAGCCAGTGTTACTAAAGATGTGACCCACTAAATGTTGTCTAAAACGGGACTTTAGTGTGAATTCTCAGGTGGCTCCAGCTGTAAATCTCACAGCTTGTGTTTTTCTGTTCTCATGTTTTTTTTTCTGTGTCTACATATTGTGATAGCCTCACTTCATCCACTTTCACATGCAGCATGTAACCTCGCAGTACAGTGGAGGACGCTTTGTTTCTCCTCTGAATGTGCTCCGTATTAAAATGTACACTGTATTTATTATGTGACATGTTTCAGTAGAAAACAATGCGCTGTCTGCATTGTTTGTTACAGTATGTTGTCAGCTTATGATTTGACATTTTCTGCTTCTGCTTTGTATTTGTCCCTTTGCCCACTACACGTGTATAGCTTATATACCGCGTACGGTGCAAAGAGACAAAAACTGTGTTGCTCGTCTTGGCTTCAGTACCGTATATGTCACTCTTTGTCTACGATACAGTATGTATTGGTTCCCCAGGTACAACGTCAGCTTCAGGCAGCACTTCGGCGTGCGGCAGGGTCACGGCCAGCGTCAAGCTCAAGATCACTCTTCGGATCGGGATCAGAGCCGCGGACACCTCTCCAACTCGGACGACGAGGGAGGAATCGCCAGGAGGAGGGTTCCACGCAGGACCAGCTCAGAAATAGCCAGTGCCAAGATAGCAGGGAGGCCCGTACCTGCCAAGGTGAGGCAGGATTATACAGTCCCTACAAGGAAAATTATTGGTGCAGGTCAAAAATTAGAAGTCCGATCCCAGCTGATAACTGATCTGTGTAGTTGTACTGGAGCCTTTCCTGCTTTGATCACATTTAAATAGCCTTTGCTCACATGCAGGTAAGCGGTCTGTGTGGAGAGCAAAAGAGGCATTGCATTTGTTTAGAAACGAGTGCATCAGAGGGACGGCTCAGGTTGAGCAGTTTGGAGATGCAGTTGGAGAGCCAAGGCTGATGTGGTTTGGACGTGTGCAGAGGAGGGTTAGTGGATATTTTGGGCAGAGGGTGTTGAATATAGAGCTGCCAGGCAGGAGGAAAAGCAGGAGACCACAGAGAAGATTCATGGATGTAGCGAAGGAGGACATGCAGAGCGTTGGTGTGACAGAAGCTGGTAAGAAAGAGGCTGATGATCTGAGAGCAGCCGAAAGAAGACGAACCAGCAGACGAGATGGTGGGCTCAGATTTGTCTGATGGATTTCAAACTTTAGCAAAAGGGTTTTTAAACTTTAGTGGCCTCTTAATAAAGCCTGTAAGTGTTGATATGTGCAAAATATTTGGCTCCAAATATTTTTAATGTTTGTATGTTTAACTCTGCAAAACACACCTTTTTCAGTCAATTTATTACTTTTCTATCATCCTATTGGCAGAAATGCAACTTTAAGTAGTTTTAAACATATTTGGATGCTAGAACTTTACACCCAGTCATCAATAACTGCGATCATGTTCAAAATGATCTGCTTCTACCCAGGCTTTCAGCTTCCTGGGAAGTGTTTTTTGTAAAATAACTTCACTTGTAACCACATTAAACCACATACAGATCTGGCTTTGTGCTCAGGGACATCAACACGGATGGAGGAGCACACAAATATAATTGTGCGAGGAGGGCGATCTCTTTCTAATAATGATGTCAGTGTACATACAAATAATCCATTAGTCAAAGCTCAGGCTTCAGACTGCTGAAGCTCTGTTTCAGAGGAGACATCCCCAGTGTGGTCATTTCACACCACTCTGGCTGCGAGCTTAGAAACCACGGCCAGAAGCCCAGATTAACACAAATACACTGAATTATGCCGAGTAAAGAATAGAAATGCAGAGTAAATAAGCATAAAAGAGCCCCTTTAAATTTCTCCTCCATTGTTACAAACTGGCCCCAAACCAAATGTATGAGACTCCTGAACACAAACTTCATGTAACAGCAAAAATAGACCTGAATCCATCTGAATGTGCATTTTTCACTTGTATGCATGATGAGCCTTTTGAAGTCATTACTTGCTTCTCTGTGACGGTGCTCGGGTATCTCGAGGTTTGTGCTCCTTTTTTATAAACTGTAACAATCCCCGTCTGTGCAGCTCTAATCTTTAAATATGCAGACGGGGTTTTGTCCTTGTAGCCTATGTTCATGTTTTTGCAAGCAGACCGGGACACTAGTGAACGCTGCTGCTTTTTTTTCTTCCTCCGCTTGTAGTGCCGGTCCGAGTCGAGCCATTCAGATGAGGAGTCCAGCGTAGAGGAGGATGAAGATGACCCCATGTCTCTCTCGCCGGCCTCCTCAGCGTCCTGCCACCAGCCGCCTCCTCCGCTCCCAGCAGAGAGCTCACCACCGCCCACCTGCCTGCCTGCTAGCCCCTCCCAGTGGAGCGTGGAGGAAGTGTCACAGTTTATTTCCTCACTGCAAGGTTAGAAGATCTGATTTTTGATCTTATAATGCAGCACTGATTCACATAAAGATAAAAGGCTCGACTTCACGGTCAAGGTCAGAGGTCGAGTTATCTTCTGAATGAGTTAACTCGAGGGCAAGGGGATGCAGGATGTTGAAATTGGCACCATAGAGGTGTGTGCTAGGAGGCAGAGGGGTAGCATGGTGGCCACCAGTATTTTTAAAGCCCTTCCAGCGTCTCTCCCTCTGTGGAATCTGTGAACTCCTGAACTGATAGATGATGGAAGTGGGGGTAAAGAGGAAAATGAATGGCAGTGCTCCTGAATTAGCTGGTTTCTGGCTACTGCTGATGTTTATCTTGTGTTGCTCTGCTTTTATATTCAAGTGCAGTAATTGATGTTTTGATCAGTTCTTCTTTTAATTTGCAGTTTCATGCTTATCAACATTGTTAATACTGTACAGTTAAAATAACAGACCAGTTTCATATTAATGTGACACATTAATCTGGAGTTCAGCTGTTTCCACCTCGAACTTGATGCTTTTATTTGTTATGTAAATGTTTGCATTTGGAGCTAATGCATGAACGACTGTGTGCATTAATGTTAATGTACCATAATTTTCAACCTTTGCATTTTTGTCCACCTGTGCTTTTATCCGTCGTCCTCTCAGGGTGCGAGGATCTCGCCTCCCAGTTCCTGTCGCAGGAAATTGATGGACAGGCGCTGCTGCTGCTGAAGGAGGAGCATCTCATGTCCACCATGAACATCAAGCTTGGCCCTGCCCTCAAGATCTGCGCTCACATCAACAGCCTAAGAGACTGACCGGTGTTTTTACCACAAATCCGCAAAGTTTAAAAGTGAAGCCCCCCCGGGCATCCACCACCAGCCCGCGGGTCAGATATGGAGCTCGAGAGTCCTGCAGGTGAATGTTTGAAGTACAGTTCATTTCCCAAACACGGCAAAGACTCTGGGACTGCAGAAGTGGAATCTCATCCTGTTTCACATCAGATTCTCGCACAAGTTGTAAAAATCCTTCAAATGTGCGATTTTATTTCGATGAAGGTACACGTTCCACCAAATTCTGCTCAAAATCAATGTAAATGAAGGTTTTGAATGTATTTTAATTGCAAACGAGACTCGTTGAACCTGAAGTACTTGCTTGTTATTTTTTCTGACCGTAGACCGAGGCTGTGATTTATTTTCGTTTCGTTAAACTTCCTTTAAAAGACTGAAGATACACACAGAAGAAAACAGCTGTGCTTTGTTTTGCACAGGAATTTGGAAGGAAGACCTTTGGAAGCACTTCTATAGCACTTCCTTTGTAAAGTGAAGTCACAAATCTTTTTCTTATGTAGTTCAGCATTCCTTCAAAGACATGAATTTCATTGCGTACTTCCAGCATTCTAATTATTTGAGAAGAGTATACAATGGCACTTTTATTTTGAAGGCAGCCTATTCTTTGCGCTACAGGGTACTGTGAGAGTACAGGGTACTGGGTGCAGAAACACCAGAGTCCAAATGAAACCCTAATCCCTCAAGGTTCAAAGAGCATTTCATACTTCAAGTAAAAATACGGACGTTGCATAACTTTTTCTCACATCTTTACCGTATTGTTTTATATCCAGAGAACATCAGCTCTACTGCTGAATGCTTTTCACTGTTTTTAAGCTTTTTACCAGAGAAGTTCACGTCAACTCTGTGATTATTCACCTGTCAGCAGTTTGTGAGATTACTCAAATGGTACCACCAGCTGCTCCTGGTCTGCATGAGTGCACTTACAAGGCAAGTTCACCGGTTTGGTTTTGTGGAGAGATGCTGTCAGAGAGGAGTTCTGACAATAAGATGTTCATTTTAAAGTGTCTTTAAGTTGCATTCGTGAACAAGAGAAGTTGCTGGCCACACGTGGACCTACGATGGATGTGGGAGAAATAAGACATCACGCCTGAATGAATGAATGACTGTGTGAATGAGTGAACCTTGAAGCTATACTGTAATAAGTGTAAAGTTTGCCTTTCTATTTAAATGCACATTTGTTTGCTGGACTGCCTTGTTTGAAGCTTTTTACTGTAGGACTTTTCTCATGTTCTCTCTCTGTGAACCTCGTGGCCTTTCTCACTAGTCTCTACAACAATAGGTTTAGATGAGGATTGTCGGTTTTTACTGCTTTCATATCATTCCTTGTTTTATATCTGCGCTTACTTTTTTACAACTCTCGATTAAGCAATGAAATGTGTTGCTTTTCCCAAAAAGCGTGACTGAATAGTAGCTACTTTGATCAAGGATCAACTTGCTGTCTTCCTCATAGCTTTGTCACATAGCGTGTAACTACCAAGAGTATTTACCTTTCTAGCTAGCTAGCTATCTTTGGCTTTATTGTTAGTGACTGTGGCTATTCCAGTACTTTGTTTTTGTTTTTCTTTCTTTCTTTTTTTTTTTAAAGGGTAATAATCTTGATGATGTTTGCTTATATTTCACTTTCCCCAGGATTTTGGAGTCTTTAAATCTTCATTCTAAACGCCAAAAAAAAAACCTGAATTTCGCCTCATTTCAAGTGAGGTGAGCCACAAATGCAGCTGTGATTACCTGTACAACATTTGTCCAAAATCAGACCATTGCAGCGTTGTTCGTTTAGTCTTCAACATCCCAAAAAGTAGCACTTTTCTCACAGAAGAACAGTGAATTCAGCAAAAAAACGTTCTTTTATATATAAATCTGTATACATACAAATAAGGAAGCCACTTGGAATCAAATGTCTTTGCTTGCAATAATTTCCAAAATCTGCAAAATCTAGAGGGGCTGGTTTTCACAAGAAGAGGTAATTAATACTATCATGCAAATAAATAATCAAACTGTTTTAAAGCTGTGATGCTTTTTTTTGTTGTTTGTTAGCCTGAGTAAAGGTTTCGGTTTGCACTGTTGCTTTCCAAGTGTAACAAGTGCAGATCATCAGTGGGCAGTTTGCATCATTGAAACTTTAATGTTTTTGTTTTTAACTCCTCTCCCCCGGCTTGAGTTCAGGCTGAGGTGTTGTGCTGTTTTAAAGAAAGTCCCTTCAGGTTTGTTGTCCCAGATGTGATTAAACCAGTGGTCCCCAACCCCCGGTCCTCGGACCGGTACCGGTCCGTGAGTCGTTTGGTACCGGGCCGCGAGAGTTGAGGCTCAGGTGTGAAATGTCTGGTTTTCAGGGTTTTTATTGGTTTTCAGCGTTATTTTGTTATCGTTTTTATCGTTTACTCGGTTTTCCTGGGTCTTTTCACGTGTGTTATGAATAAATTTTTTTTTTTTCGGTACCGGTACTAGTTTTATTTTGTTGTATTTATCCGTGACACCTTAAAGGCCGGTCCATGAAAATATTGTCGGGCATAAACCGGTCCGTGGCGCAAAAAAGGTTGGAGACCACTGTGATAAACTATAGACTGTAAATGAAAAATGAATGTAGTCATGATGTCATACGATCACAGTAGCTACATCCATTTTAGAGGCTCCGTGGTTAGTTTTGGCTTCAGCCGTGTTGCTGTTTCGGAGTCGGTAGAGACCATGTTTGGACCATACAGTAGTTTGGCTTTAACAAGTTGTGTTGATAAACCTTACAGCTCATGATCCTAACCTAACAGGCTTATGTGCAAAAACACATATTTTTAGGTTCTGATATTTTATTTTATTATATAGAACACCTGAAATACAACTGGTTTGAATCTATAAGGTGCTTCTTCCCGATAGCAGTTGAAAATACGTTATAATTCAGATAATTCAATTAAAATAAATAAATAAAGATTGTGGGCACATCCACAGTACAAAAACAGTTGTGAGGTCCACGGCACTGACTCCAGTTAGCAGAGGTGAGACTGGCCACAGCTGCCTGTGTTAGCACACCTCTCAATCAGGAGCACATGCACCCAGCTCCAGTTTCCAGGTGGATGACTTAAATAAAGAAACAATAACTTTATGTACACCTCTTTCTTTCTTTCTTTCTTTCTTTCTTTCTTCTCTTTCTTGTGCTGGTCACACATGCCTCCTATATCAGTGGCAGTTTTGTGCTAGTCTTTTTGCATCCTTTAAACCCCTGACCTGTAGTGATGCCATCTAGAGATCAAGTAGGAGCTGGCCTCATCGATAAAATTAAAGCATGCATTACATTTAAAAAAAAAAAAAAAAGATTTTTATATCTCTTGACAATAATTTTGACAGAGTAAATGTATTTTTTACACTGAATATATTATTCTTTAAAATATAAAGTGTTTGTGCCATGCACGTTTTCCTACAATACTACCAAATACAAAAACGTTATAAACAACAATTATAATGTGCACGTTTCTGCGAGAGTTCTTGCACCAGTCCTCGGTCCTTCATGAAAATCGGCGTGCCACCACCTCTGATAACAACCAGCCAATCAGAGCACAGCATAGTTGTACGCCTCTGCAAACCCCGCCTCACTCAAGTATTTCTCGAATATGAATGGCTCAGTCACTCTGAGAGCTGTCCGCCCATTGGCTGAGCTCTCCCCGGCTTTCAGCATTCTAATCAGCTCCGACGTGGAGAGCCGGCTCTTGGCCTTGAAGTGGCAGCATGACCTGATAATGGAGTACCTACACCAGCGTGAAAACAGAAAACAACTGTGAAACCGTATGCATATGAATACTGGTATGAAAAACTAATAGCTAACAATAATATTTCCACTGAGACGTCGGAAAATAGGTAACAAGAATGGAAAGAAGTGTGACCAAAAGCTAGTAAAACTGGAAGAAGCAGGTAAAACTGGAAGAAGCAGGTAAAAGTATCGCGTCTGTAGGGATAAATTATCCCTAAAGATTAACTGAAATGTTTAAACTAAATGGAAATAGATTCAATGACCATAGAAAACGTCAAAAAAATTGTTAAAAGGCTACAATGATGCAAAATATGCAAATATTGTAGTAAATGTGTGAATGATACATGGCTAAAACATTCAGGTTCTGCTTCTGATTATTAGTATACAGCCAAAGTTTACCAAGCAGACCCAAACGTTGACTGTTCAGACGTGTGAGACTGTAAAAGAAGATGCACTGAAAGTAGTTTTAATAAAAAATAAATTAATTTGCTGGTTGATGGTGTAAGAGTAGGTGGAGGCAGCCCAGTGTAGGCACACCTGAACGAAAAGACTGGATTCTTTTGGATTATTTTTTTCAACCCACATGGGGGGAAACAAAGCTCAGAAACGTCTCCTAAACAGTCACGGGCTAAAGGTTGGACATCTTTGTATAAGCTGATGATTAGTGAGTGATGCAAACTGCTGGTCTGCTGTTGCTCTTACAGTGAGTTGGAGCAGGTGTCCGGTCGTTTGAGGTCACTCCCTCTTTGGAGATGCTGCAGAAGTTCAGACGACGGGACCTGAGCAAATGGTGGGTCACCTGAAAGGTTGGAGTATACAATCTTGTCACAGAGCACACTCACTGACCATGTCAGCCAGTGTTGTGCCAAAAAAAGTGATTTCCATTGTTTGGGTTTTTTAATGTGTGTATTGATCAAGAGACTTTAGTGAACAGGAATTATAAATAAATTGAGTTTAATACATTTATCTATTCTTAAAATAACTGTTTTTGCAAAAAGGACTGTTTTCCAGTCCTTTTTGGCCCCTACAGGAATGTTGTCTGTGTTTTAAGGTGACTTGATATCATTCATGGGGGATACACTGACATATGTTTCATACATTATAGGCCAGAAAGTCATTTATAGAAGTCTAAATATGGGAAATCACTTTTTAGCATAACACCAGTATTGAATTATGAGAAACACACTTGTATATCAGATTTAGAAAATTTCTCTCCACCCAAAACTCCAGTAAAAGGAGAGAGACTATAAAATCCTTACATGTCACAGAACTAATGGGGAATTTCATCACCCTTTAATTTTCTTTTTTCTTTAAAAAAAAGAAAGAAGGATACTTACCTAATGTGACCATTTCATAGATGAGGATGCCAAAGGACCATCTGTTAGAAAAGTTCAAGAATGGCATGTCAGTTTTCTTGCTCTTCCTTTTACCTTACTGAGTGTAAACACAGCGAAATGTGCTGTTAGTGCAATAGTTTGGACTTCTAGCATCCAGGGATGGACTGGGACATGAATCAGTCTTTGACAACTCTGTCCATTGACGGGGATCTTTTATTCTCACAGAGGACACTCACACGTCGCTGCTCTTAGTGATGGGTCTCATGGCCAGCACTTCAGGCGCCTGCCACTTCTTAGTCACTGTATCTTCTCCCGTTGAACTGCCCTGGGTTCTCCTGCGGTGGGCCGGGCCGAACCCCCACAGCTTAGCTGTCATGTCTCCACCAACCAGAATGCTGCGGGCTCCCACGTTGCCATGGATACAGTTCTGACTGTGCAGGTAGTCCTAGAAGATGTTCAGACAATTTCAGAGTTAGTGAGCACGAGGGCCTTTAGGAGATGTCCATTACTACAAATACATAAATAAAAGAAATAAAACCATAAGCCAGACTTCACAACATTAACATCCAGCGCTTAGGGGCTGAATGTTTGCTTGGTTAACTTCTGATTTCTCAGTGAAGTCCAGTGTCCCGGCTCAAATTTGGGTGTAAAAATGTGATTTCTATGTAATGTTTTTAGTTTGAACAGGTTTTTGGCACATTTCTAAAATATGTGTTTTCTTGTTCTTATGAATGCATCTCAGATATATTTGTTTTGCACTGTGTGTAATAATTTATACTGTATTTATGCTTTCACTGAATCCACAGTTGTAGTTGCTGTTTTTAAAGTGCTTTACAAATAAAGTTTTCTTGGGAAGCAGTTTGCTCAAAGATCGTGAAGCAGACTGTTGGAAGGGCAGACAGCTGTTTAACCAACCAGAGCAGAGGCCACTTGTGCTGCCATGGTGAAGATCCTCTTCTCTGTCATGTCACAAGAAGGCTGTAAACCTGAGTTATCCTTCAGTGGGAGAAAGGTGTAAATGTGTCAGACTCGTTACATTCAGAAAGTAGACATGTTACTATAAACAATCAGTCTTAGTGAGTATTCACTTTGAAAGCTCTGAGATCTTTCCTCTCTCTTTATGGATGTTCATAATTAGCTCCTATCCTAAACCGTACACCACTAGACGAGGACAGACTGTAACTGTCAGGTTATTCAAATCTTTTCAGAAACAGCTTACGTTGCACTATACTGCCCCTCACAGGCAGATGGCTGTAATTACTTCAGTCACCATTAAGTTTAGAGTTCATAAGCTAAACATTATCCTTCTATATAATATGTGATTAATATTGTATTTATCCCGTTTACTATGTTTAGTTGGTATAGTGTTTTTTATGTTTAACCTCAAAAGGTTTTCAGCCAAACTCTTGGGTTGAATGATGTATTTTACCATTAAACTGTGACTTAATTTATTTTTCTTGTTTTGTTGCTCAATTAGCAATTTTAAACTTGAGAAACCATTACATTATAATTTGGAACTAAATACTATGTTATTGTTTTATATTTAATTGTGTTATTGATCCTTTTACTTTGCATGCACTGTGGCAATTCTTGTTACTGCACTGTAAACTTTACTCCCAGAGCATGCTCAGCGTCATGAATAACTAATAGGTTGCACTACCTGTCTGCATCTCCACAGGAAGCCCAGCAGGTCTCTCTGCTGTAGCTCTTCCACCACCATGACTAAAGGCGACTGCGCTGACATAACGCCGAGCAGCGCAGGTATGAAGGGATGCGGCCCCAATCCAGACACAAAGGAAGCAAACCCCAAAAACTTCTGTTTCTCACTGCTGGTGGCTGTTTCTGGGAAAAATAAATATTTGATAACAGAGTTAGACTTAACATTTCCAGTTACTGTCAATAATTGATCATTTTTGACTTTGAAAAGCATTTTGGACACAAAAAACGGAAAACACTTGTTTGTAAGCCATTTTGCAGGTATACTTTGCAAAACCAAAACTTGGTTCAAGCAGCTCAGTTTACCTTTCAGCACCCTCAGCACGACGTTCTTGTTGTCCGTGCGTGCTCTGTAGAAGTTGACTGTGTCATTAGGGTGGATGGAGAAAGTCTGCGGCAGTGCAGCAACCTGGCTGAAGGCTTCATGATGCCTTTCTGTGGACCTCTGTGGTGCTACAGCCATCGTTGGCCTGACATTCTGCCGCACTTGTGTAACAGACATTGGCAGCTCTTCATGTTCCAGTGGGTTGATGCCAGGGGGCGCTGTTTAAGGAAAGAACAGTGGACATTAAGCAGATGTGCATGTAAAGATGAAAAAAGTTAAAATATTGATTAAATGTGCACAAAGAGACTTCTGCATGCTGGCTCACCATCAATGCCCTGCAGATGAGATCTGTGATGTTGGTGCTTGGTGCGATGACTGTGGTGGTGGTTGGTGCTATGCTGTTGCTGGTGATGCCTCTCTGTCTGTCTGTGTGATGAGCTGTGGTAGTGCTGGGCCGTTCTGACCCGTGTCCGATTACGATCACAACAATACCTCAGTATAAACAGGGGCACTAAGGTGACCAGGGTGCCGAAGAGCAGCAGCGCGGGGACGATAATAACTTCCACCTGATATTCTTTTATCGCTTAGAGGGAAACACAGGAGTTCATGTGTAAATTTCAGGTCAGATATGCACTTGTTTATTAGACTTGCAGTTTCCTCATTGCACTGTAGAAGAGGGTGTGCAGGTTTATTTTTGCTGTTAAGCGCAGGGCATGTTAACAGGTTAAGTATGTTGGCTGTTACACCTCCTGCTGATAGAAAAGTCTACCTAGACAGTGCATCATTTTCCATTTACGCCTACGTGAAATGTTGGTATTCAGCTAAACAAGACTGTAATTTGACGAAGCGGCTTTCACCATCGATCTGTCTATTTTAAAGATAGAAGCTTGGGAAGTGGAAAACAAAGCTTGGGCCCTTCATTTATCCCTGATATGATAACGAGGTTACATTATTTCAGGGCATGCAGGCATAGAGTAATGTGATTGTTGTGTTTTGGCTTTGCTTTCTATTGCTGGCCTAACTGGCTGATAACCAGCACAGTTTCCCACAGATCTGGATTCTTTAGTGGGGTCAAGCAGGTATTGTGGGAAAGGCAGGACCTTTCCCACAATACCTGTTCATTCCCAGTATGATAAAAATAAACCTTTTTATGAATTTGCTGCTGGCAGCAGCAGTCATGGTTCTAGTCTGCAGCCTCGGTGAGTCTGGTGTAGAATCTTGTGAATCAATTCTCCACCTGCTTTAAGTTGTTGTTCAGCAGACCTCCAGAGCACAACCAGGACTAATTGTCACTGATCTAGCAGATATGAAAACCTAACAGTGGAGGAGCCAGGGTCAGCTGAACTAAAGTAATACAATTTTCACAATCAGAGTGTGGCGATTGTTCACCTCGATGACATCATCCTGCTATATTGGTATTGATACACCATAGATGGCAAGTGAAGTGTAAAAGGCAAGTCTCCTGCTATACTGTCCCATCGGGCTGTGGTTAGATAGTAAAACTGGTTTCGACTAACTGGAATGAGTCACTCTGGCATCTGGAAAGTTCAAAGAGCATGCATTCTTTGAGTCCATGCATTTTGATTAGAGCTAATGAACTAATTATTTTTGATAGCTGTGAGAAATTCAACTCGTTATTGAGCTAGTTGATTGCATCAGATCTTTAATTTTAGCTCTGGCTCCACTCCCTTCCTTTTTAACTCACATATAACATCAATACAGTGATCGTTAACTGTAGTAATCATTAATCCATCACAGTTGATGTTGAAATCTTGAGCTTAAGCCTTGTTTGTTTTTTCTTGTACTACAATAGATCTGCAGAGCTTTCAAAAGCCCTGCCCTTTTTTTTATGTTGTTTGGCATTCATGTATTAGATTTGGGGGATCAGCCTTCCACTGATGTTTTCACTGTTTAAGCTCTACCTGCTTTTTCCACCTGCTTTAACCTTTAACCCACGTTGTTAGAAAGAGCAAACTGGAATGTAAAACTACTGGTACATATAGTCTCTATTACATTCTTAGGTGTGGTGAGAGCCTTACAGAGTACCATAAATCATTTCCTGTCATTTTCATTTTTTTTTTTTTTTCTTTTTTTTTTTCTGTATGTTTGTATTTTGTTCCCTGTTTAGGCTCTGTTTCCTGAGTTGCCCTGTTGTGTTGTTCCCTGAGTGCTTTTCCTTTGTGACTCTCACCCCCTGTGCGCCCCTCTGTGTATTTATGAGCCCTCGTCTCCCTTTGTGGTTGTTCCATGTTTCCCCAGTCCGTTATGTCTGTGTTTTCCCCGTGCTCTCTCTCCTCCTGTCTGAACCTCTGTACTTCCTGTTTTACTTTGCCCGTCTCCCGCCAGTGTGGTGTTCACTCCTGCCGTGTCTTGTTATGATTATCAGTGTCACCTGTGTTCCCCGTGTGCTCCCACTTCCCTCGTTAACCCTCTGTGTATTTATGTCTGCGTCTTCCTCGGTTCTGTGTCGCGTTCTCCCTCATTGCTGTGTGGATTCCCTGTGTCTCCCTACGAGTGTTAGTTTATTGAGTCCCAGTTTAGTTGAGTTCTGTATTTCCTATGTTCTGGCTGTCAGCAATAAAGCTGCTTTTTTTTTTTTTTTTTTTTTGGGTTTCTTAGATACTGAGTTTCAGGTTTCAACTCAATCAAGTACAAGATAAGCTGTTAAGTTGGTGTCATTATAGTCAAAAGTTCATAATAAACAAGATGTCTGGAGTAGAATAATTTGTAAGGTCACATAAGCTTAATAGAAGCGTCTATGTGATCGCCCGAGAGAAGAACTGAAAGGTCCAGGTGGGAGAGATTGTTCAAGGAGGAAGCAAAGGAAAGGAATAAGTAGGATTAGAGCACTTACTGCACAGGGTGTCGTTCGATGCACACACAGTAACGTTTGTAGAGCTGGATGATGACATGCTGGAGAGGGAAAGCAGAACACAGATCAACGTTACTATGAGCTAGATATCCCTGCTCAGCAGCAACCTGAAATCCTCACAGCTTACACAGTCACTCAGCTAGTGACTGTATGAACAGTGAAGTTCAGTCCAGCAGGACACACACCCACAGACATACAGACTGTTAGTGATCAACGTTAGCAAATCAATTCAATATTGACTTTGGCCTTTTATTCCATCTAGATTCACATAACAAATATTAGCAGTGACCTTTTAATCTGGACTAACAGAGCAAATATACCAGGGTGTGCTTGGTGAACGTGTGGTGCTGACCAGCTATTGGTTACAACGATAATGGAGAGAGCAGATGTCATTATAGCCATCAACTAGCAGTGACCCGAAACCCATAAAAGCCTCGTGACGTACAGCAGCCGGTTCAACTAATTCAATCACACAGGTGATATAAAAAACGTCTTTAATTTGAAATGGTAAATGGCCTGTACTTGTATAGTGCTTTACTAGTCCCTAAGGACCCCAAAGTGCTTTACACAACAAGTCATCCACCCATTCACGCACACATTCACACACTGATGATGGCAGCTACATTGTAGCCACAGCCACGCTGAACATTTTTATTAAAACCAGAGTTTTTCAAATATTATTCATCTGAAGGTGGCTCTGTACAAGGAAAATCATCATCGTCATCTTTATTTATAAAGCACTTTAAAAGAAACCACAACTGATGCAAAGTGCTGTCCATTGGAACTAAATAATGAAATTATTTAAGGTACAAATAAAAACTAAATAAAGGAAAAAAGTAAAATAACTAATTAGTTAATAATTCATTTAATTACAAGAAACCGTGTCCCGCTGAGGCCAAAAGCCAAAGAATAAAAATGGGTTTTAAAACGTGTTTTAAAACTTGACAGTGAAGGAAAAAATGGGAAAACAAATACTGATGTAAAGCACAACACTAAAGAGGAAATGGGAGATCTGAATGAAAACATTTGCAGCATATGTCTCTGCAAATGTCTCCCATGCACGTTTGACTGCGCGTATTTGCATGTGATGGCTGTTCATTCCCAGTACGATTACAGTGCTATTGGGTCATAAATGGGGGATTCAGACACACACTTCTACAACCTTTTTCTTCTCAGGGAAGCACACTCTCCTGTTTGTTTAATTTGTTTAGCAAATATAGACATGAGTGTTTCACACTTGGCGCCTGATGTTCAGGTGATCACAAGAAGAGCATCATTATTTACTCACAGATGCGATAAAGTCATTAAGCAAATAAAACCTAATCACATGACTCGGGGATTAAAGTCACTCAGGTCACGATATTGGAAACAAAGACTTTTTTCTGCAGATGCTTAAAACAGGTTATTCCAAAAACAACCTCGTTCAACAAGTTTGAATAATCCTGTTTGTAGCAGATGAACAAAAATCAGCTTATCTTAAATTGCTTAAAAGTTCAACAGTTGTCTGTAATTATGGTTGTTGTTATATAAATTTATGAAATTAGTCTCATGGTTTTCTCAGTAGTGCCATAAAACAGACTTTTGAACACTGCTGAGACTGTTTTTAGATTGCTGACCTTAACGCTGCAGTTTTGTTTCTGGTTTGGTTTCTATCTGCAAACTATTGGATCAATAGTTTCCAATGTGTGGTTGGGGGGTCCGTGGCATCACTTGGTAACCAGAAAAGCTTTGTTCATGAGTCTTAAGCTGTCAGAGAAGACTGCGCCATACAAATCATCTGATAGTTACTTTGTTTTCTTTCGAAGAAGCACAAAAATAGTCAAAGGAGCTTGCAAAGAAAAGCGTCTGGACTTCTTTAAGTTGCTTGAAGACGTTTCACCTCTCATCCGAGAAGCTTCTTCAGTTCTAAGGTCAAATGGCCGAGAGTCCCAGATTTAAACCTCCTTTCACACCTTGGCTCAGGTGATTAGAGGATCATCAGGGGGTCCTTTTGTCCCTCTGTGGGGGGATACTCCCACTCATAGTGCGGCACTCAATCGTGATATGTATGAAGTTATTAACATCTCAAATGAGTTGTACAGTATGACTTGTTAATATAAACCAGTACTTCATGTCACCATATTGAATGTATTTCTGAATGGAGAGGATTGTTTGAGAAGTTTCCTTTAAAGTCTTCTAAGTCAAATAATGTTTGTTAAAAATAACACGCGTGCCTACCTTTTTCTTTTCAGTCATTCAAACAGCAGTTTCAGCACCACAGGCTGCCGTGGTGAAGCAATGGGATCAAAACCATCAACTGCGACTGATCTAAAGGTACGTGTGCTTGTTCAGGTTCTGTAAATGAAATGTCATCCTCATCCATCAGAGCTTATTACTGACTGACTGCTGCTGTGACACATGCACGCACACACCCTTACAGAGACACACTGGTATGTGGTAAGCATTTTTAAAAGGCAGAACATGCATGCACACATATGCGTGCGCGCACAGTCTCTGTAACTTGTGTCAGTGTCACTAAACCAGTTTGTCTGCATTGTTCTGTCATAGTCACACACTATGACAAAACCAAAACACGCCTGCACGCACAACAAAAGGCTCTGCCATCTCTCTATACACACATGCACAGTGAGAACAAACAGGAAAAATTTAAGACACACACACACATGTGCAAATGCTAGTGCACAAAATTAAGGCATCAGAACACGTAGCCGGTGTACTAAATTTACAGTGATGTGAAACTTCTTGTTCAGTCTTCAGTTTAAAAGGAAAGAGAAATCAAGCCTCAAATTAAAAATCTGACCACTGTTTAATATCATTTCATTTTATTTAGTATGTTAGTCTGACACATATATATTTGAATCATACCTGCTGGTTGACTCTCTGGTGCTGTGTACATATCAGATTCTGGATGCTTCTTGTATCCAAAGCATGTAGTTTTGTCCTTAGTCTCATATAAGCTACGAAACAAATACAAATCCTCCGTTTTCATGGTTTCCTGATGTATGGAGAGAAATCCACACACAGACACATTTCCATTGAAGACATCAGTGAAGGTAGGATCTGTGTTTCAGTTCTCTCTCTTGTGACTTTTCTCCAGTCTTTCTCTCTCGGTCTCTCTGCCTCAGGTTAGCCACACCCACCACCGACACTTTTTCTTTCTCAGCTTTATCACCTGCACATAGTCTGCAGTCAGTGTTGTATTTGTTTTTGAGTGTCACTGCTCATGTTTTCTCTCTGTGTATGTGTGTATGTGTTAGCTGGGTGGATTTATTAGCTGACAAACTTGGAGTTTTCCAGTGGGTGGAAATGCGTAATAATTTTTATTCCATCAGCTGCAGAAAAACTGGACTACATAGCAAACAGTCTGTTTAATTGCAGACTTGGCCTGCAGTTAAATGTAGTAGTTGTTGAATATACACAGACAGTGAAAGCTCAAACAGTGCACCTGTCCAACTATCGTAGCTGAATAAATAATGATTCCTCCACTATACTGCAGTACTGAGATTTATTTACATATTAAACAGGCAACTCTCAACTTGATCACACCTTTCCACTCTGTTTGGAAAGGTGTGATCAAGGGTGGTTAGTTTGCACTTGTTAAAGCAGCTGTGTCTGTCCCATATGATGTGTGGTCCAAGCACAAAACACAGCAGAGCTTTCTCACCAGTGCTTCTGCGGGACTAATGCAAAGATGCACACTGGGGAGTTAATTTAACCCTTCCAACACAAATCCTGGTTTAGCAGCTGTAATTAGAGTGTATAGGTGGACTATTCTGGTATTAATTAGTGACATTTCCTCTTTGTTTTTCTTTAGGCCTACACTTCAGATGAAACAAAAAGATGAGCAAAGTAAACCACATGCAGATCCATTTTGAAGAGGCCTGAAGTCTCAGTAGGAACAAACATATCCAAGGCACACTCGAATATTTGTAGCTTTTGTGTGAAAGCCTGTGTGAAGTGTCATTGTAGTGGCCTTGCTATTGAAGGCCACAGGTTTAATCCTTCTTGATTTTCCACTTTTACCTTCCTTTAGGAGCACGGTGAAACTGCCGTGGCTGTTTTGGTTTCAACCATCATGGAAATCTCTCCTGGTGCTCTCACTGCTGTCTCTGGTTTCAACCTGCACAAGTTCATCAGGGCAACACAGAGGTAACCAGCACTACATATTGTGTGCCACACCTCAGCGTATGTTGTTGCTGTTTAGGCTTTTTATGTTTAAGACACAAGCAAAGATTTTATGTTTTGCTTGAGTTGTTTAAAGGTTTCTGATTGTGTTGTTCTGTGTTTCTTTTAGCTGCTTCTGTTCTGAGAAAGAACTTTTGATATTGTTTACATTTCTGAGGTTTTGCTTAATCATGATTATTGTTCTGTTAGGCAGCCCATCTGTTGCTTCAGTCACTATTTCTTTGTTTTCCACCTCTAGTATGCATTGGAATTCTGCAAATGTGTGTTTGAAAGCAGATTACTTCACTGTCTGAAGCTTGATTTGTACCACAGCATTAAATATTACACCCCACATGCTGTAACCTCTGCTGTAGCCTGACATACACGCTCCAAGAAAAGCAGCTACATGTACACAAAACAGATTATTATGTACACCTGATTATTACAAGGGTAATGCCCCTGCATCCATTTTCTTAATTGCTTATCCAAGTTAGGGTCCCGGGAGGCCTGGAGTTCTTGTTGTCATAGAGCTGGACAGGTTGGCAGTGCGTCACAGGGATCATCCAGAGAGAAATTATAGCAGCAATGGCTAATATTTTTAAAAATTTAGACATACACTCATCTGCACTTTTAGGTGCACCTTGCTAGTACTGCATTAGACCCCCATTTACCTTCAGAACTGCATCAGTTTTCCACAGCATAGATCATGTGAATCTCCGATGTGTTTTCCAGTCTCCTATTGTCCAGTTTTGGTGAGCCTATATGAATTGTATGAGTTTCCTGTTCTTAGCTGACAGGAATGGTACCGTGTGGTCTGCAGCTGTAGCTGTGCTCCCTGGTTAAATACCTGCTTACCTTTGTTGTAACAAATGGTTATTTGAGCTCCTGTTGCTCTCCTGTAAAGTTGAACCAGTCTGGGCATGTTTTCTGACATCAGCAGGGTATTTTTCACCCAGAGCTGGTCATCTTTACGTCACTGCCTGAATGCACTGAGTTGCTGCCATGAAACTCACAGTTTAGATATTTGCATTGACAATCAAGTTTACAGGCATGTCTAACAAACTCACTTGTCCCTCATTTTCATTCTAACAGGTCTTTGAGCCAGTTTTTCTTTCTTTTAAAGCATTTCATTTGTAAAGAAACAAATTCCCAGTGTTTATTTCCTCATTCCAGTTTGAATAACCCAGTTTCATGTGTGACTGGAGAGCAGAGCAAACCAGTTCAGCCATTATAAGTATCTACAGCAGCTTCCTCGTGCAAAACTGGTCCCTTGTGCATACACTGATCTTTTTAGTTCAAATTTGGCTTTGTGTAATGTAAGCATCTGGACCTTTCACAGAAAATATAGCAGAAAATAAGGAAAAGCATGGTGGGAAAAAGTGCATTGTTTTTCTTCTGATGTAATGGACAGGCTGTAAAACAACCTTTTTTTGCGCCACGGACCGGTTTATGCCCGACAATATTTTCACGGACCGGCCTTTAAGGTGTCGCGGAAAAATACAACAAAATAAAACTAGTACAGGTACCAAAAAAAAGAAGATTTATTCATAACACACGTGAAAAGACCCAGGAAGACCGAGTTAAAGATAAAAACGATAACAAAATAACGCTGAAAACCGATAAAAACCCTGAAAACCAGACATTTCACACCTGAGCCTCAACTCTCGCGGCCCGGTACCAAACGACTCATGGACCGGTCCGAGGCCCGGGGGCTGGGGACCGCTGCTCTACAGGGATCAGCCATAAACCATGCTGGACTGTGGTTACTGCTGATTAACACATGAGACAATTTATCTTTCCAGATTCTTTGAGAAGTTCTCTTTTGGTCCCTTCCTGCTGAAAGGATTCATTTTGAATTTCTGTGCTTAAACAGTCTACATGTAAGGAGCTAACAGACTGAAGAGTTTTGCTTTTTTTTTTTTGTCTGAGTTTTGAAAAGACACGTTGTTATTGTGCATGTTTTCACAGAATTTGCATAACAACGAAACAAATTAAACTATTTAGCATTCACCACCTGTTCTTTAGCACTGAAAACACAAAGCGCTGACCTCTAACACTGATAATCAGACTTAAACTACCTAGGCAGTCAAAATTAGCAGCTAGCTAATTAGTGGCATGTTTTAAAAACTGCATCTTATTTAAAAAAAAACAAACAAACAGATCTCTTAATACTGTTGGATGGATTAGTAACATCTTAACCCAAGGTTGAATAACCAGGATTCCCCTCCAAAGAAACGCTGAGCTTCTCCCTTTTCATGACCTGGTTGACCTGCAGCTCTTTAAATATTGAGCAACAACTAGTTCAGTTAGTATATTATTCACTTGGTATTTAGTCTGTCTCATTAAATCTGAGTTCATTTTACAGATAGCTTGGAGTACTGCAGGGGTAACCCCAGCTGGAACTATTTGTGTTTGTGTGTGCGGTGTGAATCCATGCCTTTCAGTGTATGTGTGTATGTGCGTGTTTGTGTGTAAGCGCGTCCTGGCTGTGCGTCCACAGCAGTACTGGTATTGCTGAGACAGACGGTGAGCGGGTAGGTTTATTTTTGGGTCAGTGACAGTGTGTCAATGGCTGCAGATGCGTCGGAAAGGAAAGCTCTTAGATACAAGCAAACCCTGGTCAGTGTCCCTTCTCTTTCATTTCTCTTTCGCTCTCTGTCTGTCTCTGTCCTTGTGCCATGTCTACACCAGCCTTGATGTTTCATATCTAGCATGCGTCTGCAGTTTTGTTGCGGGAGTCCTGCATAACGCACCTGTATCGTCCACACTAATCTGCGTCCTTGTGAATGAACAGCATGTGACAAGGTGATGTGTAACAGCAGTATCAAACACACGGGCGTGCAAACAGGTGCTCTGATGCTGTGCAGCTCCTTCGCCCCTGTGACGCTGTCTCGCTACTTGTTTCCTACCGTCTCTGCTGGCCACCTGTTTGCTACCCTCTCTGTGCCTCGCTTCTTAAGCCCTGCTTGGTCTTTGCACATGTGGGACAGGCTTCTGTGACAAGTGCATGACTCTGCATGTCAACAGTTTCTGTGTATTAGGGGGTTTTGTGCGTGTACATGTGTGTGTCCCAGGTGGTTTTCCATATGTTTCCAAAGAGGGGAAACCTGACCATGCATTTCCAGCATTCATGTAGCTGCTCGTGTCTTTTGGGACAAAGCAGTGTGAAGAGCGTCTCTCAACATCTGGCGGGTTTTCATTACAGCTTTGAGAGGTTCTGTTACACAACTCTGAATCGTCTTTTTCTTGTTGTTGAGTTGTTTAGGAGACCAGAGAACTGGAAACATTTTTGTTTGTTGTTTTTTTGTTGGTGTTTTTCTTTTCTTAATATCTGATTGTTCACTGTTAGCTTGTAATTTCTATTGAATAAATGTTTTTTTTACATCTACAATAATAAGCAAAAGTTTAGTTTTTTGAGGTGGATCAGTGACGCTCTATATTTTTATTGTGTGACTTTAGTAGAGTGGCTGTCATTGATTCATAGCTGATTCATTGATTCATGTCATGGGTCTTGGCCTTGCTGTAGCTCATCAGTTCATCCCCTGTCTGAACCAAGCTGTTCAAGCTCCCTTCCCTCTTTTTGTAGGACATCTTTCTTATGAATAGCTTCCTCGTGCAAAACTGGTCCCTTGTGCATACACTGATCTTTTTAGTTCAAATTTGGCTTTGTGTAATGTAAGCATCTGGACCTTTCACAGAAAATATGGCAGAAAATAAGGAAAAGCATGGTGGGAAAAAGTGCATTGTTTTTCTTCTGATGTAACGGACAGGATGTAAAACAACCTTTTTTGCGCCACCGACCGGTTTATGTCCGACAACATTTTCACAGACCGGCCTTTAAGATATCGCGGATAAATACAACAAAATAAAACTAGTACCGCTACAAAAAAAAGAAAAAGATTTATTCATAACACACGTGAAAAGACCCAGGAAAACCGAGTTAACGATAAAAATGATAACAGAATGATGATAAAAACCCTGAAAACCATAAATTTCAGCCTCAAGGCCCATCCATGGCCCCGGACCATGGACAGCTACTGTAAAAGATAGTTATGGTTTAATTGAAACATTTATTCTAAATGATTTCTGATTTTTAATGAAATTGAATATTATAATGATAAGAAAAGTTAGAAACCCTGGTACACAACTGGGAAACAGAAATCTCCCATGCTGTTACTGACACATACATGCCACATTATACTGGTTTGTGAAGCGAGTGGTACACATGAGTGTATTTCAGTGTGTTAAGAAGAGAAATGTTAAACTCTTTTTGGCTTTAGTTGCCAGGATAACAGTTTTAACAGTCTTTTAAACATCATAAATGTTCATTAGGTAACAAACAGTGGAACATAAGAGTGATGACTGCTGACAATATGCCTTTGTACACATATCCGTATACTGAAAATTGTTATTATGAATCCATGAATTCAATTTCATGCTGTATTAGATGGAAATGAACATTCTTTGCTTTCATAAATAATGACTCCTTTAAGTGACATCACAAGTTTTAGAGGTAGCTTGTTTTTTTTACTTTACACTGCTGAATATTTAAAGCCTATCAAATTAGGATTGAAATCCCCACACTCTCAGACCTTTCTGAAGGTCTATTTTATTTATACTTTCTGTATTTTTACTTTGTGTACTTGTAAGATACTCGTCCGTGAAGCTGCCTTTGATTGCAGTGCTGTCTTTTTAATCTCCTGAGTCATTTTCCTGCTTAAATCATGGTTAGTTAAAAGCAAATAAAAAATATATATTAAAAAAATCACTCTGACAGACTAAGCTATACAGCAGCCCTCCTCAGTGGTGTTGAGAGCCTGGAATGTGAAGGCTGGTGATCAGAGTGACCTATAGAATTTAATGGCTGTTGAAATCGTACGCCTACGAGTACCTGAGAGAGTGCAAAGTTATCTAATCTGTCGTGTGTGTGTGTTTGTGCTTTTGGATACTATGCATGCTGTGGTAACATCTTTCCCATTTCTTATGTGTCCTTTTTTAAATTTGATAATAAAAAAACTCTGACAGCAATTTCTTACAATCAGGACACGTGGCCAGAGAGCTGGCAGTCATGCAGAGAATGCGTGGAGTTAAACCGGCCTCTATTTTAGAAACGCTTCATATGTGTCGGCTTTGACTGCACATGACGACATATAGTGGCTTAACTCACATTGTTATATAAATCCCTCTCTGTACAGAGCGATACCTGCTCATGATGTGACATAATTCAGTTGGGAAAAATATTAGTAAATTATCCAAAAAGAACAAAAAAAACCTCTATCTTCCAGAGCAGTGTGGTTAGAGACAGAAAATGTATCAGATTTATGGTTTCCTGATTTTCTTTTTTCTGTTCTGTTTATGAAATGCACAGAAAATATGAACATTTCATTGAGTTTCTTTTGCAATATTTGTATAGATAATCAGTGGTTAGCACTGTTGTGTCACAGGAAGAAGATCCTGCTCCATCTCTGCTCCTCCATCTGGCCTGGTTTTCCTGTGTGTAGTCTGCATGGGTGGGTTCTCTCTGGGTTCTCCAGCTTCCTCCCACAGTCCAGTTCTAAATTGGATATAGGTGTGAATCTGAGTGTGAATGGTTGTCTATCTCTGTGTTAGCCCTACGGCAGGCTGATAACCTGCCCAGGGTGTGCCACGCCTCTCGCCACGTGACAGCCCGTCCACCATATGATAGGTGGCCCAGTTCCAGTCTGTCCTGGCTGGCCCTACCAACTCCTTATTATAAGAAGTTAAGTTGCCACTGTCCAGCTGTAGGTACTTCATGCCAACAAGCACAACAACAGATCAAAAACCCATTTAAAACATTTGCCAAGTTAAGAGGTCAGTCTGACTAAAAAAGCCTGGACACTGTGTGCATATATGGTGATGACCTGTCAATCACAAAGTAACCACACAGGTTTGGCATGGCATTCTCTATAAATGTTATATAATTTGAAAAATAATATAGAATTTCTTAAATGAGCCTCAAAACTAACCACCGAGCCCATGAGCTCATTAAGAAAGTGTTTACTGAGGTCATAAATCAGTGCAGAAGTAGTGTTGTTTCTCTATTGATTGTTATGAAAACGGACGTCTTTTCTTAATAAGAGTCGCTCCCTGTTGGCTGTTTGAAATATTGCATTTTTTTGGCAATTGTCCCACTTTTCAGACCCAGAGGTACGTCTGTCTTTGATATACTGAGTGTTTTGGAGCAGTTTTAATCCCTTCCTTTCGATGTATTCCCAAAGCGAACAGGACCCAGTTAGAAGAACACAGAGTAAATGAATGTGAGACATGGGAAAAACCGTGGAATACGATGAGGCATTGAAATGTACGATGGTAGGAGAGAGGTGTGGGAAATGTAATGAGGAATATTGGATCACACTGGTCCTAAATTTAGCCCAGAGTAGTGTTTCAGCGGCAAAGAGAGAGAGAGTGGTGAAGAAAGGAATAAGAGTAGGGTGCAGTGAAGGAAGGGGGCACAAGTGATTAGTGCAGAGTAGAGTTTCAGTGGTCAAGAGGAAAACAGGAAAGAGGTAAAGGGGACAGTGTCAGATTTCTGACAACATACAGTACTGCGCACAAGTCTTGAACCACACCTCATGTCTTTGATTCTTGCTTCCAAGCAGCCAGACGTTCGTGGAATTTTTAAAAGTAAGTAAAGAGCAGTAATTCTCCGGGATTTCTTAAGGTCTTTCAAACTTTGTCTTTGGACGTTGGCTGCTTTTTCATTAGTCCTTTTACTTTTCTTACTCCAGTTAATCGCTTAACACTGGCCTATTTAAGCACTTAAGGGATGAATGAATGTTGTGTCAACACATAACAGACAACTTAGCAAAGAAACAATTTTAGTTGGTCAGTTGAGCCAAAGCCTCATAAATCATCTCAGGCTCTCAAGAAGGAAAGAGAAGAAGGAAAGTAAAAGGAAAGGCTAAGGATGCCAAGTTATAAATAAAGAACATTTTAAGGCCTTCATTTCTATTGATTGCATACTGCCAAGTGTGAATCTACTGCCACAAGGTGTCAGCAGCAGCAACATTGTAGCAGCAGTGACACAGCAGAAGTCAAATCTGGCCCAAGTAGAATTTTCCCTGAAAATTGGATGTAAAAGTAACTGCTTAACACTGTTTTTTAACAGGCCGTGTTGAAGGATAAAGGCAGTCATACCAACTATTGGCTTTCATGCTGGTTGGAATTCTACAACCTCCGTTTTTGCCGTGTATACTCTTTCTACTCTTTTTCCAACTTTATTTGCCTCTTATCCATTTTCCTAGCAAAATACAAGAAATGAAGTGTGACTCAAAAACTTTGCACATCATTAGTATGTGTGAGATTTGAATCTCTTAAATTCAGAATGTTTTTATTGTTTGTCATCCTAATAACCAATTTGTCCACATTTTTTCTGTTATAGTATTGATTCAACAATTTTAATTCAGGATTCCTTCGCGCCATCTGTTTGCATGTTATGGAAATTATGAGAAACTTCTTATGTAGAATGCACAAAGCATCTTTTTGTAATGTGCTTTTGTATTTTAAAAGCTTGTTTCACCCAATTTTACTGCTGCTTAGATTAAAAGAGTGCTACACGTGTGATCCTTTTAACTTTTATCACATGAGCTCTGAGTCAGGACGTCCGTGCCTTGCTCTGTTGTTTGAGCCTGTGCTGTGTGCAGGCATTCAGTTGTAGTACTTTGTGTGTTATGCTGCTCAGGTTTCACCATGCATTGACTGCCATCTATGCACACAAACACACACAGACACACAGCATGTCCAGCGCCTTATGTGCACGTGTGTCTGTGTATCTAAATCCATCCATCCGTCAGTCGGCCTGTCCGTGAACCTGCTAAATCAGAAGGCGTTGAAAGGATCACACGTGGACGTGATATAAGCGACAACTTACCAGCTTGTCACTTATATTCCTGGGTTGCTATTGTCTGCTGTTCATGTACCAAAGCACATATGAGGCTCGGTCCTGTATTTGTGGGGCAGTGCTGGAGTTTTTTATGGTTCAAGTGTAAATGGGTAAATGAGCTGGAATCTCTGTATCCACTCTGCCTTTTGTATCTATGGAGTGACAATGAAATTTAAAGAATACACAACCTCTGTGACTGTGGTGACGACTAGGCCTGATCCACCTGTCAGGGAGGTTTGTACACATTTGCATCACATTTGCACCGTAACAGAGTGAAACCATGGTAAAGGTTTCACACTCAGATTACATTAAGTGAAGTCAAACTTTACATTCAACTACTAGTTTTAGTAAATTGTTACATTGTGATTTAATACTATATAAAAAAAACTAGTAAAAATACTTTTTATTTGCAGCTGTATGATGTAAATATATGACATCAGAGAATATGATGAGCGTATTGACTGTGCACCAAAGCATTTTTTGTCAGTATGCAGTTACACTAAGGTGGCTACACTATGTGTCGTTGAGTTTATGTGACTCTGTTTGTTGCATTTACAGTTTAGTATTTTTGCTTTCCTTGCAGCTGCATTACTTCTGTGTTTTAACTACAAAAAATCTTTTCTTTATTTTGTCTGTCCTTTCATTGAAGTGAGATTCCCACAGAGAGACTGAATGCACCTTCCCTCTGTTTGGTTTTGCAGCAGATGACATTTTACAATAGTTAGCGATTGAAAACAGAGGCGGAGTTCTCAGTACAGCACTCCAAACTAGTCCTAAACAGTTCGGCTATGTGAGAAAGAATAAATTGAGAATTGTGATAGCAGCTTTTGCAGCGTTCAAACTCATCCCGTGTACATTGAAAATGTAGTTTAGATACAGATATAATATTTGTTGGTAGCACTTGAGACAGGACAGACTTTGAACACATGTAAAAGAATTTCACACATGTGCATATCAAAATATTTGAATATAAACACATTTTACTTCTAGTGGGTTATTTTTTTTATGCTTAATCAAATGATGAGCTGCTAGTCTGTCTCCCATTGATCTTCTTTTGTCTGCAATTATTGTGTAATTTCCCAGCAGAAGAACCATAATCTAGCTCATTTAAAACAACAAATTTATGTATTAAGTATGCTTGGGCAATTCAATAACATTTTCACCATCAATTCAGCAGCTCTCTTTTTCAAACACGTGTGTGTGTGTGTGTGTGTGTGTGTGTGTGTGTGTGTGTGTGTGGTGCAGAATCTCTGTCAGTATCTGTATACAACCCTGCACAGGATGTACTTGGCCAATCACAAGCAGTATATTTATCCAGACTTATGAACCAAATGTATAGGCTGGTATAGGAGTGACAAGCCAGACTGAGTAGTTAGAAGAACGTTCCTCGCACTTTGATTTAACTCATCAATCTCACAAAAGCAGAGGTGTCCTAGTTTCCCCAGCATTTAAGTGCATCGTGCATTAATGAATCTGTGTGGAGCTGAACTGTGGACACATTTAATAACCTGAAATGAAGAAAATGATCACAAATATTTTTAGGCATTAATGACATTAATTAAATCTGAGTTTGTGTCCATAGATCAGGCATTACATTATATTTGCCACCACTTTGAGTCCCGTCGGGTCTTTATTGAAGTGAAACCCAGACACTTGTAAATGCGACAGAGGAGAATTAATCTCTTCCCCAGATGTCCAGGACAGTTTTCATGGAGTCTGTCCAGCGGTGATAAATCTAGAGGCAGAGTCCATGTTTCCGTTTCCATTAGAGCCGTTTGGCTCAACACGTGGTCCTGTCTAATTTTAAAGTGAACCCTTCTTTGCCAGGCTGCCAAAAGGAAAACACTCCTCATTCTCACTGTCTCAGGAACTACCTGTGCATGTTCATGTCTGATGGAGTCGTGAAAAGACAAAAAATTGTTAACTGATCATTTGGCAGCTCTATGGGGAGTACCAAGAAAACCAAGGAGGCTCCGGCAGACGGGAGGCCACACGCCTGCTGACTGAGAGGCAGATCAAGAAACATGGGACCCACCACCGCAGCCACGCCAGGACACGGCACGGACATGGGCGCCGTGGCCAAAACGGATACCACAGCCGCCATCAATACAGCTACTACAGCAGGCAACGGAACAGGCGTCAGTCCAATATGGAGACCGATGCTGCTGAGGAGCAAACAGCTGAGCCCGACCTCGCGTCCTCTGTGAAGAAGAAGCGCTCCTACTCCAAGTGTAGAGGTGAGATGAGGCAAAAGTGAAGACAGAAAATGATGCTGTGTGAGTGCCACGTTTAGAGCTTCTGGGATGTGTTGGTTTCTGCAGACTGCATAGCACGAGTGCAGCGATTCCTTGTGACCAGGTTGGGAGAGGACTGGATCTTCCTGGTTCTCCTGGGCATCACAATGGCACTGGTCAGCTGGACAATGGACTACGCCAGTGCAAAGAGTCTACAAGGTAGGACTGTGAAGCAAAAACACGAGTCAGGTGTTTGTGCAAGAAGCACTTTTCTTTCTGTCCTCTTTTAATACCTAACCATTTCCCTTCCTCCCTCTCCTTCTATCCATGTAATTTGGTTCTTTTACTTCTTCTTTTAATTTACTTTGTTTTTGCTTTTTTCTGCCTCTACACTCG
This sequence comes from Mchenga conophoros, assembly GCF_057382185.1. NCBI lineage: Eukaryota > Metazoa > Chordata > Actinopteri > Cichliformes > Cichlidae > Mchenga > Mchenga conophoros. The sequence continues at coordinate 5,423,873 of NC_140546.1, read as the reverse complement.
TTTTCTTTTCCTCCTTAAATTTCCTCCTGCATCAGCCTATAAGTGGATTCACGGGGAGCTGAGGGGGAACATCCCCCTGCAGTACCTGGCCTGGGTATCCTATCCCCTGATGTTTATCCTCTTCTCCTCCCTCTTCTGTCACCTGGTTTCCCCTCAAGCTATTGGTCTGTACCCCTGTCTTTCTCATGCTTCTGTGTGTTTGTCTACTGTAACGTGTAATCCATAGATTTAAAAGTGCATTTCAAATTTAGTCTGCACTCTTAAATACTGGGACAGGATCAGACATTTAGGTTCTTATTGGTTATGAAATTAAGAAAAAAATAGGGAACTGAAGCTGAGGGAGAACATCTCCAACTCATTTTCTCTGCAGCCATTAAACAACCGATCAACAAAATAGTTTTTCATTCATCTAAACTATGCAATTTTTCACACTTTCAGCCCTTTATGATGCTTGTTTACCAACAGCAGCTTTACAGGTGAAAGTTTTTGCATTGCTATTGTTTTCTGTCTGTTTTCGTTCTCACGGTGTCACACAGTACTGCTGTTTTGTTGTCTCACAGATAGACACAAGGTTTTCCTTTGGTTTGGTGCCTTGGGACATATGGACGTTTGTAAAAGATCTCTCACATTTGTGTGCAGTCAATATTGTGCTTCATATGGTTAATACTGTGGATTTGATTTGATGTCTAAACCTAAACAGCAGGCACAATGAAGAAAAAGAAAGAATCCACCAAGTGAAACAAAGCACAACAAACACACAACATAAATGAACCACAGTCTCCTGGCTGGCAAACTTTTGACGCTTTCTCCAACCTGCAAATGTGGAATTATTTTGTAACTTTTTCCCTCAAGCATCACTAACTAATTGCAAAGGAAAACTTGTAATTATTTCTGCAAGCAGCATTTGACATAAAATGCCACTTGCAGAAATGTTTGATGCCCTGAATGAAAATTAATTGAGAATTTGCAACAAATTATTCAGAAAACAGCAGCACCAAAGCCATCTGAGACAAGTGTAAGGTTAGGAAAGTGTGTCGAGTCATAAAAGGTTCAGAACAGTTATTATTATTTTGTTATATAACCCTTCTGTTCTAGGTTCTGGTATACCAGAGTTGAAGACCATCCTGAGAGGTGTGGTACTAAAGGAGTATTTGACTCTGAAGGCGTTCATCGCCAAAGTCATTGGTCTGACGGCTGCTCTGGGCAGCGGCATGCCTGTAGGCAAAGAGGTGGGTCAGCCCAGATAAATGAAAAAGCTTCTCGCGGGCTGTTTCATTTAATCGAACCATTGCATTGTTTTATTTGATTAACCTTTTTCTTTTTATGCTCCATTCCTGCACTCAGGGCCCGTTTGTTCACATTGCCAGCATCTGTGCAGCAGTTCTCAGCAGGTTCATGTCCTTTTTTTCAGGAGTTTATCAGGTAAGCTGATGTCAGGAAACACTCGAATTTCCCTCTGATTGAATATTCCTTATTTATATGTTGTTTCAATGCTGACTCCTCCTCCTCTCTGGATCAGTAGAATCCATACTGTTACACAGACATCCTGACGGTCGGTTGTGCTGTCGGGGTGGGCTGCTGCTTCGGTACTCCGCTTGGAGGTACACATCCTTTTCCCTGTGCTCCTCTGCTCTCTTTGTCTGACTCATATCCCTCAGGAGTGCATGTAAGACAGTCAGACCTCTGCTTTGGGTATTTTCATCACAGTCTGGTGCACACAGGAAACCGAAATTCAGAGTCAAAAACGGAAAATATCAGAATTCTTATGTTCATCTACAGTCAGTTTTCCATATTGCAGAGGTTTTAAATATAGATTAGTGTGATGATGGAAGTACACATCTGATACATGACTAATTCTCTGCTCTTTTTTTCTTCCTCCACCAGGTGTGCTCTTCAGCATAGAGGTAACATCTACATACTTTGCTGTAAGAAACTACTGGAGAGGATACTTTGCTGCTACATTTAGTGCCTTCATATTCAGAGTGTTATCCGTGTTTAATAAAGATGCAGGTATGTGTGCAAATATATATATACTACTTTCCAAGACATGAGCTAGAGGGAGCCCTCTCTCCACGAAGCAAAGTGTCATGTCTTTATATGGACACTGACAATATGTGTGTACTGTAGTTACAGCACTCTCCCTCCACTAGATGGCGATCTCCTCCTTCATGTAGCAGCAGAGTGTTTCAGTGCCTCGCTTGCGTCTCCGTGGATGTTTAACCAATCATTTTGCTGTACAAACACATTCCTGTGACTTTGCAGTACACCACATATTAGCTTTGTGTTTGTATGTCACAGTAAATGTGTTATCTGCTATTAGTCTAAGTACTAAAATAACCACAAGCTCCAGTTCATTATTTAAATGAATTGAAATGAAAGCCGAGGGTATAAATTTGGGCACTTTTTCTTTTTCTTCCAGTAACCATCACGGCTCTGTTCAGGACAAACTTTCGTATGGATTTCCCTTTTGATCTGCAGGAGCTGCCAGCATTTGCCATCATTGGGTGAGCAAAGAGAAAGCAAACACACACACCCCCCGGCAAACTCATTAGGTACACCTGTTCTTTGTGAAGGCATATGTCCAACTCACCAGTATTTGGACAGAAAGTGCATCAGAACAAGGAAAAGCGTGATTTAAGCGACTCTGATTGTGGCATAATTGCTGGTCTGAATATTTCATAAACTGCTGATCTACTGGGATTTTCCCCACATAGCCATCTGCAGGGGTTACTGAGAAATGTCCAAAAAAGAGAAAATATGTAGAGGTCAGAGGAGAATGGTCACTCTGCTTCAACCTGACAGGCAGCAGTAAATTAAACAACCACTCGTGACATGCAGAAGAGCTCACCCTGACAGTGTTTGAAACAGTTTGGCTGCAGCAGCAGAAGACCAGACTAGATGCTGCTTATGTCAGCCAATAAACTCACACAGGCTCATCAAGACTGGAAAAATGTTGCCTGGCCTGATTTGTCTCGATTTCTGCTGCAACATTCAGATGTCAGGATCATAATTTGGCATAAAAAACATGGATCCATCCTGCATTGTATGATTGGCTGCTGGTGGTGTAATAGTGTGGGGGATATTTTCTCGGCACACTTTGGGGCCCATGTCTGTCTCTTTATGATCACATAGTGTCCATCTTCTGATGGCTGCTCCTAGCAGAATAATATGTCGTGTTTCAAAGCTCGAGTAATCTCAAACAGATTTCTAAAAGATGACAATGAGTTCAGCCACCAGATTTCAATCTAATAGGACATCATGGACGTGCAGCTGACAAATCTGCAGTAACTCTGTGACATCATGTCAATGTGGACCAAAATCTCTCTCGAAACATTTCCAACATGTTATTGAATCTATGCCATGAAGAATTAAGGCAGTTCTGAAGGGAAAAGGTGGCCCAACCTGGTACTAGCAAGATGCAACTAATGAAGTAGTGAGTAGAGTATGCATGTCTTGATGCATGCTCAATCATCCAGGTATTTAAATCGTAAAAGGTTGATTCTGTTCATCTGGACGTAGTGTTTTCAGTTCCAGATGAACAGAATCAACCTTTTGGGATGAGAGTATATATGTTTGACCATTTTCACTCTGCATGTCCAAACATGTCCTCAGGGACCAGACTGAAAATGGAGAAAATCAGTTGAATAATAAAAATGTAGTTGCAGCTGTTATTTTATGATTTCCTCTACTCGATGAGTATTTACACAGAGTTTGCTACAGTTAGGTTGACATGAGAAAATGAAGGTGATTGCTAGTTACGCAGTCATAACCAGTTACTTGCTGAGGGGCTGCTGATTTGTTTGAGGCTACTGTGCTTCGTGTGCTGAGCAGTAAAGACGAAGCACCACAACCTTGAACCAGGTGAAGTGTCTTTCATAGATGGGAACGCCAGCGCTCTTTACAGTTATTACAACCAAAACCATCCAGTATAAAAAACCACAGCAAACCATCTGCTCAGAAAAAGCCTAAACATGAAACAGAAACGTCATTTTTCCCTGACATTCATTTTGGAGCTTTTACTACTTTTTAAATTGTAAGTGCAGTGTTGTTCTACACCAGTGATGTCCAACTCCAGTCCCTCAAGGGCCGGTGTCCTGAAACTTTTCCACGTGTCCCTGTTACAACACACCTGAATAAAATTAGTAGGCATTAACAAGACTCTATAGAACTTGACTGCATGCTGAGGTGGCAACCCCTAACTCAAGTAAATTTAAGTAAAAGTAACTGTTTGGAAAAATGTACTTCTAACAGTACCTTTATTGCACCTTGTTCATTCACTCATGAGCTGCTGTAACATGAGTCAAATGGCTGAGTTGCCACCTCAGCATGCAGTCAAGTGTTGTAGTCTTGCTAATGACCTACTAATTGTATTCAGGTGTGTTGCAGCAGGGACACATGGAAAAGTTTCAGGACACCGGCCCTCGAGGAGTTTGAGAGCCCTGTTTTAGATGCATCCTTGTTCCGACACACCTGAATCAAATGAGTGGCTTGTTATCAGGCCTTTGCCAAACTTGATGGCTGAAGAGGTAATCCATCCATTTGATTCAGCTGTGTTGGAGTAGGGATGCATCTAAAAGCTGCAGGACAGTAGCTCTCGAGGACTGGAGTTGGACGCCTCTGTTCTACACGATAGAAACTGCATTATAAAGTAAGCAAAATCACCTTTTCCCCCACTGGCCAATGAAACTTCCAGTAGTGCCCAATGTAACGTCAGACACTGGACAAATGTCTTGAGACTATGCTGATATGTATGACAGCAACATGTATATAATAAATGACTTAAGGCTGTAATTAATGAGTGTCCGACTTTCTCGTTGGTACAGGATCTTCTGCGGGTTCCTCGGCGCGTTCTTCGTCTACCTCAACAGACAGGTGGTGCTGTTTATGAGAAGACCCAATGCCATGACCCGCTTCCTGACTAAACAGTGAGCCTCTCTTTGCTGTGGCAGCTTTTAATTTACTTTAGCCCATGCTGCCTGTGCCTTACTGTGGGTATTTTAATTACTTTAATGCACAGGTATAATCAGGGTAATTACTGGTGCTTGTTTCGTTCACAGAGCTTTGACTTTCCTTTTGTTTTCCCTCCCAGCCGACTGCTTTTTCCCGCTGTGGTAACGCTGATAATCGCCACCTTGACCTTTCCACCTGGATTTGGACAGTTCATGGCAGGAGAGGTCAGTTTATAGCTTGTTGTCCTGTTTATTATGTAAGCACTATAGAATATTGAATAATTGATTTACATGCTAATTTATTTATTTTAGTAATCATTTGTTTTTACATCAAGAACACAAAGTTTTGGTGTCCAGTAACCATCCTCATGTAGTCGTATACGTATCGTAACCTGAAAGCTTAATCTGAGCTTCTTTGGCCTGAAGTCCACAGAAAGCCGACACCAGTGGTCTCTTAGATCTTCGGTTTCCTTTGGTGCAAAGCATCATCACAGTCCAGTAGCCATGATAAATGTGAGCCTGCTGTGTCCCCTCCACTGATGTCACATCACACAAGTTTTGGGATTTGAAGTTCAGTATTTACAAACCGTGACCTCTGAGTGCCGCAGGGTGCTCCTAACATGAACACTTAGTTTGAGCACTAATGAGAGACAAACCAGCGAACTTTAATCATGCAGTGTAATTAGACTCCAAAGATGAATTCAGTTAAGTTTGTAAAAGGCTGAAAAGTTTTCAGATATATAGAAGTTTATTCACTGGTTGCTTGAAGCCAAATTTCTCTCACTGTTTAGCAAAGTCGTGCAGAAGGCTGGAAAATAATGAGACACCCGAATGCACACATAAGCAAAACAGAGCCTGAGGGCTTGAACTGGCCTGTGGAACAACTCAATCCGACCCCCGATGACCTAAAAGGAAAAGTAAACAAACCACAACCCGTTCATGTTACTGAATATTAAGGAGGATGACTGTAGTGAGTCTATACTGCTTTCTAATTTGATTTCAACATAGGACACGGGTGTGAAAACGAGTGCGTTTCCTGTGATGAGAAATATGACAAGAAAGTAAAAGTTGATTCTCATCTTATTGCATATTTTTCCACTTGGATTCATGGAGTTTGGTGTATTTCTGCTCTCTGTGTATCAATTGGCTCTTTGCTTACTTTATCTAACGCTACATCCACACGTACACAAGCATCTTTTTCTATGCGTTTGGACCTTTCGTCCACACGTAAATGGCGTTTTGGGTCACTGAAAACTGAGATTTTTAAAAACCACGTTATTGTTTACATGAGATGAATTTCTGCAATGGCGGATAGAGACAAAATACTGTTGCTGTTAATCGGACTATCTGCAGTTTTTACATGCTTACATATAAACATGCAGTTACTGTCCGTCCATTTACAAAGACAGAGGCGTCAGAGTGAACTTCTACATTAAACACAGACGCTCTTAAAACCCAAATCCCGACGCCAACGTCGGCGTTGGTTTTGAATAAATGTAATTTTTTAAGAATTGAATGTATGCATGCTGTATGCATTTTGTTCATGCCTAAGTTGTGAGTCTCCACCAGCCATATTTCACAGTGCTGTGACTTATGATTATGAGTCACTCAGAGTGACGTGAAATTTTCAGTTTGTTTCTTTATTGAATAAACTCCGGCCAAGAGACCCAGTGAGACAAAATCCAAAATACTGTCTTTAGTTATTAACACTTTAAATGATGAAAGCACTTGAAAAGTAACACAAAATTAGCTGCCTTTCCAGAAAAACTACTACTTATCAGAAGTACTTAAGGTTTTGTGAGTGCCTGTTTACTCTTTCCCTCACAGGCTTCTAGTCTTCTGATTGGCCAACATTACTTCACGGTTAGGATTTGGCATGTTCTTGACATCCTTTGACTTCATGTTTTGTGTTTACATGTGGACAGAGATGTTTTCAAAACTGTATGTGTGGACAGGATTTTATTTTATTTATTTTTTTAAAATAAAAACAGAAAATCTCAGTTTTCAAAAATAGCCGTGTACGTGTGGATGTAGCCTAAGTCAGCATGACTCACTGAGGCAGAAAATGCTACCCATCCCCTCCCGAATGTTTTTAATAATTGATATAAAAATTTGGCATATCAGTTTTTAGCCCTGTTGTAAGGTTAACTTTGAAGCACGAGCCACACAGTATGATCTAGTAATATAATGTGAATAACTGTAGTATTATGTTGTGTTTCTTTTGGAAAGCTGTGTCAGTGTTTACGGCTCTTCACTCAACAAAGTCTTGGAGCCCAGGCTTTCAAAGTTCCCCGGCATGGAAAGAGACACCGCGGCCGTCAAACAATAAATATTTTAACATAGATGTTAATGCTCCACTTATGTGTGGCAACAGTTGACAAAATTGGTTGATTTATAGAAATAACAGAAAAAAAATCAAGTTTTTCTGATACCCAAAGACTTACTGAGAATGCACCAAACTAACTCAACCTACTCAATAATAAACCAACTCCTGTGTTTTGTGAAGTAAAATTCATGTTTTTCTGTTATACTCGGTCCTTTTCTTCCATGTCTATTTTCATCTCGTACTTAAGCCTCCTGACTCGACCCATGTTCTCCTTCTGCTGATCTCCTTTCTCTCATTTCCTGCCTGCTTGGCAGTTTGTTGACCACGGTGGAGAAATGTATGTCTGCATCTGTTTCCATTTTCATGGGAAAATATGAACTAAGACTCTTCAAGACTTTTGCACAACACTGTCTATTCTGTTTTACCATTTTAGCCTTAAAAACTTGTTTTCCTTATACATCAGAATATTGCACATATCCCTATGTGCAATATTCTGAACATCTTCGCCATATTAATGCACATCTGTGGCCCTGCTGTGTGCAAATGGATTTTCAAGGTAAGAAAAAAGATCAACAGCTCACCCACCCAGAGCTAAAAGCTAATCATGTGTTTCACACGCGCTCAGAATAGACCACTTAGTGTGAACCAGGTATGTGTTTTAATGCATATGTCAGTCAGTAACACCCCAACATGATTCACACACTCGTTGTAGAAATGCGTCACACCTTTTTAATGAAGACACACTGTGGGTTTTAACACAGGCGATGCCTAAATTTTAATCATTTCTCCTCAGGAAAAAGATTAAGTTGGTGAACAGGTCCATGTTTGACAGACACCTCTTCTTTTCCTCAAAGACTTTATCCACACCCTTTGGGGAATGAAATCCTTCCAATCCAACGTGGCAGCTCGGTGCAAAGTGACAGAAGAAGCAACTCACTGAGAGGAGATTAAATGCTACAAGGGTTGTGAACCAGACATGAACCCGCAACTTCAAAAAGCAGCAGGAAAGCCTTTTACATCCGAGCCCTGCAGAGGCCCACAGCAGCCTTTCACAGAACCTCAACAGTTCCACTCACACTTGAAACGGTGGATTTCAGGGACCACGATTCGAGCCGAACTCAAGCAGGAAATAGAAAAGTAGAGAAATCAAAATGACGTTGGTGCTGTTTCTCCCCCCGCAGTGGCGTTATGCAGATGCGGGAGGCGCTGCGTTTTGTTCCTGTGAGCAGTTTCAGAGGCATCTATGCAAATGTGGAGCAAAAACGGTTGAAGTGAATTAGTCATTCATGAGTCATCAGAAGTGAATGACTCATTGGACACGGCCACCCATACCCGTCTGCTTCCAGCCTTCTGGATGACTTCCTGCCTGTTTATCTCAATTGACTTTCTTCCTCACTTCACTTTTTTTCCTCCCTTTTTCCCTCTTAAACTTCTTCCTCTTCTTCCGTGTCCATTTCCTTCTTATCCCTCATCCTCCTTTTAAATTTCACTCCGCCTTTAACCATATTTCCTCCTTCCCTTGCTCTCCTTTCCTCTCTCCCTTCACCGTTTCCTCCTTGTTTTTATTTTTATTTTCACCTTTTATTGCTATAACTTCCCCCTATATCCCTCTCCTTTTTGACTTTCTCATTAATTTTCAATAATTTTCTCATCCTGTTCTTTTTTTGCTTTACCTTCTCCCCTTGTTTTGTGTAGACGACCTCTTACATATCTTCCCTGTGTTCTAATCCTCTATTTCTTTGGAAAAAACGAGTTTTGTCACACTTTGAAAATGAAAAGTGTGAGGGTACTTTTTATTTCACAGATTTGTGAATGCATTGTTACGTTTGACTGACTCCTGTAAATAAAAAAAACTATAGATGGTGTAATGAAATTGGTCACATTTACTGTAATATGTAAAATGAGCAGGCAGAGTGCTAACACTTGCAATCTTGGTTAGCAAGCTGCACTCATGAACTGCATGGGTGCAAAGGACAAACGCACATATAACACACAAGTAACCATCAAATAAAATACTTGAAGTTTATACAGAATATAGTTTGCAGTGTGTGCCACACGAAAAGTCATCATATTTGTTAGACAGTTGGAGGTTGTCTAAAAAATGAAGGTTGTTACTTGGTGAAAATGATTGACAGGAGGTCCGATTATCAGCTGATTTAACAGCTGATCAAAAGAAGAAAGCTTTGTTAGCCACGCCTGCTGTTTTTCAAGCCAAATTTTAAGTTTGGCAAAAAATGGTTAAAGTATAACCGTCTCTGCTGTCGGTTGAAACCACTGCCTGGAAATGATTATGAATCAACTTCAGGGTGTGTCAAAGGTTTTTATTTTATTTTCACAATAATAAACTAATTTAAATCATTTTCCTAAACTTATCTAATTTTTATGTTATGGTTAATTTTGAGCAGATATCACATTTTCACCTTGATGCAGGTTTGGCTTCACATTTTATTTAAAGTGCCTTTAAAAAGATCTTAAATGTAAATCAGGTACATTTGTAGATATTCTGCTTTTCTCCTCCTGCACCAGTTTCCCCTCTGTCCATCTGTCTCAGAGTTTGTCCCTTCTGCCTCTCCTCACCTCATTTCCCCCTCTGTCCTCTTTCTTTCCAGCTGATGCCCAGAGAGTGCATCAACTCTCTGTTTGACAACTTCACATGGACAAAGATTTCAGGGTCTCCTCCACCGGTCGGTCTGGGCCGCTCTGCTGCCTGGCTGCACCCTAATGTCAGCGTCTTTGTCATTCTGGTGCTCTTCTTCCTCATGAAGGTTTGTGACTGCTAGGAAATTTTGTTTTGTCATCCTTTCTGTGTATTTGTGCGAAGTTGCGTTATGCATCTGCATGTTTATGTGAGATTGTTTGCGACACCGTGTGTGTGTTTGTGTTGGAAGGCAGGCTCCGACTGACGTCAGCATTTTCGTCATCCTCCTCCTCTTCATTAGGGACATTTGTTGCAGGTCACTCATGTTGTGTGTTGGTGAAGGGGACATCTGTGTTTGTCGTCTTCCTTTTCTTCCTGTTCAAGGTCAACAGAGCTGGCAGGCTGCCAACACTTCTAGCTTTCTTAGGTTTTCTTTAGCGCAGCCACACACACACACACACACACACACACACACACACACACACACACACACACACTCAAATCCCAGAGCTTCAGAATTCCCACTGTCTTCTTAGCTGTTTGCTTAAATATTTTATGAGCATAGATGTGTGTGTAAATCCGTTCTAGGTGCTGGGATGACAATGAATCAGCGAAAAAGTTGATGAAACGCTGTAAAAAAAAATCCCAGTTTGCACAAAGGTGGGCAAATGTGCACTAGAACATGACAAACAACCCAAATAAATCCTAATAAAGAAGAAACCTGTGATACAGACCAAGGTAAAGTCCTTTCAAAATAACATCAGACGTCTAACAGTTCAAAGGAGCCAAGCAGAGTGATAGGTCGTATAAAATCATGAAATTCAGACAATTAACTGATACAAAGAAACCCTTTGTCTATAAAGCTTGGGGACAATGACTGGTGCAAAAACCAGTGAACAAAGGATAAAAAGATGAACCTGACAGCCGTCTATTGGCCTTGAATACAGATGGCTGTCTGGTTAAAGATCTTATGCAGACTTTGAAATGATCGTTTAATGTCCAAGGCCATCTTTTCAGATTGCTCCCAAGTGCAGAAACTGCTCTCACCCATACAAATTAATGGGCGAAGTCATTAACATCCAGACAATGTCAGAGTAGAGGACAGCAGTCAGAAGGAATTTTGACAACAACCAGACAGGGTCCGAACAGGGTTGAGAATAATTGTGAAAATTATACGTGATCTGAAATCTGAACTGACTCTGGTGTCGTTATCGTCTTCACAAATGATGTTTGGGAGAACAAAGTTGAAGCATTTTCCAGAGTTGTTCTTTCTGGACTGAAAAGTCTGTTCGCAATCAATATATACTTTACTGGTGTTAAAGTGGAGTGTGGACCCTAAATGCAGACGTAGCACATGAACAGACAGACTGTAACTCAAAATGAAGACAATTCAAGTCCAAAAGGCAACTTAATCAAAAAGTCAGGGAAAACACAAAAGCAAACTAACCAGAAACATCACGAGACAGGAAAACTAAAGCGCTGCCAAAGGATAAAAGGACTGACTGGGCTTACTGTATGTACACACTGAGGATAATGAGAGTTGGAAACAGCTGAGGAAAACACATGAGTGCAAACAGTCTGGGAAAATGAGATGATGGCAAGCAAAACTCAACACAAGGCATGTGAACAAATAACTATCAGTGAAATAAAACGTGATAACTAAATGATGAAACCAGCGACACGAATGAACTTAATACAAGGGAGCTGATACTAAAACACAAAACTAAAAATATAAACAAAACTATAACCAGGAACTAAGGAGAGGGAGACATTAAGCAAATGACACGACAAACGGAGTTATCAGAAGACGTTAAAAAAACCCTGTAAGGTTCATAAACTCAACATGCTGAGTCAATGACCCAGAACCAAGACAGCTGGTGCATTGATGTACAAGGGCTTGAAACTTACATGTTATTTATACATTTAAAATGTCTCATGAAATAAAATGGACCTAAAATACAATGTAATCTTCAGAGGACACTCGTGATAATGACCTATACCTTTTTCACACCTGTGTGACGCTCGTTATTAATAGTGGGTGAACAACCACCTAAAGCACAACCCCCGTAGGGTTTAAATCCCTGGGACTCCCTCTTGGTTTCAGAAGCCTCTTGGATGAGAGGTGAAACATCTTCAGAGTCTTTTAAGAAGTTCAGCTGCTCTCTTTTCAAGCTCTTACGACTACCATGACCTGGATGACTGAGAATCTACGCAGATATCAGAGCACACAAATTTCTATTTAACTCTGGGCATTTCCAAACAAATCTTTAAAAAAAAAACCTGCAATGCTGTTCTTCCTTTTGAAATGCTGTGACCAGAGCTTCCAAAGTCACGTAATGCTTGCTTTTTTATAAAATAAAAAAAAGCCCAGACAGACAAAGTCTGGTCTCTAAATACTCCTGAGTCATGACCAGCCTACAGTCTGTTGGCTGGTGCAGAAAATGGTGCCAAGCTGTCGATGCCTCCTGTTTGGTGAAAATCTGTGACTTCTCAACAGCTCAGGCACACAGCAGTGTGAAAGCACATTACCATTTCACTAAATACAAAGTACAAACTGCTACATGGAAGTCAGTTCATGTTTGTCTTGGTGATGTGTTATTATGCTATATGTTTCTGTCCACTTAAAACCACAAATATGTTCCTGTTTGCTTATTTTTCTTCAAAATTACGAAGCTTTTTCATGTGAGTCCAGCTGGAGGCAAACGATTATAAAGCCTGCATCTTAAACATCAACACTTGCTGTCACTGATGCTTAAAAATCAATCCAAATAAATAGTATACAGAATGTTTTGTAGCTCTATACATTTCACCATTTAAATTAGATTAAGTTTTCTTCAGGAAATTAGGTTAAATTTCCAAGATGACTCCAAAGAAAAGGTATTCTCACCTGTTTCTCTTTGAAGAGCCTCGATCTGTTTTTCTGTCTAAAGTCAAATTAGGCAGTAATGTTGTACAGATAATTGTATCAACAGGATATTAGAGGCTGTCACTCAGCATCATTCACTGCATTGGTTCAGTTATGGTGTTTCTCATTGGAGCAGAGCGGCCCCCTGCAGTGCAAACTTAATTCAGCCAAAACTGAGAGCAGCTGCCTGGTGAAACTCCCAACACACACACACACAGAGGTTTTTTTCCGGCTGCTGTCAGCTTTTCTCCACTACACACTCAAAATCTGCCTTCCTCTTTTGTCCTTTACCTGATTTGACTTTCCGTCGTTGTCTATATAAAAAGCTCCGTGAATGTTAAATTTAAATGCACATGTGAGCGTTGCAAAAGTTACTTGTGACAATAAATAAATGAGCGTAATCAGCTGTATCTTCAGTGAGTCCCTCATCCTGCATAGTTGTTCTCCAGCAGCTCAGAGTTCAGCTGCTTTTGCTAAATGAAGCAGGTTCTCCAAGTTCTGGTTAGAGAAACACTCCAGGTTGTAATGAATATCCAGAAAAGAGCAAGAAATTCTCTCGTTTTCCAAGAGAGTGTTCGACAATTAAACATAACCATCATAACAATAACCTAGGCCAATGGGTGGGTCACGGTGGCAGCATCCTAAGCAGAGAAGCCCAGACCTCCCTCTTCCCGGCAACTTCCTCCCAGGGAAACACCAGTGCATTCCCAGCCTAGAGATACAATCTCTCCAGTATGTCCAGGGTCTGCCCCAGGGCCTCCTCCCCGTGGGACACCTCATCTAGGGGGTGCCCGGAGGCATCCTAGTCAGATCCCCGAACCACCTCAACTGGCTCCTTTGGATTTGGAGGAGCAGTGGCTCTACTCTGAGCCCATCTCAGATGGCCGAACTCCTCACCCTATCTCTAAGGGAGAGCCCAGCCACCCTTCAAAGAAACCCCATTTCCGGCACTTGTATCCACAGTCTCGTTCTTTCAGTCACTACCCACAGCTCGTGACCATAGGTAAGGGTCGGGATGCAGATCAGCTGGTGAATCGAGAGCTTCGCTTCTACACTCAGCTCTCTCTTCTCCATAATGGACCGGTACAGCGTCTGCATCGGGCAGCCGCAGCACCAATCCATCTGTCGATCGCCTGCTCCCTTCTCCCCACACTCGTGAACCACCCTTTTTCGGCTGAAAACCATGGCCTCAGATTTGGCGGTGCTGATTGTCTCAAACTGGGCTGCAAACCAGTCCAGTGTGAGCTGGAGGCTGTCACCTGATGAAGCCAACAGAACCACATCATTTGTGAAAAACAGAGATGAGATTCTGAGACCAAACAAGTGGAAGCCTTCTGCCACTTGCCTACATCTAGAAATTCTGTCCAAAACAGTTATGAACTGTGACAAAGGGCAGCCCTGGCAGAGTCCAACACCTACCGGAAACTCATCCAAATCACTGAATTCCGGTGTTCCAGTCACTTCCACGGACACGGGTGTATAAAATTAAGCACCTAGGCATCCAGACTGCATCTACAAACATGGGTTGCTTTCAAGAGCTCACTGAATTATAGAATGGTACCGTGACAGGATGCCAGCTGTGCAAGTCCAGTCATGAAATTTCCTCATTTCTAAATATTCCACAATCATCTGTTAGTGGTATTATGACAAAGTGAAAGGATTTCGAATCACAGAAACTCAGCCAGAAAGTGGTAGGCTACGTAAAACCACGCGATTAAAAACTATGCATAGAAATGTGATATCACTCGATATCACTGCACATGCATTGACTCACATATCCTGCTTTATCCTCCTTGCTGACTCAACTGAGAATCTTAATTACAACAATTTTAACTTCTTGCAACAACAGAGGTCACCCCCTGCTGGCTTTTAGAAAGAATGCAGGCGTAAAACGCTTCACATGTTATCTGAAAAATGGACATCTTTTATATACAGTCTATGGTAGCACCTGTCTCTGAAGTTTTTTACTTAAATCTCTTTACATTGCTCTGTACTTCTTTCCCTTTTCTCCACTCCACTCTGTATTGGCCTCACTGAAACACTGAAGCAAACAGAGTGTTTCAACTCCCATTTATCTCGGGATTTGTGACACTGATGAAGGAGCGAGTGCTGGGTGACACTGTGTTTGTATGTGTGAGACTCTCTTTGTGTGAGTTTCTGATTGATTGTGTTTGACTGTCAGGATTAAAAGAGAGCAGAAGACCGAGCGCAGTCTCCTCTGTCATCAGGATAGCAGCCACCCTGTGAAAGACGTGCTAATGAGTTTTTATCTTGTTCCACAGTAATTAAGTTATCAAACGATGATGACAAATTATGTGTAGAATTGGTAATCTGGATGGTTAAAATGGTAATGTAGTGTTTCCCACCAATCCATTTGAATGAAAAAGACAAAGCTTAGCATCTGGTGCCTGGAACAGACAGACTTTCACCCCCGCACACCAAAAATCCAGGCCTTGTCTGAAGGTATTCATTATCACTGATGAGCTCTCAGCACCCGAGTAGAAAGCATATTATTAGGAAAGCTATTTTGGAGTTACTTTCTGATGAATACAGAAATTATTTGGACGCGAACTGTGCAAATGACATTTGAAGGGTGAGTTTAGCTTTAGTTCACCCTGCAGAGGACCGTGATCTTTTCACGCACACGTCGAGTTGGCAGCCACCCAGTGCAGCTACGTCACTATCTACTGCAGCTTCACTGGAGCAGCTGTTGATTAAGTGCCTTGCTCAAGGACACCCAAAGGTGATTGGGTCCCCTTCCTCACAGCATACATGTATACACGCTTTCAAGATTGGCCACTTCTGTAACACAGCAAGCGAATGCCAAATTGGATATTTGAGACAACAAGAGCTAAAAAGGTGCAAAGATGTTCTCCTGTTGCTATGCACCCAACATGTTGGTAGCAGTCTAATTAGTATTAGATGGATGTGCTGCACTGACAAAGGAGATGTATTGAAAATGAAAACAAAAACAAAAAAAAGACCTCGTGTTTTCTTTTGAACTTGAAGGTTTAGAATTAAATTGTGTGTTTTGTCTGATTGTCTTGTTCAGCTTTTCAAACTCTGAATAGTGCTTCTCATGCTAATAGCTAACGTAATCAAACTTGGTTAGCAAGCTGCATTTATATACTGTACACATGCATCAGAAAAACACATAGCCTACCTGCTAATTAGCGCTAACAGATAAAATACGGAAACTGCCTTCACTGAAACTGAGCTACATACTTCTTAAATGGTAAATTTAAATGCACAATAAGCCATATTACACTCAACAAAAATATAAACGCAACACCTTTGTTACTGCTCCCATTCCCCATGGGATGGACGTAGAGATCTAAAATTCATTCCAGATACACAATATAACCATCCCTCCCAAACAGTGGTCACAAATCAGTCCAAATGTGTGCTAGTGGGCACATCTGCCATATTGAGATAATCCATCCCACCTCACAGGTGTGCCACATCAGGATGCTGATCTGACATCATGAGTAGTGCACAGGTGTACCTCAGACTGCCCACAACAAAAGGCCACCCTGGAATGTGCAGTTTTTTGCGCTATTGGGGGTCTGGGGACCCAGAACCGGTCAGTATCTGGTGTGACCACCATTTGCCTCATGCAGTGCAACACATCGTCGCATGGAGTCCATCAGATTGTCAATTGTGGCCTGTGGAATGTTGGTCCACTCCACTTCAATGGCTGTGCGAGGTTGTTGGATATTCGTGGGAACTGGTACACGCTGTCGTATACGCCGGTCAAGCACATCCCGAACATGCTCAATGGGTGACATGTCCGGTGAGTATGCTGGCCATGCAAGAACTGGGACATTCTCAGCTGCCATCTGCCCTGAACAATGTGAACCATGATTCATCCGTGAAGCGCACACCTCTCCAACGTGCCAGACGCCATCGAATGTGAGCATTTGCCCACACAAGTCTGTTACGGCGACGAGCTGGAGTCAGGTCAAGACCCCGATGAGGACGACGGGCATGCAGTTGAGCGTCCCTGAGACGGTTTCTGACAGTTCGTGCAGAAATTGTTTGGTTGTGCAAACCAATTGTTCCAGCAGCTGTCTGGGTGGCTGGTCTCAGACGATCTTGGAGGTGAACCTGCTGGATGTGGAGGTCCTGGGCTGGTGTGGTTACACGAGGTCTGCGGTTGTGAGGCCGGTTGGATGTGCTGCCATATTCTCTGAAACGCCTGTGGAGACGGCTTATGGTTGAGAAGTGAACATTCAATGCACGGGCGACAGATCTGGTTGACATTCCTGCTGTCAGCATGCCAATTGCACGCTCCCTCATTGCTTGTGGCATCTGTGGCATTTTGCTGTGAGACAAAACTGCACATTCCAGGGTGGCCTTTTGTTGTGGGCAGTCTGAGGTATACCTGTGCACTACTCATGATGTCAGATCAGCATCCTGATGTGGCACACCTGTGAGGTGGGATGGATTATCTCAATATGGCAGATGTGCCCACTACCACACATTTGGACTGATTTGCGACCACTGTTTGGGAGGGATGGTTATATTGTGTATCTGGATTGAATTTTAGGTCTCTACGTCCATCCCATGGGGAATGGGAGCAGTAACAAAGGTGTTGCGTTTATATTTTTGTTGAGTGTATTATACCAACAGCACAAACATGATCCAAAACTACAGTTCATTGACTTTAATGAGTACAGGTGAGGCTAATCACAATGTCACACATTCGTACCCTGATGGATGCATTGGGAGAAACTTGGGGTTAAGCGTCCAAACATACTTCATGGGTATGACATGCAGACTAGAGGAGCCGGGGATCAAATCCCTGACCTTCAAATAGGTAAACGATCTATTCTAACTCCTGAGCCACAACTGCCACAGGTCACAACTGTGGCTGTAAACATATTTATTTCTCTGTAAAGTTTGTAATTTTAGGTATTTTAACATGAAAGTGTAGATTCTAGATCAACGCGATCCTGAGCATCGAGTGGCTGGGTGGAGGAATTTTAGTTTTTGGCACTTTGCATTGGTGTCATTTGGGTTAAAGCACATTATTAAGTTGTGTTAATACAACCTGCCCAGAATTCAGGCCACATGTTCTCAAAAGAATGTCACCAAATGTCTTCTGTAACCAGCTTTTAGAAAAGAATGATTTTAGCACATGCACATAATGTGCAGTATTTCACACGCAATTATTCCTACAAAGGAAAACAAAACTAATGAACCAAAGAAAGTTAAAAATAGACGCACACATGCATCATATGTGCTAAAAATTAAATAGCTATTCATTCCCAGTGTTGTTATCTGCTCCAAATCAAACTTCAGCCCAATACCACAGTTCGGATTCATATCACTAAGTTATTATGTCCTTGGAGGCTTTATTGTCCAAATGTCAGGCACACACTCATTTCATGAATCCAGTATAGTGTTGTAGGCAGATATGTGAGTTTCCAGTGTGAAAGCAGAGTGCCCTAACATGACTTAAACGTGGTTCACAAGCCAGTATTTCTCCACAGGTGGAGGTGGAGACACCGATAAGAGGCTGAACTGTAAGAAAGTTAAGTCTCATCTGGTTTCTATTGGTTGCAATCGTCAGCTCTGAGTTTTTGGCTAAAAAGGGTTTCATGTTGTCTCTCCTGCAGTTCTGGATGTCTGCTGTGGCCACCACCATGCCCATCCCATCCGGAGCTTTCATGCCGGTCTTCATCCTAGGTGAGTGTTTTGAAGCTTTGCGTTGGTTTAAGTCTTCATCCTCTTTGGTTGTCACTATAAATACTGACTCTGTAAACAGTACAGTTCAGAAACCTTTATCTAAACTTTAATGATTCACACGCTTCGTCAGTGACGTGATGATAATTAATGTATTTTATTTTTAAACTATATTTACTTTTAGCCCCACTTTCGTCCTATAGGAGCTGCATTTGGCAGGCTGGTAGGGGAGATCATGGCCACTCTGTTTCCTCATGGGATCGTGTTTGATGGCATCCTTTACCGCATCATCCCTGGAGGGTACGCAGTCATCGGTTAGTTTCTTGTTTCTCCTCATAGCTTTTCTCCACATGTTTACTCTTTAATCACAGCTATGATCCACCTTAGCAACTAGCCTATTTTTTAGCTTCACATATAAGTCTTACTGTCAAACTGTCCTCATCTTTTTCCCCCTTAACTGTCAGCTTCCTGTGCCCTCAGCTTGTCGGGCGTGTTCCACCCTCTTCCTCTTTCTGTACTGTCACTTCCCTCGTCTTCTTTCTCCTTCAGCTTCTCCTTCTGTCAGCCTCTCTCGTCCTCCAGTCGTCACTCATTGTCAACTTGTCCTCCCCACCTAATCCGCTACCCCACCCCCATTCTTGTCATCTTCTCCCTCCATCCATCCCAACTCCTCTTCCTCCTTTCCATCAGAGCATGTGGTCGCTGTGCTCTGACAGTTAAATGTCACCCTGGGTTTGCTCTGCTGTCCTCACCTCAACAGCTGACCCAGAAATGTGGCCTTTTCTTCAATCCTCGCTCCCATTGGCCTACAAAAGCCCGTCCTTAATTTCTCTCCTCCTTTTCTACCTTTTTTAACCTCTTCTTCTCTTTTATCCTTCTCTCGGTAGCCTCCCAGTATCTCCTTACATTGCTTCTCATTAATCTACTCTTGTGCAGCATGGTTTCCTCTTCCTTCCACTGATTTTCCTTTTCTCCCTCATTCTCTTTGCTCTTTTTTTAAAACATTATCACCCTCATTCTTGATTTTCTTTTTTCTCTTAATTTTATTTTATTTTGAGTCTGTTCCTATCTGCTCCCATCCTATTCTGCTCTGCTTTTCCAGTCTTCCTTGTCTTCTACTTTCCATCAGTATACTTTTACCCTTCCTCCTTCCTGTTACTCTGTGATCCATCTCTTCCTACTGTATCTTGTACTGTCTTTCCTTTGGCACGTCTCCCTTCCCCCACCCTCATCATCCCATCCCGTTTCTCTGGCAGGAGCAGCAGCGTTGACTGGGGCTGTGACTCACACAGTGTCCACGGCGGTTATCTGCTTCGAGCTGACAGGTCAGATCTCCCACATCCTGCCCATGATGGTGGCAGTAATCCTGGCCAACATGGTGGCCCAGGGCCTGCAGCCCTCCCTCTACGACTCCATCATCCAAGTCAAGAAGCTCCCGTACCTGCCGGAGCTTGGCTTCGGACACATGAGGTCTGTTTTCTTTTTACAAGCCAGTTGTGGGAACGATGTCAACAAATTTAATATGATGCCCTCCATAACTCCAGCTGGCAGGGAAATAAATGGTGTAATTGTTGGTGGATAAAAAAACATTAAGAATTACATTTCTGCATAATTAATAAATGTTTGCAAGAAAATAAAAGAAAGTGACAAAAAGAGGTTTCCAGTTTACCCCTTCAGATGAGGAAACCGTACAATTATAAAGGACCCTCAGCATGCAGAGATGCCATGCAGCTGAAACATGTAATTTGTGCCTCTTGGTAACGATGAAGGGTAATTTTCTTGTACAGTGCTTTCTAAAATTGTGTAGCAGTTCCATCTTTGTGTATCTGTTTCACAGCCAATACAACATCTTTGTAGAGGACATCATGGTGAGGACGGTGAAGTTTATGTCGTCTCAGTCCACATACCGAGAAGTCAAACTCCTGCTGGACTCCACTTCACTCAAATCGATCCCCCTGGTCGACTCAAAAGGTAAACAGACCGATGAAGCGCCTTCCTTGCTATTTCGACTGGGGATTATAGAGATCAGGGTTCGGCAACCTTTAACACCCAAAGAGCCATTTGGACCCAGTTTCCACAGAAAGGAAAACACTGGGAGCTGGAAATACTTTTTGACATCTAAAATGAAGATAACACTGTATATATTGTTTGTTTGTTTTTACCTTTATGCTTTCTATAAACAACTATAGTGTGTTGCGTATGAAATCCACAAAGTGCTACAGAGAAAATTAAATTTTATTTATGTAATGGACACAAACATTTTAAACTCTTAAAAAATTATAACAAAAAAAAGAAACATGCCGAGTTGAAGGTCTCTTTTAAATGAATATAAAGCTAAACTTTAATTATCCATTTACCAAATAAAAAATGTTGTGAGCTGTCATCCTTATGTCGCCTTTGGGCTTTCGGAGACTGTAGCCGAACCTTGACCTGAATTTAAAAAATAAACTGGAAAAAATGCTACTAAACAATGAAAAATAAATATTTGCATAAATATGTATTTTACCTGGTTAATGTGTGTAGCGGAGCGTGGTCTGCGGTGCCGCTGCAAGGAGGCGGATGCACCTGAGCGGCATCTGAAATCATGCCTCGTGCTCTCTCTGCTGTTGTGTTGTTGTTGTTGGTACGTGTCAGGCTGTGAGCTGGAAAGCTAAAGCCAGCTGCATGTGTGCAGCAACTGTGTGTGAAAAGTGGTCAATAAAGAGATGCTGAAAAGCGTGTTCATGCAAACATCGTCGGGTCTGCCGTAGTATGTTTACAATGGGACTTCTGCTCCTGAACCTCTGCGCACAGCGTCTGCAAATCGGGGCTGTACGAGTCACTTTCAGCTTTACGCAGGACTGTCGTTGGTGAGGCGTGAGCTGTGTTTGTTTTTAACATAGTTCATGGTGGAGAACAGCTGCTCACATACGTATGTGGATCAACAATCCACAAATCAGGCATGCTGGTAGGCTTCTCACTCTTGTCAGAAGTAAATGCAAATGAATCTGCCCCGGCATCAACAAATGTTCTGTTTTCTTCAGATATTTTTCTTTTCTTACATTTCTCCATACTTGGCCTACCTGGGGTTGAAAATCTCAATAAATGCACGACGTTTTGGAGGGTGTACCAGCTTCTGTGAGTGTGACGCTTATTTTGAGCAACAAAAAATAATAAAATATAATTTTATTTTAATATTTCAAGATAAATCAATAATTTTCCAGTCTCGAACTGCAAGTTGAAAAAAAGAACTAACACAAGTAAAACACACTTCTGTTAAATAGTTATAATTTATTTTCCCAAGCCACGCGGAGCCGCAGTTTAATGTTGGGCCACGGGTTGCCGACCCCTGATGTAGATAAAATAGAACTGGATTGGATGAGTGGATGAGCCAACAAAGTGTCTCACAGAAATTTGTTTGGTAATTGAAAGAACACAAAGAGTTGCTGCTATCACATTAAATACAACAGTATCAAATATAGGTATTTAAATAAGAGTACTTTGCATTTTTAATGGATTTTATAGGAATCATAAGGCATCGTGATATTAATAAAATTAACATTTGTTTCTCTGCTTCCAGATTCTATGATCTTATTGGGCAGCATTGACAGGGTGGAGCTTCTGGCTCTCTGTGATTGGTGGTTGTCACCAGAAAGAAGGCTCCTGATGCAGGTGAGGACAGTCACAGGGCAACCACCAACTTAACAACCACCAAAATTTGTATCTGGGACATAAATTGTTCACCTTACACCTAAATCCAGAATGAAGAATTTCAAACAAGCCGTGCAGATCTGGTAAAACTGCCCACAGGGTGGGTTTTTGCTACTTTCCATAGTTTTAAAGAGAAACACAAGTAAAGTTTTCTCAGTTTTACTTCAAGCTGAATAACAATGATGCATTTAAATGATGCAGAACATGTAAATGATTGTTATAAATACCTTGTGGAGCGCTGCTGTGTACAAGCACGATTTCATGTATAAACACAGGAGCTAACATCCTGTGGATTTACTGGGTTTTTTTTGAAGCACTTTGCTCCCTAAAGCAGATGTATAATTTATAACTAGTGTACAAACATGGTTGTTAATGCAATAATTCCATTAACGTTTTACCGAAATTACATAATGTTGAGTTTACAGCATGACATTGTCAGTGAATTAGCTGCTCGAGCGCCTCTCGAGTTCAGCTGAAGCTCTGTGTATTCATGCAGAGGCAGAGCCTGAAGCCAGACATTAAAATAACAAGTGTTTACAATTGTTATTGATTTGGGGCACTGAAAAGTCAGCTGGTACTGAGCAGAGTGAAATCTAAAACTGGAAAACATTATGGAAATTATGAAACATTCTAGTAATCGCTGTGTTTTTTTTATGTGATGGTGTTAAAAATCTCTCTGCTCGTTTTTCTTGATATAAAAATGAACATTTTTGGAGAAGATTTTTCCCATGAAATCACCAATAGTACCAAACTGTGGTCTACCAATCTAAGCCAAGTGATTCCCACTGAAGAACTTTATAATGATGTTTGATATTATCACACTATTATTAATGTATTATTATTACACTATTCAGCATTATTAAGTGTTTCATTCATGCAGACATGTTTATCCTCTGTTACTGTCACACTATGTAAAGCTATCACTGCAGTGCTACCACATCACTGCTATTAACAATCATAATTATAAACATAAGATACCTTAATAATGCTTACTAGTGTGACATTAGTATGTAGTCCTAAAATTATTTCTGATGTTGATAAATATCTTAAAACAGAAATTAAATATACTCAGTCAGATGCTGGAAAGGAAAAAACATGGAGACTGAACCTTGACTGTGTAAAACAGGTGAGGTAACAGGACTTAAAATAAAGAGCAGGTGCTAAAACAACATCGACGTTAAGCAGTTAGATTAGATTTAGTCTGGCGCAGGTACAGCACCGCTCTGTTTTAATGTGTTTGTCTGGATGTGAGTTCAGGGTCGCTGCCTACAGGAGCAGAACCAGTCTCAGAAGCACAGCTGGGAGTCCTTCGCCTTCGTAGATGAGGAAGAGGAGGAGGAGGAGGAGGAGGAAGAGGAGGAGGGAGAGAAGGTGGGCGTTTCATTTAATATATTCATAGGGATTATTCCTTTATTGTGTATGGGTTTTCTCTCTGTAGCTGCTTTCCTCAGTTTTAATTTGTTTAACGTTTAAGTGAAAGATTGACCCCAGTCATAGATTTATGCCAATTGTATTCAGCGTAAATATATGCAATGCAAATTCCTCTGTGTTACAGTTTTCCTTCCAAATTTAACTGAAGCTATCAGCAGAATGTGAAAAAGCAACGACTTTGACTTAATGTCCCAAACATCTGTGCACTGTGCTGAAGGAATATCAACTGAATGTGAATTTAGTTCCATAAGATGGTGCAGAGAGTAAATGTAACTTTTATTTTAATCAGGCAAGTGATTAAAAACTCGATTATGTTCAATGGCTTTTGGGAAGATGCACGACCTTTTGAGCTCATTTGTTTAGGTCTAAAAGAATATAAGGAGTTAAAAGACCAACATCCGAAAATATTTCAGAGCATCCAGAGGTAAAACGCTGCCCCCTGGTGGTGAGGAATGAAGTTATTATTAATTAGATTTTGCACTTACAAAAAGTACCTTTAAAATATTGCTGCTTGTCCCTTGCATTAAATCCTAGTTTAACCTTTACCACTTGGTCTGCAGGTTCTTTATTAATGCTAATTTCCTTAATAACACGTGGCCGTCGTCTGCAGGGTAGTCCAGTCCAGGAGGAGAGGAACGGTCCCCTGCCTCCTCAGAAGCCCCAGGAGCCTTCCTCAAACCACACTGCTCCTGCTCCTGGTGAGTTGAGAGGATTACATATTTATGAGAAAACATAAATATTTAATATTGGCAGAGGTGTAGTAGTCATACATTATCTCTAAACATGACTGTGTATAAATTTCTCACCCTTACAGCTGCTTCAGAGGAGGAATATATTACCGTACGCCGAATATTAAAAAAGGATGAACAATTTCTTCACCTTTTTTGTCTGTTAATATTGTAATAATGTTATTCTTATTTGTAATGGTGGTCTGGGTAAAGCAAAGCAGCACACGTCCAAACATTTTAACACATCGTGTATTCGGAGGGTGATTCTTTCGCTGTTGCCCAAGTTTCTGTTCAAGTTCAGCATAGGGTTAAAGGTCAATTTTATCTAGACAGAAATCAGATTGCAGAAGACAATTACAATTCCTGATCTCTCTTCCTTAGCTCGGTTACACCCGTGGAGTTGTGCGGCATGGAGGCGAGGCTGGGGAATGAAAGCCTTATGGCTCCTGTCACAGTAATATTGATTCTTTCAGACAAGTTTTGCTCACTAGGATGATGTAATGGGATTTATTCTTCGCTATGTCTCCCCTTCTCCTTGAAAAAAAAAATCTCCTCTGATATGACTAAGCATTTAGTCACATCCCAGATGGTGTATGAGGCTCACCAGGTTCTCATATCTGCTGAGCAGATTACTGCCCAGAGGACACAAACACGTCTTATTGGTGCTCGTGAAGTATGAAAAGGGGGACCCATCAGAATTAATCAAATCATAAGGAACAATGTGATGTTACACAACGTGTAAACAGCAGTGGCAGCATTAATGCTAATCCAAACACACAGGGGTCAGGAGGAATGGCCCTCTGAGCCGTTTTTAGCAATAAAGCAGTTTAAACAAGTTAAAGACATCACGCAGGGACTGAGCTTCTTACTCTTATAACACTCACAAAGATGGTCACACTTTGAATTGTTCATGTCATATTTATTTGGGAGGCTGAATTAGGACTGAAGCTGGTCTTTGCACTGATCATAGACAGTACAAAAGCTGCAATTTTGGGAAATCCGAAGTAAGAACTTCAGTTTAACACACAGTTCAAAATGGTAGCTCCATTTCTGCATCTCACAGGCACATTCGAATAAAAGTTTAATTATCCCACTTGGGAGGATTTATTCAGGAGTCTTCAGAAAACAAAGAGGTGAACGCACAGCAACAAACACCGTCGAGCTAAATGTGAAATGAAATGAAAAACATCTATAATAATAATAATAGATGACTGGAGAAATTGTTATAAATAATATTTACTTCAAATTGAAATTGAAAAGGCGGTGCAGGTTTTAGTCGTGGAACTGCTGACAGAGTGAGTCGTTTAACACAACTGTTAATACATGAAGCCAAAATATGTGTTGCTTTTAGATTTGTTGGTTTAAAAAAAGAGTTTACATCATTTGTTAAACAGATTTCAGCTTTTAATGGTGCTTTTTGAGCCTTTTATCTGTCTTTAAACTGGAGCTGTTATGCTCAGCTTCCCTTTTTTATTTTTAAACTATAATAAAGGTGTTTTGTATGTTTTACAGTTTAAAATAATAATTTTCTGCTGGGATGTTTGCATCCCCTCAGTTCCCCCACTTCATGCAGCAGACAGGTGGGATATATTAGAGATATCCCTGTTGGACATAAAACAGATCCATATTTTTTCTTCTGGTTATCCAGTTTAGTGTCACAGCGGGTTTTTTCCTGTCCCACCTGTCCAGGGTGAGAAGTGGGATACAGCTGTCACAGAGAGACAGACAATTATTCACACCTACGGTTAATTTACAATCTAATAACCACCTAGCCCCACTTATGTCTTTGGACTGTGGGAGGAAGCTGGAGTACCCCGAGAGGACACATGTAGAGTAATGGACGTCGTTAAGGATGCCATCAAACAGGGTGGCTTTGATCTCTCCTCCAGTCTGCCACACAGTCTCTCACTGACATGATCGAGTCAAAAGTAGGAAAAACAGTGTTTAACACAGTCTGAAGCTTTCAGGTCAAATGGATTACTTACAAATAATGACCTCATTGTTTGAACTGACCATGTTTAATATAAGCATCCATAATTTTAACTGTGTGTATGTATATATGGCAAACAATTACAAAAAAAGCATAAAAAGTCCACTTAATTTTAGTTGGCTGAGAGAAGAGAAGCGGTAAAGAAGATGAATTCAAGATAGGGAAAATGCAATGCATATATATTCTAAAGCATTTTGCAGATGACTCACGTGAGAAGAAATGCACAGGCTTGAAGTTGTCCTTTAGGAGTTGACTGCACTTCAGCACAACAGTATAATCTTTGCAAAGAGTCTGTTTGCTTAGTGAACAGAAGTCTGTGCATTATTCCTGTTGTTTCCAGTAATTTGATACATAAAAATATACTTTATGCATTAAAACGCAACTTAAAATGTGTTTTTTGCAGCTTGCAAAACCCTGAATGCAAATTTGTTAAGTTCACGAGAAAGGCTTGTTTACAGAAAGATAGCTGTGTTTGATCATTAAATAACTCAAGGCAAGCCTAGCTTTACCTGTAACATATTTATTTTCTCCATCACATGTTGGTGAGACTCCCGATGGTGACAAACCAGAAGACTCCCCACTAAACTCAATCATGCCCTGCAGCAATAAATATGTTCTTCTAGCTTTTTAAAGGTTAAAGTTAAACCTGTCTACTCTTTTTGTTAGGTTACCAAATTGACTTCAACATGTTCATTGCTGCCCTCAACAGATGTCAAATGTTTGGAATTAATAACTTTGCAACCCAAACAGCAGTGAGCGAAGGTTTGGCAGCTTGTTCACTCCAAGTATCCAGATGGTGTCTGTGCCTATTGTGGCACAGCAAACTGCTCAGTAGCCCATCAAACATAACAAGAGACAGACAATGTCCCAGTGAAATGGTTTCCAGGCAACAACGAGGTTTTTTTTCCCTGCAGTCTCTAAAAGTCTCCATTTACTCTTGAGTTATTTTCTCCAAAGCTGCATTTGTATAATTTATTGACCTTTTACCCACTGAGTCTCCTTCTCCACTCCTCCCTCAGAAAAAGGTTCTCTGCAGTCTGTGAGGAAAACACTCAGGAATATCTTCACCTCTAAGAGCAGGCAGACAGAGGGCCAGTCTCAGGTGTGTCTGCACGTCTCATTGCATGTCTAGTGCGTGTGCTCTCATGCATCATCTGCATTAAATATGCTTCACATCTCCACTCTGTATGTCACGTCTTTGTAGGGTGGGATGGTTTTCTACAATAATTAATTCGTGCATTGCTCTCGGTCTCATGTTTTGTCCTTTCTGCTTAAAAGACATGATAGATACAATCAAACAAAGGAGAAAAGATTAAATTCTGTTTAAATATGCAGTAATTAAACCCCTCTTTCACGCAGGGCTATTAGACAAGGCATGACACCTTAATTCAATGCAGTATCATCTCTGTTGTCACATGGAAACCACTTAAGAGAAATGTGAGTGGCTATTTTTCTTTTTACTGCAAAGGCAAGAACAGTCATGTGAACCTCTGAGAGCAGGCAGACACGTTCAGGTGTGTCTGCACTTCTTATTGCACACTTCAGCAGTTTGTAAAACCAGCTTTACCAGTAATAACTTTTTCTGCATGACTTTATCAGCCTCTCACATTGCTGTGGAGGAGTTTTTGCCCATTATTCTTTAGAACATGGTGCCAGTTCAATGAGGCCATGCACAGCTCTCTCCACTGCATGTCAGTTAGGTTGTGGTCTGGACTTTGACTGGGCTGTTGCAGCACCTCAATTCTTTCCTTTTTTGTAGATTTGCCGGTCAGTGTCGGCTCATTGTCCTGTTGCATGACCCAATTTCCTGGCAACCTTTCCAAACAGGCCATGCTTGTTCAGGCTTTTGTGCTGTCATGCACTGTAACATTCAACATGCTAACTGAGGCCTGTAGAGTCTGGGGTGTTTGCTCAGATGTCGGCTCCTGGGAGGATTGCGGCTTTGTGTTAAAGCACACCTGAATGCCCCTAGACGTGCAAACAGTCAAAACTTATTTATATTAGATGATGATTTGTGTTGGAGTCACAACTCAACAATAGTAATATATTATATATTACTCATTAATTTTTTTTAAAGTAATGCAGTATGTTACTTAATTAGACACCAGAAAAAGTGACCCACTACATTCCGTAACATGACATGAATCGCATTTTCACAAAGTTACCAGTTAACGATATAAACCTGAGGCTACAGTTCCACACACTGACAAAAATCCCTTTTTTAAAATAGATTTTTCAAATGCAAAGTTGAAAACCATCCAAAGGGACTTAAAGCTACTGCCGCAGTGATTCTACTGTACAAACATGCACAGTAAAAACAATGGAGGCTACAATGCTGCAAGCATGGCTGCTCATCACTGCCTTTGTTACCTACTGAAGTTGATGTGATCATTGTTTAGTACAATAATGCATTATGTAACTGCATTACTGATTACAGTAACATGTTACTTTTGAGCACATTACACCCAACGGTGCTGATGTTTAATAAATCTAGTTCATCAGATTAGCTGCACCTCACTGTTACTTACCCTCTTAATTCCTATGGAAGCAGTTAGGGTGTCTTTATTTTTCACTGAACTATATATGTAGACATGAGGGGAGAATCTCCTTTCTCTGCTGTCTTTCCCCGAACCCTGAAATCTCTTGTATTATATGGCGTCCCATCCCTGATCCTGGTTCTGCCAGAGGTCTTTTACAGACTTCTGCTGACTTCTTTTTTGCCTGATGTAGGGTATTGCCTGCTTGTCACATAAATAAAGCCAAAATGAATTAAATCCCAGCATCTTTGTATGTTTCTACATGTCTGTGTATTTAATGCCTTTGTAAGCCTCTGCGCTCTTTCCTCCAGCCAGCTAATTATTAAGCTGTGTCAGGAGTGTAATTTTCCCATGTGTCGCGAACCATTCAACGCTTTCTCTAAAAGAAAAATTCCTGAAACCACATCTTCCAGGCGAATGGAAGATCCAGTCTGCTTTCTATTCAGGCAGATGCATGCTTATCTGATTGACAGAAGCACATGAATTCACGTCTCATCCACAGGAAAACTCACTGAAGTCGAGCATCTTTCTCTCGCTCGCTCTCATGGAAATGCAGATGCTGGTGGCAGAGTCATTATATTCAGCTTGGTGGTGATCTTGGCTCGCAAGGAAGGCAGTACATGCAAGAATGAAAACCACCCTGGAAATAAGCATATGCTTGTGAACTGGCAAGATTAGAATTTGATTTGTGTTGTGCCCACTGCTGTGGCTGGTGAATTACCAGTCTGACTCTCTATTATGTTTTTGGATTCAATCCTGTTCCTCGGTGGGGATTGTTTTTACATCAGCCACACTTCTACAACCATGAATATCAAATAGGCACACAGTGGGATGCTGCTACCAGCAATCAAGCCAAGCTGAGGCTGGATTCTCTCTGTGACCCAGGTATTGTTTATTTTACCAACTGCCGAGTGCAGGTAACCAAACAATGACCTTTAGGACAACATCTGGCAGGTGTAATAATATTAGCATGCTGCTAATCCTTGAATAAAACAATAGTTATACTTTCAGTGATAAACTATAGACTGTATCTAAAAGACGGATCTAGCCACAGTGCGGCGATTAGCATTCTGAAGCCTCAGCTTTAGCTTCAGGGCTGTTGCCATCTTTGTTTCATGATTGGAGAGGGTTGCTAGGTAACCAGTGAACACCATTAAGCTCGGAAGGCACTTGTGTATGATTTTCCTCACTTTTCTCCGTGCTGTCTCCTGTATGTAGAAGAGAAGTTTAGCTCCAGCCGCCTTGAATTTGTATCAGTGAGCAGGCCTCGCATTTCTGATTGGGAGACGTGCTTATTTATTGTAATGCAAAGAATTGCATAGATTTTATATGTAATTACATAGCACAAAAACATCACTTGGTGTTTTGTGTCTATGCACCATAAGACAACCAAAGCTGTGATTCTCCTGATATCGCTGACAAACCACAGCTGGAGGTTTTTGGTGCAACTTTGCTTTGATGTAGACAGACAAAATATGAGGTTAGCTTAGCGAAAAGTGGGCAAAATCATAGTTCAACTTACTCCATCTTAGTCCATCTCTTCGTTCTGGCTGTTAGGGTTAAAAAAAAAAACTTGTCTTCAAAATTGGTGATAAAGCACCAACTCCACAAACAAGGTGGGGAGTTGTTGTTTAGTGCAGGTCAAACCCAGCAGCTGATGCAGCTCCAGCCCTTCAGTCAAAGCAGTCCTGCTGCTAATAAGTCAGTGACATTTAAACAAAATTCATCTGTCATACAGTTGTAGTGAAGTGAGAATTAAAAACGGACACCAAATTACTTCCCAGAGCTCGTGACGATGGTGAGGGCAGGACGGTAGACTGAATGCTAAATCGAGAGCTCCACTTTTATGCTCTTGTCAATCTCACGCTCCACTCTCCCCACACTCGTGAACAAGACCCCGAAGTAGTAACTCGTTCCTGACCTGGAGTGGGCACTCCACCCTCTTCCAGCTAAGGACCATGGCCTCAGATTTATCTTTCCTATTGCTTTACACTGAGCTGCAAACCACTCCAGGGTGACCTCCATGCAATTTTGCGTAGGCGTGTCAACCAAGATAGCTCTACAACATCCAAAGCCTTCAGGAACGCAGGGAAACTCTTATCTACCCCAGGGGCCCTGCCACCAAGGAGTTGTTTAACTGCCTCGGTGACCTCGTCCCCAGTGATAGGCGAGTTGTTCCCCTATCCCCCAGACCCCGTTTCCTCTACACAAGATGTGTCAGTGGGATTAAGGATCCTCAAAGTGTTCCTTCTACCACTTGACTATATCTTCAGTTGAGGTCCCAGTAACACTGTATGCAGTTTGAGTAGAGCACCACTCCCCCCCCCCCCCCCCCCCCCCCCCCGAGACATCTGATGTTTACCAGAATAACTTTGAGGCTAATCAAAAGGTTTTTTTTCCCCATGGTTTCACCACACTGCTACCACATCCAAATTATTGTGTCAGCCACTGCCAGAGCTGCTCTCCACTTGTCCTGCCAGTACCTTTCTGCTCCCTCTGAAATCACACAAGGCAACGGAGCGCATTTAGAGTCCTCCTTCAGTACAAAATCCATCCACAGACATGCAAACGCACGTTGAAGCACCCAAAACTGGATGTTTTGATTGTTCCTGTTGCAGAGTGTGTCTCCAGGATCACATTTTGCCACAATAACACACCCACAGAATCATATTGTTTCCACAAGGTGAAAGCAATATTAGCTCTGCGATCGCAGCTAGTAATAAATTCAGTTTCACAAAACAGGTCGCAGCAGGTGTTGGCCTGAATTTCACCTGCTGCATTCATTTAACTCACAAAGCTGCTGATGTGCTGTGGGAGTGAAACACGAACACAGGAAACTGGATGACAGAAGCCTGAAAACAAAGAGACAGACAGAAATCTAATGTGAGACTGTATAGAGTTCAATACATTCATTTTAAGAGTTATGAGTAGTTTGAAATGTGTGTTTGCCTAATATTCATGGTATGAAACAGGTTTTCTTTGAGTTTCTGGTAGTTTCCTCCCCTAATGTAAGATTCAGATGAGCTTCTAGAGTTAGAAGTATCACCACGACCTGTTTCAGAGGACAGGGTGTTTTTATAAAATCACTCCAAATCATTTCTCTTCTTTTCCCTGTTTTTTCGTCTCCAGGAGCCTTGTCCTCCTCCGCTGTCAGACACAATGACACCAGAAGAGGTACAGTAATGAAGGATTTGCATAATTTTACAGAATAGTCTGCTGAATAATTTTAAGCATGCTATTTGAATGCTTACTCATAGAGCAAGTGCTGAGTCACAAGACATTATCCCACAAAGTGGGAGCAATAATCTTTGACAGCAGGTTTTTGTATTTGCAAGTGATGCAAGAACCACACAGGCTTCCTGGGGTCATTAAAAGCTCAAATATTAAAAAGTGTTTAAAAAGTCTTATTTGTACTACAGTACAGTAGCAATTGGCCAATAAGATTAATCTTAAAATCAGGGTTTTTTTTAGGTTGTTGTTGTTTTACTGTTACTTTATCTGTGTTTCTGTCTTCGGTACAGGTTAACACAATGGGGTCTAACTCCTCCATGAATAAAAAATAAAAAAATAAAAATCACTTTTTGGTATTAAAAAATGTAAAACGCAAAACTATTTCAGAGGAAAACTTTTGATTGTTGTCTCTCCATAGCATTCAGGTCCACAAAAAAGTCTCAAAGTCTCCAAAACACACACAAACTGCTCCACTTTCCTCCTCCTGCCACTCGAGCACCTTAAATGCTCATTAAGCTTCAGTGTTTGCTGGCAGGGAGCCTGCAGGGACAAACAAGTATATTATGTTTTGCACATTGATTTGATTTTATAAAGCCCAGTAGGCTTACAAGACTCCAGTAACAGCAAAACAGAGCCAGATAGTAACACAGATAAAGAATCCAACCTGTCTAAAAGCAGCTTTAAAGATGATAAAACAGCCTTTCTTTCTGTCTGTGCACCAAAACATTTCTGAATTCATTAAACATAAAGTATATATAAACTCATCAGAATAACGGGAATTATGGAGATCAAAGAGTACAACCGAACAAGTTTGATTCCTTTTTATATTTACAGGTTAATTACCTTAATGTTTATGTTTTGTGATGTATATTAAGAGCTCTATAACCCACTGGAGACTTCCTCCAAAGAAAAGTCCATTTAAATTTAACAGGAGGCTCCACAGTCTGATTATTTCACCATCTTGCTTTATTGATGACGGTGATATGGGAATCCATCCTATTCTGTATAGATTATACTGTTTTACGTCTTTAACACAGTACCACTGTGGGGTCATTCAATCAGGACAGCTACATGGATCATACAGCTGTAATTGGATTACAAAGATCGTTACATATTTTTAACAACAGACCCCAGTGGTCTCCCAGAAGTAAATAAAATCAATCTTTATAAGCCCCAGTAGACCTCATCCAAATGCCAAATAACAGCAGTGCGACTACACGTAAAAGAACAAGTAGCCATAAAAATATTAAGCTTCATAAATAAAATTAAGTCTATGAGGAACATCAGCTAAGACTGCAGCTTATGTCTAAATCTTAAAAATACCAATTCCCGGTTGCTGAGGGTCATTTTAGCTGCATTGGTCTCCAAGACGGTAATATGCTGGCAGAAGCTCTACATAAATACGAACTATAGAGCAAATGACTTATTTTACCTGAGCAGCAGTTTAAAATCCAGAGATACTCACTTTACAACCATGTGTGTCCAAGAAAAGCATCAAATAACCTTTTGAAGGGAAAGCTGAACTTTTCAGATGTTGCATGCCGAACATGTAGTTATTGCTTGTTCGTGAAAGCATAAAGCAAACATATGACTTTAAATTGTTTTGTCTCATATTTTATTCATTCATGTATTAAAAACACTGTGCAGAAACCTCCCACAGTCAAAATTCAGTGGAAGTGAAAAACCTAATGTACCTTCATGTGTGGAAATGTCACCAAAGAGCAAGAAAAACTGGTTGAAAATGTGCAAGGAGAGAAGTGAAAATCAAAAATGAAGAGCGTCACTTTGACGGGAACTGACACGAGATTAAAATGTAAAATGTGGGCCTGAGTTCATTAGTTCTGACTTACTGTCTCTGCCAGCATATATCAAGTTGCTTTAGACTTATTACCATATGACTGATGCAGGCAAATCTCTATTAGCTTTCGAATCCATCTCAAATGTAGGTCAGCGGTGTTACAGATCTGTGTCACGTTTGAGGGGAAGACACTGAATTGGGGCACTTTTAAACTGTAGTGTGAGCACAGGCTGAATTTTAAATGAGACATCAAAACAGCATCGTGCCCTCCAGTCCTGTTCTGTCTGCCGCTCCGCTTTTACTCTTCCTGGCACTTTCCCAAACTGCCCCATAACACAGGCCTGTATATTCTACAAGACTGCTGCTGCTGTCACGGCAGGCTGAGGTTCGTAGGTAAAATCCATAGAGAGGCTAAAAGGTGTCAGACATCCTAAATCTCAGAGGGGTTACCGGTGACATGCAAGGACGCAACGCAGGCTTTCAAGGTTTTTTACTGCTCACACTTCTCCACAGTGGTAGCTAATTAATTGCTCCATCCTGCATCCACACACAGACTGTGAAACACACACCTAGAGTTTTACCCAGAGATAGAGCTCATGATTTATGTAACAGTTCTTATTGTTGCCAGATATATTTAAACACATGTGCATGACTCATAGCAAAAACACATCCGACTGTTTCCCCTCTAGTTGAACTCGTATGTTTGAATAGGTGCATTTTTCCCGTCAGCAGAGGGAATGTGAACTAACCACAGCAGATTCACCTCTGTGACCTTGGTTTTATTTGTGGCTGCAGATTAAAGCGTGGGAAGAGGAAGAGATGGACAAGCCGATGGAAATCGATGAGATACGAGTGGACCCTTCCCCTTTTCAGCTGGTGGAGAGAACATCGTTACACAAGGTTGGTGGACAACATGTCTGTGTGAATCGCAGTTTGATAGTCTTTTTGAGACCACCTTGTTTTCGACAAGGTGGTGGATGTTGTACATTAAAAATGTTATTAACGTTTGGAGAAAGACGCGTTTTAAACTGCTAAAAAGTCATTCTACTGTTTAAGTCATCTCTATGTCTACCGGAGCATCACTTCTCGTGCTCCTGGTATTCTGTGATTGTTCAGTATAAATCCTTTTCTTACCTCAATGTGCGTCTGCGATCCATCCTGGAATTTCACTTTAAGGAAGAGAACAAAGTAGCAGGAGCCAAACATGAGCAAAGACTCAGTCGATTCTCTTTTCATTGCACCCTGAGTGAATGCTCAGTGGGTAATAGTTCAGGCAGTTTGCACTTTTTGTTCTCACCTGGACGTTTACATGATAGCGCACAACCCATGACATTTCAAAACAGCAACTGTGTTACTGACTTGATTGTCAAACTCTGTGCTTGGACACTCCAAACTCTTTGCAGCCAGAGACAGAGCTTGCATGTCCAGCGATGACTGATCAGAGATGAATAAGGGAAGGAGTTTGAAGTGGTGTTCAACAAAATGGGCAGAGTCATCGAATGCAACAACAAAAGCCTTGTTTTTAAAAACATTGCTTGAAATCACCATCAGTGGTCATAAACGCCAAAGAATGACCACATGAAAGCAATGCTGAAGCAACACATGGTATTACAACAGTAATTCAATAAAACCCTTTTTTACTTCAAGGTGGTTTTAAAAACACTTCACTGTAATATCAACTTCCAAACACTTTCCATACATACTGACATCTCTTTATTAAATTAAAATAACAACATTGACCAACATAATTGTGATTATGATGTTTTTCTATTATCAAGGACTCGTCTGCTGCACTCTCAGCAGCAGTTTTCTTTTTCAGTGTCTTTGATGTTCCCAGTATTATAAGAAATATGAAATCAAATGACCATGTTGTCAACCTCCTCTGTTTTCCAGTCCTATGGCACCTCTATAAAACACTGAGATCCTTCTTACACATTCAGAAACATCATTTCATACACCATTTACTGCATTTTGTCTCAATGAATGCACATTTTTCTTTATAGGAGGTACTGTCTCCAAAGCTTGTTTCCTAAAACAACCATTTCATTGAAATACTGGGGAAAAGCTGTTACCCAGCATGTCAGGGTCCCCCAGAAATATTGCTGTTAGACATCATATGGCAAATTACTGCAGTACTAACTGTAACCTGTTAACAGTAAATATAATCTACAGTCATAAAGTAGCTGATTTATTGTTGTTTACTGTGAGTTTTGTGGCATTTAACTGTAGAAATTACAGAAAACTAACAAGAAAAATAATTTTTTTCTTAGAAACAGAGACAAAGTTGCTTTATTTTCATTTTATTAATCATTGTCACACAGTCTGCATTTATTCCAAAATGTACAGTTGCCTTGAAGAAGAGTTCATGTATTTTATCACATGCATTATGCAAGCAAATATCCATATAAATGTAATTCAGCCCCACGGGCAGTGGCAGTCTTTTGTTGGTGTTCTCACTCTCAGCTGCTAAGTTGTTTACTTCTGTTACATCTCATTCAGCTGAAGATGTGGATAACCTTGACAGGGGAGTAATGGCACATGAAAAACACTTAGTGAGGACGGTTTTTTATTCACACAATGTCGTCTGAATAAATAGAGATGGACACGACAGTTTTTCATTTTTGACCGAGAACAGAATCTTGTTTCCTGAGGTGCTGTTATATAAACCCAACATTTATATGTGGGAGCTGGAAAGTGTGGTTCCTGGTGCAAACACTGAAACGTGTTTCGTGCTCTAAATCTAAAAATGATTTAGAGCAGGCTGCCTCATCTTGTCAGCCTGCTCTAAATCATTTTTTGTTCTACTCTTGTCTCTTGTGTAATGTCGCAGTGAGGGGGTATCCCTAATGTGGTTATCTCAGTCATAAAAGCCCCGCCCACATGCTATTCAAACCTTCTGTTTGTTGGTGGCAGCCAATCATTGGCAGGATCTTGGTATTATTAATATGTATAAATTAATTCTTATTTATATAATACGGAGTTAGTAAGGTACCGTTCGATCTACGTCCCTACTCTCACCTATGGTCACGCGCTGTGGGTAGTGACCGGAAGAGCGAGATACAAGAAGCAGAAATGGGCTTCCTCTGAAGGGTGGCTGGCCTCTCCCTTTAGAGATAGGGTGAGAAGTTCAGCAGGAGGGCCTCAGAGTAGAGCTGCTGCTCCTCCACATCGAAAGGAGCCAGTTGAGGAGGTTCAGGCATCTGAAAAGGACGCCTCCTGGTTGAGGTGTTCCAGGCATGTCCCACCGGGAGGAGGCCCCGGGGCAGACCCAGGACACGCTGGAGAGATTATATCTCTCGGCTGGCCTCGGAAGGCCTTGGTGTTCCCCCAGACAAGCTGGAGGAGGTGGCTGGGGAGAGGGAGGTCTGGGCTTCTCTGCTTGGGCTGCTGACCCCGCGACCCGGCTCCAGATAAGTGGAATAAGATAGATGGAGTTAGTGAGGTAGTGTGCAAGAGTCTTGAGCTATTCCTCATTTTTTTGTCAAGAAAATACAAACTTTTGTGAAACACGCACACATAAATGGAACTGCAGAATATGAGACCTGTTTCCAGTGATTTTCAGTGCAGTTCTTCTGTAATCTGGCAAACCTCAGCCTTCCCTCCCGGTTTCACTTCCTTAAGAATGGCTTCTTGACAGTAACCTTTCTCTGAGAACAGTGATGTGCCTTCACTGAACAGGATCAACTGAGCGGTCAGATGCATCCCTCCGACCCCACATCAGGTCTTTGTTGGATTTTTTTCCCTCTTTCATAAGGACATGACTCAGATGTACTGATTTTGTGCTGCAGATAGTTTTTTCATAGATTCAACTAAAGAAATAATGTTTTATATTAAAGATCTAAGTTGCCTCTTATGTGTGGTCACAACACTGCTTCATCCCTTGAGTTGGAATCTGTTTTTGTTTTTGCTTGAATGATTGGAGAGATGTCTCGGGACTTTTTACCCAGCACTGTTAGTTTATGCTCAGTATTATCGTGTTTGCGCACAGCACACACAGCAAGTGTGACTTTGCTTTGTCTCCTGTTCTGACTTCTTCTATTCCCATTATAACTGTGAGTCTGTGAAGCGAAGTTTCGATACCTGTTGTTTAGGAAGCTCCAGGCAGTGAAGTGAAAATGATTTTTTAAAAAATA
The DNA here is from genome assembly GCF_057382185.1 of Mchenga conophoros. NCBI lineage: Eukaryota > Metazoa > Chordata > Actinopteri > Cichliformes > Cichlidae > Mchenga > Mchenga conophoros. The sequence continues at coordinate 5,385,829 of NC_140546.1, read as the reverse complement.
AAGCGATCCACCATGGAGCTGTTGCAGAGGGAGAAATCTATTCATAGAGACCAAAAGCCTGTTGTGTACCAAGCTGTAAACATGCTGTGTAATGCTATTAAGTCAGTCATTTTTAATTTTGTCGCTGTGCCAATCTGGAAATTGCCGGTCTGTTTTAGGTTTGGCAAGAATTTAGTCAAATGAGAAAATATCAGCCAGCCAAGCCTGAAACCACAGCTCTAAAAGCTCTTACACTGCCTAATCAATATGCACTCCATAATGAGTTACAGCAGTTTAATATAAGTTTAATATGAACTCTGGATATTCCCGTTTATCTTATTTGCTTTGATGGCTTTTCATTCAGTAATTTCCTGCAGCTTTTGCTGTATTTTTGTTTTGAACAGTGACGTTTTCATTTGTCTCGTTGCAGTTAAAATGTCCCCGTGCAGCTGAATGCAGCCCGAGCATGTCCGAGCTGCCCCAGTCGGGGATTTACATAAAATCTCTTGTAAATCTATGTATTTCTAATCATTTCCTGCCTTGTACAATCTCTGTGACCTGCTCACGTCCTTATTATGATTTTCAGATGTTTGCAGCATAGTGAAGCATGTAAACACCTTGTACCATTCCCGTTGGTTTCATTGTCATGGTAATATTTGTAATATTCTGCTTATTCATGCGCAAAAGGGGGCCTTGTGATGGAGGTGTGCCGATGCATACAAAGAGCTCATCCCAAAGTGTGACCTTGGCTGGGTCGTGAACACAATAGTTTGTGCTTACAAACACGCTCAAGGACTTTCTCTTCCGGTGGTTCACCTGGAGCCTCGAGACATTCTGTCTGCGTGACTTTGTGTTTGGAGCAGAAAGCAAAAAGTTTGTGTAATTTCACAAGTGACCTTTTCCCCCTGTCTCCACAGACCCACACCTTATTCTCACTGCTTGGCTTAAGTCATGCTTATGTGACCAGTACTGGCAAACTGGTGGGGGTGGTGGCACTAAAAGAGGTAAGAAACGTTACTTTATTTCACCCTGCAGTTCGTTTTTCTTCCAGAAATGGACATTTACATTCCTGTGTGTGCTGTGAACAGCAGTATTTTTAGGTTATTTGTCTAACAGACAGACAAACTAATGCACTTTTTATATCAAGCTGGCTTTATATACTTGCTAGGAAAAGAAGGTGAGAGCATATTACCCCGTTTTAAAGTCTCTACATTAATGTAAGGATGCACAGATAACTTTTTTTCCATTTGTCTTTGTATATTTGAAGAAACTAAGTACTCCAATATTTAAAAAAAAAAGAAGAAAGAGACTGACAATCTGTCTTTTACAGTCTGGAGAAAAAAAGGCCTTCACAGCACTCTGTCAAATAGTAAGCACACCTTTAATGCTTTCATAGGATTTAAGAGTGTAAGTAGCAGTCAGGTGCTGCTAATTAAATGCTCTTTATTAATGGCAATGCTCAGAGAAGTTGCAAAGAACCCCAAGAGCTACATCTGAAATGCTACAGGCCTCCGTTAGCATGTTAAATGTTAAAGTTCATGACAGCACAACAAAGAGTTTCCAGGAAAAAAAAAGCCTCTTCTCTCTACAAAGAACATGGCAGCACAGCGTAGGTTTCAAAGTCGCATTTCAACAACAACAGTGACCTGTGGAATAATGTCCTTTGGACAGACAAAACCAAAGTGGAGACATTTGGCCATAATGCACAGAGTCGTGTTTGGAGAGAGCAAAGCTTCATCATAAAGGACTCAGGTCAGGCTGTAGCGCTGCGGTGCAGGAGTGATGAGTCGGGCTTGTTTTGCAGACACAGGACCCAGGACACTGCAGTCACTGAGTCGACCATGAACTCATCTGTACACCAAAGTAATCCAGAGTCAGACATGAGGCCAGCTGCCCAACAGCTAAAGCCCAAACTACCCACAGCAACCAATAATCAATCATTTTAATAACAATACATAAACACAGGATTGAAGCTAAACTGTAAACTGCAGATGTTCATGTAAAAGCTACAAGTAATCAGCCTCCAGTAAGCACACCGCTCCTTTTCACCAAATATTTTTTATGTTGTTGCTTCATTTTGATTTTGGTAGCTCTCTGCAGACTATTGCATTGGGAGTAAAAGACAAGTTAACCTGCTCTCGACGATAATCAAGCTATAAAAACGTAAAAACGTAAAAAGCCAGACTTTAGAAAAGGTCTGCATCCTACAGAGCCAAATTAAAATGTGGGACGCAAGGTAAATATGCTGTGCAGTCCCAGATAAGCAGGAACATCTGGACACCCTATAAGCAGTAAGTGTTGTAGTTAATCACAGAGTAAGAGTGTTTGTGCGCTCTGTTGGAGTCATGTTAAGTAGCAATAGAGACCTTTAAAAATTAGCTTAATCGTGCCTTTTATTAAATGCTAGAAAGGTTGGTTTATTGTTTATAAAGATGCATGAGACAGAGCTTCATCTAATGAATAAATAGCTCAGACCAAACGGGCATAAAGAGTAAGCGTTGAACTGGATTAAAATTAACATCCTCCTCCTTTTATATAATCAGGGATTAAATGGTATTCCCCTTAAAATGAGTGCAAATGAACACATTTGTACTTGTATGAGGCGTTGCTGAAGGCAAACAAAAAGGTTGGGCACTGCTGGTCTGGATCTCAGCAGCACAGCCACAGCATGGCTAAAGCAGCCAGACCACAACCAGCTAATGGAAAAACTCTGAAACTATCTGAAGGTCTCCAGAACTGAAACCTAAGCATTAAATGAAATTAACTTTCCTGATCCAAGTCCAAAAAAAGCTCCTTTTTTAATACACTCAACCTTTGGAAGTCTTCTCTTGTTTGTCTTTAATTTGGAGGAAAAAATCCAATTTGTTTTTGCTCCTAATTTCCTTGGAGTCTCGTAAAGCTTTTTGAATTATGTGTGAGCATAATCAATAAGCTCTCTGTAAGTTTTGGGCTCCTGTCTTTATCCATAATGGTCTCTGACTCATGCTCCTGTGTCGCCTCATTTTCTTTAACTTTTCTTTCCTCCATCTGTGTAATTGCTCACCACTGACTCTGTCTAATCCCTGCTTGCTTTCCTTCATTTCGTCTTTACATTTTCACCATTCATGTATGAATTCCGCTCATTTCTTCTTGTTTTTAATTCTTCCCCTCACTCTTCAAACCCTGCCTCTCCTTCTTACTCTTCTTCTTCTTCCTCTTTCTCTTTCTCTTCTTCTTCTTTCTCTTCCTTTTTCTCTTCTTCTTCTTTCTCTTTCTCTTCTTCTTCTTTCTCTTCCTTTTTCTCTTCTTCTTCTTCCTCCTCCAGCTCCAAAAGGCCATCGAGGGCTCCACACGCTCTGGTGTCCGGCTCCGCCCTCCTCTGGCCAGTTTTCGTGATATCAGCAACCACAACTCGGTCTCTAAACCTCCACCTCCATCTCCCAACGCCCCTTCCTCTCCTCCCTCACCTGAAATTGTTGCTCAGGCTCCTCCCCTCTCTCCCCCCTCCCCCTCTCAACACCACCACCATCACAGCCATGAGAATGAAACAGAGGTGTTGATCGAGGGTGTGCCGAGGGAGGTGGAGGAAAGCACCAGTAGCGCTTCGGGGAGCGGCAGCAGCACGGTGGCCTGCAGCTCGGCCAGCAGGAGCTGCAGCTGCAACAGCAACCTCACCCTCCCTCCTTCTTCTACTCCTCCCCCAGTCCCCTCTTCCTCCACTCCTCCTCCCTCTCCTCCTCTCTCCTCCATCCGCCTCTCCACCCTACAGAGACTCTTTGAGGAAGAGGAAGACAGCGATGATGAGCCTATGGTTTAGCTTACACAAGAGTGATGCTTTTTTTTTATAATGGAAAACTTTTATAATAGTTTGAGTTTATTTCTTCTGTTCTTAATACATTTCTCCGGTCTTTGTACTTCCATTTACCTCTTTTTATGTTACTGGTACAGCTTCCACACACTGGTTTCACAGACCATCACCTGTTTGGTGCAAAAAACACCTTAAACTGCAATATTCATCTAGTTCCTTTGTATCAGGTGCGATTAGAAAGTTCGTGGTCTCCGCCCACAAAAGAAAAAAACAAACACTGACTTAAATATGGCTGATCTTTCCTACAAGATCAGGTCACTGTGCACTTCTGAACCTCCAGTGTGCCTGTGCTCCATCTGGAAAGCCCCCTGGAAGCTGTGGTACGACTGCACATACACGTTTGTAATTTCAAAATGCATGTGAAGAGCGCTCATCCCCTTCTCTGTCACAATGACCCAACTTTAACATAAGGATCATCACTGGTGATAACGACCTGTTCATTTTTATACAGAGGTCTATTTTTTCTTCAGTTTAAATCAAATGCTCCCTTTACCAGTAAAGCATGGCTGAGGCTTCTCTTTGTCTGCACCAGCACCCTGCAGTAACATCCAGTTACAGCAGGCCTGTGGGGATAGTTTGCTTCCCTTGTGAGACGAGCTTTATGGTCACAAACACCCCCTAGTTGTTCTTGTGGGGACCTGGATTTTGGTTCCCACAAGTATTGTAAACTTGCAATTTTTGGTCCCCACAAAGATATGAATACACACTCACTCACACATGCACAGAGACCTCTCCAAGTGAAAAAAGTTAAATGTAAGATGCTTATTATTTTAAAGAATAACTCTGGTTAATAATCGAGAATATAACATTGACCAAAATGACCGTGATTATAATTTTTGCTGTAATAAAACAGGAGCTCCACACGGCGATCTAAAAACAAGCAAACAGTGGATGTGTGTCCAGAGATGTAAAGTGAGGCGACATCGAAGCTGAAATCAACCAAATTAAAGTCGCGTATGTTGTTTTCTTTTTGTGGGCGGATTCGTTGAGCGCTCTGATTGCCACGCGTAAGCTCTGAAGCTCTGTACGTCTGTAACGTTTGCTCGTTTTGTTTTAATTTCTGCTCATTTTCTTTCTCTTGTTGTTTCACACTTTGATTTTCATGGGTTAAATTGTAGATGCTGCCAAGTCCACAAAGTCAGGTATCTAACTGTGATATGCTCTTTTTGAATATTTGATAATGACGGTTTTAGCACTCTTAAACTTATTTCGGAGATCCAGTAATATCACTGGTTAAGGTCAAATAACCCACCTGTTCAGCTGCTAGACATGTTGAATGGCCCTGTGATGAACTGGTAACTGTCCATAGGCTCCAGCCCTTCCACTAACCTAAACTGGAGAAGCGGTTAATAAAATGGATGGATGGACATTACTGAGGAGTAGATTGATAAAACACTGCTACCATTTCTACTGTCTGAATCCAGACTGCGATTGATTAACTGTGCCTCTGTCACAGCTGTTTCCAACACCACACACTTTACTGTATGTTCTGTGGGGTTATTTTGACTGTAACGCTCTCTGCTCAGCTGAATCCGAATAATCAATCAAAAGCTTTGCTTCCCAAACAAGAGGTGAACCCGGTGAACTGCCGCACAGTTGTCCTGTGTTAGCCAATCGCTTAAGTCTTAAAAAAGGTAGGATTTTATCAGATGAGAGCAGAGGGTATTGATTTATTTTAACTGGCAACGAACCGTGTGGGTAGCAGAAAACTAATGGAGCTGCTCAGTCCACTGTGGAAGATTGGCCAAAGCCCCACAACGACCTCCAAATTGTGCGGCGACCTTGTGGATGCAGCCTCGGAGCTCATCTCATCACAGTTAAGTTGATAGATGGTGCGGCTGGAGGCGGCTGACGACAGCAAATCCTCGCCGTGCAGATCCTCAAGATTCTCCTTTTCTCCTCAAAAAGGAAGCCTTGCAGATTTAACCCTAATCACTTTAATAATTCTAAATGGGATTATCAGAAAAATCTACTGAAGCTCAGAAGCTCATTCTAATATGATGATAGCCAAGGTTCTCTGACAGGGAAGGAGACATGTACAGATGTGTTTCCCAGTTAATGCTGTTAAAGATGCTAAAAATAGCTTCTTTTTTAAAGCTGTTGTGATGGTTATTATAAGAAGCAAAGCTGCTCATGTAACATTTTCAAAGAATAAAAGTCAAGAAATTTAATGACTATTTAACCTTAATGTCTTCCTGAGCTTTTGCCTTCTAGGCAGCTGCCTCTGTAGATGGTTCAGGTGTCTGGTTCATATATAAGCTTCAGTTAATCACATACAACTGAAAACAGGCCTGCTTAATACAAGCAGCATCTGGTACCTCCACGTCAGAAATGCAATTCTTCAACTGTTTTGTGGTTTCAACACAACAGCAGGAACAAAAACCAAACGCTTTGCAAAAAGAGGCTTTGAGCTGTGAAGTTTGGAGTTGGGTGAAAATCCCAATCTCAGTGTCCGTGGTCTGTCAGCATCAGGGTATTAAAAAATAAAGAAGAATCAGGCAGTATGTATCGGTGGGCTTCCACCAGGTCTGCTGGAGGGATAACACAGCACTGTCCTCCCACAGTACCACATACTGTGTGTCACAGTCCTGCTCACCTCTCACACAGACTGCAGACACTCTGCTGCTGCTGCAAGAGAAGAAAAGGGGATGACTTAGAGTGAAGAGGAAAAGAGTTAGATCACAACACTCGTCTGGTGGTTATAGCTGTCTTATTTTTACAGTTGGTAAAACATCTCGATGCTTCAGGTCAAGAGAGGAGAGGGTGGGGATGTTTGATGGGGTAAGAGGTGTGACGTGATAGTCAAATGGTTTGGCTTCGTGTGGAGTTTTTGAACATGATCTTTGGTTATTTTTTTGACAGCACTATTGTCTGTTGACTAAGCCTAAGTGGAAATGTGGACCCTCAGGTATATAGCAGGAGATATCCAAGCTAAGATTTTATGAATACATTACTTTAGTATAGTTTATTTTTAAACAAATGACTAAAAAGCTAAAAAAGAAACAAATCTAACTCGAACATGATTGCTAGAAGCACTCGACTACATGGGTCTGTTACCTACAGATTCATCTGCAGATATCTTTATCTGTTTGTTGAGATTGTTTGCTAATGTCAAACACAACACATAATGGGACTTCATAACCAAACATGTAAAATAAATGGTCTCTAAATGACCAGATTTTCTCCCCGTCATGAACAAAGGGTGGGAACCTCAGCCATTGCATCCATGCACCGTTTCTCCATTTCTCCTTCATCTCTCTCTCTTATACGGTCTTCTTATTAACTCCTGGTATCAGTTTCTCAGGTGTTGCCTTAAAAGTCTTTAAACCTTCAGATTTGACAAAACATTTCTTTATGTCTGTTTCTTGGGTGTGGAGGGACATCGGTGCAGGTCTCAGTGTTTATTTGTGGTTGTGGTTAATGTAGTATTTATTTCTGTTTTAGTCATTATCTTCAACTTTATAAACTGTGAACAACTTAGCTAAATAAAGTTTTATTTGAATGCTTTACTGTGTTTGAATTTGGTTTATTTATCCAGGTCAGGCTTGTTGCTAAGAAAGGTCTGAAGGCAAAAGTGGGGCCACCTTGGTTCTAGCAAGGTGTACTTAATAAAGTGGCCAGCTAGCAGTTGTAGCTTATCTAAAGCATCGATAGATTGGCAGACAGGCTGTGGTGCTAGTAATTACAGGATCCAGTGTAGTGAAGTGACTGCCGTCTGTTTCATCATTGTTTTATTTCCATGTCTGCATAAAATGAAATCCTTTCTGTGAATTACTCTTTGTGATGGAGTTGTTTTTAAGTGTCTTGTTATCATTAAAAAGTTGAAATGACAGGTAAAATTACGCTACGACGGGATCTTTACGACCTTGTCTGTCACCATGACAGACGAGAAAGTCGAATGCGACCTCTGCCCGGCACCATCGCTGCTTGCAGCTAAATTATTAAACTTTACTTTATTCTGACAAGATGACAGGATTTTATTTTTCTACTTTAATTGCTTTTTATCTCGTGTTATTTGCAAAGAGTAAGTGTCACTTTGATACGTGACTTTGAAAGAATTTTTTAGGCTTTCAATTAGTCTTCTTTGGAAGATGCCTTACTCATTTTAGAAGAAACCTTTTCTGGGTGGCGTGGACTGTGCAGAAATTATTTTGAAAGACCGAGTAATTATTCAGCACGACGGACACCTCGTGCAGTTAAATCTGACAAAAACTCTATATTAGGTTTCATAGCTTTAATAACCTTGTGGCCCTCGTTTCTTTGTCAGTCAGGTGACACCCTTTCGAGCGCGCAATCATTTGGCGTTTTGGGCGCTAGAACGATTTACAGGATGAGATCTCAAAGAGGACAAACAGAGGACAGATGATTATCAGAGCAATTAGGGGCATCAGGGTCTTAATCACAGGAGGGTAAGACTGAATCGTTCTCAGTAGCTCTGTCTCAAAGAGACGATGTGAAAAAATAACGCATAATTACATTGATTTGCATTGATTTTATCAGTGGCAGCTGGTCCATGGAGGCAGAGGAGGTTGTTCCTCTTTGGGGGGTTTTGAAATAAAGATGAGGTCAATGCAAGAGGGGAAAAGGATTGAAATAAATCCTTCCCAAAACTCAGCATCATTTATAAAATACATTTTGTCTCTTTCATGCTGACCCGCCCCAACAACCATTCGCACTCACATCACATCCACACCTATAAGCAATATAAATTAATAATTTAATCTAATCCCGACTAACTAAATGTCTTTGGACTGTGGGAGGAAGCCAGAGGGAACATGCAAACCCCACACACAAACACCCCGGCTGTGGGGGAATCAAACTCTGGACCTTCACGCTGTGAGGCAACTGTGCTAACCACCGTGCTGACCAATGTTTCTCAGGTAATGTCTTGATGCACGCTCAATCATCCAGGTAAATCCCAAAACATTGATTCTGTTCATCTGGACATTTTCAGTGGGAGAAACGTTTCCTCATTCATCCAACTGACTTCCTCAGTCTCAGCTGACTGCAGGTTTCCCCAATCTTATAAACAGTACATTTGTACAAACACTGAATGAATTCAGTTTGCTAGGTTTCTCAAGTAACATTTAAGATTCATCATGAGCTGATGATTCATCTGTTGTGAAATTAAACCCTCAGAACGGCTCCCAAAAAGCTTAAAATGATAAAAGGACTTGAACATACAAGGACACTCTTCTACCTCCCAACGATAATGGAGTCCTCACATGAAGGAGGCTGTTGATTGTGATCAGAGCAGCTGAAGTGTTTTTATGGAACTGCTGGCGACAAGAACGCTGCCACAGGTCAGTAAAGAAACTGCACACTGCTGCTTGAAACACAGCAAGATATTCAAGTATTCAGGCCTTTGCTTTCTCTGACTTGCTTAATATATAATGGGCTCATATAAAAGCTCATTTAAGACAACCTATTTAAACTACCTTACTTTGTAACACATTCCTAACCCAACCTGATGCCTATTCTTTTTTGTACTGGCGATCTTGCTGCTATATCTCCCCAGTAGGGCCAAAAAAATCAAATGCTTTGCATTAATGTAAAACTGTCTTTAAAAGCTGCTGTTAAACACCTGTAATTACATGTTTGTTACAGGTATAAAGAGGATGCAGTGCCAAGTTTGAGACGAAAAGGCATAGACACAGATTTTTGCAGGTGACCTTATTGCATATGTATTTATAAGAGCACAAATATTTCAGAGGCGAGAATTCAATGAAGTTAGATACATTTGATTTTTGTAATATTATTTAATGGCAAAAAGGCACTTATTTTCTTATTTTGTGCCAGATGTGGGGCAGCATGGTGGCACGGTGGTTAGCACTGTTGCCGTACAGCAAGAAGGTCCTGAGTTCAATTCCACCATCAGGCCGGGGTCTTTCTGTGTGGAGTTTGCATGTTCTCCCCGTGTTTGCGTGGGTTCCCTCCAGGTACTCCGGCTTCCTCCCACCGTCCAAAGACATGCAGCTTGTGGGGATAGGTTAATTGGATAATCCAAATTGCCACTATGTGTGAATGTGTGAGTGAAAGTGAGTGCGAATGGTTGTCTGTCTCTGTGTGTTGGCCCTGCGACAGACTGGCGACCTGTCCAGGGTGTACCCCGCCTCTCGCCCTATGACAGCTGGGATAGGCTCCAGCGCCCCCCGCGACCCTGAAAAGGATGAGCAGAAGCGAATGGATGGATGGATGGATGTGCCAGATGTGGGTGTGATAGGTGCTGCTAAGAGTTCAGTTGGAGTGATAGAGGCAGATGTTGGAAACACGTTTTTTGGGATGGCCTAATGCACGGGGCTGTAGACGAGTTAATTTTTAAAGTGAGCAAAGCATTTTGCAGTGTTTCAAGTTTTAGTGTCTTGTGAATTGCAAATAAAGAAAACCGCAGAAAGCACAAAAGCTTTTGTGCATCTTTATTCAGCACAAATCACATTTATGCATTTTGCTCTGTATGCCTCTCTAGTATTAGATCTATTACATAACTTATAGAGAAGTCTGGCAAAATACGGCTAATAATGTGACTCAGAGTTGAATTGTTGAGTTGAGTCTTGGCATATGTTGTGTAGCCATCACTGAATTTAATGGGGATTTTGTAAAAAGAGGTTTGTTTATTGCCCTCAGGTAGCTGAGTCAGATTCTTTTCTCTGACTTTGAATAGCTGCAACATCACATGGCATGCAGGGAAAAAAATGTCTGTATTTAACGCACATGGAACAAAAGGAGTAATTTATTAATTCCTGGATTAGTCGGGATCATGGGGTAATTTCTGCACCGTGTTATTCCTCTACACATCCTATAGCCCGGCTGTTATACACAGACTTATACACAGTCCAAAGACAGCCCCTATACTAGAACATATCAATTCACCTTCCCCTCCTGCTCCCACATTACTTCATTTGCTGCTTCTGGAGAGAAACACATGCGTAAAGCTTGTGCTCGTTCACTCTCACTTCCTAATGGATCACCTGCAAACATCCCTTATGATCACTGAGACGTCACTTTTATTTGTCCCGCCTAGTAACTCTGGCCAAATATAAATTCCTGCACATGGCAAAAATAAAGGAGTCCCTATTGAATCATCAAAAATACTTTCTACATGATAACTTTACAAGTGTAACTGTGGTTGTGGTAATCAAATGTAACTGCATTACTGGTAGATACAATAAATGGCAGTTAAAGGAAGAGTTATAGGAAGGTGTTTTACTACAATAAAAGCCATAAAATGAAACTAAAAACTAAGACATAATTCAAATGTTTCAACAATGTTTAGCTCTAGAGTGCAGCGCCCACAGTCAAACGACAGACTCTCAAAGGAGATTCTGAGAGCTTGTATTTCAGTTAGTGATTATTTATTTGACAGTGAGTTGATTCCTTGTGATATTCCAGAGTCTGTTTTTACTTCAGGGTTTTCTAGTAATGTCCTCTTCTAGTTTGGGTTCATGCGTTCATTGTTACTCCAGTGTGTTGAGCTTTATTTTGACCTTTTTTTAATTTGAAGTCTGTTTTCGTGGCTTCCTGATTCCTGATTAGATGGTTGCTGCTCTAGCGTTAGTTTTGAATTCTTCATCTGTGTTAAGCGTCAGCTCCTAGTTTGAGTTGGATGTTTGTGTGTTTGGTTCTCTTGGTGTTCTCGTGTTTGATCCTCCTCATGTCTCATTTTGTGGTTAATTGCCTTTCATGCGTTGGGTAAGCAGCCGATAAATGGCTCACTTTTCCATCATGTCTGCCTTCGTGTCCTGCATAAACCTTGACAGCTCTCCCCTGTTTAGAAAGTTGCTCATTAAGGCAAAGAGGTAACACATTATCTTAATGAAGGCATCACAGGAGAAAAAACGTTTTTGGCACAGAACAGCACAGAGAGGAATTTGTTTCCCAGAATATATATTTTACACACAAACAAAGCTACATTCATACAAACATACATACAGTGTTACATTCATACAAATACATATCGGTTTATTTGATTTTTTCCCTTTTATTATAAAAAGCAATTTGATATATTATTACTTTGTATTACTGTGTTATACTGTTAGGGCTAGTTCACTGTTAAAAAGCATGCACGTTCTTTTGGTTGTGTCCAGAGCAAGTGTTTGCAAATAACTCCAAGTGCATGCCTCAGGTTGCCATGAGTTCTAGATTACGCCGTCTTTACCTCATCAAGACATCTCAGCCGTCAGTCAAACCTAAACACATTAATTAGCCAATCAAACTGCTCTCTGACCAGGTATTTCTGGCCTTGAAGGGGTGTTTATTTTTGCATACAAAAGCCTACTTCTGATGCTGAAAGCATCTTGAAACAGCCACTCTGAATTATTTGCAAACCCTGATTGTGCCCATGTTTGTTGTATTGCGCTGAATTTATAAATAGGCCCTTAACTTTTTTCTTCTTATCCTTTCTTTTAATTTTCCCCCATCCCTCTGTTGCCAGTTTGGCTTTCAGTCCTGGTTCTTTGTTCCAGTCAGTCCAAACTGTTTATTGAATACATCTTTATTCTCAAACAGCTTGTTTCAGCAGTCACTGAATTCAAGTCTCTCTTCTGCCTTAAATTAAAGTTAATTAGTCTCATATATGTGATATTCCAGATTTCCCATACTAGACTGGTGGTAGGGGTGTCTCCTTGGCCATAGTGTACATTACATCCCACATTCTCATCGAAAAAAAAGTCGCATTTCCTCGGCCTCAAAGTAGGTAAATATTTGGGAGAGGGAGGGGTTGGGATAATAGCTTGACTGATTATTGAAGTATTAATTTCCAGTTTTTGACAGTGTTTCGTCCAAATGACTCAGTTGGTTGCAACAACAACAATGGAGCCCTCGTCTGCCTCTTCATCTTTCTCTTCCAATGACTGGACGACGCAGGGCGTGACGTCAAAGGGTATCCTCTCTGCGACGGGTTCGGTGGTCTGTGCTGGTAGTCCTGGGCTTGAACCTCTGGTCGAAGGGGCATCTTCCCTCAGCGGGGAGGGCGTCAAAGAGCACGGCTCTGGCTCCAAAGTTAATGTTACCTCTTCTACCTGTGAAGGCAGGAAGTAGAGATTTTTAAGGACATTTGTTCTGTATCGCAGGTGAGTGAAGCTCTGTTATTCATTCTTGTAAGGTGCTTACATGTTGTTCTTACAGATAAGAGCCAATTTTTGAAATAATTGTGCTCTCTAAAATGTTAGTCATGTGTCTGATTTGGGGCAGTAGAACCAATAGAGCTTGCCCGGTTAAGATGCCACCATCCCTTCACCCAAGGGTTTGTCAAGTGGCATTACGCAGGCTTCATTTAGGCATACTGGCCGTCGTGAAGTTTTGGAACAATGGGTGGTTATAATTAGTCAAGTGCTTAGTTATAAATATTTATAAGCAAAAGATTTGACTTTCACTCACCAAAACTACAGCACAGATTTCTAAAACAGTCACTTTTCATGCTGAACTGTGCAAGCAATAAAATTGTCATATAATTTCATTAATAAAAAAACACAACAAACATGGTCAAGAAGTTCAGTTCGGTGACTCGGATAATCTGAAATAATAATAATAGTTATGAAAGATGAAACTGGTTATGGAGACCAAAACTGTTCATGATTTTTTATTGTGCACAGGAGTCTATGGAAATTTGACAAAACTGCAGTTCATCACATGGCCACTTGACTCAATCCCCATAGGTTTCCATATTAAATATTCAGCTTTTTAGCATAAAAATGTAAAACACAGTTTTGGTCTCCATGGATACTTTCCTGTTTGAAACAGCTGGGTTATCTTTTTTTTAATAAATTGTCTCTTGGAGATTGTCAAAGCTTGGCTGCTTTGTTTCCAGGCGGCTGGTAGGTGTGTCTGTGTGATGCAACACGCAGTTTAAGACTGCAGCTTGTTAACTAGTTGATAACCTAGTACTCCACCATGACCACAAATATTAAAAAAAGGTATGGGCTGCTCTTTTATGTACAATATTACTGTTTTAAAATGGGATTGACTTACCTTTACACCCAAGCGGCAGTTTTTAATAATAACGTTTTCCTGATTCTTCAGCGTTTTTAGTACAGTGTATTGTTTCTAACTCACCTTTGTTAGCTCCTCCTCTTCCTCTTCACGCTGTTCAGGGAAGTCTTCAGACTCAGGCTCTGGCTCTTCTCCGACCGTCTCCACCACGCCTCCGACCATGTCAGCCATCTGTGCATTCAAGTGTCCAACGATCTCCACCTGCAACCAGTTAAATTTGACTGAAGCGCTTGTTGAACGGAATTTAAACTGGAAAGGGATTCAACAGGTTAGTGGCATTTTCACACGTAATTTAAACTGACATCCGTCCTTCACTTGGGCTCCAGAAGTCCCTGATAACAGGTAAAATAAAAAGACAAATAAAACAGAAGACGAACAGGAGATGGCCCGACCCAGCATGGTTTTCATCTGCAGGTGGTCGGAGCAAAAGAACATACACTTTAGCTGGGTGCAACAGATACAGATGCCGATTCCAAACGCTGAAACTTGCGGACCTTGTGGCATGCCACTCTGACGACCAGGCTGATTTACACATCTCTTTCAAAACTCATCAAATCCACTTCAGGCAGTCATGCTGAGTGCTCCATGCAGACCTCCAGCCTGTCTCCTACCTTGCAGACTTTCCTGGCAGTTCATCTTTCACTGCTCTACAGATGTGTGCTAAATAGGCCTGCTGATATAAACAAAGCCAGATTCATAAAACAAAGAATTAGCAGAGAAAACACAAAAATATATCAGCATTCAACCTTTATCTTTAATCGAGACCAAACATCATAAACCGTAGCTTCCAGCAGAAACTAGACATGCTGTCACGGCTATGATGACTGCATTGTCTCAGTCACTCTGTAATAGTGACAGGAGACAGAGTCCTATCCTTGCAACTGCATATATAGTCATGCACCCTTGTGTCCTTGCAAACTGTCATAGCCGCTCTGTCAGAACATATTAAACCACCATCGAGTCTGCAAGCTCTGTAATCCGAGCATTTGGATTCAGCAGGCGAGCGCCTACCTGATGTGCCTCAACCTGTGCTGCTCCCCACAGGTCAGCTAGCCGAGGGTGAGTGGGTGGACCGAGGCTGTGGATGGTGCTATTGGGCGTGGCTTGGAGTGAATGGGAGGCACTGTGTAGCCTGTGCTCCATAGACTGTAAAGGGAAGCAAGAATAAAAACAGAATATTCAGGATTTGGCCGTTAATATGTAACCCCGATCAACAATCTCTTGGCTTGTGGCCGCTTATTTTTTAAACTTTTGTTTTTCTCTGGAACAATAAAATTGCCTCCCACTAGGAATCTAAAAACACCCACAACCAACTGCTCCTGACATTTGAATAATGGACGGCGTAGTGCTGTAACGCGCACATATCGCCAAACAAAAGACGAGGCCGCTTTTTTCTTCCAACATTTATCCCAAGGGCTTTTGCAGGAGGTGGAGGACACATACTCTAGTATTTTTTTTTCCACTCTCTTCTAGTTTGGCTTCTACTTTTAAAATCTCTCTAAATTATGAGGTTGCTGCAGGGAACGGTGCGGAAATGCCTTGACTGGAAGATTTTATTCTAAATGTAACACGTTCAATAGTCTCCTTCTCCGGGGAAGGCATATAATACACACGGTAAAGCTAACAAGCTCATTTCCATTGTGGTCTCGGATCAGTACACCTTTTCTAAGACACAGTCCCTGACCTTTTCAAGTATGTATTTCATAACTCGCAGTTATTTAATGAGCTCTGAGAATGCACCCAATGCAAGAGCAGCCAACAAAGTCTCAGGGTGTCACAGTTCACCGTGACTCACTTCGTTTGCAGAAAACCTTCCAGCAGACTGAGAGCTGAAAGTCAGCAGCTGATTTCAACAATATTCAAACTGTCTGCACAAAATGAACCCATAAGAAACTTAAACAAGGTCAGCAAGCGCACATGTTGTGGGAGCAGAAACATGTGGTGTATAGATTTAATAGGACAGCAGACCTAAGGCTGTGTGCATGCATGATTTATACTGGACTGTGTTAGTGTAACAGTTATCTGTGAAGGTGCTTTGAATCTGCTGAGTGGTATTTGTGTTTTCCATTTTAAGAAGCTGCTGCCATCAACACTGCAAAATCTCACCAAACAAGGTGGAAACCTTTCCTTCATGTTGAGAAAGTTAAAGTTCAGCCATCATGGACTTTTTCCCCTAAAGCAGAGGTGTCCAACATAAGGCCTGGGGACCAGAACCAGGCTTAAATCCAGCCCACTGGACATCTTTGGAAAATGTAAAGGAGGGTATTATAATAAGGAGGGCTGTATTTTTATCAGTTTTACAGCTTCACCTTCTGATAAAGACCTCCCCCATGGCCTTTTTTACTACACCAAAGTAACAAGTAAAATATAACAGAAATTTCTATATTATAGAAATTATAATAATTATTATATTTTTTATTTTGATTCATTAATTATGAATTACTAATTTAATTGTGACTGTAGGAGAGTCTAAGTAAAGGCCATAACCCTTTCTATAATTTTCCACATTTGTTTATTTGTCCTGACTATAATTCACTTCTTTCACTTCTTCTTCTATCTTTCTTATATCAAATGGATTGAATGTGTAGTTAAAGATCCTTACACAGACAGAAAAGAATGATTTGGTTCGGCCCACTTAAGATGTAAGTGGGGTGTACGTGCCCCATGATGTAAAAAGAGTTTGATATAAGTATACACAAAGGACAAATTCAGCCTCTAGGTCTGAAAAGTAATCAGAACCTACATCCTTTCTAATGGCCACCAGGGGGCGACCTCTCTAAGTCTGTCTGTAAATAAGTCTTTGGGAAAACGTCTGTACTTGTTGCTTCATGTGTGACCTCAGTAGATGTTTTTTGGATGGGTTTATGTTATGAATTACTACTTTTAAATCTTATTTAATATAACATGTAATTATTTTGTTATGTTATAAACTAGGGTACAAGCAAAGACGTGGCTAACTTGTGATTTACGAGTTATTACCGTATGAGCATTAAATATCCTCTGTTTGTTGTTTTTGTCTGTCCCACACCTTTGTTAAATCTATTTTCAGAAACCCAAGCTGGTGATGATCCTAACACTAAGCTTCAGGCCTCAATCAGCAATGCAGAAACCAGTTGGTGAATAAACAGTGGATACATCCATTTCTTTGATAGAAATTTATCCCTGGTGCCGACATGTCTGATGCATCTGCCGCTGTGTTTATATGAAAAACAGTGCAAGGCTTTATAAAAATCACATTCACAGACCTGCTGCTGTTGTTGGTACTGCAGAAACTGTTGCTGCTGGTAGTGATGAAGCTGTTGGAGATGTTGGAGTTGACTCTGCTGCTGCAGGGCGAGTTGAACCTGGTGCTGCTGAATGTAACTTCCTACTGTCCCCTCGTACCCCTCACCAGGTGTGCCTCCTGCTCCATTGCTGCCACCTGCAACAACCACAAGACACCCAGTGTGCAGTGCTCAGTGACACAGTCTGGTGCTTAAAGCCTGTAAGAGAGGATGATAAATCATCACCGGCAGCCATGATGTAGGAGCCTGCAGCAGGCGATGCCACGCCCGAGGGCTGGCTGGTGATTGGGTCCCAGGCGTCAGAAGACGACAGGCAGTACAGGCCCTGCGAGACGTAGGTGTGAGGCCAGACATCCGCAGAGGAGTGATGGAGCACCTGGTCTGTACAGGGAAGCACAGACAGATGGTAGGCGTTGTAGAGGAAAACACAGACAGAGAAGACGCTGCTAGGGTGGAGAGGCAGGGGTAAACCAAGTCATGGGCAGAGAAAAATCAAGACGTAGCTGGAGGAGCGGAGCTGGAACGTTCTGTAATTTGTCTTTTTAGTTTGCAAAAGTTTAGGAGTTGGATTAATATGGAAACTTCAATCAGTTTAGATTCAGAGGTTTTACCAAACTATTAACTGTCTGAGATTTGAAAGCCACAAAAATTAAAAATACCCTAAATTACATTATTTTAGAATAAAAAACAAACAAATTCAGATCTGTCATTTCTCTGAGCTAACTGACATTAAACTGAGATTAAAGCACCTGAGCTGGCGTTTCTACCATAGCTTTGAATGCACAGAGAAAGTTGCAATAAGCAAGCAGCGTGCTCTGAGTGCTAATTACAGCTTAATTATTATCCATGATTACAAACTGTAGTTATGAGGATTTTTTTGTGTGGATGTGTTTAAAAGCTGTTATGGTTATAAGTGGTTATATAATAAATCCTAACAGTTCCAGAATGTTCTTGCTTCTTTCACTTTCAATAAAATATAATCATTATAATTAATAATCATATTATAATTTTGGCTGTTATGTTTTCATGTCTTAGATATACTGGGTCTGGTTTTATTTTAAAACCTAATAATTACTCTCCCTGCACTCTGAAACATTTATTAATGATTAATCATCCATTTATTAAAGTCAGACAGGAGAAAAAGATCTGTAGTTCAGAATTTGTTGCAGATACATTTGGTCAAAATTCACCCAAACTGTACTGTAAAGGTAAACAATGAAATGTTCTTCTTAAACATATGATGGAAATCAACAGATGACTGTTTCTCTTCACTTTGTGACAAACAAAGCACGAAAAAATACTTTTGATAACTCCGCAGCAATATCAGAACCACGCTGTTTTTAATTGCAAACCTTGTTGTGATCTCTTATGGATACTATTTCCTTTCTAATGAACTAAATCTAAATCAGAAGATCTAATATTACACCTCAGCCATTAGTGTTTATCTAGGCTGATATAAAACAGGGTTAAACCTGACCTCAGCCAAAAGAAACATATGGTAATAACTTTAATAGCAGTATGATTAGCTTATCTACAGAGCAGAGCCATGGAGGGATGCAGCGCTGTGGAGGAGAAACATGCCCTCAGTCCTAATGTGGATATGAAGTAGCTGTGTAACCGTTGTTGTGTGTGTATCCCTTGCACGTGTGTGTATGTTGATGTTGCATGCTAGATAAAGCACTGAGCAGAGCCCATATGGTGGTGTTAATGAGAGCGGGGCTAAGTCCTTGTGCTAACCTACAGGCTCCCTCAGGGCTTGGACAGTGCTCTGCTTTACTAAACACCAGTCAGAACAAACATTTACCTGCACAGAGAGTTTACAGTGTTACTCTGTATGCAGGTAAATGTTAAAGCGTACACATTAGTTTTACTTTATCTTAGAATGGGAAGAAAAATATGGGAGTATTTCTTGTTTTGCTTTGATTTTTATGAGGATACACAGCCATTCCTGTGAGGCCAGAATGTGTTTGAAACAAATATCTTATCACCCGAGGCTCAAATCAGGATATGAGTTTGCCAACATTTTTCTTTAATAAAACCTTGTGCAAAATTTAAATCGTCTCAACTTTCATCCAGTCTGTTTCTGCCTTTGATGCACGCAGCTCTTTTGGGCTACAGACATGAAGCCCTAACAGAATGTGCTCTGGTATTTCAGGACTGGCAGGCTGTCATCTGAATTTGTCATTTGGAAGTTATTGAGTAAGTGCCCGGTCAGAGTGAAAGGCAGACATGTGCAGCTGTGAGCCTGCCCTCCAAAAGTCCTTTACCCCTGCTTTGGAGACAAACTGACAGGACTCTTTTTTTTTTTTTTTTTTTTTTTTTTTTTTTTTACAACTCACATTGGAGTAAAACCCGGAGTTCACTGTGTGGTCCAAAGACGTGAGTTTGAGACCTGTTTGAATCTCTTGCACAAAGTGAGTCCGTGTTTTACTTTAACAGCGTTCAGGTTTTAGACACAGTGAGTTAATTTATCACAAATCTCTGTCTCACATTTAACTCTTAGATCCTCTCAGTAGTTCCACATATTGTGTCATCAACATAATTAATCTCTATTGTGTTGATGGCACCAAATGTAGCACCATAGCACCTAATTTACAAGGACCGGGCTTGACATCTAAGACTTAACTGGTCACTCTGCTGTGGCTCACAGCGACCGAACAGTGGGACAAAACAAACGCTAAACCGAGTCACCAAATGGGCCGGCTGGTGATGCACTGACCTCTGCTGGTGATGCTCTCTTGGTTGACCTCACTCAGGTGGGCGACGCTGCCCTGGTTGGAGCCGGCTCCCATGCTCTCCCCGTCCATCGAGTTCCAACCAAACAGAGTCGCCTCAGAAATTGCAAACTGTTGCATGATACCTGAAGATGGAGATAAACAATGCATGTAGCAAGAATGAAAAAATCCCCCGACTCGCTAAAACATCATGAACGTGAAGCAAATCCCAGTCCCTGCTCTGGTACCACATACACATGTTAATTAATGATACAACAACAGTCATTAATATGGATAAACAGCAGGTTTGTGTTGGATTGGAGGAGAATACTGAGGGTTTATTAGACTCATTTTCAAAGAAAGTGCATCACCCTGTTTTTTCTCTGAAAGTGCTGCAGTCATTAATTACCAGCGACAGCTCAGCTAAATATTACCTAAAAATCTGATCAATGTTTCATTTTCTGAAACAACACAAGGTCGTCTAATAACATTTCAGACTTCGTTTTGTTTTAATAAATAGCTGCAATGTTCTGAAAGTGACTGCCAAGTATTTGTTATAAGTTTATTAAATCTTTTGTATTCATGTAATTCTAGCCATTAATCAGCATGAGATGAACAAATTTGTAGGATAGATTGATTGTGAATAAAATATGGACGCACAGTTATGGTCTCTGAAAAAATTGGAAAGGATGCAAGTTGGCTTCACTTTCCAGACTCTTTATATCCCGTTTACGGACTTTTTTTTTTTAAACAATTTGCCATTTGTTATTTATGTTTACTAAAAAGTCTACCTTTAGTCTTATATACATAATGACAACCTGCTCATGCAACAGACAACCAAGAAGTCATCCAGTTATTGAGCAACACTTTCAACCTCTGGTTGCACGTCACAAGTGCAAGGTAGTTGCAGAGGTTGTCACCAGACAACGGTGGTCTGACTTGGACTCACTGCAGTTTCTTTCAGAAAGATTAGTGATGATTTGCAAACGCAGGCACTTCAGCAACTCAGTCTGCGCTGAGCAAAACTCATCTACGATGCAGCTTTTTGCAATATAGGACTCAACTCAGCTGTTTGTCCTCGTGGTTGTATTCTGGGTATATTTCTAACAAAAGCAAGATTTCTAAGCTCCTCCTTTCCTCACAGCAAGAAGGTCCCGAGTTCATTTCCACCATCAGGCTGGGTTTTCTGTGTGGAGTTTGCATGTTCACAGGTGTGAATGTGAGTGCGAATGGTCGTCTGTCTCTATGTGTTAGCCCTGCGACAGCCTGGCAACCTGTCCAGGGTGTATCCTGCCTCTCGCCCTAAGTCACCTGGGATAGTCTCCAGCCCCCCCACGACCCTGAACAGGATAAATGGAAGAGAATGGATGGATGCACTAATTAATCATTTTCAATATTATCATAAATAGATTGCAAGCTTGACTCCATTTAATCACAAACTGATAACATACTGATTGCGAGTAATCACAGACCCGCTGTCCGTCTGTGAATCAACCATTTCAAAGGCGACAAGATTGCAAAATCATTGCACAAGTTTCCTCAATGCGACTGAAGCATTAGTGTAGCATATTTGCAAATTCAGCACTCAGGTGTGTCCTCACCTGCAGCAAAGCGAGCCTCCTTCTCGCCATCGCTAAGGTCACTGTAAGCGTCGTTCTCCATCCTCCTCTCCTTTTCCCTCTGAAGGTTGGTATGGCCCGCTCCCCCTAGCGGCCCCGCAGATGGTTTGCCCCAGCTCTGCCACTCTATCATGTGGGCCACTCGACCCTGGGCCATGGCGGTGGGCTTGGTCACCTTGTCCTTCATGGAGCGAGTCACACCTACAGGAGGTATGAGGGCGGCAGGAGGGGCAGACCAGCAACACACACGTACAACACACACCACACACACACACACACACACACACAAAAACTCTGTCAAAACTACTTCTGGCCCCTGCAGTTGACTACACCTCCATCTGAGGCTCATGTGGGGGTTGGGGTGGGGGTAGGAGTAGAATGATAATGAGAAATGTGAGGGTCTGTTTAACACTTGAGATGATGATAGGAAATGTTAGCTCAGTAATAAATGAATTTGTGATTGAACGTGATTTTATGACAACAACATGGCACCTATTTAATTTCATTAATCTATAAAAACGCATTCAGTAGTATGCTAGGATCATCAGAATGAGCATGGATGTATTTGTGGGTGAACTGGTGTTTCATTATTTCCAAAGAAGCTCTGCTGACTGCAGTAATATTCAGTCCTTTGGACAGCTTCTAGTCACACCGGCCATGTTTCAGAAGCATTTAGTCTGCACGGGTCTTTTTGTTATTATAATAAGCCTTCCTCAAGAGGAACATGCTAATATTTATCTCTCTGTGGACCACATTAAACTCTGACCTTTAAACCACTGCTGCCTTTGATTTTCTGTGTGTGGACCTGAGGATATCAGCTGTCAGCAGTCAACTCGTTTTAAATGTGTCACCTCGGTTATTACCCCAGTACTAATCACCACAACGAGCGTGACAGTCACTCCTCGGCTTCTATAGTGAGACAAATTGTTTAAGATAATAATGATACGTGCTGTGATAGTACAAGATGTTTGATTCAGTATGAGACTTTGTTTGGCATGTGAGTACTCCCCACGGAGACCCAGATGTGTACTCATACTGGTCAAAAAGTTGAGTGTAGACACTCAGTGTGGTGGAGAAACTTCTAGCAACCACTCACCAACCGTTCAGGTTATACACATTTTTCAACCTGTGGTTGCCATGGTGAGGGGATCAGCCAAAAGAAGAAGCAATCACTGACCAGTCTACAGGCCAGTGCAGCCAGGATCTAAGCAGAAGATTTGAACCAGAGCTGTGTGCCCTCACAGATCCTAAAACACTAATATTTTTTTCCATTTTTTTTTATTTGTCTTTTGTAAAACTGAAACATGGCTCTTAAAAGCCATAACTCCACAAATACGTTGTAACTTGACTGATAATATGGGAGAAGCCAGCATATCAATGTGACACAAATTGAAAATATTTTAAAATTAATAATTGCAAGATGGTTTATTAGCTATTAGCCCTAGCATAAAAATAAATATACATTTTTGTATCATATAACTCTCTATCATCTTTATTCACTGCTGAATCTTCGTTTGTATGCACAGCAAACCATGCTTAATCTTTGGTCAGGTGATTGGCAGGAATGATGAGGTCAGAGGTCATCGTGGTTGCCCATGTGCTTGTTAAATTTTGCTCATTTTAACAAAGAACAAAGGATGTCGAGTGAAATGCTGACGAACCCACATTAATAATTACAAGAATTGCTCATCTTCTTGTAAACAGAATGAATGAGGTTCATTAGAATTTACGTGATTAAAAATGTTTTACGGAGCCGAAGAGAGGCAGAAGAAATAGTCCCTCGGTGTAAACAGAACAGGGAGAAGTGTCCACCGGCAAATCTCTGTCCAATTAAGATGCAAATATAGGCTCCAAACTGGGGACATATTCACTGACTCAAATGGGTACGGAGACACTGATCGATTAAAAAATTAAATTAAAATCCAGCAGGCATGAATAAACAAAGAGCGAGCTTTGGAAATTGCTCCCCCGGTCCATGGGGCAAGTAACAGGCTGGGCTAAAAATAGAAACACTTTTCCTCTTAGACAAAGCCAGCCAATCTCATTTGAAAATCAAACAGTCCCTGCAGAGCCTAATTGGGGATGGAAATAGGTGGAAAGAATGGGGATGAAGGATGAGGGAGGGTGTTGGGGTCTTGGCTATTCAAAGGCTCAAAAATATAACACTATACACTGTTAAAAGATAGCTGCAGATGTATTTAAAGTGCACCAGACACAACAGAAAATACATTTTTTACATAAACACTCTGAGATGCTGCACTCAGACAAAAAAGAGCACTACAGTTTGAAGCACAGAGCAAGAGAGAGCACGAAAGAGGCACCGGCCACTTGTAGTCACGACACTGCACAACAGAGTCACAAATATTGGGCCACACCACCAACACCACCACCAGCAGCAGCACTGCCACGGTACAAATACACTACATTTCCCAACACACCTGTGGAGATGCTTCAGTAAGTAATTAAAGTAAGTATTCTTACTTACTTTAGTTTCTTTGAAATCAAAGATCTGATTGAATTTCCATCAATGACTCTGAAATGTGTCCCGTCATTGACGTCTGCTGTTGATATCAGTGGAAGAGAGAGGAAAGTAGGGAGTGATATAGGAAGGGGCACCCACAGGGGCGGCCATGTTGGTTCCAAGCTCCTCCTCCTCCTTCGCCTGCTCTAGAGTGAAGTTGTTTGTTAAGTCAGAGTTTCATTTACAAAGTCCATTGCCGTTTATGGCAATTTGAAAAGATAATTAAACATGTTTTCTTCGAGGGTGTCAGATGATTCTTTGGCCTGCAAGCAGTGCAGAAACCAAGTGATGGAAGAAGCAGAGTGGAGATTTTGTCAAGCAAACAGATCTCAGAGGCTGCCCTGGAGGTAAAAACATGTCCGTTTGTTATGTTAAACCAAGGTTCAACTTAACAAAGAGCATTTGACATGTAAGATGTGTAACTGTAAGTTCTGTGGTTTCAGTTTGTGAGGCTCTTGTGTTTTTCATATTCGGTCTAATGAAAGCACAACTTCTTCACCCTGAAGTCCTCCTAAACTCCTTTGTTCACAGGCTATCGAGGTGCCATGAAAAATGTTCCTTCTTCCCATTAAAGGTTAAAAACTACCTGATTTCCATTTGGCCCATATCCCTTTCAAGGTCTTCTCCGGGTGCAGCTATGGACTGCTGCCAGCACTGCTAATAATTTTTAGAGATCTCCTTGAAAGTCTTGCTCTGACCACCCTCACAAGTGGTTCTTACCTTGGGGTTCTTTCTATAACATCCGAGGATATTTATCTTACAATATAAAGCACTTTACATGACTATTGTTGCTATATATGAAAAAATGAAAGTAAATTGAACTGAATTTTGGTTAAGATGGAAACACATCAGACACGTGGGGCAGGTTTTCATTACGTCAATGTAATGAAAACACTCCTTTCTGAACCATGAATGGGCAGGAAATGGGATGTACCACAGTTTTTGGTTGTTTGATGCTAATCGTCTTAGAACTTTTCAGGATAACTCTGATCCCGGTTGATGAGCACGCTTCTGTTTTTTCTAACTTGATGGACGATTTTTGAGGAGCTTGGACATCATGAGCTCATCTACTGATATTTGATGTTTGGACCCTTAACATGGAAGCCGGGTTGATGCTTGGTCTGTGTGTTTGAGGTCTGTGGTAAAACTGCAGATGCACACATGCAGACGGTCAGAGCGTGACTTCCATCAAGCAATCCCAAAATTAAGCTGTGCCGTTGACATGTTCACAGGGAGACATCCTTAAAAGGAAGACTGACCAAATCTAAATGCGCTCAAATATTATAGTTATTTGGATTTTGGATAGTAAGCCAACTGTTCTTCTTTGGTGTTGGTGTTGTTTACAAAAAGCTTTAATAATCACAGGTTGATGGGGGCATATGCTAACTACCACTGATGGTTCAGGAGGGGTTGTCTACACTGTATTAGGACGTAAGAAATTATTTACTGTTCAGAAGTTCTTTGATCAGTCAAACGACTCTTTTCACTGCATTTTTGCATTTGTTGTCAAATTGCATGGGCAGAGCTTTTCCAGATTTTATTTCCAGACTACTCTTTCTATTTTGTAGTTTATTATAACTGAAAGGTCAGCCTGCACCTTCTGTCTAAACCAGTGTGGCTGCCACCGCTTTATCACCCTCTGAGAAAAGTTTGCAGAAGGGAAAAAAAAAACCCACTCTGCAAAGAGGAATGAATGGTTTGGTTGCCTTAAATAAAGGGCAACACAAAGATTTAAAGTTAAGTCAAAGTAATTACCAATTAGAAGAGAAAAATGACAAGAGATTACACAGTCCATTTAGCCTCATTTATACTGGTGATTCCCATTAAACCAAACCACACACTGATCATTTGGCTGCTGCACTAATGTGTCACCAACCAATCATCTGAATAACACGCAAGAAGAAACCAAAAATTATCTTTTGCACAGCAGGGAAAGGAGATGCAGCCCCTGCCAGAGCTCAACAACAACTTCACTCTTGATCCACCGTGGAGCATGTGGAGGCAACATGGGGGCTGTTTTACCATCTAGCAGCACAGACACACACCTGACACACCTGACAGAGAGGACTTAGCCAGGGCACCGATCCCATAGGTGTTGGTGGGCTTCCTCTTGAGACGAGGCAGAATGGAAGTAGTGTCCTCCATGGACAACTAAAGAGAGAGGAGAGGTAAATGTGGTATTGGTGCAGCACAGGGGTGGACAGAAGGAGGAGGAGAGATAATAGAACCAGAACAGGTGAGAGAGATAAATGCAAGAAAGGAAAAAAAAGGGAATAAAAGAAATTGAGGTGAAGAGGGCAGACGATACAAGACTCAGAAAACAGTCTGATGGAGTGAGAAAGAGAAGAGAGGTTGTAGCAGAGGAGATAAGATAGAAGGGTTAATTATTTGAGCACTTTGTAAATGGCTTACAGGGATCGTTGAAGAGAAGAGAATTATTGATATTCTGTGTCTCAAAGGAAAAATTAATGATAAAGTGTTGATTTAAAACCAAATTAAAAGGGTAGCAGTCTATTGTGAGCTCAGCAGCTATTATTTGACATAAAACCATCCTGAAAAATGTGATATTGAACAGATATTGAAGGCAGAGTGTTGTCGCATTACAAAGATTACCTGTAGCGCATTTTGCTGTGACTCCATTGTTGGATATTACTCACTGTCTCGTCTATCACCGTGAATGTTACCAACCCAAATATGCTCAGCTGTTTCTGCATTTTACCAGGAAAACGTTGGAGGCTTGTTGTGAATACATGAAGTCGTGAGACTGACACCAACAACCGCTCCTCAATTTACAAAATCAGGTCATACAATTAGTGTCAAACACCACTCTGTTGGATATCAGATGCCGTATATGTCGTATCGTATCTACAGAAATCCTGAACACTGAGCAGTAACCTTTTTTCAGGTTTAAAACTCTGTGAGAGAGTGAGTTGCACGTTTTGTAAGTCGAGGAATGGTGGTTTGTGTTTTTTGGGAGCTTTGCATTTTGCATTTGTTTTGTTTTCATAAACTTTATATCTACGCTTTCTGGGTGTAACCAGACCCGATCCTTACTAAACCTTTGGTTTTCTCAAGCTGCAACAGTGCTTGTGTTTTTTTTTCACCCAGCAAAGACTACATGTTAAAGATGGCGTCTAGCTCAACTGCTACAATGGCACGCTCTCAAATCATTGGTTAAAGGTGTGGTAAGATTCAGCCAGGCACCGAGTGGTTCTTGGGGGCCTGGAGCCCTGGGACCCTGATCTCTGCTCGCACCGGCCTCTCGCGGCTTCGACTGCCCTTTGCCTCCGGTCCTTTGGGAGTCCCACACCTTAGCCGTGGGTGCCCCACTTAAGGCCTCACTCCTTCTCCTGCTGGGATGGGCGTGCAGATTTCACCAGGATGTGTGGCCTTGGGTCTTCAGTATTCGTGGCTGCCAATGGCCCGGTTCTCCCGGATCCATCTCTGTCTTTCTCTGACTCCTTAGGGGCTGTTATTACGACTTCCCACCCTCATTTTTAAGTGCATTTCATCACAGAGACACACACTCTCTCTTTCACCCTCTCACACACACACACACACATTTTTTTTCTCTTGCCTGTCCTCCCTTAAACATCGTCATACTGTATACCAAATATAATAGAAATAACACGAATAGAAATGATGAAATAAACAGATAAACCCTGAACAAGAGGATCCTTGTACACAACAGTTCATTCAGCTCATTATTCTGCCCCACAGGACGGGATTTGTTTTTCCTCCTTTGTGCCATATAGCCCACATTCACACTTACAAGCCGCATCTTAAGATTTCTCCAGTATTTAGTCAATAAAATAATGTGTAGAAATAATAATATGTTGATTTCAAGCTATGATCATTCAATGTTTCTTTTGACATTTATTGACAGGAGAGTAGAGCACGCAGGGAAGCAAAGAGAGAGCGAACAGGAAAGAGCAGACTCAAACCGAGGCCCCTGCAGTAACCTTTTCATCTGTGGGTGTTCTTGACTCAACCCTCACGTATCTTTGTGTTCTGATATAAGAGGAAATCACATTGTTGGCGCTATATTTTTACGCTGATTTGAGATTTGTCTCAGGGATGTAAACTACAAGTTTATTTAATCAGGAAGTGAAATTATTTAGATTAGGAATCCTGAGCCGTGATAGGCCTAATTAAACGGGCTTATTTGAAAAAAAAACCCCACAAGAACGGAGGAGAACATCCAAAATTCACAGAGAAATCAGCTGTAGTATTGTTAACATCCAAAACATCCCCAAACCTTGTCACCACCGCCACTGTTATAGGAACTTTCTGCTGAACTGCCAATCAAAAGATGTGCAGACAACCCAGCTTAGCCAAGACCAGAACAATTGACATGGATAACTACCAGCACAAACAAAAGATGCATGTTTGGTTTTCGGAGTAAACGGTCCATTAAAGTGAGATGTTTTGTCTTTTATGAATCAACCAGAAGGTCCCCAAAGGAGAATAATTTAAAGTGAAATTTCAAACATAAGTCAACAACAACATACTAATAATGAGAACCTAGATGCTGTTCCTCTCCTTTACACTTAAATAGCTGAATGTTGAACAGTTTTCAAAGCTATAGTTATTCCATAAAAACACTCATGTGTACAGTAAACTTGTGTTACTTCCCGGCAGCAGAGCTCCTGGCAAACAAAGCCAAAAATTAATGAACTCAGAGACTGAGCCCGGCTCTTAATGAGGCCCTCCCAGCGGCTAATTACAGTAAGAAATAATAGGGAAGCACATGGACTCTGTTACACGGGAGGATTTTGTGAGAGATATGATGTAATATTTTGAGTTAAGGTGTATGACTCACAATAAAAAGGCAAACTGATATGATCTGGTCCCTCTGTGGTGTGCAAGTGGAGCATCATCCACACGCTCCTACTTTAAACTGCCTGCATACACCAGTAACATTATATGGTGTTGTTGCTGGGCAGCCAGAGAGTCAACAGGCATACAGATGAAACTATTACAGCAATCTTCTTCCATTAGTCGTGTATCTGCTTGACTCTGTTTCTCCTCAAATATAATAAACCACAGGTGGACGCCTATTTTGCAACTAAAACCATTGTTCTCCATTAAAATCCTCCTCCAGTCCTTCCAGCAAAGCACAGCCATAGCTTAACCAATATGGCAGAGAAGTGTTTTAATGTGCATTAATCAGCATTTGGTTTTATTTGTAAGGTTAAAAGGGTCACATATTCATATTCATATGCTACATAACTTTGCCGCCCCCTTTCGCTTATGGTTTTTCATTCACTGCATTGTTCAGGCTCACAGCAGGCAACCTCAGCTGCTCTCTACTGCTTTGATTAAACCACTGCAATCACTCCACTCTGTACTGCCAAACAACAGATTGGAGCTGATGGAATATTGAAGAGTGTATGGAGCCAGGATAGGAGCTTAAAGGATCCCGAACTTTAAGATGTATGAACTGACGTTCTTTGCTAACAGCAGAAACAACTTTCTAAAGCAGTAATATGCAAAAGACCCTAGCCTCATTAGCCTGTTTCATGAGCTCTTAATATGCCTTCATATGATCTTAAAATCACTCTACACTAACATTCAGAATGTGGTTTCCTATTAATATGCCATAAACCAGAACAGAGTTCACACAAACACAAACTTTCGTCTTTTTGGAGAGTTTTAAAATGTACTTAAAACAAAATGTACTCTGAAGTAGCTGAATAATGTTTCCCAATTTCCAAATAGCTGAACATTGAAGCTTTCATGCAATGGTGTGTACTCCCTTCATCCTTATTGGTGAAGCTGACAGATGAGAATGTGTGACGGATGTGTTCCTTAGACCTGAGATTATGATGCATTTTTCCCTCATCAGTTTGGCAGCACTGGTGTTTTCCTACTGTATTTAGTTTGTGTTCTTCTTTAAAGGGAGTAGTACACTCCAGTCACCCAGTTCTTAAAAGAAATATAGTCGAGTTTCAGTATAAAGCTCCTTTGCTCTCAGCTAAACAGATTAATTGGTTTTCGCTCTGCAAAGTTGTCTTCATGTATGCAAGTATGATCCGTTAGCATTCTCCCAATAAACTCAAGTGAAGTAACACAATGTGCCACTGGGACTCAGGATGTTGGGTACTGAAAATATGTATGCCTACATATATACACTGTGATATAAAAGTATTTACTGTGTATTTTACATTTTTGTACTGTTCATTTTTGTACATATGCATAGTTAGATTGTTAAAATACACACATGTATCATAATTTCACAGATATTTGTCCGTTATTTGAAAGATTGAACTGTTAAATTCAAATGTAATGCTATGGAAATATATATATATAAATGATTCGTATAAACTTTTTTTAAATCAAATAATAATAATTATTATTATTGTTATTTAGGGCGATCGTGGCTCAAGAGTTGGCAGTTCGCCTTGTAATCAGAAGGTTGCCTGTTCGAGCCCCGGCTCGGACACTCTCGGTCCGTGTGTCCTTGGGCAAGACACTTCACCTAAAGTGCTTTGAGGGTCTCAAAAAGCGCGATATGAATGCAATCCATTATTATTTAAAGCAACTGTTAACTGTATATTTCTGTACATTTAAGTATTATTATTCATATTGCCGCATTCATTGACCTTGTTTATAAGTAATTTCATTGTTTAATCACATTAAAATGTTCCTAATTTAATGTTTAAAAGCACTTGAAAAAGGCAAAATCCCATGTAAAATTAGGGCAACAAACTGTATTGTCATTACTGAAAATAACCATATTTTCATGAGAAAGTTATTTTCTGTTATTTTCTGGTATTATTTTGGCGCCACAGCTGCCGGAATATTACTTTTCTTAGGATTTTTTTTTACGGTGTGTAAGTTACTTGCACAATCATGTGATTCCTAATTAATGATCCCATTAATCGTTGCTTGTACTCCTCTCATGCAGCAGGGACTCCCACTACTCTTTTCATTTAGTTGGAGCTAAGTCACTGTTCTACAAAGGGTTTACACATTTGTATGCAGCCTTCAGTTTTTTATCGGTCTGAAACAGCCATAAATTTTGCAGCGATGAAATTCATTAGCCCCATAATGATTTATGTATTTGTTTGCTATATATCTACATATATGAAAAAGTCTAAATGACTGCCATTAACATTTGCAACATTTAAGATCAATTAACACTTACATGGAGGAAGTTTAAAAAAGAAAACACAGGCATTTCTTAGTGACTCCAAACTTTTAACAAGTAACTTTCAAATAACTGGTGCTGTTGCAAAAAGCTGTTTTTATTATTCCCTACATCACTTTACTAAAGTACCACACCAGTTTATCACTTTAAATAACAGTAAACAAAAACCTCCTTTGTCGGCTGTGTTGCCGATTCATCCAGGATTCTTACTCCCATCTTAAAATCAGTTGGTGCTTTACATCAGAAATGTCTCTGGACCGTTGTTGCATAAAACCCAAAATATGTCTGCGCAAGATTATTTTCCTCCAGTCAGCTCCAAGCTGAACAAATGCACATGGTGCAAACAAATTCTGCTGAAGGTACATAAACAGTTGATCCACCTTATCATCCATTGCTTTCAGTTAAAAAAGAAAAAATGACTTGTGCAAAGGCTTCAGCTGTGCATAAGATAAGCTTATTACAGCCTGTTATCTGTGACTCTGTATATATATATGCAGTATATGAAGCTTACAGTACAGTAGATTAGCAGAGAGCTAAGAGTGGAGACAGATGGGGGAGTTTACTGGGAGGGAAATAAAAACTAGGGGATAAGAGAGAGGCAGTGGGAGTGAGAGATAAGAAAGTAAGAAAGAGTGGCAGGAAAAGGTGGAAGGATAAACGAGTGGGATGTCAACTTATGTACTCCAAGTCAAAGCTCAGGTAGTCGGTTAAGTGATGGAAAGGGAAATGACAGGTAGAGGAGATTTGAGGAGAGAAAGGAGATTTAAACAAGGAGACTTACATTGATTCCTTCCCAGGAAAACTCGGCACGGCCATGCTGGGGAAGGAGGGAGAGAAGGGCGGAGGAAAGACGGAGGACAGAGGGGGGAGAAAAGTACAAGAAGGTGTAGCAAAGGAGGGAAGAGAAAAAGGCAGATTAAAAGAGGAGGATGTCAGATATAAAAAGTGCTATTAATTCTGAATTTGAATATTTACATTTTGGATGTGAGGCTTTCGTATTTCATTTTTAAATGCACCAAATTATATATGTTTGTTGCTCTTGTAAAATGAAGATTCACATTTATTTTGAAGGTCAGAAAGGACTAAAGCTCAAAAGGTCATTTTAGTTTTTTATTTTCTGGATGTCAGGACCATATGTGGTTGGACTCTGGCTATATTTCTAGAGAACTGGAAGGTTGCTGAGTGCAAATGTAATCTTTGAATGTGAATTTGTGTTAAATGGGGATTTTTGTCTACATAGACAGTAACACATAGGTGATTTTCTTTGATTTATCACAGTTTATTGCTGTAATACCACAAACAGATTGGATGTAATTGCCAACTTGACTCTATTAAAATGCCAGCTGATCTTCATCTTCATCTCATGGCAACATTTGTAGCGGATTTTAGTGATAGTGTTGCTCGACAATCTCATTTTGCAGCAAAAAGATAAATAAATAGCTGAAGTGAGATAACTGTATCTTATTGGATACAACAGATATTGACAAAGTTTAACTTTAATATCTGAATTTGCTTTCAAGATCAGATTCCTGTTAACCTCAAATCCACGACGAACTGTTGCAGATTAATATTTTCCTTAAACCAGTCTGCTCGGTCCGGACTGTGTTTGTGAAACATACGCTGGAACCCACAAACTGAACTACATGGCTCTTTATGTGAGTCATACAGTGTATGTGTGAACATTACTACAACAGTCTAATCTCACAAGACTTAAAAGGCTTTATTTTAATCAGCTGAGTCAGACTTTAGAGAGGAACAAGTAGACGAGCGGGAGGAGAAAGTGCAATCGCGTGTGAGTGTGGCGCTGTGAATGCGATCAGCTGCACTCGCCCTCTTCGCTTATACACGCTGCATTGAATGTTTAGGTAACCAATGGAACCCACCGAGGAGTGACACTGTTGCTGGGGGCAACAGCAAATCTGATGGGTGGCCAGACCAAAGTGCCATGTCCTCACATGCACACACACGGATGCAATCATGCACATTCATCACACTGTACAGCAGACACAAAGAGTGAAAGAGGAACACGTTGAAACTGTGGTTGCTCCGGAGGATTCAAGTCGACAGCTGTCAAAAGGATTTTTTTCTTTTCCTTTTTTTTATTTGTTTTTACGTCAGACTCTTTGTCACGGTGCCCTGAAGAGTTTCTCCACTGGCACTCCGAGCTTGTTATCGCAGTTGTACCGTTCAAAGCCACATATCAGACCGCAGGAGAGGTGAAACGGAAAATGCCCTAAACTTTATGTCAAAGTAAATGCCAAACTTTATCTTCTGCTCCCCACACTGCAGCCGCCGCTGCATCAACACAGGTTTTTAACATTTACATTAAACATAAACTAGAATTTATATGATTCATGGAAAGAGTAGCTGGTTATGCTGCACACTGATCCTTGTATTATTTTCACACAGCACAGAAATTTTACACGTAGATGTTCACAGAGTTTTTAAATATAGATATTTGAAATGTAAATATGTATCCTCATCATCTAGATCATCCAGGTACTCTGACAATTGGGTCTATAATGATCTACTAATGGCATCTGATGCAGGAAATTGTTCCGTGATCATTTTGCTAGATCTTAGCGCAGCCTTCGATACCATCGACCACAAAATCCTACTCAACAGGCTGAAGGTTCTGGCTGGTGTATCTGGCACTGCCTTAGACTGGTTTTCTTCCTACTTATCAGACAGGACTTTTTCTGTTAGGACTGATAGGTTCTCCTCTAACACTGCTGCCCTAACCTGCGGGGTTCCACAGGGTTCAGTTTTGGGTCCATTATTATTTTCTTTTTATATGCTTCCTTTAGCTGGCATTATTCAGTCTTTTAGTGACCTGTCTTATCATTTCTATGCCGATGACATTCAGCTGTATATGTCCTTTAAGCCTCATCAGCTGTCCACCCTAGTCCAGGCTTTAACTCAAATCTCTGATTGGCTTTCTAACAGTTACCTTGTTTTAAACATGAATAAGACAGAGACCATGATCATAGCTCCTCCTGATCTATATTCTAAAATCAGTCAGGTTCTTGCCCCTTTCTGTTCTTCTGCTAAATAAATATTCAAAGTCTTGGAGTAATATTTGACTCTTCTCTGGGCCTTGACTCACACGTGAAATCTCTGTCTCGTTCCTGTTTCTTTCATTTAAGGAACATTTCTAAACTGCGACATATGGTCTCCTTAGCTGAACTGGAAAAAATTGTCCATGCATTTGTGTGATCACGCGTTTAGATTATTGTAATTCCCTGTTTACCAGCTTGGATAAATCATCTCTTTCTCGCCTCCAAGCTATACAAAACGCAGCAGCCAAAACAAACTACAAAACTAACTCGCTCTAGCAAGCGAACTCACATCACTCCTATTTTATGTTCTTTACATTGGCTCCCAATAGATTTTAGAATTCGTTTTAAAATTATTGTTTTAACGTACAGAGCACTAAATGCATACATTTGACTGCTCAGTACTCGTGTAATAATGTAACAACAACACATGTTTTAGGATATTTTGCATCATTTGAAAGTCCTATTAAACACCATCTTACTACTTACA
Organism: Mchenga conophoros; assembly: GCF_057382185.1. Taxonomy (NCBI): domain Eukaryota; kingdom Metazoa; phylum Chordata; class Actinopteri; order Cichliformes; family Cichlidae; genus Mchenga; species Mchenga conophoros. The sequence goes on along the minus strand of NC_140546.1, from coordinate 5,351,179 downwards.
TGAATAAATTGTGCTGCCTCTCCTCTAATTTCAGTGGAATTAGTGCTCCATACCAATCAAGGATAGACTACACTCATCATGGAACTTAACATCTTAAAATCAGCCAAGTCATTGATGACAAAAAACAGGATGGTCATTAACCTGGATAAGTCGTTTAAGAGGTTAACTACACGCCTGTAAGCTTCCTGACTGTATCTTTGATAGTTATGACGTTGTTGTCTTGACAATATCTGTCAACAGAAATTAACATAGCCACCATCTGCGGTAGTTCTCACTGCAGTAGTTGTCAACAGGATTGTATTCTGCCACAGCGAGACACAGACAGACTCACAAGGTGAAAACGATACCCCCCATCCTGCCAGTGTCAGTAATATGGCTGGTGGACACTCATATTTGAAGATGGCAATAAAAAGGAATAAAAATGGAAAGCAGTGCACCAGCGGTAATAAAATATTAAAGCGCCCGGCCTCTACTTTATTCATGCTTTAATCAGCAGCTGCTGCGCACAGAAACTCTTTAGCTCTACATCTCCATGAATGAGTGTGAATGTGACTCTCACTTGGTTTTAAGCCCTTACTGCTCTGATTAACATTTTTCATCTGGTGTCAAATACTGACGACGGTTAGCAAATTGAAACCACGGGCGAGCAGAAACAGAATTACTACTGGCTCCTTTCACTTCCTCAGCAGATCTATATTCACATCAGATGTTTATTTTCATGACAGGAGAATGAGGAATAAGAATAATCCTTTTCTAACAAAGCAGCTTCTGAGACGGCAGAGGGATTTAACAAAGACGGTCGTGTTAGCGGGTGATTCATTCAGATGCAAGCACACCTTGCTCAGTGTTAGATGTGAGCAATAAATATGCTAATAAGTTACATTTGTTAACCTTCCCGTTGATTAGAAACTCATTTTCCTGGACAAACATGTTAGTTTGGGGTGTTAATCACTAAAACTTTGCGTAAAGCCAACACAGCTGACAGATTACACCGATCTAATTGAATAATGCTTCGTTTAATCTCAAATGCTAATGAACGCGCTCGGCAGTGCGTCGCTCACAGAGCCGAGGCAACAAAGAAGGTATCATATCGCTGTAATCACTGTGTTAGTGTATTAGAGTATTAGCCAGATGAGAATATACACGAAAACAGCAAAATATCTGCGGTTTCTGTTTAGGAAATATTCGGTTAATAGTTGATTCAGTGATGGGACGCGCTGATCCAACTGACTCTACCTCTCCATGCTGAATACTAACCTGACATCACTTTCACTCTCTGAGACTGAAAATCTTATTATTTCATAACCTTGTAAAATAAAATGTAGCAGAAAGTGAAGCAAATAGATGGGCTTCATAATCAGTTTATAGTCAAAGACAGTTGAACATCTGCTGGACTCACAACTCAACTAAATGTCATACACTAAACAGAAATAAATTTAAAAAAAAACTGTCATCTGGTATTTTACACCTGTGTCGTTTTTACATGGATTCCAGCTAAATGATCACTTTGAGTATAAGTATCATTATTTTGGTCTTTTCAGTATCTTATCAGTATTTTTAGTCTTTTTAACCATATCTCGACACAAACAGTACTAGTGACTGACTGACCCAGTTTAGCCCCCAAAATAATGTTAGTGGACATAATGAATAAGTCTTTATTTAATCTCAAACAGTAATAAACACACTCAGCAACAAGAAGCTTACAAATTCAAGGCAAAGAAGAAGATATCGTCTAATTGTAATCTTAATAAATGTATGACTAACACTCATGAGAGAATACGTTCAACAGCAGCATGAACCGCTTCTGTTTTAGGAAATGTTTTGTTAGCGGCTAATGTATTCAGTGTTAAAGGCCCATTGAGTCACTTATGACCTCTGTCAGCTTCTGTTTGCGTCCTGCAGGAAATCATGCAACTGTGAAAAAAGCCATCTCCTCTTTAACTGAAGCACATGCCCATATTAGTACAACAATGCAAACTCAAGCTATAAGACTTTGCACCCACGTTGATAATTCACAATTATCTGTCCTCTAAGCTTAAAGCCAATCAGCGATTCATAGATGCTTTCAGTATTTACGCTTTTATAACTTTCTTTATCCTTTAATGTGCTATTTGCTGGTACTCGTAACTCCTAAAAATGAGAGCCGGGCTTATCCTTAGCCTAAACTGCTGGTTAATCTTTGAGCATCCTGCTCCAGATCTCCTCCCCGCAGCGCTAAACACACTTAGTTATTCTTCCTGAATCACAGTTCATTTGTAAAATTATTATTTCCCATCCTGCTTCTGCTCTCTGTAGACTACATCTGGGTTCTTATGGGACAATTATACCTAGTGCAAACAGCTCCGTACCGTTTATACCAGCTATGAGGGCACGAGTACTCGCTGAGTATTGAACTGAATACTAGTTGTCACCACGCAGACAAAACCTCTACATCAGTACACACACATATGAGGTGTAACTGGTTCTTTACACTCAGTGAGACCTACTGGCCGTAGGACCAGCTGACAAATATCTGCTAAGAAAATGTTTACGCTCATCTTTTATTGGTTTGGGGTGGAGCCTTACTCGCGGATAAGGAAGATATGGCTTTTCAAAACTGAGAAACCCAAAGTTACCCCTCAGATCTGCAGTGTAGCGTGTTAATAAAAAAATTAATGAAGCTCTTTTCAAGAGGTCAGACAGGAAGAAAGAAATACAACAAGTCTTATTCTCAAATTCTGGGCCTTTGAATAAGTTACTGCTTTCACAATAAGGTTATTAGTTAGAAATCACTGGTCTTCAGTATTTGCCAAACAATTCTAGGCATCTACACCAATGAACAACACCAACAAAGTACTGAGTGGTGATGTGACCACACTGTTTATCTTGTGATAAAGTTGTGTTCTGCCTGCAAATGTAGGTCCTGGAAATACTGTGTAGGTTACTTTGACAGTCCAGCCCTTCCTCTCCAATTCCAGCCGATTGCCAAAGCAGGAAAAACAGCTGAGAAATGGCTCAGAGAACATGACCTTATCGTGGTTAGGGAGTTTGGAGCCTTGTTTGTAAAGTCTTTATCTTACACTTTAGTTACTTGTACTTGTAGAGTTTTTCTTAATCAGCCAGTTTCTTATCTGCACCTCGGCCTATATTCTCCCAAATTTCCCTTTGTTCTCTGGTGCATCGTGTGTTTCCCAGCTGTCAACCTTTAATTACTTATAAACCTGTTTTTCTTTATTAACCTCACGACTTCCATCTTCCTGATTGCCTGACTCTTTTTGCTTCGTCATTTTGACCGAAAGTTTTGGACTTTGTTGACTTTTTACTTCAGGCATCTGCATGTACGGCCTCTTCTCCGTACATTCCCAAACAGGAGGATCCTCTGAATCTAATTCTGGTGTCTCGACATCAGAAAGCACAGAACAGTCCTGGAGGCCGCAGCCTCACCTGTACCATCATAGTCAGGTGGTGTTAGGGATGTAGTTTTCTGATCTAAAGACATGTTGTACTTGTAGGCAGAGGAGTCCTGTGCACTGACTGCTAATGTCAGCATAGCTTAACTTACATGCTGACTTGGCATAGTTGCAATTGTCACACCATGACCATCTGCATTTAGTGTGATGACGTGCTGACATTTGCTAATTAACACTAAACACAATGTTTGATGGTGCTAGATGAGTTTTCATCTTGAGGAGGGCATTTAACTTTATTTTATAACAATCTATCCAGTTGTTGTTAAGACATTTCACTCAAATTTGAATACGGCTGATGTTTAAATCTATGCAACAACTGGTTCACTTTCAGTCTGAATGTCTCACATGTAACAGAAGAAAGCAGGAGCCTTGAAATCTTAAAGTATTAGCCTCTGAATTATTCAAGGTTCAAGGTCGGACAATCTAATTAATAACTGTGAGTATAAGTTTGAACTATAAATTTACAATAATCAAAGTCACAGATACATGTGTTAGAAAATACTCTGGTAAAAGCTGAAGTACTGACTCACATTAAAGTGAAAAAGTTCAGACATATACTCAAAGTACAAAAGTAAACGGCAGTTCTTTGGAGGTCACTTCTACCAGCTATTTGTGTGCGAGGCTAACTGAACCTCATGTTGTATAAATAGAATAATACATCTTTCTCCATCTCTGAGAGTGAACTGTGCACTGACCTTTCATTTGTCTCCCTGGGAAATACAGAAACTGCACAGAAACAGTTTGTGTGTTTGCTGATATCTGCTGGAAAGTTGCCTTTTTAATTACCTGCCACTTAGAAAATGTTACTACATTTACACTTGCCGAAGCACCGCAACCAAAACTGATTGACATCTACACCTTGGCCTGCGTATAGTGGCCCGAGTGTAGTGCAATAAATGATGCATAAATGATATGTTTGTGGCCTCTTTCATTTTACATCAGTAGCATTGATAACGGAGTATAATATCATTCTTTCCAACTGCTTTGACATAATTAATAACTCCGCTCAGATGTGTTGAACCTAAAGTAATGAAGCTGTTTTGAAGAGAAATATTTTGATATTTGTGCTCAAATGTAGGGAGTACAAGCTTGGATAAACAGTTATCCTTCTTTCTTTCTTTTACTGCCCTTTGAACTTCTCAGCTATTAACGATTTGCCTTTTCTCATTTAACTTGATCCATGACTCACTATGATGCTTTTACTTGGGAGGGACAGAAAAAATATTTTAAATAATACAGTTGAGGATGTAATTAAAACTTTGGATGGCATTTGGGTTAAAGGGGTTAAAGCAGCTCAGTGGGTGCATAACAGTGAGTCACAAACAGAACCTAATGGTGCATAATTAAATCCGGAGATCGGGCTTGTACTACGTGTCATTTCAAAATCAGAGCCGTGGGATCATCTTTCTAAAAGACGAGCTAATCTTCTTTAATTCTGGTTTCAAATGATGTGAAAATGCAGTTTCAGAAGCTTTTTTTCGGTTTTACATTCCAATGGGAAACATTACAGTCGGTACAGATCTTCCAGCAGTTTTCAAGAAACTTGTTTTAAATCACAAACTAATGAAGACAAAATAGGTCCTGTGACTGCAGCTGAAACTCCGTCTGATCTGTTTGTGTTTTCCATCCTGTGACTCAGATTCTGGAAGGCTTATATCCTCGGAGGAGATCTGGTCGGAGCACTCGGTATTGATCAGACAGGCTGATGTTTCAACTAATGCGCCTTTCACCGAGCCTAATGCTGCAGGGATGTTTTCTGCACTTTTGTATTTAATGTGCAATGTGAGTCCAGCATGATGAGCTCATTCCTTTGATTTTCATGTTCACTGGTTTGTGCTGTAAAGTTTTAGTTTATCTATGATCCTAACCTCACCTGTAGCCACAAGCTGTGGGTTTCACTGATACATGCACTTGAAATGAGTGACTGTCTGAGCTTTCACTCGGAGCTTTATTTAGATTTATTTTATCTTAGATTTATTGCATTCTCATTAAACCTCCACCTGTGGTCAAAGGAATGAGGCAAGTTGTGTAAAGCCTTGAGTGCTAAGATAGAATAGAAATATGCTATATAAGAACCAGTCCATTTACCATTTCAGACATGTCCAACTGGGAGGAGACACCAGGAAATGCTGAAGAGCCGTGCTGTAATAGCCGTGCCTGCACATGTTTGAACCCAAAAATCCAGCTTGTTTGGCTACAGTGATCAGATGCCATGCTTGGGTAGAGTTAAATAAATCGCGCCCTGGTCTGCTTGAAAAGCTGGACCTCAGTTGTACTCAGGTACATCACACAGTGTGATCACTGTCCTCACTCCAATGCTGCCTTCATGAAACTCACTTTAACCTGTGACACAGGGCAGCGTGTCACTGCTTCCCCAATTAAGTCCCAAAATGCATACAATTGTGAAGAGAACTGTGCAAGAGCACATCTCAAAAGAGAGAGTGTGAGAGAGAGGCTGAGATGCTGAGACAAACTCTCGGGCGCAGATCAGTGAGCAGTGTGAGTACAGGGGAATTTAGAGGAGGGGCAACTGTGTTTGAGCACAGTATACAGTGAATCAGTGCTTGGTGCGAGCACTAATGTCTGGCTTGGAAACACCCCTTTATTTCCCCAGAAGGAGGAGGGGGCTGGTGAGAAGGAGGTGTGGGCACCTGACCCAGATAAGCAGCAGATGATGGATGGATAATTAAGAACAGAGTAGATCAGATCAGCAGTGCCACTGGCTCATCTAATAGGGTAAGAATTATGAGTTCAGTTGGGCACCTTTTATAAAAAAGGACTTCAAATGCTTTTCTGACCGCAGCATCCTGAGTGACAGCTACAGCTACCTCGGGTGCCACTAATTAAACGTGATGGACAGAAAACCTCCTCTGGGCTACTGTTTGGAAGCACTAAACATTTTGGCCATTTTGGTCATTGCTTATCAAAGGATGGTACGATATTAATAACTTGTTCACCACGCTCTAACTGGCAGAGTTTTATCATCTGTTTTACAGTAAATGGTACCAAGTATTTGTTTTTAAATTGAAAGTGTTTAAGACCATAAATTAATCTGAGAAGTGTTTAGTGAGGTGAAATGAAATGTAGGCTTATTTTTCCATACAACTGCAACCAGACGCAGTCTCCCCCTGCAAACCGCTAGAAGGAATTCAAGCTATAGACATTTCTGCATTAGCTTTGCTGCAGGCCTGTTCCTTTTCTCATTTTTCGCTTTATACATGCTCCCCTCGTCTCTTAGTCCCTTCAACCAGAGCAGGGCATAGGAGACGGGGGAGGAGTTACAAGGAGAAAGGAGCCGAGGAGACAGGCTTTTAACTATGAGACAGACTTGCTTTGGAGCTCATTTTATTGCCATATCAATAAATTATGACATTTAGCACAGCTGCATTATCTGCTCTGCTTTGTTACAGCCTACATCTGTATTTATTGATGTCTGATGTCATACGAGCGTAACAGTGTTCATGACAGCTTTTATATTTAGTGCTGCTTTTAATTAAATTTACAGCGCCGTCTGAAAAGATACATTTTTTTTTAAATCACACAAACGTTCAAGAGCAGAAAGTTTCATCATGGATGTGACCACCTTAAATAACTGAAACATCTTATCAAACGAAGGACTAACTGCTCATAGATCGCTCCGAGTGCCGCTGTTTGGATAATCCAAAGATTTTGCAGGCGTCTTCTAGAGGTAATAAATCTGCAAAGAATATACCTGTGTATCTTCGATCCTCTGTCCTCCAGATGCATTTTAGGAATTGGGACATCCTTGAACATGTGGGGTGATTGTGGCTCAAGAGTTGGGAGTTCGCCTTGTAATCGGAAGGTTGCCGGTTCGAGCCCCGGCTTGGACAGTCTCGATCTTTGTGTCCTTGGGACAAGACACTTCACCCGCTGCCTACTGGTGGTGGTCAGAGGGCCCGGTGGCGCCAGTGTCCGGCAGCCTTGTGATGGTGGTCAGTGCGCCCCAGGGTGGCTGTGGCTACAATGTAGCTTGCCATCACCAGTGTGTGAATGGGTGGATGACTGGATATGTAAAGCGCTTTGGGGTCCTTAGGGACTAGTAAAGCGCTATATAAATACAGGCCATTTATGTAGACAAGTTCAAGATGTACTGAGATTATTTTTGATCAGAAGCAGAAGGGAGGAGGACAGAGGAGACTAGGAGGCAGAAAATAAAGCAATGAGAACATTCTGTTAACTTCCAAATTTCTATTTAGATCAAGCCATGAGATCATTGTCGATGTTTCGATCTTCACGGCCTGAATTCTTCTGTTTTACTTGCATTTGAATCTAGTTGAATAGGATTTATTCTGTCTGTCAGTCTGTAGCGTTTGGTTTGTCGCACTTGGTCAAGAACTCCCTGTTTCTGAGTCTGAATCATCTCTCCGAGCTCCTCATCTCTCTCCACCTGCTGGCCTCTGTGCAGGCCAATAAATTACACAGAGGAGTCGTGTTTATGGAGGTAAACAACTCAAAGGCTGCTGCGGGATCAGAGCTCAATGCAAACAGCACTTGATCAAAACTGAATTCTGTTTCTGATGCCGTGACCGCTGAATAACAACTATGCCTTGCAATGCCAATGTTCCAGGTGCTTCTCACGGTGGCAGGCGGGTGCAACCCATGCATTTATACACGCTGATGTAACAGGCTTGCAGGATGCATTTCTATCACAGCCATGTTGTTGGCTGGTCTAATGTATTCCTGCATAAAACCAGTGTTTTTGTGCTCGTTCTTGATGTTCTGTTGACAGCAACAGGAAATAATGTTTTTTTTTATTTTATTTTAAAACAACAAGCAAAGTTATTTTAAGCAATTTGGGAAACTACTTTGAATTTTTATGTAAATGTCCATTGTGTAAGTTTCCTTTAATAGTGGCTCAGTAGTTTATGGTTTACACATTCACCTAGTATGTAAAAGATCTCTGGTTCAATCCCAGAAGGCGACACAAGTCTTTTGTGGCGTTTTTCAGGAAGAGCATCTGGTTTATAAAACAGCTCCATGCTGTGGTGACCCATGGTGAAAAAGGGAGCAGGTTAATGTAGCTTGCTTTATTGAAATTTCCTTTTACACCAGTGGCTATGTGATGCACACAGATACAGACTTCTGCAACCTTTGTGGAGATTTAACCTTCTCCTGCCATGTTAACTGCTCTTTAATTCTCACTTTTTAAAAAGAAATAAATTTCACTGATATGTCAGGATAAAAAAAAGACAAGAAATGTGGAGTAAACTGAGTGTGGCATCTATTTAATGGATTTATCATAAAGTTATGTGAACATCTATGTTCATGTTACTGAATATGTTATGTTCTAGTGGCTCTGAGTTTGTTTTACATGCAGCTTCTGATTTCTTGTTTTATTTTAGCTCCTCTTTCCTGTCCAGTCCGTCTCCGTCTCGTCTCCGTGTTTGTTCACCTCCAGTCTCCACAGTCGTGCCCCCGTGTCTGTCTGGTCTCTCTGTGTTCTGTCACCGTGACCGTCTGTGTTCCCCGTCTTGTCTAGTTAATACATCTGCAGTCCTGGTCCCATGTCCATCTCAGTGTTTCATCAGTCTGTCTGTTTAGTCAAGTGTCAGGGTGCTCGGTCTGTGACCCAGCATTTTGAGCTTATTTTGTATTTTTGATTTCTTAGGTTATATTTGAATATGTTAAGTTCTTATGTTACTTTTAATTAAGGTTTAGTATAATCTATGTTATCATCAAGGTCCATTTAGTTTTGAGTTTTTATCTGTTTTGTCCTCTATGTTTAACTTTCAGTTTTGCCCGTGCTTTCGTCTCCCTTATCTGTTCTCATGTGTCTCTCCTCATGTTTCGCGTCTCCCCAGTTTGTCACGTGTCTCATGTCTGTGTGTTCTATGTTGTCAAGCTCTTGTTGTCATGTCCCATTATGTTTCCTGTTTTATTTTGAAGAGTCCCGCTGTGGCATCATGTTCATTTGTGTCAGCTGTGTTTCCCCAGGTGTTTCCACTTCCCTCATTATCCTTTTGTGTACTTAAGTCCTCTGTCTCGCTCTGTTCATTGTCAGGTCATCTGAAGCATTCGGTTTCTCAGGTTCGTGGTTTATGTTTGTATGTAGAGTTTTCCATGTCTAGATTTAGCTTTCCCAGTTCAGGTTATAATTTAGTTTTCACCATTGTCATTTTGTTTCTACGTCTTTCTGGTTTCTGCTTTTGGGTACGCTCCTCAAACACACCAACCAACCCGGCTGTGACAGTCAAGTCCACGTGTCTGAGTCTCAGTGTGCGTTACATCTTGTTTTATTTTGTTAGTAGTCTGTCCTGTTAATCAGATTTAGTTCACCTGTGTTCCCTGGTGTGTTCCAACTCCCTGATTATCTCATGTGTGTACTTAAGCCTCTAGTTTTCTTCACTTTCTAGTTGCAGTCCCCCCTCATGCTCTAGTTAAATAAATCTGCCATTTCCCAGCCAATGAAGCTGTGCTTTGAGTTCACGTTTGTCACGATTCCTGCATTTGGGTCCACTTCCTGCCTGCTACACTGTCCCGTGACAGTTTCATACCAGAATGCTGATCGTATCCATGACTGTTCAGTTATACAAGTCTGAAAATGCTGGGAATGTTTTGTTGTAAAAGCTCAAAGCTTCTGTAAGTGTACATCACTTCAAACAGGGAGAAAGCAACAGGGAACAGGCTTTAAGGGTTAGAAAAGTTACCTGGACTGACTATTACTATAACAGCACTTAAAAGACAAAGTGACAGCAGCACATACATAAAGCATCAATCACTGATGGAACAACAAAAAGGACGGACGTCTCTGTTTTGTCTCCCTTTCTTACTCTTTCTGCTCCTCTCCATCTCTCCAGGGTCCACAGCTGAGAAGTGATACATGGCTCAGTAATAGCCTGAACCCAGGGGACAGCAGCTCTGTGGCCTTGGTAAGAGACTATCAACACTGGCACACCTTCACACCCGGTCACACACAGACAGTCAGAGAGTGCCGGCGTACACACAGGAGTACACACAGGTTTGACTAATAGTAGCTCCTGCAGGCTGTGACACCACCATTTTCTCCCAACAGAGCATCCCTTTTCCTTTTTCGTGATGTTGTGACACGTGCAGGAGTTGAAATTAATATTCCTTTTGTCTGCTTTCCAAAGTCTCTGAAACAGCATTTAAACTGGGGACGTACGTCTGTGTAGCTTCTCACTCATCCGGGTCAGTCCTGAGAGCTTAGAAAGGAGAACACTTGCATTTACAGGACAAAGGACAGTCTTTTGAGGATGTCAGTGTTCACATTTTGGACAGAGAAGACAGATGACCTCCTTTACTCCTCTTTCACACCATCTATGTCCACTGTGAATGAGCATCATTGAACAGAGGCAGTGACTTACAACATCTGTTATAAGCCACTGACAATGCAGTCTTGAAATCCCTTCCAAGGTGCTTCAATCACCACTTACACTTTGCCCAGGTGACCTCAACACATCACACGATGGGGTGGACATCACCCCTGGAGATGGTCTAAACCTACACCTTTTTCACACCTTAGCTCATGTGATGAGTCACAGAATCAATAGTGGGTCATTGACATTAAGGATCACCTTAAACAAAGACAACCCGACTTGGAATAAAATACCCAGGACTCTCCACCATTTGTTTTTAGAACTGAAGAAGCCTCTACCACGAGAGATTACATCTTCTAAAACATAAGCAATCCCATTATTCTTTTTTTAAATCCTCAAGACTACACTAGGGATGACTCAAAATGTTGGGGTGTCCCTTGTGTTTGATTGACCTGTCATTTAGACAAGGAACAGAAAACAGACTCCTCAACTTGTCTAAAAGACAGAAAAACCTTCAGAAGACATTTAAAAATGTTAAATCGATGAAGTTAAAAAATGTCCAAACAAATATTGGGTATTTTAGGGGCTATATGAAACTGTTAATCACATTCTCCGTTAACCAAATCGTGCTTTGAACATCGCAGAAATATGCAGCTTTTAGTGTCACCAGTGCACCGAGAGTCAGATTAGTTTCTAGAGTTTAGCAGTTTGTTCCATATCATACATCCTGATGCAGAAGAAACAGAACCTGGTTACATGTAGCGTTGGTTATATTTGACATGCAGCCTTTTTTTTTTTCAGTGTGGTGTGTTTTCTTTCTTTTTTTTTCTTTCCCCACCTCTGCTCATTTATGACTTTCGTTAATGGAGACAGTGAGTGACACTACCCGGGGTGGAGCCATCTGTCAGGGATGCAGACTCAGGTAGTGGTCAGCGGCCGTGTAACACCCAATAACTGCTATTTTACATTAATAAAATATGAGTAATACATTTAACAAGTACTATCGCTGGCACCGACCAGCAAAGGCTGCAGTCTTTAAATGACTAGTGGACATCCTCGGTCCACTAGTGGTTGCTGGTTCAGGTTCAGATGGCTCGTTTGGTCACTACACTGTAATGAAGCCCATTAGTTTTGGTCACACCTGTGGCTGTTTGGCAGTACACTGTATGCAATGATTACAGTATGTTTTCATTCACTAAAGTAAAGGAAGTGTTGGTATATGTTGCTTGTTTGCTGTAGAACAGGTGTAAGAGTAAGGTGGAGACATTCAGCTTCATCTTCTGGTGAGATTTTGTTCATGGCTCTTAGTTCCCTTAAGCCAAACTTAAGCAGACATCCATCCATCACTCACTATCTCCGCCTGCTTTTCATCCAACGTGGCTGGAGCCTTTCCCATCTACCACCGAGTGAGAGACGGGGCACGTCCAAGCTGCCAGGCCGTGACACATGGAGACAGACAACTATTCACACCTCTGCCAATTTAGAGGCACTAATTAATCTGAACTACAGTCTGAGGCAGGAAGGTGGAGCACCAGCAGAGTCAGACTGAAAATGAAACCCAGAAAAGCCTCGGCTGTCTGGAGGTTTCAGACCCAGTTTATAGGTCAGCAAAGCTGATCAATTAATAATAAAATACTGAGATGAATTCTGAAATTTAAATGACATGTCACGTGTGCCTCAGCCACTTGGTCACTCCACCTTTTTTAATGTTTTAGTGACTCTCTGAAGTCTGTGACTCACAGTGATGGTGCCAAACCAACACAGCAGACACACTACTGGGGCGTTTTTGCCTTGACTCTGGTTTTTAGCAGTAAAATTAATAATCAGTTGAATTGAGGGCAGATTACTGACTCAGCCAGATGAGACCATCCCACTGTCTGGCCATGAAAGAAATCCTTGGCAGGCTTGCATGTTTGTTAGAAAGAATCGTGTCCAGATGCACTGACCGACATATTAAAAGGCTTGTGCTCTTAATTAAAATGTTTATTCACTTATTTACAGCGATACACAAAACAGGATTATGGACATAAAAGAGTGTTTTTTGCTTTATTCAGCTTTCTTTAGTGCTCTGATTTTGTCTTGTGGTATATATACTGGGAGTCACAGATTTGGGTGTTTTATCCTAATCTGCTCACTGAGTCTGGCATCATTTTCAGGTCCAAATGCTTGTTGAGTTTTTAGAAACTTAGCTTAAAGACGAGCGACACATAAGCAGTGTAGATAAAAAGCTGGAGAGGCCAAAACAACACCTCAATAGTTTTTGGAGTGCTTGTGTTAAAAAAAGAAAGCACTGTAGAAGGTAGAGATGATGGGTCTTATCCAAACTAGCAGACTGGAAACGGGGTCGATTATTATCACCTAACAAGCTTTGAGCCTCTGGGCTCAGGCTGCGATGGAGGCTTCAGAGTTGGGGTAGGTTCACTTCTTACAGATTCATTTTCACATTTCAGCACCAACTCGGTACATTTGAGGATATAATTCAGGCTTCACAGAGCTCCCTGTGGTGCCACCAAACTCTTTTCTTACTTTCGATAATGCGGGGGAGGAGGATGCCCCAAAAAGGAGTGCTTTCCCTTTAACTCAGGTAAATTCCCATGTACTGAAACAGACTGTCTGAACACTTTACGCTCAATACACTACACACACACACACACACACACACACACACACACACACACACACACACACACAGGCTTGCAAATACAGTGCTGTAAGAAAGTATTTGCCCCGTTCTGAATTTCTTATTTGTTTGCATATTTCTCACACTTAGATGTTTCAGATCATCAAACAACTTTATGATAACCAGAGTAAAAATATAATGCAGTTTTTAAATGATGATTTCATTTATTAGGGCAAAAGCTACCAAATCTACCAGGTCCTATGTGAAAGTAATTGCTGCCTGTTGTTATATCTTGAATTAACTGCAATTAACCACATTTTTCAGAGACAAGACTTAAATTTCACCAGGTGCACCCCGGCCTGATTACTGTCAGTTTAATCAATAAATCACATAAATAGAACCTGTCTCACAAAGTGAAGTAGGCTAAAGATTACACTCTGCAGGGGATGCAAACAGCTGGAAATGGCCAACGGCCGAGTAGCCATTCCTGACTTATTTGATGTCTGCAGGCATAGTTGAGACTTCATCACAAAAAACAGAAGGCATACAGACATCCATCCGGACCCTGGTGCTGACTCTCTAATGAAATTTATACCACTGGGACCCAAGCAGACCCTAGAAGTCTCAGAAAATATGATCCCAACTTTACTATCTCAAAAAGCAGCACATGTTACATCCACGAAAGAAACTAAGTAACTGACATATATCATCCTGAAATGGGTTACAAAGCCGTTTTTAATGCTTTAGCACTCCAGCAAACCACAGTAAGAACCATTATCCACAAACGGAGAAAACTTGGAACAGCAGTGAACCTTTCCAGGCTTCCCAAGCAGATTTACTCCAAGAGGGTCACAAAAGAAACCAGAACAAAACCTAAACAACTGCAGGTCTCACTCATTTAAGGTCAGAGTTCATGATTCAATAGTAACAAATAGACTGAGCATGAATAGTGTCCATGGGAGAGTTCAGAGGAGAAAACCACAGCTGGCCAAAAGGAAAACATGAAGAGTTCTGGTAAACTTTTCTGTGGACTGATGAAGGTTTGAGTCCTGTTACATCTGGTGTAGGATTAACACAGCATTTCATGAAAAGAACATAACAACATGGAGGCGGTAGTGTCATGGTCTGGGGCTGCTTTACGGCTTTCAGGACCTGGATGAATTTATGGAACCATTAATTTTGCTCTCTAACAGAAACATCTGAAGGAGAATGTCTGGCCATGAGTTTGTGCCCTGAAGCTCGATGGCACTCGTGCTATACAGCAGGACAGTGATGCAAAACACACCAACAAGTGGCCTAGACAAAGCCTGGTCTTAAATCTGATTTGGCGTGACCTTAAACAGGCTTTAAAATCCACAGTCTGCCTCAATTAAAGCAATTCTACAAAGAACTGTGTCAGAATTCATCCTGAGTGATGGGAAAGACTCATTGTCAGTTACTGCACTGCAGTCCGTACTGCCAAGGTTGACACAACCAGTTTTTAGTTTTCGGGGGTAAGTTTGGATAACTTTGCAAAACTGCATTTTTTTCATTTATCCAGCTTATTGTTGTCCAATATCAGAAGTTGTGTGATCTGAAACATTTAAGTGTGACTCATATGCCAAAAATGAAGAAATCAGGAAGAGGGCAAACATTTTTTTTGCAGCACCACGTATCTTTGGGGGCGGGTCTTTAACATTTCTAAGGGCTACACTGTGTAACAACAGGAGACAGTTCTGGATGAGTAACAGCGCTTCTTTCTCACCTCCATAATATTTGAGGGGCCAAAAATCAACACTCATGCTACCACTCTCACGCTGGAGAGCGCTCAGATGTAACAGGGGAGCTGAGGACGCCAGCACCAGAGTGTCTTTTGTATTCTGTCACAGAGGCTTTCAGCAAAATGGAAAAATAGATTGAGGTGTGCAGCAAATGGTGCAGGCATTAATTTTTTTTTTTTTTTTTTAAGAGATAATAGCACTTTACCTGATCCCCATCTTTCCGTACCGGCACGGCATCCGCTGCTGGAGAGGCAGAGAGGGAGAGAAAATGAGATGAATTTAAGATTTCATTATCAGGTGCTTCAGTAGTTACAGGTATGATGCCACATGCAGAAAACAGGAATCGGTTTAAGCTGTCTGTGATAGGAGAAGGTGAGACAGGAAGATACAGTGAGGGAGAAACACTGACAGCAAGAGGGAGAAGCAGATAACAGTATGTCACACTGAAGCCGCCTTCGGCCTGCTCGCTGTGGAGGAATGACAACGGCGTCCAGTATTTCTCTCTCACACACACTCGAGCACAAACACACCGAGCTAAAATTAGATTAATTATCCACGCCAAGCTTTGGCACGCAGAGGGCACAACGAGTGTGAGTCATAGAGGCCAGAGATGACTCTGAAATATCTGAGGGTGATAACAGTGGATGCTTATTATTGCCAGTAAAGTTAATAATTTAGTGCTAATAAAATAGAAAACAGGGACCACTGTTCTCTGGTGGAGCAGAGTAGAGAGACTGTGATGACAGCTGACTCACCACTCGTCTTGCTTTCCTTGATGACCTTGAGCATGACCTTAATGCTAAATTAAGTTATCCAATGAATCTGTCAGTGTAGCAGCTCATGCTAGCACTCTGTGTGAGAGCTAGCAACAAACGAAACAATGATGAGACACAACAGGCTGCCCTGCATTATTTTTGCTACATTACTGGATGTACTGTGCACCAGAGCAGCATTAATACCCCGGAGTACTGTGCAAAAGTCTTGAGCCACCCCTTCATTCTTAAATTTTTCTATAAAAATGGGAAATAGGTGCAATTATACACGGGAATACAGTGCATAAGGCAAAAGGACAGTTTTTTATGAGCTTGAAAATTAATAGTCTGAACTCTTTTCTGTTCATCTGGACTTAACGTTTTCAGTGGAAGAAAACATTAAGTCCAGATGAACAGAATCGACTTTCTGGGATTTCCTTACCTGGATGATTGAGCGTGCATCAAGACAAGATCTTTTAGATATGATTTCTTGTCATTTCAGGAATCATTTTCCAGGCTTCTTGAAGGACATCCAAAGCTGTGTTTTGGATGTCGGCTGCTTTTTAATGCACTGGCAGTGTGTTTGGGATCAGCGTCATGCTGAAAAATAAAGCTGTTGCCAGTCAGATGCTTTTCAGATTGTAATGCATGGTGGAAATCTGAGAAAAGAAATCTGATAGCGCTTTACTGTCATTCACAATGACAATAAATTGAATCAGAATTTTTACATTTGGATCAATCACTCTATAAAACCTGCTGCCACTGATTTTCCACCCAGTTCTTGTGTAGTTTACCTCGGCCTTTTCTCTCTGGTCTCCAGCCTTAAGAATGACATCTTGACAGTAACCATTTCTGATCATACTTCTGTGAACAGTAGAAGAGCTAAGTGCCTCTTTCAGATCCTGTGCTAAGTATTTTTCTCCCCCCCCCCCTTTTTTTTTCTCTCTTAGACCTGCCAATTCCTCCTCCAGTTGTCCAGTTTACCCACATAGTTTTAACGACACACTGCGCACCATGCCAGGATATGCCAAGTTTTCAGCTGTCTGAGAATGAACTTGTTGGTGCAAACATACCATTTTATGATTGTCAAACTGTATTATCGTTGGCATTTTTTATATATTTAACTAAAGAAATGGGAAGAAATTGTGCTGTTTTAACAGGCTGCCATAACAAAATGCCAAAAGCTAAAACTTTAAATTGCTTCTTTGCTCCTTTGTGAAGTCTGTAGACATAACACTGATGTATGCCTTGAGATAGATTCCTTTTTGTGTGCTTAAATGACTCATAGGTCAGTGTCAAGTGGCCTAACAAAAAAACGAAAGCATTTCTCTGAAAATGGTCAAGTCCGAGGACTGGACTGAGGCTTCAAAGACTAACTGGAAGCAAAATATGATGAAAGGATGGCTCAAGACTTCTGCACAGTACTGCAGGTGCCTGAAGTTGTATATGTAGTGTGCCAGCTCAGAGATTACAGTAAGCAGGCAGTAGAAAATGCCACAGTAATTTGCATCCAATGGCAGATTTATACCAAGTGTCAACATTCTGCAGTAATGAATTATTTTTCTGTAAATCGAGGAGTGTTTACTACATTAAACTGCATGACTTTATTCAGATTTGGTGCTTGAATTAGACTTTTCCCACCAAATTTATTAATGTTTATTAATGCATTGCACTGTATATTAACGATGCCAGAGAAATGTTAAAGCATGTTACTGAAAACCAGGTAAAAAATGAGGCGCTTGTGTTACGCTTGTACTGCTCATCCATCTCATCAGCCATCGTGCTTGATTACATTTTCCCTGATATCGGTTTTCCATCACCTTTTATATGTTGATGAAACCTTTTCGCATTCCTGACATCGCCCAAATTTTGGTGGAAAAAAGTCAAACAAGAATGGAATAAGTGCATCTTCAGTGGCAAACACGGCGCAGTTCTCTACTCTATAATTGCCAAGGAAATTCCAGACAACATGCACGAATGCTTCCAAGCTGCTGGTTCAGTGGGCTTCAGCTCCTTTTGAGTTCATTGTCAAGCATCAGGTCATAGATTTCAGGACCAAGAAAGACACCTTCCTTAATTATTGGTTAATTAAATGTATTTCTTAAAAACTGAAGCACATCACGTTTCCGTCAGGCTATAATAGCTGTCCAATACTTCATAAATAACAAAACAGGATGTTCTAGATGAAAATGGTTTTTAGATTTTGAGTCAGTAAAATTTGTTCCAGGTGCAGGTGAAAGAATCCCAGGAGCAAAGTGCTTGTTAACCAGTGTTACTGGATAATAAAATTAAATAGTTAGATCCTGAATACAGCATAAAGCTGTTCAGTATTTCAGGTCAATATAATAAACCAAATCATTCTCAGCAGATTGTATTGATACAAAAAAGAGTGAAAACCGGGCTACAGACACAGAGGGCTGAACAGAGACTTCTTGAGCTCTAAATCATGTTAACAGGAATATGAATGGCTCTTTCCAGTAAGCTGTCCTTGATGCTCCTGTTATGATTCAGGAGCCTTGGGAGGGCTGTCAGCTAATGTGGTTCACCTGGTCATCCTGTGCCCTGAAGATCGTAAAAGCTTGTCTCTAAGCTCATTCTCTGTCTCAGCACCAGCTGGCATCAAGCTTTTAGCTCATTTATTTATTTATTTTATATTCAAGCACAAAAGTGCATACATTTAATTATATATTCAGCAACCAACATGCTAATAAAAAATAAAACAATCATATATTTTATGAAAGGGATGTGCATACATGTGCTATGCTAACCTTAATAAATGACCTTGGTCTTATTTCTTGTGTGAACACTGTGGCAGTCGCTGAGTCAGTTTGTCGCAGTATGTTTCACGTAGCAAGCATCACATCCTAAATATGTAAACAAAAACAGGATATGAGTCATAAGCAGGGAACTGAAGTGCACGGAAAAGTCTTCTTTTCTTCCTTCTTGGAAGCACCATCTTTTATTGCAGCATTAAGATGATTGAGAAGCAAATCTCTGTCCAGTATATCACTGAGTGCCAGCGCTAAAATTAGATTAATTATCCACGCCGTGCCTTGGCGCAGGAGGGCGTGACCTGTATGAGTCAGTGATGCCTGGGATATTGAAGGATATTAGAATTAAGTGGCACTGAAAGGAGGGGGCTCCCCCTTGTTAACACAGATTATAACCTACATCTGTAATATCTTTTGGTAGAAAGAACTGAGATAAAATCACTGTTTGATCCAAAGGGCTGCAGGAGGACTAAAATACTTCAAGTCAAGTGCTATGAAATTAGTCCAACTTCAGCTAGCAGAAGTCAGGATGAGAGTGCTTATGAAGAAAATTGCCTAAGTTGTTGAATATCAATCTGAGGAGTAATCCTGGGCGTTGTACACTCATCATTAGAACAGTTCATTGCCTAAACCTTCAAAATCCTCCTTTAGCGCATCACCTCTCTCTCGTCTCCTTGCGAAAGACTGGTTGAAGTGGATTTAACGGCTGTAATCAATAAGGCAGATTGGACTCACTTATCAGGCTACGCTGCTCAAAGAGCCGACATTTCTTATGTATCGCATTCTGAACATATGGCCCAACATGCACACCGATGCTGTCTGCATTGATTTTAAACTCTCTCCCTGGTCCCGCCTCACTGGTCCCAAGCACGACAGTGTCTAAAAATACCTCAGCCTCCATAACTTCAATGGAGACCTAAGTTGTCTCTCCAAGGAGTACCAACAAAGACCAAAGGTGTAGGGAGGGTGTAGCTTTTTGCTCTTGTTCAGGGGTGGACAACACAGATGTTACACTTTATGTCAAGGGACAAGAAGGTGATAAAAGCAATTGATTCAGTTACAAAAGACCCTAGTGCTCACCAAGTTCCACTTGGAGGAAAAAGGTGTTTCTAATTATTTTTATTCCAAAACACAGATGTTTCATGGAAGTGTAGATGTGCCAAAAACTGCATTAATTGTACTGGACAGCAGGGGGCGACTCCTGTGGTTACAGAAAGATTTCCAGTTGCGCAGACATCCATAGGAAAATGATCGCCGTTTCTGTTTTCTGTTGGGATCTTAGCAAACACTTTCCTGATGACTTTATGATCTCAGTTTCTAGTTTCATGTCTTACTGAATCAAGCATGATGTTTATTTTGTGAATTGTGGTCTCCATCAGTCCCAGAAGGATGTTAAAGCAGAATATGGTTTAACACATGTAACTGGCAAGTTGTTTGCTGTGCGAACAACAATCTGTCCCTCACATAGAAACTATCCATCCATTCTCTTCCACTTATCCTTTTCAGGGTTGGTGGCGGCGGGAGGGGGACAGGTCACCAGTCTGTCGCAGGGCTAACACGTAGACACAGACAACCATTCACACTCACATTAACACATGCAGGCCATTTAGTGTTTCCCATTAACCCTTCCCTACTAACTTTAATTGGTCCCTCGCTATGACGCGGTTCACCTTTCACGGCCTTCCTGTGTGCAGTTTTATTTTGTTTGTTTTTTACAGCGCATTGTGTTCTGCATCCTGATTGGCTGTAGACCACTGTCAATCAATCTCCTCCTTGCCGTGTCTCCTGTACAGTACAGAATGCGTTCAGCTTGTCAAATTTACATAAATCTTCAATCGCTCGCAGTGTGACTCTGAAGTGCTGCACTGTATGTTTGTAAGTTTTCTCCCCAAGAAACAACAATGTCGACGAAACGTTTTGCACCGTCAAAGGGACCTGCGATAGCGCCCAAAAGGCAGAGGAAGATGTTAACCGTTGCACAAAAAGTTGGACTTCTGGACATGCTAAAGGAAGGTAGAAGTTACGTTTTTTTTTCTGACCATAAGGCGCATTAAGCGAACAAAACAGTCATATAAGTCAAACTTTACTCAACTCATTCTTCTTGCTTCCTCTACTTCCATAGTATTGATTCATTAATGTTGAATTCATTCTCTGTGATTGTGCAAACATCAAAGCTCACTGAAATGTGGTGCACATCCACTAAACCAGTAAACGGAGCTAAATAGGCTGCGCGCATTCATTCTCTGTAGGATTCCAGATAATCACCTCTCAAGACTAGCGGGAAATCAGACAGCATGGAGCAGACTGAGAAACGGGCTCCACACACAGTTTCAACTTGGAAGAGGATGAAAATTTAATATTGTAAAAAATGTAAGTTATCTAAATACTCTGTAGGTACAATACACTGTAATGTAGCTGATCAAACATCAGCTCACCAAGTCCTGTGTTGTTTACAGAATTAATGTGATCAGATTTTATTAAAACATCTTTCTTATGTAAACAAAATAACACTGACTTTGCAGCAAGTTGACCCACACCCACGCATGTACTCTGACATGTACTCTGACCCACACAATGCAAACTTGTTCCTTAAAGACATTTCTTAGTCTTAGGCACATTTCCACCAGAGGAATAAATTGACTTTTTCAACTTTGTTAGACACGTTTGCTCTCTCTCTCTCTCTCTGTTAATGAAAGGCATGCAGTCTTAGTCATGACTCTGCTTCTCTGTGAGTACATTTGAGATGCAGCCCTGGGGATCCTGGAGGCCATTTACTCCACACAACACAACCGCACGCACACACACAGGCACATACAAATTTACACACACACACAGCAGAGACCTCAGGAGCTGATGGAGATCCCTGCTGGAGAAGTGGTGGAGGAAGGAGAGAGTGAGGAGAAAGGCACAAAGGGAAGCTGAAGACTCAGAGAGTCTGACAGGAGGAAACGTTGAGAGCTCAGGACATCAGGGGATTGGGTATTTAGGTATGTTGGGTAATAACACAGACTCATGGAAATATTCATGACATTTAATCTATTAAGTTGTGTTTCTGGACAGGAATTTTAAGTAGTCCAGTCTCATACTTAGTTATTGGTCATGTCTGTGGTTACAAAGTAAAGTTTTTTTTTCTCTCTTTAAGGCCAGAAAAAATCCACAGTAAACAGTTGGAGGCTGTGACATTAATCAGTCCACTCATTCAGAGACCACAGTCCCTGAGGGGACAAGATATTTACACTATACATACATTTGATTATTCATTATCATTCAGGATAGTTTAGGTTAGGTTCAGGGAGATGCTTCTGTTGTGTGGAGAAAAAAAAAAACGTGTCTAGTTGTGTCCAAGGACATAAACTACTAGACTGCTGTAACCATTTAATGTTTTACCGCTTGGCTGTAGGGAGACAGCAGCAGGGCTGCTAGGAAGATGGACAAAAGGTAAACAGAAGAAGAGCCAGAGGAAAATATGGGAATGAAAGGAAGAAAGAAGAGCAGGGAAAACGTCATGTCAGCAGGTGGTTGTTGTGGCAAAACACAAAGAAATCTCTGTTATTTAACCTCCTAAGACCAAACTCCTTCATGGCATGCATTTTTAATTTCTCTTTGCTATTTGGGCTTTATACTGTCGACAGAACACTATAAAGTCACGATTGAGTAATGATGTGCAAAACTGTTTATTTGGTGTCTGAACACAGCAGCATTTTTCCTGAGTACAAAAACAAAATGAGAAACAACAATTGTGCCCCTTTGAGCAATATGGCTCATTTGAAAGAGCAAAATTTAGTATTGTGGTCTAGACAACCCAAAATGTGATGTCCCCATATGTGGACGCCAGGTCCAAGGAGGTTAATGTTACTGACACCATCACATCTTTACAAACCTGAGAACCTGCAGTTTTCATCTAATACCAAATAACCAAAATTAAAGATCCCCTGTAACATACAATCATTGAAATAATGCACACATTTATATTTTCAGTGAGAAAGAAAACTGCACTCATGAAAGTGAGACTGCGAGATAATCTGTGGAATAAATCAAAGCCGTCACTATAATGCAAGGCCCACACTGGCATACTGTGAAATAATCACAGCTGCTTGGACTAATATGTGTAAGTCGGAACAGCTGGCGGCATCAGTGATCACTCTGGTGCCATTTGATGGACATTTACCCAGAGTTCCCTGCAATACCAGGAGGGACTGCAGCGTACATCGCAGTCATTAGTGTCAGTCAGTGTCAGACGACTTAATGACCATTAACACTTCAACTTCTTTTTTAGCATCTGTAGTGCTGAATCATTTTTAAGAAACAAGGTCTGTGTCCTTACAAGCACGTGCTGTTTTAAAAGAGTGAACATAGCCTCATAGCCTGGGAAGTGAAAGTGGTTTAAACCTGCAGGTTCCTTTAACGGCCAGCAGGGGGCAACACCTGTGACTCTAAAAAGAAGACACATTGTATAGAAGTCCACGGGGGAAACAGCCTGTTTTCACTTGATTTATTCTGTCAACAAATGTTTGTCTCATGTTTGTGGTCCAGGTCACTGGTTTCAAGCCGGATTTATTACAACATGATGTTTCTTTAATAAATTGTGGACCCATTCAGAGAAAAATAAATGAAAAAGCAGGGCATAACCAGCAGTGGCTACCTTGTGATTGATAAGTGACTTATGCTCTCCGTTTGTCTAGCCAAATGTGGACACTTCTGTCTCCAGAAACTGAGATGGCAACAGGAAAAATATTGCAGACTGACGGTAGCACGGAGCAGGTATTCTATCTTCTCTTGAAAATGTTTAATCAGCAGCAAATAATTCTAATATGATAACACAGCTGGTGCATTTCATTCAGCATCTAGCGGGTGAACCATGATGGTGGTGAAATTACAGTTAGAAGAGTAAATGTTGAATTAAAGGGGAGAAAACTTTCAGCAGCACGCAGCGCTGCTCACTCGCTCAGCTGTTCTGGGTCTGATGTTAGCGGGCACTGAGAAATCGATTTCTGAACACAGAGAGAGAACAAGGCAGTGTGGCAATCAGAGAAAGAACGAGTTGGAGCTGCTGTAGCTGTTTTATTTAGATCGCAAACAAACTTTGAAGTGAAACATCATCATTACAAACACTG
Source organism: Mchenga conophoros (assembly GCF_057382185.1). Taxonomy (NCBI): domain Eukaryota; kingdom Metazoa; phylum Chordata; class Actinopteri; order Cichliformes; family Cichlidae; genus Mchenga; species Mchenga conophoros. The sequence goes on along the minus strand of NC_140546.1, from coordinate 5,327,415 downwards.
GTTCTCCTTTCTGTGAAACACCTCATGTATCTGAATCTATAGGATAACTAAAGCAGAAGAAATGCTATGCAGTCTCTCTCCATCAAAGGTGACTTTAACCAACTCTAAATACGACCACTACTTGTATAAATGCAGGTGCTGATGTGAAATCCCACCAAGAACGCACAACATTTGAATGAGACCAGACTGATATTAACGCTAGATGAAACTCAGACAACAAAAAGCCACTTTAGCTCATTGTTTTCCTGCTCCTGCCCATTTCCATCATCTACTTGGTGACTAAGAGGCAAACTAAAGAGTCATTTATCTCAGGACCCTGTTTTCTTCGCCATAACAACAGTATAAAGCTGTAAGCATCTCTACATGTCATTACAAAGGATTTGGTGGGTTTCCCATCACTTGCGAGAAAAAGTGCTGGCATATTTGAATCTATAAACCCTTCTCTGTCTAAGCTACAGAATTACCAGCGACGTGGCTTAGACACTCTGCAGAATGATCCAGACATCAGCACGGTTGTATCGACTGAAAGAAAATGACGAAGCCGGCATGTTATTCTACTGAAAAGCTGGTATTCGTATGTCATGCTGTATATTCTGCATGTTAAGCTGTATTTGTTGCAGCTTTTTCATATTTATAAATAGCTGCTACCAGGTTTCTTCTGTATATTAGATTATTCTCACTGACACTTCCTGATGTCATGGATTTTAAAAATGTTTCAACAAACAGCACCTCTGACGTTGATACATGTGCCCATTGTCATCATTTATGTAAAACTTATTGTGACGCGGCTAATGATTATTTCTGCCGTTGGTTAATCTGCTGTTTATTTTCTCTATTACTCAGCTGATCTCTTAAAATATCAGACACAAGTGAAGCATAGCCGCTGAACTTTCAGTTTACAAACGCAACACAGAGTTGAAATGCTGAATTTAAGCAGTGTTTACAAAACTGTTACCGGTCATCAGAATGATCAAACTGCAGATTCATTTTCTGTTGACTCTCTGACGTATAATCAGGCTCCCAAATTCTAATTTATTCTGCTCAAACTCGAAATCTTAACCGCTGTGCTGCAGTAGATCCACCCAACAAACAGGCGTTGAATCCATTTGTGTAATTATGTAACTGGTTTTACTAAAACAGCGAGGCAATGGATGCTAAATCTTTTGCCGAGCATTGTACTTGGTAATTAACCTGACTCCGAGTCTGATTATGAATTACACAGTGTGGAGCTGCAGCGTGATGTTTGCTTGTTAGCCTGTGAAACATGCAGCCCGGCGCCTCTGAGGTTTGGTACAGTATGTGTGAGGCTACTGACCTTTGAGGAAAAGGTTGTTTCTGTTTGTGCACGTACCCAAACTCTGCAGCGGAGTCGAACAAAAGCAAATGACCATCAGATACAAAACGAGCCGCCTTCTTCTTCATGACCTTCGGTGTCGTTCATAGATTTGTGTTACAGCAGCTACCACCATTGATGAACCCCCATAGCTGCTGTTCTTCATATCTACAAAGGCCATGTTTTTGTTAACTGTGATAATCAGTTTTGTTTTAATTAGGAAATAATCAGCAGTGGATAATTAGGATTGGAAAACAATATTCATTCGTTTGCATTTGTTACAAGTCACACAAATAGCAGGGGAGTAAATAAGCGTGTAGATGAGAAGAAAACAATTAAACTGAACTTTTAAAAGATTGTTATTTTTAAACAAACGATTCACAGATGAATAAAAACAATCCATTTACAGCTTATATTTCCTGCCCTGCAAAGCAGCTCTATTTGTTTGTTGTTTGTTCATTTATACTGAATCTTGAAGTCCTTACAAAGCTCCTGCTGCTTGTTCCTCAGGCTATTCTTCTGTAGTCTGAAGATTACAAAGGCATCGGTGTAGATGTTGATGCTGCTGTGCCTAATCTGTTTGGCAACAAAGCAGGTCTCAAGGAAATGAATCGGAGACGTCAGTGGATGACAGAGAAGTGCCGTCTGCCAAAAGCTCTACTGCAGCTGCACGCTTCATTTAGCCAAGAACAGTTTTTACTTCAGTCAATCTGCTGCAGTCTTGGCAGCACATTTCTGTTCTTTTTTTTTTACTTTTAAACTAATGAAATATGCTCATATGAAAGAGATATTTAGGCCATTTTATTTAATTAGTCTTCAAAGCTGCAGCAGAACAGATTTTTATCCAGAAATATACCCAATAAATCAGCAGTAAATAACTGAAGAGGAGAGACAGCTGATCGGGAAACCCCGGCGCCGCTCGCTGCAGGTACAATTCAAAGAAAACTGGGATTTAAATGCAAACGTTCAAATTGTCTTTAATTTCTCTGCAGAAAACAAACTATAACATATCTCCATGTGAGACTATTATGCCAAGAACATGCCAACAAATAACTACACGTGCCAATGAAACCACTTGCAGGTGATTCATTGCAAAGACACCTGCTAAATGTCTAAAGCAGGATATTGTATATTAGGTAGCAAGTAAACAGGCGGTCCTTGAAGTTGAAGTACTGGAAGCAGGTAACTGGCTGTGGACTAGAGAACTAAGCAAGTGCATTTATACTATGAATTGATTAGTACTCACTAAAACAAGACTAAGGAAGCCACAAAAGTGAAAGTGGTGCTCACGGTGGTCACGGCCACTCAAGGCTCACTTATGCGAAAGGGGAGCAAACATGGTAATGAATCCCCAATGCATGGCCAAAAAGCATCTGCAGTGAACACATGACCATCAGGTTTTTCTTTTATATCACATGGAAGGCCACGTGAGTGTGCATCAGTTGCCTTTGGAAGAGAAGAGAAGCCAGGAAAGGCATCACCACCGGTAATGGTCTGCTGGAAAACACTGGGTCCAAGCTTTCTTTGACATCTGCCAGCTATCTAAACATTGGTGCAGCCCACATAGACCCTTTCGTTCCAATAATATGATGCCAGTGCCCTCTTTCAGCACAATAATGAGTCCTGCCTCACCATAAACATAGCTCAACAATAGATTGAGGAACAAAGATTTCTTAATGGTGTCACATCTAGTTGGTACAAGGCTTCTCTGACCTTTTTGTGATGATGGATGATGTGCAAGATAATGTTAGCCCTCCACAATAACCTCTGATTTCTGTTATGTGCAACAGTGAAACACAAAAGGATTATGGTCAGTGTAAACAAAGAGTGGAGAACCAAATAAAGAGATGTTCGATCTCTGTGTCAAAGGCACCAGTGATCTAGCTTTAGCACATAGGCTGCTGAATCCCCCCTCTATGCAATCCTGAACACAAGAACAGAGAAAGAAATCAGGTTTATTAACATTACTGTCAGAACAAAAACAGTGTGTTACGTCAGAAAGGGGGAGTTTGAAGACTTTGTGCTATGGATGATTTGAGCACTCAATCTCTTTCTGCTCCAAAGAACTTTCAGTACCATTCAAACAGCATGCTGCTTGATTGGGACATACATCAATGTCATGTCCTAATACAGTGTGTGTGTTGGCACATTTGAACATTGATGGCACATCTTTGAGTGTCAGTGTGTTTTCTGCTCAGCAGTGAACCAGAATATGTCCATCATTATTGATCAACACGTAACCAACAACAGCAGACAACCAAAACTAAAGCAACGCAACCTATTTCACCTCTTTACTGTGCGTGACAACTTACAACCTCAGTAGTTTCATCTGCAAACGCTGAGATTTATGTTTCCTGTCTAGAGTACAAATGACAAAGTCATTCAATATCACTCGGTTTTCTTTTGATAGCACAAAGGTACTTAGTCTCAAGGCTGGAAACAACACAGACTCTTAGACTGATGGTTTTCCATTAACCGTTTTGCTACTCTGGAAGCATCATGGTGCTCAAACAGCAACTTCATAGAACATAACTGTGAACAGACACCAAGAACCCCTGTGGGCACATGGGCTTGTTGGTCTAGGAGTGTTTTTAAACCTAGGGTTCGAGAGGTCCTGGGTTCAAATCCCAGATGAGCCCACACTTCTGACATACCCCACTGAAATGTGATGTAGTACATAACATATTCTGTTGCCCAGTCTTTGCTATAAAGAGCCCCTAAAAGCAAAGATATGGAACTAAACTCAGCATTGTTTCTGTTTTTCCAGTATCAGTTAGAGAAAAAACACTGTATACTGTTCTTGCTGTCCTTTAGGGTTGTCTTTGTGTATAAAAATCAATGAGTGCAGCTTTAACGTCACCATTTAAAAGAAGAAAAAAAAACTGAGATGGTGAAAAACCACCGAGGGAGGAGAAGATGAAGAGAGTGAAGGGGTGGATTTATGCTACAAAGTGGTTTAACTGCTCCATGAGGACTAATGAAGCTAAATTGCACCACAGGGACACAGGTGGGAGAGGAAAGCGTGGGAGCAGGGAGGGCTGATGTAGGACTTCACGGCACAGCCCGGGAGACGTTACAATAAACACAAAGATCACTTAACGGAGGATTTTCTCAATAGTCTCTAAAAGGCCAACACTTTGCAAAAGTTTATGATATAAATGACTCTTTAATTAGACCAACAAACCATGGAGGGTGCATTTTATAAGCCTATCACCTCAGCTTACACACGCTTGTCACTTAACAGGTGAAGCACAGCAGCTTTACTGTGCAAGGACTGTGTGTGTTTCTTACCTGCACATAGAAATGTTTTTGAACTTGGATGCACACACGGCATCACCCACACATAAAACAGGTCACTTAACAGGTTTAACCTTGTAGCTTCCAACTGGCCATTAGAGGACACTTGGTTGTGTGGATGAACTCTCTGATGTATTTATTTCTGTGTTATGTCAAGGATTTTCTTCATGCCCGTTAGCCGTCTCTCTAATAACTTGTCACAAAGGTCAGATAAATTTAATTTGGTATCCATTCACTTCATGATGTTTTCTAGTCTCGCAGTCTCCTCCTGAGGATGCCCCTTGAGCCTGATATTAGGCAAAGTTGTCAACTCATACACAGAGTTTCCTTCCTCAGTCTGACATTGCCTCCACTCTGACTGATACCCATGGGAGATGGGAAGAATATATTGTCTTGTATCTAATGTCGTCTTAGGTTAACATTGACTGTAGGAATGCCAACATACTGACTTTTAAGACTAAAAGCAGTTCAGCATTCTTCTCAATCTGTACAGCAGCAGTGCTTCAGGCCCAGTGAAAACAAACAAGCACAAGACGATTAAAATCACTGTGACAGCATACCGCGTGACATGAGAGTTAGCCCATGGTGCTAGTAAGTACCCAAATAGCCAATATAGAATTGAGTTTTTACATATCTAAGTATAGAAAGCAAGAAAGGAGGGAAGCAAGGCTTGGCAAGTGTGAAATCTGAAATGTGCTCTTGGAACAATAAAGGCAACATTGAATCTTGATGTAATCACAGAAGCTATCGGTCTAATATCCCTAAAGTGGAATGAGAGAGAGTAAAGAGAAGGAATCGCTGTAATTTATGGAAAATAGAAAGAAAAGGAGGAAGAACAAGGGAAGGTCAGGCTTAAGTGTCACCAGGAAGTCAGGGGTGGGAGAGAAGGCAGAAAGGGAACAAAAAGGTAAGAGTAATGTGAAGGTGACCAACCGGGCAGAAAAGAGGACACTACACTTGAACACAAATACACACAAGCACAGACTCTAGCACACACACATACACAATCTGTCTAAGGAAGGTAGGTATTGTGAGACCGGGCAACAATAGGTCCTGACAGCTCTCTCTGGCAGACCATCGCCTGTCTCCTGCTATCGCTCTGGGTATTGTGTGTGTGTGTGTGTGTGTGTGTGTGTGTGTGTGTGTGTGTGTGTGTGTGTGTGTGTGTGTGTGTGTGTGTGAGGTGACACACGGACTGTGACAATGATCCGAAGTGAAGTCTGGAGTCTGACTCACCTCCGCTTCAGTGGCGGACGCTCTGAGCCGACACCAAACACTGAGGGAGTCCTGCTCACTACAGCTCGTCGGTCGGGGTAATACCTTCATCCATCCATCCGTTCATTCTTCTGTCTGACTCCGTGTGTGCGTGCGTGCATGTTTAGTATTTCATTAGACGTCTGGGCCACCCCAAATTCCCAGAGGACCTGGAGGTTTCCATGATGCCTCTCATAAGGACAAACCTCACAAACCTCACCTTACATGTAGTAAATATAACGTCGTGTATTAAAAACAGCCAGTGGTTATTTTCTGTACATTTAAAACGCATTAGTTGTACTTGTTTCATGTATTTATGACTGACAAAAAAACATTCCATTTCATTTAGTACTAAAATTATTTCGTCGATATCTGATTTAAACATTTGACATAAATATTTTTTGTGGTCTTTTTTTTTATTTACATTTTCTCCATGCAAGCGCTTGGAAAAAATACATAAACATCTCATCTTTATTTAAAGCTGGTGATAAAATATAATAACCTAGAAGGTCATCCATGATACAAGGGCGTGCAGGTAACAGATGCAGGTGTGTTATCCACAGATGGTACAGGACGGACATAGTCACTGTGATGTCACCCATTGGTTAGTGAAGTTATGAAGCCTTGATAATTCTCACCATTACCTTCTCTCTTTTTATTAAACTAGATGTGACGAGTAACACGTGGGATACATGCTTATTAACAGCTTTCCAATCACACGTTCTTAGCCGAGAGTGTATCATGGATAAATAAAATCTACAAAATGTACCTAATGTTATTCACTATCAACCTAAATAAATGCGCTCATCAGGAAAGTCTATGTTTTCCCCGTAGACGTCTACAGGAGTGGAAGTAGCGGTCACAGGAGGCGCCCCCTGCTGGGCTTTAAAAGAATTTAGGTTTAAGGTATTTCCACATTGGCTTCCTTTTCTGACCTGGAAACTCCATCCATCGTTTTTACTGCATGAACAGACAATAAATCACATTAATAACAGTGCTACTGTATCTATGTTGCCAAAATGAGTCCTAAAAATCTAAAGATTTGGTTAGTTTTTGTTTATTTCTTGTTCATTTTCTTCCAGAGTGCAAAACTATTGAGATTAAGAAGAGAGTGTCTTGGGCCTACAACAATAGAAAGAAACTGAGAGACGTTGCATGTTCATAGGCTACCAACATGTCAGTCAAGGTAAAGCATAGCCAGGTTTATGATCCCCCTGAACACTGACTGGGTCCGGTGGAGTCAGCCCCTGCTGGTCATTAGAGAAAACGCAGATTATGAATCACCTGGGAAGACCATATATGATAGATAGTGTTGCAGTCCACCACCTCTGTGACAGCAATGATCCATGACTTAATTCACACCTTGGTTTATTTGCCTCCATTTCAAGTTCTTAAGACTACCATGACCTCGATGACTGAGAACCTGGACAGCCACCTGTGCATCACCTGTACTGGACACACCTTGGTGTGAGGAGTATGCTTTAAACTGAGCTCTCTGGTCTCTTTTAAGGGTTGTGGATTCTGCACTTGTAGACTGTAAAATATTTATTTCTTCTTTTATTACTTCTGAGATGTTTTTGCTTGATTTCGATTGCTTTATCCTCATGAGATTTCAACGGTGTCCCAGCTGCTGTAAGCAGTGCTCGCTTGAAACGTAGACTGCATAAATCTGCAGCTGATCAGTTATTGTGTTTGACAGCAGCCTTGTTTTTACAGCCAGAGACTCGTTTTAAAGGCTTGCGTGATAATCTCAGGTCATTGTAGGTCTCTGTCCTCTTGGAGCTTTTAAATTATTCTGTGTGAGATGCTCAGTGATGTCGTCACAGTGAGTAACACACAAGTGTGCGTCCAGTTACAAGAGCGCAATCCAATTTTATCTTTTACAATCTTCTTAGCCACTAAAGACAATTTCACACACAAGAATGAACTTAGAGTAAATTTGTCTTCATAAGTTGAGCCCACTTTTCCTTAAACTCTTAAAACTAGCATCTCAAATTTATCCAAGAAAGCAGTTTAAGGCAATTCAAGGTCCAGGCCGGTGCCTGAGCAGTTTGGGAGGTTTTATGAAACAAAGACGTGCTTTCTGGTGTTAACTGTAACAAAGAGAACTCAGGGAACTTGTTTTAGTTGTGTTGGTTGTTTGTGTTCCCAGATTTAATGGTGCCATTTCAAGGAAAGCAGGAGTTTTTTTCCTAAATTGGAAATTTCTTTTTGGCAGATGGCTACACACATCAGCAAGATGATAAGAGTAACTTCATACTCACCATCTAATGAACAGTGTTTGACTAAATTAATTCACAGCTAGGGTTTGTGCTGTGGTGGCTCTCAGCAAGAAGGTTTTATTTTATTTAACCTTTATTTAACCGTACGTAACACAATAGGCCACTAGGGTACACTCAGGTCAGAGTGACAAAAATGTTGTCATCAGACATTGAGCCTGAGGATCTGTGCAGATTTCTGCATGCCTGCTAGTTTTTAGTGAATGTGCCGACTCATCCGTGCAGAGTTTGCATTACAATGCACCGATTACACGTGAGCGCCTCATGTGCTCTTCTCTGAATCTTATTTCATGAGAATTCTGTTCTACAAAGTTCAGAAAAAATCCTGCATACCCAAAAACAGAATCATCAAGAAGACTGCAAATCATGCCAGTTGTCTATAAGTGTTAACAGAGATGTAGGGGGCTTGCTCAGTATGACTTTGTGCATTAAAATATACCCGTCCTGGTATCTCCTTAGACTTAATGAAGGTCAAGAAACCAGATTGCAAAGTACGCAGTGATGTAAAGAGCTGCAGCAGAAAGAGTCTAGACAACAAAGTGTGGAAGAGGCATGCATGCAAATAATATCCCCATAATCAAAAACCTTTAAGGATGCAGCTGTTCTTCCTGAGCCTGCGTGGGTTCACCCAGAGTGCTCGTTGGTCGTAGATGTGAATCTTTGGCCCTGTGACGTACACCCCCTCTCACCCAATGTCAGTCGGAGTAGGTTCAACACCCTCCTGCAGACCTGAACTGGAGATGTGGTTGTTACTTCAAAATACATGGACATTTCACCCTGACTCTCCATGAAATTTCTCTGTGAAGAAAAAACCCTGGAAAGTTCTTTCCTATTTCAACTTCCATGTCTACAAAGCCAGGTTTGTAAAGAAATGGCTTCCCCACCATATAAACTGAACTGCCACGCTCTACAACTGTCCACATGGCTTGGATGAGCTGAAACTTAAAATGTGGGGCTATCACCCTACATAATGTTCACCCTGAAACCCATTGTTTTTGTGCTACACCTGTGTCTGATCACCTACCTCACTGTGAGGCCCTGCTTGCAATCTAAGCATCTGTGCCTGCACGGAGTGTTGAAATGTGTTCTTTGTTTATCCTTTATTGGAAAACGTAATCTTTTTTCTCTTTTCCTGAGGAATTACCTCAGTAGGAAGCTGAAACGGTTATACCAGCAGATCTAGTCACACTATAACTTAGATCAGATGTAGATAATGTGATCTAAACGTTGTCCGGATTTCAGGATGTATTTCTCTTTCTCTCTCTGCCTTACAGCTCAGATGATCCTGGGAAATCCGTCAATCACATTATTGACTGGTCACCTCATTCCATGTATCTGTCACCCTTTGACTCGGCAGCAAGATCACACAATCCATCAAATGTGTGCATTTGTGTTTTTCTATGCACACACACACACACTGCTTAGTGCACAGAGCATTCGTCAGTCCGTCTGTCAACAGTGGTATCAAAAAGTCAATATTTTTAGTGTAGGGAGGGATGAGGGCTTTCCTGTGTAAGGTGATACCTCAAACACACCTGACAGAAGAACAAACACAAGGGAGTGTTTGACAGTTTAAAGACCTCTTTGTGTTCATTCACAGGTTCATAATTTTATTTTCAGGGTCCAATGGAAGGTTTAATGTCCACAAAACACATCACGTTTGCCTTTGCGCATCACCTCTCTTCACCCCTTGTGACTTTAGTGCCCCACTTCCAAAAAGCCCACTCTGCTGTGACGGGTTAGCTGCCAGCAAATCCCAGAGGTCAACCATTCACGTTTGAGCCAGAATCTGAAGTCACCGTTACACAATGCAACATGCTTTCATGCAGTGAAACGCAATTACTTCCCAGGTCACTAGTGTTCACATCCGTACCATCTGGGGATGTTAACACAAAGTTAACAAAGATGCACTATTGTGCTGTTGTGTGGCACAAAACACACGTCCTTGTTCTTGTTTCCAATCATTCTTAAAGTTTGAACAATATCTGATTACTTAATTTCTGCATTACATTTTCCACACAGTTCTGGGTTTATTTTGATTAATACTCGAGTCTGACTAATTAAAGACATTTACTCACCAACTCAACAAGCACTGCATATTTACAGAACTTAAAAATATCCTTTTTATAGGAGACTTCATTAAAGTTTGAGTATAATTCAAAGAAAAAAATAAAAACAGGTGATTGTGGAAGTTGCAGCGTAATAAAGAGCGGAGGCAGACAGAAAACACACCAAAAAGAGGAATGACAGTCTGGATCTGGAAACAGGGCAGCCAATATGATTAGCAGACCTTGTTAGGGTACCTGTGTTCCAGTTTATCTTGTATTCCTAACTACCAGCAATAAACCAGCTGAGTTTTTTTAAGTTCATCTTTGCCTCTGCGAGTCTGCGTTTGGGGTCCTTTCTACCAGCCACACAGCAGACGTGACAGACCTACAGAAACCTTCTAACAGTTTGTACTTCCTCTAAATAACCTTCTGAACCTATAAGTGATAAACAGGCCAGACAATATGACCAAGGGAGACACTCCGTGCTATCAAAGTATGTGGAGAGCCAACAGATAAGCTTTAGTGCTTTTCTTGATGGTGTTTTTTGCATAAAAGGACAATGTGTGCTGGGACAGACTCCAGCCTAAACCTGTGACCTTGGCGAGGGGTAAGTGGGTTGATGCAATTAATTAAGAAATGTCTGAGGACGCTTTTGGCTGCTGAAGTCTGCAGTCTGTAAATCTGATCTCTCCTTTACATGTGTGCTGGGATCTCTGTGATATGTATAAATTATGTTTAAATTACATAATTTGAGCTTTAATCACGTTTCTACTGCAGTAAAATTAAATATTTTCTCAATGCAGGTCAAACTGACTCCTTTAATGTGCATAAAACTGCAGCGACAAGGGGGGCCGTGAACGTGAGTGGTGCGCAGTCTACTGACGTCACCTTTTTTGGCATTGAAATTCAAGCTGTTGTCTCTGGATGCCATTTATAAGTTGCTTTTAGTTCCTTTCCAAGCTGCTCGTCACATCTAAAATTCATCTGGCATGGCAGCTTCAGGCTTCCGTGTTGAGGACCGGGAGCAGGAATGTAGCCACTGTGATGCAGATTTAGTTGAGAAAACTGAGAAACGGGCGAGTCAGAAAAAGGCATCACCTTCGTTTTCCATTAGTGGCCTGAATCGATTTAGCTAAAAATAAAACCAGCAGGACTCCACTGTGATCCCACTGCATTCACAGATGACCGCACAGGCCAAGTGTCACATCAGATGCCACTTGCATTATCCAACCTGGGTGTATTTATGTGGAAATCGAGCTGCTGTCTGCCAAACACCGAGTCTGCTCTCTACTCTCGGTCAGAGCGTCTTCCTCTGTCGTTGTTTGCTGCCAGATGAAACAAAGAAACGAAAGCAGAGCAACGGATCACATAACATCTCAGGTTGCACCAGCGTGGACAAACAGAAGACTGTAAATGTATAGATTCCAGGATTAATGTTCCTGTAATATTGATATACACAATGGAAATGTGACGGTAAATCTGTTATATGATCACTGCACACAAATCATCAAGCTACACTTCATGAAACTTTGTGGAGAAGAGGCCCGCAGACAACAGAAGAACCCTTTGAACTTCAGAGTCGAAGGATCCTTTCTTTACAACTGCAAAACAAGACAGCGGCCTTTGCAGAGAGGTGCGGTCCCTGATTGCCACGGTAGTTATCAAATTTCCAGACCGACATGCCATTAAATGTTTCTAATTCCGCAGCAAACCTCAGTAACACTACAATGTTGCTGCTCACTGAGCCGACCAATGCTCCATCGTGGCCATGCTGAAGCAGTAAAATCTGTTAATTAAGGGCGTCACAGTGGAAACGTGAGCAAAATATTCATGATGCTCACTCAGAGGTGACTCGGTCTCTGAAATCTCCACATTTTTGTTTCCACAGCTCTGCTCATTAAAAGTGTGCAAAGTGGAGTCTTTCTAATGAATTGAACTCCTTACTAATAATGCTGATCTCTGTGAACTAATTGTGGATATGAATATGAAAGCCAGCGTACCCTTTGTCGTCTACTCCTGAGTTCTGTTGACCAATCACGTTTGACATGCTGATAAAAAGTCCACGTGCAAAGAAAAAGAGAGAGAGATTCCAAGTTTGGCCTTATAGAAGTTAGTTTTAATTAACTTATCCACTGATTGGTGGCTTCATCTTTCTACAATGAGAGAATGTTTGTATATTGTCGGTGATTTTAACATACACACTTGCTGTAAGGATGACTCATTTGCTAAAGACTTCCTTGCCTTAACGGACTCTTTTAACCTGGCTCAGTGGGTTAATGACCCAACGCATGTTAAAGGACATACTTTGGACTTGGTTTTCTCATATGGTCTGGACATTTGTATCAAGGATATAAGTGACGCTGGGATCTCGGATCATTTCCCAGTTATATTTGATACTGGCTTATGCACTAATGAACTACATCCTGCGGCTCCCCTTCGCCTAATGCTGAAGCGATGTCAAACTTCTCTATGTCTTTCTTGGATTCTGCATCTGTCACTCTCGACTGTTGTTCTTTTCACTCGGTTGATGACTGTGCTAATTCCTTCCTATCGCTGATTTCTTCAATCCTTGATACTGTTGCCCCCATTAAGATGAAGCGCCCTAGAACCTACTCTCAGTGTTGGCTTAATGACACTACGCGCGCCTTACGTCGCGTGTGTCGGCACGCTGAGAGAAGGTGGAAAAAAGATAAACTTCAGGTTTCCCATGACATGCTACGGACTAGCCGCTTAAAATTCCAAAGTGCTGCTAAAACGGCCAAAGCGTCCTTCTTGTCCAAAATCATCCTGGCCAATGACCATAACCCCCGTACCTTATTTAAAATTTTTAACTCTGTGGTTAACCCTTCCCCGGACATGCCTTTAATTCATTCTCAGGGTCTTTGTGAGCGATTTCAAACTCACTTTTTAAAAAAGGTCTCATCTCTTAAGTCCTCCCTTCCCCCTGCTTTATATCCTCTCCCCATTCCTGAGTGCATTTCAACTTTCCACCAGTTTGAGCCTGTGTCACTTTTGACTCTTAAGCGGCTAGTTGCTCAAATGAATAACACCAATACTGTGCTTGACATTCTTCCATCTCGTTTAGCTAAGGACTGTTTTGATGTAATCGGACCTAGTATCCTATTTCTTATGAACTTTTCCTTGCTCTCAGGCTGTGTTCCTTTGTCCTTTAAGCATGCTGTAGTCCACCCGATTCTTAAAAAAAGAAATTCTGACTGTTATGACCTTTCAAACTATAGACCGATCTCTAAGCTTTCGTTCTTGTCCAAGATCCTGGAGAGACTAGTTCTCTCCCAACTCCAGGCGTACTTGGACACGAACAATATTGCTGAGAAATTTCAATCTGCCTTTAAGCCATTGCATAGCACTGAAACAGCGTTGGTTAGAGTTCTTAATGATATTCTTGTAATCACTGATACTGGACGCTCTATGGTCCTAGTTTTACTGGACCTCTCTTCGGCCTTTGATATGGTAGACCATAACATTTTATTACTAAGACTTGAGCACACTGTGGGTATTAGAGGCACTGCCCTCGACTGGTTTAAATCATACCTCGCTGATAGATCCTTATCAGTTCACTTAGGCACCTTCTCCTCTTCCTCCGCTCCGGTCTGTTGTGGTGTGCCTCAAGGATCAGTTTTAGGCCCTATTCTCTTCTCATTGTATTTGCTCCCTCTAGGCGCAATCTTTGAAAAATACAATATCGCCTTCCACTGTTATGCCGATGACATACAGATCTATTTTGAACTTACTGACGACCTTGCTGTGTCCCTGCACTACTTTCAAGAATGCATGCGGGAGGTCAAAGAATGGTTCCTGAGTAATTCCCTCGTTTTAAATGATAAGAAGACTGAGATTGTGGTGTTCAACAGTAAAATCCCTCGTGCCCAACTCTGTGCTGCCCTGGGTTCCTTTGCTAGTTTTTCTTGTGACTATGTCAGTAACTTGGGTGTACTGCTGGATAGCTCGCTCAAACTCGATAAGCAAGTGTCTGCTGTAGTGAGATCTAGCTTCCACCAACTGCGCCTTATCTCTAAGGCTAGGCATTATATTCCGCATGAGGACCTGGAGAAGCTTATTCACGCTTTTGTGACCTCCAGGTTGGATTATTGTAACTCCTTGTACTATGGTCTTCCCTCTTCTCTTCTTCTTAAACTGCAAACAGTCCAAAATGCAGCAGCCCGCCTTTTGACTGGTACCAGAAAATTTTGCCATATTACCCCTGTCCTAGCTAGCCTGCATTGGCTGCCCATAAAGTACCGTATTCAATTTAAAATATTACTCCTTACCTTCAAAACTATTAATAAATTAGCGCCAAGTTATCTTAGTGAACTTCTCAAACCACATACTCCTGCTAGAACACTCAGATCTGCCACTCAACTACTTCTGACCCAACCCAGATCTCGACTGAAGTCCCGGGGTGACCGTGCGTTTGCTCTGGCTGCCCCGGTACTGTGGAATACCCTTCCTCTCGACCTCCGCGCATCTGATTCCATTGCACTGTTCAAATCACGATTAAAAACCCACTTATTCAATCTTGCCTTTCCCTCTAGTGTCATGGTCGGCTGTGTGGCAGGCAGGCAGGAGTGGTGGACCCAAAATGCAGGATTCTCAGGACACGAGGTTTAGACAGAAAATGCAGCTTTATTGCTGGAGCAGAACATCAAGATAAAATAAAACTCACAAAAGCAAACAAAACTCTAAACAGAGATGCAGGAGGACTGGAAATCCTAAACACGCAGCAAGTGAGGGTGAACAGACGTTAACGATGCGACACCGAGTAGGGGAAGACACAGACACTAAATACAAGAGGTGAACGGAGCAAAGAGGAAACAGCTGGGAGACACGGCTGACGTTGATTACACTGACGAGACAGGGAGAGCACAAAGCTGAACGCACTGACAAAGGACACAGACCTACAAAATAAGACAGGAAGCACACGCCAGACAGAGACAGACTCGTAAACAGGCATAATGACGTCATGGACAAACAGAGGGACATACGGGCAGAGAAGACCAAGCACAGGCAACCTAAACCAAACATAAGGGCAAGATAACAAAACCTAAACCAGACATAATCATCATCGTCATCAACATCATCATCAGATAACTAAAGAATCAGAATATAATTGTAATCAAAACAGTATCACCAGAGAATAACCAATCCATAATGCAAAAATAAACCAAAACATAAGAAACTCAAAATGCTGGGTCGACCCGACCCAGGACCGTGACATCTAGTTAATATTTCTTTTATGATTTTATATCATGCACTTTTATGCTCATTTAAATTCTTGTTTGCTCTGTACCTGTTGCTTTCCTATGTATTAGTGACAGTTATCTGCTTGCATATTTAGTACTTGCTTTGGTCCTATTTCTATTATCCTCCTCCTATACTCTATTTTACTTGTTAAGCACCTTGGCATACCCTTGGTTTTTAAGTGTGCTTTATAAATAAAGTTTATTATTATTATTATTATTATATACGTCAACCTGTATCTCCTCAAACTGAACTAAACTTTGCACAGACATCGTTACACATGCACCGATTATTAGCATCTATATGTTTAAAAAAAGAAAAAGAAAACATTTATTATAAAGTTCCCAGTTCTTTTGATTTTGGTATTTGTCATCCCCCTCTGACAACTTTTGTGTTTATCTCACGTTCAGCGTACGTTGCCAACTTAACAGTCTTTAAAAAAACTTTCCTATGGAATTTTATGGAATGAAGAATCTGAAAAACCACTGCAGGCCTGGTTTGCAATTATAAAATATAATTATAATTTATATAATTAGATTTAAATTGTATACCAATAGTCTAAATATGCAAATTAAAAACAACTAAAGCTTTGAAATAAATGTAGTGCAGCCTCCTTGTGCCCTCCTTTAGGCTCACCCCTGCATGCTGCTGGTCTCACTGCTAGAGAGAAAAAGAGAGAGAGGACGGGTGCATCAAAGTCTACAAGAAATCTATGAAACTTAAAGATATTAAACACGCTTTAATCTGAGCAAACCGGCAATGCACAGCAGCAGCTAAGAAGACTCTTCTTTACCTTTGTGCTTGCTGATGTGGTTGTGTCATAAAGGACTCTTATTGGCTTTTTACTCACAAAGCTTTCACGGCAACTTGCGCTTCTGTTGCTGACTCTTAAAAACATCATCTTTGACTGTGTTCGCAGTCATGGTACCACCTCCACATTTTATAGTGTGCATGCATCTGCTTTTAGTCAAATGTGAATGAAATCCCGTACTGTCCAGCCCTGCACAACCAGAGTCTTCATCCTACTGTTTTACGGGCCACTAACACGAGTCTCTTTTTTGTTATTAGCCTCATAATGTAAAAACAAGCTGCCAACAAAGAAAAAACATCTGATAACCTTTAGCTACAGTTTAGCTTTTATAATTAGCATTTTGAAAACGATCCACTTTTGGAAACAATGACAGTGATAAAATCTTGGCCCGGATGGAGGCTATTGGCTCCAGACAGTGGAGTAGTTAATGGGTTCCCAAATCGAACCTAATTTAACTGATTCTTGCTCCCTTTGTTAAGTCTGACTGAATGACCAAAGCAGGTAAAGCAGTTTCAGAGCAATGCAGCTCAAAAACATCAACAAAAGAAATTAGATATTGGACTTGAGCTGGGTTTTAAATATTGGACTATGATCATTTCCCCCCTTTTTTCTAACTTCCAAGTAACAGAAGTACAAACAGTAAATGTACTAACTGCACACACACGAGCTGTAAGCCAGCTGGCACTGCATGCTGATAGGAAGAGTGTTGCCGTGTGTGGAGTCTCAGCCTCAAACTACGGCTGCCAACTCTGGCACTTTCATGCACCAGCTCACACTCACAGTAAGTATGAGGGAACTGCAAAGCCACTCCATAATGGAAAACCACAGATCCATGGATTATATAGATCTCCTCGAAGTGCATCATCTGGCATGCATCTGCACTTCATTTCAGCACTGACAGAGGACACCTTTCACATATTTCCAGTTCTGCCCATTAACTTTTTTTTTTTAAATCCTGCATCAAAATGTTAATTGGAAAACATGCAAACCTAAAACTTTCTAAGGCTCTGCCCCTCTCTCTCTTTAGTTTACCCAGGTTTCACGCTGCCTTTGGCCACTTTTTAACAACCTCCTCGAACTCACGAGATGTGTTTGAAAGGTTCAGAGCATTTCTAAACTGTTCTGAGACCCGAGGAGGGGACATCTGACACAAAGAGACACCTTTCTTTCATCACCGTTCGAAAACAAAGATGACTCACAACCAAACTTTGTCCTCCTACCTACCATTAAGTTCCAGTTTAAGGGGCACTGTTGTGACAGGGGAGGAGATCCAGCATGAATCAAATGAGCAGATCTAAAAATGACAGGAGCACTGGGAGTGGTCTGGAGCTTCTCAAGGGGAAAACCTTGAAGGGATTAGTGCCAGATTTACGTCAAATTTAGTTTTGTTATTTTTCATGCCCCAGGTGATTGAATCCTATGTGGCTTTCTGAAAACCTTCACAAAATTGTGGAATCACCTCACTTCTGTTTTCTTTGTATAAAAAAACAGCTATTTTTTTTTCTTTAATAGTTATCCTGGCATCATAACCATCAAACAAAATGAATTCTGTTTAATTAATGGATTTCCCGTTGCTAATTTGTGCTTCATCATTAAAGATCACTTTCATCCAAACACAGCACACAAGCTTGTCTTGGTTCTCTTTAGCTCATTGTTACCTTGATTTTTTTTTGTTTAACTATTAGTGTTGGTTTGAATTTGGCTTTCCTGACCGTGAATCTGAATTTCAGCTAGTTTGTTGCAGTTCTGTCACAAACTCTGATTCCTGTTTCTGCACTTTTCTTTTGCTGTTTATTTTCTTTTGCTGTCTATTTTTCAGGTCATATTTATTCAGGCTTTATGTCCAGACTCTTTGCCCATGTGTTTTGCTTTCATAACCTTCTCACTTTGTTTTCATGCAATGAATATTTTAGGCAAAGCTTATGAGAAACAACTGAAATCTTTTCTCGGATTTTCTACCTGAAAGATTTGTATAATCCTTTGAGTTGTTTCAGCTGGCAGCCCTCTTGTTGGGGCCATGCTTTCCTTCAATCAGCCAGGTGCAGCCACTCATTGAGGCCTGCAAACACTTTCTTTTATTTGCAAACCTTTTTGGATATTTAGCTTTGTCCTGGTACTAGTTTGCATATTACAAGGTGATCCAGTATATTATATGTCCCTCTACTTGATATAATTAAATTTTTTTGGATGTTTCCTGAAGCCAGAATGTTGAGCTATTAAACAAAAAAAATGTCTTATATCTGTGGTTTGATTATTTGCTACAAAGTAAAACAGGTGATGTCTTGATGCATTCTCAATCATCCAGCAAAGTAAATCTCCAAAAGTTGATTCTGTTCATCTTGACATAGCGTTTTCAGTGGGACTAATGTAATGCTAAATTAGTGTTGCTTTGTCTGTGCAGGTATTGTTCAGTGGGTTTAGGAAAGCTTCCAGCAGAAAACAGATGCTTCCATTTTTTGCTTGTAAGAGCAAAAATTACTGCAGTGAGATAAAAGCAGGACGGGTGAAAAGAAGAACGGCTTTAAAAGTTAAAGAGTTTTTAGACGTGATACTTTGACACGCCACATCAAAGTGTTTATCTGTACATACATACTGTGACAGAAAAGCACCAACATAAAATCTGAAATTTTTGCAATGCTCAAAACAACAAGTGCCAAGTGCTGATCTGCCTCAATGTGATGGTGACCAGCACCTGTGATATTCAGTTTCCTGCATCCAGCTCCAAGTGCACTTCACTGTCAGTGCAATTATTGTAAACAAGAAAGCAGTAACAGTGAAATGCATCCAGCCTTAAACAGTCTCTGTTCTGCTCTGCCTTTTGTCAGCCTCTGGTCTGGATTTAGGTGGAGAGCTGCTGGTTCAAGAAAGAAACCGCTCCGAGCTGTTCCTCCCATCAAAAAGGCTCAGGCTCATTTCTCATGATGGCAGATGGTGGACAAATTGAAAGGTGAAAAATAACCAACATGTTTGATCTGTTCTGGAAGGTAGAAGGTGAACGTAACATGTCTGCTTTTGCCACTTTCACTTTGAATTTCGAGGCATTAGCAGTAATTTGATGCTGCTCAGAGGCAACTCTCTTCCACACATTTGCTGTAAATGTATCCTAAACTACAAGCCAAAGCATCAGCCAACACTCAGTCCCATTTACAACTTCAAAAACTGGCATTTGCCGTCCAAAATGGGTCCACGACTCAGTTGCTGCTCTTTGTAGCTGGAAATCAGACGTGTGAGTAAACATTTATTCAGTGTTATGCTGCGGTGATGAAAGTGGTTTATCAAACTCTTACCTCGAACAAATGTCCTGATTGACAAAGTCTTTTAACTGCACCTTAAAGATACCTTAAAGCACCTCCTCTTCAAGGAAACCACATTTTAATCCTTCCATTGTTACCTATTTTAAGAGTATTTCTAAACCATTACAACTCCACCACCAGACTGCTCCGCTGATATGGGACAGAATGGACCCATTTTTCTTGCCAAATTCAAACATCACAGCAGAAATTGAGATTAATCAGATCAGGCAACATTTTTCAAACTCTAGTCTCTGTTTCCTGTTCTTAGTTAACAGGATAGGCATCTGATATGCTCTTCTGCTGCTATAGCAACCACTTCAACTTCCTATCACCACTGGCCATTTTCCTCTGACCTCTGAATTTCTCTTTTTTTAGACTAGTCTCTGTAAACCTAGCTGGCTGTGTGGGAAAATTCCAGTACATCAGTAGTTTCTGAAAAAGTCAGATCAGCCCACCTGACAACAACAATCATGTCACATGAAATCACCTGTCTTCTCCATCCTGATGCTAAATTTAAACCCCCAGAGGTCATTTTGACCATGTGTGTCTAAATGCACTCAGTCATGTGATTAACTTTGCATTAACAAATAGCTGAACAGTTGTTAGATGCACCTAACCTAGAGTGGATGTCCAAAATATGACGCATGGACTGAAGAAGGTCATGATATTGATGCTTTTCTAGACTTTAGCTGCATGTAGTGGCATTAACGTAGAGCAACATGTTAGAAATACTAATTAATTTGAATTTCTCTTTTGGATTGTGTTTCATAGCTTCTCTGCATAGTGAATTTTTTTATTTAGGAGGGCGCCAGTAATGTGAAGGCTCAGCAATTTGGAGCCCAAACAAAAGATAACGTTGTATTTCCTTTACATCGGTTTTCTTCCATCTAAGACAGAGAGGCATTGTGTTAAAATTGTTCCTGTTTTTCCCCAAACTGCTATTTTAGGGTCTAAACTAGAGTCTAATGCTTACAGAGGTTGATTGAGTTTTTTAGCTGACTTTGTTTGTCATTGGAAAAATCCCTGAAAATAAGGGCTCAGCACAAAAGTGATTTTTATTCCTTTTAAAGATTTTTCCACAGCCTTGATTCCATCATCTGCCATGCAAAGCTTGGTTTGAAAGTCTCTCTTCAAGGCTTAAATTAAAAATTTAGTAAAACATTTCCTTAAACCAGTGTATTTAGCCTTACACTACTAACCCAGTTTGCAGCTTTTGATTTAGTTTTCCATGTAAAGTGGTCTTAAATCTACTGTGGTGACAATTTATGGATGTGAAGCGCATCAGCCAGACGACGCCTCGATCCTCTGATGCGAGATCGATTTTATTAGTGCAAGTTTCTGCAGAACGTCTTTCTGGGCCTGATTGGAGAGTTTGGATATAGAGATCCTGCAGTATGCCTGAGAGCCTTTCTGTGTGACTGTCCTGCTGTCTGAGTGATGACTGTTAAACATCAGCTCTAGTGTTGCTGGAGGATAATTGAGTGTAATGACAGGCGGTGATGCTTTGGTTAAATGGCACTCTGCAGGAAACACACAGCTGAGTGATGAAAGGCTTAAGCACGATGATACTGCGGCCTCATGTCTTATTTTCTTTTCTGCAGATCACCTGACAGAAGCTCAGAGTCAAGGGTGAAAAGTGAATGTGACACAAAGGAACACAGAGAGCAAGCTGTTGACCCATATTTACTGTAACATTTTCCCTCCTCTCCCTCCCTCCGTCTCTGATTGACCTCCCTCTTTTACCCCGGATCTATTTTTAGCAGCCGCCGCTCTCACTCAGGCCGAATATAAGAATAGATGTTCCTCACAAGTAACGCAGCAGGAAATATTCTGCAGGCAATAATTTGGAGGGAGGGGAGGGCTGTCCAATCACCCTGACCGATTTAACAAGCTCTGTCATGCAGCGTGTCTCTTCTAGGTCCCATCACTTTTCATTCAACCCTCCAGTCTGATTTTTAGAAGCATTCTGATCCTTTAAAGAAAATAAATAATGTGATACGACAGTAAAACTATCCTGATGGTGTTCATCATGGGGCTCTTAGAAGACTGTTTTTGCCTGCTTTGATGCATCGTTTGTTTTTGTTTTTTTTGTTGTTTTTTTTGTTGTCCTCTGTGGGCTGCATCATTATTATTACTATTATTATACACTGTAATACATATTAGGTGGTAAGCATCGTTGGGCAACCTTATTTTTTAAAGTTAACTTGTTGCATTGCAAGATTCCTGCCATTAAAAACTAATCAGCCACATTATAACATTAACTACTAAGAAGGTAACTAATTAGAGCACTTTCAAATGATCAAAAATAAGCAAAAGTTCACATTTACAGTCAGAGAAATACAGTTTTCATGGAGTTCTGTGCAGTTCTGTGAAAGCTAAGTCCACCCTTACTGCCTCCAAAGGAAAGAAGAGGGTATATAGCAGCCTGGTACTGCTAATTAAATGCACTAAATTAACTGATCATCAGTGAGTGTGAGCACCTCTATAAAAGCAGACATATTGGCAGCGTGTTCGTCTGGAGTATTTAGGTGTGTGATAACACAATGCCACAATCGTCCCAGCAAATCCAATCCAAGGTCAGACCATGCAATGCTCAGAGAAACTGCAGAAAACCCAAGAACTACATTTCACACTCCACAGGCTAAAGTTAGTTAAATTCATGACCATACAATTAGAAAAAGACTGAAAAAATGTGGCTTGTTTCAAAGGGCTGTCAGGAGAAAGCCTCTTATCTCTAATAACAACAATGCTGCTCAATTAAGGATTGCAAAGCTACATCCGAACAGAGCACAAGACAAAGGGACAAAGCTCTTTGGACAGACGGAGACTGAACCAAAGTGCTGATGTTTAGTCATAATGTAAAGCACCACAACTGGAGAAAAACAAAACACACAATTCAGCACAAACACCTCATGTCAGGTTGTCAGCAGTTGTGCTTATTTTGCAGCCACAGGACCTGGGCAGCTCACAGTGACTGAGTCAACCATTAACTGCTGTGTGTACCAGAGTAGTGAGGCCATCTGTATGACAGCTAAAACTTGGCTGAAACTAAATCAGCACAATGATCCCGAGCAAAGCAGAAAATATGCAACAGAATGGCTGAAAAAGTAAAGAATCAAGGTGTTGTGCTGACCCAGTCAAAGTCCAGACTGCAACCTCATTGAAATGCTGTAGCAGGACCTTAAGAGCTCATAAATGAATGTCCACACACCTCGATGAACCGAAGCACCGCTGTAAAGAAGAGTGGACTACGTTCTAAGAGACTGAAAGTCAAACAGAAAACAATTGCTTCAAGCCATTACTGCTATAAGTAATAGTGCAAGCTCCTGAATGATGTGATGCACTTAGAAATATGACTAGTTTGATGATGAACTGGTGCCTGTGTAACATTTTTCAGGCATCTGTCTAGTGGGGAAAAACTGTACCCTACTCTGAGTGACAAAGTACAACTGAATAATTAATTCAAAAGTAGTGCATGCAGATTTCAGAATATAAATGGAATGGAATAGTAACAGTGAGCAAAGGAAGGGGAGTTCATTGTATATCTGACAGTGGACTCATTTCTGTGCATGTTCTGCAGGACCGCAGTGCAGCATTCAATAGTGTTGACCACAATATCTTATTAGAGAGATTAGCAAATCCCATAGTTATTAAAGGTACTGTTCTGCAGTGTTTTGAATCATATTTATCTAAAAGATTTGGGGAGTGCAAATCACACACTAAGGTTAACTGTGGAGTTCCACAGGGTTCTGTGCTGGGACCAGTTCTGTTTACAGTATACATGCTTTTCTCGGGGAGTGTGCAGATGATATTCAGCTTTATGTATGTAGGAAGCCAGATGTAAACTGTCTTACTGAATTTGCGCAAGATCTCTACAATGAGACGCATCCCCACTAAGAGCAATGCCTAATAAATTAGTTAATGACTTTATATTTTCTAGGGTGAACTACTGTAATTCATTATTATCAGGCAATGATGCAACAAAAATACTGACAGGAACCAGAAAGAACCACATTTCTCCTTTATTAGCTTCTCTTTGTTGGCTCCCTGGCTTCTTCCTGTTACAAGGGCTTTTTTCCTTCCTGCTGTCACCAAGTGCTTACTTGTAAAGGGTTGTTGATTGTGAAGCGCCTCAAGTGCCTTGAGGTAACGCTCGTTTTGATTTGGCACTACATTAAAAAATAATTGAATTGAATATCTAAGTAACTGTACAGCAAACTGTGCGTACTGAGTCATGGCCAATTGTGCCCCAGTAGAACTTTACATCTACCAACATGTGCAGGGGTACTGTGGTGGTAAGACCAAACCTAAGAAGCAGCAGAAATTAAAATGTCAAAGTCTGAGCTATTGCTTGTTCTGCGCTGGTAAACAATGACAAGGACACAGAAGTGCAATAACAATAACAGTGTTTTTTATTCTGCAAAGAAGCAGCTTTGCTTTCTCTTTTTGATGTACTCAGCAGCTGTGAGCCTCCACCTTTTCCTTCAGTTCTTCAGCGCGCTCGTCCCAACAATGCCGCCACTGTGTCCCTGATCAAGGTCACACAATATTCATCCACAGAAGTTGTTTTATGTCTGTCTCATTGTAGTTTTCCTAGATTAACTCTTTGTTTTAGACTGACTTCCAAAACCTAGTTCCTGTTCAGAGACAGACACCTAATACTTGCAGAGTTGGAAACAAAATTAAATCCCATTAAAGTGGAGATACAGTGAAAGCAAAAATTTCTAAAAACTCTGTTATTGTCAGTGTAGGTTTAGCTCTGATACTTTGCTAAGATATTTTTGGTCTCATTTATCCTCTGCGAACAGTCCCACTTTTTATTGCTTTGTCTCCCCTGCGTGCAGACAGTCAGCTCCAGACCTCACTCTCAGCTCACTCCTCACAGCGTCTGGAGCACACATTTCCAAAAATGAAAATATCAACTGGAGTTAGATAACGTGGCCGGCGCATAGCTAGCATAATGTGCTTTGATCTACTTCTGACACAGCAAATAATAGAGAGAGAAGAAGAGGAAGGGAGGGAGAGAGAATCAGCCAGAGGAGATAAGAAAAAAAAAAACCTAACCACAAAGGGGAACACACCCACTTATGAGACCAAATAAACGCTCCAGGATATTATTTTGGATCTTCACACCACAAGCTTCTGCTCTTCTTCCTTATCATTCCTCACCCACTACAGTCCCTGCCCCAGTCCCTCGCCATCCTTTACCGGCTCTGCTCAATGACAACCAAAGGTCAAATTTTCCTTTATTTAAGTCCTCCAGCACCCTCCATTTGTTTTCATAAAGGAGCTGATGAGGCTGTGATAGTGTAGATAGAGGGAGGGGATCATGGCTCTGGTACAATGTGTGTGTCATCACATATGAGCATGTGAAGGCAGGACACAACAGCTGGATGCTGCACATAATGGGAAATGACAATACACATGCAGAGAGGTGACCACACTTTTCTTTATCAGCAGTTTGGGATATCTTGGGTTGTGGTATTTGTAGTGGAGAGAGACTTTAGTGGCACTGGCATGTGGGAATTTTCACAGAAAGCACCACCTCCTAAACTACAAATGACCACACTACTGCTGCGTGTCTATGCTGTGCTGAAAGTCCTGTATCTGCCTGAACATGTTCACCTTGCACTCCTTCCTGACTGACTTACAATTTAGTTTTAAACTGGCACTGAACATTTAAATGTACAATGAGCACATTTGTACTCTTGTCTCTTTGTAGACCAGTTCCAGACCTTAGGAGCAAGAGCGCTTTCTTTTAACGTTTTAAACACTGAATTTAAAATTTGATTATTGAAGGTTTAGCCGAAATTCACTCTGAGAGACTTATAGTGTCGCGTTGGCTACAAACCACCAAAACATTTTCAGCCAGTAGAAGGAGGTTATGTCATTGGCATAGCTGTAAGTTCTAGTTAGCTAACTGCACGCCCATAACCATCTATAGGGTTCAAGTACCAATGAACCCAAAAAACATTAGCGTCACTAAGGAAGTGGGTAAGTTTGTTCTCTCTTGTGCTGTTTTAATTTCAAGAACACTGGAAAATTGCTAATTTACGATAAGCCAACAATTCCTGGCTAACAGCATCTGATACCAACACTGTGAAACTGAGATAATATTCCAAATGATTTTGATGCAATGATACAAACGAGTCCAAAAAATCGGAAACTGGAGCAAGAAAATTAAAAGTAACAAGAAGGAAGAGTAGCGCACTCTGGAATGATAGTGTAGGGGGCGCTCTAAGCAAAGAAATGGTTTTCCTTTTTTTCCTTGTGATTTCTGGGCAAAAATGTAAAAAGGTGAATCCAGGCTGTTAGAGCCTAAACCTTTGGAAGGGAAAGATCAATGCATAAGGTCAACAGGGGTCCTCACAATGGTGTGTGTGCGCGTGTGTGTAGCATTGACTTCACAGAAATGACCTACATGAGCTGAGCGTTCAGGCGCACACCTGAGTGCGCCGAGCCCGGTTCTGACTCATCCTGCAAGAGTCAATCTCGGAGCTTCCTGTTCATAACTCTCACCGTGTGTGTGTGTGTGTGTGTGTGTGTGTGTGTGTGTGTGTGTGTGAGAGAGAGAGAGAGAGAGAGAGAGAGAGAGAGAGAAACCCGGTATCCACTGCCTGCGTCTTCAATTTATTACGTCGCAGCATGACGCACAGAAGAGGGAGAGTCAAGAGGAGAGGATGGATGGAGGGAGGGAGGGATGGATGGAAGAATGGAAGGAAGGAAAGAAAAGAAGGGGTGAGTAAGAGGGGAAAGTGGAAGAAGGGAGGAGGGGGGAGAGGGGGATTTTGTCAGACACCCAGCATGCAATGACCTTAGTCTTGTGTCAAGGCGGAGGTCTCTCTCTCTCTCTCATCTCTCATACACACACACACACACACACACACACACACACACACTGTCTGCATGCCCAGTGTCATCCATGTGGAGACGAAAAACGTCAAAGCGCATCTTATTCCGCTCACATCTCTGCTGCCTGTCTGTCCTGCCTCTCCCCTCACACACACACACACACACACACACACACACACACGCACACGCACTGAGATGCGATAGTAATCCCTACAGTAAACTGTGCAGACACTACACCCTGAAAACAGACACCTTTATGGGCACGAAAAGAGCAGAAGACCACCGAAGCGCTGCAACTTCCTGCGGGATAATTAGCGATAAGTAAACCTGGAAAATCACACATGTGTGTCTGTTTCATCTCATTTCTCTTCTTTTAAATTCTCCACATGCATGCATCCATCCATCTTGCCACATGGCGGGATATAAAGAAGCGTGTCCTTACTGATTGTCCGGGATCCTATGCAGCCCATGTTGTCTTACAGAGGCTCGTTCAGCTCGGGGAAAATAAAATCCATCCGTCCAGCAGGCATTTCTCCCCGGGTCTCTTTCTCTGCGCGTTCCCCCTCTCCTCCGTTCTCCTCTCTGTCTTCTTCACTGTCCTCCTCTCCTCCGTATGTGAGAAGCAGAGAGGGTATGTATGTGCGTGTCATCCGACTCTCTCTCTCTCTCTCTCTCTCTCTCTCTCTCTCTCTCTCTCTCTCTCTCTCCGCCGTACCGTCGTCACACACTCCGGTTTCCCCCAGTCACTGCTGATGTTGCTCTATCGCTCTCCCTCGCTTTGTCGCTGGCACGCACACACTAACGCGGACACGAACACATTGTCTTACATGGAAAGACAAACACAGTCATGCAGAAACATGGATGTGCACACGCGTAAAGGACGGGCAGCAGAAGTTTCTTCGGTGCTCTTATTTCCGTAAAGGTTACAAAGAACTTTCATCCAGATTTTACATATTTAGTCGCCACTACCAATGCAATGCAACACTCCCATTCCGGGAAAGACCCCAGAGCATGAGTCATGAGGGACACCCTCATAGCCTAAAAGTAGGACGCAGATCTGATCTGATCGGGATATTTTGCATATGTTGAGACCCAAACTCAACCAAAGAACTGCACCTTCTACTTCAGTGATTTTCATCAACAAAATATCTCTGAAATGTGTTTATTGGTTCTCTTTATTTCTTTAATTTGGCCAAAATTTTTACTTTTGCTTCAGTGTGTAAAGGTTTGAGAGGTCATATGTGAAGGTCAAGGTCAGTATGTGTTTTTGGCCATAACTCAAGAATTATGACAAAATCTCCTACAAATACCTAACAGGATCAAATGAAGCCATGCCCGGCGTTTTGTCTGTTTGTCTGTGTTTTTATTATGTCCTGAAAAAAAAAACATTTGTGGCCAATTTTAAATGGCAGCCTGAGGAACAAAAGAAAGGTTGACATTTAAAAAAATCTAGTCATTACTCAAATCAAAGAAGTCAGACCTGATTAGAATTTGGCAGATTTCCCCTTCAACGGCATTTCCTGTTGCATCTCCAGACTGCTTTCAGTGTGTTTGCTATTTTTAGATCTCTCCATGAAAGCCTATTATGACCATGTGTACTTGTGATTTCAACTATAGCCCACTAAACTTGTACAGAGAGCAAACATCAGCTTCTCTTTTAAAACTGGCCCGACCTTCAGCAGTTTCCATTTTGACAAGTTCACTATTTGCAAGTCCAAATACAGCAAAAACTACAAATGTAAATGTGCCGTTGTGGACTTTCTTTGCCACAACACCAGTTTCCTTTACAACATGCCCAGCTCACTGGATTGGTTTCCTGAGTCTTCAACATAAAATAGAAAAACAAGTCTAAATGTTGTCAGAGAGCTTTAACGATAACTAAGTAGGCTCTCTACTGTCACCTTGCACAAAAACACGTTACTTCGTTTATTGCACTGATACAGCAGCAGAACAAAGCTGCTCTCTTTGGCAAATATGCTTCTTTAAATCTAAAAGCCATCCACCAGACAGAAATGAATATTTAGCTCAAATGATTCCCACACGTGCAGTTTTTCTTCACAACAGTGTTGACAAAGAAGAGTTTCAGCTACAGATACAACTTGAAGGGCCAGATGTCCAGTGTGTCATAACATTGGAACCAAATCTGACCAAAACAACATTTGCATAATGAAAGTATCCCAGAATAAGCCTGAGAGTCTTTGCTGTCGGCCGCTGTGATGCTAAGTTTGGCAAACGTTACTGTTTCACTTTGTCCACACAACCTTTCAGTGTGAGAATCATTTGGTGCTTTGAAGTATCTGAAAAATATGACAAATAAAAGATGTTTAAACATATTCAGCTAAGAGTTTTAACGTGACCAGTAAAATGATAAGCATGGGGTTGTACTGCAATATCCTCACATCTTCAACTCCATAATCAGCAGAGAATTGATGGTGTTATTAAAGGGCGATCGTGTGATTAGGGGCTTCAAACGTTAGTCGATCTTGATAAACTGCCTTGTTGAAGTAAACATGTTTATAGCAGTGAAACACACATTTGATCTCTCCTAAAACATTCCCTCTTCTTAACAACTGTATGGTGGGTGGAATTTTTATAGCTCATTTATTTTCCAGAGCCTTAAGTTAGGGGGTGACCACTTTGACTGACCACTGTCAGCATGCTAGGCTTCACCAGTCACTTCCTGTTTTAATTGGATACAGATATCAGTTTAAAATCCTCACTCTTACTTTTATGTCTCTACAAGGAGAGGCCCCCATTTATATCATCGAGCTTCTTCACCCTTACTCTCCAAACCGGATCCTTAGATCCACTGATAGCGATCTTCTGACTATTCCATGGACCCGTTTAAAAAAAAAAGAGGGGGGGGGTCGTGAAGCCCGTGAAGCATTTTTGATGCAATTATCTGCATGATGTTACATCTTGCTGTGTGGTACAGACATCCAGGAAGTTTGTGGTTCAGTCCTGTTGAATGAAACTTGAGTATTTAATTAGTTAGCTGATAATTAGCAGTAAGAAGCAATGTGTGCATGTGCATTGCACCTGTACAGGTTATGGATGCAGCTCGATAACCAAGCATGTAACTTTCTCATGCAAATGTGGTCATTTCAGGCTCCACAAAACTATGATTCCATTGACCAGAGCAATGGTTGAATTTTTCCCTGTTGCCACTGAACACATCTGTTGTCAGGAAAACGCATATGACATATTTTTCTGATTTTTTTCCATGAGTGGATCACTTAAGTGCAAATCTCTGTGTTTAACTTTGAGAACCTGAGACCAAAACTGTTCATATTTTGCTGCACTCACAGCCCATGAGCTATACATCTTTTCATGGCTTTATCTGCACCTTTCAGCTACTAATCCACTCATATTAAACCTGTCTGCTCAGCTCTGACAGCGACATCCTTACTCATCGTTTGCACCCAGACGCCCGCCCATGAACCATCTGATGCACATTTCTTTCACCATCATCGTTGCTGGTAGGTCTGGAAGTTTTCATTCCACTTGGCTAAAGGTGAACAAGTGTTGATACGAGCGGCATCTCATGCATGTAATGTGCATCACGCTGCAGCCTGTTTCGGTTGTCCTGTTTGGGCTTTCCTCTCACTCCCTCATCTGTCTCTCACTAACAATGCAGTACAGTTGTTCCCCTCCTCCAAACATCTCTGCCCTGCCTCCCTTGCTGCCTCTCCCACAATATGAATATGAAAACACGCGGTGATTCAGCTAAGCAGTGCAGCAGGCGAGGAAGGACGGGGCGCTCTGGACTCTATTAACTCAGATCTCCATTTCAGACGGATAACAGAACTCGACTCTCTGAACTCAACACTCAATAGATATCTGACCGAGCTGGGGGATTGGAAAAATAGAGTTCAAAATATGTTATACTGTGACAATAAACTCACATTTTATGCAGGAAAAAGCATTTTGAAGCTACTGAGCAAGCATTTCTGTCATCTCTCTTAACACTGATGCATATCATCAGACATCAGAAGAATATATTTAAGCTTTATAGGATCATTTATCTTTATTGCAGCTTTGCAGTTTTGTTTCGTAGCATGTGCCATCATTCGTAGCCTTTCACCTCTGTGTTGGGTGGACCTGTTCTTTGATCAGTCCTGTTTCCTTTTGCTTGATGTAACTGGATGAAAGCATCAAAACCACCTGAAGAAACGACAGCTGACGTTATCGTGATTAGTGACAGGCCTTAAAATCTCACGTTGTTGTGTTTGAGTTTTGGTTCCTGTGTATTTATCTACTTTAGTTCCTCATGTTTCTTATTGTTGTTTCTATCGTTCCCTTCTATCCCGTCTTCTTCTGTCTCACTTACAGTCACTTCCTGTTTTAATTTTCTGCATCTTAAGTAGCTCTACTTCCTGTCTCTGGCTTCTGTCGCTTGTCTTCTTTAATTCCCTAATTCTTTTCACCTACGTCTGTATCTCATTCAGCTCATTTTGTATATCGTCTACCTCTCTGACTGTGTTTGTCAGATCCTGGTTTGTGTTAGGCTTGATTTTTGTTTTTTCTACCACTTTTATAAACAGATCATCTTTGCCAGAGTAAAGATTGACTTCATTTCTTCATTCAGTTTCTCTGCAGATGGATCCTCTTTTGAACAAAAACATGACAGCAGAGTATAAAAGCTGATATTCAGTACTGTACATCATTGCCTTGTATTTTGTTTCCAAGGATCTAGGCATTCTTTAAAAATGTTTAAAGTGGTCGTCAGAAACAGTTCTCAAGGTTTTTCTGAAGATTTGCCAAAGTTCTTCTTTGGACATCAGCTGCTTTTGGACCTATTTTAATGCCATGTCAGTTCTTGTACTTGTTCATTTTCAGAGGAATGTGTTTTAGACCCAGCGCTAAAGTCAGTGGCCAATAAATAACTCAATCATAAAAAGCACCCTCACTCAAGTATTAGTATTTAGTATTTATTTATTTATTGTCATTGTCAAGAACAATGAAATTGCGTTTGGGGCTTCCATACAACCCAAAAAAAAGAAGAAAATAATAAATACCCCTTAAAACCCAAGTGTACATATTTAACCCAGTGTGACTCCAATGCAATAAGACAATCCTTAGCAATAATGTTCGTAGAAAGGGATGAACAAACATTGGATATCTTAGCATGGTGTGCAAAGTGTCTTTGAAAGGATGAGGAAACTAGACAAGTACAAAAATACAGTTGGATTTTAATCCACCATGCGATATTTTGTGGCAGCATGGTGGCACGGTGATTAGCAGTGTTGCCTCATATCAAAAAGCTCCTGAGTTTGATTCCCACCACCTGGCCAGGTGGAGTTTGCGTGGGTTCTCTTCCTTCCTCAGACATGCAGTTAGTGGGGTTAGGTTAATTGGAGACTGGTGATCAGTTATGGATCGAAACAGAACCAATACTAGTGAGAATCCAAAGAAAAGCTTTGAATTTCCTTTTAAAAAGCTGGAGAACTTTTCCAGAACACTACTTAAAGAAAGCCTGTCTCAGATAGTTCAGACTTTGTTGAAGATTAAAGGTGCTCATACTAAATATGGACTTGTTAGAATTGAACAGAACTCTGTTCGTACCTTATATACTATAATTTTCATGTATGTATCACATTTCAACAAATTCCTGCACTTGTTTCCCATTTTTCATAGTAAAATATAAAGAAACGAGGGGTGGCTCAAGACTTTTGCACAGTGCTGTATAAGGCCCTGAAAGCACTCATACTCACAGGGAGCTAGTCAGAGTCAAACAATACTCTGAAACTGTCGAACACAGAATGAGTCATTCTGCTTTTACCTTCAACTTTCATAGCTGAAAATAAAATGAATGGGACACTGGTGGGAAGTGACGTCTGTGCCCTGAGCTTTGCCAGATGTGCCCTGAAATTAAAAAGAATAAAAATATCAAGTCCAAAGTTCAGCATTGCATGTAAAAACATGGTTTCGGGAAGCTGGGTGCTGCACGTACTGTGTACTGTAGTGAGGAGACTCGTGGTCTGATGATATTTGCAAATGCTCCCGTTTACTCTGATCAGAGGAGAAATGTTGACTCATATCAGCAAATTGAAAGTTGTCTTTGGCGGAGAGATGCAGAGCATATGGGAGGTTTTCTGTTGAGAATTATTAACAGTCATGGGTAGAAATGAAGAGATGAATGGGAATTAGATGGAAGGGGAGCAACATAGAAAGAGCAAAAAAGGGAGGTGAAACCCAAGCAACTGTGGATGCTTTCCAAATAAAAACTCGCCTGAGAGAGTGAAGTGATGGAGGGATGAAAGAGAGGAGGAGGGCGAAGTCTGAGTCATGCTGAGAGATGAGGAGAAAGAATTCAAGCAGAGAAAATTTATGGGGAATATGAGCTTCTGTAGGAATAGAAAAAAAACTTCAGATGGGTAAAAAAAGTAAGAGACGGAGGAAAAGGGGTTATTAGTATTCTGGCTGAGAGAGGAGAAGGGAAGACAAGAAGGAGGTAGAGGAGGAGCAATGAGAGACGGGTGAGGTGACGGTGCAAAAGGAGCAGAAAATTAATGGGAACTGACAAGAAGGAGAAATGTTATGTGTCTACATAAAGACAAACAGTGCTAACTATTTATAGCTGGGAGTGTGTTACTGAGTGTGCATGATACTTAATTGTACAGCTGGTTGTGTGTGTGTGTGTGTGTGTGTGTGTGTGTGTGTGTGTGTGTGTGTGTGTGTGTGTGTGTGTGTGTGTGTGTGTGTGAGGGAGAGTGAGGGACGTATGAGCACAAAAGAAAGTGATGAAAGGCTTTTCAGAGGACAATAGTTGTTAAATTGCTTTTTAGCACCAAAACAAATGGAAGAAAACCACATGACGGAAATGTGTTGAAGCGGAGTCCAGTTGTTTTCTCTGTTTTTTCCAGTCCTGCAGGCCAGATGTCCCCACAGTAGTAAAAATGTCCTGCTCATTTCCAGCACTTTCATAGTCCTCATCTTATGCTGCTGCTCAGTTTGTCTTATGTCTGAAACAAACTGTTACTGGCTCCTTGCCTTTTAAGACAGCTTTATTCTGATTGGCTTCCCTTCACAAACACAGGATCTGATGACCTTATTAGGAATGTCTTTTCTCTGTGACATCACAGAGTGCCAGGAGTAGAAAAAAATTATAATTTGGAGTGTAAACCAGGTCTTTTTATCAGTCTGAGCTCCTCCTCCCCTGAGCTCTTTAATCAAGGGACATTATACATGTTACCTAATGCTCTTACTCTCTGTCTTTTGTTGCCTTTTGTTATTGTTGGAGTCAAATTGTTAAATGTTGTCATTGTGTTTCTTAAATTTGTAAAGTCTTAGTTTCAAACTATAGGATCAAAGATATTCCTTTGTCTCTGACCACCTCTCCAGCCACTCTGGTGCTGGGGGAGGTTTTATTTTAAGCACATCCTATCTGAAAGATCTGTTTCTTGTGTGGAAAGCTTCCTGCTTTTATGATCCTTTTGGTGAGCAGGAGATCACACAAAGGCAACCCCAAACACATTCTCACGTACACAAAACACACACATTCTTGCACATGCATAGACGTGCACACACCTACACACATAGTGCCTTCTTTTAGAACCATAGGGGGGTTTACGAGGGGAGGTGCTTGTGTAAACTGTTTTCAATCAGGCCAGGGAGGGGCCACCATCCTCCATGACTGGTTTGGGGTGAGGGGAGTTTCAGCTGCTTGTTTAAAAGTTGGTGGATAAACTGTTTTGGGTTTCTGAAGTGGACACAGTTTGAGGACCCGTGCTTTAACCAAACGCTTTTCTGATTGGCTGACTCCTCATTTATGTCACACATGTCTTCTCTGCCAGGAACAAGCTATTGTAGCTCCTCCCCCTTTAAATCAACTTATGAGTGGTTCACCCAGAAAGCCAGTAAAGGCGTCCTGGCCATCCGAGAGGCCAACAACAAACGTAAGCACATGCATGCATATACCTGTTCAGGTATATGCATGCATGTGCTGCAACAGTGTTTTTTAAGCACAAAAAAATATTGTGCTGTATTGCTAGTGGTGTGATAATTGCTATACCTATTTAAGAAGCGAAACAGTTTTTTCCCTGTGTGTCTTACTTTACTATGCAAATTCTGACTTTTAAGGTGCCTGGAGCGCAGCATGACACCTTAAAGGTGGTCACCGTGGAGCTGGTCAATGGCCCACCCTGTCATCATGTGAGTCTTTGGGATCATATGAGCAAAGATGTGAAGTGAGGGGGAAAGTCCAGCTGGCTTTAACTCAACCACTAAAATTACTGAGAACTCACAGAGAGAAAATATCCATTTTAGCAAATTTCATCAAAAGATCAAAGTGTCTATTTCTGGCTACCAGCTCCATCCTATCTGTAAAAATCAAATGACAAAATGAGGATCATTAATCAAACACCACAAATATATGCATGTGCAAGAGTTCAAGGTCTGATCAAAAATGTGATTTGATTTGTTCCCACTTCATGAAAGTCTCCGAACCAATTCAAATCAAGACAAGTAAATAAATGAATACATGTTCAGATTAGGTTGATGCACTTTTTCCCTTTTACCTAAAACTAAACAAAAAATAATAATAATAAAAATACAGCCACTTCTTTTGGATGGAAGAAGAAATAAAGAAAAGAATATATGTGAGTAACAAAAGTAATTTATTTTCTATCTAAAAGTAGCTCAGCTCCAACCAGATTTCTGTCTGTTGGTTTCTTTTTGGTAATAATGTTTTTTGCAGAACATCAGGCTGTCTTACTATGATCAGAATTCATGCAGTCGCCTCTGGCTGGTTTTTGGAGTTGCTAAGATTAGCTTGGGAATTAGCTTCAGGTTAGAGGTTTTTGAGGGAAAGGTCGGGGCGGTTCGTCTTCAGAAGATGTGTTTAGATGAAGGCAGCAGTGTGGCTGTCTGCTGAGTAATCCTGTCCTTGGCAGCTGGAGAGGAGGACTTACTCCTTAAATACTCACCCTGACTGCTTAAAGAGCTTCAACACACGGGGTTTCCTCTGCGGGGCGGGAGGGGCTCATCAGCTGAATATGTGGCTTTACAAACCTGTTGCAGTGCAGTAAATATAGAGCACACCCTTCATAAGAGCAAAATGAGTTTGCTCTGTTCATTTATTTTTACAAATATCACCTAAAACAGTCTAAACGATCATAAAAGAGTTACAAATCAAAGAAGGGGACACAAATGCAGGATGTTCAAGTAAAATCCAAACATTTCATGTTCACCATCAAATTCTCCCTGCTGGCACTGTCCTGGAGAATTGGATGAACCCAGAATCTCAGTTTCTAAGTTATCAAGTATTTTTATTTTCACTTGTCCTGGTAATATGAGCAGCATTCACTCTAGTTTAGCTTCATTTTGAGTCCTGAGTACCGTTTCTGCTCATTTCCAGTGCCGTTTATTGTTTTTCCTCTCATAACAAAGATAATTATGGCCTCTGTAGTAGCTTTAGCATTTGCACATCCTATAAAGTTACCCTAAAGGTTTCTGCTTTAATTCAACCTTGACACCTCAGCATCATTCTCTGTGATATGAATGACGATTACACAGTCACATACTAACACACACACACAAGGCCCAGCAGCAGGTTATAGGCTTCACAGAGCTCACAGTAAATGCCACAACCATTGATCCCATACTTGAGTCCGGCAGAATCGATACTCTTTGTTTTCAGCTCACAGTGTCGTCCCCGCTGCTCGGCTCCCCGCTGCCGCCAAAAGGCCTCCGAAGCAGCGTTTGGGCTGCTCGTCAGGCTTCAGAAACCAAAACAAAACGGCTCCAGAGGGTCGAGTTCACCGGCTCTGTGCTGAGCGGGGAACCAAAGTGATGTAAACGAAAGTGCGAAAGCATCCAGCTGAGGAGAAAAAAGTTGAATCCTCCATTCCCGGCTGTTTCCGTGTCTGGCAAGGGTTTCATCTGGATAAGGTCCCATTAGTCAAGCACACCTGAAGCCTTCACTATGTAATCTATTCTTTTTCATGTTTTATGTGCCATACTCTGAAGTACATTTAAGATATTTTAAGTGATATTTTGTATTTAATGAGAATTTTGAAGGTGCAAGCATTTCATGATATTTCCTTTCTTGTATCTTGTATCTGTCCTATAGTCACCACTGTCTAGAAAAGACAAGTTTTAGGCAAATGTAGAGAAGAAGTAACTCCAGGAGGTGTTTTTTTGTAGTCAAAGTCATTGTACTTCTGGCACAGCAATGAATCTTAGGTATATACATTATCTGTAATACCTCAGATTGCTTCCTCTTTCTTTGGGTTTAGCTAAATCACTGTTAGTAGCTGCAACACTGTTAGCAGCTGAGTGGCGCAAAGCTCAGAGAGCAGCGCTCCCCTGCTGTTCTCTCATCTGACTGACACTGTGACTCTGAAATAAAAGCTGCAGATATTAAATTATCAGCTCTACTCCTCCTCACTTTGCTCAACACTCAGGCGTCAGAGGCAGAAAACGGCTCCGAAAATTTAACTATCTGCTCGAAACACATGTTGTTCACCATCTGGCTAAATAAATTAGCTTTCTTTCTCCCATTTGCGGCACACAGAAAGCCATAATATATGATGATAAAGAACATGTGGCCACGTCCAGGCTAGTGCCTCCTGTTAGGAGGGGTGAGGCCGATAGCACACAGCCTTCAGCCACAACTGCCTGTGCTGGCACACTTTTCAGCTAATGCATCTCCGCCCCTGACTCCAGTATCAAGGTGGATGAGTGTGAAAAAAATATAAATAACCCTATAAAGTTGTTATGAAGGGCGAAGCAGTCCACAGACACCAGCACTGTTTTTGTAGGAGGCTGCTAAGATGTTTATTTCTGCTGGAAAGTTGGTCATTTTAACAGGAGAGTGAGTGGGGCTTGACTCCCTTTTGAACAGAGCCTCTAGTGGCCAACTGAGGAACTTCTGTTAATGAAGCTTAAGCGTTGCTCAATAAGGATGATCTGTAATCACTCATCTTCCTGCTTTCCTAGGTGCTTAGTTTACATCACTAACACTTTCCCACAACGTCTCAGTCCTGACATCTAGTCCAATCATCTTCTTGACTTCTTGTCTTTGGGCCAATCGGCCTCTCCTCTGCATGGCTAAAATCTGTGCTCTCTATCGTCCTCCGCCATGTCCACCTCACCCAAGTCACTGAGAGCGCCATCCAAACCTCAGTCTTCATCTTCATCACCAGTCTCCAGACTCAGGGGGTCCTGTCCTCAGTCCTGTCACTGCTGGGATTCCTTTCTGTCATGGTGGATCATCTGAGTTAAATCAATTTCTCTGTCTCAATAAATCTAGTTCAATTCTTCCAAATCATCTCTCGTTATTAAACTTTCAAACTGGCTTCATGTATTTTTCAGCCCCAAAGATTGCTGCTTGGGTAATAACAGAGAGACATCCCAGTGATCTGAATATGCCCCAGGAGCAAGTGCTTAGCGATGATGAGGAAGAGGAAGGACTCCCCACTGGAAGAAATTTAAATATTTATATTGATGTAGATATTGAAAGATTGTCCCACAAACAAGGTCATCATTTTTCCTTTTCCTAATGACTTACCTGATTAATTAAAGGTTTTACCCTCTCCACCTTCTTGTAGTGCAAAGTGGCACTACACTACACTACACTACACTACACTAACAGATTTTGGGGGGAATAGAAAGTCACAGAGATTGTGTCTTTAGATCATTTTATGTTTTATAACAATTTAAAACAAGCACCAATTATCTGCTGTACCAGTCACAAGCCAGTATTGTTTTAACCTACACTTTGTCTCTTTTTTGTCATCATTCCAAAACAAAGGCCCATTTGTTGTCTCACTGCTTCAAATTTAGTTTTTGGAGTGTAAGCTAATAAACTGGGCGAATGAATTATGAATGAAAAATCCCACACAGCCCACACCAGCCTTTGCCAGCAGCATCCATCCCATCTCATTTACCTCTCCTCTCACCTGGTTTCCTGCCAGTTATCCAAGCATCCTCTCCGCAGAGCTGATTAGAGGCCCCTTCCTGTAAAAGAGGACAACACAAGGACGACGCGCTCATCGTCTGCCAGCACAGCTCTTAGATTTTAGCCGGTCTGGCCGAAGCAGAGGTTGCAGCTCGATGAAGATGGATGGTCTAATCCATCGTGCGGAGAAAAGGTGGGTTAAAGTGGCGGCTTGCAAAACTGTCTGTCACACATTTAATGAGCTAATCACGCACTGCTCCAAGCTTGTGCTTATGATCTGCAAGTCAGCTGTTATTTCACTTTATTTATCTTTGTGTGTGCATGTTTGTTTCTCCTCAGCTGAAACCTAAAAATGTGTTTCCTTTCTTCTAAGCAAAAGGCTGTGCTGATTATTAGGCATGAAAAATGATTTAGATTTGCTCCAGAAACTTACAAGATTGCTGTTTAAGTCTCATTTTTTCAATATCAATCAATATTTTTATATAAACTGTGAATCACAGGACATGTGAAACTGTTATTGATGAGCCGGTCCTGCAGTTCTGTGCAGGTTTATAGTGATTTATGTTGCTTTTCTCTTAACTGCTTTTTTCCTTTTCTGCTTACAGATTCTCAAAGCCCTGTTCTGTGGAACCGGGTACAGAAAACCCTCCAAGCATGACCTGCTAAGGACAAAATAACTGACAGGCAAATTTAGAGATTATATCTGGTAAACCTGGTGGAATATTTAGAATATTTGTATTTGTATAGAGCTTTACTAGTCCCTAAGGACCCCAAAGCGCTTTACACATCCAGTCATCCACTCATTCACACACACATTCTGACAGAGGCATGGCTGCCGAACACTGGCGCCACCGGGCCCTCTGACCACCACCAGTAGGCAACAGGTGAAGTGTCTTGCCCAAGGACACAACGACCGAGACTGTCCAAGCCGGGGCTCGAACCGGCAACCTTCCGATTACAAGACGAACTCCCAACTCGTGAGCTACGATCGCCCAAAGTAGAGTTAAAAGAAAGATAATCTTTTATATTCATTCCACATTCATCAAGTAGCATAAATGGCATTTTGTGAATGGATGACATCTAAATGAGTGATCACGCTGCTCTGTGACTGACGAGTGTATAAATAACCGAGTGTTTGTGAAAGAAATGCAAGTAAAAAAACAAAAGTTAACTGAAATCATGTCTAAAAGTTGTTATTAAAAGGTGATTTTATCTTGTTTTTTGTAGGATTAATTGCCTGTCAAAACCAGAGACGAGAGTGGGTAAATGTCATAAAAGTCAAGATAAAATCTATAGTTTCACTCAATGCAAGTTTAACAAACTCAAACTATTACACAACAATCAGCTAATCTGGCAGTAATCAAAGTAACAGGTGCCTTTTTGTACATGAAACGCCAGATTTTCATTCTGCTTTGCAAAGAAACTGTGTGCTGCTGGAATCAGCCATCAGCAGACGCGTACACTGCAGCCATAAAGGACGGACACATACAGAAAACAATACTCTGGTAGTCTCCGGTGTTTAAGCGATGCTGAGCTGCTACTAAGGGATCCAAAGTGTGCCATGACAACATCGCCTCCACCATCACGTGCCTGAAATGTTTGAGCTTTCAAGCTCATCAGACCAGGCACTGAATTTCCAATTTTCTGTTGTTCAGTTTTCAGTTATTGTTCAGGTGAAGCTGTGTGAAAACATTTTCACCCAAACACTCACTGCATATTTTCTCTTTTTCTAACAATTCTCCATAACAAGATGGTTGCGACGGAAAATCTGTGTAGATCAGCAGTTTGTGAAATGCTCAGAGCTTCC
Organism: Mchenga conophoros; assembly: GCF_057382185.1. NCBI lineage: Eukaryota > Metazoa > Chordata > Actinopteri > Cichliformes > Cichlidae > Mchenga > Mchenga conophoros. The sequence continues at coordinate 5,287,280 of NC_140546.1, read as the reverse complement.
AGTCAACTCTGAATGTTTCATGGTTGCTGCAACATTCAGAGTCACACAAGTTACCTTTTTCCCCCAATTAGATATTTGTATTAATGAGCAGTTGAACAGGTGTACCTAATGAAGAGACTGGTGAGTATAAGCATCAGAGAATAACAGCTCCTAACAACAGGTTGGAATTTGTTTCTTTAAATTACCCTGAACTACTTTCACCGTGTTTAACTGTTCTAACCTTAGACGTATCTAAGCTGTCTGCCACTCGGACTGCAAATGCTAAATCCAAAGTAAGATGATATTTCTGCAACATGCTGGTTTTCTTTACGAGGAGCTGTCATATTGTCCATATTTTTCTACAGTGGATGCTTCATCATGTCTTCCGTTTATAATTAGGGCTGGATGGCTTCTCCAGTCTGCAAGTTGAAGCTTTTTTGGCAAAATAATGAGCCCCGAATTGTCCCCAATGGTCCATCAGATTATATGTGTGTGTGATAGTTAGAAAGCTAAAAAAAAAAAAGCACTTTATAAGAAGCCTTTATAAGCTTGTAGCAGCAGTTTGAAAGCTCAGAATACAACAAACTGCTACATTTATTTAGTTCCTCATGCCACAACTGTCAGCTGATGTTGGTGTGCTTGTGCAGTCTACTCAGTTTGTTTGCTTTAAATTTAAAAGAAAAATTATTTAAAAACTTGTCAGTCAGAAACAGAAGTTTCCAGCGGAGCTCTTAAAGTTTTGTACTTTAAACCACATCTCAGAATCTGTCTGTGCGGTGAGGTTTACTCAGATGTCCTGTTGGCTTGAGCCGACCTTTTTTCCGGTAAAGAAGTAACTTTGAATTCAAGTTAATTGAAACATTTTGATTCTTCATCATTTTGTTGAACTAATGAACCCGCTTGTTTTAGCTTTTTAACATTTCAAACATTTGGTTTCATACACTTTAGTCATGTGACCAGAAAGTAAAGATAAAAGCTAAAAAGTAGTATAAATAAATAACAATTATTTTTTATCAGGAAGGTTTGACTTGAGCTGGTTGCATGTGGTCTCACTAGAGGGCGCCAAACAGCAGTGAAAGAGAGGACCGTTGATTTATGTGAGACTGGAAATGTTTTTGTCTCCTTGCTCGTCCACTAAAGTTTCAATTCTAGAGTCTAGAAGAGGAAAGCCTTCCCTCCTCGATTCCTTCTCTGTCTCTTTTCTCTTTCTCATCACCGGTGTGTGTATTGATCATTGTCTCCTCTCTGGCTCACATCTGTTCCTCGTCCCTCTTTTTTTGTCTCTGCTCTGTAGTTTGTGAAATTAGATCATCTCGTTTTATTCACAGGCTTCAATTTGTCTTGATTGGGATTTTTAAAAAACATCTACAGGCCAAATCCTTTTTTTTTCTTGAACTAATAGATCATTTATTTATCATTATAAAAATTGATCTATTTGATGTAGCCCGCCTGTCATACAAATCTTCTCCGTCTGGTCAGTTAAAAGCAGCACGGTGTGCTTTGCTGTGCATATTCTCACGATGGTTTTCTCTGTGGCTTTTCTGGTCTTCCCATCACACACCTGCACTTGTTCTTAGGAGGAGCTTTTCTGTCCCCTTTATTATTTTCACTGGACACCAGCTGCTCCAGTTTTCCCCCCAGAGGATTTTATCATGTACCTATGAAGATGATGCAATTGCAGAGCAACAAAGATCAGCAGTGCCTCGTTCTGACAGACGTCTGCTGCTGTTAGAGAAGGAGCTTGATAATGTCTGACACGTCTTACTGGAGTACTGGAGTGGAGTTGCTGGCCCTGGAAATGTAACCATGCACCGAAGAGTCATTTAAAATTCAAACGCTGTTGTTTCTACCTGCAGAGCCTCAAACGTGGCTCTCTGTCCTGGTAACAGTGAGGGAGGAGCCTGCAGTCGTTAATAAATAGGTGACACTTCATGTGTGTTTAAGGCCATCAGATAAGAATCTGAATCGGTTTTAATTTACAAGCCAGTTCCAAAAAGCAGAAACACAATTCAGTGATCTGCAAGCCCTTTTTAGCCAGAGGTGTAGATTTCAGTGAGGAGCAGGGGAAACATCCCCGCTCCTTCCCCACGATAAAAACACTAAAGAATCAAAAGACTCAGAAAAAATGTTAATGAGTATTTGTAACATGACAGCTCTTCATTAGAGTTCTGAGAGTTTAAAGTTGATCCATTAACACATTAAAGGCTACTTAGTCTATTCATTTCTGACACTGTCCCAGTTCAAGGAAATAAGGAAATCTGTTTAGTTTGCTGCCAAATCAAAGTGAAATTCATTGTAATCACTCAATATTTTTGGTGACAAATAACCAACACAAAGATCAGTTTTCTCACAGCTGTCATTCCAACATGTTACAGAAAACTGATCAAGGACCCATTTAGGATCAAGCATAAAAACTAAATAAATGTAAATTCCTGCGACCATGCAATGCATACTCACGTCACGTCTTCTCCATGTGGTGTTAGTAAGGTGCAGCTTAACAAGGAGCATATATCAAACACAATCCTTCAGCAGAGAATCTACACCACACTCAGATTTCATTGTAAATAAAACGTGGCACTTCCAACTGATTTTTAAATCAGTGCTCTGAACATGACCACGTAATACTTTCAGCGTTTAGTTTCCATGGTGATCTAATCAGATTAAAAAGGAGACACCTTTGGGAAGCAGAGGACTGTGACTCTAAACTCAACTTGGCTGACTTCCCTCGCTTTGAAGAAGTACACCCTTCATAAACAAGAAACTACAGGAAATCTTGAAGGAAAGAATAGCAGCAAATAATTTATATCTTTTTTTCTTACAGAGAAGCTGAATTTGTCCATAAATTACTTCTGATTGATACTTTCAGGATTCATGAAAGCCCACACTCGCTTGATGTACCTAAGTGAAAGTATGTCTTCTTCTTCTTCCTCCTCTGCCTCCATCTCACCGTAGCATCCTCTTCTGTCGTATCCACCCTCTGCATGTCCTCCTTCACTACACCCATGAATCTCCTCTGAGGTCTTCCTTTTTTCCTCCTGCCTGGCAGCTTCATATTCAGCATTATTTGTCTGTTGTCCTCTCTCTTCTGCTCACACAGCTTCGTCTTCTTTACTTTGACTCCAAACCAGAGAAAATCATCTGGCTGTAGTGCAAACCAGTATTATAACTATTATCTCAGTCTGTTTTACTAAACAACTGAAGAATAGAAGAAAACATTTTTCCTATTAAACAGGAAGTCTAAATAGCGGGAGCTGTTGATTATATTAGAAGCTCTCAGGATGATTGTTTAGCTCCTGTCATCAGTAGATCCGTGTTTCCTTCTGCAGAGTGATACAGTTGCCATGAAACTGCTCACAACAAGGCCGAGATTTCTGGAAAGAGACATCACTGCTCATTTTTTAAACATACTTTTGGTGCTTTGAGACTAAATGTAATTTTATTAAAGGAAACAGAGAACTATATCTTTACAGCCAATTATTCCAAAACTGGGCAACTTATAACAAAGTATCTTTAAGGATGAAAAAAACTAAATGCAAAAAGATGACCCGTCACTTTAAACTGGATACCAGAGATCGTGGTTCAGGAGAAGCAATTAGCAGTTTTAAGCTAAAACTCTGTTCCCAGCATTTTTGTAGACATTATCACTTGCATGTGTTATAAGGCTCTAAGAGTAAAGCCTTAATGCCACATCACTCCGTGTGCCTGAATGAAAGCGCAGGCTGTGTTTGTTGTTCTGGAGGCTCAGCGGGTTTAATCGCCCACTCTCGTTCTTTGGGTTTAAATCTGCTTCTTGACCTTTGCACTGCCTCTTTCTCCTTCCTTCTACACCCACAGACACATCCATTCTTTAATAAAAAAGGGGGAATGTTATAAATGTCATCAGCTTAAAATGAAATCATTAAAGGTCACTCATACAAACACTTTGAGCCTCCTGCAACTTCGAGTCAGCTGCTCGGTGGGAAAGGATGAATAAACAGCAGAAGGTCATGAAGATGATTTCAAACTTTCTTCATGTATTATTTTTAATGTGTTCTGCTCCTGATGCTCCCGATGTTCTGCATTCCTTCTGCCTTTTGTTGACTGTCATTTTCTTTATTTAAGTTTCTGTCATAGCAAATTCAAATACTGATGCACGGTATAGCAGAATACTTTTCTGAATGCGTTTGGGTAGAAGGTTTTAATCTCAGCTCCGATGGAAATGAAGCCAGAGAACGGGGCAGTGAGAAGATCGAGAGGAAGAGCAGCTCATTTCAGGAGCTTTGACTTCCTCTGGAAATGCAGTGACATAGTCTGTGAATTTTAGACAATGTTTGTACAGTCTGTGCAGCAGAAAGACAAATATCAGACAGGAGCAAGCGAGACTTGAATTATTAACCAGCTGTCTAACCACTGGGGTTGTCATAGCAACCAGGTTTCCTTTCTTTTTTCCTAGATAAGGCATGGCTGTGTTGGATCATGGGGCTTATCTGAGCAGCTAGAATGCACCCCTAACCAAAGACAAAGCATTTATCAGGCTCTGCATTACATTCAGTGCAGATATGTGCACAGTTACACCATCACGCACACAAAGGACGCACATTTATCTCACCTGGGCTCTGCTTTTGAGAGCTGTCCGGGTTTCATTCAAACATACAAACCAACCTTCAGTCCCTTTTTGTTTCAGAGACGTTCTTGCTAACCCTCTGGTGTGTCTGACCCCGAACAGAGGTGCCCAGCTCACCTAAATGTCACACTCTTTAACATACTGTCTATATGAAGAGAGTTCAGAACAGGATGCCATATTTATAGGCTGACCTTTATATGTTACCCTCCACTGACTGACCTGTAGAGCTGTATGTTCTTTGATCCGCAGGGCTAGATTGTTCTTTTGCTTTGTGAGTACTAAAATACACCCATGCAGTCTGTATAGAGATACGGTATCTGGATAATTATCTACCTTTCATTTATTATTGGTTTCAAAATGTGTTCTTTTTTCTTGAAGATGTGGTCATGCTGCATAGATTGCATTTGTACCTTCTAATATCTGATCAAAGTATGAACTATGTTCTTGGACTTAATGTTCTAGGCCAAGCAGTAATACCAGGTATGAATGGGGTGCAAATGTCACAGGTTTGGATGCATGTATTTGGTGATGTTTGTGGTTTAGACTGAAAGTGTTAAGTCTTATTTATTACAACATGATTTGACTTTATAAATTATGGTCCCTTTGAGAAGAAAACAGATGATAAACCAGGCAAATCTTTATGATGTGTCCTCCTTTCACTCTCCACACATCATGTCAAGTTTCAAAACACCAAAATCTCAGGGTCAAAACGTGCAGGCTGAGGCTTCAAAAGAAGAGCTTGAAAATCAAAATGCAACCTGACGACAGCTACGTCCATCTTTTATATACAGTCTGTGCATTTGTAAAACACAACAGTATTGTGTGTGCATTCATAGCCTCAAAAGTCTTATACCTGCGGGTTTCTGTCGGTTACCAAAATCTATTTAAAACTTCGGTGAGCCACGCTGAGTGACATTCCTTCATTACTCCATCGTGCTGCTGAAAATACTCACAGGACCACCATATGTGGATTCCAACCATACCGTGTCTTCTTGTTTGATTAACATTAGATGAAACTTACAGTGATAAGCCGTATCAGATTACTCAGCCTCGTTATTACTCATTATTATTCTATTTTTACAAGGGGAACTTCATTTGTAACATGTTTTCAAAGCTTTAAAATAAATATCCAGCCATTCTCTTCTGCTTATCCAATTCAGGGTCGTGGGAGATAATAATATTTTTGGATGAATTAATTTTCCATATGATCCAATTCTCTGGTTGCTGAATATAACTGTTTAGATTTTCTGGCTGAAGTGGAAAGCTTAGGACCAGATGTGTCAAACATACAGCCCAAGGGCCAGAATAGACCAACAAAAGGATCAGATCTGGCCCAGTGGACGGGTTTGCAAAACATTAAAATCTAAGCCAGCATCGGCATCATTTTTGGAGTTTTTGTCTCTTATTTTTTACAAAAATCTGAGCGACACCTGTAAGCCAAGACGACATCCCGATGCAGTTCTGCAGCATTTTTCTAATGATAGTAGACTGACAGAAAGAGGAAAACTGGCACTGTTGAGACTATACTCAGTTTTCCTAAGCCATCTCAGGCTGCTAATCATCTGTTTTATGGTACATTACATATGAATGTTTTCAGAGAGTACATGCACATTTTTACACTTAAAAGAAAATATATTTCAATTTCTATATGTTTTTATAGGTTGGACTGTTTTTTCTGAGTCTCCCCACTTGAGATCAAGTTGAACTGTAGGTGGTCCATGAACTAAAATGAGTTTGAAACTCCTGGGGTAGAGATTTATTTGGTCACCAGCACATTTGGTGACCAAATTAACGCGACTGCTGTTAAAGTTCAGAGGCTCTGCCACCCCTGTAGTTTTTGCTACGAACACACAAGCCTGTATTCAGAGATTTGTTGGGGGAATTCAAAAAATCATTGTGATTATTTCCCTGTAAGTTTCACTGTAATATTTCTTCATTTAAATACATAAAACTAAGCTTCAGTGGGATTAGCACTAGACTGACTATGAAAGTTGCCCTCCTGTCTGTGTGTGATATGCTTCACGTAGTGGTGGAAACCCGAACATCACATGACCGGCAGGATCATCCTGTGACTGAGCCTGGACAGGGCAGCAGTGGGGGGGTGTCCTAGGTCTGACTTTGGACCGAGGACCAGATTAACACATCAGTGCTCTCACCTTCCTCATTAAACTCTCTTATGTAATTTTTGACAGTTGTCTTTTTAATAAAAATAGATTCTTTGTGCTTGCTGAAAATAACACAGCTACAGAGATGGATTTATACCCAACTGATCACAGATTTCTGACAGTACTAAAAGGTAAATCACATTTCAGTTTTATAACATTGAGAAATCCGTTTTGGTAATTGTGATTTCACTTGATTAACCTATTATTTAATTTAATGTATGATATAAATAAATTACACACAATCATCAATAAATTGTGAGTAAATCTTTGATTAAATTAGAAGAAAAACGTTTTTGCTAGAAAATGATGGTGGCCTGGAGCAACAAAGCAAAAGCCTTTCACCATTTGAAAGGATGTTATTCCAGATTTTCTGCAACATGAAGTAACAAGATGTCGTTATTCATGATATCAGATTTTCATTTCATGAGTCTGATTGTAAAATAGAAAAATAAATACAGTAACATAAAATTGACATTGGCAACATCATTGCAATGCCTGCAGAAATGATAATATTAAAGCTGTTAATGAAATCTGCGATTTTGTGTGTTGTTTGCTGTCCTTTTGGGCAAACGAATCAAATGCAAAACAATTGTAAGTGGATGTTTTGTTATTTATGTTATTATTATTCCCATGATATTGGTATTTCCTTCCTAAAATTCCCAGTTGCCACAACATGGTTTTGTTCTTGTGTTTTCCTGTGGAGCTCCTTCCAGGAACTATTCTGAAGAGTGGCGTTTAATTCTAATTATGCCATTACAGATTGCACATTTGCACTGTGGTTCTGTTGTATAGCGACCTCTCAGACTGAGCAAAGACCGCACAAAAAAACGACGCTCTTAATTAAACTCGTTCGCAGCTTCACGTGACCTTTAAAGTTGGGCCACTGAGGAAGGGGGCGTGGCCCGGGAGGACAGCGCATATAAATGGCGTGCCTCGAAGCTTCTTTCCCGCTCTCGCTTCTTCTCCGAAGGACGTTCGTATCCCAGTGTCCTCTCAGGTAAGGGTTTGGTTTCCCGCATTTGTTGCCTTTGTTTAGTGGTTGAGCTTTGACAGTTTTACCTGCTGCTCAGAGTAACAGGTGAACGAAACACACAGAAAGTAGCGTTTTTATTACACGGTTTCTGCTTCCTGTAAAGTTTTGTTTTGAGTTTTTTGAAACGTTAATCTTTTAATTCTTGAATGTGCATCTTTTTTTTTTTCTTCTTGTATAAGTGAATTAAAGGCTAAACTGTTTCCTCCCTCTCAGTGAGGTGTAGACCACATCAGGCACAATGGTGAAGATTGGAGTCAATGGGTAAGTTTCTACACCTGTCATTGTGCAGGTGTCCTGGCAGAGGTTTCCTTCTCATCGGCTTAATTAACAATCACTACCCCATGTGTTGCAAAGGGGTGTTTGGTTTGATGCTAGTAAAACTTGAGTAGGTGCAACTAAGTCTTGCATTTTATTTGTATATCTTTTAATAAAGTTCAAAGTAGATAATCAAGCAGGCATTTCAGTATACCCCGGATAAGATTCTTGGATTTCTTTGGATGCTTGATTTGTATCCAGGTATTTTAACTTCATCCCCTGTTGTCTGAATGCTGTATTGACACAAGTGTTTATGTCAAAGGTTGAAAGTGTTTCTAAAATTTAGATCAGTGGGCAATTTAATTGAATTGTAGGGCCTTCGATTTGGTTTTCCTCTAGTGACATGTTGTCCTCTTGTGGTTTTACTTATTGGCTCATGAAGTAAAGATTTAATCAAGTGGCAAAAGCAGTTTAAACTTAACACCTTGTTGGAAATGTGCTAAACAAATGCCTTATGGAGGCCAAAATACAAACTGATTGCCAATGTTTGAAAGCTGAAACGGCAACTTCTTGTCAAGATGGTAAAAGGGCAACTTGTTAAATGAACATAAATTAAACAAGGCTTGAAATCTAGAAATGCTAGACACTTAAAGGTGTCTAAATATTTAGCTGCCTCACAGAGGACCGCTGGAGTGCTGCCTGAGCATCATCTGAACCCTAAAAGCAGGACAGGACTGCGGTCTGGACCTGTCTATTCTCTGGTTATTTATAGTCTGGTGTCACAGTTGGCGTCCGCTCTTCAACAACGCCCTTCTGTCAGTATCGCTGCTCTCTTCAGCTGTCACATTCCTCTTCATTCTCCCCTCATCTAATTTTAACTCCTTAACCTTTCCACTGGAGATCAGTGATCGGCCGACTCTGTGTGGACACTGCTCAGACTCGGAGATCACAGCTGAAACATTTTCTCTTCCTCTTGTGAAGCAGCAGCAGCTGCTGCTGCAGAGCCGCAGGGTGATTTTCTCCCTGATTTTGGACACGTACCTCACAATGAGGCTCAGAAACAGAAGATGGGCTCCAGTCCATTTTGGCCTTCTGGCTGCTCAGCAGCTTTCCAAAACAAAGGAAATCTGCATGCCTGTGGCTCTTCCCCCTCCTGTCAAACTTTGTCAATGATGGCAGCGCCTGACAAAGAGTTTGAGAGGATAACTTGAGGGTTTCTGCACCTGACAATTAAAATGATTCACTAATGAGACAGTAGTGAAGCTGCTTGTGTTTAAAGCTGCTAGAATTGCCAAATTTCATAAGTGTCCCCCAATGGTACAACATTAGTGTTTTGTTCTTGACCCCTTACTAACTTTAAGGATATGTACACTACTGACTTTGCCACAAACTAGACTGTGCAAGCAGCCTCCATGGCAGCATGCGTCATCCCACCTGAAGTTAAACTTGCTAACATTTTACTGTGCTAGTGATTTCTAATATCAGTTAAATGTGAAACTGTTACATCTGACTTGTGATAATTTTATATTTGACAAAAGTAAGAACTTTATATTCAGTAATTACTTTACATTTAACTCTAAACTTCATGAGGTGAATGGCTTTAAGAGAACACCAGTTGATGAACATGGACTTTATCTGATATGAGCAGGTTCCTACAGATATGAATTTTCAAATTGCTCCCCTTAAGACTTTCCTTCCTGTTTTGCTATTGTCCAGATTTCCTCTTACTCAACCCATAAAGTTCTCTAGCAGTTTCAAAGGAGTCTCAGCTTCCTGATACATCAAAGCTGATAAAGTCGTTTTGTGTGCATGTTGTATATTTGTCTCCTGTTGCAGGACACAGTTGCAAACAAACTATGTAATGTGACTCGTGTGAACTGAAGGCATGCAGTGTTGCATGACAAAACTCTGGTGCTCAATAGCTCATGCCACAACTCACTGTCTTCAGCTTGATCTAAAGCCAAAGCTAGTGGTGGCCTCAACCCTGAATTTACTATCGGCTTCCCTCTGACACAGTAGTTGGTAAGCTCGTCCATAATGGCAACGTTTAACTTCTGCAGGCTTTTAGCAACTTCTTTAGGAGAGTTGCATGTTGCTTCCAGATCAGTTTACATGAAGAAACATGTTTCACCACATCTTTAGAAATCTTGAATTGAGCAGCCTTGTTTGCTCTGATAGAAGCTGAAATACAATAGAGCCTAAATGCAGTATTATTGAAAGGCCATGAATACAATCAAATTCCAACTATGTGCTTTTGGTTCATCCACATATGAAATCCCACTTTAAGTTTGTTCAGAACTTAAACTTGATGAGGAAAATTGTGCCTTTTGCCATCTTGGACAATTTTTTTTTTTTTTTTTTTTTTTTTTGTTGCGTTTTGTTTTTTGTATGCCTCCAAATCTACTTGGAGGCAGCAATTCACAAGAATGGCCTAATCTGTTTGGGTAACCCACAAGCAACTGTTGTACTCAAACACCTCCACACACTCAATTCTGAAGCACTAACTCAACTTGTCACAAAACATGAAAAAGTTAGAGACAAATGTTTGGGTGATTTAAAAACTTGTCTTTGTAGCATATCTTGATTTCTCTCGGAAACTCTTACTTCACAACCCTCTTTATCTCATTACTATAACGTGCTCTGAACTTTCGACCCTCATGCTTCCTTAGTTCCACACTCTTCAATCTGCCTCACTGACAATGCCCATATTGGGCCTAAACAGGCTATCAGCTGCTGGTGCCAGCCACTGTTATCTTCAGTCAAGGTTGGCAGGCCTTGCATGGCAAAGCCATCCTCTGCAGTGACTCAGATTAAACCTGCTGGTCAGACAGGAAATGAATAAAGTGGACATAGTTGCAATTTAAAAACTTGGGCCTGGAACCTGATATTTTAATTGGACTATGCAGACATTACAAGGGTCTTCAGTTTGAATTCAACAAAATATTTCATCCTTACTGTCTCTCAACAACCTAGTCGTTCTTGCTCCCTTTCATCTGTACTGATTCTTTAGTCTGACCTGCATTTCAGATTTGGACGTATTGGTCGTTTGGTGACTCGTGCTGCTGTTGCTGGTGGTAAGGTTGAGGTTGTAGCCATCAATGATCCCTTCATTGACCTGGAATACATGGTGAGAGGATGAGTTTCTTCTGCTCTATAAATTGATGGTACTTAACAAGCCTGTTTGCTTTTCCTACATTACTAAACAGAATCAAAGTTCTTAAATGAAACATTTTAAGCAAAGACTGCATTGTCAAGGACACCAGGAAGTTTTAGAGACCTCATGTTGACTTCTCTTAAGAAATGGCAGGTTTTGTTGCATTTTTAATGGTCACCTCTTAATGCAGGCCTACATGTTCAAGTACGACTCCACTCACGGCACTTGGAAGCACGGAGAGGTGAAGACTGAGGGTGGCAAGCTGGTCATCGGTAACATGCACATCATGGTCTTCCAAGAGTACGTAACTGTCACATGTGCACTTTGTCCAGCAAGTTTGCCTCAGATTGAATAACTAACTTCTCTGAACTGCATAGGAGGGACCCCGCCAACATCAAGTGGGGTGATGCTGGTGTGGACTATGTTGTAGAGTCCACTGGTGTCTTTACCACCATTGAGAAGGCTTCTGTAAGTTGGCTGCTGTTGTGCTTTCTCACCTGTCTAAAGTGCAGTTTCACCCTGAAGATGACTGGATTGTTTCACATGTTGAAGGAACAGTTTTCATCATCCTGACCTGTATCTCTAAATTAATGCAATCTTTTTGGAATCTAGTTTGCATAATCTTGGAGCTTCCTGAAGCATCAGTGATTGTACAATCAGTCTTAAGCTCTATTTTGATTTGTTAGGCTCATCTGAAGGGTGGAGCTAAGAGGGTGGTGATCTCTGCTCCCAGTGCTGATGCACCAATGTTTGTAATGGGTGTCAACCACGAAAAATACAACAACTCATTGACGGTTGTCAGGTGAGTGTTGGTACTGAGTGCTTACAGATGCCGTGTGTGTGCGTGCGTGATTCTATAATGGCTGTTTGGACAGCTGGCTGCAGATGTCTAGATGGCTTCTTAAAGTTTGTTTGGTGTAGCATCTCTGCACTTAAGCTGTCATACATTAAGTTGACATGTGCTTTCTCCGTAGCAATGCTTCCTGCACCACCAACTGCCTGGCTCCCCTCGCCAAGGTCGTACACGACAATTTTGGCATCGTGGAAGGTCTCATGGTAAAGAACTGATACTGCTTCTTTTGAGTGAATCTCTTATAACCAGAAGATTTTAGGAACTTTAAGAGCAGTCGGCCAACAAACTGTACAATGCGTTCAGCAACAACTTCATTTAGTTACATGTTGCTAGTACTCACATACGTATACATTGCACTTTTTTTTTTTTTTTTTTCCCCCCCCTCATTGTATTTTGTCTTTTGCACCTTTGTGGTCCAGCTACCCAATTTCGCTGTGCAAAAACTGCACAATGCCAATAAAAAGCTCAAAGTCTCCTCAGTTTGACATTCTGGGGAGGGTCATTCTTTGTGGCAGACTCACCAAATTTTAGTCACTGATGCTGGAGACTGATGGCCCTTCACAAACATCACATGATCAGAAAGCTTGGATACTGGGTGTCTATATCAGGGTCCTGCTTTCCAGTAGTTCTCTTGTCACAAAGTGTTTCTGCTGCATCAAGTAAATGTGGTCCCTCTACAACATCAACAAAGCTACTTGCCTCTGAAATTCTGTTTAACTTGTCCGACAGCTGCTCAGATTAGCTCACATTGTTGGGACGATCTGATTCTGCCTCTGAATAACCTTTACCTGCTCTTTCAGAGCACAGTCCACGCTGTCACTGCCACACAGAAGACTGTTGACGGGCCCTCTGGTAAAATGTGGAGAGATGGCCGTGGTGCCTCCCAGAACATCATCCCTGCCTCCACTGGAGCCGCCAAGGCTGTTGGCAAGGTCATCCCTGAGCTGAACGGGTACTTTTCCTCTAATTCTCCATTTTAAAATGGCACATGTGTCTTCCTGAAAAGGATCAGGACGGTGTAATGACTAAAACTATCAGCAAAATGCCCTGAGCTTTGAATGTTTGTTACAGTAAACTGACAGGTATGGCTTTCCGTGTGCCCACCCCCAACGTGTCTGTCGTCGACCTTACTGTCCGACTGGAGAAGCCTGTAAGCGTCTCATAATTGACATAAAGCTGATTCATGTTCCCTTATCTAGAGTTTGCATTTGTCTAATCTGAGGATTATAATTTCTCATCTCAGGCAAAGTATGAAGACATAAAGAAAACGATCAAAGCTGCTGCTGAGGGACCCATGAAGGGAATTCTGGGATACACAGAGGACCAGGTACAAAACACCCACATCTGAAACACCAGGCTACATTATACTCTTAAAGGGGAGAATGAGACTGTTTCACTTGTGTGGCCACACAGGAGTCACTAGGTGGCAGCATTTGTCTAACTAGCTTTACAGATGTGCTCGAGGACTGGCACACTAACAGAACAACTACACTTGCACTCTTTCTGTTCAGGTTGTGTCCACAGACTTCAACAGTGACCCTCACTCGTCAATCTTTGACGCTGGAGCTGGCATTGCACTCAACGACAACTTTGTCAAGCTGGTTTCATGGTGAGACTCGATGAACATGTCTCTAGTATGAAACTGCATTTATTAAACTCAGTTGACCAAAGCTTGTTTGCTGCATTTAAATGAATTGATTACTACAAATGGAAATCTGAATCTCATGTAGTATGAAATGAGTAAAAATGTAATAGACTGGTATTCCTAGTCACCGAGTTTACACCTAGTGCCCCAAGAAGACAAACTTCTGTGATTTAAACAGTTAGCCATTATGCACTAAAGCCTGCAGCTTTCCCATCTTCATTCACGTTTCCACTGTTGAACCTTCTGCTCTCATTTTTGTACCTGCAGGTACGATAATGAGTTTGGCTACAGCAACCGTGTGTGTGACCTGCTCGTGCACATGTTCTCTAAGGAGTGAAATCCTGATTCATCATTCCTTCACCTGGATGTCACAGCATCTGCAGAAAGGACAAACTGAATAACCTGACCAATGGGGAGAGAAAATGTATTGTCCTGCTTAAAATAAGCTTGTCCCCTGTTCTGTCAGAAGTGATGTTTGTACAGATTCTTTGCAGTATTGTTACTAATCTTGTGGCTCCTTTGCACTTGAAAATAAAGAACACAATTCATGAGAAATGTGTAGTTTCTTTTCCAAAAGGAAAAACGAAGCAGGGAGAAACTTTGCTGCCTATACAAACTTCATGGATATTTGAAGCCTTATTTCAGATCATGTTTACATTCGGTGTAAGAGCTTTCAGCATTAACCCTGGTATAAGGCATTTAAAGCACATTGTGATATGCAATTTAAATTGTATATAGTTTAGAATGGACAGGTGTAGCATTAGACCTGTCCAGACTGGCTTCTTCATACAAATCCAGCCCTTCAATGACATCTAGTCTGTAAAAGTCACTTTTGTGACTATGGAAACACCTGACATGTGTAATGAGTGTAGTTGACAAACGCTGGTTGTAACTGAACGTGAGCTGGCTCTATAATGGGCTTAGTTTTCTCCATGTCACCAAAGTGGTTTTGCATAAAGTTGAAATGCATTTGTAGTCTGACTGCTGGAAGGTCGTTAATGCATCTGGAGTTGTTCAAACTGTCTAGTTTCTATAAGTGTCATCTCTGTAAACAAGTGCGCAGATTGGCGCTAGCTTTCTCTCAGATTTGTGCTTGTTAAACTATTTTAAAGGAATTTTGGCTAATTGAGGAGCTCTAAACTTCGGTTGTTGGTATTTATACCAAAATGCTTTCATTTACGTTTAAGTAGATGCTCCTTTAGTCCGGTTATTACTGTAGTTGAAACGTCTTGGTGTCCTGCTTTCAGAATGAGTACGGTAAGCTGCAGCCGCAGTCACTCGCTTGTTTATTCCTGGTCTGTGTCGCACCGCTGATTCACTGACTTCGCCTGATTACCTGGAGCCACAGTCGGCGTTTACACCTCGGACTGTAGGTACGTTGCATAAATGTTCATAAAGGCAAAGTAATATTTATTTAGCGTGATGGGGTTTTTTTTTTCTTTCTTTTTTTTCCCCTCCAGTGCTTGAATTAAGAGAAATCACGTTTTGGTAGTGCGCATCGCGGCTCTGATCTCGCTTTAGAAATTAGTCCTGCCTAAAAGTTTACCGTAATTCTGCTGCAGGGTGCAGTGGTGTATCTGCTTTTACGAGTTTTATGCTCCATTGTGCGCGCACAGCTTTACTGCAGTGCTCGTTTTGGATTTGATCATTTTGCTGCCATTTTGGGCCCTTAAAGCATCATTTTAAAACGCATCCTCTGACTTTCAGCGCACAGCTCCTCCGCATAAAGAGGGTCATCGGGTGTAATCGAGAAGAGGCTGCTGGGCCAAGTTCCACTTTGGGATCATAAATATATTAAATTGCCTCTCCGAGTGAATCTATAAAAGTCTGGGTTCATGCCGGATTTCGAGCACTTCAGATTTTCCTACTCTAGTATGAATCCGGTCCTGGAGGAGAGCGGTTTCCTGGCACCGCAGCAGCAACATCCCCAAATGCCGAGCCAAACAGATTCCGCCATCCCAGACCCGGGCTACTTCCTGGGGGACCACGGCAGGTTCGGGCTTGATGGGTTGTCCGGGCTGGACCTGGGCGCTCTGCCACCGTCGGGCCTCGCCTACCTGCACCTGAGCAGCCCCTTGCACCGCGTCCCCCCGGCGGCCACGGCTCTGCGCAACGACCTGGGCTCCAACATCAGCGTGCTGAAGACCCTGAACCTGCGCTTCCGCTGCTTTCTGGCCAAAGTGCACGAGCTGGAGCGCAGGAACAAGGTGCTGGAGAAGCAGCTGCAGCAGGCTTTGGAGGGCAACAGCGGGGGCGATGGACACCAGAAGCCCCTCACCAAAGACATAGGAGTCCAGACCGGATTCATCGGGCCTATCCCTCCAAGGCCGGGTTTCATCCCGCTCCTCAACGCCAACAATTCTGCCTACCTGCCCGGAGGCCTCCTTTCCCCCACCTTGAACCCCCCTCCTCTGTTTGACAACAAATACCTGAGCACGGATTCAAACTCCAACCTCACCACCTCCGGCTTCTCCATCAGCCCGGCTCTGAGTCCCATGGACCCAACCAAAACCATCACCAACATCAACGAGAAGTACTCCACCCACACCGGGACAAACACCTCCAACGCTCCCCCACCTCCCCCTCCTCCGCCACCTCGCTTCCTCCCCGGGACGATCTGGTCTTTCAACCACACCCGCCGCTTTGGCACCGGGAGGGAGTCGTGCGTCACGGGGCCCGGGGTCTCCTGGACGCACCCGGACGGCGTTGGAGTCCAGATCGACACCATCACGCCGGAGATCAGGGCTCTGTACAACGTGCTGGCTAAAGTGAAGAGAGAAAGGGATGAATATAAAAGGAGGTAAGGGGCGCTGGGTGATAAGATGCTTTACCTGTGATGTGGAGTTTTCACCATGGTGTGTGTGTGTGTGTGCTCGCGTGAGTGTGCGTGCACAGGTGGCTGATTACAGGTGGTTTATGACATCATGGGTCTGATTTTTGTCTTGGAGATTAAGGATTCGGCTGCTTAGACATTCAGAGATTTCTTCTGCATCACTGAGCATATTGTCAGGTTCCAAACAGTCCAGTTGGGCCAGCAACTGCAGATCAACTTCTCTATTATACTTGTCTAATAGACCTTGGCCATGGGGTCAGTGGTTCTGTTGAACTCTTAGTTAAATAATAGCTGTAATTCACAAAATAATAAAAAAAAAAATAAAACTGTGTTATAAAACAATAGCTCATTTTTTAATGTATTTTTTAATCTTAATAAAATTAAAGAAAAATAACAATTTGCTTTAAATTTACAATTGCAGCAACAGATTTGTATAAAATAATAACGCAATTTGGTCACACAAAAGAAGCAGTGATTCAGGTAATAGAAATTATTTATGCAGCACCTTTGAAGCTGAGTTTACAAAGTACTTCAAACCATCAAAAGTGATATTCCCAGAAATAGCAGCGTAATAATGAAAGTTGCAGTTTGCTTCAAAACCTCAAACCTTTGGCTCCATGTCAGTGCGTGGTGCAAGTTTCAGTTTCAGTAGGTCTACACCCAAGAGCTACAGTGAAAGAACAGACTTACAGTGAAGCTGAGTGAAAATAACAAGAAAATAGGAATGCAAAATGCAAAATACACATTTTCCTTAACAAATAAAAGATATCAAACATTGCAATAACATCAGGCAGTTAGTAAAACAACAAAAAGCCCAGAAGACACAATATGAACAAAGAACTAGTTTATAAAAATATGTTTTCAGATGTGATTTAAATCAACTTTTTTATTTTTCATGTTGCTGTGGTTCATGTGTGTCTTTCTTCACTGACAAATGCACTCACTGATATTCAGCATTCAGTAAAAGGTGACTCAGTTTCTACAACCACAGTTTCTAAAAAATGGGGGCACATGTTACTCTAAAACCTGTATATACCTTTCAGCATCGATGGTGCCTTTCCAAAGGGGCAAGCTGCCAGTGCCTTATCGGCACTAATGCACCCCCATACTGTCAGAGATGCAGATAAAGATTCTGAGTGCCAGGCTGGATGGTCTCTCTTGTCTTTAGTTTGCAGACACAGCATCCATGCTTTCCAAATAGAATTCCACATTTGGATTGTTTTGCTTTACTTCAGTCCATGTTAAATGAGCTTTGACCCAAAGACGGCAGCAGTGTTTCTGGATGTGTCTTTCTCTGTACATGACAGAGATTTAACCCAGATTGAACTGTGCTCACAGGTAGTGATTTCTGGGAGTGTACCTGAGCCCCTGCTGTGATTTCCATCACAGAATTAATGTCTGCTTTTAACGCAGTGCCACTCAATGACCCAAAGATCCAGCATCCAGTCCACATTTTAAGCCTTGCCCATTGTGCACGGAGATTTCCAAATTCTTTTGATGATATGATTTACTGTCACTTGATGTGAGATTTCCATATTAAAACAGAAACACAACAAAGTATAAGATAACATACGGTTTATTGAAAGTTGAGAAATTCCTGATAGTTTTTGTCTGTTTAGCTGAGGGTAAAAAAACAGAAGGATGTAGTAAAAGATGAAAGCATCACTCTGAGTGTTTCAGGGTCGTCTGACTCCTTTTCTCAGAATCATATCGACCTGAAACCACAAAATATTGATGACGGGCCGCAGCAGCAGCACCTGCCCTCTGATACCAAGAAAACACCAATGCTGCTCATCTTTAATTCAAAGTAAATAAGACATCATTTGAAGCCCTTTTGTTAGGAGGAAAAGAAACTCATCATCGATGTAAAACTGATTACATTTCTACTACTAAACAAAGCTAAGTATTGGTTTCCAAATACAGATAAAAGCACCACTGATATCTTAGATGAAAAATAGTGAAAAGGTACAGCTGAGTAAGAAAATGGCCGACCCGATCACCAAGCTGGCTCCTGTTCCTCTCTGCAGTGATTGATTGGTCAGAAAAACATGAAACCTGATAGTTATTATATTTAAGTGCAGTCATAAGTCACCCTGCGAGGATGGGCGCTGCCATTAATGTCTCTGGCTGTATGGGGTCAGCGAGGGCGATGCTGCTGATCAATGAGCAGGGCTGCTTTACAGGATGTTTTTAGTCGGTCGCTTTTTAAAAGTGCTGCAAAACTCCGCAGAAACACTGTTTGAGTCATAAAATCTGAAAGTGCTTTGCCTTCATTTGTCAGCTGTTTATTTCTCTGGATTAATCAGTGAACTCTGGTGCCAGTCACTGCTTTATTTTGAGGACTACTTGGATCTTTTTATGAGCTTTATCACAATTTACATGTAATTTTACGACATCTTATTTTTCATTACCCTGGGGAAATATGTAGTTGGTGCAGAGCAGGGTGCTTCAACGCTACCTGCGTTTTTGCTAATCTTCTGCAGTCGTGGTTTCTTTTAGGCAGTAGATTTGTTGTACAGCTCGCAGAAAAAAACAGTTTCACTGCTGACCTGTTCCCCTCTTAAAGACATTGAAACACTATTTTGCACCGCTGCTTTATGCTGAAAAAGCACTGACCTCACTGCTTTGTGCATCAGCCTGCTGAGGCAGGAGGCCTCGGCATGACAGACCTTCAGTCACATCGATTTCACTCAACAGCAGTGACTCCCTGACCTGTGATGTTCAGATACTGCTGAGCTTTTAGTTTTTGCACTGCACTAAATTACATTAAATTCTTGTCTTTTTAAGACCTTTGAGAGTGACGTGCAGATAGAAACGATTTAAAAATTTGCGGGCACCAGTTTGAATCATTTTAACATGTTTTCAGTCATTTTGTCATGACAGGATAGATGATTACTGCAGTGTCCTTAAGCATTCGCTACTCTGGAGCACAATAAAGTAAAAGGTTAGGTGAGAGCTCAAACGTTTAATGAAGTAAATGAAAGTGAAACTCAGAAAGCAGCAAGTTCATCAACAAAAATCTGACATGAATGGTTTATAGACATATTAAACACGACGTGCTTGGTTTGGGTATTAATGTGGGACTGCCACTCCTGAGATACTTGAAAAGACACTTTGTTGCCACATTTAAGTGCAGTGGAACTTAAATGCAACATTTTTCAGTGTGCTGGGTTAACGTTGCAAAGGGGAATAATTTAACCCAAACCACGGTTAGCTGTTTAAATTTAGCGAGTAGATTTTGGTGTTCAGAACTAAAAACCTCATTGTCAAAGATGTAACCTAACCTGATAGCTTTTGGTACCGGAGCCTCTCCAGTAAGGAAAAGCAAAAGTAAATCAATCAAAGAGAAACAAAATCCCAAACCCTTCCATCCTCCTAATCAGGACTTTTATTTGTGTGCAGGGAGCTAACGAGGGTTTTTATATATTATTTTACAAATGTTCTTTGCAAGTTTAATTATCTACCATGGAGAGCCCTTTAAAAGCCTGAATCGATGCAGCTCTGACGGACAAATGTGAAAGTCTTTCTTTTATTTATTTCCTTGCTGGCAAAACTGTGTCGCAGTTACATGGGTTGAGCATAGAAACACCAAAATTCACTCAAAAAGCAAAATTACAAATACATAACAATATTCTTCCTGAGCTGACTGATTTTCTTTCCAGTGAGGATAAAGGTCTTCAGTTTCCCTTTCATGTGACACGTTCAGCTTCATGTGTGTCTGCAGGGACACGCTGTCTGGGGACAAGTTGAAGATGAGCTGTTGTTTTTCTCTCTCATGAGTCATCCCCTCCTTTCTTTCTTTCCTCCTCCTGTTTGATCCTTTTTTTTCTATCCCCCCTCCTCCTCCTCCTCCTCCTCCTCCCCCCTGCCGGGTCTTGTTTTGGTACCTGCAATGCAGCACCGGCCTGTGACTGCCAGCAGTGATGTCACTCCACCTGACACCTCCCTCTCTTCCTTCTCTCCATTTTATCTTTTTACCCTCTGCTTCCCTCTCAGCGTGTGGCATCTTATTACATTTCTCCATTTCTAAATGCTCTCACTCTGCCCGGTCTTCCTCTTTGAGTCTCTCTGTCCTCGCTGACTCCTCATCCCTCTCTGCACTCCCCACCTCCCCACCCAGTGTGTCCGAGGCGAGCTTCTGCAGCGTCAGAGAGGCGCTGACATCAACATCTTTGTCGTCATCATTAGCTCGTCTCCAAACTACACAGCTGCAAAATGCTCGGGTTTCTTTCTCCGACGTTCTGCTTTTTGCAAACATTAATAATGATTAATAGAAGTTAAAAGTATGCAGACACGTATGGATGGCTGAGCGTGCCATTTAATAAGCACAGCATTAATTCTACTCCCCGTATCTGGGAAGTTATCCAATCAGATGTTGAGTAAACTCTAAGGGTTAAAACAATAAAGCTGACTGTGTGCAAGTGCCAATAACTGCACTTCCTCTACTGTCCACTTGAGGCTGACTGCAAGAGTGAAGTTCAAACAGGAAGTCTATGAATGCAGCTGTACAGTTTATGAATGGAGCTGGCAAATCATGCTTTAGCCCTCCACCATCGTGTCCCAATCTCTGGCTCCAACAAACGAAATCCAACATGGTGGTAACCCAAATGGCAGTCTTGAGTCTTTAAAACGTGCGGTCCAGAAGCACTGGTGACATTATAGAGGCTGCATATGAGGGCAGTTTATTTGACACCGGGTTGGGAGGTTTTTCTCCCAAACAGCGTTACTGAGATGATGTGAGCTGATGTGCTTTCACTGGTCAGACCAGATCAAACATCTGCAGATTTTCAGCCACATATTGCACATAAATACACACTGACACTGTTGTGTTATCTCCTCTGGCATTAATCGCTCACTCTGTAACAGAGAGCAGCAAATGTCAGTGACTCATACTTTTTTGTGTGCTGGAGGAGAGCGAGATAGCATCACCTTGCATACAGACGCAGGTTTCCTGATAGTGTCATGTCTTCACTCTTTACTCCTTGAGAGCCTGTTAGGTTTAACCCTTGAAGCAGTTTTCTGCTCTAAGCAGTTTCTGTTTATTTCAGCCTGCTTATTGAACAACATGACTGGATGTGCATTCAAACTTTTTCAGGGTGGACGCTGCCTGTGCAGCCATCATTGTGCACATACTGTTCTCATGGCCGTCAAATCACGTCTTTGTTGACGTGTCAGAACCTCATCATTAAAGGTACAGGAAGGTCGTCACATGCATCTTTAAAGGGGAAAGATTTAAGGAAGAGTGTGTGTCACTGTTTATCCCCCTTTAACTGTTATAAGTTGCACTCACTGGTCACTTTATTAGGTATACTGGTACCTTTCCTAGTACTGGGTTGGACCCTGTTTTGCCTTCGTTTTCATGGCATAGATTCAACAAGGTGCTTGAAATATTCCTCAACGGTTTATAAACCGTAGTGGGAAATTCCCAGTGGGTCAGCCGTTTCTAAAATACTCAGACCAACTGGCACCGACAGCGATGCCACGTTCCAAGTCACTTAAATCACCTTTCCTCCTTATACTACTTTTTCCTTTGAAATAGATACCAAGATCATGATAGCAAAGCGAACAATAAATGAAGAAGCAATTCATGCCTTCAATTTCGATTTAGCACAACAAGATTGGAGTTCGGTGTATGAAGAGTCAGATGTGGACAAGGCTTATGATAATTTTCTAGATATTTTTACTATGTGGTACAATAAACATTGTCCTGTAAACGAACACATGACAAAGAAAAAAAAGATAAAAAGTCCTTGGCTCACAAAAGGAATTATTAATGCTTGCAAAAAGAAAAACAATCTGTATAAACAGTTTATCAAAGTAAAAACAAAAGAAGTGGAACAAAGATATAAAGCATATAGAAATAAATTGACTGATATTATAAGAACGAGCAAACAACTTTATTATAGAAGAAGATTATATGAAAATAAAAACAATATAAAAGGAACTTGGGATGTGTTAAACAACTTAATTAAACAAGGATCTTCTGGAACATCATATCCTGAATATTTTACTGATGCAAATGGTGAAAATCACAACATGAGTAATATTGTCGATGGGTTCAATAAATTCTTCATAAATGTTGGCCCTGAACTAGCAGCGGACATCCCGTGTCATAAAAATGAAAATATCAGTAATATAAAATCAAATCCCTTTTCACTGTTCCTCTCAGCTACAAATGAGCAAGAAGTAATAAATATCACATTAAAATGTAAAAGTAAGTCTTCAATGGATTATCATGACATAAATATGTCTGTAGTTAAACAGGTTATTCTGAATATTGCTAGTCCCTTAACATATATCTGTAATTTATCATTTCAGTCCGGTTGTTTTCCAAAAAAAATGAAAATTGCGAAAGTAATACCACTATATAAAAGTAATGACAAACACAGTTTTACCAATCATAGGCCTATTTCTCTACTGCCTCAATTCTCAAAAATTCTAGAAAAACTTTTTAATTCAAGATTAGAAAAATTCCTTGAAAAACATCAAATAATAAATGTTGGTCAGTATGGTTTCAGAACGCAAAGAACCACTTCAATGGCGATAATTGAGGCAGTAGAAGAAATTACTGATACACTGGATAAAAATAAATATGCAGTTGGTATTTTTGTTGATCTCAAAAAGGCCTTCGACACAATCAATCACTCAATTTTACTGGATAAATTGGAAAGATATGGTATTCGAGGGAAAGCTGGTAACTGGTTAAAAAGTTACCTAACAGGTCGGGAACAATATGTTAGCATAGGGCATTACCATTCAGAGAAACTTGGTATTACATGTGGTGTTCTCCAAGGGTCAGTGTTGGGACCAAAACTTTTCAATGTATACATAAATGATATTTTTGATGTTTCTCAAGTACTTAAACTCATACTGTTCGCAGATGACACCAACATATTTTTCAGTAGCGATGATTATACTGATCTTGTAATGACCGTAAACAGGGAGCTAAAATTAATAAAAAAATGGATGGACATAAATAAATTATCATTAAATATAAATAAAACTAAAGCAATGTTTTTTGGTAATTTAAAATATAATATAGAATTACCAATTATCATTGAAGGTGTACCAATTGATAATGTGAGTGAAAACAAATTTTTGGGAGTTATAATTGATAACAAAATTTCATGGAAACCCCACGTCAGACACATAAAAACCAAAATTTCCAGAAGCCTCGCAGTTTTGAACAAAGTGAAACAATTCCTTGATGCACTTCGTACTCTGTACTGTACCCTGGTTCTTCCATATCTTACATATTGTGTGGAAGTGTGGGGAAACACATATAAAAATACAACTAATCCATTAGTCACAGTACAGAAACGAGCACTGCGTATTATTCACAAGGCTGGTTATCTAGATCATACTCACAAATTCTTTCTTCAGGCAAAGTTACTTAAATTCCAGGATCTGGTTAATTACAATACATCCATAATTTTGTATAAAGCTTTTACTAAACTTTTACCGGCAAATTTACAAACTAGATTTGAAATTCGAGAAAAGGTTTATAATGTGAGAGGCTTTGGAGAATTCAAATTACCCAGAACTCGAACAACCCGTAAAGGCTTTTGTGTGTCTGTATGTGGTGTGAAAATCTGGAACAGTCTGAGTTTACAATTGAAACAATGCAAAAATATTCATAGATTTAAATTTCTCTACAAACAGTTGGTCTGGTCACAGTATACTCAATGATGGGTTTTAGTGTGCTCTGTAATGTCTGTCCTCTTACCATTGCTGGTATGGATTCCAAAATAAAAAATAAAAAATAAAGTGTGCGTATGTATGTACATATATGTACTTGTGTGTGTAGATATATATGTATGTATATGTATGTGTGTCTGTTACTTGTAGTTATTACTGCCTGTTACCTGTGGTAATGCAATTTATAATTTATATATTCTGTATTCAGTTATGAAGGCTCTAATTGTTGGTTGCGAGCTGCCGCTTAGATGCTTGTATGTGCCCGGGGCTGTTGATGGGTCTGTATGCAATGATGGGCGTAGCTGCGGGAAGTTTATTGTTTTTTTTTTGTTGATGAGTGAGTATAGGGGTGGGATTTAATAAGTTTTCTTCGTCCCACTCCTTTTTCAGGCAAGTTTTGTTTTTTGTTTTGTGTATTTTATGTTCAATATAGGTATTTGTTGTGCCTGAAAATGAATAAATAAATGAATGAAAAATGAAATGAATGAATGAAATTCAGGGCATCGTCTTGATAATGTCTGCATGCCCAAATGCATTGGCTGATTAGAGCTGAACTAAAGAGGGTGCTGATGAGTTTATAACTGTATGTGAGGTGCAAACGTCCCGTTTTTTCAGGAAAAGTTGCTCATTTAAATGTGTACTAGGTAGTTTTTTTAGGTTTTTGTGAACCTGTTGTAGGTGTTGTCACACTTTATAAGGAGATCCACTGTGTGATGATGAGATGGTAAAAAGAGGTCAGGAGATTGTAGGTCGAGCAGTTTGCTTTTCCACAGGCTGTAGGTCAGTTTAGCATAGTTTTTAGTTTTTAGATGTCAGCATGTTTAAGGTGGTCAGAGTAAATCCGATGTTTGCCACTTTTGACAAGGATGTTTTTGTGATTTTTTTTTTTTTTTTTTTTTTGTCACAAGCTTTGTGTAACTTCTCATTTTTCTCTTTGTCTCTTTGAAATTGGAACAGTTTTAAAATCACTTTGTTGGTGAGCTTGATTTTGCTCCAGGTGCCGTTCACCTTGATTAATATTTAGCAGCTTTGCTGTGTGATGCTGCAGCCATGGTGATTTTACTTTTTGGCTTCTGCATCTATAAATAAATGACAGAGCTGCAGTTTGCTGTTTACTGAGGTGTTTTCTGCCCGTGTGTCACTGATGCTCTCTCTAAGGACAGAACAACGACCTCTGCAGATGTAACTTCAGTGTGAGGATGGTGAAATTCACATTCACAGTATTGCCCAGCTCTGATGAAGGTCGGCAGCTAAAACCTCATTGGAGATAAAGATCACAGTCTCACTTAAAGGAAATCAGTATTAAATGGTTCTGAGCCTTTCAGTCGATATTGGCTCGCTCTGAGAACAAGTCGGTTTCAGGTGGTTTGATCAAACGAGCTGCGTCGTTACTGCAGAGGGCTTTTCAAATTCTTTGACGTCACATCTGAGTGCAGCGCAGCGGCCTGGGCTCATTCTTAAAAAGTAAACGGTAAACGGTTTACGAAGCGTCTGCATCACCCAGCAGTTAGGACGTCAGCGCAGGTACACCGGCTGCTGTGTCTTTAATCAGTCAAACACACCGACCACCAGCAGCCTCACTGCAGAGCTGCGTGTTAGGACTGGCAAACAGACGAGAGCGAGGACAGCAGCTCGCTCTCTCTGGTTTTCATATCTGAGTATCTCTGTCACACTGACTCGTGTCGCTGCAGCTGAAACACACCAGCTGCTTCATAGTTAACATTCAGGCTTTGAGTTGGCTTGTTGGTGCCTCTCCAGAGCACCTGTTGTCATTGTCATTGGCACCAAAGCAGATCGAATGGACTCACAATGGTTTATGCTTCCTGACAGTGCAGAATAATAACCCTGGAGTTTAACTGACTTTGTGTTGCACTGATGGTGTGTTCTCTTGATCAGCTGTTCAGGAAGTCATGTGATACATGTGACTGCAGAGATTTTACCCCAGTTTAAACTTTCATGATCTAAAACAGATTAGACCATATGTCCTGCTATTGTATATCAGCTTTATCTAATCCACTGATCGGTCCACATCCAGAAGGGTTTCTTGTCACAGTTATTTTTGAGGTCTTCAGAAGCTTCCTCTGATCTCATGTTACTTTACATATGTGAGGAATGAGTGCAAAGACATCCGATCAATACTATACATTAAGCTTTAGTGTCGTATCAGGAGAGATGGTTGAATATTATTGAATATACCCTCTAGCAGATCATTACGTGAAGGAACCTTTTAAAAACAAGCGCGTCCATGCTCACAGGTGTACACACAGGTGCTCAAACACACAAACTACACCCTTTTTGGCTCCTACCTCAAAGCACACTGTGCGCTGTCATTATTACGTGCTGCACAATAATGTTTAATATTTAGTATTCAACATTATGCACTCCACACTGTATATAAATGCCACTTGTTTTGCACATATTCAACTCTGTATATTTTATATATTTTATTATTATTATTATTATTTTATTTTATTTTTTGTGTATATGTGTATATACACACACACACACACACACACACACACACACACACACACACACACACACACGTAGGAAAATATTTAGTATACACATCCAGAAATGCATACACTATTATATATTGTACATATATTTATTAGTTTCAGGTTGGCCATTCTTGTATTTTGCTCGTTTGTGTTGTTGTGTTTGCACATCTCTGTTGCTTGTGGGGCTCGCACACAAGAATTTCACTCGCATGTGCTGTGCCAGTGTGCCTGCACATGTGATGTGACAATAAAAAGTGATTTGATTTGATTTGATTTCCTGTTATATTCACATAGATCATCGTGATGTTGTTTATTGTATTGCTCTCATTTTCTTCTGCTTGTTTTCTTTTTTCTTTCTCAACAGATGATCCAGGTGATTGATATATGTATATTTTTTATTTTATTAATTTATTAATTTTTTTGTCTGCTTATTTAGTTGGTTTTTGTTTCTTTGCCCTTTATCCCCGTCCCTCTTCTCTGATGTTTTTTCCCCTCTTCCTTTCTCCCTTTTCTTTTCCTCATTCAAGTCTGTCCCGTATCTAGCAAGTGAAAATAAAAACATAAATAAAATAAACAATAAAAGGTGAATCAAATAGACCATTACGGCAAGGCTGGGATGGTCAATTTGGTAAAGTAAATCTGTTGGGCATCTTTCTTCGCCTTTAGACAATAATTCTGATGCAAAAGAGCCAAACGGGACAGGCAAAAAAAGAAAGAAAAAAAAAAAACAGAAAAAAAATATATATATTATTGAATATAATCGGATTTTGTCTCACTTTATTACATGGTGGTGCTAATAGTAAGACAAACCATTTTTCTTTTAATATCATCCTGAGGTCGTATTTATATGAGGCAGAAGAGGCATCGCACCACAACACAGGAACCAGATATGAGCCGGTCGTCCTGCTCTCTGTTTGTAGTGACTGCAGCGTGCTCTTCATGCCTTCATGCTCCAAATGCACACTTCTTGGATTCTCCTTATGTAACACATGCTGAGTAATGACAGCGGTGGAGCTGGGAGGGGCCATGATGCTGCACAGTGTGGGTCTGTGTCAGGTGATCATGAAGGTTTTTGCCTTAAAGCTGCAGACATGAAGATAAAGAAGCGAAAATTCATCGCCTGTTTCAATCCATCTGAAAAAATCTCCACGGTAACCTGACAGACTAATTATTGTGACGTCAGCTAACACACACACAAAATCAAACTGTATTTCCCAAAGAAGTCACCAGCTGCAGTTGAAGGTGGTGGAGGTGGAGTAAGTTGAGTCAGGAGATGAGAGACTGCGATCAGGGGCAGGCGAACGCCACCAAGGAGCCCAGTGTGAGAGTGAGCTGTCGACTGAGTGCTCAGTACTACTCATGAGGACGTTTAGTGCAAATGAGTTTTCTCCAAAGAGTGTCTGAGTTCAGTCTTAGAGATCAGGCGAGGAGCTCAGGTAGAGCTGCTCATCATCAGCTAAGGTGGCTCAGTCTTCTGACTGTGGGACACAGTAGGCGGAGTTAAACTCTGTAGGAAAGTGTTGCTTAAACTAAACAGCTGATGGCCGTGGTAATGCTTTGTGGAGTATGAATGCACTCACCTTTTTTTTCTAGTGTTATTGCATTTTATTTTGTCACACGTAAACGTGTTTGTCTGCTTCAGAGAGTTTCTGTGCTTCACTCTGTGTGAGACGTCTGCTCTGCTTGTGTTTGCAGATGGGAGGAAGAGTACACAGCCAGAATGGACCTGCAGGAGAAGGTGGCTGAACTCGAGGAGGTAAAATTGACATAAAAATATTAGCTTGTGTTCAGATTAAATGTTTCTCATTTTAAAAGTGTTTGGTTTTACCGACACAGTCAGCTTCTCATCATGAACTCGGGTCTGATGATAGTCAGCTTTTTGAAGCTGAAGCATCAGCACATCAGTGCAAATTTAGCTCGTGTCATTTTCATGAAGCTGGTAAAACTGTTTTTACATACTTCTCTCTGATCCTTAAAGTAAGACGTGTGTCCTTCGGTAAACTTTGTCCTCTCAGTTGGGGATAGTTCAGTTTACCTGGAGCACACCTAATATTAGTGAGCAGGTTGAGAGCGGGGCCTGGGCTGTGTGAGTTGGAAATACAGCATCAAGCTGGACCACTATTTCTATTTCTGTTTTGAAAATGCACAGAGCAGAGAAAACAGCTGTTCCAGGGTTTTTACAAATCCTTAAAAAGTTCTTAGATATGTAACCTCAGATGTTTTAAATGTTCTAACACTTCATCAGATATACAGATATTTTTAGTGCTTAGAGTTTGCATTCACAGAACATATAACCTGCTCAAACTTTAAATAAAAAGAGGAGAACAAGGAGATAGGAGGAAATGTGGGTTTAAAACTTATGGGTCCAAGAAAAAGCACCAGGAATGGGATGGGATTGAGATGAGCTGAAAAAACATTTCAAGTTTTTGATTGAGGTTGAAGAAAACATCACGTGTGGACATAAAGACCTCACGGATGTCTTACACTTGCATACCTGTGCAGAGCTGATTGATCTGACCCACAGATGTTTGTGTTCGTAGGACCTGCAGGAGAGCGAGGTGTGTCAGGACGAGCTGGCTCTGAGGGTGAAGCGGCTGAAAGAGGAGCTCGTTCTCTTCAAAGGACTCGTCAGCAACGTGAGTCTGCTACAGCTTTATAAAAAGAAATGAGTCACAACTTCATCCATTTAGTTTTTAGGCATTAATTACATCTAATTACATGTGTCGGCCTGGGACTGTGCACATAAGCTCGATTGGTCCATATCCTGACAAAGGTTTTTTTTTTAAATGGTGAAATGCTCTTTTTTCCCTTTTATAGACAGAGAAAAAATACACAGAAAAAACATGATATTGTTAGCTTTGTGTTTATTTACCAGAACAAGAGGAAATATGACTAAAATGAAAACTTTTCTGTCTTTGGGTCAGAACCTGTCAGATCTGGACACTAAAATCCAGGAAAAGGCCATGAAGGTGGACATGGATATCTGCCGCCGGATTGACATCACCGCCCGCCTCTGTGACGTTGCCCAGCAGAGGAACTGCGAGGACATGAATCACATCTTCCAGGTAGATCCACAGCCACAAAATGTCCTGAACCACAGTCTGCTGCAACTTTCAAACCAACCCGTCTCCACGCAGCAGGTGCCCACGCCGCCCTCCACTTTGAGCCGCCGGGTCAGAAAACACAGCGGGCAGTCATTGAAGGGCGGGGACGGAGACGAGCTCAGCGTGTCGGAGAGCGAGGGAGGTGGGGCCAAAAGCGAGGATTCATGCAGCACGTCGGCCAATCAGATTAATGAGCAGATGCAGAAGATGCTGAACCAGCTGTAGGTGTTTTTTGTTCTTTATTTAACGTCTGAAACTTTCAGAAATGATGCTTAAACAGCTTGTGTGTGTGTGTGTGTGTGTGTGTGTGTGTGTGTGTGTGTGTGTGTGTGTAGGAGGGAGTGTGAGTTTGAGGATGACTGTGACAGTCTGGCCTGGGAGGAAACTGAAGAAACTCTTCTCCTGTGGGAAGATTTTCCAGGATACACACTAGGAGTGGAACCACAAGGAGAGGTACGCACACACACACACACGGGCATTGACAGGATTTAACTTGATTAAATGCTCCTTGCTTTCTACCCTTGACAGACAACCAAGCACAGTGTGATAATACTGTATGTAATACGGGATATAATACATGTTGTGTATCTGATAGTATTTAGCTTAAATGAGAAAACATCTGCACATTTCATGCTTTTCCATATAAAAGAGTTAAACCTGGAAGTGTTGAAACACTGCAGCAAACGTGTGTGCTGCGGGCGGTCTATCCTTCAAGCTCGGGTGCTCTACCAGAGGCCTGGAGGTCCTGCTGCAGTATCTTAGCTGTTCCTAGGATTGCGCTCTTCTAGACAGAGATCTCAGATGTAGTTCCTGGGATCTGCTGGAGCCACTCACCTAGCTGCACTGCATTTAGTGCACCAGTTACCACTGGGACCTTCCCCTCCACATCTTCTCTGAGCCCTTGGTACTTTTCTAGCTTCTCGTGTTCCTTGGTTTTGATGTTGCTGTCATTCGCTATCAGTATGGCCGTGTATCTTCTGCTTCTCCACCACCACTATGTCCGGTTGGTTAGCCACCACCATTTTGTCCGTCTGTATCTGGAAGTCCCACAGGATCTTAGCTCAGTCATTCTCCACCACCCTGGGGTGTCTCGCATTTTGACTTCAGTACTTTCAACCCATACTCAGCACAGATGTTTCTGTATACTATGCCAGCCACTTGGTTATGGCATTCCATATACGCCCTGCCTGGTAGCATCTCCAGTCTCCCTCTCCATGCTGATGGTGGTTAGTCTCGGCAGGTATCGTCTGTAGTGCTGCATTCACATCATCTAGTAGAGCTTCTGAGGGTACTTCATGTAGTCTTGGTCACCGGCTACTGGAGGATCCAGCTTTCAAGCTTCACACACTAAACAATCCTTCTTCCATCAGGGACCCAATCTCGGGTGGGGTGGGGGTGATGATATCTCCCCCTGACCCCTTGCCGTAACATGTGTGTTGTAGTCTCTAGTAGAGATGGACCGATCCGATATTACGTATCGGTATCGGTCCGATACTGACCTAAATTACTGGATCGGATATCGGAGAAAAATAAAAAATGTAATCCGATCCATTAAATATCACGAAAGCACCTCACAAAACTTGCAACACGCCGTAACTCACCTCAGAACGTTAGCAGTCGGAGCAGTATGCATCACGTGATAGAGCAGCTGTGGCATGCGGGACCTGTCGGTGGTCTGGATAGCATTTGGAGCTTCGCTAGCAACCTGGCATTTCATCTCCGACAAAGTTATCCCGAGAGAAGTAAAGCAAGTGTGTAAGTCCATCTCTGAATGTTTGTAAAGCATTCCCACGTTAAGCTTAACAAGCGACTGCCTCTCGCTCTCCGGCTGCTACTTCAATCGTGAAACTGATCAGCTGATCGGCTTTTCTGTCGCGACTCCGTCTCTCTTGTTTGTTTTTGGTCCACTTTGCACCAGAAAGAGGAAACCAGCGGCTGAACAACAGCAGCACGTTTAAGCTTGATAAGCTGTTGTTAGAATTTATTTAATATTACTTTCTACACCAGGATCTTTTTCTATGTAGCTGATGGCTGTAACTGTGCAGGGGCGGATCTAGCAAAGTTTAGCCAGGGGGGCCGATAGGGCATGAACAGGGAAAAGGGGGCACAAAGACAGACTTTTCTTTCTTATTCTCATTTAAAATGTCGAGCTTTTAATAAATAATTATCTGACACCCAAAGTTTTAATCTGATGTAAAATGAATAGAAGTCAATTACTGTATATAGTGACTATTAAGTCTAATATATATACCCTAGTAAGCTATAGTACTTTTTACTTTGGGAAGGTACCATCTGTGCAGTCTGCAATTTTGTTGAAGAAAGATGTTGAATCTATTTAATATTTCTTGAAAAATAATTGATTTCTGTGCATTTTTTTTCACACTGCATCAAATTAAGGTTGATTACGTCGATTAAGCATCATGAGGTGGAGCGTGAGGGGTGGTTCCCTATTTTTTATTTATTTATTTTTGTTGTTGCTGGGAGTTGGAACCCTATTAGTTAGGTTGCTTAATATTTACGCTAAGTACTCTTTAAAATACCAGAATAGGGAGGATGGTGTAGGTTTAAGTTTATTAGATTGATCAGTATTGCTGAACTATGAAATATTTTTTTTGTATACAGGTATAACAGAATAGCTTTAGTGTAGTTGTTGTTTTAAACTTGAGTATGAACTTATACAAAATGCAGCAAGATATTTTAAAAAACAGTTTTGTTGATTAAAAAACACTATATCGGATTCATATCGGTATCGGCAGATATCCAAATTTATGATATCGGTATCGGTATCGGACATAAAAAAGTGGTATCGTGCCATCTCTAGTCTCTAGCCATAAAAGCACCTACAGCTCAGTTCTCATCAGGGTGCCCTGGTTCCTCAACACCTGATGCGGACCTTGTTGATCCATTATGACTTCATAGTTATCTCTCTGCAGTAGGCTTGCTTAGCATGGGGGGACCCTTACTGGATACAGATGCCTCAGGTGGGAATTAGACTTGTAACTCCCGCTCCCAAGGCATGTAGTCATACTACTACTATGCTATCCAGCTGTCTGTGTGTGTTAGAATTTATCTAAAAATAAAACATTTTTTATAAAATATGAGCAGTAGCATCCTGAAAAGTTGGATTATGGATTAAAGACACTGCAGCATCATGCTGTCTAACAGAAGGTGTTCGGTGTTTCCTGTCAGCAGCAGTGTTATTTTGTCCCACTTGGATGACCTGACCTGGTGGACGAGCTGTTTTTAGTCTGCAGCCGCGTCAGAGTCCATCCTGCTGACCTGTAAGCTGCTTTTAACCAGATAAACTAAACAAGGTTAATGACCCGCTTAGTTAGGAAACAAGGAAACTAAACAGAGCTGCAGAGCTCATCTTCACACATTTAATTCAATGAATCCTCTTTAATTCAGTGTATTTATTAAGTGTGCCTATGCCAAAAGGCACACTTATTACTATTCGTCGGATTTATTATTATTATTATTTTCCTTTTTCCTTTTGTGCGGCTGGGTCTGGACTAGTATGCTATGACTTTTGGTGTTTATGACTGTTATAGTTTTTTAAATATTTAGATTTTAGTGCAAATTTTGGCCCATTTCTAGGCCCATGAGAAAGATTCAACTTTTGGCCCCATAGAAACAGATTTCAAACTTCATTTGTGGTGTGTTGGCTCTCTCTAGTGGTATGTCGGGAGTGGTACGGCCTGTCTACCCGTATTTGGATTACCGTAATGACGACAATATCAACGGCGCGCACAGCGTCGCTGCTTTCAGGAACCATTGGAATTTTTAAGGTTGCGCGAACCATTGAATAGTTACGGTAACCGCAAGGGTGTATGCTTGGTGGAACACTCCATATCCCACAATTCATAGCACGCCTCTACCGAGTCAAACAATGGCGGCCACCATTTCGTTTAATATATTCCTCTTATTTGTGTTTCTAGGTCACAAAATAAACTTTTAAGATATTTTCAGGTGAGAATGTAGGTGTGTAAACGTCAAATATCTGCTCGTTTTGTCAAAACATCCCATATTAGCAACAGTTTTCTCACGATGTTGCTGCTAGCCGGCTAGCTAGCGCGGCTAGCGCTGCTTCGCTCAAAAGCACCCGGGCTTGGCTTTCAGTGAGGTGGCTGACACTCGTTTCACCACCCGATCGCTCACCAAGAGACTGTTTTTCAGCTGGACTTATTTTTCGTTTATATGGGCCGATAATTCATTTATTCGTTTTAGTAACGGTATAAACAGTGAAAGGTGGTTGTCCAGATGCTGGTCGATGTGGGAAAAATAACTGAGTTGTTTGGTGGTGGCTAACGCGGAGCTCAGTCGTGGATAAGGGAAACCGAAGGCAGGAGCGTGAGGTGGTGGCTGACGCGGAGCTACAACAGAGGGCAGCTAGCCACCGGTGTATGTCTCTTTCCCCTCGTATGCGGGGAAAGAAACATGCGAGGCGGCCGCGGATCGACCGGTGGTGGCTAACGCGGAGCTCAATCGTGGATAAGGGAAACCGAAAGCAGGAGAAGCAGGCGGCTGCCGGTCGGAGCGTGAGGCTGAATTTCAGGTAAGAAGTTATGAACTGCACTCTATTTGGGTCAGATATAAACAGAGTTTAGGTGTGGTTTATTTTCGTTGTGCTGACAGTTACAATAACTGTACTGTGTGGGAAGTTATGAACTGTTTCTGAGAGACAAATAACACCAGGATCCTTTTTTTGTGTAGCTGACAGCTGGTAACTGTGCAGGGGCGGATCTAGCAAAGCTTTTGCCAGGGGGCCAGGTAGGGCATTAACAGGGAAAGGGGGACACAAAGATATACTTTTCTTTCTTGCTCTCATATAAAATATTTAGCTTTTATTAAATAGTTATCTGAATCTTACAACCAAAGTTTGTATAATAATACACAAGATTGGCTGTAGACCATTGTTAATCATTCAGAACACTGTGTAAAAATAACAAAAAACAAAAAGTGAATGAAAAGTGCATAAATATTTATTTTACGTGTTTGATGTGTGTGTGGCAGGCCGTGGTCTGCAGTGCCGCTGCAGGGGAGGTGGACCCACCTCAGCGGCATCTGCAATCACGCCTCTCAGGCGTAAAGTCTGTGCTCTCTCGGTTTTTTTTTTTTTTTGTATGTGTCGGGCTGTGAGATGAAAAGCTACAGCCGGCTTTTTTGGGTACAGCAACTATGTGTGAAAAGTGGTCCATAACCCAATGCTTCAAAGCGTGTTCATGCAAACATTGTCGGATCTGCTTATGAACCTCTGTGCACAGCGTCTGCAAATCGGGGCTGTACGAAGTCACCTCATCTTTACACAAAACTGTAAGCTGTCATCTGTGAGGCGCGAGCGGTGTTTGGTTTTACCATAGTTGATGGTGGAGAATGGCTGCTCTGCTGAGTTTTGCTCTCGGTATCCGTTTGAATGGCAAACTACACTGATTAGCGGCGGCATAGGCACACTTAAAATTTCTTCCGAAATTTTCGCTTTCTAGTTCTTTTATTATCCCTTTATTATTTTTATTATTTTTATTATTCTTTTTATTAGTCAATGAGGTTCTTTTTTGAGTGTCATTCTGTCTGTAAACATGAGAGCTCAAAAAGCTGTAGGTGGATTCAATAAAACTTCGGTGTCCAGAGGAGGGTCATGTTAAAAATCCATTCAAATCTGGCTTACGTCCTTCAAGCTCTTCAAGGTCAACTCATTGATTTATTGATTGAAAATGGACAAAAAGAAATTATTCTTACACGTGTAGCATTTACTGTCCACTTATACATTAGAAAGTAGTGTGTAAAGATTGTAAGTGTGACCTCTGACCTCTCCTTTAAGGATCTGATGGTCACAGCTAATAGAAGCTAATAAATTCAGTTTGCTTTTTTGTTTCAATATTGACTCAAATATATTTGTTGGTGATTTCAATCTTAATTATAATTAAAATAATGCACAGCAGTGGTTCTAAAGAGTGCTCAGCCTTCACGCTGTGACTGGCTGATT
Source organism: Mchenga conophoros (assembly GCF_057382185.1). Lineage (NCBI taxonomy): Eukaryota > Metazoa > Chordata > Actinopteri > Cichliformes > Cichlidae > Mchenga > Mchenga conophoros. Next base: position 5,251,474 of record NC_140546.1, on the reverse strand, counting down.
ATTAGAAGCAGAACTAATCTAATGCAGTTAAATCTCAAAGAGGGAAACACGTCTGGCTGAGCACTCACAGGAGGCTCAGCCATGAACAGCTGTGTGCTTAATGTTTTGGGGTTCCTGCAGGGACAGTATTGATTTTGAAATAGTCATTAAGTTCTGAAAGAAAAGGTTTATTTATCTTTGTAATGATCTTTGTAATGTGTAATGACCTGCTAGTGCCACAGGGTGGCAGTATTGCACCTAGAAGCCGTTTGTCAAAGTTTCACACAGAAAAACAATATTTATTATTTTATATTATTATTATTATTTCTATTATCTTCTACTCCTTTATATATTGAGACTGTTGACTAGTTTTCACATTTGGACTTTGACCCTGAAAAATGTCAAACCTGAAGCAAACTTGGACTTTTTCGTTTTTCTTTTTTCTCTGCAGGAGGAGTCCATTGAGGAAGTGATCAAAGACACGGAGTCTCTGTTCAAATCCAGAGAGAAGGAATACCAGGAGACCATCGACCAGATCGAGGTGAGAAGGTCAGGTGCTGTTGGACGTGTTAAATAAGGGAAGAAGGACAGTGAGCTGGAGGCAACTCTCATACCTATAATTGTCCCTGCTGCAGGGACCTGCCACACATCGCCTGCATGTGTCTCCCCCTCACTGTCCAAAAGCTAAAATAACCACAACTAAAACTTAAGAAAAGACAGAATAAGATCCCCTTAAAGTTAGCAGCAGTCATGAAACAGCAGTGGGAATGTCAGCATTTCTGCCTCTCTGTGCGTCATCAGCTGGAACTGGCCACAGCGAAGAGCGACATGAACCGCCACCTGCACGAGTACATGGAGATGTGTTCAATGAAGAGAGGCCTGGATGTCCAGATGGAGACCTGCAGGAGGCTCATCACACAGAGTGGAGACAGGTAACACACACACACACACACACACACACACACTCTATTAGATTCACTGGTCGTGCTTGTTTACATGACCTGTGCAAAACACCAGGCTAGAGCTCATGCTGAACAAAGATCTGGGTAGTGTCATGGTGTTAGTGTGAGCTAGTTCAGATTCTCAGCACACCGATCTTCTCTTTTCCAAAGTCATAAATTCCCTTTCCCACCTTTCTTTGGTGTTTCTATCAAGGGCAAAAAAAGAGATTAGGAGATTGGTGCTACGTTTGGAACGTATCCATAGAAATGACAGATGCTGACCTCTGGTTGGACAGCAGCAATACCAGACACAGTATTTGGTCAGCCACCGATTGTGCAAGTTCCCCCACTTAAAATGATGACAGAGGTCAGTAATTTGCACCAGAGGTACACTTCAACTGTGAGAGACAGAATGTGAAAAAAAAAATCCATGAATCCACATGGTAGGATTTGTAAAGAATTTATTTGTAAATCAGGGTGGAAAATAAGTATTTGGTCACCTCAAACTAGGAAAATCTCTGGCTCTCACAGACCTGTAACGTCTTCTGTAAGAAGCTTTTCTGTCCCCTACTCGTTACCTGTATGAATGGCACCTGTTTGAACTCATCATCTGTATAAAAGACACCTGTCCACAGCCTCAAACAGTCAGACTCCAAACTCCGCCATGGCCAAGACCAAAGAGCTTTCGAAGGACACCAGGAAAAGTATTGTAGACCTGCACCAGACTGGGAAGAGTGAATCTACAATAGGCAAGCAGCTTGGTGTGAAAAAATCAACTGTGGGAACAATCATCAGAAAATGGAAGACATACAAGACCACTGATAATCTCCCTCGATCTGGGGCTCCACGCAAGATCTCATCCTGTGGGGTCAAAATGATCATGAGAACGGTGAGCAAAGATCCCAGAACCACACGGGGGGACCTGGTGAATGACCTGCAGAGAGCTGGGACCAAAGTAACAAAGGTCACCATCAGTAACACACTACAACGGCAGGGAATCAAATCCCGCAGTGCCAGACGTGTTCCGCTGCTGAAGCCAGTGCATGTCCAGGCCCGTCTGAAGTTTGCCAGAGAGCACATGGATGATACAGCAGAGGATTGGGAGAATGTCATGTGGTCAGATGAAACCAAAGTAGAACTTTTTGGTATAAACTCAACTCGTCGTGTTTGGAGGAAGAAGAATACTGAGTTGCATCCCAAGAACACCATACCTACTGTGAAGCATGGGGGTGGAAACATCATGCTATGGGGCTGTTTTTCTGCCAAGGGGACAGGACGACTGATCCGTGTTAAGGACAGAATGAATGGGGCCATGTATCGTGAGATTTTGAGCCAAAACCTCCTTCCATCAGTGAGAACTTTGAAGATGAAACGAGGCTGGGTCTTCCAACATGACAATGATCCAAAACACACCGCCCGGGCAACAAAGGAGTGGCTCCGTAAGAAGCATTTGAAAGTCCTGGAGTGGCCTAGCCAGTCTCCAGACCTCAACCCCATAGAAAATCTGTGGCGGGAGTTGAAAGTCCCAAAACATCACTGCTCTCGAGAAGATCTGCATGGAGGAATGGGCCAAAATACCAGCTACTGTGTGTGCAAACCTGGTAAAGACCTATAGTAAACGTTTGACCTCTGTTATTGCCAACAAAGGTTATGTTACAAAGTATTGAGTTGTATTTTTGTTATTGACCAAATACTTATTTTCCACCCTGATTTACGAATAAATTCTTTACAAATCCTACCATGTGAATTCATGGATTTTTTTTTTCCACATTCTGTCTCTCACAGTTGAAGTGTACCTCTGGTGCAAATTACTGACCTCTGTCATCATTTTAAGTGGGGGAACTTGCACAATCGGTGGCTGACTAAATACTTTTTTGCCCCACTGTATTTAGGGAGGATGTTGGTATTGCACTGCAGTCTTTTTAGCATTGTGCTGCTAATAAACTGGGAACTAAGCGTGTCTTGAACTTTTTTCCCCTCATATATTTAAGCTTTGAAATCTGTGACGCCTTCACGATGATTTAAAGAATATTATGTACTGTGTTTATGAGAAGCTGTAAGTAAATATCAGCCCTCTTCCTGCAAAACTATGGTTTCTACAGGCCTGTTAATCTGCTGTCCTGGGATGAGATATCAAAATATTTTCAAGGAACTCAATAATCTGTCATTGTGTTTGATTCAGCTCCACTCCTGAGGGTTTATATTCAGAGAGCAATAATACCAATTGGCTTGAAGGACCTGGTCTCTACCTTCATCCTGAAATTGTGCTGGTAAGGTTTGCTCGGGCAAACCTGCGACGGTCAGGTTGGGTTTTTGATGAGCTGACAAGGAAACGCACAAAAAATATCTACCAAGGGTCACAGGGAGGGCAGGGTGAAAAGGTGTCGCAGGTGCAGCTTTTTGTAATTTACCTGCATTAACTTCATATCCTCATCACAGGAAGTCCACCTCGCTCATCTCGCTGACGGTGGATGACTCTGACAGCGAGGAGAAGGACAGGAAGAAGCCGGCGCTCCCCGCCGACTCGGAGATCAGCGACTCCTGCTGCGGCGTCAACGCCGCCATCCCACCTCTGACCTGGAGGAAACCCTAATACACGCTTCCTCTGAGGAAGAACAATGCAGAGCTTCCACACATCTAAAATCATGTCTCTGTGATTTCTGTCACATTTTAAGTCTCCAGTGTGATTTTTACTGATCGTAAAGTCAGGCCAACATGGCAGCCGGAGATTCAGAGCCAAGCATGGAGGTTTTTACTGCTTTGAGGAAGAAGAGCTTCTCCTTACTGATGAACCTGTAGTTTCTTTGCAATATTAGTTATAGTATATGAAGTCATTTTAATTAAAAAAGCAGCAATAGTAATAGAGTGTGCGAGTGCTGCCCTCACATGGTTACCAGCTGTAACCGCACATCTGGAGGTCAAAACTTTACCGCACTTTAAAGAAAAGATGAGATGCCTGTGAGCTACATTATTGTATTTGCACACCGAGCTCACCAAAACCGTTGTTTGTAAAATGTCTCTAACGCTGCAGGATTAAAAGGACGCACATACAGGCTGTAATGCAGAAAGAAAGCAGTTTGCACAGCTCACTGTTCCAGCTCCATATTAAAGTGCAGTGGTTTTATATTACACTGACATTAGCAGCAGCTTCAAAATGTTAAAGCTCACGTTTAATTTGATTCTTTCTAACTGTAGTCAAGACAAAAATCCAGTGAAAGACCAGCTCGCCTTAAACCGATTTCCAGGACATTTTTTGGTGTGGGGGCATTTTGAAGGTTTAACCTTCACAATATTTACCTTACAGAAATCTTACATAAGTTTATTGATATGTACTTCTTCTTGAATTTGAAGTTTATTAAAAGCTCTGCTCCTGGTTTGTCTGTAAAAACTGATCCTTACTACAGTTTGGAGTTAAAATACTTCATTTTCCTCTCGGCGTAACATCAGCCGTGATATTTGAACAGATTTTGATACTGTGTAGTGATATACATGTAGTAATATAGATAATTTGGGGGTTTTGTAAGCTTTTGTACAGTTGTGGTTTCAGACCTCTCTCTCGCCTCCAGATCCATCTCAGTTTGAAAACATCAAAACGGTGCAAACAGGATCGGTTTGACAGTAAATGCCATTTAGATTTCTCACATTTTCTACAGATGATGTGATGCTAAAAGGTAAACTCTTATACTATGACAGTAATACTGTTTTTAAAAACCAGGTTAAATCACAGTTAAACTGATTTATTGTGGAAATGCCATTTTTAAACCTCGGTCTTGAAGAAATATTTTTTAAGTTAAATAATGTGGCAAAATGTACATTTCCACGTATTTTGGTGTCTGTGTTAAGATTCTATCTGGAATTAGTTCAGTATTTTTAGGATAATGTTAAAATGGACCTAAACAAATGCTCACATGAAACATGTTTTTAAATCAGGGCGTCCACGTCAGAGGCGGAGCCAGACATTTGAAACACCCGGGGCTTAGCCCAAAGAGTAGTATGCATGTGGGATTTTTTTTTTTTTTTTTTTTTTGGAAAAAAGAAAAAAGAATGACTTCATATAGGGAAAAATATATATATATAAAATATATATCACATGTGCAGGACACCTTAAACTAGTTTTTTAATTAAGCAGCAAGGCAGAACAAGGTCAGGGCTGCATCAAGACACGAGGACTAAACCCCAATTCAACCAGACCCAGAACTGATCCAGAATTAAAAACAGGACTACAACAGTTCAAAATCAGGACTACTGAGGACTTAACCAAGACAGAACCAGAATCAGAACTAGATGATAGCACTAAAAATCTTCATAGACCTGCACTACACTTATTTTTTTAATTCTACCAAAGTACACTATTTAGATTGAGAAAAGTTTATATAATTATTCAGCCTTGTTGTGCAAACAAGCCTGCAGAACTTAATAAATACAGAATTTGAAAAATAACAAACCTAAAAAGAAACACTAGGTACGAGATACATGAGGACCTATGATACGGTGATACTTTTGGTAAACAACCATTTGACTAACATGTGTGTCTCACCTGCTCTTGTTCATCTGTTCTGTCCTCGTTCTCCTCTCTCTCCCTCTTTGTGCTGACAATCATCAAATATACAGTTGAAACCAGATATTTACTCTTCAGATAAAAACACTTTTTTAATTGTAACATCAAATCAGACTAAATGTTTATTTTTTTTAGATTGATAAATATAAAAACATATTTGTTAACTTTAAGAGTAAAGAGAGAAACTGTCTGTATTTCTTAATTGCAAATGGCACCAAATTGTATTCAAACTTGAGCCACACTTATGGAGCTCCACAGTTCTGTTCCTGGTGTTTTGGTTGATATCTCTTGATTTTCCCATGTCAAAGAAACAGGCTCTGTGTTTTGCCTTATATGCATCCACAGCTGTGCCAGCAATTTACTCACATGGACTCTACTAACCTATCAGAAGCTTCTTCAGCTCAGAATGGAATCGTCTGGAGTTTTCTTATTAATTAACAATAAATTTAGTGTACATGTACTCCTAAATTTGATGAAAGTGATAAAAATAGCTCTGTCTCTCTTTATTCTGAAATTTAATTCAAAATATATTTCAATATTTATCTAAAACAAAAATTTACTCTAAATTGATGTTGTACAGTAAAAATGTTTTATGTTTTCTCCCTAAAGTGTATGTAAATATCTGGTTACAAATGTGAATATCCTGCTGTGTACTGAAATCCCTCTTGTTTTGCATAGAAATATACTGAACAACATACAAAGCATAATATATAAAATAACATTTACCTGAGTTTTTTCTTTGAAAGAAGCCTCTAATGTCCATTCTTATGTTTCAGTACATAACTGAAACCGATTTAGTCGGGGAGGGTAAGAACTGAAAATATGAAATAAACACACGTAAGCTAAGACTCTAAAAAAAATAGCATTTGTTCGGCTTTTCATTTTGCCATTTGTTGATTCACTTGAAGAGCAAGTAACGTAATATTGGTCAAGTGATCAGTTTCATATCAATCTTTCGTGATGCACCGTCATATTTACATTATTTGTACAGTACGAATGATTTGCTTTGGTACCTGGTCAAACTTAAGCTCTCCTTAGTATGGCTGGCTCCGTCTCTCCAACAGCGCACTCACGGGCAGCAGCTGCCCCGCCCCCTCGCTCAGTCGCTTAGTGCCTGAGCTTGGATCATACCAATATCAGGGGGGGATTCACGCACAGTCGTAAATTCCCACAGTGTGCACTATGTGCTTCGAATATTGTGTGTACTTTTTGTTTTATACAGTTGTCAGCCAGGCATCTAACTATGAAAAAATTACACTCCAAAATACCCCGGGCTTCTGACAAAACAACCCGGGCTTAAGCCCCGTAAGCCACCCCCACGCTCCGCCCCTGGTCCACGTAATCCCCGCAGGACTAAAGTTTAGACTGACAGTTTTTTTTTCTACTCGTGGATCTGTATGATGTCATAGAGAGAGGATATCCTGATATCTCCTACAGAAGCCTATCACACAGTTCACAGTTTAACTTGTATGTCTTTTTATGAGGGGCAGCCAATCAGAAGACGGTTGGCTAATAGGGGGAGGAGCTACAAGAGACAAATAAGGATTATTATCAACTGAATTATGCAGAGCTACTCTGACATAGCCCAAGAATAACAAATACAGAGCTGGAAATGATTGAAAAAGGCCCCCTTTAATCTTACACTTTAGGTAACACTCCCTTTTTTTTTTATGTTATTTATTCTTAATACTGTTAATTAACAAGGCAATAATAGGTGTAATACAAATGTTATTTTTGCCTTTGATTTTCTGGGATCGGGAGGTATTTTGTCTTAAAGATGAAGATGCCACATTAGGTGGGACATACATGAGGATCAGTCACTCTGGTTTATTTGTTTATCTGTGTACAGTTTGTAAAGGACAAACACTGTAATTAATGTACATACCAATGCTGAAGTTGTACTGCTGCTGGAAGCTTCATGGTGTAAATTTGGCTGAAACGATTCATATTTTTTACTTTATTTTTGTGGGTTTTTGTGGCCTTGCTGTTGCTCTCAGCTAAATCAGACCTAATGTTAGTGTCTCAGCAATAAAGCCTGCATCGGTGTAAAGTAAGAAAAGTCGAGCAAAAAGGCCTCCAGATGTGATTCAAAGCAAAAAGAAACAAACGTGTACAGGATGCTGCAGGAAAAGAGTCCTCATCACGACTTTAAATATGAGCGTGCTTCGGTCTTTGCTGATGCTTTGAATGTTTTCACTCCTTCAAATGTCATCACATCTTTGATTACTTGAATGTCTGCTTGTTAAGTAACCGGCCATATTCACCAGAGAAAAAACAGACCCATTAAAGGAACAGCCTGACCTCCAGTTTTCTTCACTGAGCACATCAAAAACATCCAATTTAAAATCTTTGTTCTTTTATGTGATCTCAGTGCAGGGAGAGAAATGGGCAAAGAGTCATTTTGTTCCTTTAATGATGAGAAAACAAAGCAACAAACTGCTATCGTTCAAAGCAAAGCTATCACTCACCATAGGAAACAGTGCAGACGCTCCGTTAGCCGAGTGCTTCATATCTATATTATCTGAATGTAAGTGGAATCTGTGGAGAGAGAAACGTGAATTTAAACATTTCAGGAAACACAGGAATGAAAGTGTGACTCTGATGAAAAAGAAAAAGCAAATAATCGAGCTGAAGGATGAAGCCATTTGTAGGAAAACCTATGAACGGAGTGTTTGAGCTGTCAGGGGTTCAGGTTTGAGTTTGTGGTGCACAGAGCTGTATGTATGTTTGATGAAATGAAAAGATGAGCAGAATAAAATACTTTGAAGAAACATAATTCTTTGGTTTTGTTCCCATGTAGCTACTCTGTTCACTCATCAATGAAAGGTTTTGTTTTAATAAACTTCTACACAAACAAACTTTACATATTCATATAAAAAAACTTCATCAATTCAAAAAGCTCGAGAATTTTTTTAAACTTCCTCTTTTGTTCTGATCGACTCTCAGTACGAAACTTTTCCAAGTTATCTTTGTCTTTCACGCCGTTTGTTCTTCCATTTAGAGGAAGTTTTGTCGTCACTTTATTATCCGCTGTGCAACATTTGGTGTTTTTTCTGGCTGTTCGTGTTAGTGAACAGAGGAGGTGGGCTACAACACCTGCTATCATCATCCACAGAGCCTTTTACAGATGAAAGTCACATCCTGACACCCTGATCTACACGATGACAGCAGCTGTGCGGATGTCCAAGGTCACAACCTCACCAGAAAATACCTGGTTTCTCCTTCAGGTTTTAGATCTGAAGAAGCGTTTTGGATGAGAGGACTGCTTTTGATATAATTTGCTTACACAAGTCTGATCTCAGTGTCTGATCTCAGTGGATTAACTGGGCTGAAATTACATGTATTCAAATTAAACACTAATCAGTTGTACTGTTAGTCTGAAATGTGTATAGAGAAGCACACGCTTAAAAAATAAATGCTTTGTATTCAGATTAGACGTTTCACTCCTTCAGAGACATCGCAGTTTGTCTTTACAAGCCCAAAGTTCAAAAGCAGGATCCACTCATGACTTGCTCTTTTTCTTGGTGTTTGCCATTGCAGAACTTTTCCATTCAAAAAAGAAATCAATCAAGTGGAAATTATTCTAATAGCTATGCACTCTATGCACTACAATGCTGTGCAGTGTGCACAAAGTCCAGGGGGGAAAAGCACAGAAACCAGTGGAGATGAAGGTAAAAATGAACCATTTTAAAGTTAAGAAATCACGCAATTTTGCTGAAGAGTGACAAAAAAACAGCCACCTTAAAATCTAAACCCAACATTTTCGACTTTAGAAAAATGTGGAAAAAAAAATCGGAAAATCCAGAAAAAGAGCGCAGTTATGCCGCACAGTGTGAGTAAAAGGAAAAGCAGAAAAAGACATTTAAATACTCACATAAAGACGCCGAGGACAGAAAACACCGGATACCTCGCTGCAGTCAAACCAAACAGAAGCAGCAGGAAACAGTTACCCCACCTGTACGTCTGATTAACGGAGGGGCGTTTGATTTTCACCTCACTTTGCTCAGTATTGGTCAGGTGACAACCCACGCTACCTTCAGCTAACATACCACAGACATGAAAACTTTACTGTTTTGCACACAGCTTGAATTCTGTAAAACATTTAATTCTTCAAATATATTTGTACAAAGGGAACATAACTGTGTTTCAGTCAGTGTAGAAGGAACCTAACACCGCTCCAATCTGTGGTGACATGCAAATGAGTTATGGAAAAACTATTTACAAAATGCTTAAATTTTGTCAACACAAACTCATGAGGGAAAAACAACATGAGAAAGGCTAAAATTGTGGTAAAAAAAAAATCTGGGAAGAGGATGTGGCAACTTCAAAAAGTACAAAGAAGAAGAAATCCAGGAAAAATAACAATAACGTGTATTAATTTAAAAAAAAACTCAAAGTCAAAAATTCATAAGAAAAAGTTGTGGGCTTATGAAAAAAGTCACAAAATAACAAAAAAATAATTATTGTAACATAAAGAGAGAAAGAGAAAGAAATTTTTAAAGAAATTTTTAAATATATGAAATAAGCTGTAATTTACACACACAAATAATTTTTTTATGCACGAGAAAAAATGTTCTTAGAATCTTCCCAGCCTGATCAAACATGAAATATCAGGTATTTTATAGTATTTATTGCCACCACACAAAGTCTGTTATTCAGAGTCACGTTCAGTCCCGAGTTTTTACTGAAAAAACATGAATTAGGATTTGTTGGAGTGGCTGAGGTGGAGCTGATGGACCGCAGGCTGATGATGTGGCGTTTAAATTTACTCCTGAAAAAGTCAAATTAAAATAATAACAATAATAAAAATCCAGAAATGCATGTTTCAAATGCTCAAACGTAACCCATGATGTCAGGTTTGTGTTGGGATTAACTGAGAGACAGAGGAAGCGGGCATGCGTGCGTGTGCGCGCATAGGGGCGGGACTTGTGTCTGACGCGAAAGGTTTTTTCGGTCTGTGCGCAGCTGCTTCAGTTGTAGTTTTTCTACGTGTTTTAAGAGAAAAAGTGAATGAAGACATCAGACAGAGAACAGAAGTCCTCCTCCTCGGTTTAGGTCCAGCCTCACCCTCTGTCAGATCATCTCCATCATCCTCCAGCTCAGATGTGAGTACTCCGACTCATTTTTATTTATTTCAGGCTTTTTAAAACCTCTAAAATCTTTCAATCCATGTCTGCTTTAAAAAAACAAAAAACAAAGTGTAGTTAACAGACTAAAGAGATTCCTCATTAAATTCCGTGGTGGGTACAGCTACAGCACAATTCAAACTCCTTTTTTCTTATTAATTTAATTTTTAAAATCAATTTTTATCTCTAAATTTATGGATCAAAAGTGAAACTTGTCTGGAAATGTCAGTGCTGAGACTGCAGAAGTACGACCGTGACTCACCGGGTGACTCACCTACAAAACTATCATCAAACAGTGTGATCGGCTGAGCTGTGATGCTTTAATTTCCTGTCACTCACACACACACACACACACACACACACACACACACACACACACACAGAGAGAGAGAGAGAGAGAGAGAGAGAAACAAAGACTTAAACATATCACACGAAGCTACAAACACCTGGGAGTTTTTAGAGTGAAGAGAACCCACTGTGGGAATGTTTTTGGTGTGTTTTGTCCCGCGGGGGGAGGGGAGTGATTACTTAGTGCATGTTGATCTCCATCAGTCAGTCAGACTCCTGCTGCTGCTGCTGCACTAATCTTTCTCCATTTTGCGGGTGGAAAACAAGCCTGCTGGCAGTAACACTGTGTGTGTGTGTGTGTGTGTGTGTGTGTGTGTGTGTGTGTGTGTGTGTGTGTGTATAAACTGTTTATTTTTTATTCTTTTAATTTGTCCTTTACCTCTTCTGAGCTGCTGAGGCTGTTTCATCCTCTGAGACTCTGATTTTGTGGACGGAGGCCAAACTTTGATGAGTCATGTTTCTATTACTGAATTAGAGTTTGTGTTTAGAATTCAGGCAGCGTTCCTGCTTTTAAGGTCTAACAAATTACAAGCTTCACTCTGTGAAAATCATCTGAGATCTTACTTCAGAGTTTAAAACATAATATTAGTAGCACACAAAGGTTTATTATATTTATTAATTATATTGTATTTATTGTCTGAGCCAAACTGAAGACTGCTGTGCTCCTCCCAAACCTGCAATCACGATCCTGATTCATTCATCAGCTGTGCTCATCGAGGCTGGCGCTCCATGAAAACCTTGCAGCTCTCGACTGTCACAGCTTCACTGCTGCCTCGGCCGATGAGCAAGGATCAAAAGTAAAAAGGAGAAAATCAAGAGTGCTGCACACCCTTTAAATCTGTTGTTTTTCTTTTTTCTTTCTTAAAACAAATTTTTGGCCATTTTAAACCAAGTTCATCTCATTATTATTATTATCATTACTATATGTGCAGTTCCTTCACACAGGGGCGTTTAGAGGGGCGGCACCAAAGGAAATCAGACTATTTAGTCAGAAATATTTCATCAGTGTAGAAAACTGAATGTCTTTCATGCTCTTGTGCAGCCATGCGTCTGATTTCTGATTTAACATTTGAGATTTGGAGCTGCACAAGAATGAAAAGTTTTGCTGTTTTAAACCTGAAACCTTTCTGGAACTCTAACTACACCTCATATCATTGTTCTACACCACAGAACAACCCTGATTGGTCCATTCAGCACCGTGTTTCCTCCTATGTATTTCCAGCTGCTACTTTTTGTTAAACTGAAAGAAAAAGAAGGAATCAACAAGTATGTTGGTGGTGAAATCACTTCTTCTTCTTAATAAAGTCTCTTCTGCTGCCTTTGCATACACATAGACACTTTGCTACATGACAGTTTCCTTCCTATTGTTGAGTTCTTAGTTCCTAAATGCTTTTTGAGCTTTAAGTAAACTTTTGCAGCTAAAACATGTTATTTTCTAGAGAGATCCACGTAGAACCTTTAGCTATAGATCTGACCTACATACACACTATCTGTTTATATACAGTATTTCAAAAGTCAAGGCAGCAGTCGGCTTTGAAAAGTCAAGGAGCTGCAGTGCCTTTAAGCAGCATTCTTTAAATGGCCTTCAAGCTGTTTTTCCCCTCTGACATGTCAGTGCTGCTGTTGCCCTGCATCACTGTCTGCTCTCTCAGTGCCCCCACAACCCATACATCCACCTCTGGACGCCACAGGGATGTTTAGTCACCACTCCATCTTTATATATATTGCACATAAGCCTGAAGTTATGCGCTCAAAGCCTAGATGCCTACCTCTAACTGTATTCTACTGCTGGGATAAATGAGTCATTTTTGACTGAATTCTTGTTACAAAACTCACATTTTCCCTGCAGGTCGACTCCAGATGCAGCAGGGACTCCAGGAGCTCCCGGGGCCCCGGAAGGTGAGGGGGGTCCTCCAGCTCAGGCCCCAAACCTGACGAGCAACAGACGACTCCAGCAGACACAGGCACAGGTGGACGAGGTGAGGACTGCAGCTCACTACGAGCAAATGGAAAACGTATCAGAGATGCTGATGGGTGTTTTCATCCCTCAGGTGGTGGACATCATGCGTGTGAATGTGGACAAAGTCCTGGAGAGAGATCAGAAGCTGTCGGAGCTGGACGACCGCGCCGATGCCCTGCAGGCCGGAGCCTCGCAGTTCGAGAGCAGCGCTGCCAAACTCAAGAACAAGTACTGGTGGAAAAATTGCAAGGTGGGTGTGACACAAGGAGATTTTTCCACGTTTCCTTCCCATCACCCCACATCCTCCCCTCCGGTTGGTTTCTTGCAGCAGACAGTGTGGCCTCGGATTTCTGAGTAGAAACCACCATTAAAGTGTTTTTTTGTTTTTTTTTATAGATCTTCACGCATCAAACTCTAAACATAACATTACTGAAATAATGATCACAACACAGCTGAAGTAAATATATAGAGTTACAAATCAAGATTGCAGAACATTAGGTGCACCTGTAGATGGGCTGGACCCCTTTTGCTTTCAGAACTGCTTTAATACTTTGTGGCATTTATTCAGCGAAGTGCTGGAAACTTACCTCAGAGATTTAGCTCCACATTTTCACGCAAGCGCTGCAGATTTGTCAGCTGCACATCTATGATGCAAATCTCCTGGTCCCCAAGGTGCTCTGTTGGATTGAGATCCGGTGACTGCGGAGGCTGTTCAAATACACTGAGCTCACTGTCATGTTCAAGAAATCAGCTTGAGATCATTTTAGTTCGTGGCATGAGGTGTGCTATCTTGCTGGAAGCAGAATATGGATGTACTGTGGCCATAAAAGGATTGGCATGGTCAGCGACTATGGTCAGACAGGCTGTGGTGGAGAGATGCTCTTCTGCATACTTTAGTTGGAATGAGCAGTTATTAAGTTACCGCTGGCTTGCTATCAGCTCAAAGCAGTCTGGCAATGCTCCCCTGATTTATGACATCATCAGCAACCATTACTGCTCGCTGGATATTCTCTGTTTCATGTCATTCTTAAACTCTAGAGATGCTTGTGCAGGAAAATCCCTGTGGATCATTTTACACGTCTACATGCTTCAATGCATTCAGCTGCTGCCGATTAGATATTTGTGGTAACAGGTGTTTAAACAGGTTACATCCCTTGTTGTGGAAAAGATTTCAGAAAACTTTGAAATTATCTTTACATAATCAATGTGTTGTTTTCATGTTAATCTGTGATCATAACAGGTAGAAATGAAGCTGCACGAACAGTTTCAGTTTAATGTACCGATTAAGTGCATTTAACTTATCCATCACTACCTCACAGCATCTCCTCTTCATCCATCCAGCCTCAGATGCCAGGTCTTTTTTTATCTCAGCGTCAGTCCATCAAGCCCCGCCTCCCCTCTGTACAGTTCAGACCGTCCAATCGCTGGATAGCCTGAGGAGGAAGAGGATTACATTAGAGGAGAGGAGGAGAGACTGTTTGACTGACAGCAAATCAGAGAGAGGAAGAGGAAAATCTCAATCTGGATTAGAGTGACAGTCAGGGATTAAAAAGCCAGCTGTGATGTGTGACGTAACTCCTCCTATCCAACACACACACACACACACACACACACACACACACACACACACACACACACACGTTTGTACATGGATACATCCGAACAATCATATGTGATGCATTTTATTCTGCTTTAATGACCCACACTGTCACCATAAACACACTCCTGCTCTCACAGTGGGCAGAGAACAAATGTGGATTCATACGCCGCTGAAAATAGACCCAAACAAAATGCTCTAAAAACACACAAAAACATTTTCTTTTAGCTTTTTCAATGACAGTTAGGAGATTTTCTTTCTTTATATGTAAACACTGAACAGCTCTGAATACACACACACATTTCAAACACACACAGTCACCACCAATCGCTCTCTCTCTCTCTAAACCTCTTGTTCTTGTTAATCTCTCTCGCCCTCCCCCCATCAGAGGTGATTTCCTGCCTGTTTCACTCTAATGTCATCATGTGGATTTTATTTATGGGGAATTTAGATCAACACACACGCACACTGTGCAACATGACATATATTAAAATCTGCAGGGCGTCGTCTGCTTTATATTTCTAGTTGGCCACGCCTACTCGGCTCATTTAAACTCTTTTTATTTTTATTCTTGGCCTCTGCTTGCAAACTTCAAAAGGTTCCTTTAATGGCAGTTATTGTAATTTCTTGTATTTAAAATAAGTTCAAAACCTCCCAAAAAACTTACTGAAGCTTTAAAAAATAAAAAAGTCAACGAGATATCAGCTGAAGTTGAAGTATGGACAGGCAGTGCCACAAGGACAATGTCTTTATTTAATGATGGAAATAATTAAAAAATGCATTCTATTTCAAACGACAGCCTGGGAAAGGACATGGGTGACAAAGAAAAGTCCAAAGTTAAAAGAACAGCAGTGCACATCTAAAATCTATAAATGCTGCCCCCTGGCGGTGAACTTCTTAGTCCAAAGTTAACTTTTAAAAAGTACCTTTTAAAATGAAACCACACATTTCAAAGAGAAACAAGCACTAGCTCAACAAAGAATGACTCAGTATTATCAAAGTTATATGAATCTCTATCTCAGACTCACACAAGAGTGCAGAAACAGCTTGTTTAGCATCAAGGGAAATGCAATTAGTCCATCTTGTTATACAGAAATAGAAAGAAAATTCAGACTTTGAGAAGAAAGGAAGAAACATATGGGACCACCTCGCAGCTACAGACAGATCATCGCCCAGCTGTAAAATCCAGTTCTCACTGAACTAATTCAACAAATTTGGGGGAATAATTACAAAAAAGAGCGTTTAAGGCCACCCTCAGCTTACACCATCGTTCTCCTGATTGACTGCTCCCTTTAAACTAAAGGTTTGAACAGCAACACAGCAACAACTGTGTGTCTCAGATTATCATATGAAGACCATCAGATCAAGAGCTGAAACAACACTTTAGGCTTACTGGGATTGTTTGTACCGCTGAGACTGAATACATGACCGAGAATAAGTAAAAGAATAATCGCTCTCTTTTGCAATTACCTTCTGCAAATTTTAATAATGACCTTCACCACCAGGGGGCGGTGTTTGGCCAGTTGAAGTTGAGCTGATTTCTCTTCAGCACAGTCCACAGATGTTCACATGAAGTCATTGCTGTGGTTTCTTCACATTTTGTTGAAAGCTGAAACGTAATATGAGAAGGTTTATACCTATTTTAAACACAGTAATGTATATTAAGGACCTTAAAATGTATATTTGCAGGTAAATAAACTGAGGCTATAATTAATTGTAACTTCTACTTGTGCACTGTTTCTACTTAAAATTAAAGTGAAAGATTATTTCTAGCTAGGACCACAGTGCTCCGGAAAGCGCTCAAACAGGAGCCAGCGCTTCTCAACAAACAAGCCAGGTTTGGTGGACACATGTCTGGGTTAGAAGAGACCCCGAGCAGACTGAAGACAAGCTGGAGAGATGATGTCTCTGCTGACCCGGGAACACCTCAGTATCCCCTCTGAGGAGCTGGAGGAGGGGGTTGGAGGCTGATAAGCAGCAGACGATGGAGTGATTTATTGTCTCGGTGGAATTAAATGGCTGTTTCATCTTCTTAAGTTCATCTTTTGTTTCTGATGGCTCTGTTTGTTTTGTCTTTCTTCCAGATGATGATCATCATGGCCATTGTAGGTGTTATATTTGTTGGCGTCATTTTCTGTGAGTAAAATAAAGCCTTCTCTTATTTTTGCATGTGGTTTCTTGGCCTCCTTATGTGCACCTGTGGAGCATTTTCAGTATGGAGGTTCAGCTTCCTGGAAGCCCTGTTCTGCTTCTTCTGCAGAAACATTAAAACCCATTTTAAGGAAAGTTTGCAGACACACTCTGCCGATTAGGTTTTTCAAAGGCTAGCAAATTTTACTTTACTTTACTTTCAGAGCCGGTAGCTGCACCCATCACTGACTGCTGTCTGCACTCAGAGCTGCAGATCCTCGTGTAAAATCAGAGCAGTTTGATGCAGAAGTTGATGTTTGAAAGTACAGAGCAATCAGAGCAGCCTAAAAAAAGCAGACAAGCAGAAGATGATCCAGAGCTGCACCAGGAGACGTCCTAGGAGGATTTTACAGTCTGTTGCACTCTAAGGGTTATAAAAGCTTCTTTTTACTTTTAAATATCACTCAGAGACAAATATCTGTGTTTGCTGTCCTCAGTGTATTTCTTCTACTGAGCTGCTCTTCAGGGATGGACGAACAAGTCACAGGACGAGTCTGCACCACCGAACGCCAAATCCAGCCTCTCCTCAGTGCTCCTCCACCCCAGCGATGCCTTCCTCCAAAGCCTCCATGCATGCTCACATAATGTGCTCCACTACCTCCTTATTGTGCCTCCGCATGAGGCCGGTTTCCTGACTTTGTTACCGGGTTGGGTTTACTGCAGGTGTAAAATCTGTTGACCCAGGTTTGTCCTTTAAACACTGAAACAAAAAGAAAAAACCTCCTGCTGCGCCTGGTTTTTCTGCAGCTCAGTGCATGCAAGATTCATGGACAGGAAGCAGTGTGAGGTTTACTGGACACCAGTAAGAGCTGAAGTCGAATAGTCAGCTGGCTTCTCTTCAGAGGGCTTCTGAGTGACCCAGAGGGATGTGAGCAGCATCCAAAAGAGCTGTTTGAGTTCCTTAAATACAAAGGAAAGGAGCAGCATTGCAGACTAATCTTGAAATCAAATGAGGTTTCCGTGTTATACTAAAAATCTCTACAAAGTTAGGCTTTGTGCTTTAAATATAAAATCATCTATCCAAGTAAATTTAAACGTACGATAATTCAGTTCACATAATGCAGCCTTTAGGATTCTCATCGTCAGTCATGGAAATCTTAATAAAGGCAGGAGTGACACTGGATCGCCAGATCAGCAGGAAGGGAAATTAGAGATATTCATCTTTTCTGTAAAGTTACAGCTTTGTAAAGACGAAAGCCTGTATCGAACTTTGTTATCAGGCTTGAAACCCATCGTCTCTGTCAGGCTTTGAGGTTTCGATGATCCAGCAGCAGAGGAAGCCCGACTATGATGAACCTGCTCACCTCTCAGAACAGTTTGTTGCCTAAATCGACCAATTCTGACTTTCTCGCTCTTCATCCTAACGCTCACGCCACGAATCCTCATGAGTGACACTGAAATCAGGTTTCCTACTCGAGCTTGAAACATTTAAGCACAGCTGCTCTTTCTGTGTTAAACCTGGGTTTACAGATTCCTGCTTGGCTCTTCTCTCGGTGCAGACCATTACTGAGCAGAAATCTGACTTCCTGCGTGATTAACCCACCTGCTCGCGTGCCCAGCTCCGTCCGGCTGTCCTGCATTTGTTTCATCGTGTTGTGAACCAGCCTGAGTTTTGTTATCTGTGGTTTGAATGTTCAACATGTTTCTTTGTTCAGCCTGGATCGGTCCCCTGTGTGTGAAGGAGCTTTGAGGCTGAAGTGATTATTTAACCTTTGAAATATATTAGTCCATCTTAGACCGAATGGTGGAAGGTGGGAGTCGCTCATCATCATCATCATCGTCAGTGTTTCTTCTGTACTTCTTTGACACGCTCAGAGAGAACAGCCTGGACTTTCTAATAAAGTCATGTTTGCTACACACACACAGCGTCTTTGTGCCCTTGTTTGTTTGGCATCTTTAATATTCTTCAGCCTAAATACAAACTATAGGTTTTAAAGGGCTTGTGTTTTAAATGAGTCCACGTTGAATGTGCAGCAGTCGCCCACCTGAGCAGGCACATTTTAATAGAGCAGAAGATTTTGCCTTTCAGGTGAAGTCTCATACAGTGAGAAACATTAAACCAAACTAAAAATACGAACACCGCGTGGGTCATTGAGGACTTGGTGACATTTAAAGGAGTTTAAAATACAGTTACCTGATAAATATACTTTCGTGGTCACACCTTACTCGTACTGGATTCAACCCTCCTTCAGTGCTGCTTCGGCTCTTCGTGGTACAAAGGTACTGGATACACTCCTGAGATTTTGGTCCATATGAATACGATGGCGTCACACGGTGGAGGCCTCGAGTACAGTGAACTCAGTCATGAGAAACCAGTTTGATGACGTGTGGACAGAGACGTACCTGAGGACTGCTTTTCTTCAGTCTTTGGGCTGTGACTCGTTTCCTGATGGGAGAGATGCATGCGTGCATTTGTTTCCAGGCTGCACTCGGTTGTATCTGGTGGTCATTTGAGGTCACTGTTGCATTCCTGTCAGCTTGAACAGGCCAGCTCCTCTGACATCAACAAGTACTCTGCTGCACTCTGGACATTTTCTCCATTTTGGACTCTGATTTACCCACGTAGCCTCTCCAAAGCAGATCAGCAATTTCTTTAAAAATAATCAGAACAGCCCATCTCACGCCATTCCACATTCACCTCTCTTCCCCACGCGTACATGCCCGAATGCACCAACCAATAACATGGCAGCCATTTAATTTGATATTTGTGTTAATGAGGAGTTGAACAGGTACAGCCAACAATGCGGCCAGTGGCTTGCCGTCAAGTACCTGGAGCTAAGCTTGCTGGCTGGTGGAGACTCCTGTGAGGTGAAGCGCTAAAAATGCAAATCACAACAAGCCGGAGGAACTTTAACCGCGAGAAAGTGAACAAAAACAGTAAAGTCATGATGTGTGTAAAGCTTCAACAGCAGTAAACACCTTTCATCCTTCCATTTTCTTTCACTCGACCAATTAATTTTTTAAATTCTCAAAAACAAATCACATCTTTAAGTCACAAAGCTGCCACATGTGCAGGACTCACACCTCCTCCTTTAACATCATTGCTGCTACAACACAGAGAAAAACAATTATACCGGATATAAAAAGTTGGCAGAGTTTTTATGAGGATCACTTAAGCTCCAACAAAACTTCATTTAATTTTTTTATTTTGTTTAGGTCCCAAAAAAAACCATCATAATAACATTATATCAATAATATTAATACAGAAGTTGAAAAAAATGGAGGAAAAAATAAAACAGCTTTTCTGTCCACAGCCTCGTTCTCAGTGGGGAGGGGAGGGGGATTTGATCCTCCGGGGGGGGAAAATCTGTAAAGTCCTTTTTTTCAGGGGTGGGGGTAATCAAAACAAACAAACAAAACCAAAAAATGTGAAGTGGGCGTGGCTTCAAGCTTGAGGCGCGAAGTCTGTCTTACTCCTGTGCACCAATCAGGAATGTCGAGGTGAGGCAGGGGGTGGTTTTCGAGGTAAAGAGCCGACGTTCAGTCTCACTGCTGCGACATCTGCCGGGGGAGGAACGGAGAGGTGGGGTCAGAGAGATGTCGTGTGTGTGTGTGTGTGTGTGTGTGTGTGTGTTAGTTACCTGCTGTGTCTGCGGCTGTGGTTCAGGTGCTCGGCTTGCCAAGCGGCTCAGGATGTTCCTCTCAGACATCTGGAGTCGGACTGCAACCGGCGGTATCCGGGCGATGGTTGCAGGCAGCCGGGTGACGTCCGCCTTCATGTCACTCAGCAGCTCCTCCAACTGCTTCAGCACTGAGGGAGGACAGACACATACATTAGAGTTATTTTCGAGGTTCTTCACAACTTATTTTAATGTTCTCAAGGTGCTTTTATCTTAAAAATCAGACAAAGTTGACATTTTTAGCAGCGCGACTCTAAAAACAAACAGCTAAGCCTGCTCGCCGACGTTACCTTTGTGCAGGACGGCGTTGGCCGGTTTGTTCCCGGACATGGACTCCTTGCTGAGGTGCTGGTGAGACTCGGCCAGACACTCCACCTCGCTGAAGCGGGTGTTGAGGGCCATGGAGGGGTGGGAGGGGTCCTCCGACATGTTGAGGTAGGCGGCGCGTCGCAGCTGCTCCTCGATCACCAGCGCCTGTTCCAACAGCTGCAGCGGAGGCGAACAAAGAGTCATTTTATTTTAAATGTTCTGCTCAGTTCAAAGATCCATCTCCTCTGTAACATCGAATATCAGATGAGTGGAAGAAAACGATCAGAAACACAAACAGTGTTGATGTCGTCCTTTACCTGAAACAAGTCTTTATCAGAAAAAAATATCTTTAAAGTCAAATCTTTCATACCTTGAATCTTCTGGCGAGGAACTTGTTCTTGATTTCCAGGAAGTTTCCTCTGTTCATCTCTCCTTTAAAAGGCTCGTTGAGGATGGCGAACTTGACGTCGTTCTGGATGTCCTGCCAGCGGGCGTAACCGTGTCTGAAGGAGGTAGAGGTCAAAGGAAACAACAGACACTGATCTCACATTAAGTGCTATTGTTTTAGTCTCCAGGGAAGCCAAACAGACAGACAGGTGTGCAAAGGATACTGTATGATGCCGGCCAGCAGCCAGTAGTCGTGGCGGCGATGCCAGATCTCGTTGGTTTTCTTGGTTACCGTGGCAGCGCGCTCCTCGTTCTGCCACAGTGAGTGGAGCTCTGAGAGAAACACGTGAGTCAGCGTTGAATTGAAAACATTCGAATGAGTTGTGCTCGAGTCTGAGCCAGCGTGTACCTGTGAATCCTCCGTCTGCGATGTTGAACATGAACCGAGTCTTGGCTTTCTTCTTCTCCTCGCTGGCCCCGCTCGCCGTGGCAGCGGCGGTCGATGCCGTTCCCTCCTTGTTGCCGTCTCCGTTCTGCAGTTTGGCCGCCGATTCCACTGGTTTCTGAGTCTCCTTCTCCTCCTTCACATCTGCGGGAGGATGAAAAAGGAATCACAATTAACGACAGCAGAGCGTCAGAGAGCGCCGAGAAACCCTGCAGGAAACGTCATCGGCACCTTTCTTTTCATCTGCGGGAGGCGTGGTGTCCATCTTTTCTGTCTT
The DNA here is from genome assembly GCF_057382185.1 of Mchenga conophoros. Classification (NCBI taxonomy): domain Eukaryota; kingdom Metazoa; phylum Chordata; class Actinopteri; order Cichliformes; family Cichlidae; genus Mchenga; species Mchenga conophoros. The sequence continues at coordinate 5,229,737 of NC_140546.1, read as the reverse complement.
CTCTTCCTTCTTTTCTTCTGCTGAAATCAAGATTTTTTAAAAAAAGGAAGAACTTAGTAACCAAATAACAAGGTGTATCTCTATCACTTACTCTCTAAAGTTTTATTTAAAAATATATTAAAACAGGAAGAATCCCGAGTGACTAGTTTTACCTTTGACCTCTGCATCCTCAGGTTTGACCTCTGACCCCTCTGTCTTTGCCTCTGAGGGGGGCTTCGTTTCCTCCGCTCCCTCTGGACTCTTCTTCTCACCCTCTCCTTCCTCCATCTTCTCGCCTTCTTTCTCTTTCACGCCCTCCGTTTCGCCATTGCTCGGTTTGTCCGTCTCCATTGGCTCCCCGTTCTTCTTCTCCTGCTCGGCTGACGGACTCTTCTCGTCATCGTCTGGGATGGCGATCACCTGCCGCAGACGTGGAAGATTAAAAATCTTTCCTCCTTCCGACTCCATAAACCCGATTTCATTCACAGCACTCAGTCTTTACCTCGTTGCTGGTTTTTCCGGCCTCTTTACCGTTCTTCTCTGCCTCGCCCTCTTTCTTCACGTCCTTCTCACACTCCTTCGAGGAGTCGTCGACTACAAACAAAGTATCTCGTGATATTGTTCTATTTTTATACGCTTTATTTTTCATCACAAACACATCGAGTATCCTGTATGACTTGTGTATTTGTTGGTTTAGCTCCAGTGTGAGTGTTACCTGGCACAGGCGTGTTGGGCTGCGTGTCGGCGGGGGTGCCGGTGGACGGCGTTTTTGCAGGAGAATCGGGCTGAGCCGCGGCCCTCTTGTTCTCCTCCAGCTCGGCCATCCAGGGCATCGACCACTGGCCGTTTACGTGCTCGAACTCCTGAACCTGGAAAACAGGCGAGCGCGTCAGCAAGACGTCTCTACATGTTGCTCAAACTAAATAGAAACAAAATAAAATAAAAATCTCAAATCAAGCATTTCTGGGGAACATGACATTACCAAGTTTATTTTCATCCTTGTTTTTCTAAATAACTTCTGTATATTTTAACCAAAGCTTTCACCACCAGGGGGCAGCATTTTACCGCTGGGTGTCATGAAATTGTTCAGTTTTGACTTTTCGCCTACCAGCTTCTAAATGAAGTGGCATTTACTTCAAACACATTAGAAATGCTGCATTTATAAAACAAAACCAGAGTTTCCCCCCTGAGACCAGATTTAACTCATTTAAGCTTCAACTCCACTCGTTCACTAAAGACGGTCTCTGGAGCCCAGCCTGCAGCTAACAAGTACAACAGATCTCCTACAAGCTCTGGAGTTCAAATCAAATCAAAATCAAATCAAATCACTTTTATTGTCACATCACATGTGCAGGCACACTGGCACAGCACATGCGAGTGAAATTCTTGTGTGCGAGCCCCACAAGCAACAGAGATGTGCAAACACAACAACACAAACGAGCAAATACAAGAATGGCCAACCTGAAACTAATAAATATATGTACAATATATAATAGTGTATGCATTTCTGGATGTGTATACTAAATATTTTCCTACGTGTGTGTGTGTGTGTGTGTGTGTGTGTGTGTGTGTGTGTGTGTGTGTGTATACACACACTTTTACAAATTAAATAGTAAAAAAAAAAAAAATAATAATATAAAAAAAAAAAAAAAAAAAAAAAAAAATATATATATATAATAATAATAATAATAATAATAATAATAATAATAGAATATATAAAATATACAGAGTTGAATATGTGCAAAACAAGTGGCATTTATATACAGTGTGGAGTGCATAATGTTGAGTTCAAAACAGTGAAGATGTTACAGGCGCAGAGTTTTATTTAACTCTAAAAGGTTGTTAATGATTTTTAAAGAAAATAATTAAGAAAAAACTAACTGAGAAATATTCAGACAAAGTTTCTTTTAAGCGTAATTTGTTTTCCTTTTTCAGTTATTTGTGTGTCCAGGGTCCCTGCAGGTAAAGTCAACCTAGATTTAAAAGCAAAAATTGCAAAACCCTGTTGAATAAAATGTTATACTGCTATACTCCAACAAACCCAGTCATCCCAGTTTAGTAAGAAAAAATAGGAAAGCTTGACTGAGTTTACACAGAGAGAATAAAAAGAAAAACATACACTCATCCTCAAATACCTCTCATTAGTTGAAGATGGAAAAAAGTTTTGTTTTTGGTCCGATGAGCCAAAGTGTCGGAGGTTAACTGTACTTTTAAGTGACTGGTAACAGTTTTTACACATAGAAAGAGCCTGAAAGCACAAGTGGAACTATGAAGACAGCAGAGAATCAAATTCCTGCTGCAGACTGCTGGTTCATTTCTAGCTTCAAATGCATTTCCAACAAAACAAACAAACCAAGTTCTTCAAAACAAGCGTATGAACCAACCCTAAGGCGATCTACAGCTGTTAGCCTCTTATTACAAAATGAAAGAAAGAGTGCCTTCATTACCTTTTTGCGAATAAGTGACATGACTCCGATGCGGGTGAGGACGTGCTGCCGAGACAGCCCTTCTCTGGGGACGCCGTCCGCAAAGGTCTCGGCCCCGTCGGCTCCGGGCTCACAGAGGTGACGCATAAACAAAGACACGTAGGCCCTGAGGGAGTTTAAAAGATGAAGCAATAAAAAGCTTTATTACATCAGTTTAAAATGTGGCAGAAGACCACCTTGATGAGCACTTCACTGTCTTCAGTGGAAGCCACGTGTTTGTATTTAAGCTGCGATCCTCACTTGAATTCTTTCTCAGATTTCCCTCGCAGGTCTCGGACCAGCCACTGGGTGGTGAAGGCGTCTTGTGGGGGCATCCCATAACGCATCACTGCGTTCAGGAAGGCCTTCCTCTGCCGAGAGTTGAAGCCCAAAACCTGGGAAACGTCAGAGGGGTAAACATCAGAGTTTACATACAGAGAACAAACAGTCATAAGATCCACGATAGTTGAGTTTTGAGATATACCACCATTATACCTTAAAGACTATTCAAAGAACAAGGTCACCACTGATACACTTATAATCTGAGATGTTTGAAGCTTTGAGTCTCTGAGACGCTCACCTCGATGTTGCCCCCCACCCTGGCCAGCAGGGGAGGCAGCGGTTTGTCTTTGTCGTTCCTCAGGCCCTTCCTGCTCGGCCTGCGAGAGTTGGCTGCAGAGAGGAAACAACGCTGGTGATTTTACAGATGATAAGAAACACTCTGCAGGGAGGCAGACCGTGCTGCAACACTCAAAATTAATGTTTCCCTTTTCCGTCTACAGAATGACATTCAGAGTTTATTGAGTTAAAAGCTTAGAATACATTCAGTTTCTCTTGTCTGTCGTTTAAACCTTTAGTTATTCTGTTCTGCAGGTTTAACATGAGTCACTTTTCCAAAAAATATTTTTTAAAACCGAACAATTTTGTGAGTAAGTGAAGCTGGAGATCCTGTTTTTATGTACTTGTGAAGTAACCAGCACTAATTAGACTGCTTTAAATGTAGAGAGCAAATCTTAAACATTTCATCCTGGACCTCAGGAAACAAGTTAACCAAGTTTTTACCTTCTGATCTCTCGTCAAAGTCCTCATCGCCCTCCTCAGATGCCACCGAGTAATCTGATTGGCCATCTGACTGGTCATCCTGCCAATCAGCTTTGAGACAAAAGTAAAAAGGAAGATTTAAATTTCATCATTTCTCTATCTGCACGTACGCACACCAACCACAGCTTGTTTCATGTAATCTACAGTTTTTCTTATAAATCAGGCTGAGATTCTTTGAGCACTGCTCCCCTTCACCAGAAGTCCCATTCAAAGGGGGAGGAGCAGGAGAAATGAGGGAGGTGGGAAGGAGAAAGAAGCAGTAGAGCAAAACCCTGGGGAGAGGGAGTGATCAGTCTCCTAGTAGATGTTATAAATTTGAAAATCCTACAAGTTTTTCAGAAAAGTTCTCCTTTTTTTTTTTTAACCAAAGGTCAAAGGTGAAGTCAAAGGGGGGGGGGGACTCATCATAGAAATGGGTAATGGGGAGGGGTGTTAGAAGAAGAAGAAAAAGGGGAAATGGAAAAAGAAGGTGAAAAGTGAGGAGGAGGAGAAAAGGGGGGAGGGGCATGTGAGGAGGCAGCACAGGAGGATGGATGTTCCCGTTTTTATTTTTCATTAAATGTTCAAAATCCATTTCATCAGGTGGTTTTTTTTTTTCAGTGAGCCATGAAGAGAAGCGAAAACCCTTCTTCCTTATGTAAAGCGACCAACGACATCATTAGAGACACTTGAAGAGAGAAGTGACCTTAAACTCAAGCTTCCCCCTCAGCAGAGGAGAAACTCCTCACTGAAAACTCTGAACTCTAATACACCCGTGCGTTTTCCTCAAATATTTTGAGCACAAAATACTAAATCTGTTCTTAGACCATTTTATTTTAATACATATAAAACACTGTTTTCCCCTCTCTAAAAAGTAAGAGGAGTAGAAGAAGACGCCCTCTCACCTCTGTCTTCTTGAGAGCCGTCGTTGTAGTTGACCTGCTTGCGGATACGTTTGCCTTTGCCCAGGTTTCGGGCCAGATCCTCCTGCTGCTGCTCGTAATGGTGACGCAGCAGCTTCTCCCAGTAGTCTGGATCCACGCTCTCCTCCTGCTTAATGATCTCCCGCTGCACCTCCTCCTCCTGAGCAACAAGAAGGACGAAGGTGGTTAAAAGGACAAAAGGGGAGCTGGGTGTATGAAGGTCACTCCTGATGGGCTCAGGCGCTCACCTCCTCCTCCTCATCTTTCACCACATATTGAGCCACTTTGAAGGAGCTCAGGTATTCATTCATGCTCTGCAGCTCCGTGTCGTCAGTGGCGTCCTGGTTCCTGTCCAGTAGTCGCTCTATGGCTTTGTCATCGTAGTGAATGATGCTGCTGTCCTCCTCTTTGTTCTCACCTGCAGACGCACAGACTTCAGTTCACATAATTTTCCCTCCCTCTCTCTTTCTGTTGTCTTCTCCCAAGCTTCCCTCCACCCTCACCTTCTCCCTCATCCTTGAACAGCTCTTCTGTTCCAAACTTGAGGATGTCATCCAGCTCCTGCTTGGACATGGAGCCCGTCTTGGATCCGAGGCCAGGCCGGACCACCAGGTGAGTCAGCATCATCTTCTTCTTGGCAACCTGGAGAGAGCAGAGCAGGTAAGGAGAGAGGGAAATTTTATAAGAGCAACCAGCCAAGATTTCAACTCTGTGGGACTCTGCTTATATTTACCTGAGTAATCCTCTCCTCCACTGAGGCCTTGGTGACGAATCGGTAGATCATCACCTTCTTGTTTTGACCGATACGATGAGCTCTGCTGAAGGCCTGAAAGCAAAAATACACGTATGAATAAGCAGTTTGGGTGAATGTGTGAGTGATGACTAATGTCTCTGCGACTGTACCTGGATGTCATTGTGCGGATTCCAGTCCGAGTCGTAGATGATGACGGTGTCGGCAGTAGCCAGATTGATTCCCAACCCTCCGGCTCTCGTCGACAGCAGGAAGGCAAATTGCTGAGCACCAGGAGCTGAAGGATGAAGTAGGAAAGAGAATAAAGTTGCTTCAAGAATCAGATTTAGTGAATCAACTGGAACAATCCTAAAGCCGGTGATGTTTACATTCTGCCCCCTATAAAAGGACCCAATTCGACCCCCTGGACAGCGTTCCAAAAAAAAAAAACCTGCAAAGCTTTCATTCGTTATTCCAGTTTTTCCAATAGGAAAGCAGTTTTTTCCAGGTGTGATGAATCCAGCGTTGATACACAGGAGTGGAAAAGATATGAAAGGTGAAGGAAGAGAAGAGAGCAGGTGAGATAAGGATCAACTCACCATTGAATCTGTCAATGGCCTCCTGTCTCATCCCTCCTGTGATTCCTCCGTCAATCCTCTCGTACTTGTAGCCTTCGTTCTCCAGGAAGTCTTCTAGCAAGTCCAACATTTTAGTCATCTACAGAAAAAAAATAGAAAGGTTAGTTTAAGATAAAGACTTCCAAGTTGATTTATCTTTAGTATCAGATTGTTTGAGACGTCCGGCGTTGTACCTGAGAGAAAACTAGCACTCTGTGTCCTCCCTCCTTCAGCTTCCTCATCATCTTTTGCAGTAACATCAGTTTCCCTGAAGACTTGATGAGAGCATTTCCATCATACATCCCATTGGGCATCTTTGGAGCTTCCTGTTGGGACCAATCAAATGTTAAGGTTTCATAAATTGCATAAAAGGTTTGTCCAAAGGTAGAACAGTAGGAGCCGTCCACAGCCTCCTTCTTAAATAAATGGTCTCTCCCTGGTGTTTGGGTCGTACCATAGCAGCCCCGGGGAAGAGGTAGGGGTGGTTGCAGCATTTTTTGAGGTCCATGACGACGTTGAGCAGTGAAACCTGGTTTCCTCCTCCTTTGGTGTTCAAAGCCTCAAAGTTTTTCGTCAGGATAAATTTGTAATATTTCCTGCAAACAGACCACAAACATTCAGCCTCATGTCCACTCCTCTGACCTCTCTTCTACAGCTGCTGCTGTACCAACCACCCCACTCACTTCTGCAGCTGGCTGAGCTCCACTCTGACGATGAGCTCGGTCTTGGAGGGCATGTGCTTGAAGACGTCAGCCTTCAGCCTCCTGAGCATGTGCGGACCCAGCATGTCGTGTAGCTTCTTGATCTGGTCCTCCTTGGCAATGTCGGCAAACTCCTCCAAGAAGATCTCCAACTTACTGCAGAAAAAGAAATGACAGAGAAACCAGATCACACGTGAGGTATTCCTTTACTTATCTGACAGTAAAGCGATACATTTTTACAACAGAGCTCAGGCTCACCTGAACCTCTCGGGCGTGAGGAAGTTGAGCAGGTGGAAAAGCTCCTCGAGGTTGTTCTGCAGAGGAGTTCCAGTCAGCAGCAGTTTGTGCTGCAGGGAGTAGTTGTTCAACACCCGGAAAAACTACAGCAGGGGGAAACAAAAATGTTTATAACAGGATCAGGCTGAGTGAGAATTCACAGGCAGCTGCACATGTTTTCAATTCAGACGCACTCACAACAGATTTATTACAGCTGTTTCAAGTAACCATGCCGACAAGCAGACCGATGATTCAGATAAACTTCTGATTCAACCACAGAACAGCTTTTCTTTGTTTTGTTATTACAGTCTGGGATTTTTATTGCCCGCATTGTTGCTGAAAAATGATTCGCTTGTGCGAAAGCGCCCATCCCCTGTGTGTTGTACCTTTGATTGGTTGTTTTTTAGCCTGTGGGCCTCGTCCACCACCAGACAGGCCCAATCTATGGAGCCCAGGACGGCCATGTCGATGGTGATCAACTCGTAGGACGTCAGCAGAACGTGGAACTTGATGGATACATCTTTCTGTTGGAGGAAATCGCCAAAACTCAAACTCAAGTTTGAACACACTTTTTTCCTGCGGTTTCTTTTTTTTGCTATTTGTTTTACGGATTTCCACTCACGCCACCATCTCCTTACCTTCATCCTGGAGGCCTTCTTGCCTCCTCGGACGGCGTTATCCTCGAAGGAGAACTCGTTCTCCCGGATGACGGCTCTGCTGTCCTTGTCTCCGATGTATGTCACTACGTACATGTCAGGCGCCCACATCTCAAACTCTCTCTCCCAGTTGATGATGGTGGAGAGGGGCGCGCTGACCAGGAACGGCCCTTTGGAGTGACCCTGGATGAGGAGACGAGAAGTGAGTGTAAAGCATCATACAGATGAAGGTCACCAGCGCTTCACTTAATGACCAACGACCTTTGCCCCAGACCCACTGGTCTTAACTCCACCTGGTAAATAAAAGTGTTCAAACTCTTGGGATTCCCAAATTTAACTAATCTGTAAAATATTCTGTGCATTACAGCATATTTAAGCTGCTTTTCCCACAAATCAATAAAGAAACTAAAAATATTGTCAATAAAATCCTAGTAAGTTCAGTTGGAGGAAGTTTGCAGGAAGTGCATTCTGGCCTCCCACCTTCAGGTGGCAGCAGCCGCACATATGATGAGTGGTGGTTTACAGTTTCTGATCCAGCTTAATGTCGTCAGATTTCACCTGGTTTATACAAAATGGCTGGATGGCTGCTAGCCAATAGGATGACAGCCACCTACAGACATAACGTAGCCACACAGAGCACCGCTGAGTTGTAGCACTGAACGAAAAATTCATTTCATTAATTCATCTCAAACTAAATTCAACAAAAAAAAAAGAAATAAAAATCACATAAGTAAAACTGTTTAAGTCTAGTTCGAGTAGAAGCTCAAATTTCCAACAAAAAGGCGGAGAAGAGCTAGACCCAAAGCTTTCTAACCACAGAAGAAGATATACAGTTACAGCTTCAGCATGTGCGGCGCCACAGGGGTATAACAGAATCCAGCTTCTCACAGCCACTCACCTCTTTATACAGCGAGTAAAGGAAGACGGCGGTCTGCACTGTCTTGCCCAGACCCATCTCATCGGCCAGGATGGTGTCGGTGCCCTGAGCCCACGAGAACCGCAGCCAGTTGAGACCCTCCAGCTGGTAGGGGTGCAGCGTCCCCCCCGTGCTGTCCAGATATTCTGGCTGACGCTCAAATTTGATGGTGGGCTGGAAACGGAAGAATTACAATTTATAAACAAGGGCAGACGCAATCAAGGCGCCCTACAATCAGGAATATCAGGAATTTTTTTTATTTTATTTAAAGAAAATATAAATTTATAACTACAGGAAGTCTGACATCAAGACCACCCAGAAACTCTACGTGGGCACAGCAGGGACCCACAGTAGTGTAGGAGCTGAGGGACAATGAACAGACCCACAGCCCAGAACTGAAACCAGCTGGCACCATTGGGGTGCCAGGACACAGCCGCGGTGGCACAGGACAGCCCAGCTCCAAAGAGCTGATGCCCGACCCCCACGCTCCCACAACAGAGGAAAAGAAGCCCACCTCACCAAAGACAGCCAGGCCTCAGGAATGTCAGGAAGAGTTTGAGGGCACATAACCTCATTTAAACATTTTCTTCCCTCTGGTTCTTGTAGGGATTTATTCATCTGCATTTTGGAATGCGGCTCATCCAGTTCTGGAGGTACTGGCTTTCTCATGAATCATATGGAACGAAATGGCAATTGACCTCAAAGTTGCTAAAAACCAACCACGAAGATGTCAGTTGATGGATGTCAATGGTAGAAAGAAAACACTTCCTAGTTGAGTGCCATTTAGTTTTACTGTATTAAAAAAACAGTCCATTTTAGAGGCAAACTGAGCAGTTTTGGAGGATGTTCATGCATCAGGGTTATTTTTGTGCTTTTAGATAATTGTTGTTGAATTTGAATTCCCAAATGTTCCAGTAAATGGTAACCAGAACTTAGAAAGACCAACTAAATTCTTTCACCTTTTAAAAAACGATCAGCATTGCTGGTTTACCAGGTGTAACTATGAAGTTTAACATCCAGGCATCCATGGAAACAGCATTTATTACATTTAACGGAGTTAGAAGTTAGCAGGAAGTTAGCTCGCTTGTTTTGTTAGTTACCTAAGCATGATATAGCATGTTCTGACAGAGAGATTTCTGAAAAAATTAAAAGGTACAGCTCTGCTATCACTTCCAACATAAATGAAGACAGAAAACTAAACAGCAGTGACGTTTGTAGGGTTACTGAAGTTGGGCTAGCTGCTATATAATGATGTGCTACGTGATCGCTAGCGACACAGCTATGTTAGCATAACATAAACAGTGAAGCTGGAGGATGAACACTAACTTTTTTCCACTCAATAAAAGTTAACGTGAAGGTTCTTCATGGTTAGAGACAAATACAATCGCATGGCAGGATACTGTAAACGGACCAAACTTCAGTCAGGAGAACAACTGAGATAATCCATCCACAATACGAAGTTAGTCATTAATATACTGCAATCACATGGGAATAGAGCAGCTGTGATAGAATACAGCATCAATGAATCAATGGTACAGAAGTGGAGGAAGCAAGAAGAATGAGTTTAATAAAGTTTAATAAAGATTTATCTGACTGCTTTGTTTCGCTTAATGTGTCTTATAATCCCGTGCAGCTTATGGTCCGACAAATATGTATTGGACTTTTTTTTATTTTTTATTTGGCACACTGCAGTTTATTGTTGCAAAGCACCTTGTTTTAACTTCAGTGGATATTATATATGATTATGCTCAGGATATGTCAGCCCATTTCTACTTTTTATAGAGCTTTAATGCACATAAAAACAGCTGCTTGTTTAAGTGAAAATAAATGGATGGGAGGGGGGGGGGGGGGTTGCGCTAGTAAAGTTGTGGAGTTGTATTTTGTCTCGCATCAATTATATAGTCAGTTATATCGTTATCGCAAATTTTCAAATCTATATCGTGATAAATCTTTTTGGCCATATCACCCTGCTCTAGTTGTGACCAGTGCAGCGAGCATAAAGTCACCTAAAACCCACTGACTCTTGGTAATGTCTGAGTTTTAGGACTCATTCCCTCACAAAGACTCATTAATTCCAACTTACATCGATCACCGGGTTCTCAGGAGGCCTTTCAGGCCGCTTCACTCTTCCTTTCACCTTTATCTTCTTCCCAGGTCTTCCCTCCTCTCCCATCATCAGCTCTCTGGAACAAACACGCACTATGAGTAAAAAGCGGCAAGTTTCAGGTTGTTAACACAGCTGTGCAGAACTTAACTCACCTGTGGTTCCAGTACTGCTGTTTGTACGGGTCATACTCGGGTATGTCCATGTCCTCGGCCTCCCAGGTCGCCTGGTCGTACGGCAGCTCTCTCCACTTGATCAGGTAGTGGACGTTATTTTTTCTGTCCACACTGGGGGGGGAAGAGCCGGCACAGAAGATTTAATCAAAGTTACTTGTTGTCTTTAGTACATTGTTCACTCCAGAACAGTGAGAATGACAAAAATTAAGATTGAATAGAATAAGTTTAGAGACAGTGTGATTACTTCATTAGTGTTTACACAATCTCTACTTTTAAGATTAGGCTTCAAACTTAACTATATGCTTTAGCAAAAAGGAAAGGCTGGACCAGGTGATCCTGAATCCTCCCTTAGTTATGCTGCAATAGACGTAGGCTGCCGGGGGATTCCCATGATGCATTGAGTTTTTCCTTTCCAGTCACCTTCCTCACTCACTATGTGTTAACAGACCTCTCTGCATTGAATCATATCTGTTATTAACCTCTGTCTCTCTTCCACAGCATGTCTTTTATCCTGTCTTCCTTCTCTCACCCCAACCGATCGCCGCAGATGGCCCCACCCCTCCCTGAGCCTGGTTCTGCCGGAGGTTTCTTCCTGTTAAAAAGGGAGTTTTTCCTTCCCACTATCGCCAAAGTGCTTGCTCATAGGGGGTCATATGATTGTTGGGTTTTTCTCTGTATCTATGAAGCGCCTTGAGGCGACTTTTGTTGTGATTTGGCGCTATATAAATAAAATTGAATTGAACTGAATTGAATTAAAAATCTAAAATCTAAAAAAGTTTATAATTAAATCAAAATAATTTATTCTGATAGAAAAAGTGACTCTTTTTGATGGTTTATGAATAGTACAGAATCAGAGCTGAAGTCTAATCTGTGTAACATTGTGTCTGTAAGAAGGTCAGACTGACCTGTGGTTAAGGATTCGATGAACCATCAGCCACTCCATCTTAATCCCAAAGCGGAGGTATTTCTCCTCCAGATGTTTATACATGGGGTCCTTGCTCTTCCTCTTGACACACTTGTCCTCCTCTCCTTCCCCAAAGTCGATGGGGGGCGGCTCCTCCATGTCGTTCTTCCTCTGGTAGTTCCTGAACATCACTTGGCAGTGCAGCTCCAGCTACACAACATGCACGAGAAAAAGTTTAGGATGAGGTTCAGCTATCAGAGAGATTTAAAGCTTTCCTGAAGCTGTACACACCTGGAGCTCCGTGACCCACGAGCAGTGCCAGTAGGACATGTTGCACCATTTGGCGAAGAACTCCCTCTCGGGCCGCCCTGCCAGCGGGGCGGGGTCGGGGGCATCGGCTGGGAGGTCTGGGGGACGGGGAACCGGTGTGGGAGGAGGGGGGTCTCCCCAGCGCCATGTCAAGATTTTCTGGACCTTCCCCTTCATGGGTGGACACTGGAGGGGAGGGGGACAGTAAAGGTTTAAGTCTTTATGGATGCTTTTAATTAAAACTGGTGAAAAAGAAAAAAAATTCAGTTGAGCCACTAAAATTTAAAAACAGTTTCAGCTTTAAAAATAAGTTATCGCTACAAAAAACTTCAAACTTCAAAGAACTTTTGAGAGGACAGATGTTTTTTTTAATGCCTATGACAACAACATGATCGGTTTACTAGTGGACAATCCCCTCAATCACTGCTAACCAGCTAACACCACTTCATCCCATCTAGTGTTTTCCTACTGGCAGGTTAGTCAGGTCACTATTGTTGTGGTCCCTGATGTCACTCATTGGCTTTGAGTATCCAACAAACAAACTCCACCTCTGCCGTTTTGGGCCACCGCTGTAGTTCTTGTTCCCTTGTGTTCTGGAAGATCTCCCCAACCAAAACCTGCACTGGTGGAGAACTTGTGCCACTATGCCAAAACTCAACAAGGGTACTGACAGGAAACTAGTATATTAACATAATGCACAAGGTATTATATATTATCAAATCCTTCCTCCTTCTCTCTCTTTTATTTTTAAAACCACTGTGACTTAAAGAATCCCATAACTGACCACATGATCAATAAATAATAATAACGCATGTTAGTACAATCACCACGTTTAACCCTGACCGTCCTGTCGCTCACCATGCAGCGGGGGCAGATCCACTCCCCGTTGGGGATCTCGGGGAGCGGTGGGTTGAGGCAGTGGATGTGGTACGACGAGGGGCACGAGTCGCAGCAGAGCAGCTCTCCGCCATCTTTACAAACTCTGCAGAACTCCATGTGGTGGTCGTCCTCCTCCATGTCACCCGCGTCTCCGTTGTCCTCCTCACCATCGGAGCCGTCTTCTCTGGCTTCCCACTGGATGCCCTCCTTTTCCTGCAATCGCAGGACAGTTTATGCTTTATGACCTTTAATCACAACAGTTTCCAACTATTTTAACTGGTGTCTAATGATTTAAAAAAAATGAAACTGTGTTACCAGTGACAAATTAAAGAAAAATGGTAACCGTTCCACACTGAAAATCTGGGTATTTTTTAAGTCGCTTAAATGTTTGAACCCAGACTTTGTGATCGAACAGATGCACTTTTATTTAAACATCAGAAAGCTAGAACCTCCTGATGTTACCACTATAAAATAAAATGTCCATTATTAAGCAACTGAAGCCACTTTATGTGCTTTGTCTGACCTTCAGAAGGGTAATTTTTTTTTTAAGGTGGAATAAGTTGTCAAGAAGTTTCTTACACAGTGCGGGCAGCTCCAGGTGCCCTCCGGTGCTTTCTCCATGTCAGGGTCCAGGCAGACCATGTGGTACGCTCTGGGACAGGTGTCGCACAGGATGATCTCCCCACCCTGCTGGCACACCTCACAGTAGTCCTGGTGGTCCGTCTCATAGCCGTCACCATCTTCTACGTCTGATGAGGAAGGACAAAAAGTATTACACCCACTAACGTCTCACGTTAACTGAGAGTCAGGAAGTGATACGCGCTGTGATCCGTGATCGGTGTTTATGACACTGAGCTGTGTGTTTATGTTGCTTGTCAGAGAAAAAACTACTCAGTGAGTCACTCTTTCCCCTCAAGCTCAGATTCTCTCAATGACACCAACAGACTGAAACTGACGGGCTTCACTAGGATGAAGTAACTATCTGTTTTAGACAGAGATCCCACCGAAACACCTAAACACAGCCAGAAACAAAAACACTGAGATTTTCAGCCTGCTGACCAAAGTCAACAGTAACATGAAGTTTGGGTTAGTGGGGAGGAAAGAAAAAAAAAAAAAAAAGAGCTAAAAGTGTTTGATCAAAATCTAAAGTGTCACCAAAAACAAAACATTTGCGCAAACTACAGGAGTGTGTTAAACCTCACTCGCCTGAATCTGGCTGAACAAAAGCCAAAGAAAAGTTGCAGTGCCTTCGACGGACAACAGTGAAATTAAATAAAATAAATAAACTGACCATTTGTATTTCAGTACACTTAGGGTAGGGCTGCTCAAATATGGTAGAACCCCAATGATCATTATTTTGATAAATAACTAATCTTGATATAAAACATAGTTAAACAGTTATAAATCAGTAGGGAGAAACGGTCTACAGGAGGTTGATTTGATTGATTCGATTCCTGGCTACTCCAGTCAGCACGCCAAAGTTATCCTTGGACATTCAAATGAAATACATAGTACACATAGTAGGAGACAAAGTCTCCCAGTTTAAGATTGAAGGTTCAAATAAGGATGTTTTTGACAGGAAGGTGTCTCGCTGGTCTCCACCGGGGCATCTGTGGATGGAGATGAGCCGACAAGAGGCCTAGATAACACAGGACCAACCATAGAGCACGGTGGTTTCTGAGGATCTTTAGACATCCAGATGGGGGGAAAAAAAGGAGCCACAGGCAGCCTTTGTAATTTGTCCACAGGTTCTTCTACAGGAGTCTTACGTCCCCTACAGAAACAGGCTCTCCTTCTCATCTGGCAAATGTCCTCAAGATGATCAAAAGTGCTCACAAGTCTGAGTTTCTACAGCCAGAACCACACAGCTCTACAAGAAATCTGTGCATTAGATTTATAAGGAAAAAACAAAAACAAAACTGCTTTTTAGTGAAAATGAAAGGTTGTAATAATTATATTCCGACTATCTTACCTTCATAATCACTCGCGGCCAAAAACTGTAATCCAATAATCTCCCAGTGCAAATTTTACTTTCCATCTGCAGCTAAAACCTTAACCAGTTAAAAGCGTTTCCACGCCTACGCAGCAGGGTGTCTGCGAGGACTCCGTCCTCTTTCAGTTCATGTGACTCCATCCACTACGTCATCCGACCGGTGACAACAGCTACAGAAGAGGCATCAGCAGGCGACAGGCCTGATGAAGACATCGTCCTTCTAAATATACCAAACTCCTCTGACTCAGTCGCAGTGATTAATGTGTGTGTGTGTGCACACTCCTCCTCATGTCGTCAAGAAGGCCACACGCTTCTAATACTTCACCCCGAACGCAGTCATTACCGCACAGCTAACCAGCAATCTTCAATCGCTACGCCCCATCAGCAACTGTTTAAGCAAGCACAGGAGCACTGGCTCATCACACCTGAGCTTAGTTTCAGTCTTAAAGACGCACCTTTCTTCTTCTTGGGTTTGCTCTTGGATGGCTTCTTTTTGCTGCGGCTGCTGCGACTGTTTGACCCCTCGGAGACCGCCACACTGTTGATGCTGCCGTTATCAAAATCACTGTCCACGTCGGGCTCATCCTCCTCGCTCTGTGCACACGGGACAAAAGATTTTAAGATACGTTTAGGATACAACAGGGTTCCCTCAGCTTAAGAGAATAAGATTTACGATTTCTTCTGAAGCTACGTGGAGTAACGTGTAACACAAAGTTAATTAAAACGAATAAACGCAAAAGCAAAATAAATTCCTCATGGTTAGAGGCACAGACAGCTTTGTTCTTGGCTTCAGGGTATCATTAAACAAGCTGATGTAACCTGACTCGTCGGAAATGCTTGAATGAACTTTGACCTGTGCCTCTTACTGCACTACCTTATTGAACAGCTAATTTTCCAACTAATACCCATTCCCCACTTTTTTAATAAACTGGTTAAAAACACTATTCTATACTGGGCACAGTGGTGGGCTTAATAACAAAAAACGCAGATGATGATGATGATGATGATATTTTGATACTTACTGATGAGCGTTTCCTCTTGCTGTTGAGGCCCCCCAGTTTGATTTTGAGAGGAGCCACTTTCTTTGTTTTCGTATTATTCTTCTTCTCTTGTGGTTTTGGTGCAGGTTTTGACTTCCTGCGGGCGTTGGGACCTGCCGGGGGGAGAAAAAAAAAAAGAAGAGAAGAAAAACTCAGTTTAGCGTCACACAGATACAGGAGGCTGATATTTTAGCCTTTCATGTGACCTCTCCTGCTCAGGATACCTTTGCCTTCCTTGGTCTTGGCCTTGCGGAGCGGGGGAGCAGGAGCCTGAGGAGGCTCCGCCGGAGGTGGCTGTGCTGCGGCGGGCGGCGTGACCTCTGCTACCATGGTGTCAACAGCAGCCGGCACGTTGGCGGTAGCCAGGGCAGCGTTGGCAGCAGCAGCTCCCCTCAGAGGGTTGTTGGTGCTGAACTCGCGCCACTTTGCGCCCAGAACCATCATCATCTTAGACACGGCGATCTTTGGGTTCTTGGCAGCGATGAGGGGCCTGAGACGGGTGTCAGGAAATAAAATTTTAAGAATGGGTACGAGTTCATTTAGCATCAAACGAATGGTACACATACAGCTGATTGCACGCTGATTACTGATCATGATGGGTTTCTTTAACAGAGTTTATTTTAGTCAAAGTTCAATGTTTTGGTGGTTTTGATGCTGCTGTGGGTCACATGTGTTCACTAGGTATCAGCTGCTGTGCAGACAAGTCTGCACGGTTACATCCTGAACAGTGAGTAACAGAAGCAATGCTGGGAGTTAGAGATGGTTTCTGTTGTTTCTGTGCATTTACGGTGTAAATTAGCAGGAAACTGAATTATCATTATTTATATTTTTGCTGTTCCTTCTTTCCCTGCAACTGGACGAGTCCATGCAGGTGATCCTGGACTGATTAACAGAGGACAGTGGAAGTGGCAACTTTCCGTGAGATGGTAAAATTAACTTTGCCACCTTTTTGTTGCACTCTTCTCCAACATCCCTTTAAAACCCTAAGTCAACAAACAGTTACACCTGCACCGTGTACAAGCTCTCGATACCACACACTTGAACTTTTATTTATCTAGCACTTTATATCACATCCGTCCATGTACCTGACAAACTGGCTGAAGGCTTTGTAGTTAGTCAGAGAGCGGTAGTCTTCCTCGGTGAAGACGTGGTCAATATCCTCCATGCCCCAGTCATCCAGCAGCTGAGATGACGACTTTGGCTCCTGCAGAAACAAAAATACAAAAACAAATTGTTAAAATCAAATAAAAAACAAATGGACACAAATGAAAACACAAGATAATGTATTAATGCCTCTCACATGTTTTGTTTTAATGTCCCACACTCGCCACAAAATGAATCCAACTGTGGGAAACGCTAAAGTCTATTCAAAAGAAAAGATCTCCCCACACAGTAAAGGCCTGTTCCCTGTTAGTGTATCACACAAGGAAATGCTTAATGTGCACTTTAATAACACCACACAATAAAAACAAAAAAATAAAACAAAAAAACAAAATGGTTGTATCCATCCTGCGAATTGGGTTTGGGTCGTAGACGACACCACCTGTGCTCTTTATTTAATATGACAAATACCTTGAGTGGGAATGGGCCATTACTCTGACAGGTAAAACTATGAAAACGTAATCATTTTGATATGCAAACAACAATGAGTCAGGTCCACTTGGTGCCTTTATTGAAACAAAATTCATTCTTCATTACAAAAAAATAAAATTAAAAAAAAAAAGAACAAAACATTATTGCTAACATCCTGTGACGCAGGTAAAAAAAGCCCACAGTGTCTCAAAACCTGGCATAATGCAAAGACCAGAACTTCCTGTTTTCTCAAAACCACATTAGCGCTGTAAAGTGTTATCAATATGGATCTGATCAGATAACAGAGCGCGCAGATCAAGCACCCGCTGAATAGAGCGACCACAATTCAGTACATGCCACAGACACAACACAACGGGAGGCGTGTTTATTTCGGAACATCATTATTCCCAAAAAAAAGCAGCTTTACGCAATAAACTCCTGCTGAACGAGGACGGCATCAACTGATCACACACAGACCGAGTGACCAACATGTGGGACCATCTGTGACTTATGAATCTGAAGCATAAAACCAACCAGCAGGGTTTCAATTTGATTTTTAAAAAAGGTGCTGCTGTGCCCTTAAGCATCATAAAAAGCCCCCCTCCTACAAAAAAGCACTTTTGTTCCCTTTCTGCACATCAGAAAGAGTCCAGTAGGTGGTTTGTGGCTTTATTTTACCCCACAACATACAAAATTATTATTCCACAGACTTTTACATTATCCATGGAATAACATCCTTTTCACAGCAACTGAAATAACAACTCCACTGACCCGAGGGGTTTGAGTGGCCCGTGAAGAAGCTCCAAAATGAGCATCGAGCAAGCAACCGAAATGCTGAAACAAAAGTGACACTGACCATTAAACTTAATTACATCAGACTGTTTGTTAATTAAGCTGATAATTCAGTGTGAGTAGAGTCAATCCATTAGATCACCACCAACCTGATGAGAATCTTTACAATTTACTCATTTATTAGTTGTTCTGCTGGTTTTTTTCCTCACTTTCCTGTCCTTGTTAAACAAACCTCAATCATAACTTGTGTACGCGATTTAAGAGTTTGATGGAAATTTGTCCTTACTTTGATTCTTTGATGACTAAATGATAAATGAAAAATAATCATTAGTTGCAGTGTGATGCTGTGGTTACAGCTGACTCACTGATCACTCCACATCATTACAGCCCTCCCATTCAAATACCTGCAGATCAACCATTTGTCTTAGAAAGGTTACAAAAATCAGGAGGTGCACAGCAAACCAAAACAACATCAAAGGGAACCACATGGTGGGAGTCCTAAGTCCCTTTTGGCCTGTGCCACTGTTCGGAAGGATGACAACAGTAAACACTGTCACTGAAGTTTTGCCCCTGCTGTCCAACTCTTATCCTACCAAGAGCCTGTTTTATCAAAATAAACAAACTATTACTAGAGAGTTTCAGCATCAAACATGATTTTTCCCTGAAAAAGGCCTCTGGGCAAATAGATCAGGCTTTTTCTGGACCACAGAAATGGACATTTTAATAAATTTGTACGCAATTTGTATACTTCAAGGAAAACAAGTAACTAAAGCCTTGAAATAAGCACAGTGGAGTAAACACTGCCTCCTGTATGCTGCAGCTGGATACTGCAAAGTTTCTAAGAAATTTGAAGCAGTTCATCTGCATTCAAACAGCTTTTATGGTGGGTGAAAACTGAAAACATCAACAGTGGATGGGAGCAAAAAAACAACAAACAATACTTTTCAGATTTAAACTACCCGCACAGGTGGTTTAATGAAAGACGTTCAGTGGTATTTTAATGTGAGAACACCAGGTGGGAGAAGAAGTTACTTGGAGAGGCTTCATTTCAGTGAGTTTGCTGCACAGGATCACTGTACTTCTTTACTGGCCCAGGGCAATGAGGCCATTCATGAGGTGACGTTGATCCCTTTGATTGCTTAAAATACAAACTGTTTAATGGTGCAAATCTAAGAGTTCAGGCGTCTATCATATAAGATGACGAAAAGCAGAACTTTTCACAATTTAGAAGCTGGAATCACAAAATGTTTGGCTCATTTTTCCAGAAAAGGGACTGGAAATCACTCATCACAGTAGGTAAACCATTTCATCTCTACAGCAAGCAGACTTCAGGCAATTATGGCAAAAATGCTAATCAAGTATTTAATCCAATTATTAGAGTGGTGGGGGACACAGGGCAGCCCCATAGGGAGCTGGGCTTTATGTTCAGCTTCCACCAAGTTATGGGGAGGCCACAAGGCTTGTGCAGCACAGTACTCCCACACCTCAGGAAACCAGTACTGAATATCACCAGATCTTTAATGTTTTTTCCCCTCTTAAGGTTGATAGAAATTCAGTTAATTCAGACAACTGATTTTTCTCCATTTTGTCTTCCCTGCCTGCTGGATGGCTCCTTTCCATCAGCAGAGGTCGAAGTTTAGATCTGCTGAACTTTGAACAAGATGTCCGAAAAGCTCCGAAGCTGCACACTGTGGTCGCTGCAAAGCGCAAACCAATAAAAATAACTCCATCTGCAGGCAGCTGCTAATGATCCCTCCAAAAGTTTAAAGCCTTTTCTTCTGTTGTCTAAAGATGTTCTCTTTCTTTAAAGCCAGAATCATAAGTGAAATTTAACTTCTAAACTACTGTCTTCTAAAGCCAGTTTCTTTTGAAGTTTAAATGCTAATAAAAAGGTGAACAGTTTGATAAAAACACCTGGCTCCGTTCGCTTCCCATCTCACAGCCTGAGCTGCAGACCTGATGCAGGGCAGCTCTCCCAATGAATCAAATTGTGTTTATCTAACCACAAAGAAGCAGGGTCAAGTGCGTAGTGCAGCGTTGGGTGATGTTGCCATAGTAACAGCATATGTCTTCACACACCCCAATCCACCCTCTCTTATGTTGCACTGAGTGTCATTAACTACAAGGACCCCGATTGGCTGGCGGCCTCAGAACTGGCCAGAATCGGCTCTTTGTTTGAGCACGTCTTACATCAAATCTGTTTGTTAAACAGCTGCTGACTCCATTACAGGTACAACTATCAATACCTGCTCTTCGCAGAGGAGAGAAGGGTACTTTAAACCAATAACAAACCTTTTAACTGTACAGAGAAACTATAGCAAGTTTTGTTTTTTACTCTGTTACTCATAACAGCGATGAATAACAGAGCTGTTGTCAGCAGCATTATTTTTGTAACAAAGTATTTCAAAGTGACCAAAAATTTCAACAAGCACTAAATGTGTTATAAGTGCATGGACCTTCTTTGCTCGCCTTTCTTACCATGCCGTCATCATCATCGTCATCCTCATCCTCCTCTGGTTCTGGTTCTTTCTTCTTGGAGGCGCTCCTCTCCGCTGCTGCGGCGCTGTTCCTCTTCTTGTCCTTGCCGCTGCTGGCTCTCTTCTTCTTCTTGCGCCCGGGAGTGTAGTCGCTGCCCTCGCTCTCTGAGCGCTGGCCAGGGCCGCCATCTTCACCATCATCTACGCCGCCCAAGTCCATGGGCTCTGGGGAGCTAATGGGCAGCTCCTGGAAAAAGGAGAAAGGCAGTGAGCAAACAGAGACCCAAAATGACCGGAAAACAAATCGTCAACTTTTAGTAGGTTTCTGTTCTAGAGTTACTCAGCATCACATGTTTATCTTTCTAATCCAGAGATCTCCAGAGACCCCCATATATACAAACACCCCAGATTAATTGGATAATCCCCTCACCTCTCTGCGCGACCGCCGCTTGCTGCCCTTGCTCTCTCTGCTCTTCTTTGCCTTCTTTTTCTTCCTCACCTTCGGAGTCTCATTCTCAGAGATCTCTCCTTCCTCGTCATCTGCAGATCAGGCCAACAGAGAAATTTCATTGTTAAGGTGTACAAAGGAGCAACTGTGTGTCAGTGTTTGTGCCGAGAGATAACAACAATGAACAGCTGGCCGTGAAGATGACATGCGTATCGGAGGACACTTGCATATCCTGCTGGAAACTCAACACCAGCTGTAGGCTGCTAAATACTTGCATCGACTGTTTAATTCTTGATTCAGCTATTTCACAGGTAAACGGCACGTGTTACAGATCACAGTGGAACTATGAAATGACAGAATTTGTAAAGAAGCTTTGTTTCCGGATGTCGACTTTTATGATCCCAGGGCCTGAAATTCAAATATCTTAAAACTAGAGGGAATTCCCCTTTAACTGCTTCCCACAAGGCAGATTTATATTCTCTGGAACATGTTTGAGTCTGCTACGCTACTCTTAGTTTATGCTCGCTTATGCCACCTTCATGCTGGCAAGTTCCCTTGTTGGTGCCGTTTGGTGTGTTTTTTTGTGCAACTCTTGATTTTTGTAACCAGGTGACAGATGCAGGTGTCTGCGCAGTTTGATCTTTGCGTACAGTTGTGTCAATCAATGCAGAAGCAAAGAGATTTGTAACTGATAGAGGAGGGCTAATACAACAATTTACTTTGGAGAAAAAGAAAACAATAAACAAACAATCATTGGGTTTTCCGTTTCAACATTTTCTACAACAACACTGATCA
Source organism: Mchenga conophoros (assembly GCF_057382185.1). Lineage (NCBI taxonomy): Eukaryota > Metazoa > Chordata > Actinopteri > Cichliformes > Cichlidae > Mchenga > Mchenga conophoros. The sequence goes on along the minus strand of NC_140546.1, from coordinate 5,207,905 downwards.
GCTACAGTTTTCAGAGAAGCAACACCTATCGATCAGCAGCAGATTGTCACAACTGAATCTCTGGCACCAGCTCATCTAAACGATGATCTCAAGCTTCAGGGTGCAGAAACATCTGAGGTTTGAGTAGCCAATGAGTAACCTGCAACTTGCTGTAACAGTTCAAATTATTTCTGGGGTGCTAGTGAGATTTAAGGTCATTTTCATCTGGGTCTTGTTTTGTTTACTTATCACCCTGTACACTGAACACTTGACCCTTGGCTCAACAGTCGTGTTAACAAAAGGACAAAAGTGTTGAGAAGACTTGATTGTTTCTATTTGTACAATAAAATAGAAAGTAACCAAATTTCTCCTTTTTGCAGTAATCAAAAACAAAAAATAAAGTCTGGGTTTTCATCTGTCTCACTCAGTGTCAGAAAGCATTTAAGTTATCCACAGTTAGATGTCTGGAATTAAAGACCTGTGATGTTAGCAGTTAAACTAGTAATCTGAGTTACTTTCCAGTTACACAAGTTGCCCTCAGAGGGGGAGTGACTAATGAGTTTGGCTCTAGAGGTTAAAAACATCATTTACAACTGATTCATCAGGATGATTTAACCACACCCCTGCAGGCCTCACAAACAGCAAAAATCTCAATCCAGTATCTGGCACTGAGCGCTTATTAATGTAATGGACTACAGTAAGAAGCAAATGGCAAGTCGCCATCAAAGATGCACCTGGAAAGGAAGACAATTTAATGAGATGGGACTTTTTGGGTCAATAGAGGTAACTGAGCTTTGTGTAGGTAGGTGGAAACACAGCTGTAGCTGATAAGAAAAATTATTCGAATCTGATTCAAGTGTTTAACACAAAGAGCTCCTTATGAGCACAGTGATAGAATTTTCTATTTGATGCAAAGCGTGAGAAAAGCATGTTTTATGGACAAAGACCAGATTTTGCGTCACAGATGATTTTACTCCACAGATATAAAGACCTAATTTTGTGTACTCTGATTTATCCCTGTGGGATCTGTGCTTGTGAAGACCTAATATGACTCCTGATGGAAAACAAATTTTAAATTAGAAGATTTTCACTTAATAGAAACTCAGAAGTTTGAAAAACTAAAGACTGCATATGACATTCATTCTGAGCTGTGCAAAAAAGGACACTAACAAAGACACAAAAGGAACTTTGACAGATTGAATTTAAGTTCTTGACACAGTTTTTTTTTAATCTATAAATTGCACCAAACTCTACTGCAGTCAATAGAAAATAACTCACCAGCTATTCAGCTACATTATTATACATCCTATATACAATTCCAGTGCAAAATTAATAACTGGCTGTTGATTGTGCATGAGTAATTCAAAGGCATATTTCTGGACTCTGTTTTTGTCCTCCCTTTGTTGATTATCTGTCATTTTTCTTTACAGCTGCAGAGATTTTACTTTTACTCTCATGAATCAAGATGTGTTTATCAGAAAAACATTTTTGAACCACATTATTTTGTTTTTGTCATTTTTGAAAGCTTCAACTAATGGTAATTTTCGATTAATTGCACTGGTGATTTTTTCCCCACTTGTCTTTTACTTGTTTGGCACCTTTGCTGACAATCAATTAGAAACCATGGTTGATCACTATATCTTATAAGCTGTGCAATTTTTAACCGTCTTTTCAGCTGCAGCATCTATTAATAAAAGCTGAATGCTGACATGTTTTTTTACTAAAATGGAAACGATTTTCCACAGTTTTAGCTTATGCAGTATTAGACCCAAAAAAAAAATAGTTAAAACGTGTTGCGGTACTTCAGAACCAGTTAGCAGGTACTGACACTAGAAACAACAAAATATGAATTAAAAGACAAAATTATTAGAAAATGTTTGACCTTTGTAAGACATCTGAGCATAAAGGCTAGCCTGAATAATTGGTTTCTGTATGGCTATTAATGAAAAGAAGAATGATTTTACAGTGTGTTGTCTTTTGCACCGTTTGTTTTATTGCTGTTATAAAGCTTTAAAACACGTGAACAAAAAGTGGACCGTTTTTGATCGATTTTTAGCATTTGCGGCTAACTTGCTGAATGTTTGTTCTCAACGGTTCTATCGCGGACGGTGCGCCTGCTCGTCGGAATTAAGCACACTGTAAACATCGGCCACACCTGCACGTAAAAACTAAAAGGTGATCGGGGATAAATAACGGTTAAATAAGAAGCTGGGTGTTGTTTTTTCCTTTCCGTATGATTATTATTATTACTTTTCCCCCCTTGCACACTCAAACCGAAGGCGCCGGCCATGAGGAGGGGGACGCCGCTGAACGTCATCCGCCAGCTTTCAAGCTAACTGGCTGCCTCCATCTTGTCATCGACACGTAAAAATACCGGTAGCTGGCTAACGCTAGGCCCCGGGAACATGCCGGTTTGTCGGCGTGACTTCACTCCGATGCAACCACCAGCCATGCCGTCTCAGGTTGTGGTAAAAACTGGACTTCTTTCTAAAACGATACTCAGCCGCGAATGAAGCCGGTTTGCTACTGTTAGCAACCCGGTAGTTAGCCGCATTGTGCAGTTAGCATTATGCTAACAAACATGATTGATGTGAATGTCAAAAACATCTGCTCATGCTAGCGCATAACCCAGCGTGAACATTAGCATTCTCTGCTAACAAATGAGCCTCGCCTTACCGTGCATTAACCGGTCCTCGGGGGCTCCGTATTCATCCCTCTCATCGTCGCTTGCAGACATAGCGGACAACAGAAAACTTTCTTTCTTTAGTTAGCTAGCAGTTTAGCTAACTAAATAAAGTTTCCAGGGTAATCCAGAGTTCTGACCCAGGCTTGAGTCCGTCCAAGTCGAGGAGGTGTTGTAGTGTAGGGGGGGTGGGGGGCAGAGAAGAACAAAAAAAAGAGAGCGGAAGGAAGTGAATATACATAAGACAGCAATCAGGACAATAAACAATCCCCACACGAGGTTTCTTTTTGGACAATAACTCTAACTTTGGACAGCTCGTAAAGATTAGCCCACACTCCATCTCCGCTAACATGCCATCTTGCCATTATCGTTAGTTTCCGTCTCATTAGCATGCGTGCTAGCCGAGCTTGACCGGCGGCCAGGTTCAGATCAAACACAAGACCCCCTCACACGCTCATATCTACCCCATAAAATACCTCACGGTGGGTTCTTTTATAACCACCCGGCATCCCAACCAGCCTGACTCAAGTAAAACCCACAAACAATAAAAACTGATACTCACAACTTGAGTCCCACACCGGCTCCAAAAACAGTAACTCCGGGCTCAGTTTGTTCGCCGGTCAGCACTTAGAGGCTCTTTTTTCTTGTATGTACACCGTTATCTTAACAATTTAAATATATTTCCGTGGTTTTTTGTGTGTAGCAGCAGCGTGTGCGCACGACGCCGTCTCCTCTTTCTCTTCCTTGCACACTACACACACCCCGCTCGCGCGCGCGCGCACACATACACAAAGAGATCAGGGGGCAGGCATCCCATAATATGCCCCCCCTCCTCCACCACTACCACACATACACACACACTTCACTGACCCCTCCCCCACTCTGCATAGTTACCTTGCAACGTACAGACCATAATAGTCAATCCACCCCCCCCTCTTCCCCATTCCTCTATGCATACACGAACACACACCCCCCTCCTTCCACACACACACCTACACCCCTCCCTTAGCAACCGGGGTTACCATGGAGACGTCCCCCTCCCACCCCCGTGTGGCATCCCATAATAGTAATGAGCACAGTCACTGACATCCCACAATAAGCATAACTCCAAAAAGAGAAAAAAAAGGAAAAGGCGTCACATGGCAACTGTGTGTGCCACATGACTTGCTGCTTAACTTGAGCGTGCACGTTTGCATGTATGCGCACGCGCTGTACTGTATATGAGCCAGTGCACAGGTTGTAGGTGCAGCAGGGGGGAGGCTGGTATAAAGCAGCAAAAAAATAAAAAATAAAAGTAGGGGTGACACCAGGTGAGTCCAGGTGTTACCCCCCTCCCCGCCTTTATAACAGCTGTAGTATTACACTTGTTTAACTTCTTTATATACACAAAGAAGGCCACATTACTTTTTAACACATGCAGACCAAAGAATAAAAACTTGTGAGCAGGTCAGTGTGGGGTTAAAAAGTCAGCCATTAGAAGAAGGTCAGAGGGGTCAAACTGTAGTCAAAACTTTGACGTTTGCAGCTTAAAACTGAGAAGAAGGCACTCAGGAGTGCAGTGGTGAAGGCAGCAGCTGCTCTCACACACACAGGCTGGAACTGCATTACAGTCAATGGTGGGAAAAATGTCTGGGTCCTAGACAGATTTTTCCCACCATTGACTGCCTGTGTTTCATTTAGAGGTGCTTGTGCATCCACACGAGCTTGTGCATGATGGTTTTCCACATGGGAAATAAAATGTGCAGATGTGGGCTAATGAGGAGCTGTTTTTTGTTTTTGTTTTTTTTTGTTGGTTTGTTTATTTTGGGGGTTTTTTTTGGGGGGGGGGGGCGGGGGGGTCCCTTGTGAAGCATGAAGATAAGAGATGTGCTGTTATTTATTGTAGAACCATGGGTATGGGTCCCAGAGGCTAATAACTAGGGTTGTAACAATATTAGATTTTTACTGCATGATCATCATGGAGCCTCTGCCAAGGCCAATGGCCTGTTATACAATTTCAAATAAAGTTATTCCGATCCTTACTAAAATTTCACAGATTCTTCCTTTTTCATTGCTCTGTCTCTTTACCAAGTTTCAAGAAATACAGCTGTGTAGTTTGAACTCAAAGCTTTCTGGAAGGCATGCTTTCTAAGATGAAGTTAGTGTTTTAAAAAGTGTTTTCATCCAAATCGGATTTTCCCTAAATCTCATCAAGTTGTCTTGTTGCCTGAAGGGGTGTCCACAGAGGGAGACACTAGAGACTGATAACTTCGTCTTAAACTTATCTCAACACTGAGCTGAGTGATTTAGACAGCTATCAATGGGAGTGGGAAATACCTTAGAGAGTTACCTACCAGCAAGAGACCAGTGTCCTCGAGCAAACAACCGTCAGCTACAAACTCGGTTGGCAGGGAACCCTTTATGTGTGATTTCTTCTTCTGCATTGAATCTCAGTAGAGTCTGAGAAAGCTGAAAATGCATACGAGGACACAATGGTACTGAGTGTGCCGATCACAGTCACTGTGAGCTTCACCGATGCAATGTGTAGTTGTTACATAATAGGCTCGAGATAGATTCAGAACTGAAGTATAAAGGTGCACATCAAGTTACATCATGAGTTATAGCTTACAGTTTTAGAGAGGTCTGCAATTATAGTCTACCTAAAGCACACCCAGCATAAATGATGATGTTAGACCCCAAACCCTCATTGAATACAGATACCTGCAATCTATTGATTCTTAAGAGATAAATAGTAAGTATAAAAAACAGACATAGCTTCCAAATCTGAAAAGTCAAGCTTACCTAAAACCTGTATTTTTTCAGTGGCCTCCAGAGGGCAGTACTTGTGGATGCAGAAACACTTACAGTCCTATATAAGTCTATTGGAGAAGCAAGCCTCTGGCTGAACCCCTGTAAGCACTTTCCTGGTGAGTTTATGAGCTCAGTCAGTCATTTTGGGTCATATTGAATAAGGTGAGGTCAATTTTGGTCATTCCAAGTGTTAGAAAAGAGGATTATCCTGGATATCCTCCCGGCTGCTAATGTAATCAAGCCAATGAGCGTGCAGTTCCACAGTCAGATCCACCACCAACAAGATGGTAACGGTAAAATCCATCTCTTTGAGTCTTCAAAACAAGAATTTGAAACCAGAGGGTGACATCATGGTTGCTACATCATATATAGGTGCAAATAAAACCGTTCAGCACAGTGTTTCAGTACAGGTAGGGTTGGATAGGGATGTAAAAGCACCTAAATAGTACAACATAACATTTTACTACCTAATACAACAGACTACCTGCTTCCACAGTTTGTACAAAGTATGAACTTTATGTGAGGCAATTACAAACCACTGGTCCAGTGCATAAGAAGTTGGCCTTTCTGTGTGTTAAAATTTCTGAAAAAAATAAAATGAGATAAATAAAAGAGCAAGATCCGGCCACTTTGAACCGAATAAGCAGTTAAGAAAAGGGATTGATGGACAAAGTTGCTTAGTTCAAATTCTAAAAAACATTCTCAGACCCAGAGATTCCCCCAAACCTTTGATTACTAAGTACGTTTTAAAATATAAAAGACAAAAATCTTGTTTGGCGCAAAGCTGCTAAACATTAGCTGATATTTTCCAAAGGTAAGCGTGAATTATTCATCCGTTAGGAACAACATCTTGTCGTTGAGCGGTCACTGCTTCAGCGGGATAAAGAAGGATTCATCGTAATGTTGCAAGGCATGAAAAAAAAAATGTCTGCATAATTTTTCCCCGTGAAATTGGAAAATTGGTGCTATTATGTGACAGATTCAATCAATGGAGGATTTATGAATGGCTTCACACATGATTCATGTCAGCATATTGTTGCAGTGCCCTAACCCTTTGGCTTTTCACCCACTTCAAGCTGTCCCTGTTTCTTTAGATTCAGCTGGAGGGCTCTCTCTCTCCCCTGGTTTTTTGTTTTTTTTGTCTTACAGTTGCATCTGACTCAGCACACCTTTATTTTGACTCTTCTTTCCTTTCCTTTGTCCCTTACGCCTCTGGCCTAAACAAAGAGCAACTTTATTACCGTCCATTTCTGCCTCGTTTTCTCTCCCCCATGCTTTGCATCTTCCCCCCTCCCCCACACTTTTCCCTTCCTTGACTGTGGACACAGTGTTCATGTGTGCATTTGGAGGGTGTAGGATTTTTTTTTTTTTTTTGGGGGGGGGGGGGGGGGGGCATATCCCATAATCACCAATCAGAAGGTTCCTGGGGGCAGTTGTCATAGAAACCTCGTGCACGGCTCTTGACGCTCCTCCCACCCCTTAACGCCGCCATCACACTGGCAGAATTGCATATCTCATAATGATAATAATATCATATCTGAGGCAAAAGGAAAAAAGAAAAGGAGGAGGGAGGGAGGGTACAGACCATAATAGTGTTCCTGTTCGGCTGGTCGCCATGGAGATAAGCAAAGAGGGTGGTGGTGGTGGTGGAGGGGAGGAGGGTAACAGGCGGGGTCAGATTACCATGTATGTCAAAATACATACCATACTACTTCTTGACCCCCCCCCCCCCCCACGCCATTCCCTCCGTTAGACACCATCTCTGCTCCACCCGTCCTGCTCCTCCGAAGCACCAGAAAGAAAAGTGGAAATGGATTTGATCAGCCCCAACATGTCAGCCATATGAGATAACACACACCACTACAGAGAGGCTGACACATGGAGAAACAACGATGATGAGATTTGTAGGACGGGGCAGTCTGTGATGGTCTGGAGTTCACATCTTTTTATCTGCCATATTTCAGCCAATCGTGTGACTTAAAACAGGAAGTTCACTGATAGAAACTCATTGATCGCTTTAATATATTACTGACAGATCTGTTAGACCTGTCTCATCACATATAAAGTGTGCAACTATGCATAGTATTTAGAAGTAATTACTGTGAGCCACAAGCTCAGGGTTCAAACTGCCCTAAATCCTGTTTCAGGCTCTTTTTTTCTGCTCTCAGATATGTCATGGGGGTGCATATCCCTAATATGGTTGTATAGAACAAAAAGCTTTGACTGTGAGGGGCAACCAATCAAAAAAAGGTTGGCTTAAAAGGGAGTTTGGTATAAAATAGGATTATTTTGAACTATGAATCATGCAAAGCTGCTCCAGTTAAATCCAAGAATTAAAAGATAGAGCTAAAATATGGAGTGTAATAGATCCCCTGTGAATAAATTAGCTATTAACAGGAACATAGCTGTTGTAAGAGAGACATTGAAGAATCCTGAATTGAAATCTATGAGAGAAATTTAACACAGCCAAGGTTTTTGTAGAAGTATATCTTCTTTGGGACAAAGTCAGCAAACTTTCTGATAATTCTGTAGATGCAGTGTTTATGTCCCAGTCGTCTGCGTCATGTTTCAACAGCTCGTCCTCCTCCTGGGCCTTCCCAACATCCACATCCTGACTGGCTACCAGTGCTGTAAGTGAGAAGCTACACTGGAAACACTCACTCTCTCAATCCTCAATGACTACTCCCCTTAAAACTTTCTTCTCGATCAGGGATGTCAAACTCATTTTACATCGTGATCCCACTTTAATCTTAAGTGGGCCAGACCAGTGAAACTCTTCTTTCTGTCACTGTACAGAAGTTTAATTGCACATTTAATCCTGGAGAAATCTTAATAAAAGAAAAAGAAGCATAATTACTATGTCATTTTTCTACATGACAGAGAAATGCTCCTGTAGTAAATTAAAGAAATCTGTCAAAATTACTAAAAGTTCTGGTAGGTTATTGTTGCAACCTTCCTGTAATTCTAAAACTAATAGATAAACCTGATAGATAGTGAAAAAAATGGAACTTTTGTGTCATATAATTGCTTATCTATTATTATGTAGTATCAATGGCCATGGAAGAGGTCTTTATCAGTAGGAAAAGGTGTAAAACTTATGAAAATACAGTTAAAAGTCCATTCCTGGGTCCTTCACATTTTTCAAAGCAGTCCAGCGGTCAGAGTCTTTGTCAGGCCCCCAGGCTTTATGTTTGATGCCCCTGATGTAGACTCATGTCTTAGATTCAGAATTTCTCTGTGCTGACTTACCAAACCATATCACATTGAGCACTGACCGTTCTTACAGACTGGATATGTTTGTGCCATTGTAAACAGGAAACAGAGGATTGGCTGCTTGTAGAAAATACAGAGGGACAGCAGTGGCAAAAATATAAAACCAGAGACTTTTTTGTCTGCGCTGATGATGAGGTGGAGTATTTGGCGGACTGAGACACAAAAAAGGAATGTAAGCTGGAGTCTATCCCAACTGATGTTGCAAGAAATAGGATACACCCCGGACAGACCATCACAGAGGTTATAACATTTCATCCCGAGGAGAACATGCACCAAATATTGTGACAGTGCATCCATCAATTGTTGAGACATCTCAGTTAGAAATGCAAATGTCAAACTGCTGTTGGCGCAAGAGAAAACACGAGAGGATGACCAAAGTAAGGACAGTCTGGGCGACCGACCAGCTGGCATTGCCTTTCGAATGGCTAGGCTACTAGCATGGCTAAGGGCCAGGTTGTGCTAGAAAAAGGGAAGGTTCAAATGCCATTTTGTCTGACCATGTTGGAAAAGAGGTGTTTACAGATGGTTCAAAATGCCACACTTCAAAGTGGAGTGATATGCCAGCTGTGTGGAAAACTCTTATTTTTTTTTTTTGCAGATATAGTGGTGCAAACATTAGCAAAAGAGCTTGAGAGCCTTTACCAAACTGGCAGATGGCATTGTAAAGTGAGCTAAGAGATGCCAGGTTCTTGAATGATTTCTCAGATTTATAAAGCTGTAAACTACAAAAAAGTCTGCAGAGCGCATCTTCAGGAATTTGTCACACAATTACACAAAGATGAAAATCTTCCAGTTCATCTCTCTGTTCCCACTTGTCCCTTCTTGTCACAGTCGGCCTGCTTCCAGTGGCGAAGGAGGGAACAATAGTGAGCAGGGCCGAGAGCCAAAATCCAGTTGTGACAAATAATTTTTGTGCAGTTTTGAGTTCATGCTGACCAAGAAAAACGCCAACAACTCCTGTGTGATGTTACAGACAAGTGCCGTCACTTAATTGGTCTGACAGCCTGCTGCTGTATATATAAATAATATATTTCCCGAGCAGAAGGACAATGCAAATCTGCAAGAGTTTAGGCAGTAAACACAGCAAATCGCTGCACATAAACACGGTGCGTGCTCCACTGCTGCCTCAGTAATTTTCATTATGGTGGACAGGGAGTGTATTGTGCTGCTCAGATACTTTGCCAATGAAGTTTTTTGATGAATTCCCAGCTGCTGCTACTTCGCCTCACTGCCTTTGTGCTGCCTCCTCTCTCGGGTCTCACTCCCTTCTTGAGTCACCTGAAGATAGATGCCCCCTCCACCCTCACTTGCCCACCCACCACCGCCACCACCAGCAAATATGCAAAGTCTGTGCACGTCGGGCTGTGATGTCAACACGCGCCTGGAGGGGTTTGGCGGGATTGCACTGCTCACAAAAACAGGCCTAGGCCACAACATAATACCCCCTCCCCCCATCTGACAACACAGACATCCCATAATAAGCATTTGCCTGCCCCCCCACCCTCCTCGCCACCACCACTTCCTCCTCCTCCTCCTTTCTTCAGCGCTTGGCCTGCCAGTCCATAATAATCACATGGCTAATTCTCCTCCTCTCTCTCTCTCTTTCTCTCACTCTCAGCCCCTTCCTCCTCCCCCTCCACTAACACCATCATCACTTCCTGTCTTATAGCTTATAGGTTCCTCAAGTGCACAGTATATTATGTCTCTCTAAACGGCAGCCACCGCTGCTCAAAATACCCAGCCTTCCCATCTGTGACGTCTTTGTCGCACTTCGTCAGGCCGGGGTTCCTCTCGCTCTCTTCCTTTCTCCCCCACAGCCTCACGGAGCTGCAGATCATCACAAACAGATATGATAAACTGTGTATTTATTTGGTTCTAACCACAGAAGGAAAGTTCACCAAAATCAACAAAGGACTGGAAAAAAGTCACTCCCACACATCTTTTTTAAATGTCAAGTTCAGTTATACACAATTGTCTTATTAACAGATGTATTATTGTCTATTGTTATGCCATGTTTGGTAGTGTAAGGCGTAATGCATTACTATAATCACATTACATTTGCCAGTACTTTTCACCCATCCGTCCAAGTTGGAGTTGGATTCTAGTCGTCATAGTTCGAGAGGTGGAGTACACCCTGAAAAGTATTAACATAAAAGTAAAAAGCAAATAACAGTGAAACAAGGTGAACAACACAAAGGTCAAGTGGGACATCTTTCATTCTTCTGGCTGACAAAACCGACCACCACAATCCATCTCTCTAATCTCTTGATGTGGATCGTAAAACTGGACTGCAGCAGGTTTTACATGCACGATACTAAAGTACACCTTGTTTGTTTGGGGTGAGGCAGGAGGCAGTTTATCTGGTAGTTATGTTCTTCAATTATCTGCATGACCCACTTGAGCTTGTGCAACAATTGGTTGACATCAGTTGAAGTGAGAAGGAGGACAAAAATAACAGCGTGATTTACAACTTTTGAGGAGTGATGATTACATTTAATTTACTGCATAAAACCACAACATTTTTCTGTCAAGTCCTCTATGAGCTGTTTTTCACCCTCTCTGTCAGCTTTGTAGTAAAACTTAAATATGTTACTGAAAGAAAGATGTTTGTCATCCTTGATAGAAGAAACACAGAAGTAAAGAAGAATAAGAAAAAAAAGAACATGTAAAGTAATACATTACTTAAAAAGTAGAAGATAAAAATGTCTTTTATTGTTTTTGAGTAATGACCTTTAACACTAAACATAAATATACTTTTATATATACTTTAGGGTCAGAGGATCCTCAGCTGGACATCAGGGCCAGAATCGACTTCCCAAAGGGTTTCATCCGGCCCACTGGATGAATATGTGAAATTACAAAGGAGGGCATAAATTTTGGACTTACAGTTCTTTTCTTAAGATTTCATCATCAGTTTTATAAATGGGGGCTATTAAATGAGAACATTTTCAGAAGGTATTGCACTAGAAGAAGCTGGAACAATTTGAAGCTCCAGGCTAAATTGGGTTTGACACCTATTTCTCTGTGTGTGTGTGTGTGTTCTCATGTTTGCTGAGGAATTTAAATGTCAAACTAAAACTTGGAACAACTGAGAAATGGAAGTCCTCGATGCTGGGACCACAAACAGACTGCAACTCAGTCCTATGTTTGCACTTAGATCAAAATGTCAAAGTCATGGTGCAAGGATGTTTGGAGGTATACACATTGATTACTGAGCCAATCAATGGCAGAGCTGCTCGTGGGAAATTACTTAAACATTGAGCTCTGACGCTGTACAACAGCTGAAGGAAGAGTCAGTGTCAACGGCACCTTTGCTGTAAATCCGTGAGGTGTCCTGTGTCGAGCGTGATGTCAAACAGGAATGTTATTATTAGGCCAAATTGGATGTTGGTCACAGATGCCGTCTGTGAGGCTTCCTACTGAACCAGGTATCATATGCTGCTCTATTCACATTTCACTGTTTCATTCTCTTGCAAGAGTCCATGGGATTTATTTGGTGTTAACTGTACTATCTGAAAATGTCCCAATGTTTGAGAAGTCCTGAAAAACTGTTAGTCTTAGTGGAGCCTTTAGAAGTCCGATGGAAATTTGATCACCTATTTTGTCAATGCAGAGTGAGACCTTCCACTTGGACGCCGTCCCTTCTAGCATTGACAGTTTATTCTTTGACATGTATGTTTTGGTTATCGGGCTTCTTTCTGCCCCATTTTCAGATCCCTTATTAATATTTACAGATTGTGTTCTTTGTTAGGACCTGCCAGAGAGTTGCTCTGGGAGAAAACTTGGTTTCTAATATTCTCTTCAGATTTTCCAGTCTGCAAAAATAAAACTGAGCAACTCATCAACATAAGTATGAAACTTATAAATACACTTTTGATTCCAGTACTGCTATTCCACAACTCGATTAATCCCTGAATGTAACGTTACAGGTTAATATGACCTCACAGAGAAGATTGAGTGGAAAATCAGTGTGTATAAGTGAAAAAATGCTACAATTCAACATTATTAACCCATTCAGGTTTGGCTAGTAGGTCAAATGATACTAACCTATCATATTATGCCATATGATACCTAAACATATTTTTATTCTTCTTTGCAAGCTACATATTCATTGTATAAGACGAAGGAATCGGTGATCATCACCATGTCAAAATATGACCTCAATGTTTTATGCTGATAGTTTTTTCTTATGCAAAAACAAAAAGCTATCAGGAAAATAGCAGACGCATTAACATTTACATTAACATGCTCATGAAATGGTCGTCACAGTTTGTAAAAACTGTTTCCATATGGATCAATCAGGCAAGTCATGAAGTCCAATGGGATGTGTTCCAATGCTATATGTGCCACCTGGAGATTGTGGGAGTTTTATGGGAGAAAATAAAATATACAATATAAAATATACTGCTGAAGTAGTTCATTGTTCTGGCACAGAATGTCCAGAAAAATAGGTAAGTATGCGAGAGACCAAGAGGGACAAAGTTAAGTCCAATTCCTCAGATCTTCTGCAATTTGGAGAGCACTAAATCCCAATATTTCTGCAATCAACGGCAGGACCAAAGGCAGCGCGTTAACCCGGTGGTATTTATTTTACACTTAGGACATTAAGGTTGAGTGCCAGTCTTGAATTTTGAAAGGAGACTGGGTGGTAGATGAGCTGAATGCAAAAATGTCTTACATTAACGGGATATCAACTAAAGTTGAAGTAGGGCTAGGCTGTACTTTCTTGTAATACCAGTTTGTACCAGGAGATGGTGTAGTGAGACAGGTAAACTTTATATACCAGTTAAGTAAGTAAATAAAACACCTTTTTCTTTATAGTAGCCTGGCGAGGATGTAAAGAGAAATACCAACAGTTATAATAACAATAGCAACATTATATAATGCTGAAAATGTGCAGAGGTTAATTTTTTAAAAAGTACTTTTAACCTTGAAAAAAAAAATACATTACAGTCTGTATATTTAGTGCCAGCTGGAACTTCATGAAAAATAAGTAAGTAATTTCTTTTGTAAAGACACGTTAAAGAGTGAAAATTTTAAAAACAAAGCAAAATCTATTAAAGCGAGTCACGCCATATATGCATAATGTCAGATGTGTGTGAGAGGGACTATGTAATAACTGATATTAACTGATCACAACTTCCAGAATCAACAATTGAATGATTGATAAACACAAACAATATCTTCAGAAAAATCCAATGGACTCAGTGTAATGTCACAAAAACAATTCCTCTCATCACTGGACCAAAATCCTTCTTTTGACATAAACACCTCATCGTACCATATTATCACAGCACAGTGCTTCACTCTCAGACTGCTGGATTAGCTGTGGTTCCTAGGATATTTAAAAGTCGAATGCGAGGCAGAGCCTTCAGCTTTCAGGCCTTCTTCTATGGAACCAGCTTCCAGTTTGAATTCACAAGGCAGATACTGTCTCTACTTTTAAGATCAGGCTTAAACGTTCCCTTTTGATAAAGCTCATAGTTACGGCTGGATCAGATGACCCTGAACCCTCCCCTGGTTATGCTGGTGCAGGCTCAGATTGCTGAGGTACTTTCCATCATACACTTATCATTTCTTCTCTTCTTAATTCTTTTCAATCAATCAAATCAATGAAAACTTTATTTGTATAGCACTTTTTATAGAACTTTGCAGCCCAAGTTACTTAAAGGAAACACAACAGCATAGCCTCTCTTTCACTTTCTCTCATACGTAAAGGCAAAAATCACTGCTGAGCCCACCATAAAACATTAAAAACCGAACAGAGGAAACACTATCAGTGAAGCAAAAACATTAAATAAATAAATATATGATAACAAAGCACAATATATAAGAAAACAGGGTAAAACCCCCCAATTCTGATTATTTCACTCCCCGTGTCATTAATTTGATCTTCCCTCTTCCATAGTTATTGTTATATAGATGACTCCCCCTCTCTTGTTCTGTTGGAGGTTTGTTCCTGTTAAAATGGATTTCTTCCTCCCTGCCATCACCAAGTGGTCGTTCATTCTAGTTGTGTTAATAGATGAGGTTTTCTCTGTAATACTGAAGGGTCTTTGACTGCTGCTGTGAATTAGTGCTATATAAACAAAGTTGAATTCAATCAAGGGTCACCTTTTGAATATATCCAAACCCCCACAGTCCTGGATTAACTCATTTCAGGAGGAAAATGAGGAGCCAAAATATCAAAAACAGGGTAATTCTGACTGTACAAACTGACTTCTGGGTGTGAAAGCAGCAAAAGTAAACTTTACAACCAGCCTTGCGCACGCACACACAGGAGCTGCCATTTTATCTTACCTTCTCAAACACATATGCGTGCACTCACTCTCTCTCTCTCTCTCTCTCATGCACTTATTATAAGCTCACACGTCTGCGCAGACACGCACGCCCAACCCCCACACAATCTTCTGCTCAACACACACATACACAAACCTGACACGCTTTCCCTGCAACACTCCCCCAAACACACACATACTTCGCGCGCGCACACTTGTGCACGCCAACACACACCCTGATCCCTTCCCCCCTCCCATTCCATACCAGGGCACGTCGTGACAAAACAAAGAACACCCCATAATAGTCAGAGTCGCACAGTATGCATGGTAACCAGTTATGTCAGAGATGAAGGCAATCTCTGTGTCTGTGAATCTCACTGTATACTGCATATGAACACACACGCACACACACACATACAGCAGTGTGTCTGCAGATAGTTCATACAGAAATAAACACACAAACATTCCACAAACCCACATATATACACCTCCCACGCACGCACGCACGCACGCAAGTAAGCACATACACACACATACACACACAAAATTACAGGCCGACGGGTTCGTATCCACACACACACACACATGCAGCATGTACACACCCAGACACAGACACACACACCCATAAAAAAGTACACTGCACATAAATAATGACTCACATGAGCAAGAATATGGAGGCACAGACACAAAGAAAGACGCAAGATTTAACATGTGAGCACAAAAACGAGGAAGTATGGAGTAAAGATAAAGAAGTAGACACAAAGAAACATGGAAGATGAATTAAAAAACAGGAGACACAAACATGGAAACACAAAATGAAACGCACTGTGGATACACCAACATGTACTCCATCAAAGAAAAAACGAAACACACCAAATAAAAAGAAATAATGCAAAAATACACCTGAGTGCAGACAAAAATTAGACACACCAACATGAAATCACTATAACACTATAACACACATGTTTTTTTTAACAATAAAATCTGAAGGTAAACACACAAAATAAAATGATAGAAACACAATATTTGGAAAGACGTACAAAAATACACCAAACTTTATATGCAAACATGATATGGATGAATAAACGTGCACAAGGTATGTGGTTCAATAACACTACAGCACCGATACACTACACAGTATCGCTGGAGTAAGTACAATAAAGAGACAAAAAAATTTAAATACAAGCACAAAATGTTAACACACACTAAAAACGGTAAACACACACACACACACACACACACACACACACACACACACACACACACACACACACACACACACACATTGAAACATAAAACTCAAAAACAGAAGCAGCTTTATTGCCATGTTATATAAAAATACACACATTACAACACCGAGAGTATAACTGTCATCTGAAACCTCTTCAGTTCTTCTTTTATTTCTATTTTGTCAGATGAAGGGACTTTTAATAGCTCGTTTGAACCGACTATAACAGCGACTATTTAATTAGCTGTGGTTCGCACCGCGCTTGAGAACGATCTGTTTTACCGCCTCATTATCAATAAGACCCTTTGAAATGTGCTAATTTCAACCTTGTTCGTTACTCTCTAAGCAGTTCAAAGAGTGATGTATGGTTGACACAAAAGCCAAAAGCACACCTGGACTTTGCACTGGACACACCATTGGGAATCAACGCAGCAGTGACATATAAACAATAAGAAATGGTCAGTGGGAGAAACAAACACACAGCGTCCCTCTATTTCACAATCTGATCCACCCTGCGCTCCTGACATCCAGATTCAAAATGTTTAGATTTATGTTTTATGTTTTAAGTCTTCTGATTGGCTGCCCCTCGGAAATCCAAGATTTCCCTCTTTATAACGTCATCTAAACATAAAATTGAGTGTTCAGATCAGCTTCAAGCCTAAGTTTTTGGCCTTGTGCATACACTGACCTCACTATTAGAAACTTTAGTCATGTTGTAACAATGTACACATAACTCACCTCTCTTAGCTATATTTTGCATGGTGTAAATGAACCTGACAAACCACAAACAGTGCTGGTTTCCTTCAACAGAAGTGTCCACTGTGTGCAAGTTCATCACGAGTCTTGTGGTTTTTTCTTTACATTCAGCAGTAAACGGATATTATCTTTTTCCTCCTCCTCTTTTATGTATCTATGTTCAAACAAACCGTGTGTGTGTGTGTGTGTTTGTGTGCGCGTGTGTGCATGGCTGCACATGTGCGTCCACAGAGAGAAGAAGAAGAAAAAAACAAAAAAACAGGCAGAGGTCAGGTTTCTATCCCATGATGCAACTCTCTCTCTCTCTCTCTCTCTCTCTCTCTCTCCCCTCCTTGTTCTCCATGCTGGTTGCCCATAGCAACACACTTATAATGAGGTCAGATGGACATCCAATAATATTCACCAGCCACACTACCAAGCAGTAGCGGCAGTGAGAGAGGCACTTTGGGACAGACAGCAGTCAAAGTGTCAGAGGCAAGATGGCCGCCACACAAATGTAATAAATCATCAAGTTCCTCAAAGTAAAAGTGAAACTGATCTGGAAACAGTTTGATGTGGGTTTTCACGTTGATCGGGACTTAAATTCTCTGAAAACGGAAAAAAAAAAGTTTGGATGAGATGTTGCTGTGTTTACAAAATATGAACAAAAACTTCAGAATACCTGAAGAAGAAAGGCAGCGCTCGCTGTAAAAGGCAACTAAAGTCAAAAGTCCTTAGAACTGAAGAAGCTTCTCGGATGAGAGGTGAAACGTCTTCAAGTAACTTAAAGAAGTCCAGACGCTTTTCTTTGCAAGCTCCTTTGACTACGATGACCTGGATGACTGAGAACCTTCACAGACATGATGTGAAAATTATTCATTTAAAAAATATTTGATTTTATTTTACCTACAACGATACTGAGCTGCAGTTATTCCACTCACAAAAACTTGTTTTTAGTTATCAAAGTTAAAAAGATTAATCAAACGATCAACTGTCAGTAAATTTAAAGTCTACTAATTTTTTCAGCTCTGTTTGTATTAGAGTAGCTTTGCATGGCCTACAAAAATAATCCTTATTTATCTTCTCAGTTCATCTGTTTTGTTGTATGAAACAAGCTGTTGCAGAAGCTAAATCTCTTATGAATGGTTGCTATTTACAAACAGAGGGTTCTATCTAATGTTCGAGTCCGATACTGGTCACAGTTTGCTGATCTATTCAGTTCAGTTCTGGTTTATTTTGTGATATCTGCACAATTGCAAAGTACTTTTCCAGTCTTACTGGCCAAACAAGGTGCTCTACATCACAAGCTGCATTTAACCACACGTTTCTGGTTCCTGGGCTTTCTGTGTGGAGTTTGCATGTTCTCCCCATGCTTGTGTGGGTATTTTGGCTTCCCCCCACAGTCCAAGGACATGCACGGGTTAGGTTAGTTGCTCATTCTAAGGTGGCCATGAATGTGATGTAGATAAAGTGCTGGAAGTGTACAGAAAAACACGCGGCATGAATGTGTGGTTAAAATGTGACTAAATGTGACTATATAAATGCAAATACATCTACTTTGGAGAATATCCAGGCAGATACAAGGAAAACATGCAAACGCTGCACAGAAACCACTGCAATGCTGTGCTATCCCAGAGAAGATCAAAGTCATGTATCGCCATTACACATGAAAAATTCATACTGGCGGATTCTGTCATGAATCGCTGTGTGCAGGCAACAGATGCAGCACTCGCAACACGGGAATCAACTCAAAAAGGCAGTTTATTGTAGACTTATTGTAGATTAAAGTGGTGCACTCACATTGCAGTGTAAAAATTCTAAACAACATAATTAAAAAAAAACAAACACCAAATAATAACTTTGTCTTCTGTAAAGCACTTTGGTGCACAGGTGAGTGCACAAAGGGGAAAATGAGGTGGCACCAGCTTTAAGGTGAGAAAAGGGCCATGCACTAGAGGGGATAAAAAATCTCCAGCATTAGAAGTCTGCAAAGGTGGTCCCCTTCACCTCCATGCTGGCAGCCACTCATATTCATCAGGTGATACACTGAGATCGCTCTGCCTCTCTGTAATCTTACTGCATGTTTGCAAATGTATTAACTTTGTCCTTATTAACTACAGACAAAGAAAGATACCAAACTTAGTTTCCACACATTGTTGCAGCTTCCACATGAAGTCTCATCGTTGTAATACTTTCCTGTAAATGACAGTTTTTTCACCAGTCTCTGTCCCTTACATTTATTTACAACCGCAATACAGCTCCCTCTCGCCAAAGGACTGATATGAGCCAGAGCAAAGTTCGCTGAGTCAAAGCAGTGCAGACTCACTGTTGTCACTCCTCTTGACATATTGCTACATCTTATTGATGTTGGTTTGCAGGCCATCTCTGACCCTCAGGCTGTATTTAGTCCCTGTATCATATAAAGTCATTAATATCATGTACATTATTCTGCATGATAAGTACTTTTGCTCCAGATACTTTAAATGGATTTAAATGAGCATTAATGCATCTTTTACCTCCTTGCAAACTACCTGGTGTGGAATGACCTTTAATTTATTATCATCTGCACAACAAGGACACATTTCTGCATATAAGCCTGAAAACCAACATTTTATACACTGATTTTCTACTTTTTCTATTTCCTCACCTCTGGGAAGTCTCACTTGAAAGTTTTTCGGTGGATAAAAATCTGCATGTTTATGTGGATGGGATTGTGTTCAGGTTATTTTTATCCAGAGGTGTAACTGCATATAACAGTGTATTAAATGAGATCTGATAAATGGCCTTTAAGCTCATTTGAGTGGTTTATGTCTCGAACATGATGAGGGTAGAGCTCCACATAAGACAACTGTAAACATGTTGCTCCTGCAGTTTGTATCAGTGATCACTGTGGTTAGAAACTGTTGCGAAAGGATGATGACTCAAGTTTTTAGATGAGCTGAGAGGACTCAAACACAAAGACCTCAAAGGCTCAGACAAAAGACACAAAGACGCACGGAGAAAAGGCTGATGGGAGAAGGCATTGAAGAAGAGGATGGGAGTAGGAGAGAGAGATCGGGCTGTGCTGTGAATGAAGGGCTAATTCATTTTTTCTTTTCCGTCTGGTTCACGCCTGGCTGCTGCTGTTAGTCAGACAAAGGAGTGAGCGGGTCTCAGCCTCCATGCCATGTTGGTCTGAAGGATCCATTTTAGTCTGCCAATCAAAATGAACCCAGGTCATTTACATACCAGACCCACCAGGGCCCACTGAAAACCTGTGGAGCAGCTCCCCCTAGAGTTCTGTGAGTGGACACTGCATCTGCTCTGCAGACGTAAACCACGTGTCCACTCTCATGTAGGGAGCATTTGATCTGCAGATTGAATTAAACACATTTCAAATGTTTACTTATAATCAGTAAATGAATTCAGACATTATTAGAGAGGAACTTTAAAAAAATAACCTTGCCTGACTCTTATTTAGGGAGGAAAAAGTTCCAGAACCCTGATTTAACAGCTCCCAGAGACACAGCAGGGATGTGTGCTCTGTCATGTATCGAGTACTAAATGTGTCAAATGTATTAAGCACTTTTAAATGTTTAGCTCTAACCAGGAAATGAATTCAGATAATTTAAGAGAAGCTTTACAATGTACAGTTTAAAGGATTCAAGGATTCTTTATTGTCATTCACCACAAAGAAAACACGACAGTGCAGTTACTCAGTTCTCTGACTAACAATCAAAAATAGTAAACAGCCAACTAAAAATATAATCATTTATATATGAAATAAACAAGTAAATAAATATATTACCTATTAAATCATTTCAGAGATGTGGAGGTTTAGCACAGTTTAACATTGTCACAGTATCCAGAAAAGCAGCAATTCTTCGGCCTCACCAGGATGCTGTGCAGCCTCCATCCCAAATGGAGGAGGGAAAACGGTCCATAGCAGGCAAAAGATTACTGCTGTAAAACTGTTTAATTCTCTTCCTAACTTAACCCCCCACACATCTATTTTAAAATGTAAAACATTTTAAATTTAAAATTAATTAATAAATTATGATGTCGATTCACAGACTCCAGCCTATGCCATTATGGCTGAACACTCATATGGGCTAATGATTCCGGGTCCACCTCCCCTTCTTCCCCCTAAACCCTCTTTTCCTCTTCTACTTCTCCTTCTACTTTTCCGTTTATAGCAGAACACAGAAGTAAGTGGATTTTTTATCTGTAGGATTTCGAGTTGCCAGGATGGCCTCTTCAAACACCTCCCTCACTCCTTCCTGAAAACGAGACAGAAAGAGACACTCAAATTTAACAAGAGGAAAAAAAGATTTCTACTTCAGAGAGAGGTGGAGGAGTTATCAGATCAAAATAAAGATCTATTTCCTAGCAGAGTATCAAGATAAACAGGAAATATTGTGAATATAAACTGTTTATTTTGATACTCTACAAGGAAAAATCTAAGATGTGAGAAATCATGATGGTCTCTGCAGTCCTGCTGACGTGCCTCTGAAACATTGCATGGACGTTGAGTACAGCGCCTCTGTGCTGGCACACTGGGGAGGTGGCTCCCCTGTTTGCCACAGACTGTTCCTTCCTTGAAAGGCACTGATCAAACCTCAGATTCAGGAAGAGAAAGGCAGTTTTTATCCTGGTCCTTGAACACACTGCATCAAGTATTTATCCTCTGAACATATTCAAAGGTGCGTGGCAGTTTTATATTGTAAGGTAGAGACCTGACAATAATACAAAGAAAACAGAGAAATACAAAGAAAACCCCAACAGTCATATGAGCCCCTATGAGCAAGCACTTTGTTGACAGAAGGAAAAACTCCCTTTTAACAGGAAGAAACCTTCAGCAGAACCAGGGTCAGGGAGGGGCGGGGCCATCTGCCGTGGCCAATTGGGGTGAGAGAAGGAAGACAGGACAAAAGACATGCTGTGAAAGAGAACCAGAGATTAATAATAACTAATGATTCAATCCAGAGAGGCATAGTGAGTGAAGAAGAAACACTAAATGCATCATGGGAATCCCCCAGCACCCTCGACCTATTGTAGTGTAACTAAGGGGGGATTCAAGGTCACCTGTTCCAGCACTAACTATATGCTTTAATAAAAGGAAAGTTTGAAGCCTAATCTTGAAAGTAGAGATAGTGTCTGTCTCCTGAATCCAAACTGGAAGCTGGTTCCACAGAAGAGGGGCCTGAAAACTGAAGGCTCTCCCTCCCGTTCTACTTTTAAATACTCTAGGAACAACAAGTAGGCCTGCAGAGCGAGAGCGGAGCGCTCTAATAGGGTGATATGGTACTACAAGGTCATTAAGATAAGGTGGGGCCTGATTATTTAAGACCTTGTATGTGAGCAGCAGGACTTTGAATTCAATTCTGGATTTAACAGGAAGCCATTGAAGGGAAGCCAAAACAGGAGAAATCTGCTCTCTCTTTCTAGTCCCTGCAGCAAGAGTACTGAAGCCGTCTCAGGGAGTTTTCAGGACATCCTGATAGTAACGAATTACTGTAGTCTAGCCTAGAAGTAATACATGCATGAACTAGTTTTTAGTGTCACTCTGAGAAAGGTTCTGTTCATAATTGTTATTAATTTTTAGG
Organism: Mchenga conophoros; assembly: GCF_057382185.1. Taxonomy (NCBI): domain Eukaryota; kingdom Metazoa; phylum Chordata; class Actinopteri; order Cichliformes; family Cichlidae; genus Mchenga; species Mchenga conophoros. The sequence continues at coordinate 5,185,354 of NC_140546.1, read as the reverse complement.
CACAGAGGGTTTCCTCTTTCCCTGCTGAGGATGCTTTGGTTATTTTGGCTTCACTGCGTGATGAACTGCAGCTCGCAACTAAGGCCACTGTTCTCAGTTAGAAATGGGAGAGGAGCTGCTGCCTAAGAACAGGTGTGAGGTGAGAGTGGAGCAGGAGGTTGGCAGACTGATTTGTAGGGCAGTGGCTGCAGATACAAGCAGTGGAAATGAGCTTCCCCTGTGGGGTCTGGGCTCACCCACAGAGAGGGGATGCCGAAGCCTTCTGGGTGAGGTGCTGCGGGTATTAGAGTCATAGAGGCCAGTATTTTACTCAAATATGTTGAGCCATACTTAAAAATTTTGTTATGATCTTTAATTTTTGTGATTTGTAATTTTTTTATCTTAATTATTTAGTTTATGTTGCAATTTTAAACAGTATCATCGGTAAATTCACCATGCTTTGCTGATCTATTCTGTTTTAAGTTGGTAGATGTCGTAAAACGGGTGCACGTTGAGCCTCCATGTGGTGATCGTTTTTTTGTTTTGTTTTGTTTTTTTGCCTGTCCCATTTGGTTCTTTAGCCGTCAGAATTGTTGTCTGAAGACCAACAAGGATCGCCAATGGATTTACTTTGCCAAATGGATCATCACGGCCTTGCCGTATTGGTCCTTTTGATCGACCTTTGTTGTTATTATTTATTTTATTTTATTTTCAGTTGTTACAGACGGGAGAGACATGAGTGAGGGATAGGAAAGGGAGAAAGAAAGAGGAAGGAAAGGAAAAACAGAAGGGGAGAGGGACAGTGAGAAAGGGGGGGAGAAAAAAAAAAATCTCCTGGATCACCTGTTGAGAGAAGAATAGAAAACAAGCAAAAAAAAAAAAAAAAAAAAAAAAAACCAGAGCAACATACTAAACACAACACCATCACGTTAATCTAGCTAAGTGTAAACAGCAGTAAATACTAAATATTGAATGTTGTTGTGTAGCAAGCAGGACCGACAGCGCACAATGTGCTTGGAAATAGCAGCCAATGAAGGTGTAGTTTATGTCTATGAACAGTGAACACCCGTGTGCACACCTGTGTGGATCAGCGCGCTTGTATTCAAAAGGTTTCTCCATGTAATGGTCTGCTAGAGGATGTAGCGAGCCATAGCCCCGTCCCCCAGGGCATGAAGCAGGCATAGAGGAGATCCAGGCCCCAGACATCCAGAGGCCCCAGAGTGCGAGAGCCCAAGGAGGACCACCGGAGGGGCATCCGTGTCACCCTCCTGGGAAGAGCTGAGGAGAGCCCAGATGAGGGGTCACCCAGTAGCCACGGAGCAGAAGCCAGAGGGGGCTGCAGTGGCGTGCCCGCCGGCTCTGCCGGCAGCCAGCTGTGCCAGAGTGAACCGAGCCGCAGGCCCAGAGGCCACTCCCCAAACAAACTCTATACCCCAGGTCCAGGTACCCTCGCCCCTAGAGGTGGAAACGGCACCTAGACCAGTTACCCTTTCCCCCGGGGTGGAGGCAAGCAGACCGCTCCAGGCTCCGCAGCAGCAGGGAGGCCCCGCATCCTAGATCCCAATCGGACGGCCAACACCTCCTCCCAGCCCCCCCGCCCCAATGGCCAGCAGAGAACAGGAGTGTCTGAAGACCCCACACCTCCCTCCTCTCACTCATGTGTAGTGTTGCTGCGTGTTGTTCGAAGGTGCATTTAAAACACGGGAGAGCATGGTGCTGCTGCCAGAGAGCAGCAGGTGTTAGCACGGCCCCTCCTGAGAACCCTCCATGTCTACATGGATTTAAAACTGAGAGGTGGGCACCGGCGCCAGAGGTGGGGTTGAATACACAGACCGTCCACTAGACGCTGTTAATGTGCCCACCTTCAAGGCCCTATATGTATGTGTTATGAGAGTGTGAGTAATGTGGATGTCTAAGTTGTGGAATAAAATTGAGGCACAAGTGGCCAAAAGGGGGGGGGGGGGGGGGGGGGGGGGCACTAACCAGGTTATGACCACAACCCCTGGGTTAAGTCCTCCAGGGATAACGTCCCTAGGGATTCTCCAGACCCCGTAAGCCCGTCCCTACCTCCACATCAACCACAATGGCGAAGGCGGGACCAGACCACGACCCCCCGTGGTGGTGATTGTTTTAGATATATCAGGAGTATGTAACCAGGACCCCAACCTGAGATGTTTTGTAGTTATTTTTTACTTCCACTAGGTTTTGACAAATGGCTTTTGATGCCTTTTTATTAAGTGTAAAGACTTCCTGTGACTCTGTGAGTAATGATGATGTTCATATTTCTTTTATTCTTATTGCCCAAAACGTATAGATACCAAGGCTTCTTTCTCAACAGAGAATCCCACCAGCAGACTTATTTTTCTCTCTCTGTACCTGAGTCCGAGCCGAACACTCCATGTATTTAACAGCCTTCAGCTCATGAGCCAGTTCCTCGCCACTCGTAAAGGTCAGGGCTTGTTCCAGGGTGTTCTCGTTATCTCTCAGATCCACCTGAGTCCCAACCAGCAGGAATGGCGTCTTTGGAGAGAAGCGTAAAATCTCTGGCACCCACTGTAAAAAGACAAGCTAAAGGTTTGATGCAGTTTCACTGCAACCCTAACGATCTCTGCTCTGTGTGTGTTTATCCTTAGAGTTTGGCTCATTATATTTCTAGTTATGGAAGTAATTAAAGTGAAGGACATGAGCATCAAATTAGAAATAAAACACACAAACCATCTAAACGAACCTTGTCTGTGACGTTCTCAAAGGTTGAGGGCGATACGACAGAGAAACAGACAAGGAAGACGTCGGTGTCAGTGTACGTGTTAAGTCGGATGTTTTCGTAGTTCTCCTGACCTGCAGAGGCAGACACACACGAAAAAGATCCGCAACAAACAGTGCAACCAAAGCAAGGCAAATTTAAGCAGTTATCTCCGAGGCTGAAAAATGTGAAAAAAGAAACACTGCAGTTCCTTTAATATCCACTTGGGGCTAAAACTTTACAGCAGAAATAATTACATTCTCAACCTGATACAAAACACAGTTTTGTCATCTCTGGACTGATTTATTCCCTCATAGAAACTGTATGGTGGGTAATGTTTTTCTAAATCACCCATCAAGATACTGGTGAGGCTTAAAGTCAGTGGCATGGCTGCTTTGATTGACAGCTGTTGCCAGATAACTGTTCGTGTTTCATAAGTGCCGCAACCCAAAAATAAAGATTTCATAAGGAACTTCATAAGGACAGTGTAGTAAGATTTCAAATTGCTATAGGATCCTATCCATCACCAGCAGCTCCGAACATTACAGGAAATACTGCTACTAATATAAATATGCTACAGCTGTTGCTATTAGTATCTGTTTTGTTTCAGTTTATGTGTATTTTTTACCTGAAGTGTCACACAGTTGCAGATTGTACTCCTCGTCATTGATCTTCACTGTCTTCACACAGGTAGCAAACGACTGGGGGGACAGAAGGCAAGGAGTGAGGAAACAAAGAAAAAGACAGTAAACCTGTGAAAAACCTTGATTGCAGATGTACTCCAAACAAAACTGGAAGTAGACTTCTGGACTAGTTAAACCTCTGAACGAGTGTCGTCTCAGTTAGTCTGTGGAGCTGAACCAAAGCCACGTAGTTCCAGTGTTAAACAAAGATTACACTGCTGAAACAAAACATGTTTGTGGATGCTGACAGAATAAACTGGTGAAATCTGACCAAGTTTTGTTTAAGTGCCATAAATACACGAAAAGTTTCCCACTCTTATTAAACCTTAAAGGTGCTCATACGTTCCACACACTCACATAAATGCGTCAACGAGTTGGAGGTTCATCATCTTGACAAAGGACACCCATGAACTAGAGCAGCCAGAGATTGAATCCCTGACCTTTCGTTTTCACAGAACTGTAAGTAGATCTTGAGCAGTGTTGGATCAGATACTCAGTGGTCTGCAACCTGCCAGGTCTTTAGCACAAAGTCACTATAACACCTGAGCATATTGTGTGAGGACATAGCTGTCGAGAGGGAGCAGCAGGGTTCTCCCTCTGTATAACAAGCTTGGCAGCACTCCGGCTCATACTGATCCCCAGCAGATCCTCTAAATTCAAAGCTATAGCTGTTACGTTATACCTGCTCTTCTGTTCAAGTCTTAAGTCTTAAATCAGTCTCAAAGGGGATGGTTAGTGAGGGGTGAGTGTGCATGTATATATTTATATTATACAGGACCTCGTATGGGTATTCTGCAATTGATACATCAATACGTTTATATATCAACTGTTACGTAGACCATATGTAGTGAAAACTGTAAATGTTAATACACAGAACTTTAGACATATCCGCACATCATTAACAGACAGCAGCGATTACATTCCTGCGCTCTATGATACCGGCTCATATTGAATACTGTATTACAAGTTGGTCCTATACAAGCTTTGCTGCTATCGGGCCAATCGAAGTGTGCTACAAAGATCATTGAAAATATTAGATAAGGAACCTTTTTCATATCACCATTGTCAAATTTTAGATAAATACAAGTTTCAAAATTTTACTAATTTCAAATTATTTAAATCTGCCTGTCTAATATACAAAGTTCTTGTCATTGTTTGTTCTAGTATAATGTGATCACTGTTTTTGTCCTTGTCACATGACCTGTAAATATTGTCTCTGTATGTTATTACTAACTTGTGTTTAACACCAACCTGCCAGAGAGTCTGCAGATGGAAATTAGCCCAAGGCTATTTGTTAAAATATTCATTAATATGTATTGTCCCTCTTTCTAAATAAATAAATAAATGAATGTATTATCACGGCAGGGCTGCTGTACAACAAATGCGGAGTAGTAGTACTTCCAAATAAGCCGTTGAATGGTGTGACGGGGTGCCCAATCCCACTCCTCGAGAGCTATTGTCCTGCACCTTTTAGATCCATCCCTACTCCAACACAGATGAAACAAACGGTTGGATTACCTCTTCAGCATGCCATCAAGTTTGGCAAAGGCCTGATAACAAGCCATTCATCTGATTCAGGTGTGTCAGAACAAAGATGCATCTAAAAGCTGCAGGACGGTAGCTCTCGAGGACTGGAGTTGGACAGCCCTGCTCTAGGAGAAAGATTTGACACATTCACAGAGCTTCATCACATCATCACTACACTTTATACTGCAAGAGGCCCTGCAACACTACAGAGAAAACTGAACCCACTACCAACCCCCCCCCCCAAAAAAAAAAAAACAAAACAAAACAAAATCTGATGACCTATGGGCAAGAGCTTTGGAGACACTGGGAAGGAAATACTCTGTTTAAATAGGTAGAAACCTCAGGCGGAACCAGGCTCAGTGGGATGCAGAGATTAATAATAACTATCGATTACCCTCTTAAGCACCTATGTCCCCAGATACGGGGCAAAGGGGAGGAGATCACATTTACGGTTATGCGTGGGTGCTTAAGAGGTTAAATGCAGAGTGGTGCAAAAACACATAGTGGGTGAAAAGCTGACTAAAGGACAACTCGGTGCATGATGAGATCTATCACAGATCTACTGAAGGAGGTTTCAAGGTCACTGGCTCCAGCCCAAACTATACCATTTGCAAAAAAGAAAAGGAAACCTTCTGCCTGTGCTCAAAACTTCTGTCTGCGTAGGGCAACCCATCAGAAGGCGATGGCATAAAAATATGATAGCAATAGACATAAAGTCAAATCATATATTGGTCACATGCCAACACCGTGGTCACGCACAGACTAAATGTTGTGACTGCTGCTTCCTTTAGATTGACATCCTTGGCTGAAAGGCTCTCTTTAGTGGTTTTGGTGGGAACTGAACTGAACATCGAGTGAGTTCGATTTTTTAGTGAGAGGTAAAAATGCACCACTGTCAACTAAAGAGATGTTTTGTGTTACCAAAACAAAAGCTTTGCAGTGAAATGAATTCCAGTGACCAATCCTTTGATCGTGATCATCTTGTTTTCAAGATAACGGCCAGCAGATCAAACGGGTTTGTCTGCAGCGACGATTTTCACTTATTATGGTTGCTAACACTAACAAAACAAGCACAGAAACCAGAGTACAGCACTGTGATTCTGGCTTTGACTTCCAAATGGTAGCACTTCTAGTTTTAGGGCATTTCAATATGTCGTCCACATTTTTGGTTATCTTGCAGGCGCATCGAAAAGAACTGGAGGAAAACAGACGTATACCCTAGAGCATGTTTTTAAATGTATTTATATGTACTCATTCTCAACTGTATGCTATGTTTTAGTTATGGCGTGAAACAAGAGTCAGAAATACTCTGGAAAAACAATGTTACAGGTGACCTGTTTTCTTACTGCGGTGGTTATTTGTTAGATGAGTGACAGGAAACACCACCACAAGAGCCAGCACTGGCATGAAACAGCTCAACACAAAGCAAAGATTAAAGAAAGTATGCAGGGCACAGCTGGGAGATTAGAGAGGACACTCTGGTTATTCAACTTAAGGCCTGATGACTTAAAGGTTTAAGATACAACTACAGCACTGACAACGAGTTGTTAGATAGTTAATAACAACAGGAAAATATAGGCAGGAACAAGAAGGTTAATATTTATACAATCAATGAGACAATAAGCAATTAAGAGTGGCAGTGATGTAGTCACAGCCCATCACAATTCACAGGTTATTGCCCAGGAAACGAATGTGACCTTGACACTGAGCACAATTTAGGTGAAGAGCCGTAAGGTGAACACCATGTTTGTTTTTGTCCAGGTACGGCTGTGTGGCAGGAAGAAAGAACTCAAAATCATTCTTAAGCCCCTTTTCCATTAGTACCTACTTGTGTTTTCAGGGTTTTTCCTGTAGGTCATAGTACCTGGTACCAGCTACTTTTTAAATACCTACTCCATGGGGTTTTGAGCGATCCAAGGCGACCTGAAAATGTGACGTCAGAAGACTTCATGTCACCAAAAAACAACATTGTGGTTCTCGAGTCTGAAAAAAAGCCACAGACTGTGCGGCAGGTAGATCGTTGCCTCGACGTCCGCCTTTGTTGTGGCGTTCGTGTCACATACTAATCACATCGTGAGACTGTCGGCCGCGCTGCTTTAATAACCCCACGTGCATTAGGTGGTATCCCACTGTAATGGAAAACGAGGTGTGCCGCTTCGAGCCGATCCAAATAGGTACTAATGGAAAAAGAGCTTTAATGCTGCTGTTTTAACAGAATACAAAAGGCCAACACAGAAGCAGGGCAGGAAAGGGGAAACTGAAAACTCTGAAACACAGAGCAGGGAGACACAGGACCATGAATGAGGACGTGACAAAGGACAGGGGGAGACAAAAAATACTTACAAGATAACGAGGGGAGAGGAAACAAGTAGGAACACAGCTGAGGGAAACTAACATCATGATTTGGGAGGAAGTCGTCATGGTCCTGCATCTTTGACCCAGTGTCTTGAGTTTTTGTGTGCTCATGATGTGATCTGTGTTCAGCTCTGCTTCGTGCTTGTGAGTATTATATTATTTCCTAGTGCTTTTCAGTTTTGTTTTCTATGGTCTTCAGATGACAGCAGTTTCCTTTCTCTTCCAGTCTGTCCTAGTTTCTTCTCTGTGTTTTGTGCCTCATGTATGATGTCAGTCTTCTCTCCGTGTTGGTTTCCCTTCTGTCTTTGCGTTCTTCTGTTTCCGTGTTCGATAACATCTCGTTTTATTTTGATAGTCTTTCGTCTCATGTGCGTTATGTTCAGTTTTGCCCGAGTCGTCTCCACTCTGCCCTCATCTCCTCTTGTGTATTTAACCCCTCATTTTGTTTCTGTTCTTTGTTTTGCCCTCCATTGTCACGCATTTTCTAAGAAGCATTTTTTGCTTTAAAATATAAAAAATAAAAATCTTTTTGGCCCTTTCAGTAAAGAGCGACAAAGAGAAAGGAAATAAATGCACCGAAGAGCTGTGGGTCAGACTCCAACCCAGGCTGGCCACTTCCTGCCACTCAGCACATGGTCACCTGCTCATCCCAGTGATCTAAACCGGCACCCCTGACCTGCCTTTTTGATGCATTTTTGTAAGCGCTTATAAATAATAAAACAGGTTTTTGAGTTTTATATCTTCAGTGTCCTTCACTTTTGGTCCCATTGCCGTCCACCACACAGTGAACCTTGATGGAAGTTAAACTAAACACAGACTGACCTATTCGCCCATTCGTTCATTTTCATTGCTGACACTGGATTGCCCAATCAAATCTCCTAATGCGAGCGGTGTTGTGCCAAAAAGTGATTGTCTGCCAAAAACTGATTTCTGGTATTTGCCAAAAAAAGATACGTATTTAAACTGCTATAAATAACTTGTTGGTCTATAATATGTGAAACATATGTCAAACATATCCCACATGAATGATACCAAGTCATCTTGAGCCACAAACAACATTCCTGTAACAAGGTAGAAGCCACGATCAGTTTTTGGCAGTGATTGTTATATATCATTTATTTATGCAGTTAAAAAAAATCCTGTTGACATTAAAAATGTCTTTTGTAAGAGTAATCTGGCCAAGACGACAGCAGAAAGTGCAACAAATATTAGTTCTGTAAACATATTTTAAGTGGACAAAAAGGACTGAATTGGTTATAATGTAAGTACAATAACACAGAGTTATAAAGATACTTAAAAAACAGGTAATTTTTAAATTGTATATATAACCCCTTTGTAAACTCTGTTCACCAAACTCTATTTACCAACATACGTAAAGATATCACACATAAAAAACACACGGAAACATTGGAAATCAGTTTTTGGCAGGCGATCACTTTTTGGCACTACACTGTCCCTTTGCCCACCTGTGCGCTCACGCCGCTTAAGTTTCAGTGTTGAAGAAGTGGTGAAAAGCTGAGAGACAATGTTAGCTGTCAGGGTGCTGATGAACTTTATTACCAGTAACAACTAGAAAACAGACCTCACAGTCACAGGAGGCTGCTGCTGGCACCAGCTGTGGAGAAGTGAGGAAGAGACAGAGGAAGATGAATTCATGTGTTAAGAAAATAGATGGAGGGACAATTAGGAAGGGAGAGATTTCAGGTAAAACCAATGGCTACTCTGACCATGAGCCATCGCTAATAGCGAAAGTGTAACTTTAAGTTATTGTCAAGTGTATTATATCCGTCAATCAACAGAAATGATCCCCAGTCCAGCCCTTTGTCAGCATTACAATGACTGCACAGAGCCTTGCTTTCACTCTTCTACCTGCAGAGATTAGATAGTTACAACCATTTACCACTTCCTGTGTGACAGCATGGAGCCAAACACCGAGCATTCCAGAGAACACTCTTAAGTTAATAACAAGCTGGCTTTTGAGCCGTTTCACAGCTGGTGAATGGAAGCCACTTGACTCTGTGCTGTTTTCGGATACTCACCGTGGGGAAATCTCCAATGGGAAGCTTGTCAGTTGTGTAGGAATTGAGCAGGCAGGTCTTTCCTGCTTCATAGTCACCCACCACCACACATTTAATGTCTTTCATCTGAGGAGAAGGAAGATACAGAATTTAAAGAAATAAAAAGGACAATATGAGGAAATAACACCTATTTTCCACTAGCACTTACTCGGCTCGGCGCGACTCGCCTCGACTCGACAGTGATGGCTCAAACAATACCGAAGCATCGGTGCATGTGTCAAACACACACCTCGCACCGGTGCGTGTATGGCTTTAAGAAAAATCACGTGACTGAAGCTAGGCGGACGATAGGAGCGCGTTAACAGTGCCGTTTGTGTGTTTACGGGTTTCGCTCGTCATGAATGAATTCCAGCGATATCTGTAGGATGTCACCTTGGCCGCAAAATGCGACATTCGTCTTCTTTCTTATTAATAATAAACCGTAAAGCCTGTCTTCTCCCCTCACACACAGATACACATGAACTCCCACTTTTACAAGCACGTATTAGTCATTCCTATTATTTTTGTTCTGCTCCGTGTTATTCTATTTTGTCCAGTTAGAACTCTATCATCACTTGGTTAACTAAACAGGATTACTCATCACTCGTTTGCTGTCCACATGTCAAAGTGAACGAACTTCAGTCTGTCTCCAGGTTTCCTGCAATTACTTTTTAAACCGAGCAGATGTCGCTGTTGAGCGATTCACGGAAACAGTGTCAACAGCAAGCAGAGGATTAGTTTGTCATATCCTCCCGAGAATAACAGCCTTTTCATTTATGTCCTCTGTGATCGACATTAGCTTTGACTTATCTTATCCACTGACTTATTTGCTCTCTGGGTACTCTGGGTTTCTGCAACAGTCTCAAGATGTGAGTAACCCAAGTTAAATCACTAGACTTAACGCTCTAGTCCTATTTGAGTTAATATTCTCTAATCAACAAAAATGTACCCTTAGGCCCCCTCCTCGATTCAGAGATTTATGTAAATGGCCTTCTTGACTCCCTGCTCATACCAGCGTTCTTCCCTGTCCAGGATGTGTAAATCCTCATCATGGGGAGGCTACATCTTTCTTCATCTTACAATGCTGTGATTGCAGCAATTCTCTGTGAATGGTACTCATGGCCATTGATCAGATCAAGGAACTGACTTCACAGCCCATTGGTCATTCAGTGGTGCTAGTTTCAGTCACTGTGTAAATGTACTGTTAATAAGGTTTGGGGAAACCTGCAGTCAGCTGAGACCGAAGAAGTCAGTTGGATGAGTGACGAAACGTTTCTACGTCCAGATGAACAGAATCAACCTTTTGGGAGTTAGCATTACTTCTGTTCTAACAAATAACATAAAACAACAAAACACGACATTAAATGAGAGATCATTGAATTTATTGCTAGTTTTAAATACATTTTACTTTTAAAGTAAAATGATTGTAAAGCATATGAAAAAAAAGATCAAACAAGCTTGTAAAGATTTTTGGTTACCAGTTAATTTCAGTCTCTAACTATTATCTTACTCATCTTGTCAGTCAAAAACTGATGACTGACTGCACAGTGTTAGATAAAAGTCTACACAAGATGCAACTGGTTGTAAAATACAATATGCAGAATTCAAATAATACAAAACAAACAGATGCTTGCCTGATATATTCACAGAGGAGATTTGTGGGCTGTGGCCTACCTCAGTATCTTCTCCGGGTCAGTCAGGAGCTTTTCAGTATAATTCCAGCATCAGCGTCCTCGTGCTGTCACGCTTCATCAGAATTTTAACACTGATCTGAAGGTTGTTTGGCCTCGAGAATATACTCTCCGTAATAATAGTGACTCAGAGGAAATCTTCTGAGTGTGCTACTGTTTAATCATCCAGTCGGTCCTGTTCTGCACTCTTTTCAAAAACGAAACTATTTCAGTTCATTCCAGTTTTATCTCACGTGGATCAAACCAACAACGCATAATCTAATCTACATTTTGTTTACTTACTTACTTTCTGTTTTCTTTTATACTTTGTAGGAAGAATTTTGTAAAAAAAAAAAAAAAAAGAAAAGAAAAGAAAAGAAAAAAACATTCAGGAAGTGAAAACTGATCGATATTATTTAGATTATGGTTTTGGGTTAAATTACAATCATTGTCACAGAGCTCAGGTTCTTTGTTTGCCATGGTGACACTGACCTTGAGTCAGTGTCACCTTATGTTCTACCTGTTCACACCTGCTGGAGTGTGACGCATTCAAGTTCCCTTCCTCCCTTATTGCATGAGGTATAAACATTTTAGTGCTTTTGATCTATAAAAGTTTCTCTTCATTTTTGTGAAATGTGTACATAAGGTTTTAATTTTGCTTTTAAGAAAGGAAACCAAGACCATCTCCTGCCTGGCAGCTCTATCTTCAACATCCTTTGCCCAGTATATCGACTATCCCTCCTCTGGACATGTTCAAACCACTTCATCCTTGCCTCTCTAACTTTGTCTCCCTCTATTATACTCATTTCTAATTCTGTCCATCCTGGTGACTCTCAGTGGATGGTATCTGCAGCCCTGCTTCCTCAGTCGCTGTGCAAATCTCACAGCAGGAATGTCATTCTCACCACTCTTAACTCAGCTCTCAAGTGGTTAAAATGTTGTTGTTTTTTAATTTTATTGAAAACGTCCTGACCTTGGACAGAAAACTGCAAAAATATTGGCCTAATGTACAGTAAAAGTGTTCAGACACAAAAATGAAGTGTGAAAGATTTATTTCAAATCATAATAACGACAAAGACAATGCGTAACCAACTACTGTGCAGTTCACTTAAGTCTCACCACATACATTCAGCAGCCACTTTATTAGGTTCGCCTGTTCAATTCAATTCAATTAAATCCATCCATCAGTTCGCTTCCGCTTATCCTTTTCAGGGTCGCGGGGGGCGCTGGAGCCCATCCCAGCTGTCATAGGGCGAGAGGCGGGGTACACCCTGGACAGGTCGCCAGTCTGTCGCAGGGCCAACACACAGAGACAGACAACCATTCACACTCACATTCACTCGCACATTCACACCTAGTGGCAATTTGGATTATCCAATTAACCTATCCCCACAAGTTGTATGTCTTTGGACGGTGGGACCCATATGGAAAAGATGTATATAAATCTTATAAAGTTTGTATCTGTCTTGTGTGAAATTTGTATGAAAAGCATATAAGAATGAAAACAGATATAAGATCCCTTGAAAAATTATATAATGAAACTTGTATGTTTTGGATACTTACTAAAACAATGTATGAAAGTAATGAGAAAGTGGCCACTTTCATGAGTAATCACATATAAGTTTTTACTATTTCTTTTCCATATGGGGAGGAAGCCAGAGTACCCGGAGGGAACCCACGCAGACACGGGGAGAACATGCAAACTCCACACAGAAAGACCCCGGCCTGATGGTGGAATTGAACTCAGGACCTTCTTGCTGTGCGGCAACAGTGCTAACCACTGTGCTGCTCAATTCAATTCGATTCGATTCGATTAAATTCAATTCAGCTAACATTTTCTTCAGCTTTTGACCTTTTCCTTCAGCTGCGTGAGCACTCAGCGAAGGTATACGAGGGGCTGGTTGCATTAGGAGATCTGAATGGACAATTGAGTGTGGGCAATAAAAATGAATGAAAGGGCACATCAAGGCAGCTAGGATTTACCAGCTGTACGCTGGCTTTGTGCAACAGTCTTAAGCTTACGAGTCAGTTCCTTTCCACTCGTGAAGGTCACAGCGTGTTGGTTTCTCTGGGCCAGCTTCTCCAGGGTGTGGCTGTCATCTCTTAAATGCACCTGAGTCCCGACCAACAGGAAGGGCGTCCCCGGGCAGTGGTGTGAAATCTCTGGCACCCACTGTGGAAAAATCAAGGTCAGGTTTGATGGGCTTTTACTGCAACAACTGACCTGTAGCTCTGTGTGTGCGCGAATATCTCTGAAGTTAGAAACCAAACAAAATTAACTTTGAGTTTGTCAAGACCAAATTTGAATTTAAAAGCAAGCTGAGTGTATTTTTGGACGAGTCTTTGAACTGAGGAGAAGAATTTCACATTTTAGTTTGTTGATTATTATACAAACGATTCTCTCAGACAAGTGCCCGTTTACTTTTTACCCATTATGAGCATCACTCATTATTATCTGCCAGTAATTAAGGTTAGGATATGTATTTTTTTTATTCCAATCCATTCAGCATTTAAATAACCTTTATCAGATTTAATGGTTCTGTTACAGACTTTTCAAAAAAGTGTTTTGCTTTTCTTTCACAAATGTGGGGATTAAATTGTGTTAAAATGTACAAGACAGTGATGTCAGTGATGAGGACCCAGGCACAGAGAGACTTGATGCATTTAAGAATCTTATGATTTAATAAAGAAATTTGCAGACTTGCACAGAGAGGGTAAATTTATGACGACTGATAACGGAGACGAAGATAACAGACGATGAGGACAGGGAGGAACAGGGGTTTAAATGCACCAAGGAGACAGTCAGAGGGAACTCGGGACAACTGGAGACATTTCAGGATGCAGGGACTGACAGAGACAGGGAAGAAGTCTCATCGTGATGAGTAAAGGTTATGTTGCCTGGCTGGGCAGCTCTCTGGGTGCTCAACATCCCCAAAGCTCTGATCCTTGAATCGCTCCTGGTCCCAGCTGTGTTTCCCTCCTGTCTCTCATTCCCTGATTGCTTCCTGTGTATTAAGCCCTGTGTTTTCTTTGGTCTGTGTTGCAGTCTACCCTCATCCTCTGCTGTGTGTTCTCACTGTCTGTATTGCGTAAGTTTATTTTGCATTTTCAGTTTTGTTACTTTTTGAGTTAGCATTAAAGCTGCAGCTGTGTGTCTGCACTTTGGGCCCTGTCCTGCTTGCACACAGCCTTCACATGACAGAAGATCACGGCCATTACATGGACCCAGCAGGTGAGCCCGTCCAGCCGTTTTCCTCATGTTCTGGAGGCTCAGGAGAATTCACTCAGCTACCTGATTATCATCCACCATTACTACATCATCTTAAACTTCTATCCATAGGTCAAATATTAGCTCACTTATTAACTCAGTCACCAGCTCAGTCATCTGCTCAGCTGCCTGTTCAGCTAGAGGTCTCTGCATCTGCTGGCCCTGTGTCTGTCTCTGCAGTTCAGGAGAACAGTTTCAGCTGCCTTCCTCCTCTGGAGGGTCCGAGGGATCGCTCAGCCATCTCCTGTTCAAGGGATCGCTTCAGCCGTCCTCTGTCTTCGCTGAGGGGCCTGTGGACCAGCTTCAGCCGTCCATTATCGCTGAAGGGTCCAAGGAAGGATTTCAGCACCTTGTGTCCGCTGACCGCTCTGAGTCCGCTAAGCCACCTCCTGAGTCTCCAACTGCAGCTTCCACGCTGTGTGGTCCTGCCTCATTTGGTCCACAACATGCTCGGATGGCACATCCATGTCCAGTACACCTGGCTCTTTTACGGCCGCCAACTCAACGTCGCCGGCTACTTTAGGGGCCACACTGGCTGGACATCATCGCTGTCATGGACGGCCTCCTGTACTGCGTCGCCACCGCTGCCTTCTGCGCAGCCATTTTTGGACTCTGTATTGCATGTTTATTTTGAATTTTCAGTTTTGCTACTTTTTGAGTTAGCATTAAAGCTGTTTTTGAGTGCTCCTTCAACCTCAAACTGAACTTGAATTAAAAGGATATGAAAGTGAGCTTTAAGATGACATTTGAAAGATTCTGCAGTATGAATATTAAGCAGCAGTTGTCCTGATTCTTGGATATTGAGGATAGGAACAAACCAACACTGGCCCAGATGAGTTCAGTCAAATGATGATTTCATTAAACACACGCGTGGGAAGATGTGCACTGTAACACGTCAACATAGATCTCCGCTAAAAAGCACACTTCAAAATGGTTTTAATATGTCAGGGTTCAGCCCCTTCTGCGTCAGCAAAGAATATAACATGCATAAGTTGCAGTTAATGACGGTTAGACAAATTTCCATTATCAGCAACATTTTACCATACATGGCTGTTTCTTTCAACTGTCTCACCCCCAGATGTTTCCCGTTGACTTGTCCAGTTTTCATCAACTGTTGCTTATGCAGGCACAAATGCAGTTACCAGCAAAATGTCTTCCTGGCCTCTGGCCCAGACTTTCTTCTGTAATTAACTGTGTTTGTAAGCATGTATGCATTAACCTTCTACACTCGCAGTTACTTACACAATAAATCGTTGGGACCATCACGCCAGACAAAGCTTATGACCTTAAATGGACTGAGCGTCAACTCTTCATGAGCACATTTGCAATGTGTACATAAAAATAACTACAACTACACCTTTAATAAAAGTTTTAATAAAATGCCAGTAATGAAAGCCATGTTTAGCAAAAACATATTTTCTGTTATTTCCACACAGTTCATTCCAGAGTCTTAAAACTGTGACTGCAAACTCCCGATCCAAATCGAGACCTCTGCTGCACTATGAGCATCTGGCTAGAAGATCTTAGTGCTCTTTTGGGGTTAAATAAGTTGAGCTGGTTGGTTAAATAGCTGGGTACGACACCATTTAAAACTTTAAAAGTAAGGCAAATCTTAAAACCAGCCGAAAAATGGACAGGAAGCCTGTGAAAACCTGTTAAAAGTGGAGTGATGTGATCATGCAGCGGCATTTTGGACTAACTGCAAACGATAAAGAGAAGAGTGTTTCAGACCTAAACACAGAGGATTACAGTGGTCCAAACTAGGCCTGAAGGCATGAACACATTTTTCAAGGTCTTTTGGAAGAAGATGTGATTTTGTTTTGGTGATTTCACATAACTGATTAACATCTGGTCTTTACAACTGCGGTCAGTTGCTTCTCAGATTTAAAAGAAGTATCGAAAAACACTGATTTTTAACAATCAGAGAACAATGAGAAGCAAATAATGCAGCAACAACGTTGCTGACAGGTGAGTGTTTTGTTTTCTTCTCCTCGGTTTCATCTGTGATTTCAGTGGTATGGTATGACAGTTTAAGCAAATAGTAAGATGTGTATAAATATTGTCATTTTATAGATAATCAACTTTCAATTGATCTGTAGAAAAAAATATATAAATGAATTATTTGGATAGTTATTTAAAGCTTTAGTAGTAGTCAATGTTGATGTATGTTCTGATAAGGAATTTTTAAACTTTTTTTTGTTGTGTTGTCGTTGGTTTTTTTTATAAATTAATGTTTTTAACAGGCATACTGAGGTTTCCTTTAACTGACAGTCTTTGAGAGTTTGAATTTAAAGGGAAGCCTGTGAAGAGAATCACCTCATTAAATTAAGTCAGTATCTCCATCAAATTAGAAACAAACACAGATACCAGCTAAACAAACCTCTGTGACGTTCTGGAAAGATGACAGTGATTCAAATTGGGACAATGGCTGCTTTGACTGACTGGTGTTCCTCAGTGTCTGTCATCAAAGGTTTGACTGATACAGGATTTTTCCACACCAATGACTTCATCAAAGGTGCTGATGAGAATAGGGCTCTGTGGAAATCAAGTCAGAAAATTGAGATTTCATGGGTTAAACACTGAGACAATATTGTTTAAGTTTAAAAGTTGGAGTAGGTAGAGGATCAATAGGATCCTCTAGGTCCATGATCCTGTTGGGGAAACTCCCATAAGGCTTGAAATCTGGGACTCTCCACTAATTGCTCTTAGAACTGATTAAGATTCTCTGATGAGAGGTGACATATTTACAAGAAACCTACAGAAGTCCAGACGCTTTTCTTTCTAAGCCCCTGAGACAACGATGACCTGGATGAGTGAGAACCTTCACACACATTGTACAGTAGAATTTTTTAATTTAATAAACTGAGCTTAGATGTATTTTTTTTACCTAATTTTACCTCGTCAAACATTCCCAGAGTGTACGCCTCTCCACCAACAATCACTGTCACAGCATACCTGTCAAACACCTGGAGAAAACAGGGAACAAAAGCCATAAACAAAGATAAGTAAACATGCAAATGCAGCAGAATCGTTACAGCATGACTAAACAGAGTCAAACTGATTTATGAAATGAGCTGAGCACTTTCATGAATATTAGTTTGCAGCTGTTCAGGTAAGCAGATGTGTCATGTCTTGCTTTACTCCCCTTTACTCACGTTCAGGCTTTTGCCACGTGTGTTAACAAGCAGCTTATCCCAACATTCCTGGTAACCTCGGCTCTGGACGTGAGCGGATGCAGGGAGTGTTTTACAGCTGCTGCGCTTACTTGAATACTTACTTTCAAACTCCAAACACACTAGAACAGAAATTGGTCCACACTGCTACTACTGCACATTCACCCAATGTATATACTACATATATATATATATATACTACATATATATATATATATATATATATAATGTTTTTCCTCTACCCCCCCCCCCAAATTTTTTTGCTGCACATGTCGAGGAGCGTGTCAGGCTACATTTCACTGTGTGTTATACTTGTATAACTATGCATGTGACAAATAAAGAACCTTGACCTTGACCTTGACCTGTATTGTGTGAGAACACAATACACAACCCACTTCGATTGGTTTTGCATGTATGTCCGTTTGTACTGTCTGTCTTTAGTGTCCTGTAGAGTTCAGTCACTGGTCTGTAAGTATCACAACCTGTGTGACACAAAAGAGCAGTTCAGAGCAACCTGAAATCTGTCTGGTTTATGTCTGCAGACTTTCATGCCACGAGTTTCCTGCAGAGAAAAATGTTTTTTTATTTTTTATTTTATCTGTGGTATTTAAACCTACTCACTGTGGGTATGTATTCTTACTTGTAGGCTGTGCCTGTATAGGTCAAGAGGAATTCATGCTTTCCTGAATCACCATCACCCACCACCACGAGCTTTATAGTCTGCATCTGAGAGGTAGGAAAAACAATTTTTAAAAAAGGAGCAAAATTAGGAACAAAATAAACTGTAAAGACAAGTAACAGTAACTGATTTGTGTATAGTTAAACTCACTATCCACATTAACCTTCTTATGGCAGCTGACTCTGGTTTACTTTCTATTCTTATTCTCCTCGATCTGAGTTCTGCTGTCGACACCATTTCTCACTCTGTTCTCCTCAGTAGGCTAGCCTCCATCGGTTTCCCCCATACTCACACTAGCTTGCTTTAAATCATACCTGTCTGATCACACTCAGTTTGTTCGACTCAAATCCTTCACTTCTCAGTCCTTTCCTCTGGTCACTGGCGTGCCCCAGGGATCTGTCCTGGGGCCCTTCTTTTCATTATCTACCTTCTTCCGCTTGGACACATTTTTCATAAATATAATATACAGTTTCACTGTTATGCTGATGACACCCAGCTTTATCTGTCCACTAAACCTGACTCTGCTCTCCCCCATCCTTCCTCACCCTCTGCTTAGCCGAACTAAATTCATGGTTCTCTTCTAATTTTCTCAAACTCAATAGTAACAGATCCGAGCTCCTCTTGGTCGACTCTAAATCAACATTATTCAGAACCAACAGTTTCTCTGTTACTATCAAAAACTCGCCGGTCTTCGTTTCTTCCTCTGTGAAAAGTTTGGGTGTCATCCTCGACAGTACTTTATCTTTCAATTCACACATTAACAATGTTACTCGGTCTGCATACTTTCAGTTGCCAACATTAATCGTCTCCGTCCTTTTCTCACCCCACATGCCACTGCCATTCTTGTTACTTCGACGGGTTTGGTTACTGCAACTCTCTTCTTTTTGGTCTTACTCAGAAATCCATCCACGAGCTCCAATACGTCCAGAACTCTGCTGCTCGTATTATCACCAGGACCCCTTCTGTCCATCACATCACTCCTGTCCTGCAGCAACTTCATAGGCTTCCAGTCAAATATCGCATCATTGTTAAAACACTCTTGTACACATTTAAGGTAATTCATGTTCTCTCCCCGCCACATCTGTCTGATCTGGTTCAGATCACCATCCCATCTCAGTCTCAGATATTTTCTTCTCTTTCTCTCTCTGTCTCCTCCCCCCATCTTGCCGCCATGGGGAGCTGGGCATTCAGCTGCTCTGCTCCTTGACTTTGGAGTTCCCGACCTCCTGATTTAAGAAATATAACTTCCTTCTCTCTCTTTAAGTCTTAACTCAAACATCAATTGTACAAAATAGCTTATCCCAAATATCTTCTCCACTCTGCTATTTTACTTTTGTTTTATGTCTTATGCCTTTATGATTGTGTAAACTGATTGCTTTTATGTTGCTTTTATTATTCTGCTGTGTACAGTGTCCTTGAGTGTTTTCAAAAGGCGCTTTCAAGTAAAATGTATTATTTTATTTGAAAAAAGTGCAATTCAAACAGGATTTCAAAGTAAAGTTTAACATGAAAGCTTTTAATAGAAAATGTAAACATGATGTTAACAGTGCGTTCTAAAATAAATGTTTCTTTATAAAGGCATAGTAAGATATTAAATCATCAACACTTACTTGAGAAGTGCAAAAGTCAAGTTTCAGGTCTACAGAGCTCCACTGCCTCTTTGTCTGTTTATTAGAGTTTAATCATACTTTGCAAAAAAAAAAAAAAAGTAAATAAAACAATGCTAAGTGTCAAAGTGTCAGTACAATGCAAGTCTTTATTGCCTGGTTAAAAGATAACCAAAAAGTTAGAGATTAACTGCCCTTCCAGTAATGTGTAATCAAGGTGGAGTTTAGAAACCTTTGTGTGTGGGTTAGTGTGGGACTGCAAACTGCTAGTGTAATTTTTTTATTTTATTTTAACAGAGGGACGTTACAACATGCTTGTGTTAAACATTATTCTCCACATCAACTCTGTAGACAGTTTTATTACAACTCAGTTAATGATGAAATTTAATTTAAAAACTATATTGGTGGTAATAATAACTGAATTACTTTGCACACTCATCAAGAGCCAGCAAAGCAAAGAGCTCATCATTTACAGGAGCATAAAATTGTACTTATCCATGAAACTGTGGCCACAAAGATGCACAAGTGATGCAGCCAGTCATAAACGACATGGTGCTTTGTATTCAGATAGCGACACGCTGCACCAACATACTCAAGCCAAGTTAAAAGTTACCTGTTAGATGTGCATATCCTACACTGATAATTAAAATTTAACTAAAAATGAAGAACGATTAAACAGTATGAAAGTAAAAGTATTTTCAATGCTGAAAAAAAATCTCAAGAAGTCAAGGAAATGCACACATTTGATCTTGATAACTGAAATATTCAAAATTTAAATCTTTACTGACATAATGCTCTTGTCATCTTTTCAGTATGAATGCAAAGCAGACAACAAATAGTTTAGATGCTTTATTAAAAGAGGTATAATCAAAAGACAGGGCATGTGGACAGGTAGGCAGCAATTCAGAGAAAATGAGAGAGGCTTGGTGGAGACTTTGCAGGCATGCGAGTAAAAAAATGTGTCCCAGAAGTTCTTAGTTGGATTCAGCTCTGGAAAATGTCAGAGACAGTCAATGGTATCAATGCCCGTATCCACAATGGTTCTGAGGAGGTCATCTGTATGATCCTCCAAGGATATGCCTCCCAGACCATCGCTGACCACTGCCAAACCATCATGCTGGATGATGCTGCAGTCAGAAAAATGCCTACACTGTATCTCAAGACTCTTTCACATCCATCTGTATGAACCTGATAGACTCTGGTGATGCATGACGTGGGACTGTGAGCACAGGTCCCACTAAAGGATGTCGGACCCTTATTCCAGCAGATGGAGTCTGTTTCTCATAGTGTGCGGCCAGAAACATGCAAATGAGCACTCCGGAGGCCATTCCTTAGGCCTCTGTCAGTGTTCCTCCTGTTATACTCGCTACACTCCAGTGTCCTGATCAGGCGTCCTTATTGTTACAACCCACTTGCTTCCTGCACCTGCTTCCACTGTGGATCACTAGTTACCATTGTAAAGACACACCTTTACTCGTAAATGTCCAAATTGTATTCTTGAGCAAGCAAAACCCACCTCATTAGTCTCTGCTTGTGAAGCGTTTCAGAAACACCAAAGGGCATAGAGAGCACCTAGAGGTCAGCTTGCATCGATATGCCATTCTGGAGAAGTTGTTCTACCTCTCCAACCTGAATGTGTTGGAAGCACCATCTCATGCTACCAGCAGTGACAAGGACATAAACAAAAAGTTGAACTGGAGAAAAAGATCAGATGTAAGGACAGAGCAATGGTTTTTGGTTACTATCTGTAAAACCAGTCTCTTTTTTCCCCTTTTCCTATTTTCCTGTTCCCTCTCCAGTGAACCTCGTGTCACTTTCATTTGCACCAAAGGAAGCAAAAGTAAAGTGCATCAGCGCCCCCCGATCCACTTTACAGCCCAAATGATCCCAAATCACACACTGCTTCTTCGTGTGACAGCTTTGTTAAATAAATAATATGTCATGTGTTGTTGTTCATCTACGGTTGTAATTAAATCATTTTAAAACCTACTAAGGAATAGATGGTTTCCTGCGTGCAGTTTCCTGCTCACATGGTTGTACCTTAAACACAAGCTGCATATGAACAGGTCAATGCAAAGCTGTAGAGGCTGAGAATGATATTAGTTGATAGAAGTTTGTGTCCATTAAAAAAATGAGCGAGTGAATGACACTAATTAATACTGCATAAAAATTACAATGTAAACATAAGTTCAGAAAAACCTAAACTACTGTATATAAAGACTTGCCTGCACTCATTAATAATAAATCTGCATAAATTATTTATATTTGTCCAATATACTTTTGTATTTTTATTTTTAGAGCATTTTCAGCTCTGCTTGCTAAATAAAGAGATATTTATATTGTTTTTGGTCTAACTTTTGAAAAGATGCGGGTGAAACCACGGAGAAACAGACGAGGAAAACGTCGGTCTGTGGGTAGCTGAGGGCTCGCAATCTGTCATACTCCTCCTGACCTGAAGGGTGAGACACAAAAAGCCTGATTAAAAGTTAGATTAATGCTATTATCTGAAACATTTAAGTGATTAATGGAAAATTATTTTTTTTAAGTTAGCATGGGGCAACAAAAGGCTGGAAAATTACATTTTTTGAAAAGAAACAGCTGGAGCAATATTTCCGACTGATTGGGTTAATTTGCAACAGATCAGTAACAGGATTTAAAAATATAAAAGGCACATTTAATAGACACAGTTTCTCAGAATGTTCATCAATCTGAAAATTGTGGAACAATTTCAGAACAATATTCCTTAATGTGAAAACTGTGGTATCTCGTCATTTACAGTAGAGTGTCATCAAATGTTTAATAAAACCTGGAGTAGTCTCTCACCAAAAAGGCTGTTCCAGATTATTCCTCCCCTGTTTATATTCTTTCATCTCTTTTTTGGAAAAAGCCCCAGTGATGGAAACACCAACAGGGTTGTCTTTTATGTCTTATTGTTCCCTCAATGATGGCTTACATCAGTTTGATGATTGAAGGCATGTAATGATGTGAAATAAACACTTCGCTCAAATGTCTTGAACCTGTCAGAAAAATACATACCGCGGTAAACTACAAAAAAATGTAATTAAATGCACTAATGAAGTATTCAGACTTCTTTACTTCTCACCTCTCTTCAAAACTAAAAGTATGAGTATTACTAAAGTAATACTAAAAGTAATTTATTAACAATTCTTGTTTTATTAATGTTGTTAGCATGGAAAACACTAGCCGGTATTCAGGCTGTACACGTGCCCTTTTACAGTTGAAATTATCCTCAAAGTCTGCTTGTAGTAGAAAACAAAAACATACAAACATTTATTTTCACACACAATCCTGAATTCACAGGAATTAGCTTGAATGTCCTTGTAATGCACCAGACACGGTATGAAAAGTGTTTCACTCCACAGCTAATTATTGCCTCTCTACAGTGCAGAAGTCCAACAACCCACACTGCACGACTGTGTATTAAAAAACAGTACATAAAAATTAAATAAGTGGGAAAATACAGTTTAGCAATAAACATTACACTAAAAGAAGATTTTAAAGCAAAATTAAATTACCCATCCTACACTTAAATGTATTCACAGTAATTCAACTCAAAATTATTAACAAATATACATTCTGCAAAATGCGAGTGAAGTAAGAGAAACTTACAGACCTTTATCTTATACAAATGTGTTCATTGAAATACATTTTGTGAATGACATTATAATTGCCCCTAAAGGTTTGATCTCCTGCTGCTGCTGCTACTAATATAAATATTACTTAACTGAAATTTTTAGTATTTATTAAACTGAATGTAGATTTTTATTTATTTATTTATTTTACCTGAAGTGTCCCAGAGTTCCAGATTGTACTTCTCACCATTCGTCACTGTAGCAAAGTAGTTATCAAACACCTGGGGGAGACAGAGGGCAAGGAGGACGAGGGTTGGTTAATAAGATCAGTGCCTCAGGTCTGGGCTGTGTGGATATCTCTGGCTGTGTCCCAATTCAGGGTCTGCACGCTTGAAGTACGCGCACTACGTACGGTGCGTACTATAAGTACGAGAAGTGCGGAAGTGAGAGGCTTGTGAAATGGGACGGTATACGCTTCGTCGCGCTGTTCAGGTTGCCTAGCAACCATGATCCTAACCGCGAGACACGTTACATACAGCTTTGTTTGACAGGAATGAAGGAGAAAAATGTTTTGTTGGTCATTCATTTTTGTCATGACATCACTTTGATTAGTTGAGTATCTGAGGCTGAGACCACAGGACTGTAAAACATGATTGTTGGGCTTCCTTTCTGTGCTGAACAGTCATTTAAGATTAGTTAGTAAATAACAATTAGTTAATGTTGTTCATGAGACTAAAGTCATCTCACTGTGGTAATGTAAATATAATATGGCCAATATTATAGTATTGTCAGATTATTTTATAAATAAAAAACACCCAGCACGCCCCTGCGGGCGGTTTATCCTTCAAGCTCGGGTCCTCTACCAGAGGCCTGGGAGCTTGAGGATCCTGCGCAGTATCTTAGCTGTTCCCAGGACTGCGCTCTCCTGGACAGAGATCTCCGATGTTATTCCCGGGATCTGCTGGAGCCACTCGCCTAGCTTGGGAGTCACCGCACCTAGTGCTCCGATCACCACGGGGACCACCGTTACCTTCACCCTCCACATCCTCTCGAGCTCTTCTCTGAGCCCTTGGTATTTCTCCAGCTTCTCGTGTTCCTTCTTCCTGATATTGCTGTCATTCGGAACCGCTACATCGATCACTACGGCCGTCTTCTTCTGTTTGTCTACCACCACTATGTCCGGTTGGTTAGCCACCACCATTTTGTCCGTCTGTATCTGGAAGTCCCACAGGATCTTAGCTCGGTCATTCTCCACCACCCTTGGGGGCGTCTCCCATTTTGACCTCGGGACTTCCAGGTTATACTCGGCACAGATGTTCCTGTACACTATGCCTTTGACAGTTCACTCTTCGGCCACTGCATCTTATTAGGGAAATTCCACATACATAAATGGGCGATCGTGGCTCAAGAGTTGGGAGCTTGCCTCGTAATCGGAAGGTTGCCGGTTCGAGTCCCGGCTTGGACAGTCTCGGTCGTTGTGTCCTTGGGCAAGACACTTCACCCGTTGCCTACTGGTGGTGGTCAGAGGGCCCGGTGGCGCCAGTGTCCGGCAGCCTCGCCTCTGTCAGTGCGCCCCAGGGTGGCTGTGGCTACAATGTAGCTGCCATCACCAGAATCAGAATCAGAATGGGTTTATTGCCAGATGTTGAGGTTTACAACATTAGGAAATTGCTGCGGTGCTTCAGTGCAGACAATAAGAATTAAAGTGCTATGTAGAAAGAAAGATATGTGCATGAGATATACATGAGATATATACATGAGAATAAGAATTATGAGTGCTACGTAGAAAGATATATACATGAGTGCAGGTGGTGATCAGTGCCAAACATGAAATGATGCAGTGACACAGCGTAGGGTCATGTGTTAGTGGTGGGAACAGTCATGTGGTTATTGTTCATGTGTCCAACAGCAGAGGGGAAGAAACTGTTCTTGTGGCGAGAGGTTCTGGTGCGAATGGACCAGAGCCTCCTGCCTGAGGGGAGCAGGTCAAACAGACTGTGTCCAGGGTGAGAAGGGTCAGCTGAGATCCGGGCTGCACGCCGCAGTGTCCTGGAGGTGTACAGGTCCTGCAGAGATGGGAGTCTGCAGCCAATCACCTTCTCAGCAGAGCGCACAACACGCTGCAGTCTCTGTTTGTCCCTGATAGTGGCTCCAGCGTACCACACGGTGATGGAGGAGGTGAGGATGGACTCGATGATTGCAGTGTAGAACTGCATCATCGTCCGTGTTGGCAGGTTGAATTTCTTCAGCTGCCTCAGGAAGTACATCCTCTGCTGGGCTTTCTTGATGACGGAGATGATGGTGGGCTCCCACTTCAGGTCCTGGGTGATGGTGGTACCCAGGAAGCGGAATGAGTCCACAGAGGTGATGGGGGTGTCAGTCAGGATGATGGGGGGGAGTGGGGCTGTGTGAATTCACCAGTGTGTGAATTAGGGCTGCTCAATTAATCGAATTTTAATCACGATTACGATCTGGGCTTTCAACGATCATTAAAAATGACTGAGCCGATTATTAGCCCCTCCTTCATTTATCCGCGACACATTAAAGGCGGGTCCGGGAAAATATTGTCGGGCATAAACCGGTCCGTGGCGCAAAAAAGGTTGGAGACCGCTGATTAAGAGGACCCGAGCGAAGCTCGGAAAGCTAAGCAGAAGTTATTTGGAGAGGAGAGTG
Organism: Mchenga conophoros; assembly: GCF_057382185.1. Taxonomy (NCBI): domain Eukaryota; kingdom Metazoa; phylum Chordata; class Actinopteri; order Cichliformes; family Cichlidae; genus Mchenga; species Mchenga conophoros. Next base: position 5,159,347 of record NC_140546.1, on the reverse strand, counting down.
ACTGCTGTTGGTTGAAAAGAGAGGTAAAAAAAAAAAAAAAAACTTCAGTGGTGTTGCACACTATTTTATATTATTTTTTAAAGTCATTGTTAACCCTTTAAAGCCGTCAGAGCAGCACGCTCCGTTTTGTGTAACTATTTTTAAATCCCTGTAGAACCTGAACCGTGTAAGCTAGCGCAATAATTTGTTTGCATATGAAACCAGAGGAGTTGTACTTACATCTGATGCCATCAGCTTGTCCTCGGTCACAGTTTCCTTCCACATAAATTGCATAAAAAGCACTTGCAGGAACAAAAACATAATATTCCAGAAACACGCTTCGCCGATCCGATCAGCTGTTCGTAACACTTCCCACATTGAAAAAGTGGTCAGCGCGAACTATCACATGTCCGCCATTTCCTGGCCGAAACCGGAAGTGATGTCATTTTTGCGGAAATGTAGTTTTTTTTACTTGTAGGCCTTAAAAACCTATACTGGTCATGTTTGACTTTTCTGAATAGTTTCTGGGATGCTTAGAACTCGAATTGCACTGCTGGAAATAGTTTATTTTGATGCACATGCTGTTTTCTTTGCAAATTTGCATCATAGGATTGTTTTTTTGTTTTTCCTGCAGTATATAAAAATTGGTGTATCTCCAAAATAAAACTATGAAGACACTCAAAATAAGTTTCCTGTTATTGTAAACTATTTTTGCAACTTTTTTGTATTTAAAGTTTTGAGGGATAAGCCTCTTAAATTTCTCCAAGTAGAAATATATGTAAAAACAGAAACGATTTTCAATTTTTTTGTAGTATATTGCACTTTTTTGCAATTAATGTAGTTACTATGGACTTAATGTATACATATTATTAAAATATGGGCTATAACAGTTATATAGCAACTTGAAATGCTCCCACAAATGGCACTACAGCATGTAAAAATATAATATAAGCTCTGGCGGACTTGGTGCTACACTGAAAAAAATATGTTGTTGGATTTACTTAATTCAATGGTGGACATTTGTTGCACACAGATGTTTTGCTTTGGCAGCAACTTAAACAATTGAGTTAAATTAACACAATTTATTCATGTTCAATAAACCTGTGCAATTTGTGTTGATAAAATGTGACTTAAACATGTTTTGATGAAGTAATTTGAGCTCTTGAAATATTTTAATCCTTCACAATTTTCTCACTTTATCCCAACACCATTCAATAACTTTTACCCAATACTACTTGGTCACTTAAATACTACATGTTATCTTCAAATTACATTTTGCTATTATATTCTAGTATCAAATACACAATTTTCAAATGGAGGCCTTATAACAGATTATATTGTTCTCTTCCAAGATGGTTGCTGGCATCCACCAGTAACCTTTCAAAACAAAATGTCTAATTTCACTGCATTGACAGTAGGTAAAGAATTAAACTGACATTACTCCACTACTGAATCTATATAAACCAACAGTTAAATAATGTCAGTTCTTCCGTGTTCTCTGGAATCAATCACAGCAAAGAAATTAGACTCTTTCTTTTGAAAAATGTTGGGAAAGAACAATACAAAACATTCTATTTAAGGCCTCTAACGTCAAGATTCAGTTAAACAACAATTATAACTAAACAATTTGAGGTAATGTTAGTTTCCATTAACATTAAATTAGGTTACTGAATTGGCAAACACCTTCCTATTAACATTACCCATTTTACCCCAATAACTAAAGAAATTAGCACTTGCAGGTCAAAACCTTTATTCAAGAGATGCAAAAATAACATTGATACAGTGACTGTCAAAAATTACGGCACTAATCATACTGTGACATCTTGGTTCAAAACAGCAAGCTTAGAAATATTCAACGTTCTTTACTTCAACTGAATGAAACTGAAAATACCATTTCACACGACCCATATGGGATATTTAGACTGCATAACTGTTCATGCTACATCTCTTCACTAGTAAAAGAAAGAAAAAATACAAAGAGAAATTTAAAAATGCTGCCAAACAGACAGAGAACTTGTACAGAGCAAAAGGAAAAACAAACAACAACAACAACAAAAAAACGGCTCGTCCTCATGGCAGTTGCAGTGTATATAAAAATGAACCCTGCGATCTGTTCCTGGAATTGAGCTTCAAAAATGCAGCAGAACAAGTGTGAGATTTAAATGTCTTCTCACCTAGAGCTGATCACCTCACATGCATAACAGTGAGCTTCGTTGCAGGAGCAGTTTTGTCTTAGTTGTGAGCTTTTCTTGAGAGCTGAGTTGCTTCCAACTCCATTACCACCCTTTGAATCACCTCAAAAGTGTAGCAGAGTTGTGATGGGTAACTCATATTGAAGGAATAAAAAAGGTCCAAACAGCATGGCTACTGCAAAGGTCACGTTATCCAGATCTTGAAGAACTACTATACCCTCGATGATGATGCCAACATCAGAAAAGTCATTGCCTGGTGCATCCTCTGGAGACAGATGTTCATTGTGGTTTTCTCAATCTGTGCAGTGGCCTCAGTCAAGTCCTGGTTAAACACAAAACATTTCTTTAAGATTCCTTTTTAAACTCATCTCTTTTGAATCTACCAGTTCTAATGTTAGAGTAATTTAAACCAATGCAAGCAACATAGTAAATAGCTATAGCCAAAGAGTGGCCTGCCATGCTGCCATTCATGGTCTAACAGAGTTTCTAAGAGAGGGTGAAAAACATAATTTCAAATGCTTTACATTAGTTTTTCTTAGAAAGACACCGGCCCATCAGAAATCCAGGTTTTGTCACTCAGAAGATGTTAGAATTTAGACTTTCAGCCCCACAATTTGGTTAGCTGTTGGTCTTTTTTTTTTTTCAAACAAAAGCTAATGTAAATATTGGTGGGATTTTCCTTTGTTCACTAGAATGACAAATTTAAAGTTTTTTCACACTGATGTGACCCCTAATACAGGGGTGGGGCCTCAAGGGCCGGCGGCTGAGTTCACTACCAGGCCTCATGTGAACTTCAAATTATTAAAGAGGACTACTGGTCCTAACTGGTCCAATGAGGATCAAGTGGATAACTAAATGCATTTTTAAATGTTGCAAAGCCACAATCTACTCATAAAACACTCACCATGAACTCCTGCACCAAGATGTTGCAATTGTCTTTCACACAGATGCGGAGCACTTTGATGAGACTCCCTTTGAGCATTAATGTCATCCTAAAGTATTATAACAAAGAAAACAGAGATTTGTGAACTTTTCAGTAGCACAGAAGAAAATGATCCCAGACCAAAACTTAAACCAGTCAACATGCAACACCAGCATCTACAAAGCAATATCAAAAGTTCCTGTTTGACATCAACTTTGTGGATATATAGTTTCCAGAACATTTATTTTTTTAAAAAGATCAATTTTTCTCAGTGGGCCAGTAAATGCATGACGAAAATTATGGCATCCTTTCGGTGGAATCAGTACTCACAGGTAATAGTTGACTGTTTCAATGGATGCAGCATAAAAATCTTTTACTGACCTAATGCAATACATATACACTTTGTAGTTAAAGAATTTTAAAGTTCTTACTGTCATCATGGCAGCTACATCCTTTAGCTTTGTGCCCTGTTCCCCCGATCACTTTGCAAACACTTTCAGCAGACTGTCAGAGAGAAACTCAGCTCCGTCAGAAACCTTGACTGTAAAGGCAAGGTTGGGATGCACTGGAATGCTGCATTTCATCTGAAATGACATAAAATTATTTTGAAATAACAGCAGGCACTGTGCTTGGTTAATAATCAGTAATGTTTTGTTGAATAAAAACTGTGTTTCCAGATCTTATGGGATTAAAAAAATCCAAAGATGTTTATTTCTGATTTGCAACCCAAGAACCCACAAGTTACAACCTCATTTTAGTTCAAGTGTGCATTAATGTGAGTCCAGTAATCACCTTTCTGACAATACATACAGGTTAAACCTATGGCAGATTTTGGATTTCTCAGTTGTATTAATAGGGTGGTCTATTTGAGTATGCATGCACCTAATAATTATAAAAAACCTATTATAATTAAGTTACAGAAACCTTAAGCGAAAATAGAATATACTTTCTTACCATAACACCTTGAACCCACAATCCATCAGCTGACTCCTGGTGAAATGCAGAATAGATGTGGTCTCTCAATGTGCATCAACAAAAACAAAAACAAAAACAAAAGGACAGCAGGTGAGGGCAGGAGGGGTAGGGATGTAAGCTAGCATAATACCGCTGATGATATTAGCTAAAGCTGTTCAATGTCCAAAATCTCACTAACACCACGGTGCAGTAAATACACAATGTAACTGAAGAGTCAGTTGACAAATCTATTCACACAGAAAACCAAATTATGTTATGAGTGCCTCGTAATTAGGTTTAATGTGATATTACGGCTCTTGTGCCAAAGACAAATTCAAATGAAAAAGCGCCAATTCTTTGATAACAGATAAAACAGCAAATAAGCTAACGGCTCTTTTTTAGCATGTTACATGGCGGCACTTTAGACGTTTAACTACATTTGGCTGAAATATGGTAAATATTAATTCAAAAAATCAAGACATACCAAAAAACGTAGAGTTGGCTGCTCGACTTGACTGAGATGGATGCATTTTTTAAACCACGATCCAAAGCCCGCGAGATGAAATCACGCGTGGTTTCACGAGATTTAACGTTGCTATCTTATTGACTTACTTCACCTGAACATGATATGAACAATTTAATACACCCTTTCTGCATATCATGTAGTTTTTTACACTATATAGTTACATTTATCTTTAAAACATGAGGCAATTGTGTTAAATACATGCAAGATGCTTACATAAATCCAAGAGATGGCCAGTCCCTTTTTTTCAGTGTATAGTAGGTCTTAAAGGGTTAAATAAATATCGTCAAATAATCGAGATCTCAATTTCAGTGAAAATAATCGTGATTATCATTTTTGCCATAATCGAGCAGCCCTAGTGTGAATGTGTGTGTGAATGGGTGGATGACTGGATATGTAAAGGGCCTTGGGGTCCTTAGGGACAAGTAAAAGCGCTATATAAATACAGGCCATAAATGTAAATTTCAAAACTCAACCCCATCATTTAATTTGGTTTTGATTGAAATTGAATATTACTTAAACTCTCTTAAATTAACTTCCAATAAAAAAGGTTTATCATTGATTGAAATTCATTCAGAAATGTTTAACGAATGAGCTGTCACAACTTTCAAGTACAAAGTTGTTATGAAGTCTGTCACATCGCCCCCCCCCCCCTTTTTCTTTTTTTCTTTTTTCATCCTTTATTTATTCATCCTTCTTATTTCATTGTGCTGTATATTGTTACTCTTATTTGCCTTGTATGTCTACTGTACAAACTGAACTGGAATGACTGACTGTTCGCTTTATAAGTTCAATAAAGTTTGGAAAAAAAAACCTCTTCGGCCGCTCCCTTCTGCCGTATTTTGCGGCAAAATTATCCACACCCACCACCGCGCTATGAATTGTGGGATATATGGGACCACGAAGCGTGCACCGGACCACGCTTGATATTTGGGGAAATCGACGGCGCATTTGGAGTATGCATTTGAAGCACACTTCGAATTAGTATTTAGTATTTAGTATTTATTTATTTATTGTCATTGTCAAGAACAATGAAATTGCGTTTGGGGCTTCCATACAACCCAAAAAAAAAAAAAAAATTGGGACAGCCGTCGTCGCGTGGCGGTGACGTAACCGCACTTAAAATGCGTACTTCAAGCGTGCAGACCCTGAATTGGGACACAGCCTCTGTCTGCCTCTGGCTCCTGGGGGCTGTTATTGTGGATTCCCACCTCCGTTTTCAAGTACATTTCATGACAAAGACACAGGCCCTCTCTCTCACTCTGTCTCTCTCTCTCTCCTCACACACGCACACTTTCATTTCAGGCGCTGTGTGTTTTTCTTTTCTTACAGGTGCAGCAGTTGGTGATACAGTGCGCATTTCTTTTGTTCTTTTATTATATTTTCACCTATTGTCACCCCTCTTCCCTTTTTCCTGCCTGTCCTGCCTTACACATTCTCAAACTGTAACACATATAATGTAATAACTGAAATAACAGGAATTGTAATGAATAAGTAAAAAGATAAAATAAACACCTGAACAAAAGAAGCCTATGAATAATTTATAGAGCCAATCTTGGAAAAGAAAAATTTGTTTGCACAACAGAACATTCGGATCATAACTTTGATTGCAAAGCTGTCACACAGGAGAGGATTAAAAAAAACAAAAACAATTATTCAAAAAATAAAATAAGATCTTGAGAAACATTGCAGGTTGTTGACATGGACTGAATAAACTGATAAAACTGGGATTTATTAGCACACTACTCACTGTGGGGATGTACTCAGAGGGATACTCTTTGGTTACGTATGTGATGAGCATGCAGGTCTTTCCCACTGCACCGTCACCCACCACCACACACTTTATTCCCTTATCCTGAGAGAAAGAAAAAGAATTAAGGGAGGAAAAGAAGAAATGTTGGGAAGCAAATGAACTGTGTCAGGTAAAGCAGTTTCACCCCAGTTCTTTTTATTCCTCAGGCCTCCAGTAGTCATTTCACAAAACCTTAACAATACAATACAACTTTATTTGTATAGGACATTTAAAAACCAAAGTGCTTTACAGTAAAAACAGGAAAATTAAGACATGATTAAATAAAAGACTATTAACAAAGTACCACATATGTCATCAGGTTGAGGGCACAATTATACAGGAATAAAAGGGAATAGAAGAACAAAGTTACTAAGAACAGATATAGCCAAAAGATAAAGTACATAGATAAAAAATTGAACCAAATATAAAACAGGGATGCTAACTAGATGGAAAAGCTATGTTGAATAAATGAGTTTTTAAACGGGATTTAAAAGATAAAACGGAGTCTGACGCACAGATAGCGAAAGGAAGGTTGTTCCACAGATTTGGTGCAACCAGGGCAAAAGCACGGTCACCCCTAGATTTAAGTCTAGATCTAGGCTGAGCCAGGAGTAATTGGGCTGAAGACCCGAGGGCTCGTCCAGGGACATCTAGACTAAGGAGATCGACAAGATAACGAGGGGCTAAATCATTTATAATTTTAAAGGTGAGCAACAATATTTTAAATTCAATACAATATTTTATGGGTAACAAATGCAACTCAATAAGAACAGGGGTGATAGAGGCATGCTTTCTAGTGCCAGTCAGGAGGCGAGCGGCAGCATCCTGGACAAGCTGAAGTCTGTGAAGGAGAGCGGAGTGAAGACCAAAGTAGAGGGAATTACAGTAATCCAATCTAGAAGTCACAAAAGCATGAATGAGCTTTTCAAGATCTTTATGAGGGACATAGTGCTTAGCCTTAGCAATAAGGCGCAGTTGGTAAAAGCTAGATTTGATTACTGAAGACACTTGTTTGTTAAATTTAAAAGAGCTATCCAGCAGGATAGCACCTGAACGTGCTTCAACAACGTGGCCTGCGGCGAATCCTGAGAATTTCCTACCAGGACCGAATAACAAATGAGGAGGTCCTACGAAGAGCAGGCACCCGCCCATAGCCGATGTTGTTGCAGAAAGGGGCTTCCGCTTTGCGGGCCATATTTTACGCCTACCCCCTCATCGCCCAGCTAAGATTGCCATGACATGGCGTCCACACACTGGCAAGCGAAAGCAAGGCCGACCAAAGACCACATGGCGTCAAGCATTCATGGACGATCTGAGAACTGTCGACATTGCCTGGGACGAAGCTGAAGCAGTTGCTGCTGACCAACATCGATGGAGATCACTAGCTGCCCGATGCGCCGCTGCATCGGGCAGCTAGTGATCTAATCCAGCAGGACACCTAGGTCACTAACTGAGTCAGAGAAAGACGTGGCAAAGGAACCAAAGGTATGAGCTAATAGGCCCCAAGGGATATGGTTGCCAAACACCACAATCTCCGTTTTCTTTTCATTCAGGATAAGGGAATTGTCTGAAAGCCATGCTCTGACTTCTCTCATGCACTCGAGGAAGCAGTGTCATCATTAGTGGTGCAACGGATCAAAAGTCTCACGGTTTGGATCGGAACATGTTTTTTTTGTCACGGATCGGATCAATTTTCGGATCAGCAGAAAAAAAGAAGAAGACAAAAATTTAACTCGCCGTTTACTTATTTAAGTATTTTTTGCCTATTAAAAAACATTCAACTCAAGACTCATTCCACGCAATTATATAAAAACAAATTAATATGCAATATAGGGCAGTACAGGGCTTTCCATCTCCCACTCCGCTGTGATATAATGAGCGGTCACGGTCACGTAGCTTTCCGTTGCCCTGGAGGTCCACCCATTTGTAGTTAGGGCAACAGATGCCTGGGACATGCGACGGGATATCATAGCGTGGCTCAAGCACGTTCATCGTAGTTTAAACTGGTACTGTCAGCGTAAATCTCGTTAAAATGACGTTAATGCCATAACTGCATTAACGCGGAAAATCTCCGTTAACTAGTTACCGCGGATCGCCCCATGCATGGGGCTGCACGGCGTCAATGCGTCAACTAATGCGTTGACTGGTTTAAACACCTTGTTTTGCACAACAGAATACGGCCTCCCGTCTGCAGCTAAACACTCCGATAGCTTCTGAAATAGCTTTAGCCCGGTCGGATTGGGCAGCAAAGGGCTGCTTAAATACCGCAAACTCCTCTGCTCCTCCACTTGGACCGCTAGCGCTGACCATAGCTATCGCTTGACAGACTGACCACGCGCACCATACACATACTTTTTTCTTCTTTTTCGAATCTTCGGATCACGTGCGTGCCGAACCGTGGAGTGGGATCGGTTCGGATTATGGATCAACTGTGCTCCATTGCACCACTAGTCGTCATCATCTAATTGAAAATATATCATTGGCATAGAGGTGATAAGAAATGTTATATTTTTCAAAGATTAAGCCTAGGGGGAGCATACAGTATGTAATGCCGTTAAGTATTTAAAATACAAAATACAGTGGAACCCCGACTTACGAATACCCCATTTAACGAAAAATTCAAGTTACGAAGGCGCTGAACGGCAATATTTCTGCCCGTGTAACGAAATCCGCTGGCTCTGATTGGCTGAGCCTACAATGCCCACAATGCCTTCCGAATCATGTGACAACCCCTTGGCTTTCGTAATTGCGCTGCGCTGTTCCACTTGAACGACGTATTGTTGTTCTAATTAGTAATTAGCCTATAGCCCATCGTTCAGCATCGCCTCACTCAAAAGGCGCGATGGGTGCTTCGACTTACGAAAGACCCTCGGGAACGAATTAATTTCGTAAGTGGGGGTTCCACTGTATGAGTAACTGTATTCCGTTACAGTTACCATTCAAAAAGTTGGAATTCAGAATGCAGTTACTTTGTTGAAATAAAGGGATTACACGGCGGTCTTTTCCCGTTTCATATGTTCGGCTATGCCCTCTCTAATTTTGGTCATTCCACGTCGGTGGAAACCCAAACAAAACGCGCATTAAAAGGCTCTAATGTCTGTGTCTCAATCTCGCCTCTCATAATGATGTGAAGAAATATTTTTAAAAATGATTTAATATGAAGGCAACAGGCAGAGTGTTACAGGCATCGCCCTAATGCATGTAGCCTCATGGGCAGTGTAGTCCATGCTGCAGGGAGAATGGACTGTCATACCCGTTATGTGTCTGTGAGCGAGGGAGAAAAAGGAGAGTGGAAAAGTACGAGCTGTCACTGAGCAGAAACGGGAGCTGGAAGCATGTAAATATAATAATAACCACAGCAGCCAAAAAGAGTGCCTGACGAGCCCAGTTGTAAGTAAGCTGTTAAGACTCGACTGTACGCTGTGTTCGTGTTTTCCTCTGAAACAATAAGCTCCGTTGGAGCAGCCTTTCAACGCCTCTCTCTGTCTCTCGCTAGCAAAGTTGACCCAGACAACAAAGTAAAGCTATTTTTCGGCTACAAGCCCGACACGGAACCCGAAGTATTAGCCAGAGGTCCCTTTACTACGGTTGGGAGGCATGTATTCTGTAATCTGTAGTGGGATACATTTTAAAAGTAACCTTTCCAATATTATGTGTGAGAGACAATAATGCTTATGCTAGGCCTTCAAAAGGCTGAAGTTTAGCCAGGAAAGACCCTGACATGCAGTGCATGACACCAGAGTTCTTGTTCTCAATAAATGCAGCGGAATTTATCGAGGAGTTTAAGATGATGTCATCCTGCCCTTTGCACCTAACAGCAACAACTCTTCTGGGAAGGCTGAGTGTGTTTATGGGAATCTTTGATCTGCATATAACCTTAAAATTAAAGACTTTAATAAGTGAATATGTACAGAAAAATCTTAGTTTAACATTGGTTTAAGTGAATTCAGTCCTACACTTTGTGATGTCATGCCCCCACCACCTCTGGGCATAAGCTGGAAACTCTCAGACTGACACCGGCTTCATCTACAAAAGAAAACACAAAACATCCATAAAATGTGAGCAAAGCTTAATTAAAACAGATGAACAGAGCACACTGTGTTTAGAGACACACAGACTATATTAAAAAGTGTTTAGATACTAATATAACTTATAATGTCTATTACAAGTCATTACTAGTCATACTATTAATGACTATGTAATGACTGATAGTCTGCACATCACTGGATACACTATACTATCTTCTAAAAATACGTTTTGCACAATTCAAATATAGAAAATAATCGAATGCTTACCTGCTTACTCCCAGAGAAGATGTGTGGGGCATAGCACAGGATCTCCTCCCGATCATTCACGAATCACTTTTCAGTATCATCAGGTCTGATGTTTTACTCAGCACTGAGATTTATTTTCACCATGATTCAAATGCTGTCTACGAAGTCATCTCACTGTGCGCAGTCCGTCAGGTGCATCCAGTCGATCCTGTTCAGCGATCTGCGGCAGGGAAATGATTTTCATGATATGGCTCATGTTTAAAAGCAAAACCATTTCAGTTCAATCCCAAGTGAGTCAAACCAAAAACGCTACAAAATAATAATGTATATTTTATGTTACTGGTTTATTTACTTACTTTTTGTTTTCTTTAGGAGTAGTAGTATATCCACAATGTCAGTTTTTCAGTGTAAACTGCAGATTACGTCTCTGAGAGCGTCTACCTTACCTGGAGGGCTGGTGATATTGTGTTGCATTTAGTTGCTTCCAGTAAAATTCAACTCCTCACCAGTTGCAGAACATGTGACTGTGACTTTCGGCATTTGACAGCTGGGATAGGCTGATCCTGATTTGGATAAGTAGAAGAAAAATGATGAATCTCTATATATAATAATATACATAATCTAATCTATTAATTCTTACCCATTTTCTGAGTTAAAAGCCCTCTATAGAATAATTCCTGCAGTGATTAATGTTTCAGCTGGTAACGCGTTGTTGAACCGATGATTTCTTAAACAACCATGTCTAAGGCAGGATCTTTTTTTGAGTAACCAGCTCTTGAGCTCTAAGAGACCTCACTGCTGTCTAATACTAAAATACTGAAAAAATTAGATGGGACTTAATGACACCAGTGACCAATATATATATATATATTTTTTAGTTTGCTCCCTTATTCCATTAATTTTTTGTTTGAATGGCATAAAAAGGTGAATAAATAACAAAAAAGGTAACTACAAAGCTGAATAATTCCCATGTTAATGACTTTCTTCAGTTTTTGTGTGTGTGAACAACATAAAACCACTAAAAACATTTTCAGCTTTTTTACGGTATCAGAAAAAAAACTTGAACTTTGATCAACCTACAGCTGACACAAATCCAGTGTTTCAGCTGATTTGTAGAAATCAACATTAAACTATCAGGTTTTAATTTAAGACAAATCTTCATCAACAAAGGTGTGAAAGCTGCTGAGAAACACGGCTTCTTTATGACAGTGTTCATACAAAAAGATAGCTGCACCCAGGGCTGGACTGGGACAGAAAATCGGCCCGGGCATTTTGACTAGAGACCGGCACACCAGGTATTATGGGAAAAGCCATAAAGCCTTTGAATGAAAACAAACTGTTGTGAGAGTGATGTACACTGTCACTGTCAGTAAAACAGCCTGCTTACGGGAAAGTAACAGTAATCAAATTACTTGTTTGCAATAGTTATCCCTTACATTACTTGTTACTTGAAAAAGTAATGGGGTTAGTGCCCGTTTGTGGCCTACAGCAAGCAGAAGAAGCTCTGGACCCAGATCAGTTTGTCATATCCTCCTGAGAGACCCGGCTTTTTCATCTATGTCCTTTCTAATGAACATTAATTTGGTCTATATCTATTGACTTATTTAAGCGACACTACTAAGTCCTGATGCGCTCAATAAAACACAAGATATCTCATGATATCTCGTGTATTGGTGGACTCTTTTAGCTCCAAACAGGCAGGAAATCACAACAGTTAAACAGAAAATACATTCTTCCTTGGTTCTCAGGAAGATATTTTATTCAATTTTTCTCTCACTTTGATGTGTATTTGTGGAGTTCCATCTTCCTGTAATGTGAAGGCAGCAAACATCAATGGCCTGGTGACCGCAGCTCTTGCCAGCCACCTTTGCAATGGAGGCCAGAACATGGTCCATTAAGACTCTGTACTAAACCCACAAACAGAACTGATTGCATACTCTCTCCATTTATCGCATTAACAAATGACAAAACCCCAATCAGCTGATTTCTCATGTGCAACTTTAGTCCATTTACTGAAGCCGCACAACTTTCAGTCTGTCATTATGATTATTTTCTGACTTACAAAGCCTTGGAGTAAATAGAGATGGGTATAGAATTAGATTTTTATGTTCCCCGAGAAACTTCTGAAAAAGTGTTCTAACAAATAAATAACGAAACACAACATTAAATAAGAGGTCATTGAATTTATTGCTAGTTTTAAATACATTTGACTTTCAAAGTATAGTGATAGTAAAACATGTGGGAAAAAAGATCAAAGGAGCACGAGTTGTAAAGATTTTTGGTTACCAGTTAATTTCAGTCTCTAACTATTATCTTACTCATCTTGTCAGTCAAAAACTGATGACTGACTGCACGGTGTTAGATAAAAGTCTACACAAGATGCAACTGGTTGTAAAATACAATATGCAGAATTCAAATAATACAAAACAAACAGATGCTTGCCTGATATATTCACAGAGGAGATTTGTGGGCTGTGGCCTACCTCAGTATCTTCTCCGGGTCAGTCAGGAGCTTTTCAGTATAATTCCAGCATCAGCGTCCTCGTGCTGTCACGCTTCATCACAATTTTAACACTGATCTGAAGGTTGTTTGGCCTCGAGAATATACTCTCCGTAATAATAGTGACTCAGAGGAAATCTTCTGAGTGTGCTACTGTTTGATCATCCAGTCGGTCCTGTTCTGCACTCTTTTCAAAAACGAAACTATGTCAAGTTGTAGTTGATGTCACTGACAGCGCCTACCTTTCGTTCTACCTGTTCACACCTGCTGGGGTGTGATGCGTTCAAGTTCCCTTCCTCACTTATTGCACGAAGCATCACTGGCTGGCTCCCAGTGGATGGTATCTGCAGCCCTGCTTCCTCAATCGCCTTTTTGCAAATCTCACAACAGGAATGTGCAAATTCCCTGCTGACTCGGCCTCAGGATATCTACAGGCAAGATTCAAGCGCACCCAAATGAGCGCATTAGTTGTCATATGCGCATCACGCAGAGGGAGAGACGAAAGGCGCAGCGGCAGAGCAGTTGTAACGCAGTTTTGTGTGATTCCGTGTGAGTTAATGAAACTGTAAGTGTTATTACCTTTGATAGGTTAACTGGTGTGATAATAGTTATAGTTGTTTGTGCAGGTTAAAGTTAAAGTTGTGCCGCTGTAAACTGATATCATGTTAGTAGGTTTATTTAATTAATTTGCACCAAGTAAATACCAGTGGCCTAAATCTCCTCCAATAATTACATCCCGCGGTTAAAGGATTTTTCTGTTGTTTATTGTTTAGTTTAATTGTTGTTAGCTTGCCACCTTCTTGCCTTCCCACTAGCAACTTGGAAGAGATGTGCTATTTAGCCAACTTATGGTCTTACAGCGACCCCTTGTGGACATTGTGAACTATTGCTGTGTCTGAGTAGATGATGTGTTCTGATTGTTTCTTAGTTATCTTTGACCCTACTAGCTATAGTATTACCTGTTTCTGTTTCCAGACAACCATGCTTATAGTCACCTATACTGCATCTGCTACAATTATAAATTCATGTCTGGCTGCATCACAGTTGGATTTATCATGGCAAGTCCTGCTGTAACCAGTTCTTCTGTGAAGCTTAATTAAAGACGGTGAACTAAACTCCAGGACTGCTGCAGTCTTTCTGACCGAAGACTTAGGCCAGACTTGTATACCCAACACTTCCAGTATATATATACTCTACAAGGAATGTCATTCTTACCACTCTTAACTCAGCTCTCAAATTGGTTAAGGCATTTTTCATAACAGTTTAAAAAAAAATATTAAAAACTTCCTGACTTTGGACAGAGAACTGCAAACATATCGGCCTAATGTACAGTAAAAGTGTTCAGACACAAAAATGAAGTGTAAACAGTTTCTTTGAATAATTCCTGAAATGGAGAAAATCATTAAAAAGACAATATATAGAATGTGAGACCAAATACTGTACAGGCCACTAAAGTCACACTACATACATTCAGCAGTCACTTTATTAGGTACACCTGTCCTACTGCTCATTAATACAGTTGAACCTCGAGGCCTGCTTTCTAGTTGTTGCTGTTCAGCAGCAGCCTTGGCTGGTTGCATTAGAGATTTGATTTGACGATCCAGTGTGGACAATGAAAATGAATGAATGGGCACATCAAGGCAGCTATGAAAGCAAGAGGATTTACCAGCTGTACTCTGGCTTTCTGCAACAGTCTTAAGATGTGAGTAACCCAAAGTTAAATCACTATGACTTAACCCTCTAGTCTTATTTGGGTTAATATTCTCTTATCTCTAATCTACACCTCCACCGTCTCCTCCTTGTTCTCTTCTTGTGGCATCTATAGCAGGATGCAGAGCTTCTTGGATTTAGTATCTGGAGGCTCCAGAGCAGCAAGAATAGCCTCATCAAACACATTCTTCAATCCTTCCTGAGAGAGAGACAAAAAAGAAAAACAACAACAAAACAAACACATGAGAGAGGTTTAGCAAGTTAAAACCATTTGAGCTGTTTGTCTTGCTTTCTTCACGGGTGATAAGTCCTTGAACCAGCGGGCCTGCGAGGCGCAGACCCAACAGAGAGGCTCCTCTTGGTGCCAAAATGACTTCCAGTTCTATAGAAAACAGCCCTCTTTGACCTTAGTAAACACTTTCCTGGTGCCTGTACTGGGTGTAAACCCTAAACCAGATGACTCAATTAACTCTAAAATACTAATGTTGAGTGATTTTCATCCATGTGAACATTTTACAAAACCTGCTTGTTAGTGTTCCGGGGTTAAAGAGATCGATCGAGCTGAACTGAGTGGGAATATACACCAATATACACATCTGTTGGCTTCTGTTGGTAGTTTAAAGCCAGTGTGAAGCATCAGGAATGAGAATCTGCACCATTAAGGCTGAGGCCATGGCTGTGATTTGGTAAAGGGCAGCGTGCCCAGTCCCACTTGAGTATGAGTAGGAATGGGCATGACTGAGTGGAGAAGTTTAAATGTCCCAGTGTCATGAGTGAGGGAAGAAGAATGGATTGGTGTGACACCGACAGTGACATGGACACAGTACCAACCTGTTGTGATGAACAGAGCTGAGCATGTAAGTAATGCTGTCAATATACTGGTCAATCTACACCAACACCCTCACCTATGGTCACGAGCTTCATGTAGTGACTCAAAGAATAAAGCTGCAGATGCAAGTGGCTGAAAAGTGAGATACTATGTGATAAAATGTCACGGTCATCTTCCTGTGGGCTCACTGTTTAAAAAAGAAGTCAGTCATTCGAGACAGACTCAGCATCATGGGTGTCATGTGCCTCAGTCTGGTCACTCTTTTCATCTTTCTTCTTCATCTGTGTGTGGATGTGATTATCTACTAACCAATCTCTGGAAACCCAGGAGAGGCACACATGTTTCCCATCAGCAATCAATACAATAATTAACCCTGGGCTCCACTACCGCTTGTTAACCCACCCTGACCTACTCGTGCTCTGCTGGCTGAATTAGCACACAGCCTTGGATTTTAAGGTACCTTTATCACTAATGAAGACGTTCATATTTCTCTTAACTTTGCACCCAAAAACTTATAGATACCAGTGCTTGTTTCTCAGCAGAAACACCAGCAGACTTCTTCTCCCTCGTACCTGTGTCTCAGCTGAACACTCCACGTATTTGACTGCCTTCAGCTTACGAGCCACTTCCTCTCCACTCGTGAAGGTCACAGCGTGTTGGTTTCTCTGGGCCAGCTTCTCCAGGGTGTGGCTGTCATCTCTTAAATGCACCTGAGTCCCGACCAACAGGAAGGGCGTCCCCGGGCAGTGGTGTGAAATCTCTGGCACCCACTGTGGAAAAATCAAGGTCAGGTTTGATGGGCTTTTACTGCAACAACTGACCTGTAGCTCTGTGTGTGCGCGAATATCTCTGAAGTTAGAAACCAAACAAAATTACCTTTGTGACTTTGTCATAAAGTGCACATGCGCCATTAGCATGCTGCCTGCTGTAACCCTTAATTTCCTTCAAGATTAATAAAGTATTCTGATTCTGAGAATATAAAGCGCCTTGAGGCGACTGTTTTGAAAAAATGTTACATAACTTAATCTGATATTGGATTATTAAATATTTTGGCAATTAACTTCCCCGTGTGAGCATGAAAACATAATATTCATTAGACGTTTATCTCTCCCTGAAGTCCGTTTTGAATTAGAGACTGCAGTTATTTGTTTTAGAAACATCATCATTAGATGTCCCAGTGGTTAAAGACCACTAATTAACCAAAACAATCCAATACAGATGCCAACATAAAAAGCTGAGGTAGAAAAATGAGTTTTAAAACTAGACTTAAAAGATAATGTTGATTCTGCAGTATGACTATTAAGTAGCAGTCTTAAAACTGTGACTGCAAACTCCCAATCTGGAGATCGCAATCGAGACCTCTGCTGCACTATGAGCATCTGGCTAGAAGATCTTAGGGCTCTTTTGGGGTTAAATAAGTTGAGCAGGTTGGTTAAATAGCTGGGTACGACACCATTTAAAACTTTAAAAGTAAGGAAAATCTTAAAACCAGTAGAAAAATGGACAGGAAGCCTGTGAAAACCTGCTAAAAGTGGAGTGATGTGATCATGCAGCGGCATTTTGGACTAACTGCAAACGATTAAGAGTGTTTCAGACCTAAACACAGAGGATTACAGTGGTCCAAACTAGAGCTGATGAAGGCATGAGCACATTTGTCAAGGTCTTTTGGAAGAAGATGTGATTTTGTTTTGGTGAATTCACATAACTGATTAACATCTGGTCTTTACAACTGCGGTCAGTTGCTTCTCAGATTTAAAAGAAGTATCGAAAAACACTGATTTTTAACAATCAGAGAACAATGAGAAGCAAATAATGCAGCAACAACGTTGCTGACAGGTGAGTGTTTTGTTTTCTTCTCCTCGGTTTCATCTGTGATTACAATAGTTTGGCATTACAGAGTTTATGCAAATAGGAAGATGTGTATAAATATTGTCATTTTATAGATATGTAGAAAAATATATTTAAAATGACTTTTTTTTTTTTTTTTAATTTTAGTACTGGCCAATGGGAACATGTTGATGGATGTTCCGATAAGGAATTTTTTAAACTTTATTTTTGAGTAGAACAAGAAGACTTTGTGTTTGTTTGTCCGTGTGTTTTTTTTTTTTTTTTTTTTTCTAACAAATTAATGTTTTTTACAGGCATATTGAGGTTTCCTTTAGCTGACAGTCTTTGAGAGTTTGTTGGACTTAAAGGGCAGCCAGTGAAGAGAATCACCTCATTAAATTAAGAGTCAGTATTTTGAATTCCCGTCAAATTAGAAACAAAACACAGTTACCAACTAAACAAACCTTCTCTGTGATGTTCTTGAAAGATGACGGTGATACGACAGAGAAACACAGAAGCAAGATGTCAGTCTGAAGGTAGTTGAAGGGTCGCAGTGTATGATAATCTTCCTGACCTGCAGGGGGAACACAACACAAGTGTCTGAACAACAAGTTACCCCTCCCCCAGAAAATGAATTTCCAAGTGGAAATGACTGCATCTAAAGGACAAAGGTCACTCTTTCGAGGATGCCAATGTTCACATTTTGGGCAGAGAGGACAGATGGTTTCAAAGAGGAGTGAAAGAAGCATCTATGTCCACTGTGAGCGACCATCTTTGAACAGAGGCGACACCAACTCTCTGCCATCTATAATCCAGTTTTGAGATCCTTCCCAGACGCCTTAACACCCACTCACATCCTGGGCCATCTGACCTCAGGAAATCACATGATAGGGTGGGGCCAGGTTTCACAATGAGCTCACCTGAAACCCTGGCTGATTGTGACGCACAACCGCTTTCACACCTTGGATCATGTGATTAGGTAGAGGATCATTAGGGGGGACACTCCCACAGGGGGACACTCCCACGGGGCTTAAATCTGGGACAATCTGGGACTCTCCACCATTTGACCTTAGAACTGAAGAAGATTCTCGGATGAGGGGTGAAACGTCTTCAAGCAACTTATAGAAGTCCAGACGTTTTTCTTTCTAAGCTCCTTAGACTAAGATGACTGAGAACCTTCACAGACATTATACAACTGATTTTTTTGTATTTAATAGACTGAGTTTCGATGTACTTTTTACCTGTAGTGTCATTTAATTCCAGACTGTATATCTCTCCACCAACAATCACTGTCACAGCATAGTTGTCAAACACCTGGAGAAAACAGGGAACAAAAGCCATAAACAAAGATAAGTAAACATGCAAATGCAGCAGAATCGTTACAGCATGACTAAACAGAGTCAAACTGATTTATGAAATGAGCTGAGCACTTTCATGAATATTAGTTTGCAGCTGTTCAGGTAAGCAGATGTGTCATGTCTTGCTTTACTCCCCTTTACTCACGTTCAGGCTTCTGCCACGTGTGTTAACAAGCAGCTTATCCCAACATTCCTGGTAACCTCGGCTCTGGATGTGAGCGGATGCAGGGAGTGTTTTACAGCTGCTGTGCTTACTTGAATACTTACTTTCAAACTCCAAACACACTATAACAGAAATTGGTCCAGACTGTATTTGTGAGAACACAATACACAACCCACTTCGATTGGTTTTGCATGTATGTGCTGTAAATACTGTGTTTGTATGGTCTGTCTTTAGTGTTCTGTTGAGTTCAGTTACTGCAAGTATCACAACCTGTGTGACACAAAAGAGCAGTTGAAATCTGTCTGGTGTATGTCTGCAGATTTTTGTGTCATGAGTTTCCTGAAGAGAAAAATCTTGTTTGTTTGTTTTTTTTTTAATTTGTGGTATTTAAACCTACTCACTATGGGTATGTGTTCTTCCTTTAAGGCTGTGCCTGTATAGGTCAGGAGCAATTCATGCTTTCCTGAATCACGATCACCCACCACGACGAGCTTTATAGTCTGCATCTGAGAGGTAGGAAAAACAATTTTTAAAAAAGGAGAAAATTGGGAACAAAATAAACTGTAAAGACAAGTAACTGATTTGTGTCTCATCATCATCATCATCATCACCTTTATTTATAAAACACTTTAAAACAACCACAGCTGACACGAAGTACTGCGCATTGGAACTATATAATACATTTACATAAGATATAAATAAAAGCCAAATAAAAGGAAAATAATTAAATAACTAATTTAATTATAAGAGAAACTAAGTCTCACTGAGAATAAGACAAAGAATAAGTGGGTTTTAAGACATGATTTAAAAGAGTACAGTGAAGGGGCCTCTAACATGCAAGGGCAAATTATTCCATAATTTTGGAGCGACATTAGAAAAGGCCCCGCCTCCTATGGGTTTCCGCCTGGATCTTGGTACCTTCAGGAGCAGCTGGTCAGCTGACTTGAGAGACAGGGTAAGGATGAAGAAGCTCAAAGAAGTAAGGTTGGGCAAGAATGTGAAAGCATTTAAAAACAAACGTAAGAATTTTAAAATGAACCCTAAAAGGAACAGGCAGCCAGTGCGGAGAGGCCTGCACAGAGGTTATACAGACGTGGACAAAATTGTTAGTACCCTTCAGTCAATGAAAGAAAAACTCACAATGGTCACAGAAATAACTTTAATCTGACAAAATTAATAATGAATACAAATTCTATAAACCCTAACCAATGAAAGTCAGACATTGCTTTTCAACCATGCTTCAACTGAATTATTTAAAAAATAAATGCATGAAACGGGCCTGGACAAAAATGATGGTTGCCCTAGCAAAGAATGGAAATTTTAATTGAAGGTGTGTCCACTAATCAGCATCACAGGTGTCTACAATCTTGTAATCAGTCAGTGGGCCTGTATGTATGTCTCCAGGTAGTCACTGTGTTGTTTGGTGACATGGTGAGTACCAAACTCAACAGGGACCAGAGGAAGCAAAGGAAAGAGTCGTCTCAGGAGATTAGAAAGAAAATCATAGACAAGCATGTTAAAGGTAAAGGCTATAAGACCATCTCCAAGCAGCTAGATGTTCCTGTGACTACAGCTGCACATGTTATTAAGAAAGTTAAGATCCATGGGACTGTAGCCAACCTCCCTGGACGTGACTGCAGGAGGAAAATTGATGACAAATCAATGAGACGGATAATCCAAAGGGTAACAAAAGAGCCCAGAAAGACTTCTAAAGAGATCCAAGCTGAACTTCATGCTCAAGGAACATCAGTGTCAGATCGCACCATCCGTCGTTATTTGAGCCAAAGTGGGAGACGACCAAGGAGGACACCATTGTTGAAAACAAATCATAAAAAAGCCAGACTGGAATATGCAAAACTACATGTTGACATGTCACAAAGCTTCTGGGAGAATGTCCTGTGGAAAGATGAGACAAAAATGGGATTTTTTGCAAAGGCACATTAGCTCCATGTTCACAGACGGAAAAATTAAGCATATCAAGAAAAGAACACTGTCCCAACTGTGAAACACGGGGGAGGCTCGGTTATGTTCTGGGGCTGCATCTGGCACAGGGTGTCTTGATCTGTGCAGGTACAATGAAGTCTCAAGACTAACAAGGGATTCTAGAGAGAAATGTGCTGGCCAGTGTCAGAAAGCTTGGTCTCAGTTGCAGGTCTGACAATAGGAAAATGACCCGAAACACAGCTTAAAACACCCAAGAATGGCTGAGAGGGAAACACTGGACTATTTAAAAGTGGCCTTCTCTGAGCCCTCACCTCAATCCTATTGAGCATCTTTGGAAGGAGCTGAAACATGCAGTCTGGGAAAGGTGCCCTTTAAACCAGAAACAGCTGGAGCAGTTTGCACATGAGGAGTGGTCCAAAATACCTGCTGAGGGGTGCAGAAGTCTCATTGACAGTTACAGGAATCGTTTGATTGCAGTGATTGCCTCAAAAGGTTAATCAAAATATTAAGTTGTGGGTACCATCATTTTTGTCCAGGCCTGTTTCATGCATTTATTTTTTAAATAATTTAGTTGAAGCTTGGTTGAAAAGCAATGTCTGACTTTCATTGGTTAGGATTTATAGAATTTTATTTATTATTACTTTTGTCAGATTAAAGTTTTTTCTGTGACCATTGTTAGTTTTTCTTTCATTGACCGAAGGGTACCAACAATTTTTGTCCACGTTTGTATGCTCTCTTTTACGAGTTTCTGTTAGGAATCGCGCAGCAGCATTTTGAAGACGTGAGAGCAATGACTTACTCACCCCCACATAAAGTGAATTACAGTAGTCCAGATGGGAAGAAATAAAAGCATGAATCACTGTTTCAAGGTGCTCTCCTTAAATGATAAAAACTGGACTTCACCACTGTTCTGATTTGGTTGTCTTTAAATTTAAAATCACTCCCCAACTTAAAACCAAGGTCAGTAACAACAGGATTAAAATAAACTTCCAGGTGTCTGAAATCAACAGAGGACGCACAGGGACCACCAGGTCCAAACACTTCTGTTTTCTTTTCATAAAAATTTAGAAAGGTTAGAGCCAACCAAGTTTTGGTGTCATCTAGACATGTCAAGAGAGGTTTTATGGAGATGCCATCCTCCTGCTTTAGTGGCAAATAAATTTGGCAGTCATCAGCATAATGAGATCCTAATGAAAAGAGATCCCATGCCTTCTAAGGATGGAACCCAGAGGCAATAGATACAGCAAAAACAGCAGTGGCCCTAAAATTGAGCCCTGTGGGACGCCGAATGACAGAGAAGCAGAAAATGATTCGGAACCGAGAAGGCTGACAGAGAAAGTTCTGTCTGCCAAATAAGGCCTAAACCAATTAGGTCCAGTCCCAAAATTACAATTTTTTTTTTTTGTTAAGGCAAAAAATTGCGTGTAAAACTCTGCGCTCAGGTTTCCTGGCTGTATTTATTTCAACTTAAAAGTACGAATTTTGACCCAATTTTTCTGTCAATTACAAATTTAACAATCCAATCAAAGAACAGATGGGTTTGGCTGTTGGAGGGGTGCTTTACTGAGCTTCATGTCCTGGAAGGGTAATATAGGGTAATATTTCTATGTGAATATCCCATAAGGGTCATACAAGCAGGGGCGGTCCTGGCCTGTTCGGTGCCCTGGGTGAACACTCAGAAAATCTAAAATTTTGTTATTATTATTTTTGTACTACTCAGTTTTATTCTCTTTTATCCAGTTGGCACTTTATCATCACTTGGTTAACTAAACAGGATTACTGGTCATGACTCGGTTGCTGTCCACAGTCAAAGTGAATGAACGGAGACTTCAGTCTGTCTCCAAGTTTCCTGGAATGACTTTTTAAATCCAGCAGATGTCGCTGTTGAGCGATTCATAGAAACAGTGTCAACAGCAAGCAGAAGGAGCTCAGTCTGGATCCAGGTTAGTTACTCAAATCCTAGTGAGAGTCCCAGCTTTTATATTTATGTCCTTTCTAATGAACATTAATTTGGTCTATATCTATTGACTTATTTAAGCTACACTACTAAGTCCTGATGCGCTCAATAGAACACAAGATATCTCATGATATCTCTTGTATTGATGGACTCTTTTAGCTCCAAACAGGCAGGAAATCACAACAGTTAAACAGAAAATACATTCTTCCTTGGTTCTCAGGAAGATATTTTATTCAAATTTTCTCTCACTTTGATGTGTATTTGTGGAGTTCCATCTTCCTGTAATGTGAAGGCAGCAAACATCATGGGTATAGAATTCGATTTTTATGTTCCCCGAGAAACTTCTGAAAAAGACATCTTCTTTCAGCGGCTCCCCTCAGAGGCTCACCCTGTTCTCAGCATCATCTGTCACACCAACCCTCTGCATGTCCTCCTTTTCTACATGTATGAATCTTCTCTGAGGCCTTCCACATTTCCTCCTGCCTGCCAGCTTCATCTTCAAGATCCTTTGTCCAATATATCGACTATCCCTCCTCTGGACATGTTCAAACCACTTCATCCTCGCCTCTATAACTTTGTCTCCCTCTATTATACTCATTTCTAATTCTGTCCATCCCGTTGACTCCCAGTGGATGGTATCTGTAGCCCTGCTTCCTCAATCGCTTTTGTGCAAATCTCACAGCACTGTCATTCTCACCACTCTTAACTCAGCTCTCAAAACAGTTAAGGCATTTTTCACAACACAGACAGTTTAAAATAAATTATTAAAAACTTCTTGACCTTGGAAAGAGAACTACAAACATATTGGTCTAATGTACAGTAAAAGTCTTCAGACACAAAAGTGAAGTTTGACAGATTTATCTGAATAATTTCTGAAATAGAGAAAATCATAATAAAGACAATATATACAGTCTGAGAATGTGTAACCAAATACTGTGCAGTCCACTAAAGTCACACTATTTACTTTCAGCAGCCACTTTATTGGGTACACCTGCTCTACTAACCTGTTCCACTTGTTAGTGCAGTTAACCCATATGAGGCCTGCTTTCTAGTTATTGCTGTTCAGCAGCAGCCTGGACAGCTAACGTTATATCTCAGCATTTCATCAACGTTTCTACGTCCAGATGAACAGGAGATGAACAGTTAGCATTACTTCTGTTCTAACAAATAAATAACGAAACACAACATTAAATAAGAGGTCACTGAATTTATTGCTAGTTTTAAATACATTTGACTTTCAAAGTATAGTGATAGTAAAACATATGGGAAAAAAGATCAAAGGAGCACGAGTTGTAAAGATTTTTGGTTACCAGTTAATTTCAGTCTCTAACTATTATCTTACTCATCTTGTCAGTCAAAAACTGATGACTGACTGCACAGTGTTAGATAAAAGTCTACACAAGATGCAACTGGTTGTAAAATACAATATGCAGAATTCAAATAATACAAAACAAACAGATGCTTGCCTGATATATTCACAGAGGAGATTTGTGGGCTGTGGCCTACCTCAGTATCTTCTCCGGGTCAGTCAGGAGCTTTTCAGTATAATTCCAGCATCAGCGTCCTCGTGCTGTCACGCTTCATCACAATTTTAACACTGATCTGAAGGTTGTTTGGCCTCGAGAATATACTCTCCGTAATAATAGTGACTCAGAGGAAATCTTCTGAGTGTGCTACTGTTTTATCATCCAGTCGGTCCTGTTCTGCACTCTTTTCAAAAACGAAACTATGTCAAGTTGTAGTTGATGTCACTGACAGCGCCTACCTTTCGTTCTACCTGTTCACACCTGCTGGGGAGTGATGCGTTCAAGTTCCCTTCCTCACTTATTGCACGAAGCATCACTGGCTGGCTCCCAGTGGATGGTATCTGCAGCCCTGCTTCCTCAATCGCCTTTTTGCAAATCTCACAACAGGAATGTACAAATTCCCTGCTGACTCGGCCTCAGGATATCTACAGGCAAGATTCAAGCGCACCCAAATGAGCGCATTAGTTGTCATATGCGCATCACGCAGAGGGAGAGACGAAAGGCGCAGCGGCAGAGCAGTTGTAACGCAGTTTTGTGTGATTCCGTGTGAGTTAATGAAACTGTAAGTGTTATTACCTTTGATGGGTTAACTGGTGTGATAATAGTTATAGTTGTTTGTGCAGGTTAAAGTTAAAGTTGTGCCGCTGTAAACTGATATCATGTTAGTAGGTTTATTTAATTAATTTGCACCAAGTAAATACCAGTGGCCTAAATCTCCTCCAATAATTACATCCCGCGGTTAAAGGATTTTTCTGTTTATTGTTTAGTTTAATTGTTGTTAGCTTGCCACCTTCTTGCCTTCCCACTAGCAACTTGGAAGAGATGTGCTATTTAGCCAACTTATGGTCTTACAGCGACCCCTTGTGGACATTGTGAACTATTGCTGTGTCTGAGTAGATGATGTGTTCTGATTGTTTCTTAGTTATCTTTGACCCTACTAGCTATAGTATTACCTGTTTCTGTTTCCAGACAACCATGCTTATAGTCACCTATACTGCATCTGCTACAATTATAAATTCATGTCTGGCTGCATCACAGTTGGATTTATCATGGCAAGCCCTGCTGTAACCAGTTCTTCTGTGAAGCTTAATTAAAGACGGTGAACTAAACTCCAGGACTGCTGCAGTCTTTCTGACCGAAGACTTAGGCCAGACTTGTATACCCAACACGTCCAGTATATATATACTCTACAAGGAATGTCATTCTTACCACTCTTAACTCAGCTCTCAAATTGGTTAAGGCATTTTTCATAACAGTTTAAAAAAAAATATTAAAAACTTCCTGACCTTGGACAGAGAACTGCAAACATATCGGCCTAATGTACAGTAAAAGTGTTCAGACACAAAAATGAAGTGTAAACAGTTTCTTTGAATAATTGCTGAAATGGAGAAAACCATTAAAAAGACAATATATAGAATGTGAGACCAAATACTGTACAGGCCACTAAAGTCACACTACATACATTCAGCAGTCACTTTATTAGGTACACCTGTCCTACTGCTCATTAATACAGTTGAACCTCGAGGCCTGCTTTCTAGTTGTTGCTGTTCAGCAGCAGCCTTGGCTGGTTGCATTAGAGATTTGATTTGATGATCCAGTGTGGACAATGAAAATGAATGAATGGGCACATCAAGGCAGCTATGAAAGCAAGAGGATTTACCAGCTGTACTCTGGCTTTCTGCAACAGTCTTAAGATGTGAGTAACCCAAAGTTTTATTTATATATATATATATATATATATATGTATATATATATATATATATATATATATATATATATATACATATATATATATATATATATACATATATGTATATATATATATATATATATATATATATATAAATAAAACTTTGGGTTACTCACATCTTAAGACTGTTGCAGAAAGCCAGAGTACAGCTGGTAAATCCTCTTGCTTTCATAGCTGCCTTGATGTGCCCATTCATTCATTTTCATTGTCCACACTGGATCATCAAATCAAATCTCTAATGCAACCAGCCAAGGCTGCTGCTGCTGAACAGCAACAACTAGAAAGCAGTATATATATATATACATACATATACATACATATACATACATATATATATATATATATACATATATGTATGTATGTATGTATGTATGTATGTATGTCCTTCCTCTCTCTCTTCTCATCCAGGCTAATAGTCCTTTTTCTACGTCCACGTACATCTCCAGCTTCTCTTCCTCTGCCCTTTACTCCATTTGTTCTTATTGTGATGTCTATAAAAGGACACAGCGACTGGATTTGTTGTGTAGAGTCTCCAGCACCACCCGGATGGCCTCTTCAAACACATTCTGAACTCCTTTCTGAGAATAAGAGAGAACACCACACTCAGCTTAAGAAATAAAGGAAACACCATAAATCAAACGGAAAGACAGAATCTTTCTTCAGATAACTACAAATATTGCAAATGTGTAAAATGTGATCAGCTGCTGTTGTCTGTCTCTAGAAACTGAGAATCTGGAGGGAAGGGTCCCAGAAGCTTCTGGTTTCTATTTGTGGTCACCTTAAACTGAATAGCATTCAAGAGAATGAAAATGATTGTTGCATTTACCACATGGGCAGGATAAAAGAAGGCTGAAGCTTCTGGGTTTGAAATGTAAAGTAAATGCAGAAGTTCATTAAAGCTGTATTCTCTCTAATGACCAGCAGGGGGCGACTCCTCTGGTTGTAAAAGAGTTGCAGCTATATGGCGGTAACCCCGAACCAGATGATGGACACCAGAGGTAAATGTGTTGCTACCCTAGCGTTTGACAAAAGGCTTTTAATTCAGAGAATTGTAAAGACTTCCTGTGATTTCAGGAATGGAATCTTTCACATTTCTTTTATTTTTGTGTTGAAGGCTGACAGAGACTCGTAGGAGATCACAGCAGCAGACTTCTCCTCTCTGTACCTGTGTCAGAGCTGAACACTCCATGTATTTAACGGCCTTCAGCTCATGAGCCAGCTTCTCTCCGCTCTCAAAGGTCACCGGTTGCTGTTTGTTCTTGGCCAGCGTCTCCAGGGTGGCACCGTCGTCTCTCAGATCCACCTGAGTCCCCACCAGCAGGAAAGGCACCCGTGGACAGTGGAATAAAATCTCTGGTACCCACTGTGAACAGATAAGTTTAAGATTATGATCACTTATTCTTTATGCCTTTCTTTTTTAGTACCAAATTCAGATTTTCTTTCTTCCAGCTTGAGTCTCTCTTTAACCATTAATTCTAATAGTTAGTTCTAAATATTAATTATTAAGCAACCATTTTATTGCCAACTTTGCCTCATTGTTTTCCCCTTTCAGCTTTTTTCTTGGGAGTAATAACAAATGGGGGCTGATCCAGGATTGTGAAAAAAGCATCTGGAAATGGTAGTATTTGTTTGTGAGTTGCCACCTGTTTGTCATATTTCTGTTTTTCCTGATGGCCAGCAGGATCACGTGCTGTGTGCAACTGCAGGTTCTGCTTCAGGTAAGCAGATGAACAATAACCTGGTCATGTAGCAGCTCCTGGTATTCTCTGCTTTGTGTTGGAACCTGAAGCTGATTGGAATCATTTGAGGGACTAACACGACAGGATCACAATCAAAACTCATTTTTTGCGTTTTTCAAATTTGGAATTTAAAGCTAGTGGATTAATTTTTTGTACATTCTTTGAACCGATTTAAACATTTAGGTGGTCTGCTTATTATTCTGGAAACAATTAAAATAAAAGTGAACCAAACAGACCTTCTCTCTGATACTATAAACTGTTGAGGGTGATACGACAGAGAAACAGACGAGGAAGATGTCAGTGTCGGCGTAGCTGAGGGGTCGCAGTCTGTCATAATCATCATGGCCTGCAGGGGGAGACACAAAACGAGTCTGAGTAGCAAAAAATAGTGCGAACAAATGAAGGCTGAAAAATGCCTCCCAAGTGAGGACGTTCCCGTAGATTCTACATGCTAAAATGTCCAACCTCACAACAGACACAAACATCCTCCTGAGGCTGCATTTGCAGGCCGATTACGTCACAGCGACGCGACAAAAGCCGTCCAAATGCGTAGACTCCTCCAAACGCAGCCGACAAATGCGTTCTCCTTTTCCCGAATTTGAAGGATGGGTCGGGAGTATCCTTCGTGGCCCACCATATCCCAGAATTCACAGCGCGGCCCAGCCAATTTCAGTTTCAAAATGACTCTTATTACTCTTTCTGGGTCACAAAGTAAACTTTTAAGATATTTTCAGGCGAGAATGTAGCTGGGTAAACTTCAAATATCGGTTTATCAAGATATCACATATTTGCAAAAGCGCTCCGACATTTTTGGAGACATCTGTTACCCACCACTCGATAGCTAGCCGGGGCGATAACAGCGTACTCCCGCACATCGTTTTTTGTTTCCTCCGTGAGTTTCTCCCTTTGTGGCTTCCTGTGGATTCAGGTTTTAGTTCTGTTTTATTAGATTTCCCAGTTTAGGGTTTCTGTGTATGTCATCTCCACTCCTGCTGTATCCTGCTCTCCTTGTGAATAAAGCTCACTCACATCTAAGTCACTGCCTACGTTCTGGGTCCTTATCTCACCTCCAGCTGGCTTGCCTCGCTGATAAAAGAATGCATTTCATGGGTAAAATCAGCTTGACAGTGGGAAAAATAAAGACACAAGTGTCATTTTATTTCAGTTTGGACATTAGCCTGCCCATACTATCAATTCTGTATTTGTAAAACCTAAAGTTTTCCCCCCATTTTATCTGCAAGGAGATGTAAATAAATCACGAGTTCATTGAGGACTGTACACAAGTAGATAAAGAATGTCCATCTTTTATGTACAGGCTATGTCAACACTAATCTGCAGTCTAAACCTTTTTATCTAATTATAGGTTTGTTTATTTAATTTGTATCACTTGAATTTCTAACAGTGAAAACAAAAATGATGATTATCTCTGACCTGTATGTTTGCATTTTGTACATTTATATACAATATAAACAATTTTAATATTGCATATTCTGTACATATCACCACCTCAAATTCTGACTACAGCCACGCATAACCTACATAAGCACTTGTTTTACTTTATGTATTATTTTCTATGTTCAGAGTTAAGTTTGTTCTTTATTTGAGTCAGCTGTTTATTTAGTTGTGTGACGGGAACTTGCAAAGTAAGAATTTCATTGCTCTGCGTAACCACTTGTGTTTTGCGGTTTATATGACAATAAAATTCTTGAATCTTAAAATAACGTGTGGGTTGTCTCGTCAGCGGTGGGGAAACTGCTCATCACAATCAGCTCTGAGCGTTATAGGAAATATTGCTCCGACTATATGTATGTGACTGCTGCTGGTATGAAGATTGATATTATACAACACAGAGTTTCATTAGTTATTAAACTGAGAGCAGAAATGTTTGTCTTTACCCGAAGTGTCGCACATTTTCAGAGTGTACTCCTCCTCTCTGATCATCACCGTCATGGAGTAAGTGTTCACCACCTGGAGGAGACAGAGGCTGAGGAATGAGAACAAGAAAGAGACAACAGGAAGGAAGTAAACCCGCCAAAAGGACTTGATTACAGATGTTCTTCATAATAAAATTGGATTTATTCCATGCACTCACACTGATTTATCAAAGCAGTTTGGGCTTCAGTGTCTTGACCAAGGATCCTTACACAAAAAAATCTTTTTCATCATAAGTGGTGTTTAACTTGTATGTTTTTCAACACAACACAACACAAATAGGTCCATTAAAAACACTCCTCTGTGTAATATTATGGGTTCATAAATAGTAATAGCTTCATCACAGTGTTGAAAGGGGGCGCTGACAGTTCTTCTATGCATAAAAACCGTGGAACAGCACAAGAGCTGCACACTGTGTTACATGGAATAAAGTGAAATGAATGCTGCTGCATGTCTGCAGACTTTCACCTCACCGTGGGCACGTATTCAGAGGGAAACTTGTTGACCGTGTAGGACATGAACAGGCAGGTTTTTCCCACTTCAAGGTCACCCAACATCACGCACTTTATAGTGGACATCTGAGGAGGAGGATGGAAGATGATGAAGAAGCAAAGAATGAATGAACAGTAAATGTGAGGCAGGGGAACAGAGGGAGTCTCTGGAGTGTCATCTACAGTATGCAGCTGATTTTAATTAGACACTTGTGCTTAAATAGACTTATTATATGTATGATACTGTAACAGTTATGGTTACAGTAACAAACAATAAAAGTTGTCACTGTAAATTTGGAACTGATGTCAGTACAAACAGAACAAGACCAGACTGCAGACCACCAACACTCAAGAAAATATTCATGCTAAAAATGCTGATTTTAACTAATTTGATTACTTTTAATTACAGAGTAAAATCTTAAATGTAAATGAATCTGGTCAAATGTACTTGATTGGTATATATTCAGTTTAGACCAAACACATTATTGCTTCATGTTTAAGAGGCTACGTATCCTCTTTCTTTCTTTTTTCTTCTTCCACATCAGGCACGAATTGATTTTGCGCATCCAGAAAGAGATTCAGATTAGTGTGTCATAATCTCTTGGCA
The DNA here is from genome assembly GCF_057382185.1 of Mchenga conophoros. Taxonomy (NCBI): domain Eukaryota; kingdom Metazoa; phylum Chordata; class Actinopteri; order Cichliformes; family Cichlidae; genus Mchenga; species Mchenga conophoros. The sequence continues at coordinate 5,128,379 of NC_140546.1, read as the reverse complement.
CAACTTGAAAGTATTTAGAAATATAATATAAATATTGATATTGGACTCCTAGAACTTCTCTCTCCTAAGTCTACCACAACTATGCTCTGATTGTTTGATGGTTCCCAATGACAAGGCGATTCTGAGGTGAGCAGAGCATGTGATGATGCTCATTGACGCCTTAAATCATGGTAAGTTCATGAACCTTGGGACACACACATCACTGGTTAAGTGTGTGCGCTGCCTTTACCATTAAAGTAATTTTGTCCTTTTTTAAAATGTCCATCGCCGAGTGCAGCACAGAGATGTTTGAAGGGCTTTTCACTTTGGAGACTATTCCCCGCTCTCTGCCCTGCACCTCTGGCCTCTGCCTCCTTGGTGGGGTAACCGTGGCAACAGAACACCTCAGACAATATGATAACCATGTTCATTTGATACAAAAGCAGTCAAATCTGAGAAAGTTCCCCATGACCCCCTCACAATTAGCTGACTGTGTTGTTGTTGTTTTAATTCAGTGAAGACAGTTATACATTCATCATCTTCTTCTTTTGGCTGGTCCTTTTAGGAGTCACCACATCTGCCAACATCGCACCCTATCACAATATCCTCCTCTGTCACACCAAGGGTTAGGGTGACCAAGGGTTTCAGGGTTAAATATCATGAGGTGTAACTATGATACTTTAAACAGCAAAAATGCACTAGTTTAATGATGTAGGCGAACAGAGACGAGGACGTGTAACGATCAGTATCTGAAAAAGTGCTCAAAAAGTGTTTTTTATGTAAACGTCCGAGGATCATCAGTATTTTAAAGTTGATCTGACCTTTTGTTGCACTAAGATTCCACAGTCGACCGTAATCATGACTCAGGTGACAGGCCAACATTTTTCTAAATGTCATCTTCTTATCTGGGAAGTCAAACATTGTTGTTTATCAGGTGCATCCAGATACTCCTGTTCTGCAGACTGCAGCAAATGACTTTCATCATTGAGCTCATTTTAAAAATGAAACTATTTAACTTCAGCATAATCTGATTTCAAGTTGGCCAGACAAACAACACCACTGAATACATGACCTATGTGTTATTTTAATTATATTTTGTTATTTACTGAAGTTTAAGAAGTGTATTCTCAAAATGTTCAGGCAATAAAAAATAATTTAAATAACAATTTGAGTTAAAACGCACACATTACCATCATTTTTAAATCTCCAATGTCTTGGTTGCCACAGGTACCCTGAAGATATTTGAGTATTTATTGTCAGTAAATCGCAGTTTATAATAACTGGCAGCTCCTACCTTTCCTGTTCACAGCCGATGGACCGCTAGGTCTTATTCCGGGAGCGGGTTTAGCGATCAGCTCCGAGTTTGATAATCCAGGGTTGAGGCCAAGTTCGGGTTTTCTGCTCCAGACCGAGTAAACGTCAACTCCAAGTTAGTTACCGGGGTAACAGACCCCGTGAACTAATCCTGCTCGCTGTCAGATTTTCTTCAGCAAACTGAGTGTCCCTCTATCTCCTCCCTTCCTGCTGTACCTGAGCCAGCTGATTCATTTCCTCATTCACAGCCGCTGCCAAAGTGCGAAGAAGAGCTGATTCATTTGCAAAGGGTTTTTTTAAGGCACAGAACACATTGATCAATAATCAATCATTTGTCGTGTTGGAATCAATCGAAATATCCCAGTTGGATTTTGGACATAATGTAAATATTTGAGTGAAGATGAGGCTTAAATAACTTTAAGACGCTAAAACTGATTTTGTTTACTTTGGAGTTAATTTAAACAGCTGCAGACACTCTGTGCTCTGATTATTTTCAGGTACAGAGTCTGAACCGCGACACATTTCCCACTGAAAATGCGTCTTTGAGAGTCCACTAAGAAAACGCGAGGTGCCAAAATATAATTTCCAATGTTTCTGTGTTTCCCATGTGTAATAACTTTGCTTGTATTGGTAAATAGTCTGTGGCCAACAGGGTTTAAAGGCGTTATAAGTAAAATAAAGAAATAACTCGTCCTCTTGGCCTGATTTTTCTGATCTCGATCCCTTTTTGACACTTCACATCCGCCCAAAGGGATCACCGGCTCCATATCGGCTCCTGGAGCCCAGAAGCCCAAAGTGACTTTAAACAATTACAATCAGCGCTATCTAAAAAAACGAAAAAAAGAAAAAGGAAATCAGTTCATGCTCCTTTGTCAGTCAGAGAAAGCGCCGTGTGGGTCCTGTACTAACCAGCATTATTGAAAACCAACCGTGTATTTACGGAGGACTAAATGTGCCAAACCAATTGAACACTTTTTTAAAAGTCTAGCTTTAATGAGCAAACTGATTCAGTTATTATTGCAGATAATTTAAAATATCTTCATCATCTCCTGTGTGAGTGAGGACCTCAGTTTCCTGTTCTCATGTCTGTTTATGGTGTTTTTTTTTCCCTACGATGAGTAATAGTTAATTAACTATATGTCTATCTCAGGACCAGTGTGGTCTTCTACCGTAGCTCTACTGCTCATCTTGGCTGTAAGGACTTTGGAGTTACTGTTGCTTCTCTATCAGCTCTAAAAAGTAATTTTTACCCAGAGACCTGCTGCTTACTGGATATTTTCTGTCATTCAGACAATTTTATGTAAACCCCAAAGATGGTTGTGCAGGCATATCCCAACCACAACCATGAGTCACCTTTCTTCTGACGTTTGAACTTCAGAATGTCTTGCTTGTGTCTGCATGTCTAAGTTATTGAGTTATGCTGATGAATGTTTGCACTTAAAGTAGCCATGCAGGTGGACCTAACAAAGTGCCTGTTGAGTGTGGATGTCGGTCTGTTACTAATTGGAAAACAATTACTTTTGTTATTTAGTTAAGAAAAAGTGTCATATCTTTAATTACGCTGCCCTTTGCTTTTGAAGTATTTAAAGCATCTTTCACTTTTTTTTTTTAAAATAAAAGGAATAATTAGATATATTCATACAACCAAATTAATATTCCTTCTGCTAAAGTTCTCAGACAAGCTAACTGTCCTCACATCTTTTGTTGTTGTTTGTTTTAAAAAAAAACAAGAGCAAAAGATTATACATTCAGATTATTAAGACTATTTGAAAAGAACAACTACAAATCCTCCATCTAATTTTGAAACATTTATACTTTCATCCATGAAGAGGCAGTCTGATTTCAAATGAACAAATTAAAAAGATCCTGGCAATCACACGGATAAAAAAGCAGTTTTCTAATTTCAACAAATAAAGTCCCAGTGAAAAAAAAACATTCAAGTACTGGTTTTATTATTTCCAAACACCCACCACTTCCAACATTCATCTTTTAAAACATCTTTAATTCTTGCTTCGGCTCTCATGTTTCTCTCCTGCCATTAGAAGCTTGTTATCACTTAGTTTCAACCCGGCCAGCAATACTCGAACCAGCTGTTGGCACTCAACCATCAAGTGTCAGAAAAAACGTCTAAAGAGAAAAGGAATTAAAATTCCAGAAACACCAAGTTAAAAAAAATCACCAGGAAACAATAAAGAAAAAAAATCTATATAATACTTATAATCATCCATACATAATCAGAATAAACCATCATCAACCATAGAAAAGAAACAGGAGGGAAAGTGGAATTTCAGTTCATTTGAATGGGAAATGATTTCAGTTTAAAGGTTTCAAATGTGTTACTGACTCCTGATCAGTGTCAGAGAACTTTAACATCTCACCAGTCATACCGCCTTAAACCATCCTCAGATCAGAGGTTTGTTGATTGTAGCTTTAACTAACTTTATGAAAGATGAATAAAAACAAGCAGCACCGACTCTTTCAGTCCAAGTTTGCTGTCAGAGCAGCAGGTTTCAATAAATGACTGGGAAAATTCAGTCACTGAGGAGGGTTTTTTCTAAAGGTCAGCGCAGCACTTCCTTATTTAAAGGTAGTAAAATGAAATATAAAAACTGTGAAGCCGCTAGAAGATGAATGAAGGTAGAACTGATGTCTTTAAAAGACTCAACTTTAACTTCTCAAACACTGATCAGTCTGATTTTAGCCAATGAAATGACACACAGAATCCTTTAAACCAGCCTAATCCCCTTTAAGGCCTCCAGGAGGAGCCAACGAGTCACCAGAGAACCACCTCGGGTTCTAGCCTGGAGCAGCGAAGCAGGAGTGAACAAAACAAGAGGAGGTCACACGTGGGCCGTTTGTCTGTGTCGACTTTAACAGTTTAATAAGGTGGAAAACATTTAAGAAACTTAAAAAAGGCGCGTCTCACAGTTTTCACACAGTGACTCGTTCTAAAGGAACATTTCGCCCAATCTTTTTCAATATCTCTACTAATGTTTACAGTTAAAAGTTATAGTTAGGAGTTATATAATGTTGTGTGCAGTTGCATGCAAATTCTTGCAAAACATTCCCGTTTCTGTGGTCAGGTGAAAACTGCATGACTTCAGATTTCCTGAATATCCCACATTTGTCCTGTTACCAGGTGGAACTTGAGAAATCTCAGACAATTCAAGACTTAAAGAGTCTGAATATTATTTTTGTTACTTTGGAAAGCAATGCATCCACATGAGAACATCGAGTTTCTAACTTCTCTCAGCTACAGATTGAGGCACTGTTAGCTACTGTGCACACCAATGCATGTGTTGTCCTGTAACGTGCAGCTTCTGCCCAGTTAGTAAATGTTTAGTCTCAGTTATTCTTTTTGACACGGATGAAGTCAAGTTACAGAACTCGCACCTACAGCACGCAGAGGCGTTATAAGGAGGAGACACGGCTCTCAAACAATCCTAAACTGAAGGCTACTGGAGCTGCAGCGGTTAGCAGCGTTGCCTCACAGCAGGAAGGTTCCTTGTTTGAATCCCCTGGTCGGTTTGCAGGCGTGAGTTCACTCCAGCATGTTGGGTTAAACGCTCATTCTTTCAGTGTTTGGAGGAAACAGCTAGGAGGTTTTTTTTACTGCCCAAAGGTGTAGACTAGATGTTTGTTGATGCTCTTTTTGTTGCTTTTTTGAAACCAGTGACCGAATAAAACAGCACTAATGTTGACTTTCTTATGATCAACACTTTTGATTACATTTAAATCTACAGTTTAAGCAGAGGTGGATGGGTTTATCTACTTTAGGATTTATCTGACCTTGTGTTGGGATCAAACTACAGCTGCTTGGAAAGATGTCCTGCTTTCTTCAAAAGGACTTGCTTGAATTGTATTGTGGATACATTAAGAGCAAACTAGCTCCTTTACCTCAAGTTTCACAGGATTTTTCGCCACAGGATGAGAATGTCAACAAAGGCTTTCTAGAAGCAAACACAGCCACTCAGCAGCTACGCTGAAACACCTCTGGACAATTATTTTAAAGCACTACCTTAAATACTTTTAACTTCACCGCTGACCAGGACATCAAAACTGCACTTACAGAAGCAACAGTCAAATCTAATCAAAGCAGCTCTACAGGTTTGACTTGAAATAGGCTTTTTTCTCCTGTAGGTTATTATTTTTTGTATTTAGAGAGTCCTCAGCTGAAAATCTACGAGTGCCACGTGTCTCTCTTATGTCTTACACAAATCCACAAAGCCTGCACAACTGCATATGATTTTTTGGTTTAAAGGTTAAAAATAAAAATTCTAAATCTGTAAACAGAGTTAATCTTTATGTTAACAAAAGAAAAGGGAAAAATACTGCTCAAAGTTTTTTTTGTTTTAACGTGGAAAAGTTAACAAATTAAAAAAAGCTATTGTTGAGATCAACAGTGTAGCGCCCGTCACTGCTACTGTACACCACAGCCGTTCAAACTCTGATTACCAAATTATTTCAAGGCTATGAAATCAACAGCAGATCAATCACTAACACAAGTGTCACAAATATAAAGCAGCAGTTTACTGACCCAACACATTGTTCCCAACATTTATTTCAGATATTTTATACAGTTCCTTGTAGATTTTTTTAATGATTTTAAAAGTTTTTGTTAAGTTTCAGCTGCTAACGTGACTCCATCCATTGTTTGTATCTTCAAGGCATCTGAGGTTTAAACTACTATTGCTCAATCTGCTTCCTGCGATTATTAAAACCCTGTTTCCAGGTTAGCGAAGAGTGTTGCTCAAACATGTTAGTCATGTTACGGTGATGAAAACAAAGCGCCTATCCGTTCTAACACCACACCCACGTTAAGTCACTATGGCTGAAGGCACTGTTTAAATGCGTCTACCCTCCCCCCCTCAGTTCCCATCTGGGTTAATAATCTCCTCCTGGTCCACCTCCACCTTCTCCTATCCTCTTCTTCTTCTTGTCGTGGCGTCTACAACAGAACGCAGCGCTTTTTGGGTTTGGTGTCCGGAGGCTCCAGAGCTGCCAGGATGGCCTCGTCAAACACGTTCTTCAGTCCCCTCTAAATAAACAAAAACAACCCATTACTAAATAAATAAATAATAATTAATTTTAAAAAAAAAACTGAATTCAAATTTAAATTTCAAAATTCAAAAATTCAATTCACATTTAAAAAGAAAGAAAATTCTACAAAGGAAACTAGAAATGAAAATAGACGACGTCGCCATCCTTTTAGACCGAGGTGGAGTTCTGCCACAGATCTCTGCATGCCTCAAATTTACTTGCAATAAAACAAAGTAAAATAACAAATACTTTTTTCTAATGACCGGAGCTCCTGTCCTCTCGCTGAATGTGCTAGGGGAGGCGGTTTCTGTCTAGCTCTACCAAAAAATACATAAAAATAAATAAAAGAATTTGACTAAATAACATGACCGTATGTAGAATAAGTAGATTAACATGTAGGAGGAAAGTCTTCTGTTTTTAACTAATCAATTACATTTAAGAAGACTTTTTTTAAAGCAGGTAAACACTTGTTCAAATACTAGTTTCAGTTCCTATTTAATACTCACAGGTAATTGTCTGATGATGATTTATTTTTAAAAGTGCTTTTTAAAAGCTGATTAGCAGTTGTAACCAGAATCATGCCTAGTACACGGAGCCACGTGGAAATGAGCCGTTTACAGTTTCACATCTGGACACAGACAGTTCTGTAGCTACACGTCGCCACGCTTATTAGACTTAACTGTGAAACTTCCTTTGACCTCATCAGTTTATCTTTTCAGACCTGAGCTCACATGGATACTAAAGGCCTGTTTCTCCCACTCAGACGACTACTTCTTTCTCCGTACCTGCGTCAGAGCCGAACACTCCACGTATTTGACGGCCTTCAGCTCACGAGCCAGTTTTTCTCCGCTCTCACAGCTCAGGGCTCGCTGTTTGTTCTTGGCCAACTTCTCCAGGGTGTTGCTGTCGTCTCTGAGATCCACCTGAGTCCCCACCAGCAGGAAGGGCGTCCGTGGGCAGTGGTGTGAAATCTCTGGCACCCACTGTGAAAAGACAAGGTCAAGGTCAGGCTTGATGGACTTTAAATGAAACTCCAACTGACCTGAACCCTCCTCTGTGTCCTTAAAGTTACACTGTGAACAAATTTAGATCTAAAACCAAGCTGATGGTGTTCTCAATTAATTTTTACTGAGAAGACAATAACTTGTCATAGTAAATAATTTGGTTTACAGATTATTCTGACAGCCCTTGTTTAAAAAGGTAAAATGTACATGTGTCAATCTTAATCTAGAAACAAAAAACACAGAGAGAGCTAAACAAACCTTCTCTCTGACATTCTCGAAAGATGAAGGTGATACAACAGAGAAACAAACGAGGAAGACGTCAGTCTGAGGGTAGCTGAGGGGTCGCAGTCTGTCGTAATCCTCCTGACCTGCAGGGGGAGGCACGAGATGACAAAATTAAGCTAATAGAGATAAAAAAACAAAACAAAGCTTCAGGTCCAGTTGAGGTGGGCTCCAGAACTGAGTCAATGCCCATATTAAAGTGTCCAACTTTGGACCACACATGAACATGCGCAGCGTGCTACAAAACAAAAACCTTCCACCCTCTTCACCATAACGACGCAGCGGATATTTTCATTTAAACATATGGATACTGTAAAGGTTTAATCTTAGGAGTGTGGCTTGTTTATTTGACAGGTAAATGTGGAGCAGATCGCAGTCCACTCGGTCTCACCTCCACCAGCTAACATCTCACACTACCAAAAACTCTCACTCTCTGACTTCCTGTTTTACCAAAAGTGGTGGTGAGATGTAGCCAAAAATTAAGATTTCATGATGCATTTTTTTCCCCCAGGAAGTTTTCATCATCTTTTTGACAGAAGAGGGTTAGCACATTGACTTAGTTTTATTTTTAGGTTTTGTAGTGCTTTTAACTCCACTAAAAAAACCTTTCTGTAAATATTAGGCAGTCACTGCTCGTGGGAGTGTGTTCGGTGTTCCTACAGTGAATTAACTGAAATGGTTTTAGATTTTTTTTTACCTGCAGTGTCAAACAGTCCCAGAGTGTACGGCTCTCCACCGATCATCACCGTCACGGCATAGTTATCGAACACCTGGGGGACAAAGAGGGGAAAAGGTGAGAAAACAGAAGCCGGATGATATGACAGAGAGAGCAGAAAACAAAAAAAGGAAGTAAAGTGTAGACTGGAAGAAGACTTGAGTTGTTAAATCGTTGAAAAAGGAAGTGCTTTCCTAGTGATTTTGTTTGACAGACGTTCAGCACCGCTGTCATACAAATCAGACAACTCCAGTGTTGAATGTGCAAAGTTAAAAAGGCTAAAATATGAGCACATGATGCTCCATTAAGCAAATCTTTAAGTCAAACAGTGGATGAGCGCACCCATCAGCGGTTTCACACCTACAGTTTATTTCCTCCGGTCAGAATCAGTTCAGTTTCTAAACGTGTCAACTGAAAAAGAACAATTTATGTTGGGCGGCTAGTTGCTAGCCTGTGCACATCTATAGTACCTCGTGCTTCACAGAATACAAAGAAATAACCGCACGTGACTACGGGAAGTTGTTTTTTTTTTAGCTCAAACTTTCAACATCTACATGGTAATTGGGCCTGACTGAGCTCGTATCCTGTTCACACCACAAACGAACTGCTGAGTTCATTTGGAACCGCACAGAGACGTCCTCCAAAGGGTCTCGGTGCGGTTGTTTTGGTCCGCACTCGAGTGCGATTATATTTACATCTGCACAAACGAACTGCAGCAACAGGGAAAATGAGAAAGTGATTTAAACTGACTAAACACCGCAGGCGTTCACCTCCATGAAACCGATCATTTCCAGTGTTGAGAACGTGTGAAGTGGATTTCTTAACATTGTGTGCTGTATCTAAGACCACTGTCTGGATCTGTATGATGTGATTCAGAGCTGTTATTCTCAAAATTGCCATCTTGGCCAGAGAAATCCAACCTACGTGCTGTTCAACCCTTCTTTTTGAGAGGTGCAGCTACTCGGCCTGGTGTAAAAGAAATCAGGATTATTGTGAACTGTGAATCATGCAAAGCTACTGCAGTAGGGTCCAATGATAAAGATATGGAACTGGAAATGGGTAAAACAGCTGCCCTTTAAATAGTTTATTGCATACATGATCTTTACCAAATTACATGAAATGATGGAAACTGAATATTGTTTTGTTGTTGTTCAGGTAAACAGACCTGCTGCGTCTTGGTTCAGTCCTTCCTTTTATTTAATCACAGCCATACCTTCAGGCTGCTGCTGTGTACAATAAAACAGTCCAGTCCCAACACGCCTGCTAACCTTGGCTCGGCGGACGTGCGCTAAAGCAGGGAGTGTTCACGGTGATGACCTCATGCAGTATAAAACAAGGTACGGTCACAGTAGCTGACTGGAAATGCTTGTTGCACGACGATCTTCATAGAGACATGTTTCATCAGCGAGTTTCAAGCTGCTCGACTGTTTCACAAAACAATCAGCATCATTTTGAACTATAACTGTAATGTTATTTAACACAATTATTCATTAACTTAAAAATACAGGCTCAGCTTTTAGTCTCGTCTTGGACTGAAAACCGTTTCGGTCACTTAAAGCAACAAGTCTTCACAAGGAGTTTACTTTAAATACTACTCAGATTGGAAACACTGCAAATGAAATGATTAAACAGGCAGAGCTGATTGACCTGCAGACCGTTGGGTGCACACCAGTGGGTGTTTGTGCTCGTGAAGCCCATCTTATTTGGGAGCTGCTGGTCACTGCTGGCCCACAGCCTCCATTGTGTCTGTTTGTGCAGACGGCTGTGAAGCGAGACCCTCGTGACAGCAGACTTGGAGGCATCAGAACAATTGGATGGTAGCCACAGGTCGAGGGAGAAACAGCTAAAGCAGACAGCCAAAAAACACTTTGGTCGCACGCCACCAAAAGTGAATCAGGCGAGATGAGTCAGCAGACGACAGCTTTTCTGGCACGCAAAACATTTTGGGACCCACCAGAGGTTCTGGTCTTCCATCAAAGTAAAATGTTTTTGTTTAATTGCTGAAACTTAACAGAAAGTTCAGTCAAATGACCGAGGATAGCAGGAAAACGCACTGACGTCTGGAAAAGTCACAGACTTTTCGCCTTAGTTATATGCAGACAAATCATGATTATGTGTAATCACGCTCAAAGATCCTGAGCCAGTAAGAAATCCCAGTTAACTGTTAACTGGTTTTACAGGATTTGGCATTAACACGACGGTTTACCATCTTTTTTTAACCCAATGCTAACCTAATGTCCAGAGAAGCTGCTGCTACAACTGTTCAAAATTTCTTCTACTTGTCTGTTTGTTGGTTGTTTATTTTTCTTCCGAGCACAGAGAGGCAGAATTGACCCGACGTTTGATAGACTGATGAAACAGTTCAGAGTGTGCGACACACACGCAGAGAAATGGACAAACAGAGACAGAAGTGCCCTTCAGGTCAAGTTTGGACAGAAACACTGAGTAACTGGCCCCTCCTCTCAAACATCCACCACACAGACAGAAGAAGAGACACAGGTTTGATGGTAAGAGCTTTGGATGGAGCTCAGACTACAGAAGCTGCTGGAAACAGATCACAGCAGACACAGTGGGGAAAGAAAGCGCTGTGCCGAACGGTGTCCCGACTGTGCTGTTACGATAACTGTATTTATATGCCGTTTCAGTTTCATACAGAGCCAAACAACAGCCTGAAATTAAACAATAAACACACTCCTTGTAAAATGTGACAGGTTTGACATCAGATTCCTGTAAGGTGACTTGTTGGTGAGGAATTACTTCCTGGAGAAGACTTACTCTCTCCTAATTTCTTACTGTGTGGCTTGTTTGTCAGCAGATTGACAGGAAACGATGCAGACACATAATACAGCACTGATGTATAGTTGCTCAACACACACACACACACACACACACACACACACACACACGCACACACAGAGCAAACATGAAACAGAAAGCGTACAGGAGAATAAAGTGTTTTGTCTAAAACAAGACATTGCTCAACTTAATGCTGCATGATGACTAGCCTCAAAGATTAGGGTTCATTAAGTACGTTGGTGACATTAAGTAATAAGGCGGTGATTAACAACAGGAGAATGCAGGTAGGAACAGGATGTTGCACAGGAATAACAACAATGTGACAGTAAGCAATAAAAACAAAATAACACAGCTTTTGCTGAATCATGTTGGAGGTGTATAAAATCGTATTACTATTCACGGATGATAAAAAATAATAAGCATAAAAAGTTGCATTTATGAGGAAAGAAAGTAAAATTTTACAATAAAACTTTGTTCTTGATATCCTTTTTTACATTTATATGAAAGTATTTCCACTTCTGTCTTGAAAAGCACCTTTATTCTGAAAATATCACAGTAATTATAATCAGCATTTTGATAATAAAGTTAAGTCTTTAGTACTTATATAAAGGTTTTCCTACATGTAGCGCTAATAAGGAAAAAAAGAGCTCTATGCTAACAGCAAAGAGCTACTATGCTAATGTTTTCATTAGTAGGAAGCCACAGATGAGCTGAAAACTACATACAGCTAATACGTTAAGATATGTTTTTACATTATTTTTTTCAGTGGGTAATAATAATAATAATAATAATAATAATAATGGATTGCATATATATAGCGATTTTCAAGGCACACAAAGCGCTTTACAATGCCACTATTCATTCACACACTGGTGGAGGCAGCTACAGGTGTAGCCACAGCTGCCCTGGGGCAGACTGACAGAAGCGAGGCTGCCATATCGCGCCATCGGCCCCTCTGGCCAACACCAGTAGGCGGTAGGGTAAAGTGCCTTGCCCAAGGACACAACGACCAGGACAGAGAGCCCGGGGATCGAACTGGCGACCTTCCGGTTACAGATGCGCTTCCCAAACCCCCTGTGGTGACCGTGTCCTGTTTGAGCCTAATAAAAGTGCTCAAACAGGACTGAGAAAACTAAGAAGAGCAGACAGAAAGCAAACAGTCCAGTCTCGGCAAACAGAGGTGGTCACGTGATGCCCTCACTTCTACTCTTGTTGACTGAGTTTAAGAAGAAGCAGAGCGCATTTTTAAATATGAAAGGGAAAGCTCATAACAACAATGTGGCATTTAAACAATGCATTTGAAATAAAGTAGTTGTACATAAACAAATAATAGATAGATACTGACATGACCATTCCTGCATATACGAGGTACGCCAAACATACAGCCCGGGGAAGAACGAGCCTATTAAAGCAGCGGTTCCCAACCCGTGAGCCACGGACCGGTAAGGGTCTGTGAGACGTTTGGTACCGGGCCGCGAGAGTTGAGGCTCGGGGTGAAATTTATGGTTTTCAGGGTTTTTATCATTAACTCTCTTTCCCTAGGTATTTTCCCATTAAACTTTAATGCATTTAAAAGACCAAAGTACTTTCTGATCTTGATAAGGTTTTAGAATCATAAGGAGGTAAAATGGCAAATACTACTGTTGTTTAAGCTGCAAAACAGTCTAGATGTGAAGGTTGTGCTTTTATACGACAACAATAATCAGTAACAGCCGTATTAATACTGGAAAAAAAGTGCATTTTTTAACATTAAAAAAAAAAGAAGATCTTGTTTTAGTAATTGGTGGCCGTCAAAAATCGTAATAAAAATTCAAACAGAATTGGTTGAACGACATTTGTACTGAAGAGTTAAAAATAGTGGAGTGGAAGCGAGGTGAGTGAGATGGACAGTCTGACAGGAAGAGAAAGATAAAAGTTGAGTCAGCACTGTTGCTTCCGCAATTCTCAAACAGTGCTGACTGCTGACAGATCAAGCAATGGCACCAACAGAAAACAGAAGACAATTACTCATCAGTTTGCAGTCCCTACTCACAGACCCTACCCATCATCAATTAGGAGGCATTTCAGATATTTCTAGCAGGGCTGCAGAGCCTGTCAACGCTCAGCAAGCCGTTTTCTGATGGCAACAAACCACAGAGTCAGAGAATGCCGGATCAGCTGAGCTGAGGCGCACATGGACCACATTTGTGTCACGCTGCAGAGCTTGCGAAGCTTCTTCCTCATCGTGCTGCTGCAGCGTGACGCAACACTTTTGAATAGTCACGAATCAAACAGGATGTCAGGAGACAAGCACACATTTCTAATCCTGCAGGTACAGACATGAAACCACCGACTGCACGCACCAAAAACGACACAAACGTGTACAAGAATCAGAACAAACAGCGAGCGCTAGAAAGTTTACAACTTCAGGAAATGATGTGCAAAAACTCTTGAAGGTGTGAAAAAGAACTTTTTACCAAAATATCATCCAGCTTCATGCTTGAGTGCAAAAGGGTGCTGCTACCAAGATACAATTCACTGTAACAAATTAAAAGAGGACAGCTTAATGAATGCAGTAGGAGCTTGGACCCAGTAGCAGGGTTTATAAGTCATCATTTAACAAGCGTATTGTAAAAACTTTTAAGCCCTTCATTTTTATATGCAACATTTAACTTGCAGCATTTTCTGTGTGTGAACTGTCACAACCTCTCTCTGCCTAATGGAGAAGCTGTAGCTCAGGAGGTTAGGAGCGGTTCATCTGTAATCGCAAAGTTCGATCTGCAATGCGTTCATTGCAGTAGCAGTGTGTGTGTGTGGTGGATAGAAAGCACTAAAGTATAAACAATAAGTGTTTGTATTAAAGGGCCATGTTGTATAAACAGAGCTGAAAAGCACTACATAAGAACCAGTCCACTTACCATTTATCAAGATGTCAGCTTAAATCTAAGGTGGAGCTTAATCAATATTTGGCTCTGTTGGCTCAGCAGTATGAGAAACACACCTCGAAGTGTAACGTAGTGTCTCCTTTTCTAACATTTCTTACTCTCTATCAAGAACATTTAGTTTTTTTTTCACCGTGTTTTTATAGGTATAAAGAAAAGTCCAGCTTGATCATGTGTCAACCTTGAAAACTGTAACATCAGCACAAATTTAATTTAGGAACCATTTTTCAATAAAGATTAGAGGAAAGTGGGTCAACCAAGTTATTCCATGTAAAAATGTTTGATGACCATTACTGGTTTAAATCTATATTGAGAAAAATATTCCATGAAAGACAACTGACCTTATATCGCCTTTGGGCTTTTGGAGCCTTGACCTGACTAAAAAATAATTGAAAAAAGAAAAGAAAAAAAAGCACTATGCTGCTGAAAAATGAAAAATAGATATTTGCAAAATTCTGCCTAAATATGTATTTTACCTGGTTAATGTGTGTGTGGGGGGGGGGGGGGGGGGGGGGGCGTGGTCTGCAGCACCACTGCAGGGGAGGCGGACGCACCTGAGCGGCACCCGCAATCACGCCTCGCCGCTTTAACGTCTGTGCCATCTATGCTGTTGTGTTGTTGTTGGTGTGTGTCGGGCTGTGGGCTGAAACGCTACAGCCGGCTGTGTGCGTACAGCAACCGTGTGTGAAAAGTGGTCAATAAAGAGATGTTGAAAAGCGTGTTCATGGAAACATCGTTGGGTCTGCCGTGATATGTTTACAACGGGACTTCTGCTCCTGAACCTCTGCGCACAGCGTCTGCAAATCGGGGCTGTACGCAGTCACTTTCATCTTTACGCAGGACTGTAAGCTGTCGTCTGTGGGGCGTGAGCGGTGTTTGTCTTTAAACATAGTTCGCGGTGGAGAACAGCTGCTGACATAATGTGGATCCGAAGATCCATAATTGGCCTGCCTGGGGTTGAAAGTCTCGATAAATCCATGGCGTTTCGGTGGGTACACCGGCTTCCGCGAGTGTGACGCTTATTTTGAGCGATGAAAAAAATATTAAATATAATTTTATTTTTATATTTCAATATCACAATAATCTTCCAATTTAGAACTACAAGTTAAAAAAAAGAACTAACATAAATAAAATACACTTCAGCAAAATACTTCTAATTTATTTTCCCAAACCACGCGGAGCCGCATTAGAAGGACTAAAGAGCCGCAGGTTGCCGACCCCTGGTTTAAGATATTTGAGAAAAATATATGTGATGTAATTTCAAGGTGCTGCTGACCAAAAGAGTTATAATAACACTAGAAATGTTATTAGAAAACACTGGATATATCTGGAGACCAAACATCAACGTCTCATACAAACTTTGCCTACTATAAATGAACACAGTGAGACCAAATGCAAAAAGGAGGTTTGTTTCAGTTTGAGTGTCTGAAAAGGTGTGTTTTATTGTTCCTTGAATCCACCTCACATATTTTTGTATCATTTATGACCATTTGTTGACCAAAATTTAGTCGTAGCGTTCCACAGGGTTCTGTGCTAGGACCAATATTTTTCTCATTATACATGTTTTCTATATCACAGAAACACTGCACATATTTTGATTTCTTTGACAATGATACACAATTAGATCAGGAAACACATAAATTAGTAAACTACAGGCTTGTCTCAAACAATTCAATTCCTGGATGACCTGTAATTTTCTACTTCTACATTCAGACATATTTACACATAGAAAGCTTTGAAATGACTACTGAAGTCTGTTGATTTTATATTAAAAAAAAAGACACATATTTATATGTGCTTCACATCAAGAAAGTTTCACATCACTAATTTGCCAATGCACTTCTTCTACAACTTCTCAACCACTACATGATGTTTTGCTGTGGAACACTACTAACAGACCTAGAGAAGTGAGAGTTACTGCTGCAGCACGTTTCATTTTGAATTTATCTGCACAAAATATTTGAAATGTTACAGTTACAAGCAAGACGTTTGCTTATATATCGTTTTACACAGCATAATGAAAATAAAGGATGAACAAACAGCCTGACTACAATGACTTGATTCAAACTTGTTATTGATCAAAGTAAAGTTCATCCTGTTTTTTTATTAAAATGATACACTTGTACCGCAGTACATGCAATTCGTTTATGTACATATAAATGAAATGTAATCTTTGAAGGTGATGTGTGTTAACGCATTTTTAATAGAACTGATTGAAGCCCATCAAAAGCCATTAAAAAAATATTTCAGTACAAAATATAAGAGTCATAAACGACCCAACTTGGTACTTTCAGTTCTTAAAAGACTCCAGAGTTTTATTACAGTGTACTACTACCAAGTTTTGGTACCCATTCCCATCTTTTAAAAATAAAAGTGAAGCTGAAATATGAGTGACACTCTCTCACTGAACTGGAAAGGTATGTGCATGCTGTAAATACAGTGGCGTCGATACTGACGATACTTTTTTCAGAAACCTGTTTATGTAACCTACGTACAGCATTTACCCATCTATCAGTATCACTCCACAGGAAAGACCTGCACACTGGGTGTTACAAGGAATAAAGTGGCCCGTGCTGCTGCTGTGCGTCAGCTCTCTGTCATTTCAAGTATTATTACTTTGGGGAAGTGAAAAAGTTACTCGTGTTATTTGAGACTACTCACCGTAGGAACGTATTCAGAGGGAAACTTGTTTGTCGTGTATGAGATGAGCAGGCATGTCTTTCCCACTGCACCGTCACCCACCACCACACACTTTATAGTTTGCATCTGAGGAGGAGAAAAGTAGAAAACCTTCTTATTAAAACAAACACAATCTCCATCTGTGTGTTTGTTTCTTTATCCCTGAACTGATCCTAAAACCACAAGGAGCTAGCTACCAAACCTGGCACACAGGTACACCTTAGATCCCTGAGGTGTTCCTATGTATGTCATATATTTAAACGTCATCATGTTGCCTAGTAACCACCTACCAATGGGCTGATATGGCTCATTTATCGCATTTTTGCACCTTACAGAACCTTATAAAAAAATCACCATATCATTTTTATTTCACACAAAATTTTATTTTTATCCACAAAATTGAACTGTGCACCGATATAATGCACCTACAACACCTTATGAAAACACCTTCTTGTTTTAATTTCATGATTAAAAACACCACATTTAAATCCACAAAAGTTAGCATAGTAGCATAGTGAGCATATGCTGGTTAAGAAAAAAGGACATATCAGTAACTAAGTGTACAACAGATGTGAGACAGGGAAGTGGGGTCTCTGGAAGACTGCTGGAATGACAAAATAAGCCCCTGACAGACCTTAATCAGGTGTTTGTCCATAATGAAAGTAATTAGATATGTTATACATAATGGAAATCACCTGATGAGTGTTGCCTTTAAGACAAAAGCAACTTTTTGAGACAATCTGTACCAAGTCTAAAAGGATCTATGAGAATAATCTAAGGTTTAATCTACTTGAATCACTGAGAATGAAAGTATTAATAGGCTGTAGTTGTACTTCAGTCATTATCAAACTGAGCATCCGGTGCAACTGCTACATTTCAGGGGCTTTCCATAAGCGAGGTGATGCCCTGCTCTTGATTCTGCACCTCCCACCAATGCTTCATGTGCAGAAGGGTAACCATGGCAACATAACTGTATACAAACAAGCCTTGACAATATGAGACAAAAGATTTCAGTCATTACAGTCGATGCTTACGACACAATTTCCAGTTACTTTTAATTAAGTTTTAGTGCAAGCAGACACAGCTGCTCTGTAACAGGTTGATTTTATACAGAAGCAAATAAATGTGAGAAAACGACTTCTCCAACCACCCTCTTAATCAAATGATTTTTATCTACATGTAATTTCCACACAACTTTAGTATATCAAATGAAGTCATGTATAAATTTTAGCTTCATACTGTGAGTGTTTTCCAAGTTGCAGGCCCTCAAAGTAGACAACGGGCTATATTTTGTGTCGTTTCATCTGTATTATTTTTTCACCTTATCTTCAGGGCTAAAAAACACATTTAGGTGTTGTTAAAAACATCACTCAAATCAATCAAGTGTCCAAATCTCATGCCAAAATTTTGTTTGAGAATTGTTTTTCAACTTTGAGCACCAGTTTATAGGGATATATCACCAGCAAAATCTCACACAGTAATGCCAGTAGGCATTGTTACACTGGCTCTTTGGTCTGTTTTCTTATAACTCCCCTGGACAAAACCTACATGCATTTCTGGACAGCTTTAAGGGTCATATTAACATGCAAGATTTTCTATGTAGTTATGTTTTGATACTATGCTCAACTTGCCACTGTGTTGTGTCAAGTAAGAGGGCGAAGCATTAACTAATTTACTATGTATAGATGCTTATGGGTGATCAAAATGTAGATTAAATTACTTTTCCAAACACCTGCTCAGTTGCAGGTTTAAGAATTATTAAATGGTTTTTATGCCCTTTTTTCTCTGCCTGTTTGCATCAGGTGATATGAAAATGCAGAGTCAGTATGAGACTGGCTGATGGAAACACTGCCTGGTCTGTGGCGCGATGTTTACTACACAATGACTAGAGAACCTGTGACCTCTCTGATGCCGAGCAGCTCTCATACCCACTCTGCGGCTTCATTAAGAAGGACAATGGTTAGAGGGCTATGGCCTGCCACTTCATCACTGGCTCTTTGTTTGGGTAAATTTGCAGTGCCAGAATTCAGCTGAACTCTGATGAGTCAGAAACAAGGTGGCCAGTCATTTGCAGGCATGAAGACACCAGTTATGTCTGCAGAATTCATTTGTCAGCAAAACATAGTTTTGGGAAATTAGCGCTAGCTGAGTCTTTTCAATGCCCCTTTCTGCCCCAGTTGCATCCAGATAATTTTCATTACAGGGCTCATTTCTAAAACCCTAAGCATTTTAGCTTAGGGGTGGGCTGTAGCTCAGGCGGTAGAGCAGGTCATCTACTGATCAGAAGATTGGTGGTTTGATTACTGGCTTCCCCCTAGTCTACATGCCAAATATCCTTGGGCAAGATACTAACCGACGCATCCATTGGAGTGTGAATGTGCATGAATCTTAGATAGGCACTAACAGCTTAGAAAAGGTGCTTGTGTGAATTGGTGTGACTGGCCGAATGAATTTGTTGTAGAAAGCTCTTTGAGTGCTCAGATAGAGTAGAAAAGCGCTATATAAGAACGAGTCCATTTACCATTTAGCAGAGTTCAGTTGGACTACAAAGACCAGTGAAAGATAATGTACAATTAATATTTAGTATTCTATATATGTTGAAGGACATTCTCAAATCGTCTAAATACTAAACTACTTTGGATGTCAGTTTGCCTTAAGATGCAACTACTGCTACAACTTTCAATAGCTCAGTTTTCTTGGTTGCCCGTATTGATGTCCTTATTCAAGACTAGCGAAATACTTATTGTTGAAATATGTTAGTTTAAAAGACTTGCTGTTAGACTGAACTGCTGTATTCTTGTCAGTTTACTTTGCTTTTATGGGAAAACAGAAAATATGTTTTTATAGAAAAATAACATTTTTTATGTCTGAAGAAAACTTCAATTACACTTGAGGCCAACTCCAAAAATTAGCCAAATTCATTAGCTAACATCTTGTCAATCATAAGTCATTTGCCAATAACTGCAGTTTAACACTTAGATCCACCCATCACCTGTAATGCAGTGTTTCAACACACCAAGATGGTAAACGCAAGCTTGGGACGGGACTTTTACTAGAGTAGGATGTCACGACAGCTATGTCTTTTATCTATCTGTACTGTAATAATGGTTGTGGCTGGCCGACACATTTCTACTACTGTTTGTGAGTAAAAATATTTTGTTTTCATACTATTTGGTATTTGAATAATATCAACATTAGCAATACATCAGAAATAAAGCAATGGACTTGTGTTAAATATTTTGGGATATTTAAAATTTTTACCCCTGATTTATCACAAAGGTTCTGGATGGCGCTCATTTGTAGTGAGTGTAGGCCATCAACCTGCTGTTTACTACAGCTTTTAAAATGCCGGCTGTAAAGCGTCCACATCTATTTATTCAGGAGGAGGTTGTAAAGCTTTGTGAAAGTAGTCCGATATGAGTCGATGAGTCAGTGAATCTCACTTCTGACCAATGACAGCTATACTGAGGTGAGATTAACCTTTCTGCCGGTAAGCACTCCTGCGTTTGCCAGTGTTACCTGGTATTACTGAAAGGTACTTTGAAATGGATCAGTTGTCAGACTCTAACACTAAGCAAATAGCCTCTCATACCATTTAAGAACATAATCAAGTTGTTTATCAGAGGAAAAGTGTTATTTATACACACTCAAGCCATTAGCTGACATAATATTAGCCTATATCCGGTAGTTGTTATAGGCGGCTCATTGTCAGCTGCCCAGAGATGGGACAGTTGGATGTGTGATCTGCTGACATGAATCATATAAATATGCCTGTCGACATACACATTCCTATGCTAGAGCCCTGACTTGAGTCCAGGAGATCAGGCTTTAGGTGAAGAGGATGAGATGGAGATAAGAGAGGAGAGAGCGTTAGTGGAGGGTGTAGAAGAAGGAGGAGAGGATGAGAAATGTATCATAATTGACACTTCACAGTAGTACTCAGGAATCTGGAACGTGCTAATAGAAATACAGTGGGATACAGAGAGTTATACATCTATTATATAATTTGGCACTCCCCCACTTAAAGTCACTTCTGACTCTAAAAATAAAATTACATTAAAAATAACAGCAGGAGCCAAAACAGCAACTTTGTGGCTTTAAAAATCTAAGCAGAATGCAAAATTAATGATGCTGGTTGCATCTGTCTTTTCTATACGGTCTATGGAAACAACAGACAGACAACAGCACCTGACATTGATAAATTTTATCATTTGTTCAGATAATTAGTCAATGCATCCCATAACAATACTAACAACTGGAGTTCACCAACTCAAATGAACGTGAGCAAGAATAAACCATGTAGATAATGGTTTATTTATGCTAAAAAAACAAGATACTAGTATAGCTTTATATCCTACATATCTTTCCATCCCGTTGCCTCACCCGGCTGCAGCAGATGCAGAGTTTTTTCCTTCCCTATGTGGCCAAAGGGTTGCTCATAGGGGGTCATCTGATTGTTGGGATTTTCTCTGTATTCTCTGTATTATTGTAGGGGCTTTACCTTACAATATAAAGCGCCTTGAGGCAACTGTGTGATTTAATGCTATATAAAAAAAATTTGAACCTAATCGAATCGCCTTTAAAAGCTAAAATATCCAAAAATTTTAAAATGGTAACTTCAAGGAAAGCATAGTTTTTATAAGTTTTATATAAGACACTTTCAACTTTCGTTGTCAAATTTAAGATAGATTTTGTATGAGGTACTACCAACAGCAGTTTAATAACACCGACTCGTCAAATAGAAAAGTCAACAGAACCCTGAGCAAACACCGACAACTTCAACTTATTTATGGCAACTTTTTCAGCTGTAAATGGTTAAAAATCCATTCAAGTGTTGCTGCTTTTCACTCACTTCCGCATGTGAAGCTGTCCACTTACTTACAGTAAGATTTTAATCGCAGGCCTGCTACTTGTACAGTAACTGAGTACAGATTTCTTTATGTTTTAACGCCTAACGTCGCTACCTGCTGACAGTTTTTCACGGAAATAATCTGCTAAAAGTTTATCATTAAAAGTTTTACTTCTTCGAAGCTCGCTAACTGAGGCTAAGCTAACCTAAAGTTACATCCGCCCAGACCCCCACCCACAGCAAAATAACCTGCTTAAAAGTATTTTAACATAAAGATAATGACAAAAACAATCTTAAAAGACGCGTGTGTAAACTTTATAAATAAGAGGGTTAAACGTTGTAGTTTACCTCCCAAAAATATAAAAACAAAAAAACAACGTACCGGTAACTTTGGGCAGAGATTTAACAGCGAAGCTAGCTTAAAGTTAGCTCAAGGAAATCATTTGTTTTGACAACTACCGTATAGGAGAGTGAGCTGTCAGCTCACTAACAGCCAGTTTTAACTCCGGGAAGATGAGCCCAACACCTCCCGGTGATTTTTGTGGATATTTCAGTATTTACCACCGATAAATCGTTAACGTCACTTACAGCGCCTACCTTTTCAAGCCACAGCCGCTGGACTTGCTATAATGCGGTGCTACGTTCAGGTGCTTCCTGTAAACTACCCCTCCTCACCCGAGGCGGAAGGCGGAACTATGACCCATGTTATATTCAAGTTCCTCTGTTTTTATTACTCTTCATGTATAAAAGCGTTTGTTAATTCTAACTCGCTTTAATTTAGTTAACATCACAAAAATATATAAATTAAAAGTTATGGTACATGAGTTTTTATTCATTATTTATTTAGTTTTTATTTCCGGTTTTAATTTTAAAAAAATCAAGCTTTGTGTGGAAGGTATGTGAGAATTTTTATGGCTTAAAAATTACCACGTTCCTGTACTTAAACCAATCACTGTAAAATACAATCTTTATTAATCTTTCAGTCTTTCTTTTATTAGTCTTTTATTCTGTAATTGATTTAAAACAACAAGGCCACAGGTAATAGGTAATGTATTTATTATTTTTAAAAAAAATCTTATTAAAATAACACTGTATTACATTATAGTTACATTACAGTGCAGGTGTAATGTAAATTCTTGTGCAATCACAAAAAACAGGCAGGCACTCAAAGGTCTGCTCGTTATGAAATTTACATCACTGAGAAATTTTGCATCTGTAAGAAATGCAAATTTTATATTTTTTAATTTTATATTTTTCTCAGAAAAATAGAAAAATTTGCTTAACATGATCAAACACCCAGTCAGGCCTTCACCTGTCCAAGCCTATGAGGGCATCATGCTCACCACATTGGTGGCTTTGCGCAGTGACATCGTCACAGCTTGGAAACATTTATACTCCCAGTGAGAGCATGAGTAGGAGTAAAGATTTTTAAAGTTTCGTTTCAAACTGTTGCAACATCTCTTTCATTAACATTGCAGTAAATGCCAACACGATCATAAACTTGTGTCTTTAATTTGGCTGTGGCAACAGGGGCACTTGCTAAAATGGTAGGAAACCTGGGAGGTCAGCATGGCCAAAACAGTGCAGCTAGTGCCTGCGGATGTGACGTCACTTTGTCTTTGTCGTCACTTTGTCTCCCTGCAACAACCAGGTGTAAATAGGTTCTTATATTCACCACCTGAGCTAGAGCACAAGCTTATTTCTAATCCTCTGCTCAGTTTTCAATTTTCAGAGCTTATATTCTACGGTCTTTAAACATTTTCTTTCTTCGAGATTTGTGGTTAAATTATGTCTCTTCTTTCTGTTATTATTCATTGTGTTTTTTGTCACTGATTTTTTAAAATACATGTGTCTAAAATAGAAAGTAAAACAGTTTTATCGTGATCAAACAAAACCAGGACAACAGAGAAGTGGTTTCACCCATTTTTGGTTGAGAAGAAAATGATTTAAAAGATAATCTAAAACAGTCCCTGGATGCACAATCAGAGGTCATCTTAGCATTAAAAGGTACAACATAGAGCCACATAATCGAATTTAAAACTGATATTTTAGGTTAACAGTAGAGATTCGCATTAATAACCTGGCTCCAGTTCAATAAAATGTAAAAACCACACATAGACTGACAGATTTTCCTCAGTGATCACCAGAGGGAGATAAAGTACACACTGAGGATACTTTTGTTTTTCTTTTTAGGGTCACTGCAATGCTCATTTTCAAGGGCCATTTTACACGTTTTAACACAACCAGAGAGCGTCCTGGTGTTCTCTGCTACTTCAGAAATCTCCATGGATTCATACACTCCACACTTGCTGACATTTCCATTTGAGCAACGAAAAAATTAGGAAAAGATTTCAAATTCAAGGCACCTTTAAAATGAGCAATTCAGCCTGTAACGTGCTACATTTTTTGTATCTGTTTAACAAAACATGTTAAATTTCATTGTATATGATTAGTATTAGCCACTGAATGCGCGCCCTGCTTGTTTAATCTATAGACAGCATGGATGTAACACTGTGAAATCGCTCATTGGTTAATGAAATCCTGTTTTGGAGTCTCATGCTGATAGTTTTTGCCTTCGTTATCTTTGCTAACAACTATACTTTATTTACAAAACAAAACTCCCTGATATAATATTTTATTCAATATGACCTGAAATGAGTGGCTAAGGCAGAAAATGATTATTTACTGCAGTAATAGAGCGAAGAGTCCAAACTTTTTTCCAATAGTCTTCTGTGCAAACAGATTTCTTTTTGCAACTAGAGGTGTTGCCCCCTGCTGGTCATTAAAAATGCCTTTAAAAAAGTTTAAAATAGATTTTAAACATTTATATGATACATTTTAAGTCATCCAAGAAATAACTAAGTATATTATAGTATACTATACAAGTTCTTACACCAATCCAATCTAATTTGTTTCCCTTGACCGCAGTGGAAAACAGCGTGAGGTCAGGGAAGAGCTGTTCTGCTGTGTCGAAATGATCAGTCTCTGGTCGATAATGAGTTAGGAATTGGATGTGGACAGTTCATAAGCTTGTAAAAATAGCCATGTAGATGAGTATGAGTGAATATGCAAGCTGGTCCTCTGTATTATGTCTTTAATAGGGATAAATCTGTTTGTTTGGTTGGCCTGGTCAGCACTGATGTGCTGGAGGTGAAGGGAGACCTCGCCGAGGGAAAGGCTTGTCAACCTTCAGCAATAATGCAGCAGAAAATGAGATAATTACAATGCGAGGTGCTCCTCTATTACTCCGTCCCTCTGGATGGCCTCGCTGTTTTGCTCACTTCACAAGCATTTCATTGCTTTTTTATCTCATCAGTGCTTTTTGGGGAAAAAAATCCTCTTTGTTGCTCCCTCATGTTTTTTTCTCATCTGCCCCCATTTATTTCTCTCTCTCTCTCCTTCTGTATATATGTTTCTCTTAGTCGCTCACCCATAGCTAACCACAGGGATTGATGCCAATGACGATGTGCCGCTTGTCTCCCAAAGATAATCCCATTAAACTCAGGAATTTAATTATAGATTATCTCACACTCTCGCACACACACAGAAGCACACCCAGAGACGTTCGCACAGGTGGATGTATGCACCTGCCCGATAATACTCTTGCATGCAGGCAAAGACACACCATAATAGACAACCGTGACACACACTGAGCACACACTGGCTTCACCCTTTTGCCCTATCAATGTGTATCAGTGTCACTCTCAGCATTAGCAGCGTCACCGGTCTGTTTTTAGAGCAGCAAGGACACAGCTCAACACGATTCTGCACAGAACAAAGGAAGAACAATGAAGTTATGGTGAGCTCTGTCCAGAACGCAGTCACAGTTCCTGTAAACTCATCAGTTTAGAAGCATTTTCAGGACACGATGGTGGATTTGCGCCGCAGGCCAGAATTTGATTTGGTGAAAGTAAAATTTTATTGGTGAAAGATCACTGGAGTCTTTGGTTACACCACCATAACTTAACCAAGTTACAAACAAATCGGGAAATATCACACAACACCAGTGAAAATATAGAGATACAAGTTTTAGTTAAATCATGAGTACAAGTTAATATGGAAAGCACCTTCGCTGTGTGGTAAAAAGTGGATAAATTAGCGTGTACGTGCATTAAAGGGACAAAACTAAAAATCAAAACAGAAGAAACAAAGCTGGTTAGTTTCTCAAGAGCATTTCTTTCATCTCTCATTCTGTAAAGAGTAAACATGCTTTTAGCCTTCTGCCCTACACATGGATATCTACTAAAGAAAAACATCTGCTGGGTAAAAATGAATAGGATGCACAAAATATGAAATCCAGGCAATTCATTTTCTTTTTTACAGACTCCCAAACAATCAGTAAATTAGCTGCTGGAACTGACAGCCCTCATTATAAACAGCTTCAATTTAAGGCTCGGGGTTTTATTCAAGCACTGAATCATCATAAATTTAGGTTATATATGCTTAAATGCAGATTTTTGGTAATTACGCTCTGAAAACTTTACATTTTCACCACCAGAGGGCAGCATTTTGTCAGTCGGTATGTTGCTACTGTTCTTTAATTTCTTTAATTTCTTTTTTAGTCCTTCCTCATGTCCCCACAAGGATTTTCCCGTTTTCAGGCAAACATTGTAACTAACAGTTGATGTGTTTAATGACCCACCTGGTTAAACAGGTTAAATCAGTATCACAGGAAAGTACAGCACGGCCATAGTTCAACTTCACTTGATATCTTTTTAGTGCAACACACAATTTTTGCTTGTTATGTCATATTTATCTCCCTACAACATGAGCATTACACACACTGAGCATCATGTCGTGTGAGTATAGTGGAGAAGGCTCAATTATGTAACCATATATACATCAGCTGAACCCCACTGCAGCACCAGAGAGAGGCAGGGAGACACGCAGCGCGAGAACCGGTCCTGCCTTCATCTATTTTTACCTCCTCTGTCAGGCAAAGAGCCTCTGCACCCCATCATCATCCCTCCGTCCATCTCCTCCTTTTTAATTAACCCTCCTCTTCCTCTCCCCATCTCCCTTCTGAGTCATCTCCCTCCCCTCCTCCCTCTGACACACACTCGCACATATATATCACCCCCTCCTTCTCTCCTCTTCTCTTCCTCCTCCCCTCCTGTTTCTCTCTCTCTCATCGCTCTGCCTCTCCAGTATTTTCTCAGTCGCCGTAAAAGGCAGAACTCACTCACTCACACACACACACACACACACACACCGGCATCAGGTAAAGGCAGGAAATCCTCTCTTCCTCTTTGCATCTTTGTGTTCCTGCATCATTGTAATTGCGTGTCTTTTCTGTGTGCTGCATAGCGGATACAGAAGGTTGTGCACGAGAATGAAATGCTTCAGTTTTAGGTCTTACTGCATGTGTGTGTGAGAGGTCGTAGTCCAACTGTGTATGTGTGTGTGTGTGTAAGACCGGAAGTCATGCATGTGTGTGCATGTACTGAAAGATGTGTGTAAGCGTCAGTTTTAGATGTGTGTCTAAATGTTGCATTGTTGTGGCTTTCAAAAATGTGTGTGTGCGTATACAGGAGGAAGGAAATGATGTGTATTTGTCTGTGTGTGTTTTGGCAACATGCACATAATCTGTGTGAACAACCTCTTGCAAGAACGCATTGGTTTGATGTCTTGTGGCAGCTTGTGTGTGTGTGTGTGTGTGAGAGAGCTGCAGTTTTAGATACTAATTTGTGGTTTATTTATGTGTGTCATGGCTTTTTGTGTGTGTGAGCTGGTTTGTGAGAGGGGGAGGAGGGTTAAAGCTTTCAACTGTCATTATGAAGTGTAAGTGTGTGTGTGTGTGTGTTTGCTAGATGTGTTATGACAAACTATCTAACAGAAAATGTGTGTGTTTGTTTGCTGCCTGCATTTCCTTTGGTTTCTTGTAAAATGGCTGTCAAGTGTATTGCGTGTGTATTTGGTCATGTGAGTCTTGGCTGTAGGAATGCTATGTGTGTGTGTGTGTGTGTGTGTGTGTGTGTGTTTGTGTGTGTGTGTTTGTGTGTGTGTGTATGATCCTGCAGTCAATTACGTTTGAGTCCTCGGTACATCAACCGTGTATGTGTTTGATTGAGAGGCACAAATAGGTGTGTGTGTGTGTGTGTGTGTGTGTGTGTGTGTGTGTGTGTGTGTGTGTGTGTGTGTTAGTGCTTTTGCAGCAGGTACATTTATGAGTGGGGGTTGACAGAAGCAACAAATATTAATCAATAAATAAAGTACAGCAGTGAAAATTGATATGACATGAGATACAATGAGATGGTATTAAAACAACAATATTTCATAACTTGTCCTACATTCAGCTTTTACAGCAGGAATCATTATTTAATCATTCCAGGAACGCGTCCTCAAGGGAAAAGTAACAAACAATAACTGAAAAAAGGAAAGTTAAGGGTTTTGAAAGTCTTTACAGACTAGTGAAATGAATATGGGCGACCTGGTGGTGCATGCTGGCTTAAATGGCCTTAGGTGTGGATGTGAGGTGTCCGTGTGTGATGGACTGGTGATCTGGGTGTGTCTCACCTCTTACTGCATGAAAGCTGGGATAAGTTCCAGCTACGCTTTGTCAGTAAACTACAGAAATGGATGGATGAAGTATATATGATTAAAAAAATAGTGAGATATAGATTTTAATTGATTTGAAGCAGCGATAGATGTTTATTTTTTGCTGTTTGCATGTCACATTTCAAGCAAAAAGGATGAATGCATCATGCATTTGTCTTACTTTGTGGCTAGCTTCTCTCTTTATTGCAGCTGGTTTGTTGTTTTTCATCCTTTAACCAGCGAACATCTCAGAATGAAAGAAGCTCTATCTCGTGCATTTGAGCTTCCAGCATGAGCACCGTCCTGATGAGTTTATGGTCCCATCTTAAGTCGATAGTTTTAAGGCTGATTGAATACAACATGAGGCCTGTTTTGTATATTTCAGTAACAATTAGAGCCAAGGAGGACTGAGGGTAAGCTTTACTGTGTGACCGACTAGTTGCTAGCCTACGCAGTGTCCATCGATTTCACAGTCAGCTCCATGACAGCTAGTTTTAAAAAGCTGACATGGCTCAGCTTCGGGCTTCACAGCGGGACTTCAGAAACCAGTGGGAGATGCCATGGTTGCTTTGGAAATCTTATATTTACTGTATGTACATATAATGGCTTCGAGGCCTTTGTGGGATTGCACTTTGAAGTCTGTGACTTCCTGAGTTGAGTCTCCAGGTTCAGAGGTTTATGATTCTTGAGCATGTCACACTGGGAAATAGCCACTATGACGTTCTGCCAGTTTTACTTATATATCCAATAAGATCACAGGTCAAGTGAGAAGTAGCGTCATTTCCTCAGACTTCTATAGAGCCAGACATCTTTTTTTGAAACCACAGGATTTACCGCCTTCTGTGCTGACTCCACTTTCCAGAAAGAAAAGCTACGTCAGTCTTTGTCTACAGTCTAAGCACCATCAGCTGTTCCTCTCAAAGAGCCAAGGGTTAGGAGTAGCACATCAGTCAGTTTATCAATTTGGCACATTTACAAAAATGTTGTTTAATATGTTTTGTAATTTTAGACTGAATGAATAAAAGTGCATCCATCTATCTCAAAGGTATAGCATCTGTTTACACACTATAGTGACTCAACTTCCCTTGAGGGAGAAGAGGCATGATTCTGTAACATGAATCATTAACACTTCGTTTGCTTATGGTCGGAGTGGATCTGAGATTGTGAATCGAAGTCATATTGCACGATGATCTTTGTGTCTCAGGAAGACTATTTGTTACTGAAAATTTTAATCAGAATCAGCATACTTTATTAATCCCGAAGGAAATTAGGGAGTGTATCTCAAATTTCAGGATGGATGGATTCTTTATCATTGCACATATACAGCTGTATGAATAAATATTAAAGAGACTTTTATTTTTGTTTTTAAAAAATATGTTGAATCAATCTGAATGCAAGAATCCGTCTCCAGCTTTCCTTGGTGGGGTGATTTCCTGCTAAAATGTGTTTGTGTGATTCTACAGTCAATCTTTACTGTGTGTGTTTTCTGTCTGATGCTTTTTAATATGGCAGCACTGAAAAAACCCCAACATGTCTCTGATTTCTTGGAAAATGGCTGTACAGAGCGTGTGTGTGTTGGCAGCAGGAGTCAAATGCGTGTGCGTTTGTGTTTGATCCGACGCTTGATTGTGTTGTGGTCTGGTGTAACAGCAGCGCGTGTTCGGTTTCTGCATCTCCGGCTGCCTGCTGTGACGCGTGGGCGGACGTTAAGTGTGCGCGAGTACCTGCGACAATCGCCAGCTGAAGCTACATGTGTGTAAACGTCGACACATTATCAGCATTACATACAGTATGTGTGAGACTGCTTCACTTCCCAAGTGTGTGCCATAATCAGCCTTCTGTTCCCTGCCTTCCTCCTCCTCCTCCCCTTCATCCCTCCATCTCCCCTCTGTTCTCCAGCCAAACACAGTCATTTAATTATTTATCTTTCCCTCTTTTCTCCTCTTTTTATCTCTCTCTATCGCTCTCTCGCCCTCCCTCATTTCCACTCACTCTCCATTTTGTCCTTCATCACTCCCTCCCTCTCTCCTTCCTCCTGGCCATTCCCTATGTCTCTCTCTCTTTCAGTTTGCATATATTTAAAGCCACATTTTAGCACTTGTTCCTCTGTCTTTGCCTTTTTCTCTCCTTCTACGGCTGCTTTCATTTGTTTTGTTTACGTGTTATTTATGAAAATAAATGAACTGAAAGTGTTAAAAATAGACTGTAAATAATCAGGGCTTTCACTCACAGGAATAAATACTGACCTTTGCATCTGTTTGCTCTTTGCTGTATATAAAAGATGGCAGCATGAATTGCATCACCCAGTAATTTGTGCACTCCTGTTTGAAGCTTTTAGTTGGACATTTTGTCGCCTTGTGTTTTGGTGCCAGAATGAGTGATCCTAATTGGTTGAGAGCTACATAATTAGCTAATGCTAGCTAGCTTGGTTTGCAACCATAGACTATACATAAAAAAGATGTCTTGAAGTTCATTTAGAAATATGTTTACTATTAGTCCAGAAGGGAGATGAACCAGGGGATGTTTTCAGTGTGACTGACAAGGCATTAACCAGTAGGTGAGCAGCATGCACAGCCAGATGTTGTCCAGTTCCAAACCAGCTGAGACTTCATAGTGGGACTTCTTTAGTTACTGGGTGATGTCATGGTCACTACATTCATCTATTTATATAAAGTCTATGCCCGCGGTCCCCAACCATTTTTTGCACCACAGACAATATTTTCACAGACCGGCCTTTAAGGTGTCGCAGATAAATACAGCAAAATAAAATAAAATGACCAAGACAAAAACTGTGGTATTTTGTAAATATAATAATAAACATGAATTGACCGTGTAATTGTGTAACTTTATTAGCAGCGTCCTTAACATCCTCCTCTCTGCCCCTTAATGCTCTCTGGTCGCTATGGTAAAAACCCTGGAAACCATAAATTTCAAACCCGAGCCTCAACTCTCGCTGCCCGGTATAGACTCAACCGGTACCAGTCCGTGGCCCGGATGTTGGGCACCGCTGGTCTGTGCCATGAGTCAGTTCATGAGTCATATAAAACAGCTAGAGACCAAAATCATTGTAAACATGTTTATTTCTGCTGTAGAGATGAACAAGTTGAACACTGTAACATTGGAGTCCATGGGGAATGTCTCTGTTTGGAACCAGCCTCCAGTGGTCATCAGGGGACCTGCAGTTTTTGGCACTTAAGCGTTGCCTTTATTTCTCAGCCTTGATGGGTGCCATTTGATTAAAGTACAGTCTACACGGGCACATAGAGTAGGAGGGAAGGAAACAGATGGTAACGTTTGCCACATTAGCCATGCACCGTGCAATAACTAATGCTCCTGCGAAGTGGGAAAAGCCATCAAAGTCCTCAGCTCCTCAGCTGCTAGCAGTGCAGGAAGAACATTAGTTACGTTAGGTTTTGGATTGTGGAGCATTTTGAGCACCATTAAATTAGATCATTGTTCATTTATGCAGTCTGAGGGCTTTCAAATGGGAATTTGTTTCTTTTAGTGCTTCAAAATGTGGAATATCTTAGGTACAGAAAGTGGTTGTTTTAAATATTTTGTGAGTTTATGAAGAATTTGAGGGTAAAATGGGTAGGTGGTGTTATTTTTATAGGCTGTATTCTTCCTCTCGCTCATTTCTCTCCTTCTCTTCTGATGATTTTCATCACATCTGTCTTGCTCTTTTTCCTTTGATCCTTTTGTCCCTCCAGCCACATGCAGAGACACACAGAGTTGATGTTTTTCTATTTCTTTCCTTTCCTTGTGTGCCCTCATCTCACTCTCCCTTCTCCTCGTTCACTTCCTCTCTGGCACGCCCTCTTTTGGTGCTGGTACATTTTCTGCTGAGCTCTGCAGTCTCTGGTAGGTGTGGTGTGTTCATGGGTTCCATCCCTCTCTGCTGCTGCTGCTGCTGCTGCTGCTGTAGAGCTTACGTAATACACAGCAACGTGCCCAAACAGCACCGGGCGAGATGGAGAGAGAACAAGAGCGAGGAGAGAAAAGAGGGATGGAAATGAGGGTAATGAGATAATCCCATTAAGGTAGTGACAGATCAGGAAGCAAGAACATGTGTGTGGATATGAGATTGCTGCATGCAGTTAGTAGTGATATTAATGCACAACTTACATTCAAATGTCTTTATATTAAAAGAATGCATCGCCTCAGACTATGAAACATAAACATAATTAGGTTTCTCGATGCATTAAGACACAAGTCTCTTTTCATTTGCAGGCTGTAGGAGGCACTGAAATATTTTTTCTCTGCATAAATGAGTGAAACCATGACTGGGAGGCCACACAGCAGATGACGCAAGACCTATATATCTGCAAGGCCCTTGAACAGTCCTGACACAATAATGCTATAATTAAATCTCCAGGCAGTCACTCGGTCGCCTTAGGAAAGCAAGTTTTACC
The DNA here is from genome assembly GCF_057382185.1 of Mchenga conophoros. Lineage (NCBI taxonomy): Eukaryota > Metazoa > Chordata > Actinopteri > Cichliformes > Cichlidae > Mchenga > Mchenga conophoros. Next base: position 5,095,851 of record NC_140546.1, on the reverse strand, counting down.
TCGTGAAACTAAAACAGTTTAGATGAAAACTGGGGATTGTGGGGTTTCTGAGGAGGTATCTCATGCGCTGCTGCTCCAGCCCAGGGAGGAACTGTTTGGAAAAGTCTGCAGTACGGCAGGGTGGGGCTCCAAACAGCACCAAAACTTTAAAAAAATAAATAATTAAACCACCCACACATCCAGAGTGAGCTGACGCTTCAGTATGCTGGTGGCACCTTACAGTATCTGCTTTCTCTTCTGCTGAGCACCATTTATACACTTTACTCATTATGCTGACACTTTTATCTCCTGTGACTTACGAGTGTAAGAACTGAATAAGCATAAATTTTCATAAATGCCACAATAAACCAATGGTGAGGGGAAAATGGGTGGAAATAATGTCCCTGAGCTGCGCAGAGGAATCGTGATAGAGCAGTGCTGAGCGAAGGAGTCAGAGGACAAGAGGAGTGATGTGACTTTGCATTGGGTTAAAAGGAACACACAAGGGAAATGGTGTACCTGGTGGAAGAGAAAGAAGGTGACACCTGGAATTAAAAAAAGAAACAAACGCTGCCTGATGTTTGCAGGAAAGATTCACATAAGCAAAAAGGGTTTGCATTCAGGATGTGAGTCAGATAAATACCGGGGGAAATAACAGAGGAAGAAGAAAGATAGCACAAGGACATAAATTATATAGAGAAATAGAAAAAAGTGACAGAAATCACTTTTTAAAATGTGCTCCCACAGGAACACCGGCAGGTTAACTCGACAATAAAACGAATGAAGATAGGCCAAGGAGACCGTCTTTATTGATTTCACCTGGCTCGTTTTTCTGTTTATGTTTCTACAGTTGGGAGATTTGGTCTCATATTACATGTTAAGTATATTAAATCTCAGACTTTAGTTTATAACCTGTTAAAAAAAGTTAACCAATGAGTTCAGAGCATGTTGTGTAGATGAACTCATAATTAAAACAATCATTAGTTGCCACCATCATTTCATACAATTATTTTCCACCATGCTTAACAGCAGGACTCTGTTTCTTTGGTTGTTTGGAATCCTTAACATCAGCATTTTAAACACCTCCATGTTTTTCTTCTGGAACCAGCAGTGACCGTAGTTGGACTAAAGGGTGACCTGCTAACTGATCAACTAAGTCTAATTACATCCAAGTACCAGTCCTATAAAACACAACAATCAGACACATGTGGAGCACAAACCTTTTCAGACAGGATTCATCCGCAGTTAGAGGCTGCCTGTGTTTGCGCTGGTCGATGAAAGTGGCCGTGATCCTAACAGTGATGGCTTTAAAAGCATTTATCGTACTAGGCTCTAATCATATTATTTTTCATGTCTGCGCATGTCTGTTTGACAGGTTGCTGTAGTTTTACAATTTCACTGGCAGCTGGAAGCCGGTAAGCTACTGTAAACCTTTTACAGTAAAGCTCCTGTGAAGACTGCAAATTTCATTGTCTTTGCATCATTTCCAGTGACGTTACTCTAAATGGCATTTACAGAAAAACCTTCCCTTGCTGTAAATGTAATGGAATTGGAGTAGTGAAGACTTACTTTAATGAGACAATATTTTCCCACAATTCTTTGCCATTTATGATTTACATTCAAATTACTGCCTGTAGCTATGGCAGTGTCATAGTATTCAATCAGCAGAAATGAGCTACAGTGAGACTTTTGGAGCCAACTTTTTGGGGAAGTACAATTTTTTTAATTTGCATTTTTCAACCCCAACTTTTTTGAAAAGTACTCTCATCCCAGATCATACTCTCTGAAACATATTTAAATCTTAATATGACCACAATTTACACAACAATCATCACATTGTGTTAAATAAGACTGTGATATGAGTGTGATATGAGATACAGGGTGACTCAAGATTTCCAGAGAAAGTTGCTCTCTGCTGGTCTTTAGGTCTGGAAGCTTCTTCCATATTTCAGAGATAGAAAATTAAAGTGACATACCCTCTGTTGTGCATTCATACAACGTGGAGCTGACTTATCATTATTGGGATTCAATTGAACTTCTAAAACAATGTTGCCACATCTTATCTATACGTCTGTAACCAAAAAAGATGTATTGTACAGAGATATGAGGATGAGCTCTTCCTCCGAGCCTCCATATTTCTGTCAGTGCATCTGAAGAGGACAGCCTCGGCGCCAGGTTTCTGCAAGCTAGCTGGGAGCCAGATTTAGCTCACAGATCAATAAAGTATTCATACAGTATGGAGGGATGAGGACGGCATAAAAAGCCCCTTTTTGATGTATCACTGCAGTTACAACGCTGAGTGCCTGGACTGTCAATGAGAAGGAAGAGGGGAAACACCACCGCAGGAGAATAGAATTAATGAAAGCTTCAAATGCTCTTGAGGTTATGGCAATAATGTCACAGTGGTACAGAAATTAAAAATTCAACATCAAAGTGATGGAATACATTTTTAATCTTGTGCTGTGGAGTTCAGTCTCTCTGGCTGAGAAACAGAATTTGAAAGCTTTAAGTTAGTTAAGGGTACACGAGAGATTGAAAGGCCAGTGAAAGAGGCTCTCTTGGTTCTTCGTGAGCCATCTTTGACTTTTGTGTTTTTAAAAGCTGATATTTAAATCATCTTAATCGTATTCTAACGTTTGCTCGACTAAAGGAAACCTCCTTCCCTCATGGTTTGCACAAAAAGTCACAAAACTCTCGCCTCCATCTAGATCAGAGTGCAGCAGCTCGGCTTCTTTCTGGTTTTAGCAGATGGTATCACATCACCACAATCCTGGCTTCTCTCCACTGGCTCGAAAATGGGTTTGAAAATTGAAAAGATGGAATTAACATAAAAAACAAAGCGAACCATGAGGTGTAAAAGTAATACTGACAGCTGATAAAGGAGGGTTAATGCTTCCTTTATTAGCTCATTTAGCAGAGGATACACTAGACCATCCTTTATGAAAGGAAAGGAGATAATGTCACCCCGCAGTCGATGGTTACAGAAGTATAAATAACTTAATCACACCAAACAACATGAATGACAAGCAGTGCACATCATGTAAATGTTAATTATAAGTGTGCTTGCCATTGTCTGCCATAAGCTGCTGATATGTTTTGAACCTCAACAACAGGCTGTTAAACCCACAGCTGATCTCTGAGCATCACAGTGTGGTGATAAAATCTGCTTTTCTATTTAGTGTTACTTTAGTTGTTGCTTCATTGCCAGATTTTTAAACATCATGACAACAAGCATCAATCATCAGTGTGAAGGTTGACCTCTAAATTCAGATTCAAGTAAAAGCACTAAAAAAGCAAATAAACAAACCAACAAAACAAACATTTCAACCTATTAAAAGTTAAATACCAAGAGAGTTTGTGTCTTGTTGCACATAGCATCTGTACCAGTATAACATACTGTATAGGCACATTCTGAGCGATAGTCCAGTCACTGCTTCTGTATCTAATGCACATAACCACTTTTAACATGCATGGATTTAGAAACAGCATTAGCGTTCACGTGCTTTTTTTCTTCATGTTTTAATTCTTGCATTTAAACAGAACAAAGGTCCAGAAACAACCAGAAGAAAAGTGTTGGCTGCAGTGGCCTATTTCGAAGAATACCATGTAGTCAAGCTGTGTTTTTTCTTTAAGTGTCAGGTTGCCCACAGAGGAGCATCCTTCCTGCATTAGCACTGAAAGATTTTCCGAGATCTCTCTCCTGGGATACAAGAAGCAGCAGTAAACAGCAGCGGTAGAAGCCTAAAAAAGCTTTGCCAAGGTCAGACTGATGGCTAAAACCCCTGCTCAAAACCTTTTCTCTAGTTTCTTTATTGAAAGAGATCAAAGTTTTCAAAGTATATTAACTTAAATAGATCAGTGATCGGAAGGGCTACGAAGGCAACATCATTTTTACTTCGATCTCTTTTATGTATTAATGTATACATGTGTTTAATTGTTGGGGGTCTTACTGTCTGAACTGCATTTATACAAACACAGTCATTAAGTATTCATTATATATCATGATGCAGAAAAATACACAAACTCAAAGATTACTGTAATAAAGGAAAGAAGTAATACCGTACGCAGTCGCACCAGTGTTCGTTTGATTACATTTTCCACTTTATATATTTTTCTTGGACTCTAATAAATTAGCTTTGCATGATTCCTCGATCAAAATAATCCTTTTTGATTTAAAGTGGACCTCAGTGCATCCTTTAATTTCATTCCAGTTTAGCTCCTCACCTTTAAACAAGCTCTCCTCTGATTGGCTGCCCCTCATAAACAGAAAGTTTGAACAGACTGTGGGTGGCGCTTCTCTGCTTAAGCTACATGACAAATATATCACCTTCTAATGTAACATCTGCCATAAATTCATGATGTGAGGAATAAACTGATACTAAAACATTTCAAACAGGATCAAGCCCAGTGATTATAGCACCTATTCTCAGAGTTGTACTATTTAGCAAATGTTTTGAAAGGCATGTTGCATTTGTTGGGAGCTTTCTCTGTAGTAAATTAACAGATTGTTGGTGCCGTGGAGAATATTCCTGGCTGCAGGAGGCTGTGTGCAGGAGTAAAATAACAGAGCTTTCAAAGTAACAAAGGAAACTGTGAGCCAGTGAAACAGAGAGGGAGAAATCGGCGTGAAGAAAGAAAAAATAAGATCTATCAGGCTTTGATTCACAGTACTTGTTTGTATGATCAATGCCTCGCTAGTTTTGTTGACAATGAGAAAAATATAGCACATCACCACGAAACCAGAATAAATCAGCAGATTCCAGTCTGGATAAAAGCAGCGACGAACTGATGCATTATTTAAAACTCCTCTCTCTCCTACTGAAGTTTTTCTTTTTGCTGCTTCCAGAAACAGAAAAGTAACTGCAGTGTGTGTGTGTGTGTGTGTGTGTGTGTGTGTGTGTGTGTGTGAGAGAGAGAGAGAGAGAGAGACAATGCACTCCTCTGTAGTGAGCTTTGATTTCTGCATTGATGTTGCTCGCCGTCTCCCCTGGCAGGCTGCCGTGTGTTTGTGTTCACTGTAAAAATAGATCTTTTCATCCAGGAGCTGAAGTTCTCTGTGTTTCATCTCCTTGGTGCAGTTAAGGTGAAGTTATAAGTTAAAAACAGTTAACGGTGGGCTGTTTTTCTTGTCTGTGTCTTTCAGGATGTCGATCGTCAGCATAGTTGCCAGGGAGATCTTGGACTCCCGTGGAAACCCCACTGTTGAAGTGGACCTCCGCACAGAAAAAGGTGACCGCTAAAGAGCCTGTCTGAAAATGTCACAGGAAGAAAATAACACAATCTTTACCACCAGGAAAGCAGCTCACACTTACCATGCCAGAAAGCTAAAAAATAAAAATAAAAATGCAGAGCTTGGTAGTTTGAAGCAGCTGTTTGGGACATCAAATCCCCTTCAGCTGGCCTGTAAAATGAAGCTGAGCAACTGCAGGGATTATTAAGAAATGACACAAGGCATAGGGAAAGCAGTCTGAGATGAAGACTTGTCTAATCTCTATCATATCAAAACCTTAATTCTTTCTCTCTTAATTCGTTTTCCAGGTCTGTTCAGGGCTGCGGTGCCCAGCGGAGCATCCACGGGGATCTATGAGGCTCTGGAGCTCCGAGATGGAGACAAGAGCCGCTACAAGGGCAAAGGTATGAAGATGCATCAGCTGAGCTTGCACAGACCGTTACATTCGATGAGAACTTAAAGCTGCATTCAGTATTTATGACCACAAGAGGGCGAACAATGAAGAGATCACTGACTAACAGAAACAGAGTGCTGTTTTCAGTGACTAGTGCTGCATTTATATGATACCAACACACTTCACATTTTATAAAAACCCTACAAAACAAAATAAAAACATAATAGACATAATATAGATTTTTATAAAAGCTTTATATACCCAACAAAAGTAAAAATACTTAAGAAGAAATAAGCCAGATGTGTTGACAATGACAAAAATATAGAACATTCAGAGACCTTTAAAGTATAAATTACAGTTTTCTAGAAGCTTTCTTTAATTCAGTGTTTGTGACGCTGTTAAAACCTTTGTCCTGTCGACGTATTCCTCTCACAAATAGTTTTGCAGTGTAGATGTTTGGACATCTTATTTTTATTCATAATATGACGCTAAAATGCCACAAAAGTCTTGATAAAGTCCAGCATTTTAAATTTGTCTAACAAATCATTTTTACTGCTGGCGAACACTGAAAGACACTTCAGTGACTATAAAACAGCCATTAAGGCTGCGGTGCTCACCTAACCCTCAAACAAATGAATCCACAGTAAATCTCACCCTAGAGTTGCTGCAAAAGCAATCAGTGCTGATATGAAAATATTTCCAAGTAATTTGGAAGAACACTAATAGATAAAACTGTGCTCTGTTTTCACTACAATTTAACATTATTTGTTATTGATAATTCACGTGTTCACCTCACGTTTTTGTGATGCTGTGCGTCTGATTTCCTTCTTTGTCACTTTAGGTGTTTTGAAGGCAGTTGGGCACATCAACGATACTCTGGCTCCAGCCCTTTTAGCCTCTGTAAGTCCTCACATCACTTATTATACTATAGAGGATTAACGTCAATCTTAAACCTATTTTTTGTTATGTACTCAGTTTAATATAGTACTTTCTTAATCGAACTGACCGCTCAAAATAATTTTCAGCTACAAGCACTCTGTGATTCCTGTGAGCTGAAACAACAGCTGCAAACATCTGCATTAAAGCAAGGATTTCTGCTTTTTTCCCATTATGATGGGAGTGAAAGGGGATATCTTTCATATGGTCATCTCACACACAGATGCCCCACCCACATCCTGTTCTGAGCAGCAGCCAATCAGACAAAAGTTGGCTTAAAAGAAGGAAGAAAATAGCCAAAACATCCAAAACAGCTTGATTATCATGATTATTGTGACCTTTTGATCACACTAAGCTGCTTTAGTTGGAAATAATGGAGCTGGAAATAAATATAATAGGTTCCCTTTAAAGGGAAATTTAATTACCATTATGAATGTCTTCTAATTAATCATTGTGTTGGGAGCTGTGCATTAAAAACTGCACACGTGTTTGTGTGTCTCCACATTTTATAGCCTTAATTAATTAGCTGTTTGAGTTATTGAGGCTGAAAATGTTAAGACTTAAAATGTGAATAATTGTCTTGGAACAAACAATTGTCATCAGACGACAGCTGATGGATTACCATACTGACTATTTAGTAACTCCAGAAGTGGATTTTATATGTGGTAAATGTTCCCAATATGTCATACTGGTGGGATGTTACACTTTTTAAATAACAAAGCATGGTAGTTTAGCCTACATAATGAGTGTTTGTCTTATTATGGAAAAACGATCTCATGTCTTTTACATTTACTGCAACTAAATGTATGTATGTAACACGTATGACTGTAGACTATATGTGAATATCACCACTTATTGTTCTGCTTTTGTCTGCAGGGCATCAGCGTGGTGGAGCAGGAGCAGCTGGACAACATGATGATCGAGATGGACGGCACAGAAAACAAATGTGAGTTGAAACCCGACAGGAGCAAATCAAGATGACTAACAGCACATCATCAGAGTCTAGCAGCCAGCTGGAAATCTCCCCGTTTCTGCAGCTCAGCATCCATTCGTGTGAAGTCACACACATTTTGAAAAATGCTTTGCGCAGAGCGCTTTGCAGAGCGACGAGGGGCATAAATACAGATTGAGCAAAGAGATTTGTGTTCCAAACAAGCTTTGGCACGATCAATGCAAACTCACATCTTTAATAAATAAATGCAGTGCTCATTTATTATAATTTAAAATCATGTTCAGGCAGCAGTGTAATCAGCCCTCAAAGTAATGTCGTTTGGGAGAAATTAATCTCCGCCAGCATGGAAACCTGTCAGACTGAACTGCAGCTGAATGTATCGGCTTTCAACGACAAACATGCTTATACCCAAAGAGCCGTGGCATTTCACTTTGCTTTAGTTTTTACAGCTACACAAATTTAAACTCATTTTTTAAATCTATGGTTAAAAAATAGTGAGATAATCTTTTTAAATTAAAGCAAAAGATAAAAGAATTTAAAGCAACAACATATCGAGGAATAAATTGTGTTTTTCAAAAGAATAACAAAATGTAAGGTAGCATGAAAAAAATGTCAGTAAATAGAATCTGATTTGAATTATGGAATCTATATCAGAAATGCTAAAGTTTGAGTTTAAAGGTTTAACTTTTAACTCTTTAAAAATCATGTAAATTTGAATGGATCCAATACTCACTACAAAATGTTGCAGCTACAGTTGTAAGGTGACAGATACTTCTGGATGTAGGCTTAATCCAGGAAAAATCCAGGAAAATGGCTGTAAATGGAATCCTACCTGCCAAACTTGGTCATGCCAAATACGATCTACATTTAACATTATTTATTTAAAGTTTACTGAAGAAAACAGCATTAATCATCATAAAACCCCCACATCTACCTGTGTGTCAAAGAGGCCACGCTCCTATAATGTAGCCAGGTTGTAAACATGCTTTTTCTGCTATAAAATTGGACCTTTAACAGGAACCGACTCCTTAAAATAGTTTTTCAGGGTAAGTGAACTGAGACACTAGACACTGTGGATGCTAACACCCATCACTTTCTCTCTTATGACCTTTCAAACAGCCACGTTTGGGGCCAACGCCATCCTGGGAGTGTCTCTAGCCATCTGTAAGGCTGGCGCAGCAGAGAAAGAAGTCCCCCTGTACCGCCACATAGCCGACCTGGCTGGAAACACAGAGCTGGTGCTGCCGGTTCCTGTAAGCATTTAAATCACTGTAGAACACCTACAGTGCTGTGGAAACATTCACACGGCACCTTGTTGTTCAGTATGTCACTGAAGGATTATTAGAACTCCATGTAATGTAACATTTCATATATTTAATGCTTCTGTTTACACCACATTTAAATACTTCTGCACACTGGCAAGACGTTTCTACTAAAAGTCTTTTTGATTAGCTGCTATAGAAACACAGAAAGTGATGAATTCGAGGACCTTTAATCGTTTTTAAAGCCTTCTTTCTGCCTTTTTGTTTCCTTTCCTCTTCTTTTCTCTTCTCTTCAGGCCTTTAATGTGATAAACGGAGGATCTCATGCAGGAAACAAACTGGCCATGCAGGAGTTCATGGTGCTGCCAGTTGGGGCTGAATCTTTCAAGTAGGAATTCACCTTTAAAAGCATTGACTGTTCATAAAAGTCTGATTTCTCAGCTGCTAGATTTATTTGATTTAATGCATTTCTCGTTAAATCATCCTGCTTTGTTGTTTTTGAAACCACAGCTGGTGTTGCTCCTTGCCTCCTTGTTCTTGCATCCTGTCACAGTCATTAACAGGTATCTCTTCTGTCTCTCAGGGAGGCGCTAAGGATAGGATCAGAGCTCTACCACACACTGAAAGGAGTCATTCAGGAGAAATACGGCCAAGACGCCATCAACGTTGGAGACGAGGGAGGATTTGCTCCCAACATCCTGGAGAACAGTGAGGGTGAGGAACAGATATTTGAATAATTAACAATATGTTTGGGTCTGTTTGCAGCAGCTTTTAAGCCACCTTCTTTAACTGGAGTGGGAATCAGTAGATAGATCTGGGAAAGCTTTGATTATGGAAAATTTCTGTAAACATGATCTTTACTTGACTTCCATTGGTAAACAAAACAAAATCTAAAATGGAATATTTACTGACATGTAAGTTTAATATTACTTAATAGGTTCAGTCATCAGAAATGCTTTAGATGTTTTCCACCTCTCAGTACTGCCTGTCTGCAGCCTGAGAAGCTAACTCATACAGAAGACACGTTTGAGCCTAATCTGGCCTACTTTCAGCACTTACAGCTCAGTTATAGTACTCACACAGTTGTGGCCAAATATGGACCAAACATACCTGAGATGTGGCCCATATATAAATTGGACCTGAGTCAACGCTGTCAGTCAAAGCTAAATGTGGCCCTTCCACGTGGACCACATTTGGGGCAAACATGCCTGCCTACCCGAGAAGCCTGGGGGCAAAAGATTCACTCCATTCCTTATTTTATATCCCCCCCCTTGTCTCTTTCTTTGTTCTTCAGCTCTGGATCTGCTGCAGACAGCCATTGAGAAGGCTGGCTTCACAGAAAAGGTAGTAGTCGGGATGGACGTTGCCGCCTCGGAGTTTTACCGTGAGGGGAAGTACGACCTGGACTTCAAATCCCCACCAGATCCAGAGCGACACATCACTGCAGAGGAACTGGCTGACATCTACCAGGGCTTCGTCAACAGCTACCCAGGTTTGCTTATTTAAATTTGTACAAAACGCAACCAGTGTTTGGTTCAATGCAGTTCAGTCAATGTCAAATGGTTAAAAAAGTAGTTCTTTATCTAGTGATAAAATAAGTTAATGTGACATAAAGGTGAAATGCTTATTTCTTCAGTAGGTTGCTGGACTGCAGAAACACGACATGCTTTTAAATCCAAGGTTGCTGACTCTATGAAACCCAAAGAAAAACGGCTTGGCCTTTTAGCTAGCTGACATTTTCAGCTGACTTAATGATTTGAACACAGGACTTCAGGGCCAAATGCTTTTATCTCCACCCTTGTTTACGCATTGGGACGGTGAAAATTCAGCATTTTCTCCATTAGTGGATTACTCTCAGGCTCAGTAAAATTTCTGGGGTTTTTTCGGGGTACTTTTAGGTGGATATTTCTGCTTTATTATTTTCCCTAAAATAATACAGAAGAGATACAGAAACCCTTCAACAATAATAAAGACAATAATAAGGCCAACTGGATTTGGAGGATTTACAAGTATTACAGGTGATATGAAGTTTGTAGAGAAGTCACTTGGAGGGGTGACTACTATCAATGTCAAACTGGATTAAACTCTGTTGCATTAGTCCTTCTCCAGATGAGGCTGACTTTTTTCTGCTGCTGTTCTCTGCAATAACATTTAATGTCCCCTCTATGACCCATTATATTTTTCCCCATTTAAGTATGTAAGTAAAGATTTATTTATTTCACAGACAGGCAGTCACAAAGGGCTGTGCACAAAGATAAAAATAAACAGAACGTTAAGTAACAAAGTAGACAATATACACAATATAAATACAATAAATACAAATGTAAAAATAAAATCTATCATATATAAACAGCTTCAGTGGTAGAAGCTCAAATGAAACACTGTAAGACTTTTAAATGGTAAAATCAGTGAGTGTAGAAGTAATCCCTGTGAGCCGAGCTCTGTATGATGTCATTGAGAGAGGACATGTAATCAGATCCATTCATCCATCTTCTTCTACGAATCCGAACTCTCATGGGGCGAGAAGAGAGATAAATAAGGGTTGTTTTGATTCCAAGAATAGCTCTGTGTAACCAGTTGTGCCATGTGTCTCACTTCCTGTAGGGATCTTTTTACTCTGTAACACTCATCTGATCTGGCCTGAAAAGACCTGTGAGTTGTCTGCTATGTGATATACTTTGAAAAGTCTAAAAACGGAGTTCAGGGCAGCTGAAAGAGTTCCCTTTATACCACTTAAATGATGATATCTTGAAATTGTCCAATAATTTCAAGGACTTGTGTTGTGTTATCTGAAAAATTACATTATTGGTTATTATTATTGTTAAATCACTAGTTAGCACTAGCAGTCCCTCTATTGATGAGTAACAGACCTCTCCTTTTTCACTTCCAGTGGTGTCCATCGAGGACCCGTTTGACCAGGATGACTGGGAGGCCTGGTCGCGCCTGACGGCCCAGGTGGGGATCCAGGTTGTTGGGGATGACCTGACGGTGACCAACCCCAAGAGAATAGAGAAAGCTGCTGAGGAGCGAGCCTGCAACTGCCTGCTGCTCAAAGTGAACCAGATCGGCTCTGTCACCGAGGCCATACAGGCGTACGTCTGCTTAGTCCACAGTTCAATGAGAAATTTCAGTGTGGACACGATTCACATTGTGGAAATAAAAACAAGGCCATTTAATAAATGAAAGAAGTTACAAATTCTTACATATTGGGTATTTAAAGATGCATAAATTCAATTTGTCACTGACACAGTGTTGTCCTGGAGCTACAGAGTAACCCTCCACCCCCTCAGGCAGGTCCGTGACCTCGAAGCCTCGGATTGGCCGAACAGCGCTTTCAATCTTTGCTGAGGTGACAGAGAGAGGCACAGCTGTCCAGCTGTCAGTCAAAGATGTGGAAATATAGACACACACATACCCAGTGGATGTCGCTATAGTGTCAGTCACATCGGTCATTACCTGTCAGCCATGTTGGCCTTGTTCCATTTATGGCGGATAAATGAAGGACAGGAAGTGACAGAAGATGTTTAGGATAAGGTTCAGCTATCGGTCAGACATACTGCTGACGTGGGTTGGCACTGCTGCGTATGTTTCTGTACACTTGATGATAAATTTGTGAAGAGTGTGTTTGCTCCAGTCTTGGATGTGTGTATCATCTATAACAGACTTACCAAACTGTCACTCAGGGTTATGAAGCCATCAGTCACAACAGTGTAGCTGGATTAGAGCAGGAGGGGAGGAGGGAGATTAAATGATAGACACAGAGCTGATGACAGTAAAGGTGATGTATTACATCCATCACATGAAAAGCTTCCTGCATCGTGAATCTGATACATTAGCTACTTTTTTTTATAGCTCACGCGAACCCCGAGGGGGCAATACACTTTATGTCTTAATCTTCATGTTGTTAGCAGGTTAACATGCGAGATGAGCCGCAGTTACAAATGAATTATATCAGATTAATTAACTTGTCCAATTAGCACAGCGCAGTTAATATATGCAGCACAGTGTGGCATCAGTGTGTAGAGGGAAGGTGAACTATGTGCTCCCACGACCTTCAGTGCTGCCTCGTACTGTGCTACAGTGGTTAGCATCCAACCCTCTTCAGTAGTCCACCTAAATAAAAAGTGACTCTTAGTGGTCGCTTTTAGGGATTTATGTCATTGTTGGATTTTAGGGTTGAAAGAAAGCAGAGTTTAGCCTTTCTTGTAGGCATAGCTAAAATTATGTTGTCTCTTGGCTTTTTATGTTCTTGTCCCACAGTGTCAAACGTTACCCAGTGAACATTTCAACACCGGGAAACCGCTGTCTGACTGTCTTTTGTAGCTGTCTAGTTTTGGTTAGAGAAAATTTAAGTTATGACGGCTTTGGAGATGTAACTTTGCTATCAGGTAGAGATCTTTCTTAGCAAAGGGAGGTTTGTCTATGGGAACAGTTTTATTATCAATTATTATCCTTTTATCAATTGGAAGAAAATGAAAATGACTAACAGAGTGCTTTGAAACAAACTTTGTCCTTCAGGTGTAAGCTGGCTCAGGCAAATGGTTGGGGTGTGATGGTCAGCCATCGCTCAGGAGAAACAGAGGACACCTTCATTGCTGACCTGGTGGTGGGACTCTGCACTGGACAGGTAAGTTTAGAAGCTGACTCCAACGTTCAAGTCTCTCCTCCAAACCAAAGTCAATGTTATGGCTGATGTAGATATAGGTTTCAGGTTTTTGTCCTTGTAAGGATGTAAGAATCCACAATCGTTTAGCTATTGTTTTTTTTCTTGTTGCCTTTAAAATGTCAGTAAACTAAACTTACAGTGAATATTAAGTTTTGTAAGTTTGTTTTAAATATATAAAATAAATTGTGAAGTAAACTGAACAAGATAAAATAAAGATATTAGTGCATTTCTTCATGAGAAATTTAACTTCAGCCTTATATTGTTTTGTATTATTCTTTAGACTAACTGACTATAAGTGAATGGAACTAAATGTCTAAAATAATTATCAATTCTCTTGGCTTCTAAACACAGAAACACACATTTTATTTTATCTTTTGCTAATACAGTAACAATAAGCAATTTAAATAATTTTCTCTTATGACCTTAATTCTTTAGTATGACCTTTAGCCCATAAAATATTAGCATTGTGCTAATGCATGCTGATAATTACACAGCTGAAGTGCAGGTACACCACAATACAAACTTCCATATTTGTACAAAGAAGCTGGTTAGGGTGGCTGAATGATGCTATCCTCTAGCTAAACTTCTCGTTCACCTCACTAAATTTACATTTTTGGGCTACAGCTCCACAACTGTCCAGCTTCATTCTGAACTATCATTCAAGTGTTTCCCTGTGAAGCCAGAAGTCCAGAGAGTTCTTGGTGTTATATTTTAATATTCTGTTGGTCACCTGCAGGATAATGTTTATCTTACTGTTGCAGATTAAGACTGGCGCCCCCTGCAGATCTGAGCGGCTGGCCAAGTACAACCAGCTCATGAGGTCAGTGTGCTGCAGACAGAGAGGTCTCTCTCTCTCTCTCTCTCTCTATATATATATGTATATATATATGTATGTATTTAATGTGAAAACATTTTGAATCTAGAATTAAAATAACTCCAAAAACAGTCCTTTTCTTCAGTATTTACTCATGAATTCCTAATTGGTCCTCTGGCCTGTTGAATGTTTAGTAGCCCCTTTTTTTAGCTCCAGATCAGGCGGCAGCATTACAGTGCAGCTCCTCAGGTGCCTGCTCTGTCCTAGTGCTTACCATCAGAGAGCTAATTGACATGACAGGCGACAGGAGCGCTGGTGTCACCCCATGTGCCCAAGCCAGTCAGTGGCAGGGGGAGGTGGGAGGAGGAGACAGGAGGGAGGGAGATTGGATCGGCTCAGCGGTGTAATCCCATTGGACTGCTGAGGACCTGTTAAGGGTGCAGAGACTTAACGGGGGCATTAACGAGCAATAAATGCTAATCAGCGCAATCGAGCGTGAACACACACACGTGAGAATCTGTTGTGCAGCAGGTAGATGCTGTAACATGAGCTTTTTAACAATGGAAAAACTGAGTTGTGATTTGCATTTTCACATACATCCTGTTTTATTTTTTATATGACCAATGATCTTCTAAAGTTGATTATTTTGCTTTTATCTAGGGATATAAATGGATTATTTTGCCTGCAGCTGTGGTGCAGTGACGTGGCAGCTTGTCAGATTTTTGTTGATTTGTTGAAGTTTTTATGCAAAGCAGATTATAAGTAAGAAGGCTGTGCTGGACATGCAGATATTATTTTCAATATATATGATCACATGTCGCCAGTGCAAAGAATATAAACTCTTCCTGGTTACAGGCTGACCTTATGAAGAAGAACAGAAATTATTTCCTTCAAAAACAATTAAAAAATGTTGTTTTTGTTTCTGTCTTCCTGCCACTGTAGGATTGAGGAAGAGTTGGGCGACCAGGCTCGCTTTGCAGGCCATAACTTCAGGAACCCCAGCGCTCTGTGAAACTGACTGACGAATGACTTGCAATGACACACACACACACACACACACACATACACACACACACACACACACACACAAGGAACGAGCCATGTATAAGGACAGATTACAGATAAGCAAAAGAAAATAGCTAAAAATAACTAAATAAATAAATTATGCACTGAACTTAAAGGTAGGGAGATGAAACTGTATGCACACACACACACACACACTCACACACACACACAGTGAGCAGATGCAACACGTGTAACGCACATGCAGGGGAATAACATAAAATCTGAATATTTATAAGCCAGACATGCACTGTTACTGTAGTTTTAAAGGAGTAGTTTATGTACAGCCAGAGGACAGACCTGCAAAAATAAAGATTAACATTGTAAACACAGAGAAAATAATGAGTAAAGATATCAGAAAACCATGAAGACTAATGCTCGCAACTGACAGAGAACGATGCATTTGTAAGGAAAGCAGCAGTTTCAGGGATGGAGTGAGGCTAATAACTACACACTGTAAACACCTGAACACTTACACACTCTGCTATGTCACACTCTTACCTGGACACTCGAGTACCTGCACTCCTCCCACTTCTGTCCTCTTCTTTCTCTCTATTTTCGTCTCCTTGTTCTTCTTGTCGTGTCTGTCTCTCGGTTCCAGTTGCTCCCTTTTCTTCTCGCCCAGACGTGATTCTGATTATTTGTCCTTTGTCCATGCTTGAGATCCTGCCTCTTTCTCAGAGAAAAAGAAGATAGAATATATGAACCCCGAGTCCCTTTGTTCCTTCGGTTCCTCCTGAATGTCTTTAGAATAGCTGTGATCAAAAAAAGAAGAAAGAAAAAAAAACACTTAAAGAGAACGCTTGTCATTGAAAATAATGTGAAAATATGTGAAATAAAAAAGATGGTAATTTACAATTTCAAACACAGCTGAAGGAGTTTTGTCGTTTTGTGTCTGAATCTTTTTTTCAGTGAAATGTCAGAATATGAGCATGTGGAGGTTTTTTTGTATTTTTTACAACTTGTTCAGCTCAACAGCCAACGAGCTCTGCCAGGGTGAGGCATCTGTTTTCCCTCAGTCCGCAATTCACACAATTCACCGCTTATTTTACAGTAAGCATGTGAGCAATGCAGTCAAACCTGCACACATTGATCACTAACGGGTCATCACTCAAACTGTGAAGATCAAGATCACATTTGGTGATATACTCGCAAAAGCTGTGAATTGTGATGAATATGAGCTCCTACTGATCTTCTGGTTTTTAGGTCCCAGTTTAGTTCAGTAAGTTATGTATTTTGCTATTTGATGTGATAATATTTAAAACTGCAAACTGGCTTAAAACTATAGCATCTGCTTGGGGAACTTATAATCAATATACCTTCGACAATACAGGAGACTTTTTTCCATGAAATTAAAATTGTACCATTAACATGTGACTGAAGGACCAACGGTGTTCAGCCATTATTTTGTTGCTCCAGTCCGTCCACGTTTCTTCTGAGAGCTCAGCTTTATCCTCTGGTGACGACTGCTATCATGGAGTCATGAAGGGAGCTCCTGGAGGGCAGTGCCTCCATTCAGAGGAATCACTGAGAGGATGGAAACAATGTCACCTGATGGAACAGCTACGATCTCTGGCCATTTCATTAGGTACATCAGTTCAGCTGCGTGTTAACACAAATATCTAATGAGCAAATCACATGGCAGCAACTTATTGCATGTTGACATGTTCAGGATGACCTGCTGAGCTCAATCTGAGCAGACGGGGGGAAAAATTTTATTTAAGTGAACTGAAGCTATTTACCAGATTAAAACAGTTTTTTACATTTTCTAAAACATGTATTAAATCAAGAGGATTTATGAAGAAAACCAGTTTTAAATGATTAAAAACAGCCTGGGCAGCAATACATGTGACTAAACAGACTCAATCAACTTGTCAACCAACACATGTATTTGATCAGATATGACATCGGTCAGCACAGACCCAGAAAGCAGAGCGATTTCCTGTGATGATAACGGAGCCAGCTCTGTTGTGAACTCGTGATAGAGCCAACAGTGAAAACGTTTGTGTCTGACATGATGAGTTAAAAAAGAAGAACAAAAACGCAATATGACCCTTCAAAAAAACCTTTTATGAAGTACTAGTTTCAAGGATTCTATACTAATCAAATATTATTCTAAAAAAATATAAATGCAAAGGAAAAATGCTTTAACTTGTTTTAACTGCTCATAAGTCACATTTAGGTTTCTTTAAAAGCATTTGAAAAGGACAGTAAACCACAAAATAAAATACACTTTTTCCACATTTATTTATTTTGTCTTTTTACTTCTTGCATCATTTATTTCCCTGATTTCTTCAGTCAGTGTTAAACCACAACTCCTCACAGCTCAGTACCTGCAGACATCTTTGTTTTATCATTTCAAGTAAATTCTGTCTGAAACTTTATTTGTTAAAGACCTAAAGTATCAGTTAGTGCAGTTAGGTGAGACACATAAAGTCAAACACATGAAGCAGCCTGGGCTGACCGATCCCCTGATTCTCTAAGTTCACCTCAGTTTAGCAGCAAATAAAGAATTTAAAAGGAAACTTTACATGGATCACATGAATCACATGCCTCAGTGGATTTCCAGTTTTTAATCTTAATTATCTAAAGTTTCCTTATTTATTGAAGTCAGGAAAATAAAGAATGGAGTGAAAAACATCTTTTCTTAAAGGTATTTAGTAGTTTAAATATTCAACATGCGGTTTGTTTTATGAATGCAAACCTCCTCTGGTTTAACTGGATCAGTCAGCCCAGTTTGCAGAAACAAGGTGATACACGGTGCAGATCTAAAGGGCAGGGTGTTTTCCATCGATCCTGCTGTAGTAGTTGTGCATTTGTTATGCACGTGCGTTGACGATGTCGACAAACTCTGGCTTCAGAGAGGCCCCGCCCACCAGGAAGCCATCCACATCGCCCTGAGACGCCAGCTCTCTGCAGTTTGCTCCTGTGACCGAACCTGGAGAGAGTGGCAAAATTAAACCGACCTGTGACGTCTGCAGAGGTTGTACATGTTAATAACACCATTATTTCATGTATATGAAATTGTTGCACCATCATTGAACCTAACACAATCCTACTGTAAAGTTTGCTTTAGTTATGCTCACTGACCTCCGTAGATGATGCGTACAGAGTCGGCCACATCATCGGAGACATTTGCTCTGAGCCACGCCCTCAGCTTCTCGTGGACCTCCTGAGCCTGCATGCATTGATTAAAATGAGACCTATGCATAAATGAATGCTCCAAACCTCAATGAATTGAAGCGATGCACAATAACATGAGAGACTGATGAAGTCATACAGAAAATACTTCATACCCTGTGTAAACTCTCTTTTTCACATGTGACTGCAAAACTAAAAAGACTAGAAAAAAATGAGTTTGTGTTCATGAACAGAATCATTAAACAGTCACATCTTCAAAATCAACTCCCAGGATTCATTTCCACGGAGCACAGACTTAAATCATATAACAATTATGTTATGTGTGCAGCCGATTTGCCCGTGTGTGCAGTTATGTAAAACTAGATATTAAAACATGACAAAGATAAAAATTGGAAATAGGGCTAAACATCCCACTGGACTGGATGTAATGTGAGAAGTTATGATTATTTATGTGCTCACTTATGGGCCTTGTAGTTATGTGGCTGCGGTATTACCTGCTCAGGTGTGGCTGTCTTTCCTGTGCCGATGGCCCAAACAGGTTCATATGCCAGCACGACATTCCCCCAGTCTTTTACATTCTCTGCAACCAAACATCATTCAGGCATAAACACCGATAAGTAACGGTGTGATCGCAGACCCGCATCTACAATCCATTCTCAAGGTGCTTTATCAGCTGCCACCTGCAGCCAGTCATTTGGGCTGCAGCAATATCATGTTAAAGACCTGCAAAGTCTGTATAAAGAATATGGAAGGATAATGGTGGAAAAGACAACAGTTTATCAGCCGAGAGGCCACATTTCACATACATCACGATGCCATAAAACAGGATTATGCCTGACCTCTACCTTAATAATTAACATGGTTATCATTTCTTCAAAAACAAATCTGTCTGGTGTGTTTCTTCTTTAAAAGGTTTTCCTACCTTTCAGAAAGAATAAGCAAACCTTAGTATGCAAACTCAAAAGGTCCTTTCTGATCAGGCAACATCCTAAAAGCAGACCACGGCTGCAAGCTGCCATCAGTTCTCCACCTTTGTTGGCTTTAAAGCTGCAAAGCCTGCTTTAACAGAGGCAGCTGTGTCTGTTGAAGGCAGAGACCACTGACCTATTTACATTTTAAATCAGTACGTGGCCTACTTTCAGTACAGAAGCAGAATACAGGAGGCCAAGATGGAACCAGGGAAAAGATCATCAATCAGGTCTTGTAAAGCCTCAGTGCAGACAGAACAAATCCAGAAGCAAAAGGAACTCGTTTTTCTATCTTTATGCACAGAATAAAAACAGAGTAGAATCCAGCAGTTCACTTTTATGTTTCTGTAACAGTTTTTTTGTCATTATTCATAATCAGAGAAACATTTGAACCATTAAATAACCAAACTTTTGATCTAAAGAACATAATAGTACAAAAAAGGTGTAAATACATCCGATTTATTTCAAACTGCTCGTTTTCCTTCAAAATATTATGTAATGAATCTCGTTATTAGTTATTACAACTTTGTTTAAATGAAATATTTGAGTAAATAACCAATTATTTTAATTTTACATGTATATGTAGAAAAAGTACAAACATAATAGCGCAACAATAATCATGAATAATAATAATAATAAAGTAATAAAACATTAGAATAAGAAACTTGAGAAATGAATGACTTATTTTTTTTCCTGTAAAGGTAAAAACAAAGTTTTAGCCATAAAAAAAGATGCAAAAATAATATAAAGCAGAAAAGCTAAAATAAAACTTAAAAAAAAAAAACAGATCATGAAAGCCTACAATAAAAAAAAAAAAAAACATAGAAAAAATGTTAATATTTCTCTTGTATTTACCTGCAATGACCTGCGTCTGAGCATAGACGACTTCTTCGGTGGTTCCTGCCTCTCGCTCCTCCAGCTTCTCACCAATGCAGGCGATCACACCCAGATCGTTCTCCAGAGCATGAGCCACCTGAAACGGCAACAAAGTCAGAGTCTACCTGCGCGAACAAGCTGCCATCACTGTGGTGGCATCAGATGAACATATGAACCTGTTTTATGCTGATACAAAATTCTGTTGTGCAAACTCTTACAAAGAAATGTGCCCTTGAAATCCAGATAATTGGAAAGTTCTGTGATTCTCACCTTCTGGCCAATCAGCTCGTCACTTTCCCCAAACACATGACGGCGCTCCGAGTGTCCCAGGATCACCCAGTCTGCCCCGCAGTCCCTGATCATGGCTGGGCTGGAGGGAGAGGAAACATGTAGGACAGCCCATGTCAACTCTACGTATATTGACGTGAAAAAATTTAATGCAATTTGGCTCTTGAAGTTCCTTTTTTTGTTAGGGATGGTTTGTTTTTTGTTGAGTACAATGTTAAAATAAGTTCTTTAAAGAGCAAAAAATTATTTAATATGAAGGCAATGTGAGCAGAGAGTCCAAACATGTTGAAGGATTAGCTGTGTTAGTTCAGTGAAAGAGTTAACACTAGCAGTCAAAAATAAAGAACAAATTATTTCCTTTCATATGTGCAAAATGTGCACAAACTTGCTGAAGTCAACAATTTAATTTGTTTTCCAGTGAGTGTCTCATAGAGCAACTGGTTTAAATTATGCTCAGCAAGCAAAACAAAAAGGTGGAGGAAGGAGAAAAATCAGAAGCAAGAACAGGACTTTGTATGTGAGAGAGAGACTTTAAAAGCTGCTCCACTGGAACTGATTGTTGAATAAGAAACTCTATTAATGAGTGTGTTTGTTATGCAGTGATCCATCCCGTCAGTTTGTGAGGACCTGTGGCTGATGGGATTCTCTCTTTTGCCCCATGTTTATGGACATTACAGCTGTCTTTCTTGATGTTATGAGTCTATAGCACAAGCTTAAATAATAACCTCTGGCTGTGGTGGCTGTCCGTGGTGCTGATCAAAAACTGTAATGGTTCTATTGATATTATCTTTACACAAATTTTGTGTGTGCATGTTTGTGTATGTGTAAGAGAGACAGCAAATGGGAGATGCTGTGTTTGCACCTGTACAACATAACAGCTATCCCTGGGGGCAGGGATACCTCAGTAGGTAAAGTGGTCGCCCCATGATCGGAAGGTCGGCGGTTCGAATCCACTTAACGGCTACCCTGACGTACCCCTGAGCAAGGTACCGTCCCTACACACTGCTCCCCGGGCGCCTGCTTAGTGGGCTGCCCACTGCTTCACTGAGTGAATGGGTCAAATGCAGAGAAAAACAAGTAATTTCCCCATGGGGATCAATAAAGTATCCATTATTATTATTATTAAATAATATCCGCCCCAAGGCCGATCACAGAGTGGGTATGCCTGTGAGCACAGCATTATATATAAAGTATTTGAGTTAGGAGAGATACCTGATCTCTCCAGTAAACGCTCCCTTGGCCACCTTGTAGCAGTTCTGTGCTGCGACGGAGATCCTGGGATCCAGATTGGATCGGGCAAAGTCCAGGTAGATGGAGGGAGCGGCACAAACCACCTCTGAAATCAGACAGAATGACTGGTGTTTGCTGTGATGATTGTCTGAGTTTTACTTTTATTCATTAGTTAAACCAGTGTAAAAGCTCTAAGAGCATTATTGTTGATGTAAATGCTTCTTTGCTCTGATCGTTTTCAACTGTTATACCTGAATAAATGAAAGGAAAACCTGAATTCTGCATTTACAAACACCTACTGCATTTGAAACAATCCGGAGACCCTGAGAGGCAGTTAAATGGACATAGAGCTAAACTGTGATTCTGGCTGGAGACTGAAATGATTTCATCTAACTGAAGATTACGATTGCTTTCATCACCAACCGCCTCCAGCAGCCTGCCTCATTTTAAAGACATTAAGAAACAGTCATGAAGACACTGTAAGAGAAAATAAATTAATGCAGAGCTGCTTAAATATAGCAAAGAGAATCGGTTACTTTGGTCAATAATTATTTAACACAGAGAAACTGTGTGTTTTAATCATCATTTCATGCATATGTATCTGTTCTGTTCTGGACTGCGTGAAAGCAAAAGAAAAGAATTCATTTTTAAAAAGTGCTTTATCTCAATTGTCTGGTTTTAAAAACTCCTTGAATAAAATTTGAGTAGTTGCACACTCCTATGTACAAGCCCTTATCATAAGCATATGTTGTTGTTCAGTGATGCAGCAGGCTTGTTCTTCAGTAATTGAGCCTACATGAGCATGAATGAGTGTGTGAAGACAGGCTAAAGACTTTGTTTTTGCAACAAAAAAACAACAACAACAAAAAACATCAGTGTGTAAAAAGTAAATAAACTGCTGGATCACACAGTTTTATGTCAGAGTACAGCATATTAGTACAAAAAAAATCCTTGATTCAAAGATTTGGTGTTCAGTATTTGGTTCTTTGTCTACTTTAAGTCAGGCGCTCTAAAACGACCAAACTGAAAACACAAATGAGCCTCAAAAATGTCTGACTGGTGGAGGGAACCCAAGCTGTGAACTGTGTGAAGACACAGGGACTGTTCACAGACTCAGTGGACTAACCTCAGCTGTCAAGCACAGCAATAAAAACCATGATTTAGGTTCCATTTGATGGGGAAAAGTACGAAGAGGCAGAAAATTAATTCCTCAAAGTGAAGTGAGAGAATGAGGCCTTCATGTGACGCCTCCTGATCACGTGACTTTCAATGTCACTGTGTCACCTGTGAAGCATCAGCAGCATCCCCCCCCCTCCTCCTCTGTCAGCCCCTCCCACGTCACCAATCACAATCGCTTTTATTGATCCCCTCTAACCGCCACACACAGTCAGTCAGCGGTCCCGGCAATAATCTGGGGCTGTTACCGGTCTCGTCGTGCAGGCTGGCGGTGTTCAGGGTGCTGATGAGCTCTCCAAGACTCTCTTTGTTCCCGTTCATCTTCCAGTTTCCACCCACGAAGAACTTGCGAAGCGCCATGGCCGGCGAATATTAGCTGGTAGCCGGTGAGGAGAGGAGCTGGAGGTCGATCTGGAGTCCGGCCGGTGTGCAGGTCAGGTGATGCCAGAAATATCAGCTCCAAACACCGGCAAACGTCCTTCTTCTTCTGCGTGGGATTATGAAGGCAGTCGCAGAGCTTCACGGGACGTTACCTCCACCTGCTGTACAGAAGTTGTCCTTCCCACCATGGATGCAAAAGTATAAAGTACACGTACATTCACGGGGTATTCTCATGGAAACCGCTCAGAAATGTTAAGATTTTGCATTAAGCTTCTCGTGGCATTTTTTGTTCGTTGTTTCTGTTCTCTGGTTGTCTCTACTTTCAGTTTTATTTTTTCCAATAAAAAGAGACAAAAGACACAAAGTCAAACATGAGTGTTGACAATATAACAATTTTATTGTTATTTATATTTTCAGTAATATTGTTATTGTGAATCACTTTGGGCATGATGATCATGTAAAATAAACCGTTTACACAGGATTTAAATGGATGGAACTTGGAATAATCAGACCTCCTTTAAAGTTATCAATATTTTACTTTGGTCAGTAATATTTAATTGATTCAGTTCACAGTAATTATAATACCTTGAAAATATATTTTCCAAATTTACAATCATAATATGTAAAAATTGGATGTTTTTATTGTGAAAATCATGCCAAAAATACCATAAAATCACAAGCAAGTCATTACTGTAACATTATATTCTGTCTAAATTATACATTTTGCTAAATTGTACCTTTATGTACCAAACTTTTGACTATTCAGAAAACTCGTACCTTACATGACGTTTATGTTTGTTAAATAACTTAAATCCATCCATTCTCTTCTGCTTGTCCAATTCAGGGAGAGGCGGGATACACCCCGGACAGGTCGCCAGTCTGTGGCAGGGCTAACACATAGAGACAGACAACCATTCACACTCACATTCCCACCTATGGGCAATTTAGAATGACCAGTTAGCCTAATCCCACTAATAGTCTTTGGTCTATGGGAGGAAGTCAGAGTACTCAGAGAGTTCCCACACAAACTTCACACTGAAAGACCCTGGCCTGATGGCGAGTTGGACTCAGGACCTTCTTAGTAATGTGAGCAGTGGTCTTTTTGTGAGCTTTTTAAACTTTTTGAATGATATATATATATTTTTTAATTTAGCTTCTCTTCATTGATTTTCTGAAAGAGAATGGAGGTTTTCTGGAACAACTTCAATGACGCCCAAAGTGCATAGAGAAGAACAAGGGTCTGAAGCTCCAGCAACACTTATAGTATAAAGAACAGCTTTATTATTTGACCAAGGCTGTTTCGGCCTGTGGCCTTCATCATGGTCATCCATCCATCAGGTCGTTGTCTTCATTGGTTGACTGTACATTTTAGAATTTACTTTAAAGTTTTAGTTTTTCCTTTTAGGGTCCTTGTTAGGTTTATATTGTTGATTGTCATTTATGCTTAGAAATATTTAACCATATATGCTTAGAGGTGTATAATCGATTGTGTAGTGATAGGATGTGTGATCCTTAATAGTCTGCAAAGGCTTTGTGTGCATTCCAGAGTGCTCTGGCTTTCACACCCACATCCTGGGAGCATGGGAGAGGTCGTACCTTCTCTTATTGTTTTATGGTAGGATAAACGTATATGTCAGTTTTAGTCTAAGTGCCTTTTGTTTAGATGAACTGCTGGACTTCCAGACCAGCAGGTTTAGGGAAGTCTTTATGGGGTCACACACTGACCCCCCCCCACACACACACACACACACTTACACAACGCACAGGCAAGGTACTCTTTGTGTGTATGTATACATCGTATGCTAATGCACCTATGCATATTCATGTAACCTCAATAAAAGAGCAGTGTTACGGGGGAGCAGATGAGAGCAACTGGGGTCAAGCGAAGGGACGGCGTTTGTTCACTTCTCTCCCGTGCATGAGAAACATAAAGAACTTTGCCTACTCGTGTCTTGCTTTGCTGTGTAATTAAATTGTCCTTAACGTTCCAGCGAATAGGTTTATGCTACAAACCTATCAGTCCTACATGGTCAAACTCCCTCGGTATGTCTGTCACCGTGAGGAACCTCATTGAGCTTACAGGTCATCAGGTCAAAAGTCGCCGTTGGCTTCACTGTCAAAGTTGAGAAATTGTCTTTGTGCTGTAGAGACTCCACTGACTCTTTTACAAGCTTGTAATTAATTTGATGTTTTATGTTATGAATCTACTTGTGTTTTTCTTGTGTTTTTGTGAAGCACTTTGCAGTTTTTATCAGTGAAAAGTTCTGTTTAAATCAGTGTTACATACTTTAACTTATTTTCTGATTCCAGTACATGTGATGCAGAACATCAGCACTTTGTCTGGAGACAATTCAAACCTCCTCGTTCACTGTAGAGCTTCATTTCTGCACCAGCATCTCTGTGTCTACCCTGCTGCTGTTTGCAGGTATGACTCACATTACTGAGGTGTGCTGACCTCTAATGAGATTCCGCTCCAGGCATTTTTGCCCTCTGATGATGAGAGCAACAGCTGCAGGGACCAGTCTAGATTCTGGAGGACTGTATGTGCATGTTAATGTAAGAAATTAAAACTAACCCTCATAACTAAAGGTCAGACCTTGTCATTGAAACAAAAAGACTCTGACATAGTCTTAATGCAGAATTCTATGTTTATTAGAAAGATTTCCAACAGAAATCTTGTATTTTTTTGTACAGAGGAACTGCTCAAGTTTAAAAGTACAACAAAATGCAGCTGAAGCCAGAGGAGTAAAGAAAGCTTACAGGAGTGTTTTACAGCCACTCTCACAGCCAGGTTCCACCTTCAAACCATCATCCACGAGCCCATCAGTGTTTTTTTTACCTGTGAAGTGGGGAAAGCAGCCATCTTGGATCAAAGTCAGCTGGTGGTAATATGGGACCCGAGAAAGCAGCTCAACCATACAAATACACACTCAGAATATGTGCAGCCAAAAAAGCAAACAGATCAGATACAACAAAGAGACTCTGTACATAGACATTTCTAATGTGTTAATCTATAAAATATAAATAAATATACATGTCAGTCTTTTTCTTCTAGATGATTGCAGTGCTCTTTTAAAAGGTCAAAGACCTCGAAGACAATAAAAATAAATCTGTAGCTCTATCTTCATGTTTTCATTATTTACTGTTCTTTATTCAGTTATTTTCAGAAAATCTAGAGATTTTTATCATTTTCAATAAGAGCTTATTTTCCGCTCCGTTTTGATTAATAATCTATTTTTTTTAAGATTTACTTTTTTCAGCAAATAAATCCACAGTAAAGCTTTCTTGTACATGCAGTGGGATGCATCGTGCATTGTTTAACTGATGCCATTTGCACAATATGACTCATTCGCAACCTTTTAAAATTTGCATACATGTATGAGGAAGAAGCAGAGCGGGAAAAAGAAAGAGAGGAAGGTCAAATATCTGCACCAAATCTCCAGCCTCACTTCTCTGCCACTATTTTCCTCTCCTCTCATCCTGCTCCGTTTCTTCTTCGTCTCCTGGCGTTATTCTCTGCAGGGACGCCTCAGTTCCACAGTTTGAGGAAGCTGTCCCAGGATCCTGTGCAGACGCCCATACCGTCATCAGGGACGCCGGTGCAGCTCACCCTGTTGTCATGACCGGAGAGCACGCCTGGTGTTGTACAACAAGATAAAAGACATGAAAGAGTGCAGAAGGAGTGAAGGAAAAGTAAGAGGTCATGGTTGTAAGCAATGGAGATGAGTGAATAAAAGTAATTATGACAGAGAAATTAAAAGGAGAGTAAAGAAAAGGAAAAAAGATGCTCAGAAGGCACAAGATGAGTCAATGAAAAACAAAAAGAGTGGAAAGTACAAACAGAGGAGAAAGTGTGGAACAAAAATAAGACATCACAAGAACAAAGTATATGAGGAAAGCAAAGAAGAGCAAATGGCCAAAAAAAATCAGGGAGGGGAAAAAAATCATATGAAAGTGACGAAAGAAAAAGAAGAAATTCAAGGAGAGGACATGGAAAAGAAAAGAGTGGGAAGCAGACAAGAAAAGAGGGGAAGTAAAGGAAAAAGATGAGCGAGTGAAGCACATAAAGGAAGGAGAATTAAAGACGAGAAGAAAGAACATTGGGGAAAAAAGGGAATAACATGAAGTGACTGTAGAAAGTAGAGTGGAGTGTAAGCAAACAGCAAAATGGAACAACATGTCAGAACAACACCAAAAATAGAAAAATAGAAAAAGAATGGCAGAGAAGAAAGGGAACAAGGAGAAAGAGCAAAGGGAAAATGGTGGAAATGATTAATTAAAGGAAAGGAAAAGAAAAAAGAGGGGAAAACAGCATCGGGAAGAGAGGAAGCAAGGGAAGGAAAAAAATGACGGCAAGGAAAGAGAGTAAATGAAAAAATTTAGGAGACGAATTGGAAACAGCAAAGGAAATAAATGTATTTTCTTTTTTTAAGAAATAAAATATTCATTTTTGAAAAAAAATTAATGAACTGTTCCGTTGGAAGCAAAGAGATCATAAAAATAGTGCATCAGCACCATCTACAGGTGACATGTGGAAGAGCACCAACGTTAATGAAAACGTCACTCCCTATGCTCCCTTTTAAAAGTCTATAAATTAAGATATCCATCCATCCACAAGATATACATATTTAAATTTAAGTAATTTTGAATAAACTCTGCTCACCGACTTTCTCTCCCTTCAGTGAGTCCCAGATGTGGCAGTTGAAGTCATCGTAACCTGCAAAGATAAGGCGGCCTGAGCTGGAGAGAGCCAGAGATGTGACCCCGGCGTTCAGGCTGGTGTCCTGGTAGCAAATCACCTCCTGGTCGGCGCGCAGGTCGTACATCTTGCATTGGCAGTCATCGGAGCCTGTGATGATGGCATTACCACTTTGGAAGAACTACAAGTGGGACGAGAAGAAGCATTTGAGTTTTAAACCAAGAGGAAATAGTTTTGCTAAGGCAGCCTTCAGACCACAACTGTCCCCCTATAGACTAGAAATAGTGTGATTTGTGTGTGTGTGTCGTGAGTTTCTGGGATATCCTCACAGAAATGGCGTTAATGTCGCTGGTGTGTCCGGAGAAAGTCTGCTTGCAGGCGCCTTCCCTCAGATCCCACAGCTTGGCCAGAGAGTCACAGGCTCCAGAGATGAAGGTGTTCATGTCGGGGGAGAGAGCCAGCGACATGCAGTCCCCAATGTGGTTGGTGAAGTTGACCTTCTGCTTGCCGGTCTCCAGGTCCCACAGACAGCTGAAGATGAGAGGAAGAAGACAGAGACACAAATCAGAGGTTTTTAGACCAGACGGCGTTCTGATTAACTGTCTCAGGTCTTTTTAGCTTACCTCAAATCTAATTTCTTGATGACAGCTCTAAGTTCGTTTGTATCTTTGTTAATATGAATGAACAAATAACATTAATTTATTTGTTAATTCATATTTTCAAGCAATGATCTGAGATTAATGTTATCTCCATCTTAACTGTTTAGAGACATCTGCCTGATAAAATACACGGCATGCACACAGGTAGCTACGGTGGCCGAGCCCTGTAGGACACCGTGTGCACATGTCCATTTTTCTCTGAACCATACAACATGTTCTAGTCAATAAACACACTGCGAGAGTTTCATGGGATCATAATGAAGTGACAACTACAGTCGTTTTCTTATAGACTTTTATAAAATATGACTTATTTTTAATTTAATTTAACTTAATTTAATTTATATAGCACCAAATCACAACAGTCACCTCGAGGTGCTTTGTAGCGTAAGGCAAAGACCCTACAATAATGCAGAGAAAGCCCCAACAATTAGACGACACCCTATGTACAAACACTTGGCAACAGTGGGAAGGAAAAACAGGACAAAACCAGGCTACGTGAGGGCCAGCAATTTGCAGCGACTGGCTCCGCCCCCCACTGGTCATTAGAAAGAGTGCAGGTTTAAGGCACTTCCCCTTTACATTTTAGAAATATTGCCTATAGTATGTGGTAATATGAAGACACCATAGAGCACATGATTGGTGAACAAGTGTCATGGTTTTTTTAATACCTTCAGGCTAATGGGAGAATGCACAGCCTTGATACTGATTTAAAAGCTGCTCTTTTTCCCTTGTTCACTACTGTAGGTGGGTTGATAGAAATGACTGACATCAAACACTAAGAAACACAAACTTTAAACTCACCAGGTGGTGTCACCGGAGGCTGTCAAGATCTCAGTATCGCTAAGGAAACGGCAGCAAGACAGGTAACCTGGGCGAGAGAGAGTTTTGCGAGCGTCTCAGGTTGGCTGTGCATGCATTCATTGGTTTTGATGCTGTGAAGTAAGTTGAAGGCATTTAAAGGAAGCTCCCTCCTCACCTGTGTGTGCGTCCAGCTCTCTGAGGGTTTTGGGGCTGGCCGCCTTGATGTTGTAAACTGTGCAGATGTTGTCCAGACCACCGCTGGCCACCAGGTTACCAGAAGGGGCGAAGGCGACACTCATCACCCAAGCAGACTTCAGTGGAACAGCAACCAACTGGGAAGAGGGAATTCAGTTTAAACAACCAGGAGGTTGCAGCTCTGCAGTTTAACAAGCATGGACAGCGTTTGAAGGCTGGAGAGACGATGTTCCTGTTGGCTGTCTGTGCTTCCACTCAGGTCTAAAGGCCTGCGAGGAACCACTGCAACAGCAACAACAAGCTTATCGTGACACTATTAATCTTTGTTTACTGCTTTAGAAATAGGTTCACTGAGTCACCGCAGGAAAGCAGATGAACAGTCAAAGTAGAGTCAAAACACACAAAATGCTAAATGTAAATGAAGAGATTTTCACAAATGTTTGTGAAGATTCATCACAACAGACCAGTTGTTTCTGGACTCCTGTAAAGCACTGACCCTCAAACAGGGGTGCTTTGAAGGGTGCTCAGAAATGAATTTAAACTGTGAAGCTTGCTCATCCATTGGCTAATTAGCTCACTGCTGAAATCTGCTCACTGGGTAATCTAATTATGTTGGGATGTACTAAATAAATACTGAGCTCCAAGCTCAGATTGAACATTTTCTCCTTGTTCTTCTCTTCTTTTGTTTTTAACACTTGTTCTCAGTTTCTGTTATTATCCATTTGTGTTAGTCATTGTTGATATATCTAAAAGAACATGAACTAAAAACTACTAACTTACTAAATGAAATTAGCAGTTGATGACTGATTGTTTCATTGAGTAAATATGCAGTTTTTGTCTTATTTTGCAGGTTGTGTGTGGTTCGTTTTACTTGGTCTATTATATATTGCACTCCACAAATAACATGCCTGCACATTCAGATTAATTATGACATATCCCATGCAGTCCTACCTTGTTCCCTGTGAAACAGTCCCAGACGAGCAGCTTTCCATCCTGTGATGCACTGACCATCTGCCTGTGAGAGAAAGGAAGTGTCACTGTGTTTGAAGAGCACTTCAATCTTCATTAAATTAAAGATTTAAAAAACATCTCAGTGAGATAATGTCTCACTAATGATGAATATTTCTGTGGCTGTTAGAAAAGAGATGTCTTGTAGCAGTAACTATTGTGCCTTTTAAATTCACATGGATTGACTGTATGCTGGAGTTTATCTCGTTTCTGCATCTAAAGTTTGTTCACATGCGAAATAGTTTGGCTGTTATCACAACTAATGTTTGCATCCTGCAAATTCTGATGTCAAAGTCACAAACATATTAAAAACACACACACATTAATATGGATAAAAATCAGCAGTTTATAATCTTCAAGACACACATTCATTTTCATTACAGCACATACAAATAAATCAGGTAATTTCAGTATTTCTTTAATATTACAAGTGTTTTCTTCAAACTGTCAAACAGGCGATGTTATATTTACATATTACGTTTTTTAAGCATTAAATAGAGGTTTTTAAAAAGTAAAGGGATGAAACGAGTATTCATATACAACCTATTGTTGAATTTGATTACAGAGCTGCTCTTTTCTTACACAAACGTGCCACCCTTTCATCCTCACCTGGAGTCAGCTGACCAGTGCATGGCATAGATTTTAGCCAGGTGACCCTTGAGTGTCTTCCTGAGCTTCAGCTGGACCCGACCCACTGAGGCCACCCCTGATGCTGCTGCAGACATGCTGCCGTCATTCACAGCTTTGCGGGCCGCCTATTGGTCACACAGAGAATTACAGGTTTGGAAAAAGAAAAACTGTGTAGTCGGTGTTTTTCCTCACTCCTTTCCTCTGTGATGGCATCACAGCAATTCTAGCATTAGGAAAAAGGAAGGAGGTCCACTAAGTCCTCCACTAAGGCGAATTAACCTCCACAAATTATAAAGGAAAAACTAAGAGTAAGTAAGATCTGCAATCAAAAGAAACCTCTTCACAAGGGTAATATAAGCACCATGGGTCCATCGTCTATAATTATTAGTTTTTACCTGTCTAGTGAAACATGTTTAAATAAATATGATTATTAAGGCCATCCTGAACATTTTCCTGTTGTTTTGAACTTACAGTGACTCAGACAGACAGATATGTATGTATATACACATGTGTCTATGTGTTAACAGACCTCTCTGCATTGAATCATATCTGTTATTAACCTCTGTCTCTCTTCCACAGCATGTCTTTATCCTGTCTTCCTTCTCTCATCCCAATCAGTCGTAGCAGATGGCCCCGCCCCTCCCTGAGCTGAGTTTCTTCCTGTTAAAAGGAAGTTTTTCCTTCCCACTGTTGCCAAAGTGCTGCTCATAGGGGGTCAAATGGTTGTTGGGTTTTTCTCTGTATCTACTGTACAATATAAAGTGCCTCGAGGCGACTGCTGTTGTGATTTGGCGCTATATAAATAAAACTGAATTGAATTGAATATCAAAAGATTACATGCATATCTGTCACGTGACGGATGGAGAAAGACTGATTACTTGAGGTTAGTGTTAAATAAATACAATAACATTAATATACACGCTAGATAATATGAAAAATATGGTGTCACGGGGGTGAAATCAGGATTGTTTTTATGGTGTTGAAGATAAAAACACCTGGAACTTCCTCCCACAAGAAACGCTCACCTCAATCTGTGCACGGAGGCCATCACACTCCTTTTTCAGTGCATCCATTTCAGCCTTCTCAGCTGCCATGGTGAGAGTTGTTTGTTGATGTTACTGATGAAAAACCAAGCGACACTGAGAGGAATAGGAAATGGGGAAAAACACAAAAAAAAATATAATTATTTACTTGGAAAATATTCTGAAGTCCACGTGTGGACTAGACATATTTGCACAGACAGCAATGTTTGGATGTTTGTTGCAGCTCATTGTGAAAGATGTTAATGCTGTTAGTGGAATGACTCCCAGCCAAACGTATCCTCACGTTTGACCCTGCTGTGAAATAAAGTAGGTACCACGCAGTGACCCTGATTCCTGAACTGGAACGCTTCGATTCTTGTTGCACCACCAAGTCTACAGAAACAATTAGACACTCAGGTGTCAGCTGTCCCTGAACAAAGAGAGGAAGGGAACCGTTTAGAAGTATTAAAGAAGACGGCACAGAATCAACAATGGGTAAAAGAGGACAAGAGGAATGAAGGATAGATGTGTAGGACTTAGGAAAGAAGGAAGCAATTACATTACTCTAAAGGTCTAAAGGGCACTTAGTACATTTATTTTTGCGTGATTTAGAGGATAAAATACACGTCTTTAGTTTTTACTGACTCCTTTTATTCTTTATGGTTTTAAAGAGTTGGATCAGTGTTGAATCTTCCTTGTAAGGAATTTATGGTTGCCTTAACTTCAGTGTCCATTTTGACCTCACCAACACCCTTCCAGTGTAAAACTTTAAACCCTCAGGTTACATCATGTTACATCACCAACATCAAGGTCAAACAGCTAAAAGTTAACGGTCAGAAGCTGAAAAAACAAACAACAATAAAAGAAAAGCTGTTATTTCCAATCAGTGTCATCGTTTTTCTTGGTTTGTTCTTTTACTTTGAAACTTAGTGTTTACAATAAGTGTTCGGCTAATACTCTGTAACAGGATGCTGATGACTGACTAACTGAACACCGATTAACTGTGTGCACGTTTCTGCACATCATCAAACTATCGAGCTAAAAGCCTGAACCCCCATGAGTGAGGTAAAAATTACTGCTAATGCAAAACACAGAGATTCCAGTGAGGAATATTAAAACTTCCAGAGTTGTGCTACAGTTTTAACCTTGCCTGACTTGTTAGTCACAAACCATAAGTAGAGCTTGCACAGTAGTCACACAGGAACATGCAGGAGCTTTTACAGAAGACGGAGACATGATTAAGAATAAACGTCCACTGATTAGTACAAGTGATCGGTTGCATCAGTCTATGTGCAGGTAGCAGCTGCACATAGACTATGGAAGGTCGAGGATATGGTGGGGGCAGAGGTGAGGGGAGTTTGGGATGGGTTTCTACAGGACTTTAAATCCCTGCAGGAGAGCTTAAGAGAAGCTTTAGCGGTCAAATCTCCTGTCATCTGATTGCTGACTGCTCTTTACCCTGAGATCAGAGTGAGAGGGAGGGACTGCGGCGTGGACAATAGAAGAAATGGAGCTTCTGTTAGAGTCAAGACCAAAAACTGCTCCTCCTCTACTGTCCTGTTTATTCATTTGAGGTGCACTTATTGTTCATGTGAATGAAACACATGCGGCCATTTTCCAGAGCTTAAAGCCAGTGAAAATCTGAAACCTTATTACACCACTCTCCACCACTATAAGGACAACTTAACACCCCAACCTCCTGTCAGTGTGTTATTCTTGCACGCACACTTTAATGTGCAGACTGGAGGAGTCATGAGTTGACTCATTACACTCATGGATTGAGCCATCTGATTAGCAGACCACCTGCTACCACCAAAGATTTCCACAAACAAAGTGAGCTGGATGAGGTTTAGCTCTTTGTGACCGACCAGGCTGCAGCTTACTGCTGCTCCACCTGAAGCTCCAATCCTCTTTGGCAGAGTTGCTACAATCCAAAGATCACCTTCAGAGGGTTTAAGGATGCAGTGACAAGTTATTCTGTTGTTTGAAAGAAATTGATGACTTAACTCAAGTTGCATTGGTCAAATATCCTGAATTTGATCAAATCATGTGTCAGAAAATACAGAAAATCCCCAAAGTTGCTGATCACTTTTTGCTTTGGTAGCACAGCACTGCAAAAGTTCACTTCCTGTTCTTCCAAATAATAAAAAGCAGAACTCCACTTTTTTTCTTCAAACGGTGACAAAGAAAGATGATGAGTCCCCACAGCTGACTCAAAGCAGCTCCAACTGTTCCCCAGCAGCATTCCTTAACTTTAAACTGTCACAAAGAAGCACCAGAAATGCTGAAACTCACCTTTTCTCTTTTTCTGCACCTGTGCAGATCCCGATCGCAGACACCTGTGTTCCCCCTTTGAGCCGTTTCAGCTTCCACAGCTCTACAGGGTGCACAACCTGCTCGCTGGCTCCTCTGATGCTCTCCCACCGGCTGACTGCTAGTGGCTGTACTAGTGAAAAAGTCTGAGCCTTCCTCCACGGTGACGAACAGATGAGGATTGGAGGGGATGAAGGAGATAAGTGATGAAGGGATAAGGCTCAATGATGGAAATAGGGAAGGAGAGAGAGAGGAAAAAGGAAAGGGAGCATGGCGAGAGGAGGTAGGTAAAGCAATTGAAGGGAGAAAATCAGGTTATGAGGTCAAAAGATGAGAAGAGGTGAAGAAATCCAAGAACAAGACAAGAAGAGGAAGGGAACAGATGTCATAGCACAAGAGTAAACTAAAGGAAAGAAAGACAAACACAGAGATTTGTCTAAAGCAGGAAGATGGGAACTCTTCAGAGCACAAAGTTGGTTCCACGAACAGAGCAGTGGTTTCTTCTTGTGTTTAATTTATCCTATTAAAGGTTCAACAAAATATAAGGCAACGCCAGTTAAAAATGTTCATTTTAATTTCCACAGCTGTTTGTTCTTTTTTAACCCATCCACAAAGTAGTTTTATTCATTGGTGCATTGGTACGTATGCTTTGAATGCCCTGTGGTTGCAGAGAGGTGACATTGGTGCCTTGATTCCTGACATTGCACTGCATGTTTTTGGATGCGGGCGCAGGAATGGAGAGATGGACTGAGGCGGAGGTTTACAGGAGGGGTGAATTGGTTTGTCGGAGCTAATGAGCTGAGCCCAGTTAATCAGGGTCTAATAGGATATCCGGGGACGGGCAATCTCATTAGGGAATTAGAGCAGGTCAGGCTGAACGCGCGTCACACCTGACACACAGCAAAGGCACGGACGGAAAGTGGATCAAGAGTCAAAGGTTTTGTCTCAAAATTTAAAACTTTGATGCTGCATTTTTATTTCAAGACTGGAAGAGATTCAAGTTCCTTATAAAGATTCAATTCTTCAAATCAAGCAGTCTTTCTCCTTTACTATATGGGAAAAAATAAAATAAAATCAGCAGTAGACAGACGTGCAGGAGAGCAGGACATTAGATCTGTTTGGATGCAGACACTGAGAGAGAACATGGGAGAGGTTTTGGGTCGTGTCCTGCAGAGCAGGTACTCGTCTTCCACGTGAGCTGATCTTGGCTCCGCCCTCTTAGCATCTTTTAATTAGACTTGCAGCTTCAGGGCAAAGTTCCATGATTTTTATCCAAGAAAACTGGGGATAGAAAACTTCCTTTAGATCAGTCCCCTCATTCAATCCAGAAGAAGGTCAGAGGTCAGAGTGAGCACACGGGCTGTGCCCACGTTGGGATGCTAACATAGTCAACTAGTGCATCACCTGTAAACTGTATGAATGCAGTGCACAGATGCAGACAGCTGTGACACTGACACATGCAAATATAAAACAAGAACTAATCTCTTACTTCTTGTCCAGTTACAGCACAACGAGCCACATTATTTGTCAGATAATTAAAAACCCTCCAACAGCACTGATGCCACAAATGAGTGATTTGCTCTGCAAACAGCCAGGGTTAAAACTATCCTCAACAATTAAAATGTATAACTGTCTACAGACACCAAAACGTTTTGTTTATTTCTGCTACGGGGAGGCGTTGTATTCTGTAGTTTGTTTTTATGGTTTGTCTTGACTTGAAATAAGCCACTAAACTACTTATTTACCACATATGTTTTATTATCACGGGGCTTGATGTTCTGCAAATGAGTACTTCAATTATTCACTTTCCAAACTGACTTTTCCCTTGAAGTGATTTCATGTGAAATATTTTAAGCTTACGCCTGTTTTTATAAAACATTTAACAAGCATGTGTGTTGACAGACGGTCATTTGCACAGCAAACAGTGACTGAAGTTTGATCCTGTCATGACACTTTTAAGCTCAGCTGTTTCTTACTGACAGCGTTCCAGTGTCTGCTGAACATGTTTAAACACTTGGAAACTGTTTACAACTCTGCTCAGCAAATGTAGTCCAGTTACTTCACTCCAAGTTGCAACTCACATCCTATTGGTTAAATATCCAGGTAATCCATCCTCTATGGTCATAGGTGCGTGCTGAAATCAACAATGACGTTCGACGGCCTCCTCTAATGAGGACTTCTAGCTTAAGCTTCACCTCGGGCGGTGTCCTGTTTTAAGCAGTTGATGCAACAGGTTTAGGATCTGGTCTGATGATGTCACACAGCAACATCAGTGTTATGCAGCAGTGCTTGTTTTTTCTTAACAAGTCAAACAAAGTTTTAATGGCCTTTGTGAACCAACTATCAACACTAGGTGTCCTTAAGAAAGACAGGAAAGCCTTTCAGGAACAATATAATCAAGTATATTATATGCAATATGAAGAATACACTCGGCACTTAAGAAAATGTTTTTGTAAACTTTTTCAGATCTCTTTTAAATCCATTTAGACGTGACGCCTGAGACAAATCTACAGGGATGTGCTCACAGCTGGAGGTGAATTTGTAAATTGATTTGTAAATCTCCTTTTGTTCTTTCTCTGCCTGTGTAGAAAATAAAGTGTCAGTGTCTGATTTTTAATTCTCAGTTCTGAAGCCTGAATGTCATCACACTGACCATCTTATTTTGAGTCAAAACTACAAAATAATGCAGGGCTCAGTTATCAGAGGACATCAACATAGACGGTGCAGGTGCATTGCACAGAAACCTGCTAATTAGTGCAACATAACATAAAAATAACATTAAAATGAAATCTACAAATACAATAATCCATAAAAAATCCATAATATCTGTGAGCTCCTGAAGGCACCAACACCAGGGGTCCAGTCTAGTGAGTGTAAATAGGCCACACCCCCTAATAATGCAAACTTCCACACTCAATGAGTGAGTTATTAAAGAGGTAAATATAAAAAGTACAGTTGTTATGAATGGTGTGAGTAGTCATAGAGATGAAACAGACTGTAAATATGTTGATTCGTGCCGCTGAGTGTCGTGCAGTGAACTTGTGCTGAAAATATGTGTGGTGTTTGAAATTATACAACTTGTATATTTTTTTATATTAAATATTATCTAACTGAAATCTGTTCCCTTCATTATAAAGCAAACCACGAGCTAGAATAAAACCCCACCAAAAACACCTCTTGTTAATCTGTCATGTGATCTGTTTATGCTCCAACATACTCGCCACATTGTGACCTGAAAACGAGCTCTCAGCTGTAAAGTGGACGACAGCCATGACGCACCGTTACCTACTTATATAATCTTACTTCCTGAAAAATAAAAAATCTGACTTATACTAACTTATACTAATACGTTCATAAACAGAAAAATTATGACTGTCATAGTGTTCAGTTTGGATGACTGTAGATGCTATTTGAGCTCTTTGTATAATAATTTTCATCAGTGATCTCTTGAAATCTTCCTGGTGTGATTTGCTGGTTGAACATTATTATAACAGTGTCAGTAAGGAGTCAGCGTGTTCCTCCAACCCAAGCTAATGAATCATGACAGAAAAGGGCTAATTGACTTCCTGAAAACTCCATGTGGTAACAAGCTCAGGAGCTGGAGTACAAGCGCAGGGCTCAGCAAACACTCTTCATTCAGGGCCACTTTAACAGGAAGCAGACGAGATGAGGGAATGTGGGTCTTTCAGCTCGGCAAGGATGGAATGAGGCGTTTGAGGCTTGTTTTTTGTACATGTAAATAATAATGATAATAATAATAATAATAATAAAAGAGCTGATATAGTGAAGAAGAAGTGAAATAAAAATGAATTAGAATAGATAACTAGATTTCTTTTTCATCATGATCTTATATATCTAAATTATATTTATACTCATTTTGTTGACCAGATAGAAAATAATAAATCACAATGAATTACTTTTCCCTCAGGGAACGACTCTAAAACTGATTTAATCTAAAAACACAATTTAAAACATTCAAACTGTTTTTAATTTCAGCAACTTTACAGGAAATTATTTCCTAGCAGGAAGAAATTACACACATAAGTTATTTTAAGTGACTTATTTTAATTTATTGTAATTTTAGTCCACAGACCCTTCTGTTGTTAACATCTTGACAGGCTGATTGTGGTAGCAGCGCCACCTGCAGGGCAACAACAGCAGTGCAGGGAGGAGACGTTACAAACAAGCCATCATGTTTCATGAAGAGAACAGATAGATTCATCGTTAACAGACTGCTCATGTCTGCTGCTGGATAGGTGCACGTTTTCTATTCACATGGCAGATATGAGTGACAGCAACAGCTTACACCCATGGAGAAAATACAGTCGTTATTTACGCCACGGGACAACAAACATTTTTACTTCTCAAAGCACATCTTCAAAGAGGGGAATGTTACACATGTGGCTACATCACGTATAGATCAAACATGACGTGTATTTTATGTACAGTATATACACACAGACATCTGACACATAACATATCTGATTCCAAATATAAAACAGACATTTAAAAGCATTTATCTTGATTCAACTTGAATCCCTGATTTAAGTCTGAAAGTGAATCATATAAAAATATATAAAAATATTTCTGCAGTTTAAGGCACAGAAACACTGAATAGAAGCCAGCGACAGGTCCAGAGGAGGGCGGCTGTTATTCCTGTTAATGCCACTGAGCACAGAGAGCCCAGTGTACGCTACTCCACTATGCTTTGAATAAAACACATTTTTTTAACTTCATACAGTTTCTTTAGTTTTTGTTATTATTTACTGCAGATGTTAAAATAAAAGTCCAGGGATTTTTAATGCTGTGATGTTATAAAGCTTACATTTAGAGTGAGATACATGCAACTAATCAATAATCAGCAATTTTTTTATGTATATAGTTCTACATAATGATTGTTTTAATTTAAGTATAAATGAATGCTGAAGGTTTTGTATTATTACCAAAGTAGAGTTATAATGTTTTAGTTTCTCGCACCACTTTTCAAAACCTAAACCAAAACCAAAACTATTTCATACATGATTAAGCTTTTGCAGAGACCCAGTTTCCTTGTGTTACCGTCTGTATGAGGGCACAGAGATACGCACGAGTCTGAAAGATCAGGGCCTCATCTGGACATGAACCTGGTTGTCAGTCCCTACTGCAGTCCTGACTGCTACACGGTACTTCAGGGACTTGACAGCACTGTAAATGTATTTTGACACTCCATCTCTGTTGCGTTCATGCTTGTGGACAGAGCAAACTATCCACACACACGTCACAAATAATGAGCAGTGAGCACAAATGGCACATGTTAATTAAATGCAAAAAGGTAAATAAGTGTTGATGACCTGACTACACTGTGACAGATAACCCAAGCAGCCAGTACAAAATACTAACTGGTTTTCTTAGTGTGGTATGGCAGTACTCGCGCCGGGGCCCATCTCTTTCTCACAGATGAAGGGTAAGTACATGCTGCAGGGGGCGTCGTACCAGCTCCGGATCGCCACGCGCTCCATCACACGTGTTTTCACGATGTAGCCGCAGTCTTCATCGATGTGGTTGTTGGGCTCACCCTCCTCCCAGAAACTACAGTACGGAGAGAGAAAGGGAGCGAAACACATCGACATGTATAAAAACCTTTAACATACATTCATGTTCACCCTGGATCTGATGGTTCACGTTAAACATGTCAAGAAGAAGAGCTAGGGCAGTTTTATTCCTATAGTGCAGTGTACTTTACAAAACCACCACTTCTAACTATAATCCTAAGATTATTTTTCAAACTGGACAGTTTGCTTTCAGCATCCACTGACAGCTTCTGCTCATCTCTTAGATTTGAGCAACTTTGGTCTAAATTCATGTTTAGTCTATTTTTATGGCTGGTTACATTTTCCTCCCTCCTATTTTTGTTTCCCTGAACATGATCATCACACACGTGGAATTAAAATGCCACATTTTGAAGCTGGAGGTATCATCGTGCTGCTTACCCCAGAGATTATAGTTTGAATCCTTCAGGAAACTTTTTTTTCTTCATGGGCTCATAATTGTAATATTGTTAATTAAAAGGAAAGAAAGACTTGTTGGACCCTTTGTCCTGGTGTAGCAGAGCAGCTGTGTTGAATCAAGGACACATCTAAGACCTGCAGGACACCGGCCCCTGAGACCTGGAGTTGGACACCTCTGCTTTAGACAATTTTAAGTATAATGGTTGAATCTAACAATTGTTACTTCATCAGCTTAAATGCCTCCATCTAGATGAAATTCCACAGACACAGCAATCATATTTAAACATATCTAAGCTCTTATAGTTTTTTAACTAAAATTAACTTTCATTTTCAAGGTCAGCGGCAAATAAAAGTCTATGTACAAAATATCCTGTCAAATCGAATGAAAACCACCTACAAGTTTGCTTTGCACTCAAATAGACTGGAAGTTATATTTCTAGCAGTGGCTTCCTCTTATGATGTCTCTGGTGGTACCCAAGGGTATAACAGTGTGCAACATAGTTTATCGCTAGAATTGAACCACAATACTGCAGACTACACAGTTTAAGTTGCAACATTTATCGAAATAATGTATTTTATATTTTTGTCCATCTCAGAGAGTGATGTCATGATACTGAATGATGATATATCATTTATCATGAGCTGTTAGAATTTTAAACTCCCTGCTGCTCCTGTTATGCTCACTCAGCATAATCTGAGCTAGATGTCGAAATACCACAAAGAAAACTTTGATGACATCGTAACCATGAACGGATGAAACTGACAAAAGGATACGTGCAAGCAGGAATCGTGTGGTGACTTAAACGTGGCATCAGCTAAAAGGACCACCAAACCGCAGCACATGAAAATTGACAGCATTCTACATTAAACTGGCTATTAGGTTTAATTAATCCTCAACTGAAGATGCTGAAAGACTGTTCCAGATCTTTACTGTTCACATTAATCACTGGGTTTAGTAAAAACAATTAAAGATCACGTCCGTATGCAAACATAACTGCTTCTGCTTTTTTATAACCCTGTTTTCTTGGGTGCAAAGAATGCGAGTACCTGCTGAAGATAGTTACGCTTCAAAGTTGTGCTTCCTGTAACTACATTTAGCGCTATCTCTAGCAATTAAAAGGCGTGCTCTTTTGAGATCAGCTGACTGACTTGGCCATTGTAGAACGTCCCATTTCTTAGCCTCGAGAAGCTCTTGGGTCACTTTTGGCACATGCTTTGGGTCCTTTGTCTGAACCTGAGCAGAGACTGCAGCCCTGTACACTTTCATCCTACTATCAGCAGTCACGCCTCAATAATTACTAGAATTTGGTTCCAGTGGCAGCCATCTGTGGTCATGCAATAATGCTACTTCCACCATGTTTGACAGATGATGTGAC
Source organism: Mchenga conophoros (assembly GCF_057382185.1). NCBI lineage: Eukaryota > Metazoa > Chordata > Actinopteri > Cichliformes > Cichlidae > Mchenga > Mchenga conophoros. The sequence goes on along the minus strand of NC_140546.1, from coordinate 5,053,806 downwards.
ATCATGAGTCGTTTCTCTTCTTATCCATACTTTTGTCCTTAAATCTTTCTGGTGCAAGCTCATCTTGGTTTCATCTGTCCAAAGATGTTTGTCCTTCTTCGCTTGCATGTCTGCACTTTAATTTAATTCAAAAATTTTTTATTCATACACCACCAAATCTCAATAACAGTTGTCTCGATGTGCTAATTGTTCAATCAATTGTTTTATTTTTAAACACTGTGGTAGTGTATAGTCATACTATACTACTAAAAGTGTGTCTTTGTGCAACAGAGTGTGGACCTAACTGCAGATTATTTTTCTTTGCATCTGTACTGAAATACAGTCTGGACAGTTTAAGGCAGAAACAATAAAACAAAACGTCAAATTATACAAAAATATCTTACATGAGTCAAAACGTCTACAGAAATAAAACCTAAAAAAATTTACCCTAAAGAGGAAGAAAAGGACAAAACAGGAATGTCAACAGGTTTGTCATCTACAAATAGAGGAAGAGAAATCAGGTGGCTCTTAGAAAATCTGTTGAGTTTGCACAAGTTGGGAAAATTTTACAGTGAGTCTGTGATGTGAAGCAGAAGTAACATCCAGAGCAAATGAAGCAACTCAGAGATATAATGCAACATTTTGCAATAACCAGGAGATGAAGAAAACCACACTTTGCATTTTCATGAAAAACAACCTTTGCTGCAAATCGGGCAGCCCTGACCTGCTCTCCCTCCAGCTGTTATCTGACATGTGGCGCTGCAGCACAACATTTAACTCTTTAGTGAGTCTGTCGCGCTTTTTGTTTCTCTATTGAACATCTTTACTTTCAATAAGCCAAAGGAACTCAGTCTAGAAAAAGGTCATGTCTAGTGACTTTGAGCACGAAGGCAAGACGAGGACAGCAGCAGTGCGTCACAGTGTGTCCAGTGTTCAGTGCATGCAGCGTTAGACTTGACCACTGGGATGTTGCTGGTCAGACTGGTAACCTCTGTCATATCAATGATAGAAATGATTCTGTCATTGTGCCCTTTAGTTTTCTTCTGTGGTCTTTCTGTGTTGCTGAGCCGACCACTACATTCATTCTTTTTAAGAATGTACCAGATTGTTGATTTGGCCACTCAGTCGTCAAATTAATCTTCAGTCTCTGAAATGTTAATGCTTTCGTTAAACCCTTAAAACTGAAACTGAAAGGCTGCATTTCCTGAAGTGTGATAAAACGAATCAAGTGAATATAAATTTGGTAAAAAGCAAAACATGAAGAAAAATCAAAGACAGAAAAGTTCTTAAGATTCCACCTGAATAGGGCCAAATTTTCACACTGATTCATGCAATAGTTTAGGGTTCATAAGACCACAAATTGCTAACTCTGAATATCATTTTGTCCATGTCCCTGTTTTTATCTGCTGCCTGCACCAAATTTCTTCATTTGTCTTTTAGTTTAAATAAGCTTGGGAGCCACCACTGTGCAGAGTAAAAATCATGCGTGTGTTAAAGGTCAGTGTTCAGCTGCATGTTTGTTTTTTAAGTACACACTGTCTATTTACTCTACAAGATAATCAGTCACTCTTTACAAACAAAGAGCTCCAGGTTTTTCTCCTATTGAAGTCGACATACAGAAAACTAGACGCATATTTCAGAGCATCAGTGTCAAATAAATCTGTTGGCCTTGAATGATTGAATACCAGTTGTTCTTAGACTGCGGGGGCAGAGACAATAATAATAATAATAATAATAATAATAATAATAATAATAATAATAATAATAATAATAATATATGTAAGTATAACCTTTTGTTAATGATTAATTAGTCACTAATTAATCATAAATCAGCATTCAAAATCAATCAATCACAAGTGAGGTTACAGGTAAAATCATACTTGGATTTAACCTATAATGTGATATTTAGACTCCCCACATCCTAAATGGTGCCAATACAAACAAAGACAGTGAGTTTTAAAGATAAAAGATATAAAAGTTTTATCTGAAGATGAGTTCAGAAGTCCTGATATAAGTAGCCTGATATTCAGAAGCCTTATACGGTGTATCATTGCCTTTAGGAGGTCAGAGGTGTGGCATGATATTTTAAATCTTTATATGGGATTGTGCGTATGTTGGCAATACACACGGCACTTGTAAGAATTATAGTTTCTAAGTTAGAAGACTTCTTTTTAATTTTTGACCGATGGATCATTGAGTTAACCTCTTGAAGACACGCCTGCAAAGTTTTATCAGAATGCATTCAAAACTTTTACACACTGTTGTGTTTATTGTCGCTATAGTTGCGTTATTGTCCAAAGCAGGACCAAAAAAAAGAAACTGAACCAAAGGAAAAATGAATCTGCCGAACTGCTTTGCAATATTGCCCAATAAGTGAAGGAACTCATTTGGCACCAAACTTGTTTTGCATTCACTGTTCTGTTAGGACATTGCATCGTGTTGTAAGGCAATGCTAACATGACCACGTGTTAAGTTTTAGTCCTGAACAGGTTGGGAAGAAGGTAAGCAGAGAAACAAACGACCTACCCTCCGATCAGCGGAGTGCCGTCGACCCATTTCCACTCATCTTCTGTTTTTTCATCAGTTATTCCAAACCAGTAGGAGTTCCAGTGTCCTCTGGGAAGAAGATTCCAAAGAAATGTCTGAAAGGAAACATACAGAGGAAGCATTCACATTCAAGAAAGCATTAATCAGTAATGACTTTATACAGTAAAGGGTGTTTATAGAGTCAGCTCTTTCCTTGCTCTGTTTACAGGAACTTTACATAAGAAAATTCCACAAAAGCCCAAATGAGGCAGAAGTAATGTTTTCTTGTTGTCAAAGAAAAAAAGCCAGAAATCAGTGTATCCCTCCTTGGCACCACATGCATACAGCATGACTGCATCTTTAGTGGAAAACACAATGAAATTTATCAAACTGTACCTGCTCCTCAGGTGTGTGGATGATGGCCAGGTGAGCGCCTTTGCTCTCACAGAATGACTTGCTCTCTGGCCAATCCCGCGAGTTCCTGGAGATTAAGTAACAGCTGTTGTTAAAGAGGTGCCAGTCGTTGGGGCAGACGATAGGAGCCGACGTCACCACAGCAGGAGCTGATGAGACAAGAAAGAAGGAAATTGGTGCAACCAAAGATATTTACTTAACGGCTGGTAAATAGCTGATTCACTATGCTTGTTAGATGGGTTACAAAAAATGTAATCTTAAATTAAATCAGACTAAAGTCTTATTGAAAGGATCCAGGCTGTATTTGACAGCTCATAGAGGAGACGATTCATTCTTGTGGCTTCACAAAGATGCATGAACGAAAACGATAAAGAAAAATGAGGAGTCTACCTTTAGTAGCCATCTTTGCAGCGAGCTTGGCCTGCAGCTCGTCCTTGTCTTTCTGCAGCTGTTGTTTCTCCTGCTGCAGCTTGGCGATGGACGCTGTCAGAGCTGACACATTTGCCTCCTGCGTCTGCTTCCCTAAGGATGCCTCACCACCACCCTGAGGTTTGTTTTTATCTGTTAGCAGTATGAAAGTAAGTTACATACAGTACTGTATGCTGAAGGATTACAATATACTGCCAAAAGTATTTGCTCATCTTCCTTTACACATGTATGAACTTGAGTGACATACCATTCTTAATCCATAGAGTTTAATATAACATGGGCCCAGAAAGCTTTCCACAAGGTTTAGGAGTGTTTATGGGAATTTTTGACCATTTTTCCAGAAGCACGTTTGTGAACTGAAGTTGGAGGCTTGGCTCCAGTGTCAGTGACTGACCATCCGTAAATGAATTAGAGACCCCGCTCTTACTCGTTGCAAAGTGTTCTATCGTGTTGAGGTCAAGACTCTCTGCAGGCCATTCATGTCTCATTCATGACTTTGTGGACCTTGTTTTGTGTTTAGTGTGCAGTGATGTTGGAACAGGAAGGAGCCATGGCCAAGCTGCTCCCCCAAAGTTGGGAGCATGTAATTGTCCTTAATGTTTTGGTATGCTGAAACATTAAGAGTTCACTTCACTGGAACTAAGGGGCCCGGCCAAATTCCTGAGAAACAACCCCACACCATAATCCCCACTGCTCTCAAATCCCAAACCCGAAATCTGTAGCTTCTGACTCTGCACCTCAGCATCCACTGATCGTGGCTGTAATCCACAATCACTTTCACTTTGTTGTAATAACACTAACAGCTGACTGTGAAATATTTAGTAGTGAATAAATTTCACAGCTGGACTTGTTGGTTCGAATCTGATCACAGTTTTAAGTCAGATAAATTTTCAGATCAGCAAAAAAAGAAAAGAAGACAAGAAAAATGTAACTCGTCATTTATTTATCTATGTATTTTTTTGGCCATTAAAAAACATTCAACTCAAGACTCATAAAAAACAAATTAAGGTGCAATATAGGGCAGTACGGGGCTTTGTATCTACCACTCCGCTGTGATATAATCAGCAGTAATTGTCACATAGCTTTATGTTGCCCTGCAGGTCCACCCATCTGTAGTTGGGCAACAGAAGATGCCTGGGACAGTTCAGCCATAACTTTGGACTTTTCCTACACATACATGCTCGGAACGATGTTGTCACTGAAGTGGACGCACGACAGGATTATGATAGCGTGGCTAAGCATGTTCATCATATGTTTAAACCCCTTGTTTTGCACAACGGAATACGGCCTTATGTCTGTAGCTAAACACCCCAAAAGCTTTTCTAACAGCTTTCACGGATCAACAGTGAGTCATTGCACCACTAATGCATCCTATGGTACGATGGAGGAGCTCCTGAGAGCGACCCATTCTTTCACAAATGTTGGCCAAGGAAGTGATCCAAATGATTCAATAGTTTGGATGGGTGAGTGAATACTTATACACCATATAGTGAATTTTCAGCCAACATACTGGAAAAATACCTGTTTGTGAGGCTGTACTACCAGCAATGCTAACATGGTTACAATGACATTATTAGCTTGGCGGTATAACGGATTCCATGTTCACCATGTAGAGTCTCAGCACGCTAGAATGTTGTGATTAGAAATAAAAACTCTTCCTGGAGTTATTTCTTTCACAGGAACTTAACAAAACACAATTTTGACCTGATGATTCCAGTAACTTAAAAATCAGTCGACCAAATCAGCCATGAGTCTGCATTCTTCCCACTGGCCAGCAGGGGATGACTCCTCCAGTTTCCAAAAATAAATTGGATGCATAAAAATCTAGAATAAAAAGCTACGTCTTTTTTGGTCTGTGACTTCAGAGCACAAACTCTACAATTTATGGTTTTAACCACGAGTTTCTACATGTGGTCAGAGGTTTACAAACACTCATCACAGGCATTCATTTTTCATTTTTTCATCGAATTTCTTTGAATGGTTGTTTTTCCAGTGATTGTACAACATACATCTTTAACGACTTAAAAAACAAGAATTGCGTGCAAAGGTTTTTCAGTATAGTTGTGTACTCACATTGTGCAGTGACAGCTATGATGGCGATCACGAGGACGGCGCACAGCGTTGCCAGGCAGATGGTGGCGAGGCGGTACAGCCTGGGACCACTGGGCCTGGGGAACATTTGCATCACAGGATGACCTGCAGGTGATGGGAAGAGAAAGACGGTTTATTAAAACCCCGCTTTAGCACAATTTAGAGAAGTTATTTTCACATATATGGATGATAGTTTCAGTTGATTCTGCAAGATTTAAAATAATCTTTAAACAGGAATTTATAGTAAGAACCTTTAAGAAAAAAAAAATATTTTTGTTCTGCAACACTGACAACAGTGACCTTTTTTTTAACCTGACATATAAAAGTATTCACACTTTTTGATGACTAAGTAGTGCGTGCAGTGGAGCGCTTTGTCCACAGAGGACTCTGCTCAGACTTGTAAATGTCAAACATGCTGGAACGCAATCCCGGCGATGCATTTGACATTTTTAATTATCTAACAAAGCATGATGCAGGTAGGAATTTATTATTTGTTTTTGAGTAAGTGAAAGACTTACAACTAATGTATATTCATCTATCTGAAAATTATAAATGTTAGTAAATAATAGATTTTAAACGTTCTACTTCATTATTTATCAATGATCACTTTTATATTAAAAATAAAAGCATTATGTCACCAGACAAAAAACACCATGTCCATAATATAAAAACACAAAAGCAAACAAAACCATCACAAAGGGCCTTAATATGCACACAAAAACATGAAAGCAAGCTAGTTACCAAAAACCAAACTACAAGGAACACGTTACAAGAATAAAAGCTCATCTGAAAAAAGGAAATCCACAAACTGAATTGAAAACAAACAAATAAACATGAGAGCTTTGATTGGGCCCTTTGACACACAGTCTGCTAGTGACTGAGCTTAGCCTGCTGCTGCCATGGCTGCATTTTGAACTCATAATCAGTTTCTGCATGTTATTTTAATTAATTAAATTAATAAATAAAACTATATTTTGACTTCATAGTTTTAGTCTTTTATTCTTATTGCAGACTGACTCCAGTGTGTATAAAAGTTGGATTTAGTATCTAAAAGCTCAGGGCTGGTTCAAAGAAAACCACTAATGTTCCCACGGAAGGAGGAGGCTCCGAGTATAAAACCCTATACTTGAGTACGTAAACCTTAAAGATTGAATTCACGTTTACACCATCATGTCTGTCTGTTATGTAACACAGAGTTTGGGACTTTGTAAAGCACTTTGATAATATATCTAAAAAATTTTCTGTTGATAAATGTTTTTTTCCTTTATCTTTTTATTATCCTTATAACATGATGCAAACAATTACCAGTGAAAGCCTGCAGAACTATGAAAATTAAATGACTGATACGAGAAAAACATCACTTTCATGTGAGAAGCTGCAAAGTGAATCCTGAAGATAAACATGTACAAAAGTTAAGGTAACAAATCTCAGTTTGACATTTTGCTGTCTCCATAGTGATAACACACCGTGTCTACAGGACAAAGTCAGTTATTTTAAAGCAAAGATAAACGAAACCGTCTGCATTCCTCCACAGAGGCACATCTGCAGGGTTAAAGTTTAACTGCTTACCACGGTGTTCCACATCTGGCCTGTGGGGTAAGTCGTCATGACAGGACTCGTCGTCTATTAGTTGGGAGTACATCCCCTCACAGTTCAGGGAGCTCCCGGTGGTCGACATTTCACCGCTGGAAGACAAATAGAATTAAAGAAAACTAAAGTTCTTGGTGGAGGGTGAGGCTCTGAGTCAAAGCTCCACCACAGCTGTGATTATAAACAGCTGTGATTAAACCAATGACTGTAGAAATGACAGCTTTCCACAATCATCGGGGGGGGGGGGGGGGGGGGGGGGATTCCGGTTATAACTTTCAAAATAAGACTTTTCGGTAACTCGAGTGATTACTGCTATGAAAATCCTTAAAAAGACGACAAAGAGACATCCAAACCCCCACAAAACAAAAAAATAACAATTATTATAACTACAAAAACCAAAAATCACAGAGGAACTAAAAAAAACCCTGCCCAAATAACCAGCAAACAGACTGATAATAAAGCAACAATATGTACACAAAGGCTACGTTCACACCGCAGGTCTTAATGCTCAATTCCGATTTTTTGATCAAATCCGATTTTTTTGTCTGCTCGTTCACACTACAAATAAAATGCGACAGCAAACGCGCTCTAGTGTGAACGCTCTATTGTTTGACTGATGGCCCTTAATATAAAGACTTCGGACTTCACGTTTCCCAATTTTTGCTTTAAGTTATTTTGTTATTTCCATAATAATGTAGATAACCTAATAATTATCCTTATTGCTGTTTTAGAGAAGAGCGGTGCTTGCTGGCTACGTTCACACTGCAGGCAAAAGCGCATGAAATCCGATTTTTTTGACCCTATGCGACCCATATCCGATCATGCTATGACAGTGTGAACGGAACAAATCCGATATTTTCAAATCCGATCTGGGTCACTTTCGTATGTGGTACTGAATCCAATACATATCCGATGTTTCAGAAAGCGACTGCTGTTTGAACGCTCATGTCGCATTAAATCCGTCTTTTACGTCACTGACACAAGACAGACGCCAATTATCAGCGCCAGAGAAGCGCCCGATAAGACATCGCGAACGCTTGCTGGCTATCCAGTGAAACTGCTGGGAAGACAACGTTGGAGAAACGTTAACATTTTATTTGTACTGCATAATCTGCAGATTCTGACAGAAATCTGCAATGGCCAGTCAGAGGTTAAATTCGACCTCAAAAACATGTAAACAAACAATTAAGTCCACGAAACAAGAAGTGAAATAACTGAGAAAGACTAAAAAACAAATGTTCTTTAAATGAACCAAATAAACACTCTAAAGTCAAGAATAGAGTCACGACTACATTGCAGGACATTTGAGTGTCACCCACCCGGTTGTTCACCAAACCCTATTATGGCCTTCACACTCTTATTTTATAGCATTAAATTTGCTGACTTTTCTTAAAGTGGCCTAAATACAGACTCAAAAAGGGCATCTGGCATAAATCCAAACCAAATGTGCTGGAAGCTAAGACGACCTTTCAAAATAGTCTTTTGTCTTCACAATACTGTTTTATAAAAAAGAAAAAGAAAAAAGGAGCACATCTATATATATTTTCAAACTAAAAGAACCAAAAACATTTTTAATTCAAAGCCTAAACTTCACTTTCCATTAAAATGCAGTCTTTTTATTTAAAACGAAACATTTGTCTTCCCGTGTTCCCATAGTTTACATTTTCTCTGGTGTAAAAATAATATAATTCTAACAATATTTGAGGATTTTTTTTAAGGAACCATTTGCATGCTATAGCGGATTTTTACGTGACAGAGGGAGAGAGAAAGAGAGCCAGAGGCAACAATCAGAGACAACATCATCACATTAGAAAGGTATAGTAATCATCCACAACTATTTTCAGTTGCGGATGATAAAGGATTCATAAAGTTTATCCATGTAGTGAATCCTATGTATACAATTCCCAGCAGGAAAACACTCTCCCAAATAATCATCCCAGGCCCATATGACAGAGAATGTGCATCCTCTTTTTGTTTTGCATATTTTAATTTATATTTTATTTTGTTGTGGTTTGCATTGTTTTGTGTTGTTTCACTTTAAATTTCTTTAAAAGGAAAAAGCTGAAAATTCAAATAGTTAAAAGTTGAAATATAAATAGTTGGTTTTTGTATTTTATAATTTATTTATAACATTTTATGTGGAGTGAATAAATAAAGCATATTCACGTGGCCCCTAAAACACAATAGAAGTGCTCCAGGATCCTAGTGGCTACAAGCCAGGAAGTATAACAGGATTTGGTGTGTGGTAGTAACAGGTAAATGAACATATTTTTAAATTTATTATATATATATGAGTGTTTGTGTATAAAAATGCAAACAATACACATATGCTTTCAATTGTGTCATGTAAGTAATCTAGGTAACTGTCACGGTCCGGGGCAGCGGCCGTGTGGAAAGTGGAAGGAGGACCCAAAATGCAGCACTTATTCAGATGTGAGGGTGATTTATTGTTAATAACAAACACAAAGTGGAGATGGCAAACAGAACTAAGGACGAAACTAAACTGGGATAACTACACAGAGGAGTGGCAAACCTGAACATGAAGGGAGAACAGCAGGGAGAACACGCAGAGGATTACACCAGGTAGGAACACAGACGACGCGACGAGGAGCAGAGGAAATCACACGCTATAAATACACAAAGAGACACTGGGAAATCACACACAGATGGGGGAAACAGCTGGACCTGATTAACCTGACGAGACAGGGGAACACTAACACCAGGGACCAACAGAGGGAGCACAAACCCAGAACCCAGTGTCTAAAATCCCAAACACAAACCATCCCAAAACAGCCATGAATAATAATGAAAGTAATAACAATAAGTACATAAACATAAAGTCACTGAGTCATGGTCGCAGGACCATGACAGTACCCCCCCCCCTCAAGGGCTGGCCCCCGACAGCCACAGAAACACACCACCAGATCCGGGCGGGCGGCAGGGGGCCCAGGATGGAGGGACCGGACCACGACCACGGACGGAGGCCCCAGAGTCCCAAAACAAAGATGAACACAAAACCCACAGGGGAGCAGAGTCCAAAGCACAGTTCAGGAGGCCGTCCACGAAGAAGGCAGCGGCGGCGCGTAAAGAGTTCAGGAGGCCGGCCGTGCGGAAGGCAACGGCGGCGCGTAAAGAGTTCAGGAGGCCGGCCGTGCGGAAGGCAGCGGCGGCCAACAGGCGATGGCGGTCCGGGGGCCGGCCGTGCGGAAGGCAACGGCGGCCAGTCAGGCGACGGCGCTCGGCCAGTAGCCTAGCCAGCGGTCCAGAAAACGGCCGTTTAGCTCCAGACCCAAACGAGGCTGGGCCAGGCGAGGCTGAGGGCACGGAAGCCGGGACCGCAGCAGGCGGAGATGATGATGCAGACACAAAGGCTGGACCAGACGAGGATGCAGACACGAAGGCTGGACCAGGCGAGGATGCAGACACGGAGGCTGGACCAGACGAAGATGAAGCTGAAGCTGGACCAGACGAAGATGAAGATGAAGCCGGACCAGACGAAGATGAAGATGAAGCCGGACCAGACGAAGATGAAGCCGGACCAGACGAAGATGAAGATGAAGCCGGACCAGGCGAAGATGAAACCGGGCCAGGCGAAGATGAAACCGGGCCAGGCGATGAAGAAGATGAAGCCGGACCAGACGAAGATGAAGAAGCTGCAGCTGAAGCTGGGCCAGGCGAAGCTGACGCTGTAGCTGAAGCTGGGCCAGGTGAGGATGAAGCTGGACCAGAATCAGGCGAGGATGAAGCCGGGCCAGGCGTGGATGAAGCCGGGCCAGGCGTGGATGAAGCTGTAGCTGAAGCTGGGCTAGGCGAAGCAGACGCTGAAGCTGAAGCTGGGCCAGGTGAGGATGAAGCTGGACCAGAACCAGGCGAGGCTGAAGCTTCAGGCTGAGGTGTGGCAGTAGCAGGTGGTAGCGCTGCAGGTGATGATACTGCAGGAGGCGGCGCTGCAGCCACAGGTGGAGAAGCAGCCACAGGTGGCTGGACGGGATCCTCGGGCCCCCCAGCAGGCGAAGCAGGAGGCTGGACGGGATCCTCGGGCCCCCCAGCAGGCGAAACAGGAGGCTGGACGGGCTCCTCGGGCCCCCCAGCAGGCGAAGCAGGAGGCTGGACGGGCTCCTCGGGCCCCCCAGCGAAAACAGCCGCAGAACCAGTGGGCACCGGGGCCCCCGGCACACATGAAACAAAGCCAGTAGGCACGTGGGCCTCTGGCACACGTGAAACAAAACCAGTAGGCACGTGGGCCTCTGGCACATGTGAAACAAAACCAGTAGGCACGTGGGCCTCTGGCACACATACGGAGGGCTGCAGCTGCGCAGAGCACTGACCCTGCTCAGGCAGTGACAGCCCGGTGCAGTTCACAGCTGGCATCTTGGCCACCAGGGGTCCAGAGTAAGCTGAGGGCAGCAACCCCGCCTCTGGGGAAGCCCCGGAGTGAGTAACAGTCACTAATGTTGCCAGCTGTTGAGGAACAGGTCCGTAATGTAACAGTTTGTCTCCCTGCTCAGAAACGGCGGTGGAAAAACAGTGTGAAAATTGTGGCTTAAGGGAGGCTAATGGTTGAGCTACAGACTGGGAAGCTTGTGGCTGGACACAGAACTGAGCCGGAGAATGGTGATAGAGTCCTGGCTCAGAAGGAGCGGCAGAGAAACAGTCTCTCGGTTTCACAGAGGGTCTGTACACGCCCACTTGCGAAGGGTCCGTTACCACGAAGGTGGGTAAGCGATCCGAACAGTCTCCCATCCCGCTCTGGATAGCCCCAGAAAACAGAGTCTCGGAATCTGGGGAAGCCAGAACATGTCGCTCGCTCACCGCCTCGGACTGCTCGGAAGTAAAAGCAGACGGGGGGTGAAGACCGAGGTCCAGAAGGAGGAACTCCCGCTCCCACGAACAAAGCGAGCCCAGAAGCCATGGGAGACCGGTCACCAGACGCTGTAGCCGCCTCTCTACAGCGCGCTGGGACGTGCCACCCGGGCTTTCCAGCCACAGGTCGATCAGCTCCTGTGTGGCATCGATGAGATTTTCCCGTAGTTCCCTGGATGGATTAAGCGCTGCTGGGTCCATGTTCTGGTCGCGTCGTACTGTCACGGTCCGGGGCAGCGGCCGTGTGGAAAGTGGAAGGAGGACCCAAAATGCAGCACTTATTCAGATGTGAGGGTGATTTATTGTTAATAACAAACACAAAGTGGAGATGGCAAACAGAACTAAGGACGAAACTAAACTGGGATAACTACACAGAGGAGTGGCAAACCTGAACATGAAGGGAGAACAGCAGGGAGAACACGCAGAGGATTACACCAGGTAGGAACACAGACGACGCGACGAGGAGCAGAGGAAATCACACGCTATAAATACACAAAGAGACACTGGGAAATCACACACAGATGGGGGAAACAGCTGGACCTGATTAACCTGACAAGACAGGGGAACACTAACACCAGGGACCAACAGAGGGAGCACAAACCCAGAACCCAGTGTCTAAAATCCCAAACACAAACCATCCCAAAACAGCCATGAATAATAATGAAAGTAATAACAATAAGTACATAAACATAAAGTCACTGAGTCATGGTCGCAGGACCATGACAGTAGCTCTGTACGTGCTTTGGAGTTTGTACTTGTTTCGGAGTTTGTATGTGCTTTGTCTCTAGGGGCCACCGTATATATTTTTGTATAAACATTTATAAATAAAACCACTTTTGTTTACATTAGTAATTCCTTTTGTGCATAATTTTATATTGTTGTTGATAATAAATTAATTAAAGTGACAAAACAACCTGAAGAGCCGGTTGGGAGCTGAAAGAGCTGGTTCTCTTGTGTCAGAAGCATGTGGTGACGCGGGAAGAGTTTGGCTGCAGACGAATGGCAGAGTTTTCTGTTACAAATTTTACCTTTATGATTTATTTCCCTTGGAGATTTTTTTCTTGATCTTGTTCCACAATTTGAATCTATCAACATACATATTTACTCCTTATAGGATGACTGCAACTAAAATACCCTTAATTAAATTCGTTTAGTCTGTAATTTGATGACTTTTCCAAAAAGTGGCCCAAAATACACATGACAAAAATGTTTACAATTTTACATGGGTGCACAGACCTTTGTACACTGAGGCTGTTCCTGGTCTAGTTGGACTTGTATCAATAGAGATGGACTTTAGATCCACTGGTGTGGGTCAGATAAAACAGTATGGTGATTATAGGGATTCTTGAGACTGTAAACTAACTGGAAACTGTCTGTTTGTATATTTTATGGAACAATGTTAATGTTCAAAGCTGACCTTGACACTGTCACAAGAACTGTCACAAGAACAGAGACAGAAACCTGCTGGTCTTTGAAGGATCATGGTGGAATCTCCAAACAATGCGATAGTAAAACAGCACAGGGGTGATCATATCTGATGCACATAAAGGATAGTGACCATGTGAAGATGAAGGAGAGGATGCCTTGGCACAGACATGAAGCCTGACATGTGGTGGCATGGTGGACTGACAGCATGAAGCTTCCTGGTTCCTTTATAGGTGGAGTTTGCAAATGTACCACGTTACATTTCTCTTGCTTCCTCCCACAGTGCAAAGACATACACGTTAGGTTAATTTAATTCTAGAAAGGATGTGGATGTGAGGTAGATAAAGTGCTTTAGGTGCATAGGGTAAAGTCCTGTATTAATTTATCGCCTGTAAAAAATATAAAGTGTGACTTTGAGTGGTCAGTAAGAATAAAACATAAAAGTGAGTTTATTATATTACAGGTGGCAAAGGCCCAGCTCTAAACAGCACAGACAGATCCAGTCCTTAAATGCAACGCAGTAGTTTTAGAATAGAACAGAATTTAACTTTATTGTCATTGCACATGTCACAAGTACAAGGCAACAAAATGCAGTTTGCATCCATCCAGAAGTGCTTTAGCCATAATATAGATATATTACAAAATATATATTAGCAATAATATAGATATACAGCTATATTACATAACAGTATGTTATGGGTATGTTATAATGTAAACGGTATGAAGGTATGTTATGAATATGCTATAACTATAAGTATGTACAGGCTGTAGTGGGTGTACAAGCTATGTACAGGCTATGAACAGGATATAAGTAGGAAAACTACAGAGAAATATGAACTACACAAGTTATAAACAGTTGTAGAATGGTATATCGTATTGTTTTGCAGAAGCACTTCATTGAAACACAATTCTAATGCACTTTTACTTAAGTATTTGTACATTTTACTGTGTTATGCTTTGTTCTATATACTAATATATGAACCTGTCTCCATAGCCATGACCACACCCAGGTCATGGCTGCGTGTGTCAAAGTCATCTGGTCTTTCAGGTGATAGAGTTAACTGAGAGGAAGACAGCTGAGTATGGGAAGTTTGCAGGGGACCGTCTAAGCAGGAGCAGCTATTGCTACCCCACTGAGGTCCTGCTAAGGTTTTGCCGGGCAGACACTTCACACTTCAAGCTGTTGTGATTCAGGGGACTGCACAATAAGAAGTCCCCTAAATCAGGCGCATCAATATTGCAAAGAGGGCATCAAGTCTGCTGTGGATTAAAAGAGGCAACCCATGGATCACATAAGCTACCAAGACATGAGTTAAATATTCATCACTCAGGCTGGGGCATCTATGGCTTTATTTCCCATCAAATTGCAGCCACATTGAAAAAATTCTCTAATCATGGGCGAAGATATTACTGGACCAGAAGATGTCACCATTACACAGTTTACTCAACTTTCAAACCACCAAGTTTCTAATATGAGGCACTGCATGATATCAGGAGCTAGCCCAGATTGTAGCATCAGCATTCTTGGTGGTCAGACGTCATGACCTGCTGTGGTTATTTGAAGGTGATGAGATGACCTGCCACATCTGTTTGAGGTGATGTCACAGCCTGTGGAGCAGAGGTATAATGCCCTGTTTAGTTTTATCTCCATTGTACGGCTAAAAAAGGCAGCAAGTTTAAGCAGGTAACACTTTTTTAAAAATGTATTTTATTTTTGTTTAATTTGCTTTGACTTATTAAAAAGTTTAATAGTATCTTATGTTAGATTTTTCTAATCTAGACATGTACAAAATCATCCATCAATATATTTATGATACCATATGGTCAGTTTTCAAATGTATTAAATTAAAAAAAGCTAATACACACAAAAAAAGTATAAAATAGAGAGGGTCTAACTTGCATCATAGAGCAGAAAACTTATTTATTCATAGATAAAATGGTCAAATCTGAGTAGACAATCACAAATGAATGGGAAAATTACTATACACAGCTGTAAGCACTGAAAGAATATCAATCAATATGTACCAGCGAGATTAAGTGACAGTCTTTTTAATAAAATGCATTAAAAAATTACACATGCAAAAGTTTCTGGTTTGCAGAAAACAAATAAAAATTACATTTTCAACCACTCTTTGATATGGTGTACTGATTAGCTATTAAATCATTACCTCTAGCATCACTTTTAAACTCTATTAGACAATTTAAAATAAAATCTTGAAATTGGAAATTTCTAAACATCTCCTTCCATAATACATTTGAATAATAAGTGTTCTTGTCATGTTTGTACAACACATGATGGCGCTGTTTACTCACAGAAGAAAGATTTCTGCATTGAAACGAACTGAGTTGTTATAGTGATGGAGACTGTGCCATAAATAAGCAGTAGTTTTGTGCAGTATTTGTCACTATTATTTATATACAACAGTTATCTTTTCTTTACAAGAGGTTAAGAAAATATTAAACGGTAACAAATCAACACACAGTGTAAAGATATCTGACTTTCAGTGTTTGAAACAGTCCAGGCTCAAATATCAATTTCAAAAGACCAAAAAGTGTAATGTTTCATTTTGTTAACAGTTACAAGGTCACTGTTCATTTATTCTTAAATGAAGCTTTCTGAGATTCATTCTCTGATATTTTATAATCACTTAGTGGGAAAATTTCCTGATTCATTTTTTTTGCTTCTGTTTGCTTCAAATCCCACGAGAGTCAAACAAAAGCATAAATCAGAGGCCACAATATTCAGATTCTATAGAAAACATGGAAACTGTAGAGTATTTACACTAAACATGTTCATTGGTTCCCTTCAATAAAAATCAATCAGATCATCAAATAAAATCTGTTGATTTACTCGATTTGATTGACAGGACAGTTGATTAGAGGTGCTGAGTTTTCACCACCATCATTGAGACAGGGACTGAAGTATGGGTGGAGTTTCTGAATGAAGGAGCAGCTAGTAAAGGAGTAGATAAGAGTTGCAGTATCCACATCATAAAAAGAGACCAGACCCTCCTCATAATCCACAAACACCCCCACCTTCTCAGGACCAGACTGAAGACAGAGACGGACTGAAGGGCTAGCAAAAGCTCTGTACTCATTTCTATTCCTCAAGCCTAAACTCCAGAAACCATCCTGAGGAGTCAGCGTGATTTTTCCCTTCCTGTTGACCAACTCGCTGGCCACTCCTAAATCCCAGGCAGTCTTTCCTTTAACCTGAACCTCGAAATAAAATCTGCCTGATGATAAACTCTGCTTTCCTAAAACATTAGGACATGGAGAGAATCTCTGTGGGGTGTCTGGAAGATTCTTCCTCACATCACCACAATGCACCTGTTTTCCATCATCAGATAGGATGAGTCTCGAACTTGCTGTATCAGGATCAAGAGTCACATCCACTGCATACTGCTGGACCCTCTCCAGCTCAGCCTCAAGCAGCTTCTTCTTCATGCATTTCCTGAGTTTCTCCTCCAGCTGAGCCACAGCTCTAACCACAGTTCCCTCATATGAAGGTGGATGAACTCTGATCTCTGTCCAGTCCTTTGTGGGTAGAACAGTTTTCAGGGATGAGAAGCTTTGGAGGACGTGTAGGTGGTCTTCAGAGTGTGAGAGCTGCTCCATCTGAGAGCTTGTCTTCTTCAGCTCAGAGATTTCTTGTTCCAGATCCTTGATGAAACCTTCAGCCTGTTTCTCTGTTGTCTTCTGTTTGCCTTCGATCTCCTTCATGAGCTTCTTCATTCCTCTCTCAGCAGACTCCTGCAGAGCAGTGAACACCTGAAAACCTTCTGCTTTCTCTCTGTCTGCAGAATCTTTACTCATCTTTACTGACTTTTTGATCTCCTGAATCTTCAGTTGTCTCTTCTGGATCATCAGCTGAATTTCAGCCTCTGTCTTCCACAGCTCTGCCTTCTTTCCCTCATATTCTTCTCTCAGAGGAACAAACTCATGAGTCTTGTGTTTGAAAACAGAGCAGAGCGTGCAGACACATGTCTGGTCAGTCTTACAGAACAGCTCCAGAGGTTTATCGTGCTTCATACACATCCTGCCTTCCAGGTTCTCCAAGGGCTCTACCAGATGATGTCTTCTCAGACGTGAAGCTGTCAGATGAGGCTCCAGGTGCGCCTCACAATAGGAGGTCAGACACACCATGCAGGACTTCAGGGCCTTCAGTTTGCTTCCAGTGCAGACGTCACAGGGAACCTCTCCTGGTACGGCGGCTTGTTGCTCTGAGCTGGCAGACAAACTCTGCAGCAGATCATTCCTGCAGATTCTTTCTAAAACCTTCCTGGTCACCTCCACAGCTCCAGGAAGAGTGTAGGTGTGCACCATCAGGTCCACGGTGTCCCGTCTTTTTGCCGTCTGCAGTCGGCTCTTTTTGATAGTTGGTCGACTGGCAAGGACTTCTCCCTGCTGCAGGCGCCACTTAAAGCCTTCAAACTCATCGTCTGTTAAATCTTCCAGGGTGTTTAGGAGCTCCTCTGGTCTCATCATGGCTTTCTGATGAAGTCAGAAGAATATTTTAGCAAATATACATTTGGGAATATCTCCCGTACACGTTAACAACAAGTATACTTTTTTCCTTTTTTCTATGGGTCTTTTACATCGAATGAATTAAATTGTGTAATTTAAACTCTTTACTCAAAATGTGTTTGATGAAAAGCAAGGCAAGAAATGAAACCAGACTTCTTCCTGGTGAGTCACTTTTTCTGGCAGAGACACAAAGGTTGATGATTCAAATCCTGTGTTTTCATGACCTCACTGAGATCAACAAATGCAAATAGCTGCATATCCCCTGATGATGCTTGCAGATATACTTGAGTTTTGATTTGTTCTGTCCCTGTGTCACGGTCCCGGGTTTGGATCCACAGTTTTCAATTACAAACTTTAAATTCTTGTCTTTATTTAACATTCTGGTTCTCAGTCTCATTGTTCATTAATCTTTGAGTATTTGTTTCAGTGTTTGGCTGCTTTCAGCAGGTTCAACTTTTATTTTGTAGTGTCTTGTTGTTTCCTTATTCTTCTGTGTGTCCGGTCTGTCAGTTTTGTATCTTTGAGTCTTTTGTCTCCAATAGTTACTTCCTGTTTTATTTTGATAGTCGTTTGTCACTGTGCTTTATTTTGTGTTCTACTTCTCTTGTCTCATCATCCCTGATTTGTTCCTGCTCCACCTGTTTCCTCTTACCTCTCTACCTTTTGTGTTTATTGTCTCAGTTTCCCATCATTCCTTGTTGGGCATGTGTTTCCTGGTGTTTTCTCTCTCTAAGTTCCAATAGTATTATTCCTTAAAGCTCCTGGTTTTGGGTTTTGTTTCTTGTGTTTTTTGGACTGTTTTTTTTTTTTTTAAACTAAACAGTAGTCAGCCCTGCGACAGACTGGCGACTTGTCCAGGGTAGCGCTGTACCTTGCACTATTTTATCAACTGATTCACACTATAACCAGGGTTTGCCTCTTATCTGTATTTTAATTTTATTACAGTACAGTACTCAGTTTTTGGTAACCATTGTCCTTCATGTAAATATGTAAAAATTGTGTATGTTTCTGCTCTGTGTCTTGTGTACTGTTTGTTTGTATATGTGTCTTTCTCGCTGCTGTTACACCCAAATTTCCCCTTGTGGGACAATTAAAGGATTATTCTATTCAATTCTACCCTGCCTCCCGCCCTGAGACAGCTGGGATAGGCTCCAGCGCCCCCCCCCCCCCCCCGAAAAGGATAAGCCTAAGCAAATAGATGGATGGACTAAACAGTATTAAAGACTCGCTTTATGTTCACCTCCATCTCTTGCATTCTGTATTTGCATCAGCAGACTACAAACTTCATTCAACAGACACCTGATCGTGACAACTTTATGTATTTATTGCCACATTTGGCAGATTTTACAGACTCAGCTAGCGAAAAGAAAACGACTTTAGGCTATAAAAACTGTAGTTTGTGACACTGACTTTCGCTACAAATAACAATAAAATGAATAAGCATAAATGAATGAAACTTCCTGTTTGATGAAAGCTGGAAGTTTTCTGTTAATTCTGGTTAAAACACAATAAATATCAGGTGTACTCACCAATAATCAGATTCAGGTCAGATGCTGGGAAATAAAATATGAACTCAGTTGGATTTTCTTCAGAGAGAAGCACAGAGATGTGTCTCGACTGCAGCTCTGTCATCCACAAACTTTAAGGTGAATCTCGTCTGTCTCGTCTCGCTCCGCCTCTTACTGCACCTCTGTTTTCAGGTTTGTTTCCTTCTGCAGGTTCAGACATGATCACAGATACATACATGTGAAACAAGCAGAATTTAAAATGTTCTCATTTAATGGGATTTTTTTGCAGCATAAAAGAGCCAGTGTTGGTGAAAGCACTTTGGAAGCATGAACCTGTTAAACTGCAAAACTCCTCAAGTAAGAAAATGTAGCGAAAAAGAAACATTTGACATTTTTCTCCATGTACATTTTTATATTTGTGTTCTATATGATCACTTGGGGAGTAACTTTACAGCAACACTGCAGAAATGACTGACCAGAGAAAAAAAACCTGAACAGTCTAACTCTGCATTAGATTCCAGATGTTTTTTGATCTTCAGTTTTTCACTTTGAACACTTAGTGACTGTTAATAAAGTGACTGCTCATTATTGCTAGATTTATTTTTTTCCTTTCTTTTTGCCTGTCCCGTTTGGCTCTTTTGCCATCAGAATTATTGTCTAGAGGCAAAGAAAGATGCCCAACGGATTTACTTTACCAAATTGACCATCCCAGCCTTGCCGTAATGGTCCATTTGATTCACCTTTTATTGTTTATTTTATTTTCACTTGCTGAATACGGGACAGACTTGACTGGAGGAAAGAAGGGGAGAAAGAAAGAGGGAAAGAGAAACAGCTGAGAAGAGGGACGGGGGAGAAGGGCAAAAACCAAAAACCAACAGAACGGGCAGAGAAAAAAAAAAGCATATATCAATCACCTGGATCACCTGCTGAGAAAGAAAAAAAGAAAACAAGCAGAAGAGAACAAGAGTAATAGAATAAACAACATCACAATGATATATGGGAATATGACAGTAAATACTAAATATTAAACATTATTGTGCAGCACATAAGATCAACAGAACACAGTGTGCTTTGAGGTAGGAGCCAAAAAGGGTGTAGTTTGTGGGTGTGATCACCCGTGTGTACACCTGTGAGCATGGACGCGCTTGTTTTTTTTTAAAAGGTTCCTTCATGTAATAATCTGCTAGAGGGTGTGGGGGGGGCCACAGCCCCGTCCTCCAGGGCATGAAGCAGGTATGGAGGAGATCAAAACTCCAGACATCCAGAGGCCCCCAGAACACAAGAGACCAAGGAAGACCAACAGAGGGGCAGCCGCGCCACTGTCCCAGAAAGAGCTGAGGAGAGTCCCAGATGAGGGCTCACTCAGCAGCCGCGGAGCAGAAGCCAGGGGGAGTTGCAGTGACGCGCCCGTGAGCTCCGCCGGCAGCCAGCTGTGCCTGAGTGACACCTCCGAAGTGGTCCGAGCGAGCCCCAGGCTCCAGGCTCCGACAAGCGGCCGCCAGGGAGTGAGCCGGCGTGTACCTGGACGCCCATCCCCAGACACAAAGAACCACCAATGCACCGAAGTCTGAGGGAGTCCGCCACTGGCAGGGGAAGTGGTGGTGGGGGGAGATAGGCCTCCAAACCTTGGAGGGCCTGAGATGTCCCCAGAGAGGTGGCGCCTGACACCCAACCTGACATATAGACACAGACATACAGGCACACACAGATACAAACATCCATTCCCACCCTCATGCTCTCATATGCACTTGCTCCACACTCAACCAACGTGGAGACAGACATAGAGAGACGCTGTACACACGATCACACTCCCCAAGCGTACTCTACGAACCGGGTCTAGGTACCCTTGCCCCTGGAGGGGGGAACTGCACCCAGACCCAGGTGGTGTTACCCTTTTCCCTGCGGTGGGGAGAGGCAGACCGCCCCGACTCCGCAGCAGCAGGGAGGCCCCACACTCCAGACCGCAGTCGGACGGCCAACTCCTCCTCCTAGCCCTCCCGCTCCAGCAGGCCGCAGAGAATGGGGGTGGGAGAAGACTCCAAACCTCCCTCCACCCGCTCATTGTAGTGTTGATGCATGTGTGTTCTAAGGTGCATTTAAAACCCAGGAGGGCATGGAGCTACCTGCCAAGGAGCAGCAGGTAAGCGCATAGTCCCTCCTGATAGCCCTCAATGTCTAAGTGTATTTAAAATTGAGAGGTGGGCAACGACGCCAGGGGTGGGGTGTACACCCTGATGGTCTTTTGGAGTCCGTGTATCGTGCCCACCCCCAAGATCCTATATGTATGTGTTATGAGAGTGTGAGTAATGTGAATGTCTAAGTTGTGGGATAAAATTGAGGCAGAGGCAGCCAGAAGGGGACAGAGGGGGGGTTAGCCTCCTCTGCATCCTGGTGACATACCCCTACTCCAAGGCCCTGCATGTGTGGGTGGTTGTGGTGGAGCGGGAAGAGGGAGGCAGCTGGAGATGGGGAGGGAAGGAAGGGAGGGGCAAGTGACCCCTCCCTGGGGCCAGCTCCCCCGCTGACCCCAGTAGGCACCCCCACACTCCGCGACCCGCCAGGGAAAGGGGGCCCAGTCCCATCCAGACCGGATTTTGCCAGATTTTCTATCATTAAAATGAACTGAAATCCCAGACTTGAGGGTTGAAATAAAAGGAAATAAGTCACAATGAAACACTGGAAGTGAGGTGACTGATTAAAATCTTTAGCGCTGATTCATTTATTGTAAAGAGATGTGAAATTCTCAGTTTTCCTTCCCTGCTCTGTAACATTGTGAGACCTACACTGATGTTGAAATAGCTGTCGCCTCAGTGTTCAGCACTAACCTGTCATAATCTAAATTGCATTTACGTAGCAGAAGTAGTAACAGTACAACACATTTAACAACAGGAGGCGTCATCGTGACACCAACCTGAGACAACAGCAATAATGGAAAAGACATAATTTTTTGGAGAAGTCAGAGAGTTAATTTTCTGCTAATTTCTCGTGTAATTGTAAGTAAGATTTGACAAAACAAGTGTTTAAGATTACTAAAATTAAAATGCATTGTGGTAATATAAAGAACCAAAATTAGACCAAGGTTGTCCAAATATTTATGGAAGTAACTGTAGTTCCAGCTTTATGTAAATATTTCCACCTGCAAATAACTCCACTCGCAAAGCTTCAATGATTATGTGTTTTTAAAATTGTGTTCTTTAAATTAGTCTTAATGTTGGCCAACAAAATGGACAAACAGTGAATTTGTTTTTAAATTGAGACTGTGTGTTTATTGATTCTGTCTTCAGAGTAAAATCTTTGTCTCACTGGAAATAGAAAATGTAGAACTTAAAAAAAGGTTTATATTTGTTACATTTTCATAAAGGTTTTTTTTCTCCAAAGTTTTCAGCCCCCCTCTGTCCCAATGATTCACCTCTGACTCTTAGTCTTGCCCCACGGCCTGGCCTGCCTCCAGATAAACCAGTAGAGTTAACTTTATGGTAATGTTACCCAATTTTTCTGAAAGTTTGTTCGCTTATGGAAGCTAATTAGGCATTATTATCTTACTAATAAGGAGTAATGTAGTTGTTAAAACTATTCCAATATACACGTGACAATGATATTTTCTCAGCAGCATTTAGAAGAAATAAATAGTTAGCATGTTTTAGGTTAATCTTAACTCAGTGAGAGGATAATGAACATCTGAACTGTTAGCAACTGTTAGCACGTAACTAACTCTTTTTGTTGCTGTTGATGGGTTCAATGAACCCCCACCCCGACTTTGCTTTCCTAAAAAAATTTTTTTTGTTAATAGTTTCTTTTTTTAGATAGATCAGCTTAGAAGACCTTTTTAAAAGTTTGTTCTAGTTATATAAGTGTATTTCACAGTTAATCTGGCAATAATATAAGAACAGTAGGTCATTTTGGTGAGCTTGTTTGCTTCAGAGTCAGAGAACCGTGTCTGTGAAGGGAGGTTTCTGTATGACTGTTTTTCACTGTGTGAATGAATACTGACTGTTAATGTTGTGTCTGCCCTTACAGTAATAAACTGCTGCATCTTCAGCCTGGACTCCACTGATGGTCAGAGTGAAGTCTTTGTCTGATCCACTGCCTGTAAAACGACTTGAAATATTTGATGCTCGCCGGTTTGACCAGTAAATGAGTAGTTTAGGAGGTTCCCCTTGTTTATGTTGGTACCATTCAACAGAGTCAGAATTAATGACAGTATGACTGATTTTACAATCCATGTTCACAGTTGCTCCCACAGCAGAGCTCACTGCTCCAGGCTGAGTCACTGTGATCTGTCCTCTGGACTCTGAGGACACAGAGACAAAAACATAAAGCAGCTTCATGGTTTTGTGGGCTTCATTTCAGAGGGACAGATGTTGATAGAGGAGAGGAGTTTGATTCTCTGGACTTTACCTGTGAAGCAGCAGCAGAGGAGAGTCCAGATGAGGACGCAGATCAAAGTCATGTTTTTGATGAGGAGGATTTCTGTGGCTTCTGTTGTGATGAAGGACAGCTGTCAGTCATCCAGTGTTCAACTCTCAGGACTATAAACTCTCCCAGAGCACTGGAGCATGGTGCTGCTGATGCAAAGTGCCTCTCTATGGAAATCATCTGACTGACTCCAGCATGACTTGTTTAAAAAATGTTTTTCACAGCATATTTAGCATGTGACACACATGAACCCTGTAGAATTTATAGACAGTTAACAAATGGTCTTTGAGTGCAAAATCTCCAATGGGAGATTGAGACACCCGTGATGGACATTTAGATCGACTGTAAAATTGACATGCAGTTGTTAGAACTAAAGGAAACTGTTGGGTCTAAACTCAGACCCCGTTGTATCCAGGACTTATTCCCATGAAAGAAAAACAAAGCAACAGTGTTCGATCGATTTCTTGCGCAAGGGAGGCCTTCATCCGTGTCCAGCACGTCGAAATGACCACACTGGTGGCTTCCTCTCGCTGCCTTTTATTGACAAACTTCAAACAATAGTTTACAAAACACCTCCCCTTGCAACCCCCCTTTGGTTACAAAGACAAGGCACTGTATGTAAATGTATACACTGAGTGTGTATGTGTGTGTGTATGTTATGTGAGAATGTGTGTGTGTGTGTGTTATGTGAGAATGTGAGAATGTGTGTGTGAGACCTCCTGCTGACCAAAGGGTCATAAACCCAGGAAGCTTACATCAGAAGAAACAGATCTTTCAGATAGGATGTATCTACAATAAAACCTCCCCCAGCACAGAGTGGCTGGAGAGGTGGTCAGGATCAAAGGAATGGCTTTGATCCTACTGCTTAAACTAAGACTGTACAAATTTAAGAAACACAATGGCAACATTCAACAATTAGACTTAACAGAAACCACCATCATTTCATGTGGCTACCATATCGGCGCCAGCTGTGGTCTCAAGGCTGGAGCTGACCAACAAAAAACTCTGTACCTGATTACAGACTGTGTGAATCATTGTACTGCTGTAAGCCACACCATACTCCTTATTATAGAGAGTATAATTAGTATGTAGTTGTAGTTCTAGTTTGCACTATGCTTCTGAATTACAAAAGAATGTGAAAATCATTAAATTCATTAGATAGGTTTGTATTATCCTATAATGTTGATTTACTGTGAGTGAGTTACACTGTTTCATGGCATTTCATACTGCTGAGTTAAGAAGAGAATACTGTGTGCAGAGAGCACAGAGCACATTCCACAGGAGCTCACCCCCTTGTTGGAAGAAGATAGGCAGGGTGCCAAGGTCATAACACAGGCTCACTGAGAGTTAGAGGGTAAGTTTAGGCTTTTTACGACTAGGTGGGGGTCAACAGAGGCTATAAAAGCTTTGGGTAACGCTCCACCATTTTGAGACTTGCTGTGACCCTCTTCATGCATGTCTCCCCATCCGGATGGTTTGTGCTCTTAAAGTGTTGAATTGTATGGAATACAGGATTGTTGATTGAGCATTTATACACCGAGTATTGTCCTTCCTTCAGCCCATGCACAGTACTGGAATGTAAGCGTTTCAATGTGGATGCACAACTCTGTGAAAACGACTGAAAACCCTAGTGTGGACGCAGAGCGTTTTCAAATCTATCCGGGCTAGTGTGGACGTAGCCTAAAGATGAATAGCAGCCCTCTTTAAATACAGTCAAGAAGAAGGCATTTCCACAGTTGTTGTTCACACCCTTGAACCCTCAGAGAGAGAGTTTACAACCTTGTCTCCTCTTCCAGTGTCACATAAAAACTGCTCCTTGCCTCTTCTCCCCATCCTCAAAGAATTGATTAACAAAAGACTTCACCACCTGTTGGATCCTCCCCCTCTGGGTGTCACCAACTTTCTCACGAAAGTTAACTCGCCTGACTTTGTGCAATAGAGTTAAAGCTGAACGCTTCTTCACATGTGAACCTTGAAGTGACCCAAAAGTGATATTACTAAAGCATGTGACAAATTCATAAAATAAAAGAAATTTCCAGCACATTCCCACTCTTTGGATTACTCTGCTAATCACATCAATAACAGACTTTTCTTTTCTGACATTCTGTATATCACATCAACACCGTTGTACACTCAAAGAGGTTTCACTATGTGCATCCTCACTTCACTATTCTCCTCTCCAACCTTTTGTTCATCTCCAATCATCCTCATAGCCTAAACTTCCATATGCAAAAGATAACAATAATGATAAAAGGAAAAAACTTCCAAAAATATCAAATTACACATGGAAACATGATGTCCATTCATGAGAAACTGTGGCTAAGATAACTGGTGTACTAGAGTCATAGAGTCTAGCTGTCATACAAAATGTGACCACCAGAACTTAAAAACACACTGAACCTTTCAGGCAAGACCAGCCTGACTGTTTAATCAGGTGTTATCCACATTCCATCGCTGATCCCTCTCTGCACGTTACTCAGTTGGAGCTTGGCACTCTCTCGTTGGAGGAGGGCGCTCTTTCACCCCTCACTCTCTGTTCCAACGCAGCTTTAGGTTGAAAGGGCAAAGTACATAGACCCTTGTTGTCTTCCTCAACATCAACACAAGAATCCTTTCCATCTTTGGATTATTACTGTGGTTCTGAAAACATCTTGTGACAACTGCTAGGAACCCAAGTGGCACAACCTTCCACCTTAACCTCTGTCTGGGTTGTCAGCTGTGACTGGAATGGTCCCTGCTTCTCACTGGTTTTTTGAAGACTTCTCATCCAGTCTCAATCTGGAGTTTCCACCTTGGGATGACTTCTTGCTGTAACACTCTCTGGTGTTAAAGGTCCTTGCCATGCATCAATTTAACTTAATTAGCAGAACAAGAAAAGGGACAAAGCTAAGTGCATCGTCTCTTAAATAATTTCAGGATTTCTCCTCTGGAGCAGCCTCGCTCCGGGCCTGTAAACCTGTGTTAGAAAAGTGAAAAGAAAGAAAATATGTCTGTGAAGGTCATCGTGGTCTAAGGAGCTTGGAAAGAAAAGCGTCTGGACTTCTTTGAGTTGCTTGAAGACGTTTCACCTCAAGAAAGAAAGAAAAGGAAAGTTGTGTTTTTCATGTTGACTCTGTGTAACACCTGGTTCCTCCACTGCATCCACACTATAGTATAATCAAAGACCACTGATCAATGGCCATGAAAATTTGCATATTAATGATCAAGGAACTGACCTCACAGCCCATTTTTCATTCAGTGGTGCTAGTTTCAGTCATTGTGCAAATGTCCTGTTTATAAGGTTGGGGAAACCTGCAGTCAGCTGAGACTTAAGAAGTCACTTGGATGAGTGACGCTATGGCCAGATGACCAGATTCAAATTTTGGGGATAAAGTCAACACAGCTTGATACCTTTTGTTTGTGTATTCAATTGTGTCTGTATTTCAATTATTTCAAGTTATATTATCTCTCATTACAGTGTGTGTGTGTGTGTGTGTGTGTGTGTGTGTGTGTGTGTGTGTGTGTGTCCTCAGTGAACTGTATCAGTCTCTGCAGTATCTTCCAGCTGCAGCAGTCACTTCAGTTTCTGTTCAGTCTGACTGAGGGAGGTTTTTGTACGACTGTTTTTCACTGTGTGAACACATACTGATTGTTCAACCAGTGTTCACTCTGACAGCGATAAACTGCTGCATCTTCAGCCTGGACTCCACTGATGGTCAGAGTGAAATCAGAGTTTGATCCACTGCCTGTAAAACGATCTGGAATCCCTGATTGTCGAGTGGTAGCATGGTAAATGAGCAATTTAGGAACTCCTCCATCTTTCTGTTGGTACCAGGCTAAAAGATGGTTGTTCTTCCAAAAATTAACATTCTGACTGGTCCGACACTTGATGCTCACAGATCCTCCCACAGCAGAGCTCACTGCTCCAGGCTGAGTCACTGTGATCTGTCCTCTGGACTCTGAGGACACAGAGACAAAAACATAAAGCAGCTTCATGGTTTTGTGGGCTTCATTTCAGAGGGACAGATGTTGATAGAGGAGAGGAGTTTGATTCTCTGGACTTTACCTGTGAAGCAGCAGCAGAGGAGAGTCCAGATGAGGACGCAGATCAAAGTCATGTTTTTGATGAGGAGGATTTCTGTGGCTTCTGTTGTGATGAAAGACAGCTGTCAGTCATCCAGTGTTCAACTCTCAGGACTATAAACTCTCCCAGAGACTGGAGCATGGTGCTGCTGATGCAAAGTGCCTCTATGGAAATGATCTGACTGACTCACACAGGGAGTTGGGTGGATCTGATGATGTTGTTTTCCAACATATTTGGAGTTTTAGTGGATCAAAATCTTGTCTCTGGCATTGATACACAGATAACAGATTAAAAAACCTAACCCTAAGATGCAGTATAAGGATCTATTTTTTAGCTGCGGGGAGCTTTATTTCTTCAGTGGTTTAGGAGCTGTAGAAACAATAGATTGTTTATTAGGTATTGAGGTCATAGGGAATGCAGTTTATTAGTGGGTGTCGTAGTAGGATTTTGTTGTAGGATGTAGGAATACAAAATAGAAAATAGTCCTGGAAGGGAAACAAAGAACTGGGGTGCAGGGCAGTGGGGCATTTAACCCCCACCCCCAGGACAGTAGCAAGAGTTACTGAGGGTGAGGGGCAGACAATGGTCAATGGACATTACCTTAAAAGGAGATGGGGGTCAGGGTGTCAGCACACCTGGCCACTGTACCAGTGTTTTACAATGCAATACAATACAACTTTATTTGTATAGTACGTTTAAAAGACCAGCGGTACACCAAAGTGCTTTACAATAAAAACAGGAAAATTGAGACAATAAAAAAAGACTATTAACAAAGTACCACATATGTCATCAGGTTAAGGGCACTAATTATACAGCAATAAAAGGGGATATAAGAACAAAGTTACTAAGAACAGATATAGCTAAAAGATAAAGTACATAAATAAGAAATTGAACCAAATATAAAACAGGGATGCTAACTAGATGGAAAAGCTATGTTGAATAAATGAGTTTTTAAACGGGATTTAAAAGATAAAACGGAGTCTGACGCACGGATAGCGATAGGAAGGTTGTTCCACAGATTCGGTGCAACCAGGGCAAAAGCACGGTCACCCCTAGATTTAAGTCTAGATCTAGGCTGGAGGAGTAATTGGGCTGAAGACCCGAGGGCTCGTCCAGGGACATATAGACTAAGAAGATCAACAAGATAACGAGGGGCTAAATTATTTATAATTTTAAAGGTGAGCAACAATATTTTAAATTAAATGCGATATTTTATGGGTAACCAATGCAACTCAATAAGAACTGGGGTGATAGAGGCATGCTTTCTAGTGCCAGTCAGGAGGCGAGCCAGAGCATTCTGGACAAGCTGAAGTCTGTGAAGGAGAGCGGAGTGAAGACCAAAGTAGAGGGAATTACAGTAATCCAATCTAGAAGTCACAAAAGCATGAATGAGCTTTACAAGATCTTTATGAGGGACATAGTGCTTAGCCTTAGCAATAAGGTGCAGTTGGTAAAAGCTAGATTTGATTACTGAAGACACTTGTTTGTTAAATTTAAAAGAGCTATCCAGCAGGAAACCTAGGTCACTAACTGAGTCAGAGAAAGACGTGGCAAAGGAACCAAAGGTATCAGCTAATAGGCCCCTAGGGATATGGTTGCCAAACACCACAATCTCCGTTTTCTTTTCATTCAGGATAAGGGAATTGTCTGAAAGCCATTCTCTGACTTCTCTCATGCACTCGAGGAAGCAGTGCAATGAAGGAGCAATGTCGTCGTCATCTAATTGAAAATAAATTTGTATATCATCGGCATAGAGGTGATAAGAAATGTTATATTTTTCAAAGGTTAAGCCTAGGGGGAGCATATATAATGAGAATAACATTTTTCCATTGTGGGGGGTTTAGTGTAGGAGGAGGAGACCAGAGACTATAGGGCTTTGGAGTGTGATATCACGAGAGGGGCGTGGCCATGATTTTTGTTTGAGGCATCATGTTTCTGGGCCAAACAAAGCGCTAACGAAAGAAGAGCGAAAGCACTCGGATAACACCAGCTATGGTTTGTACTTGCTGTGAGGTCGTTGTAATGTTAGATCGCACGACCGGCAAGGGAATAAGCTTGAAAATGGTTTATCTTTTCATTCTTTCCCCACCTAGAAGCAACATGAGGCAGCTCATGTATCGGATGTTACCAAAAGAAGGCGTCTAGCCTGGATAGCAGCTGTGAGATGAGCTGATATGCAGTTCTCTTCCATCTCCAAATATCCGTAGGTGTGCTCCAGACATTTTCATTCCGGTAAGTTCTAAATATGTTCATATTGTTTTTCTTGTGACATTACCAATTAGTTTGATGTGTCACATGGCCCTCTTCCTATTGAAAAAACAAAAGTTGTATCCAAGATGGCCGACT
The DNA here is from genome assembly GCF_057382185.1 of Mchenga conophoros. Lineage (NCBI taxonomy): Eukaryota > Metazoa > Chordata > Actinopteri > Cichliformes > Cichlidae > Mchenga > Mchenga conophoros. The sequence goes on along the minus strand of NC_140546.1, from coordinate 5,023,629 downwards.
TCTAAATGGCCACCATGGTCACCACCCATCTTGAGGAGTTTGCCCCCTCACATATACTAATGTGCCACAAACAGGACTTTAATATCACCAACCATTCCCGTGTTATTACGGTGTATCCATATAAATGGCCCACCCTCTACTTCATCATAAATGTAACAAAGTGTTTAGAAAGTTAGCACATACATGTAATTTTTCAGTTTTTAATGCATCCACCTATAGAACGCTGCATGTTATAGTATAAATCTGCCTGTTCTCTTTCAGAAACCTGCCTGCAGAAAATGAACCTAAAGCATGTAATGCAAGGATGTAATCACTTTCAAGATGGAGAAAGCATAAAGTTTGACTTTAAGTGACAATTATGGACACCTAATATGATAAGGAGATTCTGCAGGTCATTAATCAATGTATAAAACTATAATAAAATGTATTTTTAGTGACACAGGACTCAAACACGGAAGCAAGATGTATAATTAGAATTATTTATAATAAATATGAATAAATCATTGGAATTTCTTTAACCATAAAGAATAACCAAATCCTTCAGGACAATGTCACATCAATGCACTGAACTCACTATGTTATCAATCTAACAGCCTCCACATGTTCTCACTTTAATTTCCCCCTCATGAATGAATTTATGCTTGCACTAATTCGAATGTTTGGGGGAAAATCAAATGCATTTTACTCGCAGTACTCGAGCTGACTTACCTTTGAATGACGACATACTCACAAATCTTGTACCCAATCTTTGGTGATTTAGATGTGTCCTTCCAGAGATTTATAATTGCGAAACTGGTTCACCTTGTACACGCTGACGCCACAGACAAGGTACGAAAATATATCAAGCTACGTCAATAGCAGTTGGTCTTCAGGGTTTCTACTCCACGGCCGTATTTCATACTGCTCCACATTTCCAATGCACGCTATTTTCTGCAAGTACCGTCTCTTTGCATCTGTAAAATACGTAAAAAAGATGACACACACACACACATGACTCTGTTTACGCTGAGCAATTATTGTGAGTGCGCACGCACTGCGACACATATGACTATGAAAGTCGGAAGAGGAAGTAGTTTCTTGCAAGTTAGACATCCAAATGATATAGTTTCTTTTTCCTGTTAATGATAAACTATCAATTTTCCACAAATTAGTAAAATATCAATATTTTAATAAGTGAATCTATTCTAGAACATAAATAACTGGTATCAGAGGAATGGATATTTCAATATTGATCCTCACACCAATAGTAAAAATTGCACAGTCTGACCTTTCTTTCAGAACATTTCTGGGAGGTCTGCTCCTGGAAAGTCTTGAATGTTTTCCACTCAGAAACACAACTTCTGATATTTTACTTGTTAGATTATGTTAAGAAACACCGCAATGATCCAGATCATCAGACAACCCAAACTTCTGTGTTTATTGAGCTGCTCACACTTGCTGGTGATACAAAATGCATTTGAATAAAAGCATTTGGCAGCTACTTACTTTCTCAATTCCTTTAGAAGCAGTAATTGTATACATAATGTTTAACAAACTGATGCATTTTGGTTTCATTTGTGTTAAGAAATAATGACAAAATGTCACTGTTAGCTTATAGCATTTTTCAGGTTATAAGGCGCACTTAAAATCCTTTAATTTTCTCAAAAATCGACAGTGCGTCTTATAATCCGGTGCACCTTATGTATGAATTCTGGTTGTGCTTATTTTCACGGCGCTCAAAAATGTTTTACTACGACTTTGGTAAGCTATGAAGCCGCACTGCTTGATGGATTGTCAGAGCATTACGGCTACTGTAGTCAGGAGCCATGTTGAGTAATCTGGTTACAAACTCTGGTTACAAACGAACACTGCGGCATCAGTGAGAGTTTAAACTGTCTAAATTCTTTCATCTTCAATAAAATGGTCAACATTGCTGCTTTACCAGGTGTAACAACTAATTTTAACATCCAGGCATCCATGAAAACAAGATTTATCAAATTTAACGGAGTTAGAAGTTAGCAGGAAGTTAGCTCGCCGGTTTCCACATAAACATGATATAGTATGTTCTGACTAAGAGATGTCTGAAAAATTAAAATGCACAGCACTGCTATCACTTCCAACATAAATGAAGACAGGAAACTAAACAGCAGTGACGTTTGTAGGGTTACTGAAGTTGGGCTAGCTGCTATATAACAATGTGCTACGTGATCGCTAGCGACACATGTTAGCATAACATAAACACAGTGAAGCTGAAGGATGAACGCTAACTTTTTTCCACTGGATAAAAGTTAACACGAGGGTTCCTGAAGGTTAGGGACAAATACAATTGCATGGCAGGATGCTGTAAACAAACCAAACTTCAGAACAACTGAGATAATCCATCCACAGTACGAGATTAGTCCTTAATATACTGCAACAACATGGGAATAGAGCAGCTGCGAGAGAATTCAACATTAATGAGTCAATGGTACGGATGTGTAGGAAGCAAGAAGAATGAGATGAGTAAAGTTTAACTTATCTGACTGTTTTGTTTCGCTTAATGCGCCTTATAATCCGGTGCACCTTATGGTCCGAAAAATAGGGTAATTCAATATCTAATTTAAGACCAATTTATTTTTTATGTACTGATACATGAAAATTTGCAACTACAAGACATAAAATTTTTTTTTGTTGTGACTGTCTGTGCATGAAGTGTGTTGGGCAAACAGTGAATTATTTTGTTGAGTTTGTTTGTTTCAGAGTCAGAGAGCCGTGTCTCTCTACAGTCAGAGGTTTTTGTACGGCGGCTCAATGAGTTTGTATCACTGTGGTTCACGTTTGGTGGAGGAACCAGACTGGAATTTGGAAGTAAGTTAAAAATAAAGCTGAATTATTCATTTTTTCTTTTAATTTTTATTCCTTAATTGAAAATGTTGAATGTTAATGTTTAGCTTTCTTATTAATATTTTTGCTCCAAAAGTCATATTTGGAAATTTATATGTGAAAGGTTATTACAGTGAATAATTGAGAGTGGGGTAGTTCACAGTATGAATGATTATTTCTAGTTTCCATGTAAAGTTTTATTTTGAGGGCTTGTAGATTTAGTTCAGTCTAACAGAGTCAGAGAGCCGTGTCTCTCTACAGTCAGAGGTTTTTGTACGGCGCCTCAATGAGTTTGTATCACTGTGGTGGACTTTTGGTGGAGGAACCAGACTGGATGTTGGAAGTAAGTTAATTAAACTGCTTTTATTATGAAATTTGAAAAAGGTGGATCTTAAAATTAGTCTTAGAGAGCTTGAAAGATTAATTTTTAATTTTTTATGACAATTTTGATATTTGTTATTCTGCTGTTATATGATGGAAGGTGACTCAGAGCAGATGTTTTTTTTTGTCTACATTTCTGTCACAGAGAAAGGAAATTTTTATCTGGAACCAATATTAAACTTCATTATCCATCGATTAGTTTCTAAACTTTCCAAATAATAACTCTTATTTGAAAAGGGGATTAGAAAATGTGTAAAATCCAAAGTGTTATTGTGTCAGATGGGCCTTTGAATCGAAAATGCTTAATGATTGATATCTAATCGTCTATGATTCAGACTTTACATGGTTTTAAAGAAAAACTTGTTTCCACATCTGCTTTTATTTCCAGTGTAGTTTGAACACATTTCAGGTCAAACTGTGTGATAATTCTCTCTGTGCTGATATGCATGAGAGGTTTCTTAAAGGGAAGTGAAACAATGTGTGAGTGAGTGACTGGTGGAGCAGAAGAAACACCTGACAGAAACTTCTTAACGGAGACAAACAACTTGTGGTTCCTGTCCTCTAATCTAATTGGTGTTTCCTAGATGACACCCGTCCCACCCTGACAGTGCTGCCCCCCTCCGTTAAGGAGCTGGAGCAGGGGAAGGCCACATTAACATGTCTGGCCAACAAGGGCTTCCCCTCAGACTGGACTCTGTCCTGGAAGGTGGATGGAAGAAGCAGCAGTGACGGGGAGGAGAGCAGGACTCCTGGAGTGCTGCAGAATGACGCCCTGTATAGTTGGAGCAGCACCTTGAAGCTCTCTACATACCAGTGGATGAAGGTGGGCTCTGTGACCTGTGAGGCCACCAAGGACTCCCAGACTCTGGTCTCAAAGATACTGAGCAGAGATCAGTGTTCACATTTGTGACCTGACTCACTGAGACTCTGCTGCTGCCCTCAGTCTGTTCTCTCTCTGTCTCTGTTTCACTCTGATTTCAAATCTCATGTTTTACTGCTTGTAGTATTGCTAATGATTTAAAAAAACAAACAATAAAAAATCTTCAAATGGTGATTTTCATGTGTTTCAATTTAACTGTTGTTCTGTCTGAAAACCATCCTGAGGTTTCAGTAAGGATGTTTCCACAGATCAGCACATCTGTCTCTGACACACATTTATGACACTCACATGTGCTCTTTCACTTTACATCAAATTCTTGTTAATTCGGTTATTTATAAAAAGTGACGAATAACAGAGAACAATGAATTGCATCCACCAGCTTCACCCAGGTATGAGTAATTTCTTTGTTGTAGTTTCCATCATGTATGACTGTGACGGCTTCATCTGTTGGGTTTAACAGAAACAGTAAAAGATCAGAATGCGTTTCTGTAACCTGTATTTGACTAATGATGACACACTTCCTCGCTTTCTTCAGTCAAATCAAGACTTTGGAAAAGATGAAATAAAACAGGAGATATAAACAGACTCTCACTAACTTACAGAGTCACCAGTGAGTGGCTCTGAAAGGCCTGGACAGCCACTGATCTACACTGGCCTCTTAACAGCTGTGAGCAGAGAGGCAGGACACATATGCAAACACACAGAGTCAGTCAGCTGCAGCTGTTTACAGCTCAGAGCTGAGAACATCACAATATTTACATTATTTACAACTTGATATTTTGATTAGATTAACCAATGAGCTCAAGGATTAAGATGAGAGATAAAGATAAAGTCGACTAATTCATCTAATTGTATTTTTTATGTGATTGACCTTTGACCTTTGAATTTGTGCATTTATTTTAAACAATGTCAAACGTGAAGTCAGTGTTTGTGTTTTTATCTTTAGTACTGAAACCTTCTGTTGCCATGGTTCAGCAGTGATGCCTGTCTGTTGCCATAGTTACTGAGCTCAGAGTGGGAAATGAAAGATCAGCAGAGTTGAAACTTCTACTGAAATCCACAGCTGGCAGTCCTTCTCTGAGCAGTGGTTGGAGCTGCAGCAGGTGAAGATCATGCTCGTGTCTGACCAACAAGGTCTTCTCCTCAGACTGGAGTCTGTCCTGGATGATAATCGTAGCATCAATGCTAACTTCTAAAGTGTTTCTGTTTGAGTGCAGCTGTTGGTCAGAGTGAAGTCAGTCTCACACTGATGCCCACTGAAATCATCAGAAACTCCAGACTGTTGGTTTGATACATGAAGAGATTAATATATTAATAATAAAAAAAAACCCACTTCCACTGTAACCTCGTGTGGTCTAAGTCATCACTGAAGAGTAAAGCTAACCCTAACTTTTCATCTTAACCTTAACACTTTTTCAGAATCTGTGATTTTTAGCAGTCAGTGAACAAAAAGAATGAACACAAATGACAAACATTAAAATATAATCCTGAGACCATCAAACATCAACTCACATCTATAAATCATTTATATAAAGGTTATGAACAGAATTGGTGAAAAGGTTCAGCCTATCAGGAATCAGTCTTCAGTAAAGTGAGGAAAACTCTGAACAGCCCATCAACAGGTCTGATAGCTCATACTTCCAGCTTCTTCCCCACAGGACACTACAGGGGACGCAGTCAAATATCTGCAAGTCCACTGAACTGAACTGCTGGGCAAACTCTCCATTCACCTTCGAGTGTCTTCAAAAGTGTAAAGAGCTGATCCTGTGATCCACAAACAGGACTAAGCACCTATTCTTCCTCATGGATCCAAACTTTGACTAACTTTGTGAAAACCCTGCTGTAGATGTTTCTAGAGAGACTGAAGAGTGTGACCACCTTAAAAGATCCTTTGTCTGTATTTATTTGTTTTTATATTTTATTAAAGGAGAAATATGACTGATTCTAAGAAATTCTATTAATGAAGTCAAACTTACTAATGAACAGATGTTAGTAGTTTAATTTAAACCTGGTGTGTGTGTGTATGTGTGTGTGTGTGTGTGTGTGTGTGTGTGTGTGTGTGTGTGTGTGTGTGTGTGTGTCCTCAGTGAACTGTATCAGTCTCTGCAGTATCTTCCAGCTGCAGCAGTCACTTCAGTTTCTGTTCAGTCTGACTGAGGGAGGTTTTTGTACGACTGTTTTTCACTGTGTGAACACATACTGACTGTTGATCTCATGAACACTGTGACAGTAATAAACTGCTGCATCTTCAGCCTGGACTCCACTGATGGTCAGAGTGAAGTCAGAGTTTGATCCACTGCCTGTAAAACGAGCTGGAATCCCTGAATATCGAGTGCTAGCAAAGTAAATGAGCAGTTTAGGAACTCCTCCATCTTTCTGTTGGTACCAGGCTAAAAGATGGTTGTTGCTCCAAACATGAACATTCTGACTGGTCGTGCACTTGATGCTCACAGATCCTCCCACAGCAGAGCTCACTGCTCCAGGCTGAGTCACTGTGATCTGTCCTCTGGACTCTGAGGACACAGAGACAAAAACATAAAGCAGCTTCATGGTTTTGTGGGCTTCATTTCAGAGGGACAGATGTTGATAGAGGAGAGGAGTTTGATTCTCTGGACTTTACCTGTGAAGCAGCAGCAGAGGAGAGTCCAGATGAGGACGCAGATCAAAGTCATGTTTTTGATGAGGAGGATTTCTGTGGCTTCTGTTGTGATGAAGGACAGCTGTCAGTCATCCAGTGTTCAACTCTCAGGACTATAAACTCTCCCAGAGACTGGAGCATGGTGCTGCTGATGCAAAGTGCCTCTATGGAAATGATCTGACTGACTCACACAGGGAGTTGGGTGGATCTGATGATGTTGTTTTCCAACATATTTGGAGTTTTAGTGGATCAAAATCTTGTCTCTGGCATTGATACACAGATAACAGATTAAAAAACCTAACCCTAAGATGCAGTATAAGGATCTATTTTTTAGCTGCGGGGAGCTTTATTTCTTCAGTGGTTTAGGAGCTGTAGAAACAATAGATTGTTTATTAGGTATTGAGGTCATAGGGAATGCAGTTTATTAGTGGGTGTCGTAGTAGGATTTTGTTGTAGGATGTAGGAATACAAAATAGAAAATAGTCCTGGAAGGGAAACAAAGAACTGGGGTGCAGGGCAGTGGGGCATTTAACCCCCACCCCCAGGACAGTAGCAAGAGTTACTGAGGGTGAGGGGCAGACAATGGTCAATGGACATTACCTTAAAAGGAGATGGGGGTCAGGGTGTCAGCACACCTGGCCACTGTACCAGTGTTTTACAATGCAATACAATACAACTTTATTTGTATAGTACGTTTAAAAGACCAGCGGTACACCAAAGTGCTTTACAATAAAAACAGGAAAATTGAGACAATAAAAAAAGACTATTAACAAAGTACCACATATGTCATCAGGTTAAGGGCACTAATTATACAGCAATAAAAGGGGATATAAGAACAAAGTTACTAAGAACAGATATAGCTAAAAGATAAAGTACATAAATAAGAAATTGAACCAAATATAAAACAGGGATGCTAACTAGATGGAAAAGCTATGTTGAATAAATGAGTTTTTAAACGGGATTTAAAAGATAAAACGGAGTCTGACGCACGGATAGCGATAGGAAGGTTGTTCCACAGATTCGGTGCAACCAGGGCAAAAGCACGGTCACCCTTAGATTTAAGTCTAGATCTAGGCTGGAGGAGTAATTGGGCTGAAGACCCGAGGGCTCGTCCAGGGACATATAGACTAAGAAGATCAACAAGATAACGAGGGGCTAAATTATTTATAATTTTAAAGGTGAGCAACAATATTTTAAATTAAATGCGATATTTTATGGGTAACCAATGCAACTCAATAAGAACTGGGGTGATAGAGGCATGCTTTCTAGTGCCAGTCAGGAGGCGAGCCAGAGCATTCTGGACAAGCTGAAGTCTGTGAAGGAGAGCGGAGTGAAGACCAAAGTAGAGGGAATTACAGTAATCCAATCTAGAAGTCACAAAAGCATGAATGAGCTTTACAAGATCTTTATGAGGGACATAGTGCTTAGCCTTAGCAATAAGGTGCAGTTGGTAAAAGCTAGATTTGATTACTGAAGACACTTGTTTGTTAAATTTAAAAGAGCTATCCAGCAGGAAACCTAGGTCACTAACTGAGTCAGAGAAAGACGTGGCAAAGGAACCAAAGGTATCAGCTAATAGGCCCCTAGGGATATGGTTGCCAAACACCACAATCTCCGTTTTCTTTTCATTCAGGATAAGGGAATTGTCTGAAAGCCATTCTCTGACTTCTCTCATGCACTCGAGGAAGCAGTGCAATGAAGGAGCAATGTCGTCGTCATCTAATTGAAAATAAATTTGTATATCATCGGCATAGAGGTGATAAGAAATGTTATATTTTTCAAAGGTTAAGCCTAGGGGGAGCATATATAATGAGAATAACATTTTTCCATTGTGGGGGGTTTAGTGTAGGAGGAGGAGACCAGAGACTATAGGGCTTTGGAGTGTGATATCACGAGAGGGGCGTGGCCATGATTTTTGTTTGAGGCATCATGTTTCTGGGCCAAACAAAGCGCTAACGAAAGAAGAGCGAAAGCACTCGGATAACACCAGCTATGGTTTGTACTTGCTGTGAGGTCGTTGTAATGTTAGATCGCACGACCGGCAAGGGAATAAGCTTGAAAATGGTTTATCTTTTCATTCTTTCCCCACCTAGAAGCAACATGAGGCAGCTCATGTATCGGATGTTACCAAAAGAAGGCGTCTAGCCTGGATAGCAGCTGTGAGATGAGCTGATATGCAGTTCTCTTCCATCTCCAAATATCCGTAGGTGTGCTCCAGACATTTTCATTCCGGTAAGTTCTAAATATGTTCATATTGTTTTTCTTGTGACATTACCAATTAGTTTGATGTGTCACATGGCCCTCTTCCTATTGAAAAAACAAAAGTTGTATCCAAGATGGCCGACTTCTAAATGGCCACCATGGTCACCACCCATCTTGAGGAGTTTGCCCCCTCACATATACTAATGTGCCACAAACAGGACTTTAATATCACCAACCATTCCCGTGTTATTACGGTGTATCCATATAAATGGCCCACCCTCTACTTCATCATAAATGTAACAAAGTGTTTAGAAAGTTAGCACATACATGTAATTTTTCAGTTTTTAATGCATCCACCTATAGAACGCTGCATGTTATAGTATAAATCTGCCTGTTCTCTTTCAGAAACCTGCCTGCAGAAAATGAACCTAAAGCATGTAATGCAAGGATGTAATCACTTTCAAGATGGAGAAAGCATAAAGTTTGACTTTAAGTGACAATTATGGACACCTAATATGATAAGGAGATTCTGCAGGTCATTAATCAATGTATAAAACTATAATAAAATGTATTTTTAGTGACACAGGACTCAAACACGGAAGCAAGATGTATAATTAGAATTATTTATAATAAATATGAATAAATCATTGGAATTTCTTTAACCATAAAGAATAACCAAATCCTTCAGGACAATGTCACATCAATGCACTGAACTCACTATGTTATCAATCTAACAGCCTCCACATGTTCTCACTTTAATTTCCCCCTCATGAATGAATTTATGCTTGCACTAATTCGAATGTTTGGGGGAAAATCAAATGCATTTTACTCGCAGTACTCGAGCTGACTTACCTTTGAATGACGACATACTCACAAATCTTGTACCCAATCTTTGGTGATTTAGATGTGTCCTTCCAGAGATTTATAATTGCGAAACTGGTTCACCTTGTACACGCTGACGCCACAGACAAGGTACGAAAATATATCAAGCTACGTCAATAGCGGTTGGTCTTCAGGGTTTCTACTCCACGGCCGTATTTCATACTGCTCCACATTTCCAATGCACGCTATTTTCTGCAAGTACCGTCTCTTTGCATCTGTAAAATACGTAAAAAAGATGACACACACACACACATGACTCTGTTTACGCTGAGCAATTATTGTGAGTGCGCACGCACTGCGACACATATGACTATGAAAGTCGGAAGAGGAAGTAGTTTCTTGCAAGTTAGACATCCAAATGATATAGTTTCTTTTTCCTGTTAATGATAAACTATCAATTTTCCACAAATTAGTAAAATATCAATATTTTAATAAGTGAATCTATTCTAGAACATAAATAACTGGTATCAGAGGAATGGATATTTCAATATTGATCCTCACACCAATAGTAAAAATTGCACAGTCTGACCTTTCTTTCAGAACATTTCTGGGAGGTCTGCTCCTGGAAAGTCTTGAATGTTTTCCACTCAGAAACACAACTTCTGATATTTTACTTGTTAGATTATGTTAAGAAACACCGCAATGATCCAGATCATCAGACAACCCAAACTTCTGTGTTTATTGAGCTGCTCACACTTGCTGGTGATACAAAATGCATTTGAATAAAAGCATTTGGCAGCTACTTACTTTCTCAATTCCTTTAGAAGCAGTAATTGTATACATAATGTTTAACAAACTGATGCATTTTGGTTTCATTTGTGTTAAGAAATAATGACAAAATGTCACTGTTAGCTTATAGCATTTTTCAGGTTATAAGGCGCACTTAAAATCCTTTAATTTTCTCAAAAATCGACAGTGCGTCTTATAATCCGGTGCACCTTATGTATGAATTCTGGTTGTGCTTATTTTCACGGCGCTCAAAAATGTTTTACTACGACTTTGGTAAGCTATGAAGCCGCACTGCTTGATGGATTGTCAGAGCATTACGGCTACTGTAGTCAGGAGCCATGTTGAGTAATCTGGTTACAAACTCTGGTTACAAACGAACACTGCGGCATCAGTGAGAGTTTAAACTGTCTAAATTCTTTCATCTTCAATAAAATGGTCAACATTGCTGCTTTACCAGGTGTAACAACTAATTTTAACATCCAGGCATCCATGAAAACAAGATTTATCAAATTTAACGGAGTTAGAAGTTAGCAGGAAGTTAGCTCGCCGGTTTCCACATAAACATGATATAGTATGTTCTGACTAAGAGATGTCTGAAAAATTAAAATGCACAGCACTGCTATCACTTCCAACATAAATGAAGACAGGAAACTAAACAGCAGTGACGTTTGTAGGGTTACTGAAGTTGGGCTAGCTGCTATATAACGATGTGCTACGTGATCGCTAGCGACACATGTTAGCATAACATAAACACAGTGAAGCTGAAGGATGAACGCTAACTTTTTTCCACTGGATAAAAGTTAACACGAGGGTTCCTGAAGGTTAGGGACAAATACAATTGCATGGCAGGATGCTGTAAACAAACCAAACTTCAGAACAACTGAGATAATCCATCCACAGTACGAGATTAGTCCTTAATATACTGCAACAACATGGGAATAGAGCAGCTGCGAGAGAATTCAACATTAATGAGTCAATGGTACGGATGTGTAGGAAGCAAGAAGAATGAGATGAGTAAAGTTTAACTTATCTGACTGTTTTGTTTCGCTTAATGCGCCTTATAATCCGGTGCACCTTATGGTCCGAAAAATAGGGTAATTCAATATCTAATTTAAGACCAATTTATTTTTTATGTACTGATACATGAAAATTTGCAACTACAAGACATAATACTTTTTTTTGTTGTGACTGTCTGTGCATGAAGTGTGTTGGACAAACAGTGAATTATTTTGTTGAGTTTGTTTGTTTCAGAGTCAGAGAGCCGTGTCTCTCTACAGTCAGAGGTTTTTGTACGGCGGCTCAATGAGTTTGTATCACTGTGGTTCACGTTTGGTGGAGGAACCAGACTGGAATTTGGAAGTAAGTTAAAAATAAAGCTGAATTATTCATTTTTTCTTTTAATTTTTATTCCTTAATTGAAAATGTTGAATGTTAATGTTTAGCTTTCTTATTAATATTTTTGCTCCAAAAGTCATATTTGGAAATTTATATGTGAAAGGTTATTACAGTGAATAATTGAGAGTGGGGTAGTTCACAGTATGAATGATTATTTCTAGTTTCCATGTAAAGTTTTATTTTGAGGGCTTGTAGATTTAGTTCAGTCTAACAGAGTCAGAGAGCCGTGTCTCTCTACAGTCAGAGGTTTTTGTACGGCGCCTCAATGAGTTTGTATCACTGTGGTGGACTTTTGGTGGAGGAACCAGACTGGATGTTGGAAGTAAGTTAATTAAACTGCTTTTATTATGAAATTTGAAAAAGGTGGATCTTAAAATTAGTCTTAGAGAGCTTGAAAGATTAATTTTTAATTTTTTATGACAATTTTGATATTTGTTATTCTGCTGTTATATGATGGAAGGTGACTCAGAGCAGATGTTTTTTTTTGTCTACATTTCTGTCACAGAGAAAGGAAATTTTTATCTGGAACCAATATTAAACTTCATTATCCATCGATTAGTTTCTAAACTTTCCAAATAATAACTCTTATTTGAAAAGGGGATTAGAAAATGTGTAAAATCCAAAGTGTTATTGTGTCAGATGGGCCTTTGAATCGAAAATGCTTAATGATTGATATCTAATCGTCTATGATTCAGACTTTACATGGTTTTAAAGAAAAACTTGTTTCCACATCTGCTTTTATTTCCAGTGTAGTTTGAACACATTTCAGGTCAAACTGTGTGATAATTCTCTCTGTGCTGATATGCATGAGAGGTTTCTTAAAGGGAAGTGAAACAATGTGTGAGTGAGTGACTGGTGGAGCAGAAGAAACACCTGACAGAAACTTCTTAACGGAGACAAACAACTTGTGGTTCCTGTCCTCTAATCTAATTGGTGTTTCCTAGATGACACCCGTCCCACCCTGACAGTGCTGCCCCCCTCCGTTAAGGAGCTGGAGCAGGGGAAGGCCACATTAACATGTCTGGCCAACAAGGGCTTCCCCTCAGACTGGACTCTGTCCTGGAAGGTGGATGGAAGAAGCAGCAGTGACGGGGAGGAGAGCAGGACTCCTGGAGTGCTGCAGAATGACGCCCTGTATAGTTGGAGCAGCACCTTGAAGCTCTCTACATACCAGTGGATGAAGGTGGGCTCTGTGACCTGTGAGGCCACCAAGGACTCCCAGACTCTGGTCTCAAAGATACTGAGCAGAGATCAGTGTTCACATTTGTGACCTGACTCACTGAGACTCTGCTGCTGCCCTCAGTCTGTTCTCTCTCTGTCTCTGTTTCACTCTGATTTCAAATCTCATGTTTTACTGCTTGTAGTATTGCTAATGATTTAAAAAAACAAACAATAAAAAATCTTCAAATGGTGATTTTCATGTGTTTCAATTTAACTGTTGTTCTGTCTGAAAACCATCCTGAGGTTTCAGTAAGGATGTTTCCACAGATCAGCACATCTGTCTCTGACACACATTTATGACACTCACATGTGCTCTTTCACTTTACATCAAATTCTTGTTAATTCGGTTATTTATAAAAAGTGACGAATAACAGAGAACAATGAATTGCATCCACCAGCTTCACCCAGGTATGAGTAATTTCTTTGTTGTAGTTTCCATCATGTATGACTGTGACGGCTTCATCTGTTGGGTTTAACAGAAACAGTAAAAGATCAGAATGCGTTTCTGTAACCTGTATTTGACTAATGATGACACACTTCCTCGCTTTCTTCAGTCAAATCAAGACTTTGGAAAAGATGAAATAAAACAGGAGATATAAACAGACTCTCACTAACTTACAGAGTCACCAGTGAGTGGCTCTGAAAGGCCTGGACAGCCACTGATCTACACTGGCCTCTTAACAGCTGTGAGCAGAGAGGCAGGACACATATGCAAACACACAGAGTCAGTCAGCTGCAGCTGTTTACAGCTCAGAGCTGAGAACATCACAATATTTACATTATTTACAACTTGATATTTTGATTAGATTAACCAATGAGCTCAAGGATTAAGATGAGAGATAAAGATAAAGTCGACTAATTCATCTAATTGTATTTTTTATGTGATTGACCTTTGACCTTTGAATTTGTGCATTTATTTTAAACAATGTCAAACGTGAAGTCAGTGTTTGTGTTTTTATCTTTAGTACTGAAACCTTCTGTTGCCATGGTTCAGCAGTGATGCCTGTCTGTTGCCATAGTTACTGAGCTCAGAGTGGGAAATGAAAGATCAGCAGAGTTGAAACTTCTACTGAAATCCACAGCTGGCAGTCCTTCTCTGAGCAGTGGTTGGAGCTGCAGCAGGTGAAGATCATGCTCGTGTCTGACCAACAAGGTCTTCTCCTCAGACTGGAGTCTGTCCTGGATGATAATCGTAGCATCAATGCTAACTTCTAAAGTGTTTCTGTTTGAGTGCAGCTGTTGGTCAGAGTGAAGTCAGTCTCACACTGATGCCCACTGAAATCATCAGAAACTCCAGACTGTTGGTTTGATACATGAAGAGATTAATATATTAATAATAAAAAAAAACCCACTTCCACTGTAACCTCGTGTGGTCTAAGTCATCACTGAAGAGTAAAGCTAACCCTAACTTTTCATCTTAACCTTAACACTTTTTCAGAATCTGTGATTTTTAGCAGTCAGTGAACAAAAAGAATGAACACAAATGACAAACATTAAAATATAATCCTGAGACCATCAAACATCAACTCACATCTATAAATCATTTATATAAAGGTTATGAACAGAATTGGTGAAAAGGTTCAGCCTATCAGGAATCAGTCTTCAGTAAAGTGAGGAAAACTCTGAACAGCCCATCAACAGGTCTGATAGCTCATACTTCCAGCTTCTTCCCCACAGGACACTACAGGGGACGCAGTCAAATATCTGCAAGTCCACTGAACTGAACTGCTGGGCAAACTCTCCATTCACCTTCGAGTGTCTTCAAAAGTGTAAAGAGCTGATCCTGTGATCCACAAACAGGACTAAGCACCTATTCTTCCTCATGGATCCAAACTTTGACTAACTTTGTGAAAACCCTGCTGTAGATGTTTCTAGAGAGACTGAAGAGTGTGACCACCTTAAAAGATCCTTTGTCTGTATTTATTTGTTTTTATATTTTATTAAAGGAGAAATATGACTGATTCTAAGAAATTCTATTAATGAAGTCAAACTTACTAATGAACAGATGTTAGTAGTTTAATTTAAACCTGGTGTGTGTGTGTATGTGTGTGTGTGTGTGTGTGTGTGTGTGTGTGTGTGTGTGTGTGTGTGTGTGTGTCCTCAGTGAACTGTATCAGTCTCTGCAGTATCTTCCAGCTGCAGCAGTCACTTCAGTTTCTGTTCAGTCTGACTGAGGGAGGTTTTTGTACGACTGTTTTTCACTGTGTGAACACATACTGACTGTTGATCTCATGAACACTGTGACAGTAATAAACTGCTGCATCTTCAGCCTGGACTCCACTGATGGTCAGAGTGAAGTCAGAGTTTGATCCACTGCCTGTAAAACGAGCTGGAATCCCTGATTCTAGAGTGCTAGCATAGGTAATGAGCAGTTTAGGAACTTCACCATCTTTCTGTTGGTACCAGGATAAATAGTTGGAACCAAGAACATCCTGACTGGTCGTACACTTGATGGTCACAGTTCCTCCCACAGCAGAGCTCACTGCTCCAGGCTGAGTCACTGTGATCTGTCCTCTGGACTCTGAGGACACAGAGACAAAAACATAAAGCAGCTTCATGGTTTTGTGGGCTTCATTTCAGAGGGACAGATGTTGATAGAGGAGAGGAGTTTGATTCTCTGGACTTTACCTGTGAAGCAGCAGCAGAGGAGAGTCCAGATGAGGACGCAGATCAAAGTCATGTTTTTGATGAGGAGGATTTCTGTGGCTTCTGTTGTGATGAAGGACAGCTGTCAGTCATCCAGTGTTCAACTCTCAGGACTATAAACTCTCCCAGAGACTGGAGCATGGTGCTGCTGATGCAAAGTGCCTCTATGGAAATCATCTGACTGTCACAGAGACTTAGATGAATCAGCTCGCATGTTATTGAATATAAGTACAGGGAGCGCAGAATTATTAGGGAACTTGTATTTTTGAGGAATAATTTTATTATTGAACAACAACCATGTTCTCAATGAACCCAAAAAACTCATTAATATCAAAGCTGAATGTTTTTGGAAGTAGTTTTTAGTTTGTTTTTAGTTTTAGCTATTTTAGGGGGATATCTGTGTGTGCAGGTGACTATTACTGTGCATAATTATTAGGCAACTTAACAAAAAACAAATATATACCCATTTCAATTATTTATTTTTACCAGTGACACCAATATAACATCTCCACATTCACAAATATACATTTCTGACATTCAAAAAGAAAACAAAAACAAATCAGCGACCAATATAGCCACCTTTCTTTGCAAGGACACTCAAAAGCCTGCCATCCATGGATTCTGTCAGTGTTTTGATCTGTTCACCATCAACATTGCGTGCAGCAGCAACCACAGCCTCCCAGACACTGTTCAGAGAGGTGTACTGTTTTCCCTCCTTGTAAATCTCACATTTGATGATGGACCACAGGTTCTCAATGGGGTTCAGATCAGGTGAACAAGGTGGCCATGTCATTAGTTTTTCTTCTTTTATACCCTTTCTTGCCAGCCACGCTGTGGAGTACTTGGACGCGTGTGATGGAGCATTGTCCTGCATGAAAATCATGTTTTTCTTGAAGGATGCAGACTTCTTCCTGTACCACTGCTTGAAGAAGGTGTCTTCCAGAAACTGGCAGTAGGACTGGGAGTTGAGCTTGACTCCATCCTCAACCCGAAAAGGCCCCACAAGCTCATCTTTGATGATACCAGCCCAAACCAGTACTCCACCTCCACCTTGCTGGCGTCTGAGTCGGACTGGAGCTCTCTGCCCTTTACCAATCCAGCCACGGGCCCATCCATCTGGCCCATCAAGACTCACTCTCATTTCATCAGTCCATAAAACCTTAGAAAAATCAGTCGAGATATTTCTTGGCCCAGTCTTGACGTTTCAGCTTGTGTGTCTTGTTCAGTGGTGGTCGTCTTTCAGCCTTTCTTACCTTGGCCATGTCTAAGAGTATTGCACACCTTGTGCTTTTGGGCACTCCAGTGATGTTGCAGCTCTGAAATATGGCCAAACTGGTGGCAAGTGGCATCTTGGCAGCTGCACGCTTGACTTTTCTCAGTTCATGGGCAGTTATTTTGCGCCTTGGTTTTTCCACACGCTTCTTGCGACCCTGTTGACTATTTTGAATGAAACGCTTGATTGTTCGATGATCACGCTTCAGAAGCTTTGCAATTTTGAGACTGCTGCATCCCTCTGCAAGATATCTCACTATTTTTGACTTTTTGAGCCTGTCAAGTCCTTCTTTTGACCCATTTTGCCAAAGGAAAGGACGTTGCCTAATAATTATGCACACCTGATATAGGGTGTTGATGTCATTAGACCACACCCCTTCTCATTACAGAGATGCACATCACCTAATATGCTTAATTGGTAGTAGGCTTTCGAGCCTATACAGCTTGGAGTAAGACAACATGCATGAAGAGGATGATGTGGACAAAATACTCATTTGCCTAATAATTCTGCACTCCCTGTATTTTAAAGAATGATTAGCGGTTCAACTTAACGAAGATAAAATGGAAGCTCTTGTCTGTTTCCAGGACAGATTTTTGCCAGTGAAATAAAAGGTCTTTGTGTCATTTAATCACATTTAAGTCGTGTGTACGGACTCTTGGGGTACCTCTCGACTCTGCATACATTTAGGATTTTCATGTCAAATCTTTGGTTCTCTCTTTTGTTATTCATTGTTATTCATTTAGTGCCCTGCAATAGACTGGCGACCTGTCCAGGGTGTACCCTGCCTCTCAGCCTTAGACATCTGCGAGATAAGCGGAAGTGAATGGATGGATGTTATTCATTTATTTCTTCATTGTAATTCATTATTCACTCATGTATCATCATGGGCGAGCACCAGCTTACATCATTGAACTTTTTCAGCCATACGTCCACAGCGGGTTAGGCCTGTGATCAGGGTCTGTTTACTCTACGTCATACGAGGCTGAAAACTAAAGGAGACAGAGCTTTTACCAGAGTGACCCCAGACTCTGGAACTCTCTCCCTCTGAGGCTGAGATTAGTGGATGCAGTGGTCTCTCTTAAGAAACAACCAAATGTCATGTTATTAGACTTGAATTTAGTAAACGCTTTTCTTCAATGCTCTGTTATTTACTTTTGTCTGCAGTTGAATGAGGGATTAGCCAGTTTGTCACAATATTGCAGGTGTCAATATTTTATATGGATAGAACTGAAATGAGTAAACAATATGGAAAAATAAAAATCGGGTGTTTTTTTTAAAGATTTTACAAAAGAATGCTTCATATCAGCTATCAGAATTACACAAGGAGTAAATCTACCGAAAAAAAAGGAAAGAGAAAAAAAGGGCGTGGATAGCTCAGTACGGAAATGGCCTGTATTTGTATAGCGCTTTACTAGTCCCTAAGGACCCCAAAGCGCTTTACACATCCAGTCATCCACCCATTCACACACACATTCACACACTGGTGATGGCAGCTACATTGTAGCCACAGCCACCCTGGGACGCACTGACAGAGGCGAGGCTGCCGGACACTGGCGCCACCGGGCCCTCTGACCACCACCAGTAGGCAACGGGTGAAGTGTCTTGCCCAAGGACACAACGACCGAGACTGTCCAAGCTGGGGCTCGAACCGGCAACCTTACGATTACAAAGCGAACTCCCAACTCTTGACCCACGATCTCCCCGTAGTGTGCTTGGCCTATGATCGGAAGGTCAGGCGTTTAAATCCACCAAACAGCCACCTGAGGTACCCCTGAGGTACCCTCTACTAACTGCTCGCCAGGTGCTGGATTGGCGGCTGCCCACTACTTCACTAATTTAATGGGTTGCAATGGTTCCGGGTCGCTGCTCATGTGGTCGACCGGACAGTCAGCTGAGCAGTTTTGCATTCTTTTTCTAACTTGAATGCTCTTTTCGTTGTTGTTTTTCACCGTCTGCTCGGTATATTTGTATTCTTTTCCTTTTTCCTTTTCCTGACCCTGACCCCAAGTCTCACCTACACCAGGGACTCCCTCATCCAGCTGCAGCTGCAGCCCGGCGTCCGGCTTTCCTCTCCGCTCCTACGGACTACTTTCCCGAGGAAATACTCCGTGGACACGGAAATCAAAAAACTCACAATAACAAGGTAACCAGGAGGAGATCAAAGAAGAGTGGGGTGAGAGCCAGACTCAAGAGGGAGACACACAAACAACGAGCACTCCCGTCCATTATCCTCGCTAATGTGCGGTCGGTCCGCTCCAAGCTGGACGAGCTGCAAGCCTGCGTCAACCACCTGCATGAGTACAGCACTGCCTCCATTCTGGTGTTCATAGAATCGTGGTTAAACAACAGCAACGACAACAGCACGCTTCACATTGATGGCTTTTCACCACCCCTTCATCTGGACAGAGACCGCGAACGCATCAGGAAGCAACATGGCGGTGGCGTGTGTCTGTATGTAAACAACAGCTGGTGCTCTACAGTCACTGTGAGGGAGAAGCTGTGCACTACAGACATCGAGCTTCTGGCTGTTTCCCTGTACTCCTACTACGTCCCCAGAGGATTCCCACAGGTTTCGATCAAACTGGTTTACATCCACCCCAGAGCTGATGCAGCTAAAACCACAAAGTACTTCATCAACACTCTGTACAAACTAGAGTAATTAACTCCGGACTCTCCCAAGTTCATCCTGGGTGATTTCAGTCACTGTTCCCCTGACAATTCGCTTAAAGGATACCAACGGTATGTCAGGGGAAGACTCTGGATAAATGCTATGGCTCTGTACCAGATGCACTTAAAGCCCTCCCCCTTCTCGGCTCAGCAGACCACCACACCATCCTGCTGGCCCCTCAAGAGGATTAAAAAGGTCACCAAAAACATCAAGCAGTGGGCAGCAGAAAGTATCCTCACCCTACAAGGATGTTTCGAAGCCACTGACTGGGACAGCATTCTTTCTCCCTCGACAGGGAGGTGAAGAGGGCCATAGAAACTGCTAAACTGCAGTATAAAAACACTGTTGAAGAAAAAATTCACCACAGGGGATCTCCGCTCAGTCTGGCAGGGCCTCAAAACCATGGCCTCTGTAAATACTGTGGTCACCACCCCCAGAACCATCCAGGTGGAGGGCAGCAACCCCTCCTCCCTACCTGACGACCTTAACGCTTTCTACAGCAGATTCGAGACGGACAACATCACCCAGCTTGAGGAGTCCAGATCCTCACTCACACCTGGCAGCTCTGCACTCACCTTCAGGACTGAGGACGTGGTGAGAGCCCTCAGGAGGACCAGGGAGAGGAGCTCACCCGGCCCTGACAACATCAGCAGTTCTGAGGCACTGTGCAGGGCAACTAGGAAGCGTGTTCCGGACTCTATTTCAACACTCAATTGGCAGTCAAACCGTCCCCCAGCTGTGGAAACACTCCACAGTCATCCCCATCTTCAAAAGAAACAACCCAAAGTCTCTGAATGATCTTCGTCCTGTGGCCCTCACCTCCCTTGTGATGAAAGCCATGGAGAAGATCATAAAACAGCACATCGTAAGAGCAACTGACCCCCTGATGGACCCACTCCAGTTTGCTTACCGTGCACGCAGAGGTGTCGATGATGCAAAAATCTTCATCTTGGACTTCATCCACAAACATCTGGAGCTCCCTGACTCCTCCGTCAGACTTCTGTTTGCTGATTTCTCACCACCGTTCAACACTCTGCAGCCTCATATCCTGGCCACTAAACATTCCTCCCGATTTCACCTGGATGATCAGCTGATCCTGTGGCTATTGGACCGTTTGACCAACAGGACTCAGAAAGTTCGGCTCAACAAGTCTCTTTCCAGTCTCTGTTCCACCTGCACTGGCTCCCCCCCAGGGCTGTATGCTCTCCCCCCTGCTCTTCATCCTCTACACTGATGACTGCAGATCCACACAGCCCAACTGTCACCTGGTGAAATATGCTGACGACACAGTTCTCCTGTCACTGCTGTCAGGCCCTCTCGACACCACGGGCCCACTCTGCAGGAGTTTGTAGAGTTGTGTGACAGCTCCAAACTTGAACTGAACGTGAGCAAAACCAAAGAGATGGTGGTGACCTTCTCCAGTAGGCAGAGGGATCTGGCTGCTTCAGTCACCACCACCATCCATGGGAAGCCAGTGGAGGTAGTTGAGGAGTACAAATACCTGGGAACCATCTTTGACAACCTCCTGAAATTCTCTGCCAACACAGAGGAGATTCTCAGGAGGTGCCACCAACAGCTATACCTTCTTAGGAAACTCAACTCCTTTGGAGTCAGCACAGCCATCATGATGACTTTTTATAATGCCTTCCTGGAAAGCATCACGACCTTCTCCATCACCTGCTGGTTCCACTCCCTCAGCCTTCAGAACAGGAACAGACTGCAGCACACTGCATCAGTGTGCTCTAAAATCATTGGCCTGCCTGTCAGAACTCTGGCACAAGTTTTAAGCCAACAGGCCCTTAGACAGGCAGCCAAAATCATCAACAACCCCTCTCACATTCTTCACCCCGGAATTCAATGGCTCCCCTCTGGGCGACGCCCCTGCTGCATTTCCTACAGGACTGAGAGGAGGAGGAGAGCCACCTTTGTCCCCAAAGCCACTCTGCTTTTTAACTCCAGCCAATAAGAACATTTCCCACACCCATAAACATAAACTACTCTACACTCTTTTTATACTGCCGACACTTTACTCACTTTTAGTCACTTACAGTTATATATTTACTTATTCAGTCACTTTAATTTAAAACTGTGTACATAATGTATATTCTGTGTATTTATTATCTCACTCTATTGCCTGTTTATGCCCTGTCCTTATCTTCAACGTCATGCTGCTCTGTTGTATCTTAATTGCCCCGAGATGATAAATAAAGTCTTTCTGCTTCTGATTCTGATTCTAAATGCAGAGGACTTATTCCCTACAGGATTAATAAAGTGTGCAAAAAAATTATTTGTTGAGTTTGTTTGTTTCAGAGTCAGAGAGCCGTGTCTCTCTACAGTCAGAGGTTTTTGTACGGCGGCTCAATGAGTTTGTATCACTGTGGTGGACTTTTGGTGGCGGAACCAGACTGGATGTTGGAAGTAAGTCAAAAACAAAGTTACTTCTATGTCCTATTTTTTTTTTTTTTTTTTAGAAAAAATATATATCTTGAGTAATGTCCAAGTTATGTTTAGCATTTTTATTTTTGGGGGGTTTGGTTTTGGTAGGCTGAGAAACAAACTGACTTTTAGAAAAGTAACCATAAAAAATTATTTAAATTTGGAAAACACAAGGTTATGCACTACAATTATTTGCTTTAACTGGTTGAGCCTGTAGGTTTAGTTCAGTCTGACAGTCAGAGAGCCGTGTCTCTCTACAGTCAGAGGTTTTTGTACGGCGACTCAATGAGTTTGTATCACTGTGGTGGACTTTTGGTGGAGGAACCAGACTGGAATTTGGAAGTAAGTTACTGTTGTAAAAATAAGATCTTTTATTTGCTTCAATTGTTGACTGTTGGCTGAGAGAAAAACATTTAAAAACTTTTTTCCCCTGATATATCAAGGAGGCTGACAGAAATTTATGTCTAAATTTGTGTTTGAAACGTTAACCTACTTGCTGTTGATAAAACTGTTCCTTCAGTGATTTTTCTGTACATGATCTTCACGGTAAGTTGTGGATAAACAACATTTACTTGAATAAAAATCTTCAAATGAAATTAAACAGACTAAACTTAGATAGTTTCAGATAAAGGTTAACTGTATAGAAAAAATCTCTGTTTATGAAGTAAATAGTTTGAGTTGTTTTCTAAACGTATTTCCCAGTAATCCTTAAAATCATGAGTGAGTCAGATTTTTGTGAGTTTAACACTCTTTTGTCAAATGTTGCACTTTTTTCCTTCTGTATGTGGTTTGGACATATTTCACTGCTGTTATTTCTGTGCTGAGAGGTTTCTTAAAGGGAAGTGAAACAATGTGTGAGTGACTGTTGGAGCAGAAAAACATCTGACAGAAACTACCTGTTACCCTTTCTCTAAGCTGATTGGTGTCTCCTAGGTGATGTCCGTCCCACCCTGACGGTGCTCGCCCCTTCCAGTAAGGAGCTGGAGCAGGGGAATGCCACGCTCACATGTCTGGCCAACAAGGGCTTTCCCTCAGACTGGAGTCTGTCCTGGATCGTTGACGGCCGCAGATGCAGCGGCATTGGTTGGGAAGTGAGCAGGAGCCCCGGGGCGCTGCAGACAGACAGGCTCTACAGCTGGAGCAGCACCCTGATGCTGCCTGCAGACCAGTGGGAGAAGGTGGGCTCTGTGACCTGTGAGGCCACGAGGGGCTCCGATACTCCACTCTCAGAGACTCTGAGGAGAGACCAGTGTTCCCAGTCCTGAGCTGATTCACTGGGGGCATGATGCTGTTTTTTTTTTGTTTTGTTTTTCTTTTGGGGGGGGGGGGGTGTTGTTGCTTTTTTTTTTTTAACTTTGCTACAGCTCTCAGTCTGCAGTCTTTTTCAATCTCAGTCTCTTTATTCTTAAGTTCTTAGTTGCCTGCTTTAACAACTTGTCTCAAGATTTTACAGCAATAAAGATTTTTCAACCAAACATTCCTCGTTATTTCTTCTGTTTGTTATATATGTATAAATATATTAACATGGATTTCAACATTTTTAATGTCAACATATTTTATTAGATAACATTTTCAATCTGGTTACAAACAATTAAGTTGACTAATTAAAATATATAAACCAGTTAAAGAAAAACAGGAAAATGTCAATGAAAAAATATATACTGGAAAAATCAACAGGCTGACACAGTAAATCATGTTTGTTTGTAAATAATCTGCATTCTTGTGTATCGTGTTGATAACAACAATGATGATATTTGTAAATAAAAATATTATATTTATTAATGATGTAATTTTCCTGCACCTGTAATTAGTGGTGCAACGGATCACGGTTGATCCGTAATCCGAGCCGATCCCACTCCACGGTTCGGTACACATGTGATCCGAAGATTCGAAAAAGAAGAAAGAGTGTGTGTATGGTGTGCGTGGTCAGTCTGTCAAGCGATGGAAAAGATATATATAAATCTTATAAAGTTTGTATCTGTCTTGTGTGAAACTGGGATGAAAGCATACAAGAGTGAAAACAGATATAAGATCCCTAGAAAAATTATATAAATGAACCTTGTATGTTTTGGATACTTACTAAAACAATATATGAAAGTGGCCACTTTCATGAGTAAATCATATAAGCCTTATGTGATTCACTATATGAAGTAGGCCACATCTGATGCAAGTTTTTTCTATTTCTTTTCCATATGGGTATGGTCAGCGCTAGCAGTCCAAGTGGAGGAGCAGAGGAGTTTGTGGTATTTAAGCAGCCCTTTGCTGCCCAATCCGACCGGGCTAAAGCTATTTCGGAAGCTATCGGGGTGTTTAGCTGCAGACGGGAGGCCGTATTCCGTTGTGCAAAACAACTAGTCAACGCGTTAGTTGACGCATTGATGCCGTGCAGCCCCACGCATGGTGTGATCTGTGGTAACTAGTTAACGGAGATTTGCCGCGTTAATGCAGTTATGGCATTAACGTCATTTTAAGCAGATTTACGCGGACAGCACTTGTTTAAACTATGATGAACATGCTTGAGCCACGCTATGATATCCCGTTGTGTGTCCACTTCAGTGACAAGATTGTACCCAGGCATGTATGAGCAGGAAAAGTTTAAAGCTATGGCTGAACTGTCCTCTTCTCTTGCCCAACTACAAATGGGTGGACCTCCATGGCAGCGGAAAGCTACGTGACCGTGACTGCTCGTTATATCACAGCAGAGTGTTAGATACAAAGCCCTGTACTGCCCTATACTGTACCTTAATTTGTTTTTATATAATTGCGTGGAATGAGTCTTGAGTTGAATTTTTTAATAGGCAAAAAATACTTAAATAAGTTAATAAGTAAATGTTAAATTTTTGTCTTTTTTTCTTTTTTGCTGATCTGAAAATTGATCCGATCCATCACTTAAAACGTGATCAGATCCCAACCGTGAGATTTTTGACCACTACCTGTAATAGACGTGCACATGATGTCTGAAAAATGACCCAGTCCAAAGTTTAAATGTTGAAGGTCACATTGTCATAGTTGGACAACCAAATGCCCAGAATTGATCATGGACCGGCGGACCCAACATAGACATGATCATCACGTCTGTCTGACGTTCACTGCTCCCTGTATGGGTCACCAGAGTAGATCATCTTTTTCTGTCCCACCAACTCTCTGCATGTCCTCCTTCATCCATGAACAAACTCTGAGATCTTCCTCTTTTCCTCCTGCCTGGAAGCTTCATATCACCTCAGCTCTCTTAGGTGTAATCATTCTAATCTTTGATGTGCTTAGTTATAATCTTATCCATCCTGGCCACTCCTAATGGAAATCTCTGCCACCTCCACCACGGCCTCCCGTCTTTGAGATTTGGATTCAAACTTTTATCATTTTAGACATTTCTGCTTCTTTGATCTGATATTTTAAATTAACTGTTTAAACACAAATATGTGAAATGAACCAAATGTCTGCTTACAACTTTGTTCTGATTTGGCAATGATGCCTATCTGTTGCCATGGTCACTGAGCTTAGCAGGGGAAGTGAAACACTGAACAGTTTCTCTCTCTCTTTCTCTACAATGGGTGCTGACCCCCTACAGTGAGGATACAAGGCTACAGTCTTGTGTCCTGTTCCATCTAAAGCAACGGAGAGTGCACACGGCAGGTGAAGAAGAGAGTGCAGTCAGGGAGGAGTGGGTGGAGACGAGTGTCAGGGGTGATTTGTGACAGAAGGAAGACCTGCTGTGATATATGGTTAGGAGACGAGGGCACTGACGAAAAGACAGGAGGCCGAGTTCAAGGTGGCACAGGTGCAGATGTTGAGCTTGTCACTGGGAGTGATCAGGACGAACAAGATAAAAAATGATTACATCAGAGGGACGACACAGCTTCAGAGTCTTGGAGAATCAGTTTCTACTGCTAAATTCTGTTATTTTCTTCTTAACATAACTGCACACTCTCTATATGCTCTTGTAAAGCTGAGGAGCCAAAGAATTTCATTATGGATTAATGTGGCTACACTGTTTATCTGTACATGAAAATAAAACCTGAAACTTGAAACTTGACCTTGAACAGCAGTGGGCTGAGGAAACAAACAACCCTGAGGAGCTCCAGGGCTCAGGGTGGTGGTGTTGGAGATGCTGTAACTCGGCTGGGTGGTGTTTGGCTTGAAATGCAACTGATTTAGCATCAGTGTGTGAGCTAATGATAGTGAAGCTGTTTATGAAATGTGTGCCTGAGTTCTTCTGTGGCTGATCTAAATGAACAGAAGGTCCTCTTTGCAGAAGGCAGATGAGTTCACACTAATGCACTAAGTGACTTTATTCATCCTGAACTCTGCTCTGATTGGCTGTTCAGTTTCAGAATCCACTTTTGCTGGAGGAACCTCACTGGAATTTTTCATTATAAAACTTAAAAATCAAAAGTTCACTGTAAAATGATTATTATGATGGAAACTGCTTTCTACCCACTCAAAACTCAGGAAATCTCCGTTTCCACAATAATAATCATTTAACAGTGAACTTTTGATTTTTAAGTTTTATAATGAAAAATTCAGTCTGTTCATGAAATTGTGTTTGTGCTCATTGAACTGTGTCAGTCTCTGCTGCAGCTGGAAGTCACTTCAGTTTCTGTTCAGTCTGACTGAGGGAGGTTTTTGTACGACTGTTTTTCACTGTGTGAACACATTCTGACTGTTGATAGCATGAACACTCTGACAGTAATAAACTGCTGCATCTTCAGCCTGGACTCCACTGATGGTCAGAGTGAAGTCAGAGTTTGATCCACTGCCTGTAAAACGAGCTGGAATCCCTGATTCTAGAGTATCAGCAGCATAAACGAGCAGTTTAGGAACTCCTCCATCTTTCTGTTGGTACCAGGCCAAAAGATGGTAGCTGCTCACAACACCAACATCCTGACTAGTCCTACACTTGATACTCACAGATCCTCCCACAGCAGAGCTCACTGCTCCAGGCTGAGTCACTGTGATCTGTCCTCTGGACTCTGAGGACACAGAGACAAAGACATAAAGCAGCTTCATGGTTTTGTGGGCTTCATTTCAGAGGGACAGATGTTGATAGAGGAGAGGAGTTTGATTCTCTGGACTTTACCTGTGAAGCAGCAGCAGAGGAGAGTCCAGATGAGGACGCAGATCAAAGTCATGTTTTTGATGAGGAGGATTTCTGTGGCTTCTGTTGTGATGAAGGACAGCTGTCAGTCATCCAGTGTTCAACTCTCAGGACTATAAACTCTCCCAGAGCACTGGAGCATGGTGCTGCTGATGCAAAGTGCCTCTCTATGGAAATCATCTGACTGACTCCAGCAGAGACTTGGATCAGTGTGATGTGTCTAAAAAGAGTTGTCATGGCATATTTGGCATGTGACTCACATGAACCCTTCATGATTTATAGACAGATGAGAAATGTTGTCAAAATTTACTCGTGCAGTGAGGAGATGTGAAGGCTTTTCTCCTGCAGGGGCATTTTGCTGAAATGATTCAAGACCACTTGTCATTGTCCTGGTTCATTCGACCAAGCGGTTTGCGTTTCCTGTGTTTTTGTCATTTTTTTGTATTATGTTAAGTCTACTTGTTTATGTTAAGGATCATTCTTTAATGCCTGCATTGTTCTGTTTAGATTTGGTTATTAGATTTCCCCTTGTGTCGTTGCCCTTTGTGTCTCCCTCTGTGTGTCTGTGTTTATATTGTGGTGTGAGTTCTTGTGCCTTGTTTCTCCTCCGTGTGTTTCATTCCGTCATGTTTATCTATGTTTCCCAGCCCGTCGTGTCTGCTCTCTCCCTCGTGTTCCCTCACTCCCTTTCGTCTGCCTCTTCTGCGCTCCCGCATCATGTTTCCTGTTTTATTGTGAAGGTCTTGTGTTTCCATGGTCGTTTTGTCTCGTTGTGGTTATTCGCGTTAGCTGGGTTCCTCGTGTGTTCTCGTTATCCCTCTGTGTATTTAGGTCAGCGTCTCCCTCAGTCCTGTGTTGCGTCCTCCCTCATGGCTGTGTTTCCCTGTGTGCCTCTTTGTGTTTGTAGTTTATACTTCCCCCAGTCTAGTTTTGTTTTGTATTTCCATTCAGCAAATAAAGCTGGTTTTTGATTTTACGTCCTGTTTCTGGGAGTCTGCATTTGAGTCTTTTCCTGCCTGCCTGCTCAGCCGTTTCATGACACCACTTGTTCTTTGACATAAATCATATAAAGTGTCCTTCAAGTCCTTCAGACTTTAAGACAGTTGAACATCTGTGGGTGAATTTGGATCGATGTGTTAGAGTTAAAAGAGTCCAAATTTGGTAAATATAGCTTGAGAGAAACAACGACACATGGCATATTAGACGATGTCATTATTTATTCACCAAAGACTAATGAACTCACGACTCTTCAGTTTAATTTGAAACACAGCATGGAATAATTTACTTGATAGAAATGTGAAATATTCGACCCATAACAGAGACATTTTATGTTTCCGCGGGCACTCCACTGTGTGCGACTCAGGCAGCTTACCAGTTGTTGTTGTTGTTTGCCAGTTTTTCTTGTGGATGAGTGTTGTGTTATGTCAGGCGGTTTACTGATAATCAGCTTATTTGTGGTCTTTTATCTCCTTTTGCTTTGAACACACTCAAGTCACGACTGACATGTAACATGTTCAAGTGGCTTTATTGTCATTTCAGCCATATACAGTGGTGCAGTACACAGTGAAATGAGACAGCGTTCCTCCAAGACCCTGGTGCTACATATAACAGTAAATCAACATAGGACTATAATAAAGTGCAAGTATACAAGAACTACAAAAACAGAACAGAGTGATACAGACACAAGACAGTGCAACAGAAAAGTGCACAGTTTACTACAAATTATGCAATTATGATGCCGTTATTATTTCACACTAAAATCTTTTTGAGCATTTTCTTTCAATGAAACTTAAATTTTTAAAACTTTTTTTTAGAATTTTTTCTTCAAAAACAGTTCATAGATGGCACATTTTTGTTTCTATGTTTTAACCTTTTGCCAAAGTATCTGCAAATAATTTGTCATCCATTTCATTTCGCCTTTGATGAAGATTTAAAATTACTATACTGCCATATGGTTACCATTTAACCATACTCTAAAACAGGGGTGGGCAATTCCAGGCCTCGGGTGCCGGTGTCCTGCGGGTTTAAGATCTCACCTTGGGTCAACACACCTGAATCACATAATTGGTTCATTACCAGGCCTCTGGAGAACTTCAGGACATGTTGAGGAGCTAATTTAGCCATTTAAATCAGCTGTGTTGGTTCAAGGACACATCTAAAACCTGCAGGGACACCGGCCCTCGAGGCCTGGAGTTGCCCACCCCGGCTCTAAAAGCATGCTGACCACGTTGGGCTCAGTTTATGAGATTTAATTTGTAATTAAGTTATTTTTATTTTTCCCAAATATACCAAAAAAAAATTTGTTTGTTTTTTTCTATTTTTATATATAAAATTGTTTAATTTTTGAGTTATGATAAAATTCTGAAAATTTATTTTTCTGATTTTTTAAATTGTAATTGTAGAACTAAGAAATAGTTCACAGATTACAGACGAGACCATCAGAAGTCAAAGAAACGCTTTAATATTTTTATCTTTGGTACTGAAACTCGTCTGTTGCCATGGTTCAGCAGTGAAGCCTGTCTGTTACCATGGTTACCAATCTCAGATAGAGAAGTGAAACAGCTGAAGAGCAGTTTCAACTCCCAGTTTCTCTAACATCTCTCTCTCTCTCTGCAGTGGGTCGAGTCCCCCCCTCCCTGACCGTGCTGGCGCCCTCTAGTGAGGAGCTGCAGCAGGGGAAGGCTACAGTCATGTGTGTGGCCAACAAGGGCTTCCCCTCAGACTGGAGGCTGTCCTGGAAGGTGGATGGCAGTGGCAGCATCAGCTGGGAGGAGAGCAGGAGCCCCGGGGCGCTGCAGAATGACGGCCACTACAGCTGGAGCAGCACCCTGAGGCTCCCTGCAGACCAGTGGGAGAAGGTGGGCTCTGTGACCT
Organism: Mchenga conophoros; assembly: GCF_057382185.1. Lineage (NCBI taxonomy): Eukaryota > Metazoa > Chordata > Actinopteri > Cichliformes > Cichlidae > Mchenga > Mchenga conophoros. Next base: position 4,993,468 of record NC_140546.1, on the reverse strand, counting down.
GTGAGGCCACCCAGGGCTCCCACACTCCACTCTCAGAGACTCTGATGACAGACCAGTGTTCCCAGTCCTGAGCTGACTCACTGGGACTCTGATACTGGCTTTAGTCTGCAGCTTCTCTCAGTCTGCTCCCTCTGTGTCTGTATTGCTTTGATAGTTTTCATGTTTTCATGCTTGTGGCACTGTTGATGGTTTTAATACTTCAAATAAAAACTGAGGTCTTCAAATAGTGGTTTTCATGTGTTTCCATTCAGCTGCTCTTCTGTCTGATAATCATCCTTCAGCTTCTGCAGTGATGCTTCCATACACTGAAAATCTCTGCTTCAGTAACTTTGACTGAGAGAATCACATGTGCTGTATCACATCAGAGTGTAAATGTAAAAAAATGAAAACAACTAAAAAAAAGAAAACAAAAGCTATAAGTAAAATAGAATCACAGCCAACAGCTGCTCCCTGTTATAAATAGTTTTAAAGTCTTTTGCAGCTGCATTATTTTCCATCATGTTGGACTTTGTGATGATCTTTGCTGTTGGGTGTAGAAGAAGTAGAAAACATGGTGACAGATTATTGTAACCTGCATGTGACCCGTGATGAGACCCGTCCTGGTTTTCTTCAAAGTCAGAATTGATAAAATAACCCAAAGAAAAACTAAACTTTCTTTATCAACATAGGAGACACTAAAAATGTCTCTTTCAGAACATCAGTGCAGGTTAAAAAGTGTAAATGTCAGAATAATTTATGTCACAAAGATGAAGTTAAAGACTTGATGAACTAAACTTTAAATCTTCAGATCAAATCATGTGAAATATTTCTGTGACCAAGAATGTAGCTGAGCAATCTACATACATACATATATCAGTACTGCAGTTTACTAAAATATTCTCATTTAATAACTACTTCCCAGTTTGAATATTTACAGGAGAGTTTCTTCATCACAGATCTGACTCACAGTATCAACTGTTTTGTGTTTCACATGTTCTTCTGTGCGAGCTCGTCAGGATGGACACAAGTCTGATGTTTTGAGTCAAACCCACATAAACATTACTGTGTGTGTGTGTGTGTGTGTGTGTGTCCTCAGTGAACTGTATCAGTCTCTGCAGTATCTTCCAGCTGCAGCAGTCACTTCAGTTTCTGTTCAGTCTGACTGAGGGAGGTTTTTGTACGACTGTTTTTCACTGTGTGAACACAGCTTGACTGTTGATAACATGAGCACTCTGACAGTAATAAACTGCTGCATCTTCAGCCTGGACTCCACTGATGGTCAGAGTGAAGTCAGAGTTTGATCCACTGCCTGTAAAACGAGCTGGAATCCCTGATTGTCGACTGCTAGCATAGTAAATGAGACGTTTAGGAACTCCTCCATCTTTCTGTTGGTACCAGGCTAAACGGTCATTGTTATAAACATTCTGACTGGTCGTACACTTGATGCTCACAGATCCTCCCACAGCAGAGCTCACTGCTCCAGGCTGAGTCACTGTGATCTGTCCTCTGGACTCTGAGGACACAGAGACAAAAACATAAAGCAGCTTCATGGTTTTGTGGGCTTCATTTCAGAGGGACAGATGTTGATAGAGGAGAGGAGTTTGATTCTCTGGACTTTACCTGTGAAGCAGCAGCAGAGGAGAGTCCAGATGAGGACGCAGATCAAAGTCATGTTTTTGATGAGGAGGATTTCTGTGGCTTCTGTTGTGATGAAGGACAGCTGTCAGTCATCCAGTGTTCAACTCTCAGGACTATAAACTCTCCCAGAGCACTGGAGCATGGTGCTGCTGATGCAAAGTGCCTCTCTATGGAAATCATCTGACCAAGTTTAGAGGCACAATGTGAAAAAGTAAAGGTCTGGACTTCACTACATGTTTTTACAACATTCTGTACGCCACGCAGATCCTGATGCGTTTGAAGAACTACTAACTGATTATATTTAAAATAACTTCAATGTCAATTTTAAAATATTGCTGTAGGACACCATTCAGATGGCTGTGATCCAAAATTAAATATGGTTCAGACATCATGATACAACATGATTTCCTCCAGTACCATCCACCTCCAACATATGTTACAGTTTCTCTCAGTCGCTTTGGTGCAGTTCTCAAATCAGTGATGCTTTTCCCCAATCAAATTAGCCTTTCTCATTGTTTTATACACACATACACACTGCCGTTGTTTCTTCATTGATCCACAACTCACAGCTCACAACTGTCGTGATCGGGCTGTGTCCAGGCAGGAATTGGACCCAAACTCAAACTCACTGGAAACAGGACTGAACTCAAAGTGGCAGCTTTTATTGCTGAACAGAAAACTCCACAAAACCTAAACTGGGAAGAATCTAACAAAACACACACAGCATGAGGAAGATCACGGCACTGTAGTAAACAATCAATCAATCAATCAATCAATCTTTACATGAGCCGGGTGAGGAAACACTATCACAGGGAGCAGTCTACACCGGGAGACTCCAGGCTGGGCAAAGAAGCCCCCCAGCCAGGCTGACAATGTGTCGATGATGTGAGCAGAACACACATATAGTTTAATGAGTATTATTTTGCTTTTCTCCATTTCATCAGTTTTGTAAGGTTAAAAAAATACAAAAACCATCAGACTTGATTTTTGTTTCTGAAAACAGTTTTAAACTTCTCATTAGCTGTCACAGTCCGGGTGAGCTGCTGGTAAATTTCCACCATGTTCTCCTGTGTCTGCCCCTGGGCAGAGCCGTCATCTCCTCACATGGAGCCAATCTGGAGCAACCTACTCAGGATATTCAAGACCAGCGTTGCCGTCTCTTCACTGCTAGTTTGCCAACTTACCCTCGGTGCTAACAGGCTACCATGCTTCATGCTCCTTGCCCAAGTCTATGCACTCGGCCATACTCACTGCAGTTTCATGCTCCGTCTCCTGGGAAGGATTTCAATATCACACCTGCTGCCCTCTTCCCACTGCTTCTCACAGGATCCCTTGGAGCTCAGGTCAGCTCATCTTAACTTTGTTCAGCTCACCTGGACCTTCACCTACTCCCCTCAAAGTACCACCAGCTCCACCTGCAACATAAGCCATACTCCTCTTTAAAATTCAAGCACACCTGGAGAAGTCTGTGAACCCACTAACCCCCTTTTCCTCTCTCCCTCTTGATCACCACGCCACCTTAGGCCACCACGCTACGTTTTCTTGTCAGGAATCCCACGTCAAGTATAACTCTGTGTTTTTGTGCCAAATAAAGATTTGTGTGAAGCAAACTCAACCGTCTCCACATGTGGTCCAGCACTTGAGTCCAGTTTCGTACAGGCCTTTGGCCCCTTGTGACATTAGGCCTACATTTTTTGCAGCACTCTTTCCAAAGTAGGTGAGGTTTTGAGAAAAATGACAAAACAAAAAAACCTGTTTTGATGTCTTAAAACGACGGTGAAAGTGTTTTATGAAGTGTCTTTTGCATAGATGAGTCTGTGTGGTGAAAAAGGCCTTACATATTTGGAGAGCTGCATTAAGAGTGGTGAGAATGACGTTCCTGATGTAAGACTTTCACCAAAGCAACTGAGAAAAGCAGTGATGGGGAAACATTTACTGAAGTTCATTTAAGTGTTCACGAATAAATGTCAGTGAAGTCGTTTGAAAACGTGTGTGTGTGTGTGAAACATGTCAAAAGTGAACCAAAGCAACACATGGTGATAAAACCTGAATTGAATGGTAATGTTTACCAGTTAGAAGCCTTCACAGTGAGAACAGCACAGAGCACCGTCTATCTACCTGGAAGGAATTTTCAAAACTTCCTAAAACACCATTATTTGTAGACAGCAAATCCAGCATGTCCAAATTAACACTGTCGGATTTGATTTCAACACTATTAAAGTGTCTATATGGGTCCACACCAGAGAGTGTTAATTTAACTCGTTTTGGAGAGTTGGTACGTTAACTCTGATTTAGTGTTAAACACCAAATCTGTCTGGAGTTGATAATTTAACACTTGGTGTTAAGAGTTTATATATTAACTCTCAAAGAGTATTTTAGTTTAACTACGTAAGAGTTATCTTCTAATTCATTCTAAAAAGCGGGAATTTTACTGTTCTGAACTTCTAGAAATTTCTTTTGGAAATAAACATTTACTAAAAAGATGCAATGGTTTTTGAAAAACATTTATTCTGAACTGTGCACCACAATTTCAAAACATTTTCTGAAAGATGTAACAGTGTACACGTTCTCACTTTCATTAGAATTTTGTTTATCAAAAGGTCTGACATGGTAAATGCAAATAACAGCATCTCATCACTTATTTCTTCAATACAATATGCATGTCCTTCATTCATCCCTTTGTGGAACTTCAACGCACTTCTGCTCTCCCCCATATTCTATCTTCACAAGCATATCCTGTGCGGAGATTGAATAAAAATTAGTTGACACTAATTGATGGCACAAATAATCCAGTAAACAATTGCAGCACAGTTAAAAAAAAAAAAAAAAAAAGGAATCCGCTTTGAGCCATTACTTGTGTAAAGTATTTTCCCAAAAGACAAAGACACAGGCAACAGGTAATACTGAACTAAATGTAAAACCTCAACCTTTTTCATTTTTACCTAAACCGTGTGCACAAAACTCTGGAGGGATCTAAATGCTAACGTAGAATCCAGTCAGGACGTCTGCTGCTGCTGTTTGCTCGGTTTTTTGTTTTATTTAAATTTTTTTATGGGCGATCGTTTTCAGGCTTCAAGTAGCACCATTATACCAACATTTCACATTCTAGACATTGTTTTAGGTGTATTTGACCAAAAGTTTGACTGAAAATTCACATGCAAGCTTTTTTCAAGGCTGTGGTATTTGCCCGCAAACAATACCTTTCAGCTAGCTAAAACAGATTATTATGCTATCACCGAGCAACATGGCTAATGCCTTTCACACAGCTTCGTCTCAACTCCAAAGAGCCACAGAAGTAAAAGCTCATGATAATAATTGAAACAATCTTTGAAAAAATGACTTACCAAGCATGGCAAACAACTCAAATATGTAGAGCAAAATGTTCCGAAACGGCTTCACTTCAGCTTCGATTGGAGCCGTGCTGGGGGCGGAGTCTGTGAATGTACTCTGTTGGTGTCATAGCCCCTGTAGGAGTTCAGAGTTAAGAGGTCAAGAGTTAATGTTTCCATTGTAACACCTCCAGATTTGACAGAGAAACACTCATTTTTAACACTCGATTTTAACTACTATCATTTTACACCTCAGAGTTACATTAAAAGAATGTGACTCTGCTTAGAGTAAAATTAACTCTACTTTTGCAAGAAGACTATTAACACCAAAACATTTAACACTTTTGAATTTGCTGTGTAGACAGAATTCCAAAATAGAAATAAAAACTCATTAAATAAACCCTGTATGTGTAGGCAGCGTCTTAACAATGGACATGTTCCTTCAGAAATTAAAAAAAAATTATAGAAAAAAATGCTGGTACACTTTCCAGAACTTAATATTTTTGTGAAATTCAAAACATAACTACATGAATCTGAAGTGTTTTTGAAGCATTTTAGGCTGAGAATTAATTTCAGTGTTTAGAGCTGTGAAAAAATAAGTGCCAGGTTTCAAGAGATGTTTTCACATGTGAAAGCTGTAAAATCTACATTTTGAAATCAGATTCTTTAAATATTGTTGTAATGGGCTTTATTTGTTTTAATTATTATAATATTATCAAATGATACAAACAGTGAATGATTTTGTTGAGTTTGTTTGTCTCAGAGTCAGAGAGCCGTGTCTCTCTACAGTCAGAGGTTTTTGTACGGCGGCTCAATGAGTTTGTATCACTGTGGTACACGTTCGGTGGAGGAACCAGACTGGAATTTGGAAGTAAGTCAAAAACAAAGTTACTTCTATGTCCTATTTTTTTTTTTTTTTTTTTAGAAAAAATATATATCTTGAGTAATGTCCAAGTTATGTTTAGCATTTTTATTTTTTATTTTTTGGGGGTTTGGTTTTGGTAGGCTGAGAAACAAACTGACTTTTAGAAAAGTAAACATAAAAAATTATTTAAATTTGGAAAACACAAGGTTATGCACTACAATTATTTGCTTTAACTGGTTGAGCCTGTAGGTTTAGTTCAGTCTGACGGTCAGAGAGCCGTGTCTCTCTACAGTCAGAGGTTTTTGTACGGCGACTCAATGAGTTTGTATCACTGTGGTGGACTTTTGGTGGAGGAACCAGACTGGAATTTGGAAGTAAGTTACTGTTGTAAAAATAAGATCTTTTATTTGCTTCAATTGTTGACTGTTGGCTGAGAGAAAAACATTTAAAAACTTTTTTCCCCTGATATATCAAGGAGGCTGACAGAAATTTATGTCTAAATATGTGTTTGAAACGTTAACCTACTTGCTGTTGATAAAACTGTTCCTTCAGTGATTTTTCTGTACATGATCTTCACGGTAAGTTGTGGATAAACAACATTTACTTGAATAAAAATCTTCAAATGAAATTAAACAGACTAAACTTAGATAGTTTCAGATCAAGGTTAACTGTATAGTAAATATCTCTGTTTATGAAGTAAATAGTTTGAGTTGTTTTCTAAACGTATTTCCCAGTAATCCTTAAAATCATGAGTGAGTCAGATTTTTGTGAGTTTAACACTCTTTTGTCAAATGTTGCACTTTTTTCCTTCTGTATGTGGTTTGGACATATTTCACTGCTGTTATTTCTGTGCTGAGAGGTTTCTTAAAGGGAAGTGAAACAACGTGTGAGTGACTGTTGGAGCAGAAAAACATCTGACAGAAACTACCTGTTACCTGTTCTCTAAGCTGATTGGTGTCTCCTAGGTGATGTCCGTCCCACCCTGACGGTGCTCGCCCCTTCCAGTAAGGAGCTGGAGCAGGGGAATGCCACGCTCACATGTCTGGCCAACAAGGGCTTTCCCTCAGACTGGAGTCTGTCCTGGATCGTTGACGGCCGCAGATGCAGCGGCATTGGTTGGGAAGTGAGCAGGAGCCCCGGGGCGCTGCAGACAGACAGGCTCTACAGCTGGAGCAGCACCCTGATGCTGCCTGCAGACCAGTGGGAGAAGGTGGGCTCTGTGACCTGTGAGGCCACGAGGGGCTCCGATACTCCACTCTCAGAGACTCTGAGGAGAGACCAGTGTTCCCAGTCCTGAGCTGATTCACTGGGGGCATGATGCTGTTTTCTGTTATTGTTGTTGTTTTCTACACTTTGCTACAGCTCTCAGTCTGCAGTCTTTTTCAGTCTCAGTCTCTTTATTCTTAATCTGTTTGTTTCCTGTTTTATGAACTTGTCAAGATTTTACAGCAATAAAGATTTTTCACCTGAACATGTCCTGTTATTTCTGCTGTTTGTTATATATGTTTATAAATATATTAACATGGATTTGAACGTTTTCAACATACTTTATTAAATAACAGTTTTAATGTGGTTACAAACACACTGATTCATTGAAATAAATAAACCACTTAAAGAAGAAAGAAAAATATATAAATACTGGAAAAGTCAAAAGGCTAAAACGCAGTAAACCATGTTTGTTTGTAAATAATTTATATTCATATGTATCATGTTGATGACAACAATCATGATATTTGTAAATAAAAATACTATATTTATTAATCATGTAATTTTCCTGCACCTGTCATAGACGAGCACATGACGTCCAACAATGACCCAGTCCAAAGTTTAAATGTTAAACGTCACACTGACGTCCAGGTTGGGTCAGGGGTGGACGTCCAAGTGTCCATAGTGGACTGTGCCTGATACTAAAAATCAATAAGGTCTTGTTTATGCTCTTGAATCATTTTTGTATTGTTCTTCAAACTGAGTTAGAAAGGAAAACTCTAATAAAATGTGTTTATGTGTCCTCAGTGAACTGTATCAGTCTCTGCAGTATCTTCCAGCTGCAGCAGTCACTTCAGTTTCTGTTCAGTCTGACTGAGGGAGGTTTTTGTACGACTGTTTTTCACTGTGTGAACGGGAAGCTGTTGTCCTGCTGACAGTAATAAACTCCTGCATCTTCAGCCTGAACTCCACTGATGGTCAAAGTGAATTCAGTTCCAGACCGACTCCCACTGAAACGCTCAGAAACTCCAGAGTACCGACTGTCTGCGTTGTAAATGAGGAGTTTGGGAGATTCTCCAGATTTCTGAAGATACCACTGCAACTCATAACTAACACTTGAACTGGCTTTACATCTGATAGAGACAGTCTGTCCTGGAACAACAGACTGAGCTTCTGGAGTCTGAGTCAGGACGACATCTCCAGATGAACCTGAAAACATGAAAATAGGAGAAGTTTAGAGAAAGATGATCAACATCTAAACATTAGAGGATCATTTCTCTAACATGGAGAACAGATGGAAGAAGGTCAGTGCTGCTGGTTTCAGAGTTTCTCCATCATAGCAGAACATCATTGTGGTGAACCTGGCTGCATGCTGAAGCAAAGTTTTCACAGAGAGTCTCACCCTGAACAAGGAGCCCCAGGGTGGCCAGCAGTAGAGTCAGTGACATCATCATTGTGCTGCTGGTGTGTGAGTGGCTCTGAAAGGCCTGGACAGCCACTGATCAACACTGGCCTCTTAACAGCTGTGAGCAGAGAGGCAGGACACATATGCAAACACACAGAGTCAGTCAGCTGCAGCTGTTTCCTTCTCAGTGCTGAAGCCATTTCCACTTTACATTATTACATATAGAGGATATTGAATATTCGGACATGGAATTGTAGTTTGTGAACATTTTTTTCCTGGTTTGCAGTTGCTTTGGTCTTTTCACAAGTGATTAGTAACAACAACAATTTTTTGACATTTTGACATAGGTTTTTACAGTGATTTAAATAGAGAAACATACCACATGAAGGAATGATGAGGTCAGAAGAGATGATAAACTCCAAACATCAGTCCTGAACATGTGCAAAAGCTGTAAAAACTGGAACTCCTGGAAGTTTCCCAACACAAAAACCTTTGTGAGCTCAGATTTCCTCTGGTTTTTATTGTTATGACTGTAACTCAGCACATGGAGTTTGTAGTATTTCCTATTGATAGATGTGTCTCCACCTGTGAGTAAGATCAGGTGTTATGAATGAAAACTGCACCTCAGGTCTTAGTGGTGAGATTGTTCCATCTGTTGTTCCAGTGTAATAAAATGACCTTCAGGTGTTTAACTGGCTCTTGAGCAGAAGCTGTAGAAGTTTAATAAAAGTTTTTATTTTTGATTCAAGTCTTTGAGAATATTTTCCAGTGTGAACCTGAGGTCAAAGTTGAGTGAGGATTTTCTTATTCTCTGTCTGGCGGCTTTCAGGTTTTCGCAAAACAAACAAAAGGTGAGAAATTAACAGAATGTGAATGATTCATGATATCTGACAGGGACAGTAGTCTTTTTTTCAATACATATTCATTTAATCATCATTAACCGTTGATAAAATGTTAGTGTGTGTGTGTGTGTGTGTGTGTGTGTGTGTGTCCTCAGTGAACTGTATCAGTCTCTGCAGTATCTTCCAGCTGCAGCAGTCACTTCAGTTTCTGTTCAGTCTGACTGAGGGAGGTTTTTGTACGACTGTTTTTCACTGTGTGAACACATACTGACTAGTAGAGTGAAAACTCTGACAGTAATAAACTGCTGCATCTTCAGCCTGGACTCCACTGATGGTCAGAGTGAAGTCAGAGTTTGATCCACTGCCTGTAAAACGAGCTGGAATCCCTGAATATCGAGTGCTAGCATAGTAAATGAGCAGTTTAGGAACTCCTCCATCTTTCTGTTGGTACCAGGCTAAACAGTCGTTGCCATAAACATCCTGACTGGTCGTACACTTGATGTTCACAGTTGCTCCCACAGCAGAGCTCACTGCTCCAGGCTGAGTCACTGTGATCTGTCCTCTGGACTCTGAGGACACAGAGACAAAAACATAAAGCAGCTTCATGGTTTTGTGGGCTTCATTTCAGAGGGACAGATGTTGATAGAGGAGAGGAGTTTGATTCTCTGGACTTTACCTGTGAAGCAGCAGCAGAGGAGAGTCCAGATGAGGACGCAGATCAAAGTCATGTTTTTGATGAGGAGGATTTCTGTGGCTTCTGTTGTGATGAAGGACAGCTGTCAGTCATCCAGTGTTCAACTCTCAGGACTATAAACTCTCCCAGAGCACTGGAGCATGGTGCTGCTGATGCAAAGTGCCTCTCTATGGAAATGATCTGACTGACTCCAGCAGGACTTGTTTAAAAAAAGTTTTTCACAGCATATTTAGCATGTGATACACATGAACCCTGTAGAATTTATAGACAGTTAACAAATGGTCTTTGAGCGCAAAATCTCCAACGGGAGATTGATAAACATTGAGAGCGACTGTAAAATTGACATGCAGTTGTTTGCACTAAAGGAAACTACCATCTTTTCATGTGGCTACCATATCGGCGCCAGCTGTGGTCTCAAGGCTGGAGATGACCAACAAAAAAACTCTGTTTCTGATGACAGACTCTGTAGACTCTTCGTTCCCATCCTGTGTCCCCCATCCTGGATTCCAAACACCTTTGAACGCTTATCTCCAAGGCTGAGGTCAGACGGCGGGTCTAGTCCCAGCCCATGCTGCAGGACCGGATGTGCTGTCTACACCGACTTACTCTCACCCCTTACTCATGCCTGTTTCTTGTCATGTGCTTCTATGGTGTATTAAGATTCATGTGCTTTTGTGCTGAGGTGGATTTTTTTCTGTCCTCAAACTGTTCACCCATCAGGAGCTCAGTCTGGGTGGAGCTTTTTTCTCCTTCTCTCGCCTCATGTTGTGTATCCGTTCTTTAAGTCTGACGTCGTTAGCCATGTCTGGGCCCAAACTCCGCTGCAGGTCCTTAAGTCAAATGATCACTGCAGTATTACTGAGAGTTGAAATACTTTATAAATTCTTTCATCTTTAATAAAATGATCAGTGTGGCTGCTCTACCAGGTATAACAATTAAATTTAACGTCCATCCATGAAAACAGAATTTATATTTAGACTTCCATCTAAATATATTACACCATGTTCTGACTGAGAGATTTATGAAACAAATTAAAACGTACAGCTCTGCTATCACTTCCAACATAAACAAAGACAGGAAAGTAAACAGCAGTGACGTTTGTAGGGTTACTGAAGTTGGACTACCTGGTATATAATGATGTGCTACGTGATCGCTAGCACGACAAAGCTATGTTAGCATAACATAAACAGTGAAGCTGGAGGACGAACGCTAACCGAGGACTTTTTTCCACTCGATAAAAGTTAATGTGAGGGTTCCCAATGGTTAGGGGCAAATGCAATCGCATGGCAGGATGCTGTAAAAGGACTAAACGTCAGTCCAGTGTTGCCAACTTAGCGACTTTGTAGCTATTTTTAGCAAGTTTTCAGACCCCCTTAGCGACTTTTTTTCTAAAAAGCGACTAGCGACAAATCTGGCGACTTTTTCTGGTGTTAAGGAAAAATATAACTCGACCCCTACAGTGAGGGGATGTGAACGCTGTATGAATTTGAACAGATGTGTTAGAGCTCACCTTTATCCTCCTGTATCATCACCATCATTGACACTGAATGAGGCGACATAATCATAATTATAAGACTTTAGAACAAACAGCAGAATCAGTGCCAAAGAGCACCGAAGGTTTTATAATCAATGTTGACTCAACAATGTAAACAAACACTTGTTCAGTTTTTGCTCTTTTGTTGTGAGTTACTTACCTCACTTTGTCACTGCAGAATGATGTCATGGAAATTTCATTAACAGTCCACAGACACGATGAGCAGTAGCCAACACCTTTTAATTCCCAAGCAGGTGAGAGAGAGGACATTCAGTGGGGCACTGAAACGCAGTCTCTAAGGCTACGTCCACACTAATGTGTTTTCATTGGAAAACACATCGTTTTCTCTCTGTTTTGGCGTCCCGTCTACACTGAGACAACGTTTTCACTCAAGGAAAATGCTGCGCTCTCGAAAATGCATACATTTGAAAATGGTGTGTTCGCATCATGTGCGGACAGCGAAAACGGAGACTTTCTAAAACGATGATGCATGTTAGTCATGTGATGCAGTCATTTGACCAATTAAACTAAGATAGCGGAGGGCATTATACAGCAGTTGTTTTGTTTGCTCTATTAAGACTCATATCAGTCTGTACATGCTCCAGATTGCTTTTCTTCAAATTCTTTAACTCTTACTCGCTTTTGCAACTTTGTACTTTTGTGTTACTCGCAGCAACAACTCCACCTCCTTGTTAGTCCATTTAAAAAACTCTGTGCTTTTCCTCAACATTTTGCTGTGACGTTTAAAGAGCTGGAAAGTAAATACGCGGCAGACAGAAATGAAGCAGGTCGAATCTTCTTGCGTTTCACACATGCGTGGACCCGCAACTCTGTGAAAACAACTGAAAACCCTAGTGTGGACGTGAAGTGTTTTCAGATGAAAACACCGTTTTCAAATCTATCTGGGCTAGTGTGGACGTAGCCTGAAGATGAATGGCACAGCCCTCTTTAAATACAGTCAAACAGTTGTTGTTCTCACCCTTGTCTCGTCCGAGAGAGAGAGAGAGAGTTTAGAACCTTGTCTCCTCTTCCAGTGTCACATAGAGACTGCTCCTTGCCTCTTCTCCCCATCCTCAAAGACCTTATTAACAAAAGACTTCACCACCTGTTGAATTCTCCCCCTCTGGGTGTCACCAACTTTCTCACGATGTCTGACTTTGTGCAATAGAGTAAAAGCTGAATGCTTCCCCACATGTGAACCTTGAAGTGACCCAAAAGTGATATTACTAAAACATGTGACAAATTCATAAAATAAAATAAATTTCCAGCACATTCCCGCTCTTTGGATTACTCTGCTAATCACATCAATAACAGACTTTTCTTTTCTGACATTCTGTATATATTACATCAACATTTTTGTTCATCTCCAATCGTCCTCATAGCCTAAACTTCCATATGCAAAGGATAACAATAATGATAAAAAGAAAAAACTTCCCAAAAATGTCAAATTACACATGGAAACATGATGTTCATTCATGAGAAACTGTGGCTAAGATAACTGGCGTACTAGAAAAGCAGTGGTAGTTCTGACTGCTGGTATACCACAACTTTATGCTTTCAACAGCTATCATTAAGCGACCTAGTTTGTATGAAGCTTATCTGATATTTATATAGTGATCCTCCAGCTTCCAACTGTATTACCCTTCCAGGACCTGAAGCTCAGTAAAGCGCCCCTCCGACAGCCAAACCCATCTGTTCTCTGATTGAATTGTTAAATTTGTGATTGACATGACATTGACCAATTAGCTGAAAGGAAGAAAAATCGGGTCAAAATTTGTAAGTTGAGAGTCACACACATGAGCGCAGAGATTTGCACATAGTTTTTTGCTTTATATCTGTAACCAGACCTCAACAAACAAAAATTATAACTCGTGTATATTTTTGACACACACACAAATTTTTATCTGTAGATGCACAAACATAAAACTTTCACATATTTTGGTTTACAAGGTTACAAAACTCAGTTCACAACTATGCATTTGATTCACAAGTACAAAATATTTATGACCACAATTTGAGCCCATAAATGGCCTTCATCCCTCCAGTAGAGTTCACAGTCTTAGGCTATGTTCAAACTGCAGGTCTTAATGCTCAATTACGATTTTTTTGTCTGGTTGTTCACACTACAAATAAAATGTGACATCAAACGCACTCTACTGTGAACGGTTCACGGCCCTCGAATCGGCCCGCATGAGCAAAAGAAGACGTCACACACAACGCGCTCTGTTTACGGAAGTAAAAATGGCGGCTACAGAGCTAGTAGGTGTTGTTGCAGCAGTCTATCAACTTTTGCACAGCCAACAGAATTTTACAAATTAATTAGAGAATGAAGGACACTGAGAAAAAAGAGAGCTTGTGCTTTAACAATGGCCTTGTTTGGAGCAGTGGCTGCTACCTCCGTGTTGTTTAGCTTGAATAGAATTGTCTCCCCATATGCTAATAAAGTCGAAAACCTCAGTTTTTGTCCATTGACTCGCTCCGTCTCCAGTTTCCGCTGTCATGCTTTCTCGTTTGTCTATTCTGGCGCTGATAATTGGCACCTGTCTTGTGTCAGTGATGTAAAAGACGGATTTAATGCAACATGACCATTCACACAGCAGTCGCTTTCTAAAACGTCAGATATGTATCGGATTCAGTACCACATACGAAAGTGAACTAGATCGGATTTGGAAAATATTGGATTTGTGCTGTTCTGTCATACCATGATCGGATATGAGTCGCTTAGGGTCAAAAAAGTTGGATTTGATGCACTTTCGCCTGCAGTGTGAACGTAGCCTTAGTCTTGCTGTTCAGTGCTGGCTCAGTACCGTTGTATGTTTGTGTCCTTTGTCAATATATATGCATCTTTGTATGGAGTGGATCAGCCAGTTTATCAGAGCATCAAACACAAATATATCTGATTTTTCTATATTTATGAATATAGTCTCTAAAAATGTAGGAAATCACAAAGTCTTCATTTACACTGATGCATATTAATTAACATTTACATTTCTGTAAATTGGATCCACTCTGTTATTCTCAGATTTTGATATCAGAAAAAGTCCCAAGTCTCTTTGCTTAGGTTGCTGCCCCCGCGACCCGGCCTCGGATAAAGCGGATGAAGATGGATGGATGGAAAAAGTCCCAAGAAATCAAAGTCAAAAGTTTTACATTCCAAATAAATTATTCATTATTTAAATGTGATGCACTGTAATATTTTCAGTTTTCACATGAGCTGACAAAATGATACAAACAGTGAATGATTTTGTTGAGTTTGTTTGTCTCAGAGTCAGAGAGCCGTGTCTCTCTACAGTCAGAGGTTTTTGTACGGCGCCTCAATGAGTTTGTATCACTGTGGTACACGTTCGGTGGAGGAACCAGACTGGATGTTGGAAGTAAGTCAAAAACAAAGTTACTTCTATGTCTTTTTTCTCTTTAATTTAATTGTATTTTCTTTAATTTCATTTAATATGAAAGGCTAGGAAACTTTTTGTGTAACTGATTAATTATTTTATTCATAAATTTTGTCCTAAGAAACAAAGTCAGCTTTGGAAATGAATATTCAGACACTCAGGACAATTTCCAATGAAAATCTGGGATGTTTCATAGTATTAATTATTATTTGTAGTTCTGATGGTAAAGTTGTATTTTGAGGGCTTGTAGGTTTAGTTCAGTCTGACAGAGTCAGAGAGCCGTGTCTCTCTACAGTCAGAGGTTTTTGTACGGCGCCTCAATCAGTTTGTATCACTGTGGTGGACTTTTGGTGGAGGAACCAGACTGGATGTTGGAAGTAAGTTAATTAAACTGTGTTTATTATTAAATATTGTATCATTTTATTTAATAACTACTTGTTAGGCTGCTTAGATGAGAGAAAAGTATTTTTTTTAAATAATTTAGTGTTTGATGTTTGTCCTTTTTACTGGACTAATTCAGATGAGCTCTGCGAGTTTCTCTTGTTTAATCTACATTTCTGTCACAGTAAAATGTAGACAAGAGTAAACTTCATCATCTTATGATTAGTTTGTAAATTTCCACCACATCAGCTGCTGTTTGATGAGTCAAAGTTTGCTTTCTGATGTTTTTATCGTGTCAGATGTTTCAGATTTAGTTTGAAATCATGTGAGCTGTTCAATAACATTTCAAATCTACATGAATGAGTAGCTGCTCTGTGCTTGTGTCCACTAATGTCTTCAGTCGTCCATGATTTAGACTTCTAATCATTTTAAAGCCAAACTTCTGCTGTAAATGTTTCCACATCTGCTTCTTTTATTTCCAGTGTAGTTTGAACATATTTCAGCTCAAACTGTGTGATGATTCTCTCTGTGCTGATATGCATGAGAGGTTTCTTAAAGGGAAGTGAAACAATGTGTGAGTGAATGACTGGTGGAGCAGAAAAAACACCTGACAGAAACTTCTTAACGGAGAAATTCAAATTGTGGTTCCTGTCCTCTAAGCTGATTGGTGTTTCCTAGGTGATACCCGCCCCGCCCTGAAGGTGCTGGGTCCCTCCAACAAGGAGCTGGAGCAGGGGAAGGCCACGCTCATGTGTGTGGCCAACAAGGGCTTCCCCTCAGACTGGAGTCTGTCCTGGAAGACGAGCGACAGCAGTGGCAGCAGCAGCATCAGAGGGGAGGAGAGCAGGACTCCTGGAGTGCTGCAGAATGACGGCCTCTACAGCTGGAGCAGCACCCTGACGCTCACTGCAGACCAGTGGGGGAAGGTGGGCTCTGTGACCTGTGAGGCCACCCAGGGCTCCCAGACTCCGGTCTCAGAGATACTGAGGAGAGACCAGTGTTCCCAGTCCTGATGTCAATCACTGAGTCTTTGATGTTGATTTTCTTCTGTCTCTTTGTTTCTTTGTGTTTGCAGATTTAAAAAATAAACTCATCAAACAGTCATGTTTCCATCTCATAATGACAACAATCAGAGCAACAATCTCCTCTAGTTTCATCCTTTTGTGTCTGTTGTAAAGCTGATATTTCAAACTCTTAAAAGAATAAAAATGTACCAAGAAAACATGTTCTTTGACTCTGTGAGTTTAATAAATGCACATTAAAAAATTAAGATTTTGTAATATTTGTAAAACAGACCAAAATAAAAATGTAAACAGACACATCAAGTGTAATGTGCAGTGAAAATGGTTAAATATATTTTTTAATCCACATATTAAATATTTCTCTATAAGCTGTTGAGGTCATGTCAACCATAGATTATCTGTGTGCTCTTCATAATTTCTAGTCTCAAAGCTGTTTTATGATCTACATTTTAATCTGATCTAAAACCTAATAAGTAAAATTAAAGAGCAGGGTGTCATCTGTATGTTTAAACAGAGATAATTTAAATCAAGTTTAAGTGAAGATTTACTGAAGTTTGATTAATGAACTATTTGGCAGTGAAACTGTTGTGAAGCACCAAAGCAGAGAAGAGTCTAGAAGCTGGTGGTGGCAGAGGTGAAGCAGGTGGAGACTTAGCTGAGGATCTCTAATTGTCAGGATGAGGTGGAGATCAGGAGTCTGAGAGTTAAAGCACACAAAACAGAGGCTGAGTAACTCACAGAAGGCAGCGAGACAACAACTGGACTCACATAATGACGACAGAATTGAGCTCGACAGTGGACATGATGTTAAGAACAGACTAACAGAACAAACACAGGAATGCAGGCAGATGAGAGACTACAGGTCTGCTTTAATCAACTTATATAGAAGTTAATCTCTTCTAGTGTTCACAGCAAAATGAGAAACTCACTTCACTAAACCTCTTAACACAAGAAAAAGACCACGGTCTGTCAGGAGGACGCTTGCTGGTTTTACATCTGACAGAGACAGTCTGTCCTGGAACAAAAGACTGAGTCGGCACTTTTTCTCCCAGTTAATAATAAAGAATATCAGAGTTATTGAAGTTACAGCTTTCATGTTTCATGCTTCATGCACGACATTCACAGTGTTGGTTTTTGCCCAGTTTAGGTATTTGTGTCTTAGTCCTGTTTTTCCTTTGCTTTGTATTTTTCATGCAGTCTCAATGAACGCCTCGCTTTCTGGTAAATTCCATCCTGTTTCCACGTGTCTGATTTTGGGTCCTCTCACTCTCCGCTCCACACAATCTGCTGCTGCAGATCGTGACATTATTGGAATTATTCATTGTTTTTTTTCTTTTTCTTTTTGCCTGTCCCGTTTGGCTCTTTTGCCATCAGAATTGTTGTCTAAAGGCAAAGAAAGATGCCCAACGGATTTACTTTACCAAATTGACCATCCCAGCCTTGCCGTAATGGTCCATTTGATTCACCTTTTATTGTTTATTTTATTTTCACTTGCTGAATACGGGACAGACTTGACTGGGGGAAAGAAGGGGAGAAAGAAAGAGGGAAAGAGAAACAGCTGAGAAGAGGGACAGGGGAGAAGGGCAAAAGACAAAAACCAACAGAACGGGCAGAGAAAAAAAAATGCATATATCAATCACCTGGATCACCTGTTGAGAAAGAAAAAAAGAAAGGAAGCAGAAGAGAACAAGAGTAATAGAATAAACAACATCACAATGATATATGGGAATATGACAGTAAATACTAAATATTAAACATTATTGTGCAGCACATACGATCAACAGAACACAGTGTGCTTTGAGGTAGGAGCCAAAAAGGGTGTAGTTTGTGGGTGTGATCACCCGTGTGTACACCTGTGAGCATGGACGCGCTTGTTTTTTTAAAAGGTTCCTTCATGTAATAATCTGCTAGAGGGTGTGGGGGGGCCACAGCCCCGTCCTCCAGGGCATGAAGCAGGTATGGAGGAGATCAAAACTCCAGACATCCAGAGGCCCCCAGAACACAAGAGACCAAGGAAGACCCACAGAGGGGCAGCCGCGCCACTGTCCCAGAAAGAGCTGAGGAGAGTCCCAGATGAGGACTCACCCAGCAGCCGCGGAGCAGAAGCCAGGGGGGTTGCAGTGACGTGCCCGTGAGCTCCGCCGGCAGCCAGCTGTGCCTGAGTGACCGAGCCCCAGGCCGAGAGGCCGGGGGCACCCCACCTCCAAAGTGGCCCGAGCGAGCCCCAGGATCCAGGCCCCGATAAGCGGCCGCCAAGGAGTGAGCCGGCGTGTACCTGGATGCCCATCCCCAGATACAAAGAACCACCAACGCACCGATGTCTGAGGGAGTCCGCCACTGGCAGGGGAACTGGTGGTGGGGGGAGATAGGCCTCCAAACCTTGGAGGGCCTGAGATGTCCCCAGAGAGGTGGCGTCTGATACCCAACCTGACATATAGACACAGACATACAGGCACACACAGACACAAACATCCATTCCCACCCTCATGCTCTCATGTGCACTTCACACTCAACCGACGTGGAGACAGACATAAAGAGACGCTGTACACACGATCACACTCCCCAAGCGTACTCTACAAACCGGGTCTAGGTACCCTTGCCCCTGGAGGCGGGAACTGCACCCAGACCCAGGTGGTGTTACCCTTTTCCCTGCGGTGGGGAGAGGCAGACCGCCCCGACTCCGCAGCAGCAGGGAGGCCCACACCCCAGACCGCAGTCGGACGGCCAACTCCTCCTCCCGGCCCTCCCGCTCCAGCAGGCCGCAGATAACGGGGGTGAGAGAAGACTCCAAACCTCCCCCCACCCGCTCATTGTAGTGTTGATGCATGTGTGTTCTAAGGTGCATTTAAAACCCAGGAGGGCATGGAGCTACCTGCCAGAGAGCAGCAGGTAAGCGCATGGTCCCTCCTGCTAGCCCTCGATGTCTACGTGTATTTAAAATTGAGAGGTGGGCAACGACACCAGGGGTGAGGTGTACACCCTGATGGTAACTTGGACTCCGTGTATCGTGCCCACCCCCAAGATCCTATATGTATGTGTAATGAGAGTGTGAGTAATGTGAATGTCTAAGTTGTGAGATAAAATTGAGGCAGAGGCAGCCAGAAGGGGACAGAGGGGGGGGATAGCCTCCTCTGCACCCTGGTGACATACCCCTACTCCAAGGCCCTGCATGTGTGGGTGGTTGTGGTGGAGCGGGAAGAGGGAGGCAGCTGGAGATGGGGAGGGAAGGTAGGGAGGGGCAGGTGACCCCTCCCTGGGGCCAGCTCCCCCGCTGACCCCAGTAGGCACCCCCATACTCCGCGACCCGCCAGGGAAAGGGGGCCCAGGCCCATCCAGACCGCGGCCCAGTGCAGCAGCGCCTCCCGGCCCCACAGAGCCCGGGACAGTCCACCCAACCCCACCACAGAGAAAACTGCGCCCACCCCCCCACCACTCATCTTCCAGACTACATGAGACAATAGACGCCCAGGCTGAGATCTTCCTCCACCTCTCCTGTATCTCCCCCTCCTGCAGAGAGTTCCTGAGGAGAGGAAAGCTCCTGCAAGATGTGTCAATCTCCCCCACCGGTTGAAGAGCCCCCCAGGTGGCTCGACACACCGGCGGCACCCTGCGCCAGGGCCGGGCCCCCATGCACCCACCCGCCCACAACCCTGGCAACACACCTACCAGGACCCAAGCCCCCAAGGCCCGGCAAGGGCCCCAGCCTAGAGACGGAGCGCCACCAGAACCTCACGCCCATCCCGGACCCACCCAGGGGCAGCCAGGCTACCAGGTCAGTAACCCACGTCCGTCAGCACAGACCCTCCCCTAGCCCCGCTGCACGCAGCCGCGAGGAAACAGTCACCTGAGAGCCAACAGAGCCCCCAACCGGACATGACCGCTACCCCGGGTTGAGCCCCCCAAGGAAGATGCCTCCGGGGAACCCCCTGACGCCCTAAGCCTGTCCCTACCCCCACACCAATCACAACATTGAAGGCAGGACCAGACTATGACCCCCCACTAGGTGATGGAGCCGATCAAAGGAGCCCAGAGCAATTGATCTGATGTGGTGGCAGAGGCTGTATCAAAACTAATGTAATCTAATAGATAATTTCTATATTGGTTAGAATTAAGATTGTTTTTATTTTTCCAGTTCATGAGGACTGTTTTCTTGGCTATGCATCCAACAAACACACTAAGGGGGAAGTTGGAATGTTACATTTCAGACACTTCGATAAGTCCTCACATATCTCGCGCCAAAACTTCTGCACTGGTGGACAGAACCAAAGAGCGTGAATGTAATTTTCTGGTGTATTGCTTTGACAGTGTGAGCAGTTGTTGGAAGATGTAAAGCCCATCTTGAACATCCGATGACCTGTATAGTGCACTCTATGTAGTATTTTGTATTGTATTAATTGCAGACTGGGATTTTTAATCAATTTAAAGGTTTTTAAGCAAATCTGAGACCAGAAGTTTTGGTCTAAACTGACTGATAAATCCGCTTCCCACTTTGCAATAGGAAGTGATATTGATTCATCTGTTTTAGAAAGCATTCTGTAAATTTTGGAAAGTAATTTGGGGGTTTTAAGAGTAAGAAATTGAACCACACTTGGTGGTGTTTGTAGTTCAACTTGACCCGGTTTGAATTTCTTTTTTACTATGGATTTAATTTGTTGATATTCTAAAAATCTTTTCCTGTTGATCCCATATTGTGTAACTAGTCTGTCAAATGGGATAAATTCTGTTCCTTCTAATATATGTTCTAAATATTTGATTCCTTTACCACTCCAATCTGAAAAGTTTATCATATATCATCAGCAGAGCGTCTGTGCACCGTAACTTTGTTCTGTATACCTGTTAATGGATTAACTTGTTCATCACAGCACTGAGCAAATAATAATCAAGACAATACCATACTTGTATCTATACTGAATTGTGCTGTATTAAGTTGTTTTCTGGGAATGTTTAAAAACTTACAAGATATTCAAAATGTTTATTTATCAAGAGTATTAGTGGCACTGCATACAAACATTTTGAAATCATAAAATATAAGCTTTTTAAATAAAAACTTTTCTTTTATAATGTAATGTTTTTATAATATAAGCTTTTTTCTGACATTATCAAACAAAGATTAATAAAAATAAAATGAAAGGAGTTGTTACATTTACTCTTAAAAGTTTTTTTTTATCAACAATGATATTTACACTGTTTTTTACTCTTTTAAGCCAAGTTGATGAGATTTTTCAGTTCTCTATATTTCAATATTTTCAAGCTGAGTTCAAAGGTCATAGCTAAGCTTTTTTCAATACACGGCCCAGCTTTCTTTATCATCATTTTTCAAGCAAGAGGAGATTCTCTAGACTTTCTTCCACTTTTCCTTACTACGCAAAAAATGATGGTAGTTGTTTAAGAGATAACAGCGAGTATCTGTCAGTGTGTGTGTGTGTGTGTGTGTGTGTGTGTGTGTGTGTGTGTGTGTGTGTGTCCTCAGTGAACTGTATCAGTCTCTGCAGTATCTTCCAGCTGCAGCAGTCACTTCAGTTTCTGTTCAGTCTGACTGAGGGAGGTTTTTGTACGACTGTTTTTCACTGTGTGAACACATGCTGACTGTTGATAACATGAAAACTCTGACAGTAATAAACTGCTGCATCTTCAGCCTGGACTCCACTGATGGTCAGAGTGAAGTCAGAGTTTGATCCACTGCCTGTAAAACGATCTGGAATCCCTGATTCTCGATTGCTAGTGTAGTAAATGAGACGTTTAGGAACTCCTCCATCTTTCTGTTGGTACCAGGCTAAATAGTAGGTGCCATGAACATTCTGACTGGTCGTACACTTGATGCTCACAGTTCCTCCCACAGCAGAGCTCACTGCTCCAGGCTGAGTCACTGTGATCTGTCCTCTGGACTCTGAGGACACAGAGACAAAAACATAAAGCAGCTTCATGGTTTTGTGGGCTTCATTTCAGAGGGACAGATGTTGATAGAGGAGAGGAGTTTGATTCTCTGGACTTTACCTGTGAAGCAGCAGCAGAGGAGAGTCCAGATGAGGACGCAGATCAAAGTCATGTTTTTGATGAGGAGGATTTCTGTGGCTTCTGTTGTGATGAAGGACAGCTGTCAGTCATCCAGTGTTCAACTCTCAGGACTATAAACTCTCCCAGAGCACTGGAGCATGGTGCTGCTGATGCAAAGTGCCTCTCTATGGAAATCATCTGACTCCAGCAGGACTTGTTTAAAAAAAGTTTTTCACAGCATATTTAGCATGTGACACACATGAACCCTGTAGAATTTATAGACAGTTAACAAATGCTCTTTGAGCGCAAAATCTCCAACAATAATATGTTATATTTGCTTCAGTTGTTGGCTGTTGGGTGAGATAAAAAACATCCAAACTTTATTTTGTTGTTTTTCCTGATATCACAGGGAGGCTGACAGAAATTTATGTCTAAATTTGTGTTTGAAATTTTTACCTACTTGCTGTTGATAAACCAGTTCCTTCAATGATTTTTCTTTGTATGATCTTCACAGTAAGTTGTGGATAAACTAAATTTTACATGAATAAAAATTCTTCTGCATCATCTTCCTTGGTTTCAGATTAAGGTTAATTGTATAGTAAATATCTCTGTTTATGCAGAAAATTGTTTTAGTGAGTTGTGTTTGTAAACGAATTTTGGCCAACAAGGGCTTCCCCTCAGACTGGAGTCTGTCCTGGATCGTTGACGGCCGCAGATGCAGCAGCATTGATTGTGAAGTGAGCAGGAGCCCCGGGGTGCAGCAGACAGTCCTGAGCTGATTCACTGGGGACATGACGTTGTTGTTGTTGTTGTTGTTTAAATTTGCTAAAGCTCTCAGTCTGCAGTCTTTTTCAATCTCAGTCTCTTTATTCTTCATCTCTTTGTTGCCTGTTTTATGAACTTGTCTCAATATTTTACAACAATAAAGATTTTTCAACAGAACATGTCCTGTTATTTCTGCTGTTTGTTATATATGTATATAAATACATTAACATGGATTTAAAAAAAAACAAAAAAACATTTAACACATTTTATTAAACAACAGTTTTGATCTGGTTACAAACAGACTGATTCATTGAAATAAATAAACTAGTTAAAAAAAAAGAAAAAAAGACATATAATGGATAAATCAACAGGCTAATTAGATTTACTGTGTTAACACACAGTAAATCGTGTTTCTTTGTAAATAACTTGTATTCCTATGTATTATCTTGATAACAATGATAATGTTTGTAAATAAAAATATTATATTTATTAATCATTAATTTTCTCCCTTGATTTTTCACAGCTTATTAAAACTGATTATTTCAACATTTTAATGAATGAAGCAAATATTTTGTGTTGTCAAAAAGGTCGTACCAGTATTGAGATACAACTAATAAACAGCATCAAAGTAAACAATGAAGTAATGTTGCAATTTGTACATTTTCAGACTGAATACAAACTATTTTCTGCCTTTAATGAATATTTTTGATATCAGTATTAGCATTATTGCTATTTGATTGGGGATCAGCCATCTGAAAAGTGTTTGGAGACTCATTGTTTTTACAAGACTTTAAATATTTTTGACTTTATCGAAAATAAAAAAATAAAAACACTAATATTTATTTAATAGAAAACAAAAAGGTCCTGGTTTAAATTGATGTGATTATGAGATTTGAATATCATTGCATTTTGTGAAAGTTGCCTGAAAAGCTGTGTGTGTGTGTGTGTGTGTGTGTGTGTGTGTGTGTGTGTGTGTGTGTGTGTGTCCTCAGTGAACTGTATCAGTCTCTGCAGTATCTTCCAGGCACAGCAGTCACTTCACCTTCTGTTCAGTCTGACTGAGGGAGGTTTTTGTACGACGGCTTTTCACTGTGTGCGCAGTTCCCAGTAGCTGCTATCAAATCCACCCATACAGTAATAAACTGCTGCATCTTCAGTTTGAATCTGACTGATGGTCAGAGTGAAATCTTTGTTTGATCCACTGCCTGTAAAACGATCTGGAATCCCTGATGCTCGAGTGGTAGCATAGTAAATGAACAGTTTGGGAACTCCTCCATCTTTCTGTTGGTACCAGGATAAAAGGTTGGAGCTCCAAACATTCTGTCCAGTTGTACATTTTATGGTGACAGTTCCTCCCACAGCAGAGCTCACTGCTCCAGGCTGAGTCACTGTATATTGTCCTCTGGACTCTGAGGACACAGAGACAAAAACATAAAGCAGCTTCATGGTTTTGTGGGCTTCATTTCAGAGGGACAGATGTTGATAGAGGAGAGGAGTTTGATTCTCTGGACTTTACCTGTGAAGCAGCAGCAGAGGAGAGTCCAGATGAGGACGCAGATCAAAGTCATGTTTTTGATAAGGAGGATTTCTGTGGCTTCTGTTGTGATGAAGGACAGCTGTCAGTCATCCAGTGTTCAACTCTCAGGACTATAAACTCTCCCAGAGCACTGGAGCATGGTGCTGCTGATGCAAAGTACCTCTCTATGGAAATGAACTGACTGACTCCAACAGGGAGTTTGGTTGATCTGATGATGATTGTTCAAAACACATTTAAAGACTTTTAGTGAATCCATTGTTAGATTATAATATTATTTTATGCCATGTTAGACCCCTAATTAAAGATTGGGAATTATTATGTAGTTTTAGTTGGCATTATTCTCCTGAATTAGAAGAAGCTGATAACTATTGCATTAGTTAAACTGATTTGCATTACATTAGACTGCTGATTTATTGTGGATGAATGATATTGTTTTATGATGCATTATACTGCTGAGTTATGAGAAATACTGTTCGCAGAAAGTCATCGCCTTATTTGTCTGATTAGAAGAGAACAGAATATACTGGAGTTTTCTGCCCCATCTCAGCAGGAGCAGATAGACGGGGAGCCAAGGTCGTAGCTTAGGCGCTGTGTGAGAGAAAGCATGTGAATGTTTAGGTTTTATGATAAGGTGGAGGCACCAGAGGCTATAAGAGTTTGAGCAATGCTCCACCATTTTGAGATCCGAGGCTATCTGCATACAGTGTCCATCTCCCACGCGTGTGTTCATTAAAATCATCGTTTGACTTAACCCGGCCGGACCAGTGTTGTTATTGTGGTTTTTTCTCTTGTCTCCATCCCCAATATTTGAATCCGTAACAGTTTGGGGGCTCGTCCTGTGGTATTGGGGTGGAAGTTAGAGGTTTGGATGGTCCGAGGTTGTCGAACGGACAGGCACAAGCCAGTGGTCTGACGTGAGTGGGCATAAGCCGGCTTATCTAAAGGTAAGGCACTACCTGTTGAATTATTTCCAAAGTGTGCCAAATTGGATATGACTAAATTAAAGTCTACTCACTGAAATTACTGGTAGAGGGTCTGTTTTGATTTTGATGAGAATCACCGTGTGTGTTATGCAGTTAAAGTCGGTTAATGGTTAATTAATGGTTTAATGAGTGTTTAATGCAGTCGGAAACTGCTAGGAAGAAATATTGGGTTTTAGTCCCAGGATATTGAGTTAAAGTCTCAAGTAGTTTGGTAGGGAATTGGCTATGTGTTGTTCTAGAAATTAGGCCATAGGCTGTTCTGGAGGAAACAGATATTGGTTAATTGATTACAAAAAAGTTAACTTTCTTCGGTCGGACCCGTTATGATAAATTTGTCAAAATCGGTTAGGTGAAAATTATTATAGGACGGCAGTCGGAAACTGCTAAGAAGCGCATAGCCCGGGGGTTACGCCCCCTCCTGGCCGTGGACGCGCGGCTTTGACCTGTCGTCGAACAGGGTTAGTTCAGTTTGGCTTATCTGTGGGGTACAGGGCATCCTGAAATAAGCTAGGAGTTACCGAGTCTCCTCATCGTTGGAAACGGTGTCATGTGCTTTTTTGGACAAAGTTAAATTGAGTTAGGGACTTTAGAATTTAGGCCAGAGACTGTGGAAACAGATACTGGTTAATTGATTACAAAAAAGTTAACTTTCTTCGGTTGGACCCGTTATGATAAAGTTGTCGAAATTGTTTAGGTTCTTTAGAGATTAGGCCAGAGGCTGTTCTGGAAGAAACAGATACTGGTTGATTGATTACAAAAAAGTTAACTTTCTTCGGTTGGACCCGTTATGATAAATTTGTCAAAATTGTTAGGCGCTGAATCTGTCAGGCCTGTCAGTGATTGTAAATATAAGACGTCTTTGTAATATAAAATAAAAGAGTTTTGTCTGAGCTTTGTGTGACCCTGTGTGTGACGACAGCGCACTGCAGCGCTGCGAGCTATTTTTAGACTGTGTGTGAACATGCAAATGAGCTATGACGTGCACAGAGGACTTTTGTTGCTGTTTAGCGTGTTTTTGAGTTTTATAATTATGATTTGCAAATAATGATACATGCCTGTAATTAAAACGCTGATTTTGCTGATTATAATATTACCAATAAGGTTATGAATGACTAGGGTGAATGTTTGATGTTTGGCTGGGTTTTGATATAGAAGAGATAAATCGAGCATGATTAAGACCGGCACTTCAGCCGGCAGAGTAAGATTGTGATAAAAATGATATTAAATAAATCTCTCAGTGTGTTGATACAGGTGGCTACGGGCCTGGACCAACTGCCCCCACAAGCACAGCAGCTGAAGCAAATTATAGTAATGGAAACCACACTCAGCAAGAATCAGCAGCTGTGGAAAAGACAGCAGCTAGCAGAGAATTAAAGGAGAAATTAAGAGAAGCTTTTAAACATAAAATTGGGGCCAACAGACTTGTGGAGGTTGGGAAGGCGTCCGGAGCATCACAACAAAAGGTGAAACAAAACACACAAGCAGAGAAATGTGAGAGAGAGGCACATGTTAGAGAAATGCCTTGTTTGAGAAAAAAAACGTTAAATTAGCCAAGAAACAGCTTACATTCATGAACACGTGAAGATTTTCCAGCAAGTTTCAAGCAGTGAAACTTAACATACACCCGCCGTTAAAGAATAAAGTTTATCCACTACTAACAAATAAACTCTCTGGGTTTCAGGACAACAACTTAACTTGAAAAAAAGGCACTGGTCTGACCAACCAGTGATAACACGACAAATTTAGTGGTTAGAAAAGTCAAATTGTGACATGTTTTCTGCTGATTGATTAATACAAGTGATTACCAGATGAAAGAAAATTCCAATTTTTGTGCTTTTAAACACGATCTTAAGAATTTTAACATGTACCTGTGATGTCCTGTCAGCTTGGTGGGTCATGAGTGGATTATATGGTGAGAAAAAACAAAAAAAGGGGGAGAGAAGGCTGACACAGGGCCTGGTCCCGTTGTTTCTCCCCTCTCTGAATAACGCAGCCAAAATAACATCATTTTCCTGTTCGTTTGTTTTTGTTTTGTTTTTTCTCTTTATGCTTGATTACAGGCTGCTTTGCCGGAAAGCCGAGGCTGACCCTGGACTCCTGCTCTCCCCTACCATCTTTGCTCTCTCCTCTACCATCTTTGATGTGACCCTGACCAAATGCTAAAGCAGCTGGACCCACAACAAAAACTTGAAAATGTCAACAGTGCTGCAGGAAAATGATCTCATGCAGCAGAGACGGAGAGCGTTAAATCCAAGGCCCGTTTCACTACACGGGGAGATTTCCGTCAGCATCTCTTCTTTCTGAGAAGACTGAGAAAGGCTTCGGGAACAGCACCATGCCGGACAGACGAGCTCTACAGAGGGTTGTGCGATCAGCTGAGCGCACCATCCGCTCCGAGCACCTTGAACTGCACTCAATCTACAGCAGGCGGTGCTGGACCAAGGCCAGGAAGATCGTGAAGGACCTCAGCCATCCCAACAACAGACTGTTCCCTCTGTTGCTGTGTACGTGACAAATAAAAATCTGAATTTGGAAAACGAGGCATTCGCAAAGCCACCAGCATTGTGCCTGATCGGACACACCCCTCTCACACACTCTTCACACTCTTGCCATATGAAAAAAGACAGCTTCAGCTGACAGAGCTGTGACGAGACGCCCATTAAGCCCAGATGAAAAGTGAGGCCGAGCAAAACAATGCTGACCTTAACCACTCTGCATCAAAGCTGTGCAGGACAGTGATGGACCAACAATGATCATCGGGCAGCAAAAAGGGCGTGCCAGAGACAGGAGGAGTAACTGAGGTCAGGAGGCACCTCAGAATGGACAAAACACCAGGAGAAAATAAGCTGAAGGCACAGGTGTCGGGGCTCGGCCAGGAGCTGAACTCTGAGAAGAGCCGAACAGCAGAGCCGTAAAAGGCCGTGGAGCAAAGCAAGGGAAACATCTATGGACTTCAATCTGACCTGTACGGAAAAGACTGAGGTTTCTGCCCTCAGTAAGAGCTCAAGGCATCAGAGCAGAAACTGACCATGGCTCAGGAGGAGCTGGCTGATAATCGAACCCATCAGGCTTGGAGTCCCAGACACAGGACTTGAAATCAGGCCGGAGCTTGCAGGAGCAGGAGGCCGCCAAACCTGACGAAAAAGCTCCAACAGCAGGAGCAAGTCCTGAAGGAGCTACAGAAGCAAAAGGGTCAAGTTAAGGAGGAGCAGAACAAGGAGAAGATGCAGGACACTGGAGAAAAGGACTGCCTCAACTGGGGCCAGAACCAGTATGGACAGAACTTTGAGCAGCAGCACCAACGGATGCAAACGGACTGAAAAGGAGGAGGGCAGGACCCAGGGCACGCTTCAGGCCGTGGTTTACCCAGAACACCAGAACAGGAAAGTGATGAACACAAACACCCACACAAACACACACATCTACATGCATTGACTCAGAATGAAGAGAAACACACATATGAACCTATACATTCGTTGATTGAGTGAGAAATGACACACACACGTGCAAAAAAATCGAAATGCTGATTCAATTCACTGAGAAGTGATACACACACACGCTGATGCAATGAAGAATGCTTTACTAACAAATGCTGCACACAAACATCCAAATACGGAGTCGGTTACAACAATAAGAAGCCATTGATTGTTTATTGGTTAAATGCATTTCATGCCACACAGAGGGCATTTGTGTAGATTTAGGAGACAGGGTCTAAAGTAGTTTGGTTGTGAAAACAATGTCTGTGCGTGATGTCTGTGTATGGCTCAAGGCCTCCACTGAATTGTTTATTGTGCTTCACACAGCCTGATAAGGAGCAGTGGTACAGAGCGAAAATCATGAGTGAATGATGTGAGTTTTATTTCGGAGAGAATATGAAAAGGTTGTGTTGATTTGACTCAGTTGTTTAAGTTTCTGCCAAAGCAAAACATTTGTGTGTAACCAGTGTCCACTATTGAATTAAGTTAATCAAACATGTTTTTGTCAGTGCAAAAAGGAGTTACAGTGCCTGTATGCCTACACAATATAGTGTGTGAAGTTTTGGTTGATTTTTGGGTTTTGTTTGACACTAGGTTGATTCTATCAGTGAGGTTTGGATTGTTCTCTTTCTCTAAGAGAGAGAAAGAGGGTTTGATCTTTGGACATGTTTGCAATGGGCCCCAGTATCTGTTATTATATGAGTGTTTTATTGGTTATGTTTGTTTTTGCTTTTGTTACAGTGCACTGAGATAAGAACATCTGAGAGGTGTGATCCACCGGTGGTGATATTTTGGTATTTTGTGAGTTCCTGATTTAACAAATCAGCTCTTTAATCCAGGCCTGAGAGATTGAACTTTAAAGCGCTATAAAATATTCTTATTGAAAACAGTCGCAAAGTATTTTTTCTCCATGATTATAATGAGCTTGGGAGAAATTCACTTATATGGGACACTGATCGGATGAGAAGTCCTGAGCCTAAAAGGATTGCAGCGAGTCAATCCAGTCCTAAAAAAAGGAATTGTTTCCTTTAAAATGATGACGTCATCTTGCTGGTGAGGGAGGCTCGAATAGGTTGCGCGTGAGACTCCATTATCAGCAATATCTGGTATGAATGTGTGTGGAGGTATGCATGTGAATGGACTGTCACGGACTGACGACTAAAAGTTTTAACTGACTTGATACTGAGACAAAAACGGTGCCGACTTTAGGATTATTGAATGTCCACAGACAATTCACCCAGCCTGTAGAAGAAGGGTGGAGGTTTTGTCTTGCTTTGTTTTGTTTGCAAGAACAGAAGAATGACAGAGACCAAAGGGGGAGGCTGTAGCTTCACAGAAGCGTGAACTGCAGACTTAACCCTTTGGTTGCTAATTTTGAGTTACTGATGTTTGCATTAAGAAAATTGTGTTTAATAACTGTGTTTCGATTAATGTATCATATTATATGGTTGGGAATGTTAAATGCTAAAGTGAAGAAAAGGTTGGATTCCACTCATGACTGAACATGTTGTTATTATTAACCATAGTGGGTCACTGTAAAGAGTCAATTAATTTTTATAGAGGTAAAAAAAAACAAAAAAAAAAAAAGCCCTCCACCGAGGTCTATGAATAACAGGGGAATGATAGACAGCCACACTCAAAATGGAGATATGTAATGATAAACACTGGTCCCCGTCTTT
Organism: Mchenga conophoros; assembly: GCF_057382185.1. NCBI lineage: Eukaryota > Metazoa > Chordata > Actinopteri > Cichliformes > Cichlidae > Mchenga > Mchenga conophoros. Next base: position 4,962,747 of record NC_140546.1, on the reverse strand, counting down.
TGGGCGCTTTCTTGAAGTAGTCAACAATTTAAAAGTAAGATAGAATAACAGGGGCATGTGCTGCGGGGTGGTGCTGCACAACAACCAGAGCGAAATAAAGAAAATTATTGTGTTTAGCTTTGAGAAATTCAAATTAAAATGTACCATTACACTCAGAGGATCAATATGAAGTTCAATATATGTTAATTTTGAATGAAGTACATGATTGGTGACTGTTCTGTCCTGAGCTTTTGTTTTTACAGGACCCGCTTGATCACACCAACAGTTTCTCGCCACCGAAGAGGGGTACTTGCAAAAAATAGAGAATGGGGAGGAATATCATCAAAACTGGAAAAAGGTAATCCCCAAAGGGGGTGATAACGCCATAACTTTCACTTATGGTCAAATTCTCAAAATTTGACCCCGAACTTGAAAAATTCTTCAAACATTTAGAGACGAAGTGGAGATTTAGATAAACATAATGTCACAAACCACGTAAGGATGGAGCACTTGAATCGATAAGATGGTGAATTGACACGCAGCAAAATGTTGATCAAGTTGATTATGTTTATTCCAGGGTGCAGAGCAAGGTTATTATTATTAAAGAAAACAAATGAAATAAAGAAAACTAGAAGTTGAAAATTTGCGTTAACGGAAATAAAATCAAGACAAAAAGGAAAACTAACCAAAACTGTAATGAATGTTCACAAAACTAACTAAAATTAACTAGATTTATAGCAAAATGTGTTTAGTTGCATTGATAAGTATTTTCATTTTTTCTTTTTCTTTTTTCTTTTTTCTTTTTAAGATAAATCAAGTGTTGGGACGGTAAAATAAACACATTACAAAAACAAAATTGTTTTTAATTAATTTTATTTAAATTTTACAACATGTGCACTACAGTGCACAAGGGGAGTTCATTGATCACGAATGTGAAACTAACAACATTCAAGAGCTATTTAAGAAGATTACATGTTCCTCTGAAATTTTTGTAAGCAGGATATTAAAACTTATTTATATAACATTATCATAAAAATGTAGATCAGGGATCAACTTAGAAGTCACTGACACTTCACTAGCTGTAAGCCATTGGTTCAGGAACAAGTGATTGCACTGGGCTTTCTATTTCACAAAAGCCAATTCATTTATGATATCTGAGGAAGTACTGTGATTTTTATTTGGAGACACAAAGGAACATTTGGCACTTCCCACATCTCACATATGTTTTACTGTTGCACCCAACCATTCTACAACTGAAATGCCTTGGACTGTTAACCATGTCAGGCAAGTGGAGTGAACCATATTTTGCTACACTCTTATCTGATTGGGGCTTCCTTTTCTTGATTTTCGGAGAGAACTTTTCATTATTGGTATTATTCAGGTCTTGTTCACATGTTTGTCCCTGGTTTCTCAGCCAAGAGGAGCTTGAACTCCAGATACTGGGAGTTCTGTTCGCACATTGAGATCACTGATAACTTTTAGCAACGACGTGATCTTGTAGAAACAATTAGGTGTCATGGATTCAGCTATAATTGCGACTCTTATTTTTACTTTACTGGAAAACATTTCTGCATTTTACCCATATTTTATTTTTAACTCAAAGTCAAAAATTCCAGATTCTCCTACATGTTGGTTTTGGACCAGATAGGACGACAGTTTTCAGGTGGCCCTGTGTTTTTCTCTATTACATCTGCCACTGCATCTCGATAATCTTTGTGTGGTTCTTATTGGGTTGTGACCCTCTCGTATCTGGCTCACATGACTCGCATCCTCAGAAGAATCTATGTTTGAATCTCGCTCAATTATTCTGCTATGAATTCCCCCTGAATTATGAATTCTCTCTGCCTTTGTCAAAGAGTTGTCTATTAGGAAAAAGTGAAATAAATATAAGTACAAAGTCCCAATGTGTAGAGCACACATTAATAAATTAGTCATGTTCTCCGTGAAACTAAATAAGCTTAATCCTTAAAGACCCCTCGAATTATTTACTAGATGTTTATTTTTAAAAATTAAACAAAACCTGAGTTAAAAAAAAAAGAAAAACAATTGGCAAGGCCACACCCCCACACATGTGATATAATTTTAAAGATACTGTTGTCCTCTCTAAGAAACATCAGGACTTAGAGGAGTGGCAAGTAGAGTATGAGAGCTACAAGCAAAAACTAAATGTGTACTACAGTGTGCAAAAATGAAATATTGGGTGATTAGGGGGTTATGAGGGACATGTATAAAACTAAAAATCCCACAAACCTCGAAGTGCACTTGAAAAGCTCACACAAGAAGGTTAACCTAGCTTACCTAGAAGACCTCATCAGGGGGAGCACACTCCCCCTCCTTGAGGAACTCCCCCACTCAACCCGCATCCCCAGAAAATAGCTAACCCCAGATAAGGCAGCGTGATGTATCCCGAGATAACAGGACTGGGACATCTAAATAAATGTGTGAATCAATCGCCTTCAAAAAGGTTATCAATTCACTTCAACCAAAATTAGGAACACTCGGTGCGGCAAGAGTTAATAGTTATTAGTCTCAACACCCAAGGATAACCAGAAGAGCATGATTGATATGATGGAACTGAGAGTTTGTTACACTTAATTTTTGCAAAACACAACTAAAACTAAACTGAAACTAAGGATTTTCAGAGAATAAAAACTAGACTAAACTAGCAAAGAATTGGTAAAAACTAATTACAACTGGTAAAAATTGAAAATCTGGAGTCGAAACTAAATAAAAATAACAACTAATGAAAATGGCAAAACGATTAAAACCCTGGTGCAGAGATTGGCAAATCTGACCAGGAAACGTTATAAAATGGATTGTCAGAACAGTCAGCGTTAAAGTCACCTTTGGCAGTCCAGACTAGGATGGCATTGGACATCTTCGGGGCGGAAAAGGGTTGGTGTGACCAAGGTGTGGTTTGGCTTGTTGTATGTATATTTTGAGATCATATGGCTCTGGATGGACCAGTTACCGGGGCATGGAAGGAGGACAGACTCATTAAATGAGGAGAAGGAATTTCCTGGGATTGGAGATCCTCTGGGTGAGTGGTTGATTGAACGCATGCATAAAATAGAAGTTATCTGTTGTTATTGATTGGTAATAGATTGATAATTGGCCACATTTACAGCTGTATTGACTTGTTGTGGACGTAGTCGACTTCAGGTTTAAGCACTCTAATTAACAGGTTGAAAATAGTGACATTAAAGGAAGAGTATGCAGCGCCACCCTGTCAGACACCAGTGATGGTGGAGCTCACTGATGAATCAGGTGAGCTGGATTCATGGCTGAGTCAAAACTAAGATCCCCCTGCTGTGGTCAGTGAGGGAGAAATCAGGGGGAAATAAAATTTAAAAGAGGCATCTATACACGTTTATGGGTCAAGTGAAACGGGATAAAAGGGGGTCTTTTACTGTTATTTTAATATCAGCAGTATTATTGTATGAGAATCATGTAACAGCATTGCATCGATGATCATTTATTGAAGCTTTTGACCTTATACTAACATTTGTGTTCCTGTGATTGTTATAACTTCTGATGAATCTTCTATTTACAGGTGTTAGGATAATGATATAATTTTTCATTGCAGGTGTAACCATGATCATTTTTATACATATCGCGATTTGTTGCTCATTGTAGAGTTGTGCTCAAGTTAATAAGGGTTAAAAGCTACAGTCAGCGTGAATGTCTGACTGATCTATTGAGGGAAAAGGCTTCGAGCACAGAAGGCCGCACGCGCTTACAAAACACTGATATCATGTTATTGTTTGTGATCTTTTCTTCAATTATGCCTTTTGCTAAGTTTAAGTAGTGGCAGTTAATTAAACGACATTTATTAAAATATTAAATACCTGAGTCAGAACATTACACGCAGATCACCATAACAATCTGGGAAACCTTGTAGCTGCCTAACCTTTTCTTTTTTGAATGTTCTAGCTCCGTTGATTTGACACATTGGGATGTGTCAAAAAAGGGGGGGGAAGTTGAGTTTTAACATAACTTTTTATAACTTTATTTGTGTCTTTAATACCTTAGGTATGGTAAAGCTTAAGCTAATAGCGGTCCGAGAAGTTTCTGGTCCTTTGTAGAGAATCAGTGAGAAGCATAGATCATCACGTCCATGTTTAAGCATTAATCATTGAAATGAACTGAATAGCGTTTAGAAGATTTGTTAATTTGTTTGTCTTTTGTTAAAAAGAGGGGTTTCAATAATTTTCAGACACACCTTGCAAATGTGCTTATAATGAGTTGGCACTTGGTCTTTTGAAGGTCATGAGCTTCGTTCGGCGTGATGGTCCGGACTGATATATTGTAGGTATTGACTTTGAGTGCAGAGGGCTAAATGCAAACACGCTTACACACACATAGGATATGATTAGAATAAGTCCCTGGGACATTCTGAATGTTTTTAAACCAATTCTGAATCACTAGTAGGTCAGTAGATAACAACATTAGATTATAATAATAATAATAATGGATTGGATTTATATAGCGCTTTTCAAGGCACCCAAAGCGCTTTACAATGCCACTATTCATTCACTCTCACATTCACACACTGGTGGAGGCAGCTACAGTTGTAGCCACAGCTGCCCTGGGGCAGACTGACAGAGGCGAGGCTGCCATATCGCGCCATCGGCCCCTCTGGCCAACACCAGTAGGCGGTAGAGTAAAGTGTCTTGCCCAAGGACACAACGACCAGGACAGAGAGCCCGGGGATCGAACCGGCAACCTTCCGGTTACAGATACGCTTCCCAACCCCCTGAGCCACGGTCGCCCGATTATTAGGGTTATGAAGAGAGGTGTTTTGGTTTTCTGTCTCTTACAGAGAAAGGAACAGACACCAGACAAGGTCACAGATATGCGAGGATCCTCCGCAGCAGAGACAGACACAGTGACTGCCGAGACATCAACTGGGTCCAAGGGTCATGGCGTTTGGGCTCCAGCTAGTCACCACAAAAGGATGGATCCCATAAACACAGCAATAACCATGAAGGGGTTGGCGGAAATCCAGGAACACCAGACCAACGAGGTTCGAGAGGCTCTTGGGCAAAAAGGGGGACACCTTCCTGTTCCTTTTTCTGGAGGATACACAGATCGTTGTTTGAAATCGGGGCAGAATAATCCCCTGATCTGTGCCACGACTGAAGGGTTGTCTAACCCCTAAGGTTGAAGAATGAAGAGCAGAGGATCACCCAACTGGACGACACTGGTAGCTGCAGCAATAAAATAAAAGGGTTGTATATATGTGACAAATATGTCACTGCATATGATTTGGATGTTATGTATGTGTAGTTATGGACACATGTGATTTAATCATGAAAGCAACTCATGACTTCTGTTTTTGAGCCGCAAACTTATGTTTAGATTATTTAAAATAAAATGTAGTTTTTATGTCGAGCTGTATGATATTTAATGATTGTATTTTGTATATGTTAACAGGAAGGTCTTATTTTACTGATAATTGTTCAAATTTAACAAATCATAGATTATATTACGGCGGCTGTAGTATGAAACTGAGGTCAAAGGTCATGATGAAGCGTTTTTTCAATAACTGTTCGACTTTGGAACATCTGACTTATTTTTAGTTAAATGTAAAGGAAAACGAGAAAGAAACTATTTTTAGATTGAAATCAAATGTGTGCACGTGTGTGTGTGCACGTGTGTGTGTGCACGTGTGTGTGTGTGTGTGTGTGTGTGTGTGTGTGTGTCCTCAGTGAACTGTATCAGTCTCTGCAGTATCTTCCAGCTGCAGCAGTCACTTCAGTTTCTGTTCAGTCTGACTGAGGGAGGTTTTTGTACGACTGTTTTTCACTGTGTGAACACATACTGACTGTTAGGATAGTGAAAACTCTGACAGTAATAAACTGCTGCATCTTCAGCCTGGACTCCACTGATGGTCAGAGTGAAGTCAGAGTTTGATCCACTGCCTGTAAAACGAGCTGGAATCCCTGATTCTCGACTGCTAGCATACTTAATGAGACGTTTAGGAACTCCTCCATCTTTCTGTTGGTACCAGGCTAAACAGTTGGAGCTATAAACATTCTGACTGGTCGTACACTTGATGCTCACAGATCCTCCCACAGCAGAGCTCACTGCTCCAGGCTGAGTCACTGTATATTGTCCTCTGGACTCTGAGGACACAGAGACAAAAACATAAAGCAGCTTCATGGTTTTGTGGGCTTCATTTCAGAGGGACAGATGTTGATAGAGGAGAGGAGTTTGATTCTCTGGACTTTACCTGTGAAGCAGCAGCAGAGGAGAGTCCAGATGAGGACGCAGATCAAAGTCATGTTTTTGATGAGGAGGATTTCTGTGGCTTCTGTTGTGATGAAGGACAGCTGTCAGTCATCCAGTGTTCAACTCTCAGGACTATAAACTCTCCCAGAGCACTGGAGCATGGTGCTGCTGATGCAAAGTGCCTCTCTATGGAAATCATCTGAACAAGTTTAAAGGCATAATGTGAAAAAGTAAAGGTCTGGACTTCACTACATGTTTTTACAACATTCTGTACGCCACGCAGATCCTGATGGGTTCTGAAGAACTACTAACTGATTATATTTGAAATAAGTTCATTTAACAGTTGCTCTTTGCTAAGATGTAGAGAAGTAAGAAATTCAAATCTTTTCTAAATTCCTTCGTTCATGTTTGTAGCATTAAATATTTCATGGAAAGCATTTAGTCAGTGATTTTATGGTGGTGTACAGTGGTGGGTCACACTTACTTGAATCAATGTAACTCTATAAATGTAACTTTTTGGAGTAAATTCTACTTGCTGGTGAAGATCATGTGACCTAACTGAAAGCTTCACAGTGGGAATACAAGAGACTTTGTGGAGAAAGTGTTTTCTAAACCACTTGTGCCACTGTGCTGGTATTTGGAAAGAATGTAATACCACATATTATTTGTATGAATGCAGTTATACTCACTGTATGTAAAGTACTATTGAGTGAGACATGCTGTTTGACTTATTGGAAACACATTTTTTAATTAAGCATAACATTTTATTGGTTTTGTTTGCGATGTTGTTGATTATTAAAGTTTCTGATGACAATGTAAATTTTAAAATGTTGCTATAGGAGACCATTAAGATGGCTGTGATCCAAAATTAAATATGGTTAAAAACAACATGATACAACATGATTTCCTCCAGTACCATCCACCTCAAACATATATTACAGTTTCTGTCAGTTTGCTGCAGTTTCAAATCAGTGATGCTTTTCCCCAATCAAATTAGCCTTTCTCATTGTTTTTATACACACATACACACTGCTGTTGTTTCTACACTAATAAAGGGATTTGTTACTTTGTTGATCCACTTGAATCTCACAACTCTTCGAAACAGTTTTGTCAGACAGAACTCCAGATCTGTCACTTTGCTGAATACTGTCCAACACTGCATTAGTGTTTCCACTCAAATGACTTCAAAGCAGTGAAATTGCTCTTCAATTATAATCACATATGGACACATGTTCTCAGAAGACGTTTAAGTTGAAACATTTGGAAATGCATAATCTCAGTCTTGTGTCACACGTCCATGCCATGGCACTGCTACTGTAATTACACAGAAACATACACTATATGCACTCACAGACCACTTTATTAGGTACACCTTGCTAGTACCGGGCTGGACCCCCTTTTGCTTTCTGAGCTGCCTGAATGCTTTGTAGCATAGATTCAACAAGTCAGAGATTTTGCCCCTCATTGACATAATAGCATCATATCATTGCTGCAGATTTGCCAGCTGGACACCCCTTTCAAGCACATCCTAAAAATGCTGTCTTTAACTGAGATCTGGTGACTGTGGAGGCCATTGGAGCACCGTGTTTTTGTTTTTTTGTTCTTACAAGTTTGGTCAGCTCATGTGAATTATAACCTCAGTTTCCTGTTCTTAGGTGACAGGCCCTGCAGTGCAGTCTTCTACTGCTGTAGCACATCTGCTTCAAGGTCGCATGTTGTGCTTGCAGACATGCTCTTCTGCGTCTTGTTTGTATCGAGTGGTTGATTGAGTTACTGTTGCCGTCCTATAAACGCAAATCTTTCAGGCCGTTCTCCTCTGGCCTTTGACATCAACATTTTTCAGACCATTCCCATCAACTCTACAAATGGCTGTGTAAAGAAATCCCAGCAGATCAGCCTGTCTGGCATCAACAACCATGACACTTTTAATTATCTTTCTTAATGATGTTTGAATTAATCCTCAGCAGGCTGTGTCCAACATGTCTACATGTGTAAATGCTATGAGCTGCTGATATGTGATTGGCTGATATTTGGATTAACAAGCAGTTTAACAGGTGTACTTAATAACCTAATAAACATGTGCAGTATGACTTTACTGGACTATACAGTAGTTGGTGCTGTGGTCTCAGATTGTATACATTTTCTTTTCCTGACACATGACACAATAATAATGAGTATTATTTTGCTTTTGCAAAAAAACCATCAGACTTGATTTTTGTTTCTGAAAACAGTTTTAAACTTCTCATTAGCTGTCACAGTCCGGGTGAGCTGCTGGTAAATTTCCACCATGTTCTCCTGTATCTGCCCCTGGGCAGAGCCGTCATCTCCTCACATGGAGCCAACCTGGAGCAACCTACTCAGGATATTTAAGACCAGCGTTGCCGTCTCTTCACTGCTAGTTTGCCAACTTACCCTCGGTGCTAACAGGCTACCATGCTTCATGCTCCTTGCCCAAGTCTATGCACTCGGCCATACTCACTGCAGTTTCATGCTCCGTCTCCTGGGAAGGATTTCAATATCACACCTGCTGCCCTCTTCCCACTGCTTCTCACAGGATCCCTTGGAGCTCAGGTCAGCCCATCTTAAATCTATTCAGCTCACCTGGACCTTCACCTACTCCCCTCAAAGTACCACCAACTCCAACATAAGCCATACTCTTCTTTAAAATTCAACCACACCTGGAGAAGTCTGAGAACCCACTAACCCCCTTTTCCTCTCTCCCTCTTGATCACCACGCCACCTTAGGCCACCACGCTACGTTTTCTTGTCAGGAATCCCACGTCAAGTATAACTCTGTGTTTTTGTGCCAAATAAAGATTTGTGTGAAGCAAACTCAACCGTCTCCACATGTGGTCCAGCACTTGAGTCCAGTTTCGTACAGGCCTTTGGCCCCTTGTGACATTAGGCCTACATTTTTTGCAGTACTCTTTCCAAAGTAGGTGAGGTTTTGAGAAAAATAACAAAACAAAAAAACCTGTTTTGATGTCTTAAAACGACGGTGAAAGTGTTTTATGAAGTGTCTTTTGCATAGATGAGTCTGTGTGGTGAAAAAGGCCTTACATATTTGGAGAGCTGCATTAAGAGTGGTGAGAATGACGTTCCTGATGTAAGACTTTCACCAAAGCAACTGAGAAAAGCAGTGATGGGGAAACATTTACTGGAGTTCATTTAAGTGTTCACGAATAAATGTCAGTGAAGTCGTTTGAAAACGTGTGTGTGTGTGTGTGAAACATGTCAAAAGTGAACCAAAGCAACACATGGTGATAAAACCCGAATTGAATGGTAATGTTTACCAGTTAGAAGCCTTCACAGTGAGAACAGCACAGAGCACCGTCTATCTACCTGGAAGGAATTTTCAAAACTTCCTAAAACACCATTATTTGTAGACAGAATTCCAAAATAGAAATAAAAACTCATTAAAAAAAACCCTGTATGTGTAGGCAGCGTCTTAACAATGGACATGTTCCTTCAGAAATGTAAAAAAAAAATTATAGAAAAAAATGCTGGTACACTTTCCAGAACTTAATATTTTTGTGAAATTCAAAACATAACGACATGAATCTGAAGTGTTTTTGAAGCGTTTTAGGCTGAGAATTAGTTTCAGTGTTTAGAGCTGTGAAAAAATAAGTGTCAGGTTTCAAGAGATGTTTTCACATGTGAAAGCTGTAAAATCTACATTTTGAAATCAGATTCTTTAAATATTGTTGTAATGGGCTTTATTTGTTTTAATTACACTATTATAATATTAATAAATTATACAAACAGTGAATGATTTTGTTGAGTTTGTTTGTTTCAGAGTCAGAGAGCCGTGTCTCTCTACAGTCAGAGGTTTTTGTACGGCGCCTCAATCAGTTTGTATCACTGTGGTACACGTTCGGTGGAGGAACCAGACTGGATGTTGGAAGTAAGTCAAAAACAAAGTTACTTCTATGTCCTTTTTCTCTTTAATTTAATTTTCTTTTCTTTGATTTCATTTAATATGAAAGGCTAGGAAACTTTTTGTGTAACTGATTAATTATTTTATTCATAAATTTTGTCCTAAGAAACAAAGTCAGCTTTGGAAATGAATATTCAGACACTCAGGACAATTTCCAATGAAAATCTGGGATGTTTCATAGTATTAATTATTATTTGTAGTTCTGATGGTAAAGTTGTATTTTGAGGGCTTGTAGGTTTAGTTCAGTCTGACAGAGTCAGAGAGCCGTGTCTCTCTACAGTCAGAGGTTTTTGTACGGCGCCTCAATGAGTTTGTATCACTGTGGTGGACTTTTGGTGGAGGAACCAGACTGGATGTTGGAAGTAAGTTAATTAAACTGTGTTTATTATTAAATGTTTTATCATTTTCTTTTATAACTACTTGTTAGGCTGCTTAGATGAGAGAAAAGTATTTTTTTTTATTAAAATAATTTAGTTTTTGATGTTTGTCCTTTTTACTGGACTAATTCAGATGAGCTCTGCGAGTTTCTCTTGTTTAATCTACATTTCTGTCACAGTAAAATGTAGACAAGAGTAAACTTCATCATCTTATGATTAGTTTGTAAATTTCCACCACATCAGCTGCTGTTTGGATGAGTCAAAGTTTGCTTTCTGATGTTTTTATCGTGTCAGATGTTTCAGATTTAGTTTGAAATCATGTGAGCTGTTCAATAACATTTCAAATCTACATGAATGAGTAGCTGCTCTGTGCTTGTGTCCACTCATTTCTTCAGTCGTCCATGATTTAGACTTCTAATCATTTTAAAGCCAAACTTCTGCTGTAAATGTTTCCACATCTGCTTCTTTTATTTCCAGTGTAGTTTGAACATATTTCAGCTCAAACTGTGTGATGATTCTCTCTGTGCTGATATGCATGAGAGGTTTCTTAAAGGGAAGTGAAACAATGTGTGAGTGAATGACTGGTGGAGCAGAAAAAACACCTGACAGAAACTTCTTAACGGAGAAATTCAAATTGTGGTTCGTGTCCTCTAAGCTGATTGGTGTTTCCTAGGTGATACCCGCCCCGCCCTGAAGGTGCTGGGTCCCTCCAACAAGGAGCTGGAGCAGGGGAAGGCCACGCTCATGTGTGTGGCCAACAAGGGCTTCCCCTCAGACTGGAGTCTGTCCTGGAAGACGAGCGACAGCAGTGGCAGCAGCAGCATCAGAGGGGAGGAGAGCAGGACTCCTGGAGTGCTGCAGAATGACGGCCTCTACAGCTGGAGCAGCACCCTGACGCTCACTGCAGACCAGTGGGGGAAGGTGGGCTCTGTGACCTGTGAGGCCACCCAGGGCTCCCAGACTCCGGTCTCAGAGATACTGAGGAGAGACCAGTGTTCCCAGTCCTGATGTCAATCACTGAGTCTTTGATGTTGATTTTCTTCTGCCTGTTTCTTTGTGTTTGCAGATTTAAAAAATAAACTCATTAAACAGTCATGTTTCCATCTCATAATGACAACAATCAGAGCAACAATCTCCTCTAGTTTCATCCTTTTGTGTCTGTTGTAAAGCTGATATTTCAAACTCTTAAAAGAATAAAAACGTACCGAGAAAACATGTTCTTTGACTCTGTGAGTTTAATAAATGCACATTAAAAAATTAAGATTTTGTAATATTTATTAAACCAGACCAAAATAAAAATGTAAACAGACACATCAAGTGTAATGTGCAGTGAAAATGGTTAAATATATTTTTTAATCCACATATTAAATATTTCTCTATAAGATGTTGAGGTCATGTCAACCATAGATTATCTGTGTGCTCTTCATAATTTCTAGTCTCAAAGTTGTTTTATGATCTACATTTTAATCTGATCTAAAACCTAATAAGTAAAATTAAAGAGCAGGGTGTCATCTGTATGTTTAAACAGAGATCATTTAAATCAAGTTTAAGTGAAGATTTACTGAAGTTTGATTAATGAACTATTTGACAGTGAAACTGTGATGAAGCACCAAAGCAGAGAAGAGTCTAGAAGCTGGTGGTGGCAGAGGTGAAGCAGGTGGAGACTTAGCTGAGGATCTCTAATTGTCAGGATGAGGTGGAGATCAGGAGTCTGAGAGTTAAAGCACACAAAACAGAGGCTGAGTAACTCACAGAAGGCAGCGAGACAATAACTGGACTCAAATAATGACGACAGAATTGAGCTCGACAGTGGACATGATGTTAAGAACAGACTAACAGAACAAACACAGGAATGCAGGCAGATGAGAGACTACAGGTCTGCTTTAATCAACTTATATAGAAGTTAATCTCTTCTGGTGTTCACAGCAAAATGAGAGAAACTCACTTCACTAAACCTCTTAACACAAGACAAAGACCACGGTCTGTCAGGAGGACGCTTGCTGGTTTTACATCTGACAGAGACAGTCTGTCCTGGAACAAAAGACTGAGTCGGCACTTTTTCTCCCAGTTAATAATAAAGAATATCAGAGTTATTGAAGTTACAGCTTTCATGTTTCATGCTTCATGCACGACATTCACAGTGTTGGTTTTTGCCCAGTTTAGGTATTTGTGTCTTAGTCCTGTTTTTCCTTTGCTTTGTATTTTTCATGCAGTCTCAATGAACGCCTCGCTTTCTGGTAAATTCCATCCTGTTTCCACGTGTCTGATTTTGGGTCCTCTCACTCTCCGCTCCACACAATCTGCTGCTGCAGATCGTGACATTATTTGAATTATTCATTCTTTTTGTTAAAGTCTTTATTAGTTTCACTATTTGACTTGTCCAGGGTGTACCCTGCCTCTGACCTTAAGACAGCTGGAATAGGATGGGATGCATGTATAGTTTCATTATTATTGTCAGATCATCAGCATGTGATAATGTGGATATAATACCAAAATAGTAAAATGCCTTCTTATTTTGCATTTATTTATTACAGTTTTTTCATTTTTGATTTCAGACAACCAAACTGTACGATTAAGAAGAAAGCTGTGTTTCTTTACACTCAGAGGTTTTAGCTCAATCATGATGATACAAACTCTTTTCTTTCAGGATCCAGACTGGATGTCTGGAAATAAATCAATTTTAAATGAGTATTTTAAACAATACTTTGTCCTTCTGTTTTTGTTTTAGCATGCTAAGTATGTAAAAAAAAGTCCTGTTTAGAAGCGGACATGTCACAGTGCTGGATCTGTGACCCAGTGTTTTGTCTGTGTTGTTAATTTATATTCTTTGATTACTTTTATTCATGGTTTTGGTTATCTTTTTTTCTTAAGTTCTTAGTGATCCTAGTTCTCCCTCCCTCAGTGTCCATCTCAAGCCTGTGTATAAGCTCTTGTCTCCATGTTTATTGTTCCCTCTGTTGCACAGGCAGTCATGTCTCCATGTCTCAGTGTCTAGTGTCTGTCTCTGTTTTTGTTCCCCCAGTCACAGTGTCTTTTCTGCATCTACATATTCGTCATGCTTCCTGTTTTCTTCTGATAGTCCTTGTCCTGTGTTCAGTTTTGCTTCCCCTTGGTCTCCTTATGTGTGATTATTTCCATCTGTGCTCTCCTCCTGTGTGTCATTCCCTTGTGTGTTTCCTCTGCCTGTTGTCGTGTTGTCCCATGTGCTGTAAGTTTCTCCATGTTTCTGTCCATCATTCCTAGTTCCATGCTCCTTATTTCCTAGTGTTTCTGTCTCTAGTCCCCCAGAGTCTAGTTCTTATTTTCCATGTTCAAGTTTTGGTTTGTTTTTCGTAAATGTTTATTTTGTGCATTATTTCCCAACAAATAAAGCTGCCTCTTTAAATTTGTTTCCGTGTAAGAATCCTGAATCCAGGAACCTTCATGCTGCCTGCCATACAGCAAACATGACAGGACATTGAATAACAAACATTAGTATACACAGAGCCAGCCAGATGTAGAAGTGTGATGTGTCTCATGTGATGGTGTTTTAACCTGAGTGAGCACTTCATTTAATTATTCACGATATCCATATCCATTTCATCTTTCCAGGATATCAGTGTATTTAAACTTTTAGCGTCCGAGAGCCTGAAAGCTATAAATATTTTACTTTTTACTACTTTGCTTCAGTTTAGTTAATTTTATATCTAAATGTTTACAAATTGCATTTAATTCCTGTTTGAATCATGATATTAAAATGGGAAACAGAGACATTGTCCTGGTAATTTGATGTTTTTGTGTTTCTTTTTAAATTCTTAAATGGTTTTGTCCTGCCTTACCTCTGAGCTACTTTACTCAAATACTCCTGTACAGAAACATGTTATTAATATATGTTGTTTAATCCTGTCATGTCTGGCAGTTTATGCAATCTGAATTATGATCTGAATGCACTGTGGTGCCAAAAACATGTTGCAAGATCAGCTCTATAAGTTCTCTATGGTTCCTCTTGTTTCCTCTGCCTGTTGTCGTGTTGTCCAACAATGTGTCACCAACTGCTGCACCTGTAAGAAAAAACAAAGGGAACAAAAACATACAGCACCTGGAACACAGAGATATGAAAATGCACAGATACATAAATTAACAATCTTTTTGTGGTGTGTGTCATTGTCACAAAAGGTAGACAATAATGAGGGCAGGGAGGTGCAATAATGCCCTCCTGGGTGTCAGAGGCAGACAGCGATAGATCCAGGAGATCCAGGAGATCCAGGAGGCCACAGCAGGAGAAGGAGGAAGGCCCCAGATGGGGCACCCAGAGGGTGAGAGTCTCAGAGAACCAGAGGCAACAGCCATCAGTCGGATGTCCTAGCACGAGCCGAGAACAGTGCCCAAGGACCACCTGGCACGACTTTGAAAAGTGGAATGAGAGGCAGAGTCTTCAGCTCAGAGAAGATCAGCTTCCAAGTTGAAGTCATGAATCACAATCACACACAAATCTGTGTTTATTGATACCAAATACAGTTACAATGCATTCATTGTATACTCTGATTACATTGTATAAAGAGTGAAATGCATGTTTATTACTGCTTCTATTAATAGTGTTGTTATGAGTGGTTATGATGCTGTTTAAGGTAAATCTGGAGGAAATCCATCAGTCTCTGCAGCAGTCAGTTCAGCTCTTATTCAGTCTGAGGTAAAATAATATTAAAATGTGTAAACACATCTGTGCTGAGATAACTCTGAACTCTAAACTTATTTGTTCTCTATCATGTAGGAACGTCTGTGAGCAGTAAAGTGCTTTTTCTGTAGCTCCTTATTTATTCATGTTGCTTTAAAATTTAAGACTTAAGATTCAAACTAAAAAAATCATTTAAAGATTTCAAAGTTATGCTCTGATAAAGCAATTAACAAAGTGGAGTCTAAGCAATGATGGGAAAGAGGAAACGAATGCTGGATTCAAAAGTTTACTATTTAAATTTCTACAGCAGCTAATTAATAAATACTTAATTTATCTACTGATGTTTTCTGTGTGTTCAAAGTATTTGGTGGTCTTTTAATTTACAGCAATACACTCAATGTTAATGCTGTCTGTGTGTGTGTGTGTGTGTGTGTGTGTGTGTGTGTGTGTGTGTGTGTGTGTGTGTGTGTGTGTGTGTCCTCAGTGAACTGTATCAGTCTCTGCAGTATCTTCCAGCTGCAGCAGTCACTTCAGTTTCTGTTCAGTCTGACTGAGGGAGGTTTTTGTACGACTGTTTTTCACTGTGTGAACACATGCTGACTGTTAGGATAGTGAAAACTCTGACAGTAATAAACTGCTGCATCTTCAGCCTGGACTCCACTGATGGTCAGAGTGAAGTCAGAGTTTGATCCACTGCCTGTAAAACGAGCTGGAATCCCTGATTGTCGATTGCTAACATAGGTAATGAGCAGTTTAGGAACTCCTCCATCTTTCTGTTGGTACCAGTGTAAGTAGTTGTTGTTATAAACATTCTGACTGGTCGTACACTTGATGCTCACAGATCCTCCCACAGCAGAGCTCACTGCTCCAGGCTGAGTCACTGTGATCTGTCCTCTGGACTCTGAGGACACAGAGACAAAAACATAAAGCAGCTTCATGGTTTTGTGGGCTTCATTTCAGAGGGACAGATGTTGATAGAGGAGAGGAGTTTGATTCTCTGGACTTTACCTGTGAAGCAGCAGCAGAGGAGAGTCCAGATGAGGACGCAGATCAAAGTCATGTTTTTGATGAGGAGGATTTCTGTGGCTTCTGTTGTGATGAAGGACAGCTGTCAGTCATCCAGTGTTCAACTCTCAGGACTATAAACTCTCCCAGAGCACTGGAGCATGGTGCTGCTGATGCAAAGTGCCTCTCTATGGAAATCATCTGACTGACTGATACAGAAACGTGTATCAATCTGATGATGCTGTTTACTAAAGAGAGAATTTTTTACTTGATCTTTGGCATGTGACCTACTCAAGCCATTCATAATCCATCAGGCTGTTCTGTTTCCAGGACAGATTTTCCTGAACCACTTATTCTGTTACAGTTCGTCTAAATGAAGTATGAATTGTGTCTTCTTGGATTAAAATGTCTGAGGGATCACTGAATACTCTAATGAGAATGGAAATGTCATGAATCGTATGCTGTGTACTCCAAGGATACCAGACAGTTCAAACCATGTTTGATGACAGGGAGATGTTAGATAGATGTGTTAGAGCTTTGTGTCACCACCATTATTATGGCATACGGGGAAATCTTTTACAAGAATGGTCTTCTTCTCTTCAGCAGTGTTCAAATAACTGGAGAATCAGTAACAAGGAGCAGTGAAGCTGTTATGTTCAGTGGTGGCTCACAACCACAATCAAACATTTTATTTTGATTTTTCCTTTTTTGGCTCCTTTGTTGGGACTTATCTTATTTTGTCACTGCAGAATAATGAACTTCAGATTCTTTGAAAATTGTCTTATAACGATTCCCAGGTTGATGGGCAGCAACAGATGCTTCTATAAAATTATTATTATTATAATTTCACTGTCCTGTCCGGCACTGTTGCAATCAGAATTATGGTCTGAAGGAAAAAGAAAGATGCTGAAGATTTATTTTCCCGCGTGGATCATTACCACTTTGCCATATTGGCCCACTTGATTGATTTTTATTATTTATTTCTTTATTTTTTTACCGTTAAGTTATTACAATCAAAACAGACAGGACCGGGGGATAGGAAAGGAAAGAAAAACAAACGACAAGTTGGGGAAGAAGCTAACACAAAAAAGAAAAACAGAGAGAAAGACACTAAATCAGCTGCTGGGAAAAAAAGAAGAAAACGAGCAAAAAGAGAACAACAACCAAAATAAGCACAAGTTACAGTAAATAATAAATACTGAATGTTACTGAGCAGCACACAAGACCGATAATGCACAACATGCTTAGAGGCAGCAGCTAAGATAGTGTGTGTCTGTGAGTACCTGTGTGTGAGCGCGTTTGTATTCAAAAGGTTTCTCCATGTAATTATCTAATACAGCACCAGGGGCGATGTAACCACAGCTGACCATGCCAGAGAAGACCTCTTTAAATTTAAACAGGAAACAGGCTGTATCACAATTCAGGGTCCGTAGCCTTGAAGGCCGATTACGCCACAGCAACGCGACAAAGGCTGTCCCAATTTGAAGGCTGCTCCAAAAGCGGCCGACAAATGTGTCCCTTATTTCCCTCAATTTGAAGGATGGGTCGGTGTATGCTTTGTCCCAGGATTCATAGCGCATCGGTGGGTGTTGATATTTTTCCGAAAAAAAAAACTGCCGGATGACTGAAGTTGGTGTCGAACAGTAAACTTTTGAAAGTAAGTACTGAATATTATGTCACTTATTTATGTGCAAATGTTTAATAACAAAGAACATTGTTGGCCAGATGTCGGCAAAGTTATGTGACATTAGTGATGTTTGTACTGACTTGGTTTTAAAGCCTTTAGTTTAAAATCTACGCCGTTCGATCGTCGACCTTAATCTTGAAGAGAATCTGATGATTTTGTGGGAAATTAAAGTCAGTCATATATCCACAAACACAACAAGCTGAAAGTCGGTGATGCTGCTCGGTTTGCAGTCCTGAATATCACGGCACAAGCAGGATTCACTGCACTGTTAATGTGAGCTGTGTTATATTGCTGCCTCTGTTCGGTGGTGTCGAGCCAAACGCACTTTAACGTGTGTTTGAACGAGCTGACGGTTCACTCGTTAAGCTGAAAGAAAGATGCTTTAATCACAGCAGTCACACATGTGTCCACTGTAACATCTGGAACTCTTCTTGTTTAGCACTCGTAATAACACAAACACTAAATCCTCCTGTTTGTAGCAGTGTGTACACCTGAGACTGTCACCTGTCTGTCTGTCCTGCACTCTCTCTCTGTTTCTTTCTCTCTGATTGTGGAATAAAAGTATGAACATGTGTTTATAAGTTACACTTGTGTTTGAATCCTGCAGCTTATCACACATTTGATTTCTATGTGTGACGACTGCAAGTGTCCAGAGTGAGAACAGACTGAGGGACCCACTGCTGCACATCATCTGTGAGGCTTTGCACCCCTGATGATCCACCAGGACAAACTCAACAGTGTGTGAGGAAGAGGAGGAGGAAGAGCCAGCAGCAGCTGACAGATGGAGAGAATAGACAGACTGTTCCCTGTTTGTGAAGGACTGCTAGGAAAGTTTAACATAACTGTCTGTGCTGAATCAGTCTTATTAGGTAATGTTCAAATAATGTGATCATCCCAGTGTTTTCAGTGTGGGAGAAAGTACTCAGGGCCTTCAAGTTACACACCATGAAAGGCAGCAACAAGTTTAATGTTCAGAAACCTAAAGTATGTAAAGATAAATGTTGGTTTCAGTTCTATGAAGCTTTGAGTATTTTGGATCAGTAGCACTGATGTATTTGTTGCATCATGTTGCTGTAATTGTTTATATGCTTTATATATTCTGAGCTAAGTTGATCTATAGTGTTACATCATATTCTATAAGGATGTTATGTGTTTGTAGACTTTCTGCCCAGTTTGACCCATTTAGCAGACGTCAGCCTGTTTAAGGCTCTGATATCTATTCTGTGTGACTTAAAGCAGTTATGACATGGTCTGATTTTCTCACCCAATAAAGGAATATTTCATATATCAGTCTACTCTTCATTTTATCAGAAACAGTTTTCACAGCTCATACATTTTACTTTTTACACATATATGTAAGCACTGAGCCAAATTTAATAATGCCAACATATTAAGCGAACAATATTTGTCTCTTATATATAATACATCTGTATATACACTGTCACAGATACTTGTCTTTGAGTGAAGATTAAGGTGATAGAAAATATAAATAACTGCAACTTGAATCTTTGACACAGAGTTCAAGCTCACTGCTGTAATATATATATATATATAGTCCCGTGGTCTCAGCCTCAGATACTCAACTAAGTGATGTCATGACAAAAATGAATGACCAACAAAACATTTTTTTTCTCCTTCATTTCTGTCACACAAAGCTGTATGAAACATTTCTCACGGATAGTATCATGGTTGCTAGGCAACCTGAACAGCGCGACGAAGGATAGACCGTCCCATTTCACAAGCCTCTCACTTCCACCCTTCTCGTACTTATAGTACGCACCGTACGTAGTACGTGAACTGCGCGTACTCCGAAGCGTGCGGTCACTGGATTGGGACACAGCCGAGGAGGTATAAAACTAAGCACACTGACCAAGGGAAACACAGGACCTTTACATAATAAAACAGGAAACACAGACAAGATAATACCAGTTTAGCAGACTTGGCACACATGATAAACTAGACAAGAACCCAAACACAGAAACCAAGAAGACAATGATAAATAATGGCTAACTTTAACCTCAACTAAAAGTTAAATAGGAATAACACATGAACTATAATCACAAATCTAACATAAGAAATACAAAATACACTCAGAGCGCTGGGTCAGAAAACCAGCCAGTGACAGTGACTAACATGTTTTGGGCAGACGGACCAGCAAAGAAGAGATGCTGATGCTGGTCTTAAACACTGCCGCTTGTCCTGGATCACAATCAGGTGAGCATGGCAGGTGTGCTGACGAGGGCTCCGCCCAGAGGTGGAAGCACAGAGACATCATGGAAAAACACAGCCAGCTCCCCCTGACCATGACACTTTTAATGCCCATTTATAGAAAGTCATTTCTTGAACTGCTGGTTCAGTGTTTTATTTATAAAAATAAAACACTGAACTCCAAAACCACGGAGGTCAGGCAGAGAGACACTCTGAAAATGAAGGACAAAAACATTATTATCCATCCTGAGTTCAGGGCCCTATTTCAGGAAGCCAGTTTAGTGCAAACTCTGACTAAGTATACCCTGAGTGAACGAAAACTCTGGGTTTTCGGTTTCACAAAGCGAGTTTAGATTAATCCTGAGTGAGTTACTATGACGACACACTCCGTGAAGCTAACCTGCTCCCTAGCAGGTTTACTTCAACTAACCCTGACGTTCTCCGCCTCTTTGTCAGAAACCTGACTGTAGGAAGTGTCAGACATGGCGTGCCCCTTCCTTGAAGAGCCAGTAGATGTTGAAGCCCAAATTCTCCGCAGAGCTCTCCGCCGGGAGAGAGTGATTAGAGCGCGTTTGGACATTTTATCATTCCCTGATGATTTTCTGTGTGAACGTTACCGTTTTTCAGCACAATCTATAATTCATTTGAAGAACATCCTCAGGCCTAATATTGCTCATGTGACACATCGCGGACATCCTCTCAGTTCATTACATATTATTTGTATTGCACTTCGTATTTTTGCAAACGGGAGCTTTCTGTATAATATTGGTGACGCTGAGCACGTTTCCAAGGCTACCGTCTGTCGGGCAGTCAGGAATGTTACAGTTGCACTGACACGTCTCCTGTACTCGTCTGTGGTGTTCCCCGGTCACAGACCCACAAGATTTATCAAAGAGGGATGCCACAAAATTGCAGGTATCAGGATGAACAAAACTTAATTTATGATGTGGTGATACTTGAACTACTACTTAAATTTTACATTTACTTTCACGGTTCCCAGGCGTGATTGGCTGTACAGATGGCACTCACATTCCAATCATTGCTCCTTCAGTAAATGAAGGAGAGTATGTGAACAGGAAGTCTCTCCACAGCGTTAATGTACATCAGGGGTGCCCAATCCCGGTCCTCGAGAGCTACCGTCCTGCAGCTTTTAGATGCATCCTTGTTCCCACACACCTGAATCAAATGGTTTGATCTCTTCAGCATGCCATCATGTTTGGCAAAGGCCTGATAACAAGCCATTCATTTGATTCAGGTGTGTGGGAACAAGGATGCATCTAAAAGCTGCAGGACAGTAGCTCTCGAGGACCGGGATTGGGCACCCCTGATGTACAGGTACATAGTTCCCTGTAGCATTTCAAACTAACAAATCATTTCATTATAGTAATGGATGCTAATTTGTGTTCTCTGCACTGTGAAGATCATATGTGATGCTGCCAACATTATCACAAATGTGGAAGCCAAGTGGCCAGGCTCTGTGAGTGGTGGTGGTGGAGGACCCCCACCTGTTTTTCGGGCCTCCGTTTTTTTTTCTAGTGGCCATAACGGGTCACATTTGAGCATACAGAGTAAGCAAATATGTACTTGTAATGTGCTCAGATAATTTCAATAAGTGCTTACAGAAAGAAAATTAATGTAGCCTCTAACTGCAATTGATTTACATCGGACAAACAGACCAAGCACTATGGCTCATAATACAATTACACCTTACCTGTTTGGACTATATTTTTATATTTCATTTTTACTTGCTGCCAGGAACGTTTGGGGCCTGTTGGGTTGCACTTGTGCTCACATCATCACAAAATAAAATGTATAAAATAAAAAATAAAATATAATAAAATAACGTGTTAAATGGGTGGAAATCCCTAGATCAATGTTTAAATTAACACTCACGCATTGACTCTGTCGGCTATGTTTTGCCATGCATGCTCCCTTTTTTTTGCAGCTGAGGCTGTGTTACTTTTTTTCTGCAAAATTTGCGTGTTATCAGCATATGCTGCCATCAGAATTTCGGCGTCAAGCGCTGTAAAATACATTGACCGCGCCTTCTTTCCCTCCGTCTCCATGGTGACTCGCTTAATCTGTGCTCCACTAATCAGGGCTTTATGTATCCTCGTGCGCGTGCTTAACTTGGGGTTAAAGCAACTCCGCGTTGATTGAACTACTTGTTATCAGCCTTTTAACCATACTCTGCTGACTGAGTTGGGCTCAGTTTATGAGATTTAATGTGTCTTTTACTTATTTTTTATTATGTCCAAAGACAAAAAATAAGTTTGTTTTTTCCTGTTTTATATACTAAATTGTTTAAATATAGAGGTTCAATAAAATTTTGATAAATTAATTTTCTGATTATTTTAATTCTAATTATAAAACTAAGTAATAGTTCACAGATAACAGACGAGACCATCAGAAGTCAAAGAAACACTTTAATATTTTTATCTTTGGTACTGAAACTCGTCTGTTGCCATGGTTCAGCAGTGAAGCCTGTCTGTTACCATGGTTACCAAGCTCAGAGAGGGAAGTGAAACATCTGGAGAGCATTTCCACCCAAACTCCCAGTTTCTCTAACATCTCTCTCTCTCTCTGCAGTGGGTCGAGTCCCCCCCTCCCTGACCGTGCTGGCGCCCTCTAGTGAGGAGCTGCAGCAGGGGAAGGCTACAGTCATGTGTGTGGCCAACAAGGGCTTCCCCTCAGACTGGAGGCTGTCCTGGAAGGTGGATGGCAGTGGCAGCATCAGCTGGGAGGAGAGCAGGAGCCCCGGGGCGCTGCAGAATGACGGCCACTACAGCTGGAGCAGCACCCTGAGGCTCCCTGCAGACCAGTGGGAGAAGGTGGGCTCTGTGACCTGTGAGGCCACCCAGGGCTCCCACACTCCACTCTCAGAGACTCTGATGACAGACCAGTGTTCCCAGTCCTGAGCTGACTCACTGGGACTCTGATACTGGCTTTAGTCTGCAGCTTCTCTCAGTCTGCTCCCTCTGTGTCTGTATTGCTTTGATAGTTTTCATGTTTTCATGCTTGTGGCACTGTTGATGGTTTTAATACTTCAAATAAAAACTGAGGTCTTCAAATAGTGGTTTTCATGTGTTTCCATTCAGCTGCTCTTCTGTCTGATAATCATCCTTCAGGTTCAGCAGTGATGCTTCCATACACTGAAAATCTCTGCTTCAGTAACTTTGACTGAGAGAATCACATGTGCTGTATCACATCAGAGTGTAAATGTAAAAAAAATGAAAACAACTAAAAAAAGAAAAGAAAAAGCTATAAGTTAAAAATAGAATCACAGCCAACAGCTGCTCCCTGTTATAAATAGTTTTAAAGTCTTTTGCAGTTGCATTATTTTCCATCATGTGGGATTTTGTGATGATCTTTGCTGTTGGGTGTAGAAGAAGTAGAAAACATGGTGACAGATTATTGTAACCTGCATGTGACCCGTGATGAGACCCGTCCTGGTTTTCTTCAAAGTCAGAATTGATAAAATAACCCAAAGAAAAACTAAACTTTCTTTATCAACATAGGAGACACTAAAAATGTCTCTTTCAGAACATCAGTGCAGGTTAAAAAGTGTAAATGTCAGAATAATTTATGTCACAAAGATGAAGTTAAAGACTTGATGAACTAAACTTTAAATCTTCAGATCAAATCATGTGAAATATTTCTGTGACCAAGAATGTAGCTGAGCAATCTACATACATACATATATCAGTACTGCAGTTTACTAAAATATTCTCATTTAATAACTACTTCCCAGTTTGAATATTTACAGGAGAGTTTCTGTTAGGTTTGTAGCTTGAACCCATCCGCTGGAACGTTGAAGACAATATAATTACACTGCTAAGCAAGACACAAATAGGCAAAGTTCTTCATGTTACTCGTGCACGGGAGAGAACCAGACAGAGCGCCGTTCCTTCGCTTGACCCCAGTAGCTCTCGTCCGTTCTCCCATACACTGTCCTTTTATTGAGGTTACATGAATATGCATAGGTTCATTAACATACGACGTCTACATACAAACAAAGAGTACCTTGCCTGTGTGTGTGTGTGTGTGTGTGTGTGTGTGTGTGTGTGTGTGTGTGTGTGTGGGGACTGCTGATCAAAGGGTCAAACATCCTTGGTCAGGAAGAGGGTAGCCTCCCCCTCACCCTAGATGGTTCATCCTAGATAACACGGTGAGGAAGTCCTGCAGTTCATCTAAACAAAGAGCACTTAGACTAGAACAGACGCAACTACGTTAATCCTACCATAAAACAATAAGACACGGTATGACCTCTCATGCTCCCAAAGTACACACAAAGTTTGCAGACTATCAAGGATCAAAACCTCTACCAATCTACAACTAATTACAAAACTCTAAGCATATATAAGTAAATATTTCTAAGCATAAATGACAATCAACAATACAAATCTAACATTTCCCCCCTTTTTGACCTTTATGCCTGAAAAGTTCCCAGGTATGAATACGTCATGTCTGACAGTTTCAATGCAAACCTTTTTATACTCAGCATATGTCAAATCACCCTAAATTACTGAAAGGTACACAGTTTAATAAATGTATTAGCAGTTACCCCATTCATTGAGCTCATCTCATGGCAAACTGCATCTTACGAGCAACCAAAGAAATTGTTAATTTAATAGTGAAACTAAAAAAGTAACATTTTGAAAAACATCTCAACTTGGTGGTGCTTCCTCCGGGTGTGCACATCACATGTCTTTCTGCAGAGTGGTTTAAGCTCTGCAGGGCGTCATGAATGTCTCTTCCAGTTGTTTCCATCACTGTCCATAGGACCAGAGTCCAAATGTATGTAGAATAAACATTCAAACATACCAGTTGGTTTTGTGGTTCGTCAACATGGGTCTCAGCTATTTCCAAGCTGCAGACCTCTCAGCACTCTAGTTTTATGGCCTCTTACCAGCCCCCATCACCTGACTTCAGACCTTCGTCTTGTGAGGGGGATATTTATGACTCCTTAATTGTCCACGCTCTGCAGAAAAAGCTCTCTGTGGAAAGGGTGCTGGGTTCCGTCATCTTACTGCTGTTATGATCCCAGCAGCCTTCAGAGTGTCATCGTATGCACAGTATAGTGGCACAGCATTAGGTGATGTTCATAGGAAACTGCTGTCATCACCACCATAGCTTCTGGTTCCTGTGCTTTCACAGAATCATGATGTCATCCTCGAACTCCTTCTGCGCTGTCGATGGAGCTTGGCACGCTCCCCTCATCCCACGAGTTTTCATGTTCCAACGCTGCTGAAGGTTTAAGGCAGAGCACGTCGTACACCTTAGTCGTCTTCCTCAGCGTCAATATTGAATCTTTCATTTTATTTAAAATCTTGCTGTGGGAAGTCTCCTCTTGATTTCCTGGAAGCTTAGTAGCACAGCTCTCTGTGTGATGTCTGCTGTGCTGAAGATGATCTCTGATCCTCCTGAAGCCTCTCTCCCATCTTGTGGATGATCTTTGACCTCAACCACTGCCTGGTCCTGTCAGCTATGCGCTTCTCACTGGGCCTCTGAAGATTTCTCAGGAGATTACTGCTGCACCTGTATTTCCTTGCTAGGAAGACAAACTATTTGGAGAGTATGTCAACAATCATCAAACCACATTCTTTAGTTCAGTGAACTTCACTTATAGGCCATCAAAGCCTCATCTGAACATGGGTGCACCACTTGCATAGGTTTAATATTTGTAAATAAAACGGCTAATCGCACAAATCACTGCAACAATAATAAAAAACATTGTTTAATGTTAATCCTTGGACCCCTCCTCTTGACGCATGGACACACCCATGAGTCAACTCACCAAACCTGGATTCCAGTCTTAAAGAAAAAGATTAGCTAGATCATATCCCAGGCAACATCAGGGCATCTCCTCCCCTGGAGCAGCACCACCCTGGACCCATAATCCTGCAATGAAAATGTTAGTGTGCTTTGCATATTAAGTTTGCTTAACACCTGGCTCTCCCAGGAGCCTGCATACACACCATCATGGCCTGGAAAACAAAATCTGGAAGTAAAATCAAACTTCATACCTGTAAACAATTGTATCATAAGGACAAGAAGCATTCAACATCAGCAAGACAAGTGTCATGTGCAGGTTTTCTCAAATCAGTAAACTACAATTATTTTCATAAGTCGCCTCAGACATGGATCATCCCATGTACTCAGGCAACATTAATGTAATCGGTGACTGCTCTTAAGCAAAGTCACTCCACTTATATATTACTATGGGCTCAAAAGTGGCCAGCTAATGAGCCCATATCAAACTATCCCAGAAACACTGTATCTCTTATTTGTTTCACTCATGTCACTTGTCCGTTTCAGCTGAATCTTCCACAGCATTCTCAAAGAAACTAACATTAGCAATGCACATTGACTGTAGTCAGACAGAGGTCAGACACAGGTCAACAGGTTCCAGAGGTGCCATAAAAACACCATAAAGTCAACCCTAGCTGTGGAAAGAAGTAACACCAGTTCTCAACACAGGAAATTTCACACATGTTATTCACATTATCAAAGTAACCTTCACATTTTCCCATCAACACAATGCAACAGCATCACCACTCATAACCCGTAAACACAGTTTTCCTCACACATAAACCCAGAAATCCTGTAGTAGGAAAAAACATCAACCAGTTGTCCTGGTATAAATCGCATCATCAATTCACACGAAGAACTGGCATGCTGTAAGAAAAGAAAATGCAAATATTAGCGCTTGCGCAGGCGTATGCATACTTTGTCACAGTTATCTCTGTGAGTAACTCAAGCCTATGAATAACACACCTGATAAATGCACAGACACAGAAAATGGCATTTAAAAGGTTAAATCATCATGCAACCTCGAGTGTTGCTGTCATCTTTCTGCTCCTGTAAAAGGAAACACATGGGTTCATCTGCACCTTTGTCAGGTGGGGGTTAGCTTCACACAATCATGTTCAGTCAGTCAGTCAGATATTTTAAAATTCTTACTCATTCACTCAGTGGTTCCTTCTTTTGCTAATTGTGGAAATTATCATCGCATTCGTTTCCACGCTCAGCAAAACGACGTTATTTCAAAAAGAAAAATAATTTAGACTGGATTTCCTCGTTGAATCCTTTTTGGGGGGGACTCTCATTTCCTAATTGTCCCAAATAAGTGGCTTTCTCCTGAACCCATTTTAAATGTGGAGAAACTCACTTGCAACAATTTTCTTGACGACGTGTAACGCTTTTAATTCCCGACTTGCAGATCTGCTCAAAGAAAAGAAATTCACAAGCAAAAATCAGTGCTTGTTCAAAAATGAAAAATAACAGAGATTATCAAACCAAACTCTCAGTGCACTGTGAAAGTATCAAAATAAAAAGGCCTTGTTAAGTCATGACACAAGCTCCTCATCTCAGGAGGGTAAATCATACCATTAGCATGGTTTATCATACCATCATACTAATCGGCAGGCTCAACTTCACAACAAAAGAAAAATCATCAGCTAGATTCACTCCAAATCAACCATCAGCTGCACAACACACAACATAACCCTAATGTCATATTAGCTATGAGTTTAATCACCCGGTCTGTGCTCTTCACTCATTTAAGCCACAGATCTATTTTATTCAATTTTTCCTTTTTCCCTTCATCATAAAACATGTGACATGCTGTCATGCACTTCACAAAACAGTCTGTTCTGACGTATTCAGAGTTGTGTATCTAAATACAGGATTCACTCGCACATCAAAGCAGGAAACTCAGTGTTTTAGAGTCTCCACTCAACACACAACAACTCCAACACATCTCATTCACTCATACTAGAATTCAATCACCTTTCATTAATCTAAAACCGATCAACTAATTTGCATATCAGCTATTAACCCACTAAGTTGACAGGACGACAGAAAAGCATGTTCAAAATAGTATAACAAAAGACAATTTCCCTCATACAGTAAATTACTTATGCTGCCTCAATCAAGCAGGAAGCTTCTCCCAATTTACCATTTTAACACTAAATTTATTGTCTGATCACTGATTTATCAAACCAGGATTTTTTTTTTTTTTCCCACAAAAGTTAAATTGTTGTCCTGCAACTTGTAGAGTCAATTTTTTTCTTTAGGATAAATTCAGTATTTGATAACAAGTGTCTGCTAAATTGACACTATTGTAACACTGATGAAAGATAACAAGCTAATTTTCATTGCATGGGTTTGTGTTATTAGGCAGGTCTAATGCATGTCTGTGGAGCTGCATCTCCAGCAGAGCATGTTCTTAAAGCTGCCTTTCCTACACATTTCTCTGCTATTATTTAATCATTTCTTAACTAATGTGCTATGAGTCTTCATGAGTCATTTTGTGTTTGGAATTGTTAGTAGGGTTAATGCATGTTCTGCTTGTGTGTGTGTGATTTTGTATATGTTTCTATTTTCGCAATGTTTCAGACTCCGTCTCAATTTTCCAACTTAAGCAGTCAGTTTTCTTTTCCCCAGGTTTGCTAACCCAAATTTTGATTTCCCACATTAAATAATTCCTATGTGTTCTCACCTAGTCTTCTCACTCTGTTGTCCTCTCACTCTTTTGTCCTCTCCCTCTTCAACAGTCCCGGCAGTTCTCCTTCAGCTTTGTCCTGTCTAGTAGCTGAAGTGCTGCTGCTGCCTTCTTGGGCGACTTCTTAGCAGCTGCTGCCGGTTTCTTGGCTTTGGCCGCGGCGGGCTTCTTGGCTTTGCTCTCAGTAGCCTTGTTCATCTTGAAGGATCCGGAGGTCCTGGTGCCCTTGGTCTGCACCAGAGTGCCCTTCGCCACCAGGCTCTTGATGGCGGTCTTGACACGGGCCTTGTTCTTGTCCACATCGTAGCCTCCGGCAGCCAGAGCCTTCTTGAGAGCGGCCACAGACAGGCCGTTGCGCTCCTTGGAAGCGGCCACGGCTTTCACAATCAGCTCGCCCACGCTGAGGCCGACCTTCTTGGGCTTGGAAGTCATCGTCTTCTTCTTCTTGGCCTGAACCTCGGCGCAGGGCGTGTTTATGATGGAGCCTTTCCCACCACAGCGCTGGCACGTTGAACGCATCATGAAGGGTCCATTTCTTTCATGTCGCTAGCCGCATGTGGCTTGCCCGAGTCACTCAGTCCTTTTTGAGCATTTCAACATGCTGCCGCCGCAGACCCTGGCCTCAGATCCAGCAAGTTTAGCGCGCTGATCTCCAAAAAAGTCCCGAAGGCCAGAAAGACGTCAAATAAGTGTCTCGTGCTGAGAACTCAAACAAAAACTCCTCTTCACGCTGCCATCTTGCTCGCCCCTCCGTGAAATTCAACCAATCAGACAGGAAGATGGGTTTGCTTTCTTCTTCTGCTGCTGTTTATCCACATTGCTGCTGCTTTGCTGGGACTTTTTGTGCTCAGGACTTGCTGCTGTCTCTTTATCATGGAGCTGCATTCCTTATCTTCAGGGAGGAGTGAGCTCGCTTGTGAGGTTGAGAAACACATGGCACTGTAAATAAGTCAGCCAGAAACTTGGCCTGCATGTTTCCAATGATGTTAAACTATAACTTTCTTCCGACCGCTGCATGTGGAAAATTGATTCAGGTCTGCTTTTCACCTGAAAGTGACAAACTAAGACATTTCATTATTATCATCACTGCTTAATCAACACACATCTCTCTCTGTGTGTGTTTTTGTGAACAGTCTTTTCTTAAAAGCAGAAAATGAAATTGTAGTTGTTTTTGGCTGATCAACACAAAACCTTTTTCCTATGATTTTTCTTTTTCACTCTTTTTCACTCTTTTTTTTTTCGTTACAATAGCTGGTGACCTGCAGAATCACCGCTCTCACTCACAATCAAAGGCAATTACTTTTACACAGCGCACAAAAACACTGTGATGTCAGACACATTCACACTCACTTTTTCATCTGCATAAATAAACCATATGGCTGGAGATATGTGCCATGGTGATCCATAAGCATGATCACCAGTTTATTTAATTATTTTTAATCCAACAAAACAAATAAACAAAAACATGATGCTGATGCTACACACACACACGAGTCAAGGTGCAGAAAAACTGCTCATGGAAACGCTGCACACTCTCTGTTTCCCTCTCTTTGAGTAGTTCTCAGACAGCTCTTGATCTGATAATGTGTAGCTTGCTCATCAGCTCAAAAAACAAAAACAAAACTGCAACGCGACATCACACAGTAGTTGCATGCTCTGCCCACAGTGGCAAAGTCTTACACTTACATATTCAACACAGCTTCTCCATCATGTATTTTTAGATGTTTCATACAGGGTTGAGCATATTAGTTGTTTTCACAGATGTGCTCTATATCTCAACAATGGCTCATAACAAGACGACAGTCTTTCACACAGGTCAAGTGCCTCTATGCACTTCATGAGTTTAAATATTTACCTATATCACTTCTCCTCACATGTCATTGTACTGAATTTAAGCAACCACAAGTTTAATGTAGGTTACTTTTAACAACTATCCACCTCAATGGTTTGGCACACAGGCTGTTAACATTTTGTGTCAGGAAGGGGTGGGGGGAAAGCCACCCACCAGAGCACAGCTGCTGATGTGGGCTGGCCTTTTCCACACACTCTTCAAGGCTGGTGTGTTTTCTGAAAACTTCTAACATTTGAATCTCTTCCATTTATAAGCCTGCGATTAACCGCACGGCTCAGGTCCGCGTGAAACCCGCGCGACCGCATTCGCGTGCACCCACGCAGCTGTGGAGCCTTCGCTCTCTCTCTTTTATACATAAATACTTTGTGCTGCCAGGAGCAAAGTCCAGCACAAACGTCTTTCTCCCTCTAACTCACTCTTGGTTGCTTAGAAACCCATGATAACAACAACAGTCGGTGTTACAGACCACGTGTTCTGCTCCGCACACACTCACACAACAACAACAACAAAAACGACGACGACGACAACAATGACAACAACACAAAATAGGCCTACTCCGGACTCACACTGGACCGCTCGGGACCCTGACCCAGTTGTGGGACGCTCACCCACTCGCGCGACAAAACCCAATGAAGGGACGCTCGGGACACACACCCAGGGCGATTTCAAAACCGGACACTCACCGGACGCTTGGGACCCTTGGGCGATTTAACCAAAACTTCTTTTTCGGGACACTAACCCAGTTATCGCTCCACAAAGCAGCGAACTTCTCAACGCCTCACAAAATGGCGGAGACTGCACAACGACACGGTTATAGAGTCGGCCTCTTTAAACTTACTTGGCGTTGCTTAGCGTGTAATATCAGCCTGAATCCCGCCGATCGCCATTCATCGAGGAGAAAGACAGACAGCGAATCCACAGGAACTTCCTGGCTGACGTCAGTCTTTCAGCGTGCCTCCCCCCCCTCGGTGAATGCGATCCCAGGGATCCGGCATCGAAGGACCAATTAATGTTAGGTTTGTAGCTTGAACCCATCCGCTGGAACGTTGAAGACAATATAATTACACTGCTAAGCAAGACACAAATAGGCAAAGTTCTTCATGTTACTCGTGCACGGGAGAGAACCAGACAGAGCGCCGTTCCTTCGCTTGACCCCAGTAGCTCTCGTCCGTTCTCCCATACACTGTCCTTTTATTGAGGTTACATGAATATGCATAGGTTCATTAACATACGACGTCTACATACAAACAAAGAGTACCTTGCCTGTGTGTGTGTGTGTGTGTGTGTGTGTGTGTGTGTGTGTGTGTGTGTGTGTGTGTGGGGACTGCTGATCAAAGGGTCAAACATCCTTGGTCAGGAAGAGGGTAGCCTCCCCCTCACCCTAGATGGTTCATCCTAGATAACACGGTGAGGAAGTCCTGCAGTTCATCTAAGCAAAGAGCACTTAGACTAGAACAGACGCAACTACGTTAATCCTACCATAAAACAATAAGACACGGTATGACCTCTCATGCTCCCAAAGTACACACAAAGTTTGCAGACTATCAAGGATCAAAACCTCTACCAATCTACAACTAATTACAAAACTCTAAGCATATATAAGTAAATATTTCTAAGCATAAATGACAATCAACAATACAAATCTAACAGTTTCTTCATCACAGATCTGACTCACAGTATCAACTGTTTTGTGTTTCACATGTTCTTCTGTGCGAGCTCGTCAGGATGGACACAAGTCTGATGTTTTGAGTCAAACCCACATAAACATTTAGGTTAGACTGTGTGTGTGTGTGTGTGTGTGTGTGTGTGTGTGTGTGTGTGTGTGTGTGTGTGTGTGTGTCCTCAGTGAACTGTATCAGTCTCTGCAGTATCTTCCAGCTGCAGCAGTCACTTCAGTTTCTGTTCAGTCTGACTGAGGGAGGTTTTTGTACGACTGTTTTTCACTGTGTGAACACCCACTGACTGTTAGGATAGTGAGCACTCTGACAGTAATAAACTGCTGCATCTTCAGCCTGGACTCCACTGATGGTCAGAGTGAAGTCAGAGTTTGATCCACTGCCTGTAAAACGAGCTGGAATCCCTGATTGTCGATTGCTAGCAACATAAATGAGCAGTTTAGGAACTCCTCCATCTTTCTGTTGGTACCAGTGTAAATAGTATTTGCTATAAACATCCTGACTGGTCGTACACTTGATGCTCACAGTTCCTCCCACAGCAGAGCTCACTGCTCCAGGCTGAGTCACTGTGATCTGTCCTCTGGACTCTGAGGACACAGAGACAAAAACATAAAGCAGCTTCATGGTTTTGTGGGCTTCATTTCAGAGGGACAGATGTTGATAGAGGAGAGGAGTTTGATTCTCTGGACTTTACCTGTGAAGCAGCAGCAGAGGAGAGTCCAGATGAGGACGCAGATCAAAGTCATGTTTTTGATGAGGAGGATTTCTGTGGCTTCTGTTGTGATGAAGGACAGCTGTCAGTCATCCAGTGTTCAACTCTCAGGACTATAAACTCTCCCAGAGCACTGGAGCATGGTGCTGCTGATGCAAAGTGCCTCTCTATGGA
This sequence comes from Mchenga conophoros, assembly GCF_057382185.1. Taxonomy (NCBI): domain Eukaryota; kingdom Metazoa; phylum Chordata; class Actinopteri; order Cichliformes; family Cichlidae; genus Mchenga; species Mchenga conophoros. The sequence goes on along the minus strand of NC_140546.1, from coordinate 4,929,746 downwards.
AATGAACTGACTGACACACACATTGAATGACTTTGTCTGTTTTTTTGTTTTATAATGTTGTTTTTCTTTGCATTTCATGTTTATTATTGTGTGCATGAGAAACACAAATCAGCAGTTAATGTCAAATTACTGATCCCTAAGCTTTCTGAAGCTGATCAGTGTCTTCATCTGTATGCTAGTTTATATTATATTAGGTGGAGGTAATTATGGTGAACAAAGCTGAGGTACAGTGTTAATGTCCAATGATTTTCTCATTTTCTTTAACAACTCTCGATCTTGATATTTTTGGTCAGATAAAGATGTGGGGAACATAATAGCATATAGATCTGTCTCTCTTATTATTGTTTTCTTTTATTATTTTCATACGGTAAACCTTCGTTCTATGAATAGATTCTGATTCCATCGGTCAGCTCTCTGACAGCACTTCCATTCTCCAGATCCTTCCTCAGGTTCATTTGTACAGCAGGATGCTCTTCCTTACTGCAGCGAAATCATGAAGGACAGCTGTCTTCAACATAACATCGTATTTTCCTCTCACTGATTCCTGATTAAATAAATCATTCATGGCATCTTCATAAAGAACACAAGTTTTAAAAACATTTTAGACACATTTTTAACAAAGATGGTTTTAACTGTGTGTCTTTTAGACCTGAAGAAGCTTCTTGGATGAGAGGTGAAACATCTTCAAGAAACTTAAAGAAGTCCAGTTTGTTTCTTTCTAAGCTCCTTACACGACCATGATCTGGATGACTGAGGACCTGCACAGACTGTTTTTCTGAGTTTCTCCATCATAGCAGAACATCATTGTGGTGAACCTGGCTGCATGCTGAAGCAAAGTTTCCACAGAGAGTCTCACCCTGAACAAGGAGCCCCGGCGTGTCCAGCAGTAGAGTCAGTGACTCTTCACTTTTACTAAGTGACGATATTTTAAAACACAGCAGAAGATTTATTTTGAATTCATGTTGGTGAAACTCCATCTGCTGAAGAAAATCACAAGTTTTGACTGAAGTCTTCACACCTCCACAGTGTTTTGTCAACTTCTGTTTACAAGGTCAAACTGAAACAATTATTGTTGTTGCATTTGTTCAATGATTTTCTTTACTGTTCAGAGAGTGTGATCACTTATGATTTAGTAGTTTACAATAATAACAATATCCCTATAATAACATAATAATTATGTGAATATCTAAGGTTTAATATAGGCCCAAATGTGTGTTATCTTTTAATTACCATAGCATTGGGTTTTCTTCCATCATGACAGTTTTTACATTTGCAGTAATATTTTAGATTAGGTTTGTGTAAATGTTTATCATGCAGATATGTTGATTTTTATTATTTAGTCCAGCTGAGAGACTGTATAACAAATACAAAGATGTCTGTTATTGTCTGTTTCAGTGCAAAGATGAAGTCAGACACACAGAAACTGTGACACACTGGGTTGTTTGACTTGTTGACCAATCAGACAGGATGGTCAGTGTCAGGGTCGTTACTAAAAAGAGTACAACATAAGCCTGAGGCTACAGCCCCACGCACTGACGTGAATCCCTGTTCTGATAAAGACGTACATATGATCTTTCTTTTAATATTAAGATAACATGATTTGTTCTGAGTGATCACTAATGTCATTAAACAATTCAGTCTTGAGCTGAGTGATCTCTTCCAGGATGACAAGAAGCACTAGAGACCAATGAATATTTGAATGAGAATAAAAATGATGTGATTCTCGTGTTTTCTACAGTCCCCTGAGCTCGACACAGTTGAACATCTCTGGAAGATTTTGGAGCAATGTGTTCGATAGAGGTCTCTACATGTTTTTAGACAATGGCTATGGGCTGAAATTGTGGTCATAAATATTTTGTACTTGTAAATAAAGTGCGTAGTTGTGAACTGAGTTTTGTAACCTTGTAAACCAAAATATGTGAAACTTTTATGTTTGTGCATCTACAGATACACCCTGGTTGCCGCCTCTAAAACTGCCTTACAAACAAAAAAATTTAACTCATCCTCCCCCACATTCATATCAATCCTTTGCATTTCTTCATCACTAACTATTCTAAATGTATCCCAATCAGCATCACTAAAACACCACTTCTTCACCCCCCTTATTTCCTGTTTCTCTATACTCAACTCAATCGCTGTCATTATACAGGGGGTGCAGAATTATTGGGCAAATGAGTGTTTTGTCCACATCATCCTCTTCATGCATGTTGTCTTACTCCAAGCTGTATAGGCTCGAAAGCCTACTACCAATTAAGCATATTAGGTGATGTGCATCTCTGTAATGAGAAGGGGTGTGGTCTAATGACATCAACACCCTATATCAGGTGTGCATAATTATTAGGCAACTTCCTTTCCTTTGGCAAAATGGGTCAAAAGAAGGACTTGACAGGCTCAGAAAAGTCAAAAATAGTGAGATATCTTGCAGAGGGATGCAGCAGTCTCAAAATTGAAAAGCTTCTGAAGCGTGATCATCGAACAATCAAGCGTTTCATTCAAAATAGTCAACAGGGTCGCAAGAAGCGTGTGGAAAAACCAAGGCGCACAATAACTGCCCATGAACTGAGAAAAGTCAAGCGTGCAGCTGCCAAGATGCCACTTGCCACCAGTTTGGCCATATTTCAGAGCTGCAACATCACTGGAGTGCCCAAAAGCACAAGGTGTGCAATACTCTTAGACATGGCCAAGGTAAGAAAGGCTGAAAGACGACCACCACTGAACAAGACACACAAGCTGAAACGTCAAGACTGGGCCAAGAAATATCTCAAGACTGGTTTTTCTAAGGTTTTATGGACTGATGAAATGAGAGTGAGTCTTGATGGGCCAGATGGATGGGCCCGTGGCTGGATTGGTAAAGGGCAGAGAGCTCCAGTCCCACTCAGATGCCAGCAAGGTGGAGGTGGAGTACTGGTTTGGGCTGGTATCATCAAAGATGAGCTTGTGGGGCCTTTTCGGGTTGAGGATGGAGTCAAGCTCAACTCCCAGTCCTACTGCCAGTTTCTGGAAGACACCTTCTTCAAGCAGTGGTACAGGAAGAAGTCTGCATCCTTCAAGAAAAACAGGATTTTCATGCAGGACAATGCTCCATCACACGCGTCCAAGTATTCCACAGCGTGGCTGGCAAGAAAGGGTATAAAAGAAGAAAAACTAATGACATGGCCACCTTGTTCACCTGATCTGAACCCCATTGAGAACCTGTGGTCCATCATCAAATGTGAGATTTACAAGGAGGGAAAACAGTACACCTCTCTGAACAGTGTCTGGGAGGCTGTGGTTGCTGCTGCACGCAATGTTGATGGTGAACAGATCAAAACACTGACAGAATCCATGGATGGCAGGCTTTTGAGTGTCCTTGCAGAGAAAGGTGGCTATATTGGTCGCTGATTTGTTTTTGTTTTGTTTTTGAATGTCAGAAATGTATATTTGTGAATGTGGAGATGTTATATTGGTGTCACTGGTAAAAATAAATAATTGAAATGGGTATATATTTGTTTTTCGTTAAGTTGCCTAATAATTATGCACAGTAATAGTCACCTGCACACACAGATATCCCCCTAAAATAGCTACAACTAAAAACAAACTAAAAACTACTTCCAAAAACATTCAGCTTTGATATTAATGAGTTTTTTGGGTTCATTGAGAACATGGTTGTTGTTCAATGATAAAATCATTCCTCAAAAATACAAGTTCCCTAATAATTCTGCACTCCCTGTATAACTATTCGACTTGTTGAACATGTTGACTGATTTTTACTTAATCGTTAGGGAAAAGAGAAAAAGAAACTATTTTTAGATTGGAAGCAAACGTGTGTGTGTGTGTGTGTGTGTGTGTGTGTGTGTGTGTGTGTGTCCTCAGTGAACTGTATCAGTCTCTGCAGTATCTTCCAGCTGCAGCAGTCACTTCAGTTTCTGTTCAGTCTGACTGAGGGAGGTTTTTGTACGACTGTTTTTCACTGTGTGAACACATCTTTACTGTTGATAACATGAGCACTCTGACAGTAATAAACTGCTGCATCTTCAGCCTGGACTCCACTGATGGTCAGAATGAAGTCAGAGTTTGATCCACTGCCTGTAAAACGAGCTGGACATTCTGATTTTTTATAAGAAGCACTACTAATAAGTAGTTTAGGAGGCCCAACGTTTCTCTGTTGATACCAGGCTAAACGGTGGTAGCTGCCATCTACATAAACATCCTGACTGGTCGTACACTTGATGCTCACAGTTCCTCCCACAGCAGAGCTCACTGCTCCAGGCTGAGTCACTGTGATCTGTCCTCTGGACTCTGAGGACACAGAGACAAAAACATAAAGCAGCTTCATGGTTTTGTGGGCTTCATTTCAGAGGGACAGATGTTGATAGAGGAGAGGAGTTTGATTCTCTGGACTTTACCTGTGAAGCAGCAGCAGAGGAGAGTCCAGATGAGGACGCAGATCAAAGTCATGTTTTTGATGAGGAGGATTTCTGTGGCTTCTGTTGTGATGAAGGACAGCTGTCAGTCATCCAGTGTTCAACTCTCAGGACTATAAACTCTCCCAGAGCACTGGAGCATGGTGCTGCTGATGCAAAGTGCCTCTCTATGGAAATCATCTGACTCTATCAGAGAATTGGATCAGTCAGCTCACATGTTTTTGAATAAAATTATTTTAAAGAATGATCTGGGGTTCAAGTTAATGAAGATAAAACTGAATTCCTTGTCTGTTTCCTGGACAGATTTGTGTCTAGTGAAATGAAAGCTCTTTGTATCATTTAATCACAATTAAATCCTCTGTCTGGACTCTTGGGATAAGCCTTGACTCTGCATACATTTAGGATTCTCATGTCAAATCTCTAGTTCTCTCTCGTGTTATTCATATTTATTAATTTATTTGTTCATTGCAATTCATTTTACACTTTTGTACATATGATAGGCGAGCACCGTCATTGAACTTTTTCAGCCATACGTCTGCAGCAGGTCCCTGAGGTCTTGTGATCAGGGTCTGCTTACTGTACATCATACAAGGCTGAAAACTAAAGGAGACAGAGCTTTTACCACAGTGAACCCAGACTCTGGAACTCTCTCCCTTTGAGTTTTAGATGAGTGGATGCAGTGGTGTCTTTTAAGAAGAAACCAAATGTCATGTTTTTAGACTTGATTTTAGTGAACTCTTTTCCTTAATGCTCTGTTACTTTCATATGAAGCACTTTGTGATCCTTGTCTTGAAAAGTGCAACATAAATAAAACTTTACCTACTTACTTTTGTCATATGGTTGATTGATGGTTCAGCCAGAATGTCACAATATTCCACGTTAACATTTTATATAGATAGGATTGAAATCAGTAAACAATAGGGAAAAAATTAAATAAAGGTTGTGTAATTTTGCTTCACATGTCACGGTCGGACGGCTCTTTCCGGACGACCCTGCTTGTGTTTATGTTTTGTTATGTTTGCTTCTCCCTCCCTGGGGCCCGTTCTTCGTACCTCGCTAAGTAGGTTAGCCGGATTAGATTGTTGACGATTTCGCGTGATCCTGGATCAGTCGGTTCCCCGAAGCTCATCCGGGACTTGCTGTCATAGCAACAGAGCCGTAAGCGTAAACCTGCTCGGGAGCAGGTTTACTTTATGTAAACAGGATTAGATCGCGGCCACGCAGGTATTTCCGCTTCATTTATACGAAAGCAACAGCGATATTTTTCCACTGTTTCACCATAAATAAATATTATCAATGTAACTAAAGATAATGCAGCACTTGATCCTTTTATTGATGTCACACAGATACATACAGGTCATTTCCTAAAAAAGGGAAATGAACTATTAACATTCTATTACATGTATGTGATTATTACAGATGTAATTCATATTTCAGAGTAGTAATTGTAAATTACTTCATGTAATCAAGATGAGAGACCACGGCTATAAAAGCGAAGGTGGATTTGGGAAGCCTGTCGCAGCCATGTCCTGTCCGTATACGCGACCAACCCATTGCGGAAGGTGCAAGATTGATAAGGAGAGTCCTCAGAATTCAGCGTATATTGCGGGACAGACAGGATCCTTTAGCTCAGCGCGACAGTGTGCTCATAGAGAGATATCGATATTCCCGTGAGGGTATTATTTACTTAACCAACTTGTTGACGAGGGGGTGCAGGACCACCACCTGTCTTTTTTTCCTCTGCCCTTTTCTTGGTTGCTGTTATGAACAAACTAACAGAGTATTACAGGCCAGTATTACCTTGCCAAGAGACGCAAAGCAATCTAAGAGATAAATATTACCATTCTGTAGAATACTCCTGTATTCCACTTTTACTTGTTCCCATGTTCTTGTGGGTCCTGTTGTGGCTCTAATGTGAAAGGGGATATAATATAACATATTATAATATAATATAATGCCATATGATATTGGACAATATAGTGTCATATGATAGATCTACCCTACCGCCTACTGGTGTTGGCCAGAGGGGCCGATGGCGCGATATGGCAGCCTGGCTACAACCGTAGCTGCCTCCACCAGTGTGTGAATGTGGGAGTGAATGAATAGTGGTATCGTAAAGCGCTTTGGGTGCCTTGGAAAGCGCTATATAAATCCAATCCATTATTATTATTATTATTAAATTACCTACGAGTTTGATTTGTCAGCAACTTTCTGCCAGCCCTCTCTCCTTGCTTTTGCAGCCTTTGCAGTGTTCTCTTGCGTTTTAATTAAACTCTGAAACTCCTGTAATCCCTCACTCATGAGTTCTTGCTCTGCTGCCGGAAAATACCGAGCACGCCCCTTCGACATTTTCGCCGACCAATCAGCGGGTTGCCGATCAATGTTTCTACTATCGATGCGTAGCCCCTTTTACGACACCCAGTGATGTCACATTCCTGCGTCCAGCTGTAGTAATCGTCAACAGCAGGTGTGTTCGGGGAACCGGATTAGCGAGCTCACGGTTAGCGCGATGATTTGATCTTGGATGTGTCATTTGATCTTGGATGTAGTAAGCGACGTACGAAGAACGGGCCCCTGGTCCTCGGGGCTGTTTACGGAAGTGCGCGCTGTGGGAGAGGTGTGTCCTGGCAACTGTCATCACTGGGAGTCCCTCTTCGCTGTTGCCGGCCCACCTGCAGCTGATTACCTGACCAGCGGTTGGTAATCATTCCTCCAGGCTAGAAAGGGGTATTTAACCTGGACTCGCGGAGACAGTCGACGTGGGATTATTACTCCGAACTGGTATAGTCTGTGCGAGCGTGTTATTCGGCTAGCGTGTGACTAACGCTGGATTTTCCTTCTTCCTCCAGGAAGGGCGAGTGGAGAAGCGAGTTGGGGAGCACACACACTAAGGGAGTTACAACACGGAACGCACTGGGAGCAAGGGACGAGCACGATTGGAAAATTGCACTTTTGAGTGAATTGTTGGACTTGTCTGTTTCACTGTAAATAAACGCACTGTGTTTCTGTGAAGAAGAACCGCACCTGGGTCCCTCTTTTCCGTGACAGAATAATCCCACCACCATGGACCCAGCGGATTCTGCTTCACGCCAGCTGTCTATCCAAGCGGAGGTTTTGGAGCGACACGAGGAAATGCTGAAGCACGTTTCAAAGGAACAAACCGCGCTTCTGCAAGCCATAACAGAGCTTAAAGGTATGTTGATTTCCTCACCTAATACGGCTCCAACGCAGCCCGCCCCTTCGCTGGAAGCCGCGGCAGCCTTTCCGCTTCCTCCTTCACCTCCACCGCGGCAGCGAGAGTACTCACTCCCCGCGCCTGAAAAATTTGACGGCGAGTTGGGGAAGAGCCGGGGTTTTTTGATGCAATGCTCTCTTGTGTTTAGACAGCAACCTTGTGCCTTTGCCTCTGATTCTGCTAAAATCGCTTATTTGGTGCAACTTATGACTGGGCGGGCGCTTCAATGGGCTCAGGCAGTTTTAAATACCCAGCCCTCTGTGTCATATGACGTCTTTCTCAGCAAGTTTCGCTGTGTATTTGATAAAGGCGCTAGCTCGGATGCCGCAGGTCATCGCATGTTTTCTCTGAAGCAAGGTAGGAGGAGTGTTGCTGACTTTCCCGTGGAGTTCTGGATCTTGGCGGAGGAGTCGGGCTGGGAGGAGAAAGCACTGCGTGGAGCCTTCCTCAACAGCCTTAACGAGAATATTAAGCGTGAGTTAGCAACCAAGGAACTGCCTAAAGCTTTGTCTGCTCTAATCAATGTGTGTATTAACTTAGACGACCACATGCGGGAGTTCGGCAAAAGAGCCGGGGATGGTCGGCGGCCTGCTGGGGGCACGGGTACATCTAGGGACCTTCCTACTCTGATGTGGAGAAGTGAGGAGGAGGAGCAACACGGGGATGAAGAGCAACCCATGCAGCTCGGCGGAGCCAAGCTTTCCTCCTCTAGACTGGGGCGCCAACAACGGACTGGTGAGTGCTTTCTTTGTGGAAAAAGAGGACATTTTGTTGACTCCTGCCCAGACCGAGTAAAAGAGTCGGCCCGTCAGTAATTGTGGGGATACTGGCGGGCGGCACAACAAAAGTGTTCCCTCACCTCAGCTGCCCTGCTAAATTAATGTCTCACTCCCTCACTCACTCCTGCTGCGCACTCATTCACTCTGGTTCTGAACAAAATTTCTCTACTTCCCCTTCCAGAGGTCCTGAAGGTCTCAGCCTTAAATGGCGGCCATCTAGCCTCCATCGCACTCAGGAGGTTACACTCGTTATTTCGGGAAATCACTCTGAGAAAATCAGTTTATTGGTATTCAAAGCCCCCCACACCCCACTGGTACTGGGATTTCCTTGGCTCCAACATCACAACCCCCAAATCGACTGGGCCAAAGTGTGTGTAACAGGCTGGAGCACGCGGTGTCATGAACAATGTTTACTTGCCGCTGTCCCAGACAATCCCGGGACCGCCTCTGCGAAAAGCTCCTCACCCCCCGACCTTTCCTTGGTGCCCGCCGAATACCACGACCTCGGCCAGGTATTCAGCAAAAGTAAGGCGTTGTCTTTGCCTCCACATCGGCCTTACGACTGTGGAATCGACTTACTCCCAGGCGCTCCCCTGTTGGCAGAGGTCGAGTCTACGGTAGTGCAAAGTCTACGCTGACTGTAGACGGTTACGTCGTTTTCATTGGCCCGGAGTCTACGGTGAGCGTAGACACTGTAGACTCGGGCCAATGGGGGCGCCGAATCCCACTGTAGACGACCAATTGTCTGCTCGGCGGAAGTTGCGTCACCAAAACAACAACATATGGCGGTACAGCGAAAAAGCCAGCAAGTCCGCTATTCTTTATGGAAACTAGCATTTCTTTTATGTTTACAGTAAGTTATCGACTCTAAGACGCTCCTGGATTTAGCTGAAAGTACACGACGCCACGCTGAATACATAATTTAACCTTTTTTAACTCCATTTTATAGTCTTGGTATGGCGACACCGACGATTCGGGTAGTTAATCCAGATGCCCCTGCACATCGTCAGCAGGCGCTACTTATGGCAACCAAAGAGGCACGTTACTATCGGGTGAGAAGTACGGTCTTCCCCAAACCTCCACAGGAGCTGCTCAGCCAAGTCACTGCCTTGACTCACGCAGAGAAGCTTCTTCAAGCCGAGGGTATCCACGCGCCTTTACATCAACAGTGCCTGGGAAAGCTGGTGGTGCCATTTGATCTTTACAATTGATCTTTTAAAAAACATTACAGTCAGAATCAAGTTCACTGATTGATTGTAGTGCTGTCTTTGTGTTTTACTGATTGCTTGCAGTGTTGTCCTTGTGTTTCACCATTTCATTTATTTTAATAAAGTGTTTTGTATTACAGTAACAGTGAGTTGTGGAATAACTTAATGAATGAATGACTTGGACTTACTGACCTTCTTTGAATCAGCATCACTATAGTCCAAAAGGCACTGACAAAACATACAAGCATAAATAAATAAAATCTATAGAAAGACAAACATGTTGTATATTTTTTTTATTAAGTTACACACAAATAGCATACTCTGCCAACAGGTTTAAAAGACACAAATATGTAGAAACATAACAGACCTGAACCAAAGAAGCAATGTGTACAAGCAGGTGGCAAAGTCAAGTTCATAAAGTATTTGTACAACACATGTCTCTGCAAGAGCTTCAGTGTTTACTGGAATTGATTCTGAAACACTAACAGAGCTATTATCTATCTGTTATGTCAGTCAAATTTCCCATGATGCTCTTGGTTGAGATCTGGTGACTGTGAAAGCCATGGTATATGATCACACAATTTTCATAATCAACTATTCACTGACACTTCTTCAAATACTTTGTCACAGGACAAACATAATCTGTCATAGCAAAAGTGCACCCTAACATGGCAAAGTGCAATGTGTCTCCCCATCTGGGGGTCAAGAGTTCAGGGTATGCCTTTAATTTCTTGCCTGTCTGTAAATGACAGTACAATGGCATGAATAATTCTTCACATTTTACCAGTATAAAAGTAAAACAATTACATGGTCTCATAGGGGCAACATAAAAGACTCCTCTTATGGATAGTCATTGCACATCATAATAACACAGAAGAAAAGAAAGCTATTTGTTCTCAATTGCTGTTGATTTCAGGGGACTTTCCAACAAGTCGGCTCTACAGTCTGTCTAAACCGGAACGCGAGACCATGGAACGCTACATAACGGAGTCTCTGGCCGCAGGTATTATTTGCCCATCTACTTCGCCTTTAGCAGCAGGATTCTTTTTTGTAAAAAAGAAAGATAAGAGCCTGCGTCCCTGCATTGACTTTCGAGGGCTGAACAAGATCACTGTTAGGAATAAATATCCACTCCCCCTGCTGGCCTCAGCATTCGAACTACTACAGGGGGCGGTCCTGTTCACCAAACTGGATCTTCGGAATGCCTATCATCTGGTTCGCATCCGCAAGGGTGACGAGTGGAAGACGGCTTTCAACACCCACCTGGGGCACTTCGAATACTTAGTGATGCCTTTCGGTCTTACTAACGCCCCTGCAGTCTTCCAGGCCCTGATTAATGATGTGCTCAGGGACTTTATTAACCATTTTGTCTTCGTGTATCTGGATGACATTCTGATTTTTTCCAGGTCACAGACTGAGCACATCAACCATGTACGTCTGGTTCTACGCCGCCTATTGGAGAACCGCCTTTTTGTGAAAGTGGAGAAATGTGAGTTCCATGTGCAAACAGTTTTTCTGGGTTTCATTGTGGAACAGGGGCGTTTGCGAGCTGACCCAGCCAAAGTCAAAGCCGTAGTGGAATGGCCTATTCCCAAGACCCGCAAGGAGGTGCAGAGGTTCCTGGGCTTCGCCAATTTCTACCGCCGCTTTATCAGGGATTTCAGCAAGGTAGCCCTTCCTCTAACCAATCTAACTTCTCCTAAGTTGTCTTTCCAGTGGTCCTCCGCAGCCCAGCAAGCGTTTGATCGGCTCAAGCACCTGTTTTCCTCGGCTCCGGTCCTCGTCCAGGCGGACCTCGGCCGGCCTTTCATCGTGGAGGTGGACGCGTCCGATTCGGGCGTGGGGGCGGTTCTCTCCCAACGGATTGACGGCAAGCTGCATCCCTGTGCGTTCTTCTCCCGCAGGTTGTCTCAGGCCGAGAGAAATTACGATGTGGGTGACCGGGAGTTGCTCGCCATCAAGTGGGCCCTCGAGGAATGGCGACATTGGCTGGAGGGCACTGAGCAGCCTTTCGTGGTGTGGACGGACCACAAAAATCTGGCGTATCTCCAGGCAGCCAAGCGCCTCAACGCCCGACAAGCCAGGTGGGCCTTATTTTTTACTCGTTTTCACTTCTCCATTACTTACAGGCCCGGTTCTAGGAACACTAAGCCAGACGCGTTGTCGCACCAGTTCGTACCCGTGACCGATGAGGACGAGAAGTAAAAACCCATCCTGCCCCCCACCTGCATTGTGGGTGCACTGACATGGGAGATTGAAAAGGTGGTCAGGGACGCCCAGCGACAGGAGCCCGACCCTGGCACGGGCCCGAAAGGGAAACTGTATGTTCCGGCCACAGCGCGTAGTCAGGTCATTCACTGGGCACATACTGCCAAGTTTTCGTGCCACCCAGGTAAAAATCGCACTGTCTCCTTTCTACGACGTTTGTTTTGGTGGCCCTCTCTTGTTCTCGATGTCCAGAACTATGTTGCGGCAAGCCCGGTGTGCGCACGGAACAAAACCTCCAACTCACCTGCTTCTGGCCTCCTGCGACCATTACCCACTCCAAAACGCCCGTGGTCGCACATCGCCCTGGACTTCGTCACCGGCTTGCCTCCCTCTTCAGGTAACACCTCCATTCTAACCATTATTGACTGTTTTTCCAAGGCCGCCCACTTCATTGCTCTGCCCAAGCTCCCTTCTGCCTTGGAGACGGCCCAGTTACTGACGCAGCATGTGTTTCGGCTCCATGGCATACCCCAGGACATCGTATCCGACAGTGGTCCTCAGTTCACCTCGCGGGTTTGGAAGGAGTTCTGTGCAGAATTGGGAGCTCAGGTCAGTTTGTCCTCCGGGTTCCACCCCCAAACTAATGGTCAGACCGAAAGGGCTAATCAAGAGCTGGAGGCCATGTTGCGTTGCATTGCATCATCGAACCAAGCGACCTGGAGCGACCAGTTGGCCTGGGTGGAGTATACCCACAACGCAAGCATGTCATCAGCAACTGGACTCTCGCCCTTCGAGGCATCGCTGGGGTATCAACCCCCCCTCCTCTCCATCTCTGAGGGAGAGCTGGCGGTTCCCTCGGTCCAGCACCACCTTAGGCGCTGTCGTCGGGTCTGGCGGGCCACGCGCGCAGCACTCCTGAGAACGGCCGAGCGGAACAAGGCATTGGCGGATCGCTGTCGCACTCCTGCTCCGGATTATCAGTTCGGCCAGCGGGTGTGGCTCTCCAGCAAGCACATCCCTCTTCGGACTGAGTCCAAGAAACTGGCCCCTCGGTCTCTTGGCCCCTTTGCCATCCAGGAGGTCCTGAACCCGGTGACGGTCCAGCTGGTCCTTCCGCCTGCTATGAAGGTACATAACGTCTTCCATGTTTCTCAGGTTAGGCCCGTCCGGACCAGCCCTTTGTGCCCGCCCTCTGGGCCCCCACCACCCGCCCGGGTTATCGACGGCGCCCCGGCGTATTCCATTACTCGCATTATGGATGCCCGTCGCCGCGGTAGGGGCTTTCAGTTTTTGGTGAATTGGGAGGGGTACGGTCCGGAAGAACGTTCTTGGGTGCCGCGGTCTGCCATTCTCGATCATCGCATGGTGGGAGAATTCCGCCGCCGGCATCCGGACAAGTTTGCCAGGTCGCCCGGAGGCTCCCGTTAGGGGGGGGTACTGTCACGGTCGGGCGGCTCTTTCCGGACGACCCTGCTTGTGTTTATGTTTTCTGTGTGTGTGTTTGCTTCTCCCTCCCTGTTCCTCGGGGCTATTTACGGAAGTGCGCGCCGTAGGAGAGCCGTGTCCTAGCAACTGTCATCATTGGGAGTCCCTCTTCGCTGTTGCCGGCCCACCTGCAGCTGATTACCTGACCAGCGGTTGGTAATCATTCCTCCAGGCTAGAAAGGGGTATTTAACCTGGACTCGCGGCGACAGTCGACGTGGGATTATTACTCCGAACTGGTATAGTCTGTGCGAGCAGTGTGAGCGTGTTATTCGGCTAGCGTGTGGCTAACGCTGGATTTTCCTTCTTCCTCCAGGAGGGGCGAGCGGAGAAGGGAGTTGGGGAGCACACACTAAGGGAGTTACAACACGGAACGCACTGGGAGCAAGGGACGAGCACGATTGGAAAATTGCACTTTTGAGTGAATTGTTGGACTTGTCTGTTTCACTGTAAATAAACGCACTGTGTTTCTGTGAAGAAGAACCGCGCCTGGGTCCCTCTTTTCCGTGACATCACATCAGCTGTCAGAATTACACAGGGAATAAATCGACAAAAAAAAACCCCAAAAGTGCAGCCATAGCTCAGTACTTAGCTGGTGATGGGAAATCCGGCTCTTTTTAGAGAACCAGCTCTTTCTCCATATGGAAAAGATAGATAGAGATATATTATTAGAAAAATCTCATAAATTTTGTATCTGTCTTGTATGAAAAGCATACAAGAGTGAAAACGGATATAAGATCCCTTGAAAAATTCTATAAATGAAACTTGTATGTTTTGGATAATTCCTAAAACAATATATGGAAGTGGCCACTTTCATGAGTAACTACGAGTGTAACTACCTCCCCTTCTCCCTCTGCCCAGCGCAAGCACAATGAGTTAAATGCACAGAGCTAATTTTCTAAAGGATTAATAAAGTGTGCAAAAAAATTGTTTGTTTGTTTCAGAGTCAGAGAGCCGTGTCTCTCTACAGTCAGAGGTTTTTGTACGGCGGCTCAATGAGTTTGTATCACTGTGGTACACGTTCGGTGGAGGAACCAGACTGGAATTTGGAAGTAAGTCAAAAACAAAGTTACTTCTATGTCCAGTTTTTTAGAAAATATATATAGATATAAGTCTGTTTTCTAAAAGTAAACATTTAAAATTATTTAAATTTGGAAAAAAAGGTTATTCAAGACAATTATTTGCTTTAAATGTTTGAGCTTGTAGGTTTAGTTCAGTCTGACAGTCAGAGAGTCGTGGTGGACTTTTGGTGGAGGAACCAGACTAGAATTTGGAAGTAAGTTTTTACTGTTTAAAGCTGTGAAAATAATATCTTATATTTGCTTCAATTGTTGGCTGAGAGAAAAACATCACAATTTATTTTTGATGTTTTTCCTGATATCACAAGGAGGCTGACAGAATTTTATGTGTAAATTTGTGTTTGAAATCTTTACCTACTTGCTGTTGATAAAACTGTTCCTTCAATGATTTTTTTCTCTATATTCTTTATAGTACGATGTGGATAAACTAAATTCTATTTGAATAAAAATTCTTCTGCATCATGTTCCCCCATTTCAGATTAAGGTTAATTGTACAGTAAATATCTCTGTTTATGAAGAAAATTGTTTGGGTAAATTGTGTTTTTAAAAGTACTTCCAGATAACACTTAAAATCACGTGTGAGTCATATTTTCCTGACTTTGACACTCTTTTGTAAAATGTTACACATATTTTCCTTCTGTATGTGGTTTGGACATATTTCACTGCTGTTATTTCTGTGCTGAGAGGTTTCTTAAACGAAAGTGAAACAACGTGCGAGTGACTGTTGGAGCAGAAAAACATCTGACAGAAACTACCTGTTACCCGTTTTCTAAGCTGATTGGTGTCTCCTAGGTGATGTCCGTCCCACCCTGACGGTGCTCGCCCCTTCCAGTAAGGAGCTGGAGCAGGGGAATGCCACGCTCACATGTCTGGCCAACAAGGGCTTTCCCTCAGACTGGAGTCTGTCCTGGATCGTTGACGGCCGCAGATGCAGCGGCATTGGTTGGGAAGTGAGCAGGAGCCCCGGGGCGCTGCAGACAGACAGGCTCTACAGCTGGAGCAGCACCCTGATGCTGCCTGCAGACCAGTGGGAGAAGGTGGGCTCTGTGACCTGTGAGGCCACGAGGGGCTCCGATACTCCACTCTCAGAGACTCTGAGGAGAGACCAGTGTTCCCAGTCCTGATGTCAATCACTGAGTCTTTCATGCTGTTTTTCCTCTTTCTCTCTGTTTCTTTTTGTTTGCAGATTTTTAAAAAAGCATCAAACAGTCATGTTTCCATCTCATAATGACAACAATCATAGCAACAATCTCCTCTAGTTTCATCCTTTTGTGTCTGTAAAGCTGATATTTCAAACTCTTAAAAGAATAAAAATGTACCGAGAAAACATGTTCTTTGACTCTGTGAGTTTAATAAATGCACATTAAAAAATTAAGATTTTGTAACATTTATTAAACCAGACCAAAATAAAAAACGTCAACAGAACACAGCGAGTGTAATGTGCAGTGAAAATATTTAAAAATATTTTTAAACCCACATTTTTTTTATAAGCTGTTGAGGTCATGTCAACCATAGATTATCTGTGTGCTCTTCATAATTTCTAGTCTCAAAGCTGCTTGATGATCTACATTTTAATCTGAAAATGTTGAAAAATTATTATAATTGACATTAAAGAGCAGGGTGTCATCTATATGTTTAAACAGAGATCATTTAAATCAAGTTTAAGTGAAGATTTACTGAAGTTTGATTAATGAACTATTTGACAGTGAAACTGTGATGAAGCACCAAAGCAGAGAAGAGTCTAGAAGCTGGTGGTGGCAGAGGTGAAGCAGGTGGAGACTTAGCTGAGGATCTCTAATTGTCAGGATGAGGTGGAGATCAGGAGTCTGAGAGTTAAAGCACACAAAACAGAGGCTGAGTAACTCACAGAAGGCAGCGAGACAATAACTGGACTCAAATAATGACGACAGAATTGAGCTCGACAGTGGACATGATGTTAAGAACAGACTAACAGAGCAAACACAGGAATGCAGGCAGATGAGAGACTACAGGTCTGCTTTAATCAACTTATATAGAAGTTAATCTCTTCTAGTGTTCACAGCAAAATGAGAGAAACTCACTTCACTAAACCTCTTAACACAAGAAAAAGACCACGGTCTGTCAGGAGGACGCTTGCTGGTTTTACATCTGACAGAGACAGTCTGTCCTGGAACAAAAGACTGAGTCGGCACTTTTTCTCCCAGTTAATAATAAAGAATATCAGAGTTATTGAAGTTACAGGTTTCATGTTTCATGCTTCATGCACGACATTCACAGTGTTGGTTTTTGCCCAGTTTAGGTATTTGTGTCTTAGTCCTGTTTTTCCTTTGCTTTGTATTTTTCATGCAGTCTCAATGAACGCCTCGCTTTCTGGTAAATTCCATCCTGTTTCCACGTGTCTGATTTTGGGTCCTTTCACTCTCCGCTCCACACAATCTGCTGCTGCAGATCGTGACATTATTTGAATTATTCATTCTTTTTGTTAAAGTCTTTATTAGTTTCACTATTTGACTTGTCCAGGGTGTACCCTGCCTCTGACCTTAAGACAGCTGGAATAGGATGGGATGCATGTATAGTTTCATTATTATTGTCAGATCATCAGCATGTGATAATGTGGATATAATACCAAAATAGTAAAATGCCTTCTTATTTTGCATTTATTTATTACAGTTTTTTCATTTTTGATTTCAGACAACCAAACTGTACGATTAAGAAGAAAGCTGTGTTTCTTTACACTCAGAGGTTTTAGCTCAATCATGATGATACAAACTCTTTTCTTTCAGGATCCAGACTGGATGTCTGGAAATAAATCAATTTTAAATGAGTATTTTAAACAATACTTTGTCCTTCTGTTTTTGTTTTAGCATGCTAAGTATGTAAAGAAAAGTCCTGTTTAGAAGCGGACATGTCACAGTGCTGGATCTGTGACCCAGTGTTTTGTCTGTGTTGTTAATTTATATTCTTTGATTACTTTTATTCATGGTTTTGGTTATCTTTTTTTCTTAAGTTCTTAGTGATCCTAGTTCTCCCTCCCTCAGTGTCCATCTCAAGCCTGTGTATAAGCTCTTGTCTCCATGTTTATTGTTCCCTCTGTTGCACAGGCAGTCATGTCTCCATGTCTCAGTGTCTAGTGTCTGTCTCTGTTTTTGTTCCCCCAGTCACAGTGTCTTTTCTGCATCTACATATTCGTCATGCTTCCTGTTTTCTTCTGATAGTCCTTGTCCTGTGTTCAGTTTTGCTTCCCCTTGGTCTCCTTATGTGTGATTATTTCCATCTGTGCTCTCCTCCTGTGTGTCATTCCCTTGTGTGTTTCCTCTGCCTGTTGTCGTGTTGTCCCATGTGCTGTAAGTTTCTCCATGTTTCTGTCCATCATTCCTAGTTCCATGCTCCTTATTTCCTAGTGTTTCTGTCTCTAGTCCCCCAGAGTCTAGTTCTTATTTTCCATGTTCAAGTTTTGGTTTGTTTTTCGTAAATGTTTATTTTGTGCATTATTTCCCAACAAATAAAGCTGCCTCTTTAAATTTGTTTCCGTGTAAGAATCCTGAATCCAGGAACCTTCATGCTGCCTGCCATACAGCAAACATGACAGGACATTGAATAACAAACATTAGTATACACAGAGCCAGCCAGATGTAGAAGTGTGATGTGTCTCATGTGATGGTGTTTTAACCTGAGTGAGCACTTCATTTAATTATTCACGATATCCATATCCATTTCATCTTTCCAGGATATCAGTGTATTTAAACTTTTAGCGTCCGAGAGCCTGAAAGCTATAAATATTTTACTTTTTACCACTTTGCTTCAGTTTAGTTAATTTTATATCTAAATGTTTACAAATTGCATTTAATTCCTGTTTGAATCATGACATTAAAATGGGAAACAGAGACATTGTCCTGGTAATTTGATGTTTTTGTGTTTCTTTTTAAATTCTTAAATGGTTTTGTCCTGCCTTACCTCTGAGCTACTTTACTCAAATACTCCTGTACAGAAACATGTTATTAATATATGTTGTTTAATCCTGTCATGTCTGGCAGTTTATGCAATCTGAATTATGATCTGAATGCACTGTGGTGCCAAAAACATGTTGCAAGATCAGCTCTATAAGTTCTCTATGGTTCCTCTTGTTTCCTCTGCCTGTTGTCGTGTTGTCCAACAATGTGTCACCAACTGCTGCACCTGTAAGAAAAAACAAAGGGAACAAAAACATACAGCACCTGGAACACAGAGATATGAAAATGCACAGATACATAAATTAACAATCTTTTTGTGGTGTGTGTCATTGTCACAAAAGGTAGACAATAATGAGGGCAGGGAGGTGCAATAATGCCCTCCTGGGTGTCAGAGGCAGACAGCGATAGATCCAGGAGATCCAGGAGATCCAGGAGGCCACAGCAGGAGAAGGAGGAAGGCCCCAGATGGGGCACCCAGAGGGTGAGAGTCTCAGAGAACCAGAGGCAACAGGCATCAGTCGGATGTCCTAGCACGAGCCGAGAACAGTGCCCAAGGACCACCTGGCACGACTTTGAAAAGTGGAATGAGAGGCAGAGTCTTCAGCTCAGAGAAGATCAGCTTCCAAGTTGAAGTCATGAATCACAATCACACACAAATCTGTGTTTATTGATACCAAATACAGTTACAATGCATTCATTGTATACTCTGATTACATTGTATAAAGAGTGAAATGCATGTTTATTACTGCTTCTATTAATAGTGTTGTTATGAGTGGTTATGATGCTGTTTAAGGTAAATCTGGAGGAAATCCATCAGCCTCTGCAGCAGTCAGCTCAGCTCTTATTCAGTCTGAGGTAAAATAATATTAAAATGTGTAAACACATCTGTGCTGAGATAACTCTGAACTCTAAACTTATTTGTTCTCTATCATGTAGGAACGTCTGTGAGCAGTAATGTGGTTTTTCTGTAGCTCCTTATTTATTCATGTTGCTTTAAAATTTAAGACTTAAGATTCAAACTAATAAAATCATTTAAAGATTTCAAAGTTATGCTCTGATAAAGCAATTAACAAAGTGGAGTCTAAGCAATGATGGGAAAGAGGAAACGAATGCTGGATTCAAAAGTTTACTATTTAAATTTCTACAGCAGCTAATTAATAAATACTTAATTTATCTACTGATGTTTTCTGTGTGTTCAAAGTATTTGGTGGTCTTTTAATTTACAGCAATACACTCAATGTTAATGCTGTGTGTGTGTGTGTGTGTGTGTGTGTGTGTGTGTGTGTGTGTGTGTGTGTGTGTGTGTGTGTGTCCTCAGTGAACTGTATCAGTCTCTGCAGTATCTTCCAGCTGCAGCAGTCACTTCAGTTTCTGTTCAGTCTGACTGAGGGAGGTTTTTGTACGACTGTTTTTCACTGTGTGAACACATACTGACTGTTGATATAGTGAGCACTTTGACAGTAATAAACTGCTGCATCTTCAGCCTGGACTCCACTGATGGTCAGAGTGAAGTCAGAGTTTGATCCACTGCCTGTAAAACGAGCTGGAATCCCTGATTCTCGTCTGCTAGCAGAGTAAATGAGCAGTTTAGGAACTCCTCCATCTTTCTGTTGGTACCAGGCTAAACGGTTCCCACTATCTACACGCTGACTGGTCGTACACTTGATGCTCACAGTTCCTCCCACAGCAGAGCTCACTGCTCCAGGCTGAGTCACTGTGATCTGTCCTCTGGACTCTGAGGACACAGAGACAAAAACATAAAGCAGCTTCATGGTTTTGTGGGCTTCATTTCAGAGGGACAGATGTTGATAGAGGAGAGGAGTTTGATTCTCTGGACTTTACCTGTGAAGCAGCAGCAGAGGAGAGTCCAGATGAGGACGCAGATCAAAGTCATGTTTTTGATGAGGAGGATTTCTGTGGCTTCTGTTGTGATGAAGGACAGCTGTCAGTCATCCAGTGTTCAACTCTCAGGACTATAAACTCTCCCAGAGCACTGGAGCATGGTGCTGCTGATGCAAAGTGCCTCTCTATGGAAATCATCTGACCAAGTTTAGAGGCACAATGTGAAAAAGTAAAGGTCTGGACTTCACTACATGTTTTTACAACATTCTGTACGCCAGGAAGATCCTGATGCGTTTGAAGAACTACTAACTGATTATTTTTAAAATAACTTCAATGTCAATTTTAAAATATTGCTGTAGGACACCATTCAGATGGCTGTGATCCAAAATTAAATATGGTTCAGACATCATGATACAACATGATTTCCTCCAGTACCATCCACCTCCAACATATATTACAGTTTCTCTCAGTCGCTTTGCTGCAGTTCTCACATCAGTGATACTTTTCCCCAATCAAATTAGCCTTTCTCATTGTTTTATACACACATACACACTGCCGTTGTTTCTACACTAATAAAGGGATTTGTTACTTCATTGATCCACAACTCACAGCTCACAACTGTCGTGATCGGGCTGTGTCCAGGCAGGAATTGGACCCAAACCAAACTCACTGGAAATAGGACTGAACTCAAAGTGGCAGCTTTTATTGCTGAACAGAAAACTCCACAAAACCTAAACTGGGAAGAATCTAACAAAACACACACAGCACGAGGAAGATCACGGCACTGTAGTAATCAATCAATCTTTACATGAGCCGGGTGAGGAAACACTATCACAGGGAGCCGTCTGCACCGGGAGCCTCCAGGCTGGGCAAAGAAGCCCCCCAGCCAGGCTGAGAATGTGTCGATGATGTGAGCAGAACACACATATAGTTTAATGAGTATTATTTTGCTTTTCTCCATTTCATCAGTTTTGTAAGGTTAAAAAAATACAAAAACCATCAGACTTGATTTTTGTTTCTGAAAACAGTTTTAAACTTCTCATTAGCTGTCACAGTCCGGGTGAGCTGCTGGTAAATTTCCACCATGTTCTCCTGTGTCTGCCCCTGGGCAGAGCCGTCATCTCCTCACATGGAGCCAATCTGGAGCAACCTACTCAGGATATTCAAGACCAGCGTTGCCGTCTCTTCACTGCTAGTTTGCCAACTTACCCTCGGTGCTAACAGGCTACCATGCTTCATGCTCCTTGCCCAAGTCTATGCACTCGGCCATACTCACTGCAGTTTCATGCTCCGTCTCCTGGGAAGGATTTCAATATCACACCTGCTGCCCTCTTCCCACTGCTTCTCACAGGATCCCTTGGAGCTCAGGTCAGCCCATCTTAAATCTATTCAGCTCACCTGGACCTTCACCTACTCCCCTCAAAGTACCACCAACTCCACCTGCAACATAAGCCATACTCCTCTTTAAAATTCAACCACACCTGGAGAAGTCTGTGAACCCACTAACCCCCTTTTCCTCTCTCCCTCTTGATCACCACGCCACCTTAGGCCACCACGCTACGTTTTCTTGTCAGGAATCCCACGTCAAGTATAACTCTGTGTTTTTGTGCCAAATAAAGACTTGTGTGAAGCAAACTCAACCGTCTCCACATGTGGTCCAGCACTTGAGTCCAGTTTCGTACAGGCCTTTGGCCCCTTGTGACATTAGGCCTACATTTTTTGCAGTACTCTTTCCAAAGTAGGTGAGGTTTTGAGAAAAATAACAAAACAAAAAAACCTGTTTTGATGTCTTAAAACGACGGTGAAAGTGTTTTATGAAGTGTCTTTTGCATAGATGAGTCTGTGTGGTGAAAAAGGCCTTACATATTTGGAGAGCTGCATTAAGAGTGGTGAGAATGACGTTCCTGATGTAAGACTTTCACCAAAGCAACTGAGAAAAGCAGTGATGGGGAAACATTTACTGGAGTTCATTTAAGTGTTCACGAATAAATGTCAGTGAAGTCGTTTGAAAACGTGTGTGTGTGTGTGAAACATGTCAAAAGTGAACCAAAGCAACACATGGTGATAAAACCTGAATTGAATGGTAATGTTTACCAGTTAGAAGCCTTCACAGTGAGAACAGCACAGAGCACCGTCTATCTACCTGGAAGGAATTTTCAAAACTTCCTAAAACACCATTATTTGTAGACAGAATTCCAAAATAGAAATAAAAACTCATTAAATAAACCCTGTATGTGTAGGCAGCGTCGTAACAATGGACATGTTCATTCAGAAATTAAAAAAAAACATTATAGAAAAAAATGCTGGTACACTTTCCAGAACTTAATATTTTTGTGAAATTCAAAACATAACTACATGAATCTGAAGTGTTTTTGAAGCGTTTTAGGCTGAGAATTAGTTTCAGTGTTTAGAGCTGTGAAAAAATAAGTGTCAGGTTTCAAGAGATGTTTTCACATGTGAAAGCTGTAAAATCTACATTTTGAAATCAGATTCTTTAAATATTGTTGTAATGGGCTTTATTTGCTTTAATTACACTATTATAATATTATTAAATGATACAAACAGTGAATGATTTTGTTGAGTTTGTTTGTTTCAGAGTCAGAGAGCCGTGTCTCTCTACAGTCAGAGGTTTTTGTACGGCGCCTCAATGAGTTTGTATCACTGTGGTACACGTTCGGTGGAGGAACCAGACTGGATGTTGGAAGTAAGTCAAAAACAAAGTTACTTCTATGCCCTTTTTCTCTTTAATTTAATTTTCTTTTCTTTAATTTCATTTAATATGAAAGGCTAGGAAACTTTTTGTGTAACTGATTAATTATTTTATTCATAAATTTTGTCCTAAGAAACAAAGTCAGCTTTGGAAATGAATATTCAGACACTCGGGACAATTTACAATGAAAATCTGGGATGTTTCATAGTATTAATTATTATTTGTAGTTCTGATGATAAAGTTGTATTTTGAGGGCTTGTAGGTTTAGTTCAGTCTGACAGAGTCAGAGAGCCGTGTCTCTCTACAGTCAGAGGTTTTTGTACGGCGCCTCAATGAGTTTGTATCACTGTGGTGGACTTTTGGTGGAGGAACCAGACTGGATGTTGGAAGTAAGTTAATTAAACTGTGTTTATTATTAAATATTGTATCATTTTATTTAATAATTATTTGTTAGACTGCTTAGATGAGAGAAAAGTATTTTTTTTTAATAATTTAGTGTTTGATGTTTGTCCTTTTTACTGGACTAATTCAGATGAGCTCTGTGAGTTTCTCTTGTTTAATCTACATTTCTGTCACAGTAAAATGTAGACAAGAGTAAACTTCATCATCTTATGATTAGTTTGTAAATTTCCACCACATCAGCTGCTGTTTGGATGAGTCAAAGTTTGCTTTCTGATGTTTTTATCGTGTCAGATGTTTCAGATTTAGTTTGAAATCATGTGAGCTGTTCAATAACATTTCAAATCTATATGAATGAGTAGCTGCTCTGTGCTTGTGTCCACTAATGTCTTCAGTCGTCCATGATTTAGACTTCTAATCATTTTAAAGCCAAACTTCTGCTGTAAATGTTTCCACATCTGCTTCTTTTATTTCCAGTGTAGTTTGAACATATTTCAGCTCAAACTGTGTGATGATTCTCTCTGTGCTGATATGCATGAGAGGTTTCTTAAAGGGAAGTGAAACAATGTGTGAGTGAATGACTGGTGGAGCAGAAAAAACACCTGACAGAAACTTCTTAACGGAGAAATTCAAATTGTGGTTCGTGTCCTCTAAGCTGATTGGTGTTTCCTAGGTGATACCCTCCCCGCCCTGAAGGTGCTGGGTCCCTCCAACAAGGAGCTGGAGCAGGGGAAGGCCACGCTCATGTGTGTGGCCAACAAGGGCTTCCCCTCAGACTGGAGTCTGTCCTGGAAGACGAGCGACAGCAGTGGCAGCAGCAGCATCAGAGGGGAGGCGAGCAGGACTCCTGGAGTGCTGCAGAATGACGGCCTCTACAGCTGGAGCAGCACCCTGACGCTCACTGCAGACCAGTGGGGGAAGGTGGGCTATGTGACCTGTGAGGCCACCCAGGGCTCCCAGTCTCTGGTCTCAGAGATACTGAGGAGAGACCAGTGTTCCCAGTCCTGATGTCAATCACTGAGTCTTTCATGCTGTTTTTCTTCTGTCTCTTTGTTTCTTTGTGTTTCCAGATTTAAAAAATAAACTCATCAAACAGTCATGTTTCCATCTCATAATGACAACAATCAGAGCAACAATCTCCTCTAGTTTCATCCTTTTGTGTCTGTTGTAAAGCTGATATTTCAAACTCTTAAAAGAATAAAAATGTACCAAGAAAACATGTTCTTTGACTCTGTGAGTTTAATAAATGCACATTAAAAAATAAAGATTTTGTAATATTTGTAAAACCAGACCAAAATAAAAATGTAAACAGACACATCAAGTGTAATGTGCAGTGAAAATGGTTAAATATATTTTTTAATCCACATATTAAATATTTTTCTATAAGCTGTTGAGGTCATGTCAACCATAGATTATCTGTGTGCTCTTCATAATTTCTAGTCTCAAAGCTGCTTTATGATCTACATTTTAATCTGATCTAAAACCTAATAAGTAAAATTAAAGAGCAGGGTGTCATCTGTATGTTTAAACAGAGTTTATCTTAATAAAGTTCAAATGAAGATTTACTGAAGTTTGATTAATGAACTATTTGACAGTGAAACTCTGATGAAGCACCAAAGCAGAGAAGAGTCTAGAAGCTGGTGGTGGCAGAGGTGAAGCAGGTGGAGACTTAGCTGAGGATCTCTAATTGTCAGGATGAGGTGGAGATCAGGAGTCTGAGAGTTAAAGCACACAAAACAGAGGCTGAGTAACTCACAGAAGGCGGCGAGACAATAACTGGACTCAAATAATGACGACAGAATTGAGCTTGACAGTGGACATGATGTTAAGAACAGACTAATGTAACATATGTGTTAAATACTTGTGAATTTCACCCAAAACACTTTCTTTTTTTGGATTAAATATGTCATTTTTGCATCTCACTCTCCTACCTGTGTGATCTGAGTCTGTGTGCGTTCATGTGCGTGTGTGCGCTACGTGGTGACGTAGGCGCGTGCATGTGTGCCCCGGTCACAGCTCCTTTCAGCATGGCCGGAGGTAAGTCACTGCCACGTTGCTCTCAGCTAATTTAAGTTTGTTCGGATCCCAAGCTGCAGTGTGAATACAGCCGAACCGCCGCGTTTTTGTTTGTCATTAAGAGACTCATTCGGGATAAGTTTTGTGGAGGGCGGAGTTCACTAATATATACTTATAATGGGTTTTAGTCGAGAACGCAGCTAAAATGCTAGCATGCTAAGTTAGCCTGATCGCTAGCGGCTTGAGAGCATACTCGCGGCAGTCTCTCCTTTTTTAACAGTATGCACTCTTTTTTCCTTCGTCAGGAGAGGTGTACTGGCAGTCGCATGACACACACAGATCGAACGCATATTTCTGTGTTGCAGGTATGGAGATGTTTTTATGTTTTGGAGATGCAGTCTTTCATTTATTGTTCTTATAAGTTGTTTTGATGTTTTTTCAATGACATGTTATTTATTTTGTGCTTTTTTGTTTTTGAGAGCTTAAGTTAATGTTTTAAAACAATTTGTTGTATTTGATTCATTACATTAATGTACATTAATGAAGCTGCAGACACAGCTCCTTTCAGCATGGCCGGAGGAGAGGTGTACTGGCAGTCGCATGACACACACAGATCGAACGCATATTTCTGTGTTGCAGATGTGCAGTAAAGAGCCAAAGACCCAGTACTGTCTCCTGCCTCTTACTTTCACGCCAGAACACAACGCAGAACAACCGGCGTAACACATAAACGGGTTACACTAACAGAACAAACACAGGAATGCAGGCAGATGAGAGACTACAGGTC
The DNA here is from genome assembly GCF_057382185.1 of Mchenga conophoros. Lineage (NCBI taxonomy): Eukaryota > Metazoa > Chordata > Actinopteri > Cichliformes > Cichlidae > Mchenga > Mchenga conophoros. Next base: position 4,903,668 of record NC_140546.1, on the reverse strand, counting down.
TGCTTTAATCAACTTATATAGAAGTTAATCTCTTCTAGTGTTCACAGCAAAGTGAGAGAAACTCACTTCACTAAACCTCTTAACACAAGAAAAAGACCACGGTCTGTCAGGAGGACGCTTGCTGGTTTTACATCTGACAGAGACAGTCTGTCCTGGAACAAAAGACTGAGTCGACACTTTTTCTCTCAGTTAATAATAAAGAATATCAGAGTTATTGAAGTTACAGGTTTCATGTTTCATGCTTCATGCACGACATTCACAGTGTTGGTTTTTGCCCAGTTTAGGTATTTGTGTCTTAGTCCTGTTTTTCCTTTGCTTTGTATTTTTCATGCAGTCTCAATGAACGCCTCGCTTTCTGGTAAATTCCATCCTGTTTCCACGTGTCTGATTTTGGGTCCTCTCACTCTCCGCTCCACACAATCTGCTGCTGCAGATCGTGACATTATTTGAATTATTCATTCTTTTTGTTAAAGTCTTTATTAGTTTCACTATTTGACTTGTCCAGGGTGTACCCTGCCTCTGACCTTAAGACAGCTGGAATAGGATGGGATGCATGTATAGTTTCATTATTATCATTATTGTCAGATCATCAGCATGTGATAATGTGGATATAATACCAAAATAGTAAAATGCCTTCTTATTTTGCATTTATTTATTACAGTTTTTTAATTTTTGATTTCAGACAACCAAACTGTACGATTAAGAAGAAAGCTGTGTTTCTTTACACTCAGAGGTTTTAGCTCAATCATGATGATCCATCCATCCATCTTCATCCGCTTTATCCGGAGCCGGGTCGCGGGGGCAGCAGCCTAAGCAAAGAGGCCCAGACTTCCCTCTCCCCAGCCACCTCCTCCAGCTTATCCGGGGGAACACCAAGGCGTTCCCAGGCCAGCCGAGAGATATAATCTCTCCAGCGTGTCCTGGGTGTGCCCCGGGGCCTCCTCCCGGTGGGACATGCCTGGAACACCTCACCCAGGAGGCGCCCAGGGGGCATCCTTGTCAGATGCCCGAACCACCTCAGCTGGCTCCTTTCGATGTGGAGCAGCAGCTGCTCTACTCTGAGCCCCTCCCGGATGGCCGAACTTCTCACCCTATCTCTAAGGGAGAGGCCAGCCACCCTTCGGAGGAAGCTCATTTCTGCCGCTTGTATCCACGATCTCGTTCTTTCGGTCACTACCCACAGCTCGTGGCCATAGGTGAGGGTAGGGACGTAGATCGACCGGTAAATTGAGAGCTTCGCTTTTACACTCAGCTCCCTCTTCACCACGACGGACCGGTGCAGCGTCCGCATTACTGCAGCCGCAGCCCCAATCCGTCTGTCGATCTCCGGCTCCCTTCTCCCATCACTCGCAAACAAGACCCCGAGATACTTGAACTCCTCCACTTGGGGCAGGAACTCATGCCCGACCCGGAGTGGGCACTCCACCCTTTTCCGGCTGAGAACCATGGCCTCAGATTTGGAGGTGCTGATCCTCATTCCCGCTGCTTCACACTCGGCTGCGAACCGTTCCAGTGCGAGCTGGAGGCCCTCACCCGATGGAGCCAACAGAACCACATCATCTGCAAAAATCAGAGATGAGATTCTGAGGCCACCAAAGCGAAAGCCCTCCGCCACTTGGCTGCGCCTAGAAATCCTGTCCATAAAAATTATGAACAGAACCGGAGACAAAGGGCAGCCCTGGCGGAGCCCATCACCCACCGGGAACGAGTCCGACTTATTGCCGGCAATGCGAACCAAGCTCTTGCAACGGTTGTATAGGGATCGAATGGCCCGTAGCAATGGGCCAGACACCCCATACTCCCGCAACACCTCCCACAGGACACCCCGAGGGACACGGGCAAATGCCTTCTCCAAGTCCACAAAACACATGTAGACTGGTTGGGCAAACTCCCATGCACCCTCAAGTATCCTGGAGAGGATAAAGAGCTGGTCCAGTGTTCCGCGACCAGGACGAAAACCGCATTGTTCCTCCTGTATCCGAGGTTCGACTAACGGACGAACTCTCCTTTCCAGCACCCTGGCATAGACTTTCCCAGGGAGGCTGAGGAGTGTGATCCCCCTGTAGTTGGAACACACCCTCCGGTCCCCCTTCTTAAAGATGGGGACCACCACCCCGGTCTGCCAGTCCACAGGTACTGCCCCTGATCTCCACGCAACATTGCAGAGGCGTGTCAACCAGGACAGCCCTACAACGTCCAGAGCCTTCAGGAACTCGGGGCGGACCTCATCAACACCAGGGGCTCTGCCACCAAGGAGTTGTTTAACTGCCTCAGTGACCTCGCCCCCGAAATTGGCGGGTCATTCCCCTCATCCCCAGACTCTGCTTCCTCCTCGGAAGACGTGTCAGTAGGATTAAGGAGGTCCTCGAAGTATTCCTTCCACCGCCTGACAATTTTCTCAGTCGACGTCAGTAGCGCTCCGCCAGCACTATACACAGTGCAGGTAGAGCACCGCTTTCCCCTCCTGAGACGCCTGACGGTTTGCCAGAATCTCTTCGAGGCAGTCCGAAAGTCTTTTTCCATGGCCTCTCCGAACTCCTCCCACACCCGAGTTTTTGCTTCAGCCACTGCCCGAGCCGCATTCCGCTTGGCCTGTCGATACCTGTCGGCTGCCTCCGGAGTCCCACAGGCCAACCAAGCCCGATAGGACTCCTTCTTCAGCCTGGTGGCTCCCTTCACCTCTGGTGTCCACCATTTGGTTCGGGGATTACCACCGCGGCAGGCACCAACCACCTTGCGGCCGCAGCTCAATGCAGCAGCTTCGGCAATGGAGACGCTGAACATGGTCCATTCGGACTCAATGTCCCCAGTCTCCCTCGGAATGCTGTTGAAGCTCTGCCGGAGGTGTGCGTTGAAGATCTCGCGGACTGGGGCCTCTGCTAGACGTTCCCAGCACACCCTCACTACGCGTTTAGGTGCACCAGGTCTGTCCAGCGTCCTCCCCCGCCACCTGATCCAACTCACCCAATCATGATGATACAAACTCTTTTCTTTCAGGATCCAGACTGGATGTCTGGAAATAAATCAATTTTAAATGAGTATTTTAAACAATACTTTGTCCTTCTGTTTTTGTTTTAGCATGCTAAGTATGTAAAAAAAAGTCCTGTTTAGAAGCGGACATGTCACAGTGCTGGATCTGTGACCCAGTGTTTTGTCTGTGTTGTTAATTTATATTCTTTGATTACTTTTATTCATGGTTTTGGTTATCTTTTTTTCTTAAGTTCTTAGTGATCCTAGTTCTCCCTCCCTCAGTGTCCATCTCAAGCCTGTGTATAAGCTCTTGTCTCCATGTTTATTGTTCCCTCTGTTGCACAGACAGTCATGTCTCCATGTCTCAGTGTCTAGTGTCTGTCTCTGTTTTTGTTCCCCCAGTCACAGTGTCTTTTCTGCATCTACATATTTGTCATGCTTCCTGTTTTCTTCTGATAGTCCTTGTCCTGTGTTCAGTTTTCAGTTTTGCTTCCCCTTGGTCTCCTTATGTGTGATTATTTCCATCTGTGCTCTCCTCCTGTGTGTCATTCCCTTGTGTGTTTCCTCTGCCTGTTGTCGTGTTGTCCCATGTGCTGTAAGTTTCTCCATGTTTCTGTCCATCATTCCTAGTTCCATGCTCCTTATTTCCTAGTGTTTCTGTCTCTAGTCCCCCAGAGTCTAGTTCTTATTTTCCATGTTCAAGTTTTGGTTTGTTTTTCGTAAATGTTTATTTTGTGCATTATTTCCCAACAAATAAAGCTGCCTCTTTAAATTTGTTTCCGTGTAAGAATCCTGAATCCAGGAACCTTCATGCTGCCTGCCATACAGCAAACATGACAGGACATTGAATAACAAACATTAGTATACACAGAGCCAGCCAGATGTAGAAGTGTGATGTGTCTCATGTGAAGGTGTTTTAACCTGAGTGAGCACTTCATTTAATTATTCACGATATCCATATCCATTTCATCTTTCCAGGATATCAGTGTATTTAAACTTTTAGCGTCCGAGAGCCTGAAAGCTATAAATATTTTACTTTTTACCACTTTGCTTCAGTTTAGTTAATTTTATATCTAAATGTTTACAAATTGCATTTAATTCCTGTTTGAATCATGATATTAAAATGGGAAACAGAGACATTGTCCTGGTAATTTGATGTTTTTGTGTTTCTCTTTAAATTCTTAAATGGTTTTGTCCTGCCTTACCTCTGAGCTACTTTACTCAAATACTCCTGTACAGAAACATGTTATTAATATATGTTGTTTAATCCTGTCATGTCTGGCAGTTTATGCAATCTGAATTATGATCTGAATGCACTGTGGTGCCAAAAACATGTTGCAAGATCAGCTCTATAAGTTCTCTATGGTTCCTCTTGTTTCCTCTGCCTGTTGTCGTGTTGTCCAACAATGTGTCACCAACTGCTGCACCTGTAAGAAAAAACAAAGGGAACAAAAACATACAGCACCTGGAACACAAAGATATGAAAATGCACAGATACATAAATTAACAATCTTTTTGTGGTGTGTGTCATTGTCACAAAAGGTAGACAATAATGAGGGCAGGGAGGTGCAATAATGCCCTCCTGGGTGTCAGAGGCAGACAGCGATAGATCCAGGAGATCCAGGAGATCCAGGAGGCCACAGCAGGAGAAGGAGGAAGGCCCCAGATGGGGCACCCAGAGGGTGAGAGTCTCAGAGAACCAGAGGCAACAGGCATCAGTCGGATGTCCTAGCACGAGCCGAGAACAGTGCCCAAGGACCACCTGGCACGACTTTGAAAAGTGGAATGAGAGGCAGAGTCTTCAGCTCAGAGAAGATCAGCTTCCAAGTTGAAGTCATGAATCACAATCACACACAAATCTGTGTTTATTGATACCAAATACAGTTACAATGCATTCATTGTATACTCTGATTACATTGTATAAAGAGTGAAATGCATGTTTATTACTGCTTCTATTAATAGTGTTGTTATGAGTGGTTATGATGCTGTTTAAGGTAAATCTGGAGGAAATCCATCAGTCTCTGCAGCAGTCAGTTCAGCTCTTATTCAGTCTGAGGTAAAATAATATTAAAATGTGTAAACACATCTGTGCTGAGATAACTCTGAACTCTAAACTTATTTGTTCTCTATCATGTAGGAACGTCTGTGAGCAGTAAAGTGGTTTTTCTTTAGCTCCTTATTTATTCATGTTGCTTTAAAATTTAAGACTTAAGATTCAAACTAATAAAATCATTTAAAGATTTCAAAGTTATGCTCTGATAAAGCAATTAACAAAGTGGAGTCTAAGCAATGATGGGAAAGAGGAAACGAATGCTGGATTCAAAAGTTTACTATTTAAATTTCTACAGCAGCTAATTAATAAATACTTAATTTATCTAGTGATGTTTTCTGTGTTCAAAGTATTTGGTGGTCTTTTAATTTACAGCAATACACAATGTTAATGCTGTGTGTGTGTGTGTGTGTGTGTGTGTGTGTGTGTGTGTGTGTGTGTGCGTGTGTGCGTGTGTGTGTGTCCTCAGTGAACTGTATCAGTCTCTGCAGTATCTTCCAGCTGCAGCAGTCACTTCAGTTTCTGTTCAGTCTGACTGAGGGAGGTTTTTGTACGACTGTTTTTCACTGTGTGAACACATGCTGACTGTTAGGGTAGTGAAAACTCTGACAGTAATAAACTGCTGCATCTTCAGCCTGGACTCCACTGATGGTCAGAGTGAAGTCAGAGTTTGATCCACTGCCTGTAAAACGAGCTGGAATCCCTGATTGTCGAGTGCTAGCATAGTAAATGAGCAGTTTAGGAACTCCTCCATCTTTCTGTTGGTACCAGGCTAAACGCTGATAGTTGCTATAAACATAAACATCCTGACTGGTCGTACACTTGATGCTCACAGATCCTCCCACAGCAGAGCTCACTGCTCCAGGCTGAGTAACTGTGTATTGTCCTCTGGACTCTGAGGACACAGAGACAAAAACATAAAGCAGCTTCATGGTTTTGTGGGCTTCATTTCAGAGGGACAGATGTTGATAGAGGAGAGGAGTTTGATTCTCTGGACTTTACCTGTGAAGCAGCAGCAGAGGAGAGTCCAGATGAGGACGCAGATCAAAGTCATGTTTTTGATGAGGAGGATTTCTGTGGCTTCTGTTGTGATGAAGGACAGCTGTCAGTCATCCAGTGTTCAACTCTCAGGACTATAAACTCTCCCAGAGCACTGGAGCATGGTGCTGCTGATGCAAAGTGCCTCTCTATGGAAATCATCTGACTGAAAACAAGATCTTGAAATGTTTATATGTAACATACAGTTAATGCTAAAACTCACCAAATGTAACATTTTCAGTTTTTTGTAGTTCACAGCTGTCATTTCAGAAAATAAAATTAGGTGATGATATCAAAGAAAGTACATTCGCCTTCAGTTCTAATTCTCTACATTTACAAAAAAGATTTTCACATTGTTAGAAAATTATTTAAATACAATCTCTGATGAACAACACCACAACATATTAAACTATATCACCTTTTATTAAAGAAGAATTGAGGTGTAATGGAGACACATTGTGTGGAAACTACACTCATAATCAACTAAACACCCAGAATAATTTGATATAATAGCTTTCTGTACGACTTTAGCATTTCTCACATCGTCAGTGGCACTGACTTCTCTGATCTTTGTTTTTCTAATCACATGCCTGTCATGGCTGAACTTGCTTTTCTCAAAAATAATCAAGAGTCTTAACTGTAAAGCTGAGCTCCGACTAAATAATGCAGCTCCCCAACCAATCAGACAGATGTATAGGAGAGCTGAGTGAAGATGGATGAAAGAGAAACAGGCGTCATATGTTGTACTACGAGATTCTTAAACTCTCAGGAGGCTGTCATCATGAAGCATTTTCCTGATGTTGTGTAACAGACCCCATATCTTATTTAGCAGTTTTAACGCTGTTGCTAATCCTCCTTGTGCTGCTCCTCTTGTAGAGTCTTAAGGAATGTGGGAGAATTTATTGAATATTTTGTTGACAGGATTGTCTGTAGTCTGTCTTTTGACAGTTTCAAGCAGCTGTTGCCTTCATTGTTGGCCAAAGCAGTTACCCACTTGAAACCTCATCTAAACAACAATTGGGACTGGGCCGTGTTCAGCACTGTGTAGTATAACCTGTTCCTTTAACAACAGTCTATTAAAGTCTAAGAACTGTTGAGAAAGAAAGGGCTGGACTGCAGGTAGGCCAGTGCACCATCTGTACACTTTTACTATGAAGCCATGCTGTTTAATAGATGCCGTATGTGGTTTCGCTTGTTTAATTCAAATGTTTGTTTTTTCCATTGGTGTTCATGAGTTCAATAACAAAATGTCAGATTCTGTAACATTTTGCAGTCTGATAACTCAGTCAGTGTAATGTGCAAGTGTCCATGTTTAACTCGTGTGTTTTAAAGGAGATCAGAGCTGCTATGAAATCACAACAGAAGGTCATTTTATGGAAGCAGAGCGTCTGTGCACCGTAACTTTGTTCTGTATACCTGTTAATGGATTAACTTGTTCATCACAGCACTGAGCAAATAATAATCAAGACAATACCATACTTGTATCTATAATGAATTGTGCTGTATTAAGTTGTTTTCTGGGAATGTTTAATAACTTACAAGATATTCAAAATGTTTATTTATCAAGAGTATTAGTGGCACTGCATACAAACATTTTGAAATCATAAAATATAAGCTTTTTAAATAAAAACTTTTCTTTTATAATGTAATGTTTTTATAATATAAGCTTTTTTCTGCCATTATAAAACAAAGATTAATAAAAATAAAATGAAAGGAGTTGCTACATTTACTCTTAAAAGTTTTTGTTTTTTTTATCAACAATGATATTTACACTGTATTTTACTCTTTCAAGCCAAGATGATGAGATATTTCAGTTATCTATATTTCAATATTTTCAAGCTGAGTTCAAAGGTCATAGCTAAGCTTTTTTCAATACATACCCAGCTTTCTTTATCATCATTTTGCAAGCAAGAGGAGATTCTCTAGACTTTCTTCAACTTTTCCTTACTGCGCAAAAAATGATGGTAGTTGTTTAAGAGATAACAGCGAGTAGGGCTGGGTATCGTCACTGATTTCTAGAATCGATTCAATTCCGATTCACAAGGTCCCGAATCGATTCGATCCACGATTCGATTTAATTCGATTGATTCGATTTAAATCTGGGAAATTTTGACAGTCAGAGATATAATTCAGATCAGAACATTTACATATTTTTGTATCTATAAAAAGGAAGCTGACACTCTCAAGACTTTATCCAAGGTGTGAGCATCACAGCAGATGCCTTTGTGTCAAAGTAGCTGAAGATAAAACACAGAAAAACATGTAGGTGATTTTCCTGGCCTGGGATTTTATAAAAATATTCTGCAGTACATCAAAAACGAAAGAAAACCATTAATTAATCAACATTACCTCTGACGTTACAGCGGTTTTATTAGAGACATGGCTAAGCATTTTGCATTTTGAATAATTTTAAAAAGTTTCAATTTGTTCAGTATTGAACAGCAGAAATGAGGTTTTCTTTTCGGAAGAATGTAAAAGGGGAAAAAACAGCGGCCGACAGCGCTGTAAGCAACAGTAGACTTGTGTAACAAGCAAGCGAATAATGAAGAAAGCGAAACTGTTCGAGAGAGAGGGGGGGGGGGGGGGGGGAGGAGGGGGAGGGAGAGAGGGAGAGAGAGAGAGCTGCGCATCGCAATGGAAGCAAAACAGTAAAAGAGTGAATTCATGACAATGTTTATGTGAAGCGTTTGGATCTTCTTTTGCTGCTGATTCGGTCAATATTGTTTGGAGAGAGATCAAACTAACAGCTTTAGAATCAGCGCATAAAGGGCGTGAACACAAAGCGCCGACCCGGATCAGCGAGCTGTCGGCTTTCAGCCCCGACTGTGAGAAAGGCGACATCTAACTGATTCTGATCCGCGGGTCGCGCTGTGTGTTTAAGTCTATGTGCAGAATCCCTGTACCTGCTCTCACTTACTGTTTGGTGGTTCTTGAAATTTTGTGAGATGTCACCAGAGATTCTGGCATTTCGGACAAAATAAATTTATATTAAAAAATCGATTCAGGATTTTAATGAATCGATTTTAATCGATGAATCGATTATAAAAACCCACCCCTAACAGCGAGTATCTGTCAGAGTGTGTGTGTGTGTGTGTGTGTGTGTGTGTGTGTGTGTGTCCTCAGTGAACTGTATCAGTCTCTGCAGTATCTTCCAGCTGCAGCAGTCACTTCAGTTTCTGTTCAGTCTGACTGAGGGAGGTTTTTGTACGACTGTTTTTCACTGTGTGAACAAATTTGGGCTGTGATAACTCTGACAGTAATAAACTGCTGCATCTTCAGCCTGGACTCCACTGATGGTCAGAGTAAAGTCTTTGTGTGATCCACTGCCTGTAAAACGATCTGGAATCCCTGATACTCGCTGGTCGGAAAACTTGATAAGTATTTTAGGAGCTTCCCCATCTTTCTGTTGGAACCAGAACTGGTCATGGTATAATCCTTGATGAACATTCTGACTGGTCGTACACTCGATGCTCACAGTTGCTCCCACAGCAGAGCTCACTGCTCCAGGCTGAGTCACTGTATATTGTCCTCTGGACTCTGAGGACACAGAGACAAAAACATAAAGCAGCTTCATGGTTTTGTGGGCTTCATTTCCCGAGGGACAGATGTTGATAGAGGAGAGGAGTTTGATTCTCTGGACTTTACCTGTGAAGCAGCAGCAGAGGAGAGTCCAGATGAGGACACAGATCAAAGTCATGTTTTTGATGAGGAGGATTTCTGTGGCTTCTGTTGTGATGAAGGACAGCTGTCAGTCATCCAGTGTTCAACTCTCAGGACTATAAACTCTCCCAGAGCACTGGAGCATGGTGCTGCTGATGCAAAGTGCCTCTCTATGGAAATCATCTGACTGACTCCAACAGAGACTTGGATCAGTCTGATTTCTATCAGTGGATCAATCACTTCATGATAATATTGACCAACAGTCTCTAATTAGACGCATTTGTGTTGAAATTGTTCCTTTGTGAATGTCTGTTATTTAAACCCACTTAATTTTTCTACAACATTATGGTTTTCATACCACTTTAAAGCGCCTTAAAGAAGTTAAACATTTTCCACTTTATAGTTTTACAAAATGACAGAGAAAACTGAAGAAAACTACACTGAACAAAAATATAAACGCAACACCTTTGTTACTGCTCCCATTCCCCATGGGATGGACGTAGAGACCTAAAATTCATTCCAGATACACAATATAACCATCCCTCCCAAACAGTGGTCACAAATCAGTCCAAATGTGTGGTAGTGGGCACATCTGCCATATTGAGATAATCCATCCCACCTCACAGGTGTGCCACATCAGGATGCTGATCTGACATCATGAGTAGTGCACAGGTGTACCTCAGACTGCCCACAACAAAAGGCCACCCTGGAATGTGCAGTTTTTTGCGCTATTGGGGGTCTGGGGACCCAGAACCGGTCAGTATCTGGTGTGACCACCATTTGCCTCATGCAGTGCAACACATCGTCGCATGGAGTCTATCAGATTGTCAATTGTGGCCTGTGGAATGTTGGTCCACTCCACTTCAATGGCTGTGCGAGGTTGTTGGATATTCGTGGGAACTGGTACACGCTGTCGTATACGCCGGTCAAGCACATCCCGAACATGCTCAATGGGTGACATGTCCGGTGAGTATGCTGGCCATGCAAGAACTGGGACATTCTCAGCTGCCATCTGCCCTGAACAATGTGAACCATGATTCATCCGTGAAGCGCACACCTCTCCAACGTGCCAGACGCCATCGAATGTGAGCATTTGCCCACACAAGTCTGTTACGGCGACGAGCTGGAGTCAGGTCAAGACCCCGATGAGGACGACGGGCATGCAGTTGAGCGTCCCTGAGACGGTTTCTGACAGTTCGTGCAGAAATTGTTTGGTTGTGCAAACCAATTGTTCCAGCAGCTGTCTGGGTGGCTGGTCTCAGACGATCTTGGAGGTGAACCTGCTGGATGTGGAGGTCCTGGGCTGGTGTGGTTACACGAGGTCTGCGGTTGTGAGGCTGGTTGGATGTGCTGCCATATTCTCTGAAACGCCTGTGGAGACGGCTTATGGTTGAGAAATGAACATTCAATGCACGGGCGACAGATCTGGTTGACATTCCTGCTGTCAGCATGCCAATTGCACGCTCCCTCATTGCTTGTGGCATCTGTGGCATTTTGCTGTGAGACAAAACTGCACATTCCAGGGTGGCCTTTTGTTGTGGGCAGTCTGAGGTACACCTGTGCACTACTCATGATGTCAGATCAGCATCCTGATGTGGCACACCTGTGAGGTGGGATGGATTATCTCAATATAGCAGATGTGCCCACTACCACACATTTGGACTGATTTGTGACCACTGTTTGGGAGGGATGGTTATATTGTGTATCTGGAATGAATTTTAGGTCTCTACGTCCATCCCATGGGGAATGGGAGCAAAAACAAAAGTGTTGCGTTTATATTTTTGTTCAGTGTATTTTCAGCAAATTGGATAAAATCAGTCCTGTCACTATTATTAAATGAGATCATTTAATTTATGATCATTAGATCATTGAGGGTCATGCGATTATTTTTAAATTCATGACTCACTGTCTTCCTTAGATTTGATTGAACACAAGTTTGACATTTTATCGATTTCAGAGTCAGAGAGCTGATCAGTGAGTTTGTATCACTGTGGTGGACTTTTGGTGGAGCAACAGGCTGGAAGTTAACTGTTAGTAGATTTGAGTCACTCAAAGAACTAAATTCTGTACTTGTACAGAGTCATTTTAAAACCCTGATGCTGCTGCTACATTTTGTTGAACTTTACTAATTATATATTCTGACTCTTGGATGAGTTACATTTTGTCTTCAGACAGAGTAATTGTCACGGCTGCACAGCAGTCGTGTGGTGAATTGAGTAAAGGATCCAAGATGCAGGCACTGACTGGGGTGCAAGTGAATATTTATTTGCAGAGGTGATAAGGTGACAAAAACAGGAGGAGCAGAGCGGGGAGTAAACCAACCTAAACTGGGGAAAACTAAAGAACTCAACTTAAACCAAACACGCACAGGGGGAGGAACAAAATACACAATGAAAGATGGCGGAGAGACGCAGACTAAACACCAGGTTACACAGAATGATGCCGACGGACACGGAGTTAAACAGACGACGCGAAAGAGAGCACAGGAAAACACAGGGCTTAAATACACGGGGAGTAATCAGGGAATGGGCCACAGGAGGGAGACACAGCTGGGAGCAATAAGGCTAACGAGACAGGGGAGAGGTAAAACTGAACACACTGACATGAGACATGAACTTTCAGAATAAAACAGGAAACTAACAGACACAGAGAATCAGACAGGACACTGAACATGACAGGCAGACTCATGAGCAGACACAATAACACCATGGACAGACAGAGGGAACACAGAGAAGTGGGAGCAGGCAGCTAAAGAACAGAAACCTAACAAATGGCAAAATCACAACAGAATACACACTCGGAATGAACAAAAGCATAAGGAACACAAAACACTGAGTCCTCAGACTCAGGACCATGACAGTAATATCTTCTTCACTTCTTCTTTTGTCTCCCTGAAAATGTTTCAGTAGAACTTTTGTCTCTAAAGCAAATATTGTTTGAAGTTTTTCAATTTCAGAGATAATATATTTTACATTTTGTGCTCCCTTTGTCAAAGGTTTACTTTTGCATAGCAGAAATAAAAGCACTTAATCAGCATGTTGTCCGAGTTTAACTAATTTAATGAGTTTTCTGTTTTTTTAAATTTAATATCTGTCATTGACGAGAGGCCCTCCAAGAACATAAATCTCCACCAAGGCAGCTCATTCTACTGGCAGTATTTACTTTGAAGGAAATAGTTTTGTATTTTTTTCTTTCTATATTTTGTTTTCTTGGTTTTTAAAATAAATACATTTTAAGAAGTTTGGAGTGCTGTAGAAGTCAGATAAGGGTAGAATGATGGATTTTTACACAAACATTGTATTATTCCTTTATATAGGAGCAGATTGTCAGGGGCATGGGAGAGTCTCGCCATGTTTGGTCATGACACTGCTCCCAGGCGGGGTCCTCTCCAGTTTTCCTTACAGCCGCACCTTTTCACAGTCAGAGGCATTTCATAGAGTGACAAGTTTTCTCGTCATTTTTACATCAGGGACATGAGCTCCATGTCAGGAACCAGTCACACGCAGATGACAGGGACAGAGAAGAATTTGATGTTTCAGACATGATCACCTGCACAAAGCCTGCACAACCTGATCCTAAGGCTACGTCCACACTAGCCCGGATAGATTTGAAAACGGCCTTTTCTTCTGAAAATGCTCCGCGTCCACACTAGCGTTTTCAGTCGTTTTCACAGAGTTGTGCGTCCACATTGAAAACGTTCCAGTCCTGCGCAAAAGCGAGTGAGAATTAAAGAATTTGAAGAAAAGCTATCTGGAGCATGTACAAACTGATATTAATCTTTTTTTAGTGCTGTCAAAATTGAGAGCAATCAAAACAACTGCTGTATAATGCCCTCTGCTATCTTTGTTTAATTGGTCACATGACTGCATCACATGACTAAAATGCATCATCGTTTTAGAAAGTCGACGTTTTAGAGTGTCCACACTGCGACGGGACAGCTCCGTTTTGAAATGTATGCGTTTTCGAGAGCGTTCTCAAAACTCTCAAAGCCGAAGTTTATAGTAGTGCAGAAGCGAGCTGAATGTGTGTTGTCGTTTCAACAATAACGATTCACAACTTTTCCTTGGTTGCATAACAGTGTACAAGGGGGGCTTTTTTTCCACTGTGCCAAAGTTTATTCAAATCAGTCAACAAGTGTGACCCAGCCTTTGTCCGTGTAGGCTTTAGAAATTTAGGGAAAAGGCTATCTTCAGGTTCTCAGGACATGCAAAAAGTCAGTTACATATCCATGCCATTAACATCTTTGCTCAAAAAGAGAATACTGTTGTCACAAACAAGGATGCAGTGGACTCGAGAGCAGACTCAATTGACAAATCAAGCTCAGAGAAAGATAATCAAACATTCAAGGATCATTTCTCTAACATGGAGAACAGATGGAAGAAGGTCAGTGCTGCTGGAGCCAGAGTTTCTCCATCAGAGCAGAACATCATTGTGGTGAACCTGGCTGCATGCTGAAGCAAAGTTTTCACAGAGAGTCTCACCCTGAACAAGGAGCCCCAGGGTGGCCAGCAGTAGAGTCAGTGACATCATCATTGTGCTACTGGTGTGTGAGTGGCTCTGAAAGGCCTGGACAGCCACTGATCAACACTGGCCTCTTAACAGCTGTGAGCAGAGAGGCAGGACACATATGCAAACACACAGAGTCAGTCAGCTGCAGCTGTCCTCAACATAAAAGGCTGATTTACTCTTAGTGAGCAGTGAATAATTAAATAATTTATGATATCGAGTGGAGAGAAACAAGTCTGATTTTAAAAAGGGATGACGATTAAAACTGTGTAGTTATTATAAAGTATTGTGTCATTGTTATAGGATAGTACAGTAGCACTTAAGCTGGTACAGTAGGAACTGTTGTGAAACGATGACAAGCAAGAGCAGTGACTATTGTGCTACATTTTTACCTTTTATGAGTCCGTTTACATTTTTTTGCTAAGACCAAAGCTCGTTGATTTTACATTGAGACCTCAAAGGATGACGGTGACTTTTAGTCAGATATTTAAAGTGATGTCTTTTTATTTGTGTGTTCTTCAAGTGAGTCTAAGTTGTATGTGTGCTCTATCATAGTTTATTAATGAAGAATGTAAATGATTCATGCAGGCGGTAGGTATTTTCTGTCCTGCAGTTTGCCCTCTAGTGGTTGTTTTTGTGTATTTTTACTCTGTAAGATTTAATTAGCCAGAGGCAGTTCCACCTCTGTTAATCTGTTGACATCCATGCCATCACAAGTTGATAAACGGCATCATCATGTAAGTAATATTGTTTGTTATCACTGAGACGACTTGTGTGCATTATTATTTGTTGTGAAGGTGTGATATAGTTTGTAGTTTGAATTTAATTTGAATGCATGTATAACCTAAGCTAGTAAGGTTAAGCTAGCTCATATGCCATGTGGTTTCTTTTACATTTTGATCATGAGCGTGATTTCATTTGATGTTTTATTCGGGCACTCACTAAGCAGATAAATATTGTGCTCATATTTTTGAATATGTGACTTACTGGTGTGTTTGTTATATTGTATATTGATGCAACATCTTTATTGGTTTATTTCTGGTTTTGTCAACAGTTTCACACTACAGTTATACTACAGATATACTACAGTTTATTCTATTTGTAGATGATACAAATATTTTTTGTGCTGGAGAGAACTTACAGCAGCTTTTGGAAATTGTCACACAAGAAATGATTAAACTGAAAACATGGTTTGATAGAAATAAGCTATCATTAAATTTGGAAAAAACTACATTTATGTTATTCGGAAATTGTAAAAAAGATGCAGGAGCAAAATTATTAGTAAACAATGTTGAAATAGAGCAAGTTTCGGATACAAAATTTCTGGGTGTGATAATAGATAACAAAATCTGCTGGAAACCTCACATAAAGCATATACAAGCCAAACTGTCAAGAAGCATCTCCGTACTAAGTAAAGTTAAATATTTTTTGCCTTCCAAATCACTCCGGGTACTTTATTGTTCACTTATATTGCCATATTTGGAATACTGTGTGGAAATTTGGGGAAACACATATAAAACTGCACTTCAACCAATATGTAAAATTTAAAAAAAAGCAATCAGGATGATTAATAAAGCAGGATTTAGAGACCATACTAACATCATGTTTTTGAAATTAAAAATACTGAAGTTTATGGATCTTATAAAATATAAAACTGCAAAAATTATGTACAAGGCCAGATACAATATGTTACCAGGAAATATACAGAGGATGTTCTATGACAGAGAAGGAGACTATGAATTGAGGGGGAAATTGAATCTAAGGATTCTTAAAGCACGGTCAAAGGTTAAAACCTTTTGTGTCACTATTTATGGGGTAAAACTGTGGAATAGTTTTACTATAGATCTACAGCAATGCTCAGGAATTAGTAAGTTCATGAAAATACTTCGAAAACTGATTTTGGAAGAATATGATACCGATAAAGATGATCACCCATTGTATGTATAAAAATATCAAATTATATCCAAATTATATCAAGCACGGTAGCCAAGTTTATATAGGTTCTCCTCGTGTATCGTGTGGAGTATGTGATGATGGGAATTAGGTGAATTATGTGGGATCAATAAGATGTTGAGCAGGGGTAGGAATTAATAAGTATGTTCATACTTCTTCCTACTCCTTTTCAGACCAAACATTGTTACATTATGTCAGACGATTTTGTTTTATTTCATTATATATTTTTTGTTTATCTGAACACATACGTGTGTGTGTGTGTATATCTACATATATATTCGTATCTGTAAATGAAAATATATTTAGTGTGTATATATTGTTTTTTGTTTTATATGTCTGAAACAAATAAAGATACAATACAATACACTTTTTCCTTATTAAATCATCCAACTCAACACATCGGCCTGTTCCTTGGATTTTGATTAAGAGAGTGTTTATCTGTCTGTATAGCAAAGTTTACTTTCACGAGGTGTGTGTGTGTGTGTGTGTGTGTGTGTGTGTGTGTGTGTGTGTGTGTGTGTGTGTGTGTGTCCTCAGTGAACTGTATCAGTCTCTGCAGTATCTTCCAGCTGCAGCAGTCACTTCAGTTTCTGTTCAGTCTGACTGAGGGAGGTTTTTGTACGACTGTTTTTCACTGTGTGAACACACGCTCACTGCCAGGCCAGTGAAAACTCTGACAGTAATAAACTGCTGCATCTTCAGCCTGGACTCCACTGATGGTCAGAGTGAAATCAGAGTTTGATCCACTGCCTGTAAAACGATCTGGAATCCCTGATACTCGACTGCTAGTGTAGTAAATGAGCAGTTTAGGAACTCCTCCATCTTTCTGTTGGTACCAGGCTAAACGGTCGTTGCCATAAACATCCTGACTGGTCCTACACTTGATGCTCACAGTTCCTCCCACAGCAGAGCTCACTGCTCCAGGCTGAGTCACTGTATATTGTCCTCTGGACTCTGAGGACACAGAGACAAAAACATAAAGCAGCTTCATGGTTTTGTGGGCTTCATTTCAGAGGGACAGATGTTGATAGAGGAGAGGAGTTTGATTCTCTGGACTTTACCTGTGAAGCAGCAGCAGAGGAGAGTCCAGATGAGGACGCAGATCAAAGTCATGTTTTTGATGAGGAGGATTTCTGTGGCTTCTGTTGTGATGAAGGACAGCTGTCAGTCATCCAGTGTTCAACTCTCAGGACTATAAACTCTCCCAGAGCACTGGAGCATGGTGCTGCTGATGCAAAGTGCCGCTCTATGGAAATCATCTGACTCCAGCTGGGAGTGGGATCCATCTGATGATGTGGTTTGTTATAACAAATTTTTCAAAACATATTGTTATGGAAATTTAATTAACAAAGTCCACAGACACAGTGAGCAGTAGGTAACACCTTCAAATCTCAGCGCATGTGTTTTATTGAAAGGAAGAATGGTTTTCATCCTTCCAGTCGAGCTCAGAGAGTCAGAGCATGAATGCAGAGGAGGTGATCAGACACTTTATTTTGAATGATCTTTTTCTCTCCTTCGACATTGCTTAATAACCTTTGTATCTGCGTTTATCAGGGGATCTACTGGAAATATATCTACTCTTTTTTTTCAGTATTTATGAGTGTTTATTTTATTAAATAATCCCACTATCCAAAGTCTTTTATATCTTAAAATCCCATAATTTAGAAGAAAATGAAGGACTTATTTTTTGAATTCTAGAAAGTTTTGCCACTCACTATGTTATTGTGAACTTTTGATTTTGTGAAACATTTAAAATAAATGAAGAGATTCTAGAAAACCTAAATAAAAAATGAGTTAGTTATAAGAATAGTATCAGCAACTGACGCTGGCTTTACTCTGATACTGGTTCATATACAGTTAAATAATTTTGGGTGAGAGGTTAACCCTGACCCTAACCCAGAGCAAACATGTTGTTCAGGTTATTTGTTCTTCTGTTTGATCATCATCATCACGCTTCTCTCTTTTTCAGTTTTTTGGGACATTTTACAACAAGGTGGATTCACAATTTAGGGCCTTATTTCAAAATATCATCTTGTTTCCAAATATCTAATTATTTATTTAAAAATGTGCTAAAAAGTTTATTTTGGGGGTAGAATATCCTGTTAGAAGACCAGTCGATAATATTTGTCTCATTTTAAAAGCCAGTTCTCAAAGCCAGTTTAGCTCCTCTGACACAAAGCTCAGTGCAGAAACCTGGGTTCAAGTCCGACCCAGATCCTGTTGCTGGAATTTAAATAAATGTACTGTTTATAAAACTTTGTTGTTTATATTTGTTTTCATGTTGGCCAACAAACTGGACAAACAGTGAATGATTTTGTTGAGTTTGTTTGTTTCAGAGTCAGAGAGCCGTGTCTCTCTACAGTCAGAGGTTTTTGTACGGCGCCTCAATGAGTTTGTATCACTGTGGTGGACTTTTGGTGGAGGAACCAGACTGGATGTTCACTGTAAATATGTTTAACTGTTTTATGAAAGTAAATTACTTTTATTTAGTTTCATTTTATGATTCTAGAAATTACTACTTTAGAACAATATGAATTATATATAAATGAAAATATGAAATATGAGCTGGTTATTTAATGACTTCAGACAAACTAAATGTTTGACATTTTCTGTCTCTGGAAGTAACTGCAAATTATTTGTCATCCATTTATCTTGATCTGTCAAAAAGATTTCAATTAATAATTACATGTTTAACAGATTTGAAGAGTTTTATTGTCTACTTCAGTGCAGTTAATACTTATCTTTCTCAAAAGGAGCAAAAATTCATTTTTGTTAGTTCTCTGTCTGTTTCACATATTTATTTGTTGAAAGTAAGAAGAATAAGAAATGTTGGTAGTTTTATCAGAGGTAGTTTGTTTTTTTTAACTGTTAGATTAAGAATGAGTTTATAGATGGGGATATATTGAAAAACAACACAATGTTTTAAGTTGTTTGTACTGTAACTCGTCTGTTGCAAGGGTTCAGCTGTGATGCTTGTCTGTTTCCATGGTTACCGAGCTCAGCGAGGGAAGTGAAACACTGAAGACCAGTTTCATTTAAACTGTCAACTTCTTTAAAATGTATTTTCTTTCTCTCTCTGCAGTGGGTTTAGTCGCCCCTCCCTGACAGTACTGGCCCCCTCCAGTGATGATGCGCTGAAACCGGAGAAGGCTACACTCATGTGTCTCGCCAATAAAGGCGTCCCCTCGGACTGGACTCTGTCCTGGAAGGTAGATGGAAGAAGCAGCAGTGGGGAGGAGAGCAGGAGCCCCGGGGCGCTGCAGAATGACGGCCTCTACAGCTGGAGCAGCACCCTGAGGCTCCCTGCAGACCAGTGGGAGAAGGTGGGCTCTGTGACCTGTGAGGCCACCCAGACTGTTGTCTCAGACATAATAAGCAGAGACCAGTGTTCCCAGTCCTGAGCTGACTCACTGGGACTCTGATACTGCTCTCTCTTTGTCCTCTTGGTCTGATTATTCTCTTTTTGTCTTGTTGTAATGCTGATGAATTTATTAGCCCAATAAAGATTAATTCAAATATTTTCATGTTTATTGCCTTCTTTACTCTTTCATGGGTTTGGAAATTTCCTGCAGGTTTGTGTCTTATGCAAAACGGACATTTATTGTCACTCTTACAAAATATTAATGATCATTTTAAATCAGTGATATCTGTTATTGGTATTTGTGTAATTTATGAATAAAGTTTGCAGAGGACTGAGAAAAATCCACCTTAAATTGTTCATCAATGGATCAGTTGATGCTTATGGAATATAGGCTTTGGTACATGACTTCACTCCTTATATTTACATTATCTACCCAAACAATTTTCTTTCATTTTATTATGTACTTGTAATAACTCCCTGTGTAAAATTATCAGTGGTGCAGCAATAAATGAGTAGCCTCTCTATATAACATAGGATTTACATGTATTCATAATATTTATTTTTCTCTTTGAAATATGTTGATTCCAACTTTTTCGACTTGTGACAAAATTCTAAAACTACTGACATTGAAATAATTTAGCAGTTAAATCACAAATTTTTAGCTTGTCAAAAATATTTAATAGTCGACTGTATTTTTTTCCCTAAACTATAGAGTTGAAAACGTGTGATACTGCTTCTATTTTCATTTTTTTAGTTTGTATCACTGTGGTTCACGATTGGTGGAGGAACCCGACTGTGAAACTTACATCCATCCAACATCCCAAGTAAAAGCTGTTTTATACATTTTAACCCTTAATTTATTAATTTATTTTCAGTTAGGAAAAAAGACCCAAATGTTTAAACTGACATGTCTCATCTCTGTAAGCCGTCCACAGCTCTACAACATGTAACTAATTGGAAATTGAAATTGAAAGCCTTTATTGTCATTATATATAGTATAACAAGATTAAAACAGCTCTATAAAAGTGCACTTGTGCTTTAGCACATTATACAAACTATACAACAATTTATCTACAGACTTAATATAAATATAAATACACAGTACAGTATTACATGACAGAGACAGACAGGCAGAGAATTGATGATATTTCAGTGCAGATTACTTTTTCTGCAAGTTTGAGTTGAGTATGGTGATAGACTCAGGGACAGCTTCTTCCCCAAAGCTGTTTGTTCTGGCCCGTATGGATATGAAGCCCCTGCCAGAGGGCAGTAGGTTGAAAAGATGGTAGCCGGGGTGGAGAGTGTCCTTTAACATGTTTCTGGCGCTGCTGAGAGAACGGGAGTTGTTGATGGCAGACAAGGAGGGCAGGGGGCAGCAGATGATTTTTTATGCTTTGTTTACCACCCTCTGCAGTCTCTTCTTGTCTGCCTCCATGCAGCTGGCATGCCACACTGTCACTGCACAGGTCAGCAGGCTCTCGATGGTGGATCTGTAGAAGGTCACCAGCAGTGGGGCGTTTAAATGCTCCTTCCTGAGCACCTTAGGAAGTGTAGCCACTGCTGGGTTGTCTTGACTAGGGCCGTGGTGTTAGCTGACCAGGAGAGGTCTGCAGAGATGTGGACGCCAAGGAATTTTGAAGGACTCCACTCACACGATACATTCTCTGTTGACATGCAGGGGGGCTTGGGCAGTTCTGTTCCACCTGAAGTGCAGGATGAGTTCCTTGGTCTTGGTGATGTTAAGTGCCAGGTTGTTTGATGCACACCATTCTCCCAGTCTCAGGACCTCATCTCTGTCAGCCGCCTCATTTCCCCCTGTGATCAGCCCCACCACCGTTGTGTCATCAGCAAATTTGACAATGATGTTCTCTGGGCGGACGGGACTGCAGTCAGATGTGTGGAGGGAGTAGAGTAGCGGGCTCAGTACCCAGCCGGTGCTGAGAGTGTGAGGGGAAGAGAGGTGAGGACCCAGTTTCATCTGCTGGGGTCTGTTGACCAAGAAGTCCTTTATCCAACAGTAGGTGGGTGGTAGGAGCCCCAGGTTTGCTAACTTGGTTATCAAAATGTCTGGTATTATTTTATTAAATGCTGAGCTGAAGTCGATGAAGAGCATTCTGACATAGCTCCCCTGTTGTCCCAGGTGGGTCAGTGCTGTGTGGAGAGCAATGGCTATGGCGTCTTCGGTGGATCTGTTAGTCCGGTATGTGAATTGGTGTGGGTGCAGAGTGGGGGGAGGCAGGTTCTTGTCATGATCCGGAGTCTGCAACTCCGTGTTTATTCTGTGGTTCTGTTTATTTTGGGTTTCTTGTACGTTCCTTGTTCACATTTCATGTTCCTATGTTCTGTGTTCCCCAGTCTGTGTGAAGTTTGTGTGTTGTGTCAGTGCGTGTATGTGTTTCCTGTTTTATTGTGAAGGTCTGCGTCTTATGTGAGTGTTTTCAGTTGCCTCCCCTGTCTCGTCACGTTAATCACTCCCAGCTGTGTCCCCCACCTGTGTGTAATCTCCCTGTGTTCTCTGAGTGTATTTAAGTCGTGTCTTCTGTCTTAGTAGTTGCTGGTTCGTCTGTGTTGTTCCCCTCCATGTTCTCGTGTATTCTCCCTGCGTCTCTGTTTCTCACCTCAAGGTTTCAGGTTTGTTTTTGCGTAGCTTTTCCCAGTTTAGTTTATTCTTAGGTTTTGGTTTTCATCCTGTGTCCCCGAACCAGTTTCTCAAAGCACTTGGTGATGACACGGGTTAGTGCAATTGGACAGAAATGATTGAGACTGGTTATGAGTGGCTACAACAGTTACATGTGCTGGCATTATAACTTACCAACAGAGCTGAGATCACAAAAACATGTTTTCTGAAATATTGTTTTTCTTCTTCCAGCTGCTACCTGAGCCTTGTTGATGGTTCCAAGCTTTGAGCACAAAAATTAGTCCACTCCATAAAATGCTTCTGTTCGGTCAGATGAGCGACTGCATCATTTTGCAGCAGAGCAGCTAATCTCCAAATTTTAACTTTAAAACACCAAACCAACCTCTGGCTCCTTTTTCCATTATAAACTCAGATTGGCGTGAACAACAGTCCCATAATGCATTGTGTCGGTCACGTCAAAATCCAGATGGACGCAGCAGTTTACATGTGGTGGTGTGGCTGCTAAAATTAGAAGTGTTAGCGCTTGATCCTTCGTGTGTTTAAAGATTGGGATACAAACTTCTCAGTGAATCTGGACAAAAGCTATTTTTAGCACATACATGTCAATAATAAATGGACGCTTCTATCTGATCGTGTGTTGTCACTGAAAGCTCCTCAACAGGTACTGACTGTAACTCGAGGTGAGGTTGTTTCATCTGAAAGTCTAAAGTGCAGGATGAACTTTGAATCTCAGAGTAAGGGTTGTATACATGTGACAAATATGTCACTGCATATGATTTGGATGTTATGTATGTGTAGTTATGGACACATGTGATTTAATCATGAAAGCAACTCATGACTTCTGTTTTTGAGCCGCAAATTTATGTTTAGATTATTTAAAATAAAATGTGTTTTTATGTCGAGCTGTATGATATTTAATGATTGTATTTTTGTATATGTTAACAGGAAGGTCTTATTTTACTGATAATTGTTCAAATTTAACAAATCATAGATGATATTGTGGTGCTGGTAGTATGAAACTGAGGTCAAAGGTCATGATCAAGAGTTTTCTCAACTGTTCTCAACTTCGGAACATCTTGACTTATTTTTAGTTAAATTTAAAGGAAAAAGACAAAGAAACTATTTTTAGATTGATCTCAAATGTCTCTTTGTGTGTGTGTGTGTGTGTGTGTGTGTGTGTGTGTGTGTGTGTGTCCTCAGTGAACTGTATCAGTCTCTGCAGTATCTTCCAGCTGCAGCAGTCACTTCAGTTTCTGTTCAGTCTGACTGAGGGAGGTTTTTGTACGACTGTTTTTCACTGTGTGAACACACGCTGACTGTTGATGTAGTGATAACTCTGACAGTAATAAACTGCTGCATCTTCAGCCTGGACTCCACTGATGGTCAGAGTGAAGTCAGACTTTGATCCACTGCCTGTAAAACGATCTGGAATCCCTGATTCTCGAGTGGTAGCAAGGTAAATGAGCAGTTTAGGAACTCCTCCATCTTTCTGTTGGTACCAGGCTAAGTGGTGATAGTGATAGCCGATATTATAAACATCCTGACTGGTCCTACACTTGATGCTCACAGATCCTCCCACAGCAGAGCTCACTGCTCCAGGCTGAGTCACTGTGATCTGTCCTCTGGACTCTGAGGACACAGAGACAAAAACATAAAGCAGCTTCATGGTTTTGTGGGCTTCATTTCAGAGGGACAGATGTTGATAGAGGAGAGGAGTTTGATTCTCTGGACTTTACCTGTGAAGCAGCAGCAGAGGAGAGTCCAGATGAGGACGCAGATCAAAGTCATGTTTTTGATGAGGAGGATTTCTGTGGCTTCTGTTGTGATGAAGGACAGCTGTCAGTCATCCAGTGTTCAACTCTCAGGACTATAAACTCTCCCAGAGCACTGGAGCATGGTGCTGCTGATGCAAAGTGCCTCTCTATGGAAATCATCTGACTGACTGACACGGAAACGTGTATCAATCTGATGATGCTGTTTACTAAAGAGAGAATTTTTCACTTGATCTTTGGCATGTGACTTACACAAGCCATTCATAATCCATCAGGCTGTTCTGTTTCCAGGACAGATTTTCCTGAACCACTTATTCCGTTACAGTTCGTCTAAATGAAGTATGAATGGTGTCTTCTTGGATTAAAATGTCTGAGGGATCACTGAATACTCTAATGAGAATGGAAATGTCATGAATCGTATGCTGTGTACTCCAAGGATACCAGACAGTTCAAACCATGTTTGATGACAGGGAGATGTTAGATAGATGTGTTAGAGCTTTGTGTCACCACCATTATTATGGCATACGGGGAAATCTTTTACAAGAATGGTCTTCTTCTCTTCAGCAGTGTTCAAATAACTGGAGAATCAGTAACAAGGAGCAGTGAAGCTGTTATGTTCAGTGGTGGCTCACAACCACAATCAAACATTTTATTTTGATTTTTCCTTTTTTGGCTCCTTTGTTGGGACTTATCTTATTTTGTCACTGCAGAATAATGAACTTCAGATTCTTTGAAAATGGTCTTATAACGATTCCCAGGTTGATGGGCAGCAACAGATGCTTCTATAAAATTATTATTATTATTATAATTTCTCTGTCCTGTCCGGCACTGTTGCAATCAGAATTATGGTCTGAAGGAAAAAGAAAGATGCTGAAGATTTATTTTCCCGCGTGGATCATTACGGCTTTGCCATACTGGCCCACTTGATTGATTTTTATTATTTATTTCTTTATTTTTTTACCTTTAAGTTATTACAATCAAGACAGACAGGACCGGGGGATAGGAAGGGAAAGAAAAACAAACGACAAGTTGGGGAAGAAGCTAACACAAAAAAGAAAAACAGAGGGAAAAGACACTAAATCAGCTGCTGGGAAAAAAAGAAGAAAACGAGCAAAAAGAGAACAACAACCAAGATAAGCACAAGTTACAGTAAATAATAAATACTGAATGTTACTGAGCAGCACACAAGACCGATAATGCACAACATGCTTAGAGGCAGCAGCTAAGATAGTGTGTGTCTGTGAGTACCTGTGTGTGAGCGCGTTTGTATTCAAAAGGTTTCTCCATGTAATTATCTAATACAGCACCAGGGGCGATGTAACCACAGCTGACCATGCCAGAGAAGACCGAGCCCCCGTGCCCCCCACCCCCCGGAAAGGGCCCACCTGAGCCATGGGCCTAACCCTAACCATAACAATAACAAATATTCACAATGACTTAAAAAAATGAAGTAAATATGGGTTTTGTGTTTTGCGCATGTGCAGCGTATGCGCAGAAACAACGGGTAGGATGGTTTGTGAAGTAGGATGGATTCCCAGGACACCGGATGTGGATTGAATGAAAACACACAGACTAAATGCACACAGGAGGTGATCAGGGGACCTGGAAACATAAGGGGAAACAGCTGATTAGAAGGAACATAATGACACCACGGGGAAAGAAAACACCTTGAACATGGAACAACAGACCTCTTTAAATTAAAACAGGAAACAGGCTGTATCACAATTCAGGGTCCGTAGCCTTGAAGGCTGATTACGCCACAGCAACGCGACAAAGGCTGTCCCAATTTGAAGGCTGCTCCAAAAGTGGCCGACAAATGTGTCCCTTATTTCCCTCAATTTGAAGGATGGGTCGGTGTATGCTTCGTCCCAGGATTCATAGCGCATCGGTGGGTGTTGATATTTTTCCGAAAAAAAAAACTGCCGGATGACTGAAGTTGGTGTCGAACAGTAAACTTTTGAAAGTAAGTACTGAATATTATGTCACTTATTTATGTGCAAATGTTTAATAACAAAGAACATTGTTGGCCAGATGTCGGCAAAGTTATGTGACATTAGTGATGTTTGTACTAACTTGGTTTTAAAGCCTTTAGTTTAAAATCTACGCCGTTCGATCGTCGACCTTAATCTTGAAGAGAATCTGATGATTTTGTGGGAAATTAAAATCAGTCATATATCCACAAACACAACAAGCTGAGAGTCAGTGATGCTGCTCGGTTTGCAGTCCTGAATATGACGGCACAAGCAGGATTCACTGCACTGTTAATGTGAGCCATGTTATATTGCTGCCTCTGTTCGGTGGTGTCGAGCCAAACGCACTTTAACGTGTGTTTGAACGAGCTGACGGTTCACTCGTTAAGCTGAAAGAAAGATGCTTTAATCACAGCAGTCACACATGTGTCCACTGTAACATCTGGGAACTCTTCTTGTTTAGCACTCGTAACAACACAAACACTAAATCCTCCTGTTTGTAGCAGTGTGTACACCTGAGACTGTCACCTGTCTGTCTGTCCTGCACTCTCTCTCTGTTTCTTTCTCTCTGATTGTGGAATAAAAGTATGAACATGTGTTTATAAGTTACACTTGTGTTTGAATCCTGCAGCTTATCACACATTTGAATTCCATGTGTGACGACTGCAAGTGTCCAGAGTGAGGACAGACTGAGGGAGCCACTGCTGCACATCCTCTGTGAGGCTTTGCACCCCTGATGATCCACCAGGACAAACTCAACAGTGTGTGAGGAAGAGGAGGAGGAAGAGCCAGCAGCAGCTGACAGATGGAGAGAATAGACAGACTGTTCCCTGTTTGTGAAGGACTGCTAGGAAAGTTTAACATAACTGTCTATGCTGAATCAGTCTTATTAGGTAATGTTCAAATAATGTTATCATCCCAGTGTTTTCAGTGTGGGAGAAAGTACTCAGAGTACTCAGGGCCTTCAAGTTACACACTATGAAAGGCAGCAACAAGTTTAATGTTCAGAAACCTAAAGTCTGTATCAGCAGCAGAATGGAGCTAAAAATAAATGTTGGTTTCAGTTCTATGAAGCTTTGAGTATTTTGGATCAGTAGCTGCTGTGTTTGTTGCATCATGTTGCTGTAATTGTTTATATGCTTTATATATTCTGAGCTAAGTTGATCTATAGTGTTACATCATATTCTATAAGGATGTTATGTGTTTGTAGACTTTCTGCCCAGTTTGACCCATTTAGCAGAAGTCAGCCTGTTTAAGGCTCTCATATCTATTCTGTGTGACTTAAAGCAGTTATGACATGGTCTGATTTTCTCACCCAATAAAGGAATATTTCATATATCAGTCTACTCCTCATTCTATCAGACACAGTTTTCACAGCTCATACATTTTACTTTTTACACATATATGTAAGCATTGAGCCAAATTTAATAATGCCAACATATTAAGCGAACAATATTTGTCTCTTATATATAATACATCTGTATATACACTGTCACAGATACTTGTCTTTGAGTGAAGATTAAGGTGATAGAAAATATAAATAACTGCAACTTGAATCTTTGACACAGAGTTCAAGCTCACTGCTGTAATATATATATATATATATATATATATATATATATATATATATATATATATATATATATATAGTCCTGTGGTCTCAGCCTCAGATACTCAACTAATCAAAGTGATGTCATGACAAAAATGAATGACCAACAAAACATTTTTTTCTCCTTCATTTCTGTCAAACAAAGCTGTATGAAACATTTCTCGCGGATAGTATCATGGTTGCTAGGCAACCTGAACAGCGCGACGAAGGATAGACCATCCCATTTCACAAGCCTCTCACTTCCGCACTTCTCGTACTTATAGTACGCACCGTACGTAGTACGTGAACTGCGCGTACTCCGAAGCGTGCGGTCACTGGATTGGGACACAGCCGAGGAGGTATAAAACTAAGCACACTGACCAAGGGAAACACAGGACCTTTACATAATAAAACAGGAAACACAGACAAGATAATACCAGTTTAGCAGACTTGGCACACATGATAAACTAGACAAGAACCCAAACACAGAAACCAAGAAGACAATGATAAATAATGGCTAACTTTAACCTCAACTAAAAGTTAAAAAGGAATAACACATGAACTATAATCACAAATCTAACATAAGAAATACAAAATACACTCAGAGCGCTGGGTCAGAAAACCAGCCAGTGACAGTGACTAACATGTTTTGGGCAGACGGACCAGCAAAGAAGAGATGCTGATGCTGGTCTTAAACACTGCCGCTTGTCCTGGATCACAATCAGGTGAGCATGGCAGGTGTGCTGATGAGGGCTCCGCCCAGAGGTGGAAGCACAGAGACATCATGGAAAAACACAGCCAACTCCCCCTGACCATGACACTTTTAATGTCCATTTATAGAAAGTCATTTCTTGAACTGCTGGATCAGTGTTTTATTTATAAAACTCCAAAACCACGGAGGTCAGGCAGAGAGACACTCTGAAAATGAAGGACAAAAACATTATTATCCATCCTGAGTTCAGGGCCCTATTTCAGGAAGCCAGTTTAGTGCAAACTCTGACTAAGTATACCCTGAGTGAACGAAAACTCTGGGTTTTCGGTTTCACAAAGCGAGTTTAGATTAATCCTGAATGAGTTACTATGACGACACACTCCGTGAAGCTAACCTGCCCCCTAGCAGGTTTACTTCAACTAACCCTGACGTTCTCCGCCTCTGTGTCGGAAACCTGACTGTAGGAAGTGTCAGACATGGCGTGCCCCTTCCTTGAAGAGCCAGTAGATGTTGAAGCCCAAATTCTCCGCAGAGCTCTCCGCCGGGAGAGAGTGATTAGAGCGCGTTTGGACATTTTATCATTTCCTGATTATTTTCTGTGTGAACGTTACCGTTTTTCAGCACAATCTATAATTTATTTGAATAACATCCTCAGGCCTAATATTGCTCATGTGACACATCGCGGACATCCTCTCAGTTCTGTACATATTATTTGTATTGCACTTCGTATTTTTGCAAACGGGAGCTTTCTGTATAATATTGGTGACGCTGAGCACGTTTCCAAGGCTACCGTCTGTCGGGCAGTCAGGAATGTTACAGTTGCACTGAAACGTCTCCTGTACTCGTCTGTGGTGTTCCCCGGTCACAGACCCACAAGATTTATCAAAGAGGGATTCCACAAAATTGCAGGTATCAGGATGAACAAAACTTAATTTATGATGTGGTGATACTTGAACTACTACTTAAATTTTACATTTATTTTCAGGGTTCCCAGGCGTGATTGGCTGTATAGATGGCACTCACATTCCAATCATTGCTCCTTCAGTAAATGAAGGAGACTATGTGAACAGGAAGTCTTTCCACAGCATTAATGTACAGGTACATAGTTCCCTGTAGCATTTCAAACTAACAAATCATTTCATTATAGTAATGGATGCTAATTTGTGTTCTCTGCACTGTGAAGATCATATGTGATGCTGCCAACATTATCACAAATGTGGAAGCCAAGTGGCCAGGCTCTGTGAGTGGTGGTGGTGGAGGACCCCCACCTGTTTTTCGGGCCTCCGTTTTTTTTCTAGTGGCCATAACGGGTCACATTTGAGCATACAGAGTAAGCAAATATGTACTTGTAATGTGCTCAGATAATTTCAATAAGTGCTTACAGAAAGAAAATTAATGTAGCCTCTAACTGCAATTGATTTACATGGGACAAACAGACCAAGCACTATGGCTCATAATACAATTACACCTTACCTGTTTGGACTATATTTTTATATTTCATTTTTACTTGCTGCCAGGAACGTTTGGGGCCTGTTGGGTTGCACTTGTGCTCACATCATCACAAAATAAAATGTATAAAATAAAAAATAAAATATAATAAAATAACGTGTTAAATGGGTGGAAATCCCTAGATCAATGTTTAAATTAACACTCACGCATTGACTCTGTCGGCTATGTTTTGCCATGCATGCTCCCTTTTTTTTGCAGCTGAGGCTGTGTTACTTTTTTTCTGCAAAATTTGCGTGTTATCAGCATATGCTGCCATCAGAATTTCGGCCTCAAGCGCTGTAAAATACATTGACCGCGCCTTCTTTCCCTCCGTCTCCATGGTGACTCGCTTAATCTGTGCTCCACTAATCAGGGCTTTATGTATCCTCGTGCGCGTGCTTAACTTGGGGTTAAAGCAACTCCGCGTTGATTGAACTACTTGTTATCAGCCTTTTAACCATACTCTATGCTGACTGAGTTGGGCTCAGTTTATGAGATTTAATGTGTCTTTTACTTATTTTTTATTATGTCCAAATACAAAAAATAAGTTTGTTTTTTCCTGTTTTATATACTAAATTGTTTAAATATAGAGGTTCAATAAAATTTTGATAAATTAATTTTCTGATTATTTTAATTCTAATTATAAAACTAAGTAATAGTTCACAGATAACAGACGAGGACATCAGAAGTCAAAGAAACGCTTTAATATTTTTATCTTTGGTACTGAAACTCGTCTGTTGCCATGGTTCAGCAGTGAAGCCTGTCTGTTACCATGGTTACCAAGCTCAGAGAGGGAAGTGAAACATCTGGAGAGCATTTCCACCCAAACTCCCAGTTTCTCTAACATCTCTCTCTCTCTCTGCAGTGGGTCGAGTCCCCCCCTCCCTGACCGTGCTGGCGCCCTCTAGTGAGGAGCTGCAGCAGGGGAAGGCTACAGTCATGTGTGTGGCCAACAAGGGCTTCCCCTCAGACTGGAGTCTGTCCTGGAAGGTGGATGGCAGTGGCAGCATCAGCTGGGAGGAGAGCAGGAGCCCCGGGGCGCTGCAGAATGACGGCCACTACAGCTGGAGCAGCACCCTGAGGCTCCCTGCAGACCAGTGGGAGAAGGTGGGCTCTGTGACCTGTGAGGCCACCCAGGGCTCCCACACTCCACTCTCAGAGACTCTGATGACAGACCAGTGTTCCCAGTCCTGAGCTGACTCACTGGGACTCTGATACTGGCTTTAGTCTGCAGCTTCTCTCAGTCTGCTCCCTCTGTGTCTGTATTGCTTTGATAGTTTTCATGTTTTCATGCTTGTGGCACTGTTGATGGTTTTAATACTTCAAATAAAAACTGAAGTCTTCAAATAGTGGTTTTCATGTGTTTCCATTCAGCTGCTCTTCTGTCTGATAATCATCCTTCAGCTTCAGCAGTGATGCTTCCATACACTGAAAATCTCTGCTTCAGTAACTTTGACTGAGAGAATCACATGTGCTGTATCACATCAGAGTGTAAATGTAAAAAAATGAAAACAACTAAAAAAAGAAAAGAAAAAGCAATAAGTTAAAAATAGAATCACAGCCAACAGCTGCTCCCTGTTATAAATAGTTTTAAAGTCTTTTGCAGCTGCATTATTTTCCATCATGTTGGATTTTGTGATGATCTTTGCTGTTGGGTGTAGAAGAAGTAGAAAACATGGTGACAGATTATTGTAACCTGCATGTGACCCGTGATGAGACCCGTCCTGGTTTTCTTCAAAGTCAGAATTGATAAAATAACCCAAAGAAAAACGAAACTTTCTTTCTCAACATAGGAGACACTAAAAATGTCTCTTTCAGAACATCAGTGCAGGTTAAAAAGTGTAAATGTCAGAATAATTTATGTCACAAAGATGAAGTTAAAGACTTGATGAACTAAACTTTAAATCTTCAGATCAAATCATGTGAAATATTTCTGTGACCAAGAATGTAGCTGAGCAATCTACATACATACATATATCAGTACTGCAGTTTACTAAAATATTCTCATTTAATAACTACTTCCCAGTTTGAATATTTACAGGAGAGTTTCTTCATCACAGATCTGACTCACAGTATCAACTGTTTTGTGTTTCACATGTTCTTCTGTGCGAGCTCGTCAGGATGGACACAAGTCTGATGTTTTGAGTCAAACCCACATAAACATTACTGTGTGTGTGTGTGTGTGTGTGTGTGTGTGTGTGTGTGTGTGTGTGTGTGTGTGTCCTCAGTGCAGCAGTCACTTCAGTTTCTGTTCAGTCTGACTGAGGGAGGTTTTTGTACGACTGTTTTTCACTGTGTGAACACCCACTGACTGTTAGGATAGTGAAAACTCTGACAGTAATAAACTGCTGCATCTTCAGCCTGGACTCCACTGATGGTCAGAGTGAAGTCAGAGTTTGATCCACTGCCTGTAAAACGAGCTGGAATCCCTGATTCTCGACTGCTAGCAGCATAAATGAGCAGTTTAGGAACTCCTCCATCTTTCTGTTGGTACCAGAAAGATGGAGGATGTTTATAGTATTTGCTATAAACATCCTGACTGGTCCGACACTTGATGCTCACAGATCCTCCCACAGCAGAGCTCACTGCTCCAGGCTGAGTCACTGTGATCTGTCCTCTGGACTCTGAGGACACAGAGACAAAAACATAAAGCAGCTTCATGGTTTTGTGGGCTTCATTTCAGAGGGACAGATGTTGATAGAGGAGAGGAGTTTGATTCTCTGGACTTTACCTGTGAAGCAGCAGCAGAGGAGAGTCCAGATGAGGACGCAGATCAAAGTCATGTTTTTGATGAGGAGGATTTCTGTGGCTTCTGTTGTGATGAAGGACAGCTGTCAGTCATCCAGTGTTCAACTCTCAGGACTATAAACTCTCCCAGAGCACTGGAGCATGGTGCTGCTGATGCAAAGTGCCTCTCTATGGAAATGAACTGACTTTAACAGGGACTTGCTTCAATCAGCTCGCATGTTAAAGAATGATTTTCACAATTAAATCCTCTGTCTGGACTCTTGGGGTAACGCTCGACTCTGCATACATTTAGGATTCTAATGCAAACCTCCAGTTTTCTGTCTTGTTATTCATTTCTATTCATTTATTTCTTCATTGTAATTCATTGCACACTTTTGTAAGCATTATGAGCAAGCACCAGCTTGTCTTGAAAGGTGCAACATAAATAAAATTTCACTTACTTTTGTCATGTTGTTGAATGATGGATCAGCTAGTTTGTCACAATACTCCACGTGTAACATGTTATATAGATAGCTTTGAAATGAGTAAGCAATATAGAAAAATTACAATAAAGGTTGTGTAATTTTACTAAAGAATGCTTCATATCAGCTGCCAGAATTACACAGGGAACACATTGAATGTTGGAAGTAAGTTTTTACCCTTTAAAATGATAAAAATAATATGTTATATTTGCTTCAGTTGTTGGCTGTTGGGTGAGATTAAAAAGCATCCAAACTTTATTTTGTTGTTTTTCCTGATATCACAGGGAGGCTGACAGAAATTTATGTCTAAATTTGTTTTTGAACTTTTTACCTACTTGCTGTTGATAAACCAGTTCCTTCAATGATTTTTCTTTATATGATCTTCACAGTAAGTTGTGGAAAAACTAAATTTTACATGAATAAAAATTTTTCTGCATCATCTTCCTTGGTTTCAGATTAAGGTTAATTGTATAGTAAATATCTCTGTTTATGCAGAAAATTGTTTTAGTGAGTTGTGTTTGTAAACGAATTTTGGCCAACAAGGGCTTCCCCTCAGATTGGAGTCTGTCCTGGATCGTTGACGGCCGCAGATGCAGCAGCATTGATTGTGAAGTGAGCAGGAGCCCCGGGGTGCAGCAGACAGTCATGAGCTGATTCACTGGGGACATGACGTTGTGTTGTTGTTGTTGTTGTTTAAACTTTGCTACAGCTCTCAGTCTGCAGACTTTTTCAATCTCAGTCTGTTTATTCTTCATCTGTTTGTTGCCTGTTTTATGAACTTGTCTCAAGATTTTACAACAGTAAAGATTTTTCAACAGAACATGTCCTGTTATTTCTACTGTTTGTTATATATGTATATAAATACATTAACATGGATTTCAAAATAAAAAAAACATTTAACACATTTTATTAAACAACAGTTTTGATCTGGTTACAAACAGACTGATTAATTGAAATAAATAAACCAGTTAAAAAAAAAGAAAAAAAGACATATAATGGATAAATCAACAGGCTAATTAGATTTACTGTGTTAACACAGTAAATCGTGTTTCTTTGTAAATAACTTGTATTCCTATGTATTATCTTGATAACAATGATAATGTTTGTAAATAAAAATATTATATTTATTAATCATTAATTTTCTCCCTTCATTTTTCACAGCTTATTAAAACTGATTATTTCAACATTTTAATGAATGAAGAAAATATTTTGTGTTTGTAACACTTCTGGAGTCGTTACAGTATACTAGGACCAGTTAGGTTCGACTACTAGAGCAGTAATGAGCGTAGCATGTAATAAAGACCACAGACCAGTAAATACGTTTAAATTGCCGGCTTATTATTTTGTGAAGACAGAGAATAGACAGTTATAGACACATTACATAAAACATTCAACATCACACATTTAAGAAAACAAGGTTTTTCTTTCCCCCCTTTTAGTTCAGTATGTTCTGTCAGTTCATCCTATTTATCTCAAAACCTTTTATTTGGCTTTAGAAGGATG
The DNA here is from genome assembly GCF_057382185.1 of Mchenga conophoros. Classification (NCBI taxonomy): domain Eukaryota; kingdom Metazoa; phylum Chordata; class Actinopteri; order Cichliformes; family Cichlidae; genus Mchenga; species Mchenga conophoros. Next base: position 4,869,250 of record NC_140546.1, on the reverse strand, counting down.
TTATTTTCAACCTAGGTTATTGTTTTATTTATTTCAAGTTCTAAGTTCAAGTTTATCCTTTGATCTATTTGCATTAACACTGTGTTATTTTAAATCAAGTTCAGTTCTTTAGGCCCAAGATTTAATTTAATCTTGGTCTAGGTTCACCTTTAAATTCTCAACCAGTTCTTATTTTGTTTTAACCCAACAAAATTATTTACACTTCCATTAACACCATTACAGCATTAAAATGTAAGGTTGACCAAAATAAATTACAAAAATAAATAAATAAATGTAAAACTGAAAACAATTCAGCAAAAGGCTGAATAAATCCCTTAAACAAACAAATAAACAAAAGAAAGTTGTCTTTGTGTCCTTTAACTATTAGTCCTGGAATTACTCCGAATGATTATCCAGTGCTTTGAAAAGTCCGCTGTTCTTTTGCAGAGGTGTATGGATTAATCCTACCAGTTTTATCAGCGAAAGAGCTCAACGTCCAGCAGGGGGCGTTTTCCTTTTTCCTGCTCGGTACAGTTCAATGGGTCCGTGGGTGGCTCGCCATCTTGTTTCTCGCTCAGCGGATCAAACTCCGATTCTAGCTTAGCATTTCCCGATCCAAACCTTAATGGCCTACCATAACAACAAAATAAAGTGCATAAACATTCGAAAATAACACACGGGTAGCCCTTAAATAACAGTAAAAGTCCGTTTTTTTCAGCTTATTTAGCCGTAAATGAGGTGACGCCAATATGGCGCGCTGAAACACCTTCAAAGGCCTTTGAACTGCAGCCTGTGTGTCGTTTAAGCACGAATCCACCGTTTTTAACATAAAACAACATAAATCTGCTACCTTGGCTCTCCATTTGCATAAAATGAGCAATATAATACAACAAAAATTTCTTGCATGAAATAAAAGACAATTTCTGAACTCACCAAGTCCCGTTCGGTTATGTTCACAACGTCACCAAGGCAAGGACAGGTCGGAAAAACAAAAATACATTCTCCAGAGTACAAAAATGGCTTTAAGTAGATTTTTGGCTTATTTTTACTATTTTTTCACTCATTTAAGCAGCAGCTCTGCAAGGACTGTCTGCATTTCTCCCTCTCGAGCATAAAAAGAAGGAACAACCCGATTGGGTGTGGCTAATCACAGGAGTCACGCTGCAGCGTGCCCTTTCACAATAAGAGTCTCAACACATATTTTAGCCATTTTACCTGAATTAACATAAAACACCATGAATTAGCAAGTTCTGTACCCTTTTAACATGTTTTTAAACACAAATGAAATCCTATACCATGAATTATATCATTGCTGATGTTTTTAATGAATTTTCTAACCATTATGATCTATTTATTGACTATTTATCACCTGTAATATATTTCTTATGACTGTTTTTACTAACAGGCTTTTATTTGTTGTTAGCTATGTTAACCAGGGTTACATGTTGTCAAAAAGGCCGTACCAGTATTGAGATACAACTAATAAACAGCATCAAAGTAAACAATGAAGTAATGTTGCAATTTGTACATTTTCAGACTCAATACAAACTATTTTCTGCCTTTAATGAATATTTTTGATATCAGTATTAGCATTATTGCTATTTGATTGGGGATCAGCCATCTGAAAAGTGTTTGGAGACTCATTGTTTTTACAAGACTTTAAATATTTTTGACTTCATCAAAAAATAAAAAAAATAAAAACACTAATATTTATTTATTAGAAAACAAAAAGTCCTGGTTTAAATTGATATGATTATGAGATTTGGATATCATTGCATTTTGTGAAAGTTGCCTGAAAAGCTGTGTGTGTGTGTGTGTGTGTGTGTGTGTCCTCAGTGAACTGTATCAGTCTCTGCAGTATCTTCCAGCTGCAGCAGTCACTTCAGTTTCTGTTCGGTCTGACTGAGGGAGGTTTTTGTACGACTGTTTTTCACTGTGTGAACGAATACTGACTGTTAGCATAGAATTCACCCATACAGTAATAAACTGCTGCATCTTCAGCCTGGACTCCACTGATGGTCAGAGTGAAGTCAGAGTTTGATCCACTGCCTGTAAAACGAGCTGGAATCCCTGATTGTCGATTGCTAGCATAGTAAATGAGCAGTTTAGGAACTCCTCCATCTTTCTGTTGGTACCAGGATAAATAGTTGCCATTAACATTCTGACTGGTCGTACACTTGATGCTCACAGTTCCTCCCACAGCAGAGCTCACTGCTCCAGGCTGAGTCACTGTATATTGTTCTCTGGACTCTGAGGACACAGAGACAAAAACATAAAGCAGCTTCATGGTTTTGTGGGCTTCATTTCAGAGGGACAGATGTTGATAGAGGAGAGGAGTTTGATTCTCTGGACTTTACCTGTGAAGCAGCAGCAGAGGAGAGTCCAGATGAGGACGCAGATCAAAGTCATGTTTTTGATGAGGAGGATTTCTGTGGCTTCTGTTGTGATGAAGGACAGCTGTCAGTCATCCAGTGTTCAACTCTCAGGACTATAAACTCTCCCAGAGCACTGGAGCATGGTGCTGCTGATGCAAAGTGCCTCTCTATGGAAATCATCTGACCAAGTTTAGAGGCACAATGTGAAAAAGTAAAGGTCTGGACTTCACTACATGTTTTTACAACATTCTGTACGCCACGCAGATCCTGATGCGTTTGAAGAACTACTAATTGATTATTTTTAAAATAAGTTCAATGTCAATTTTAAAATATTGCTGTAGGACACCATTCAGATGGCTGTGATCCAAAATTAAATATGGTTCAAACATCATGATACAACATGATTTCCTCCAGTACCATCCACCTCCAACATATATTACAGTTTCTCTCAGTCGCTTTGCTGCAGTTCTCACATCAGTGATGCTTTTCCCCAATCAAATTAGACTTTCTCGTTGTTTTATACACACATACACACTGCTGTTGTTTCTACACTAATAAAGGGATTTGTTACTTCATTGATCCACAACTCACAGCTCACAACTGTCGTGATCGGGCTGTGTCCAGGCAGGAATTGGACCCAAACTCAAACTCACTGGAAACAGGACTGAACTCAAAGTGGCAGCTTTTATTGCTGAACAGAAAACTCCACAAAACCTAAACTGGGAAGAATCTAACAAAACACACACAGCATGAGGAAGATCACGGCACTGTAGTAATCAATCAATCAATCAATCAATCAATCAATCTTTACATGAGCCGGGTGAGGAAACACTATCACAGGGAGCCGTCTGCACCGGGAGCCTCCAGGCTGGGCACACAGCAGGAGAGAGGCAAAGAAGCCCCCCAGCCAGGCTGAGAATGTGTCGATGATGTGAGCAGAACACACATATAGTTTAATGAGTATTATTTTGCTTTTCTCCATCTCATCAGTTTTGTAAGGTTAAAAAAATACAAAAAAAACATCAGACTTGATTTTTGTTTCTGAAAACAGTTTTAAACTTCTCATTAGCTGTCACAGTCCGGGTGAGCTGCTGGTAAATTTCCACCATGTTCTCCTGTGTCTGCCCCTGGGCAGAGCCGTCATCTCCTCACATGGAGCCAATCTGGAGCAACCTACTCAGGATATTTAAGACCAGCGTTGCCGTCTCTTCACTGCTAGTTTGCCAACTTACCCTCGGTGGTAACAGGCTACCATGCTTCATGCTCCTTGCCCAAGTCTATGCACTCGGCCATACTCACTGCAGTTTCATGCTCCGTCTCCTGGGAAGGATTTCAATATCACACCTGCTGCCCTCTTCCCACTGCTTCTCACAGGATCCCTTGGAGCTCAGGTCAGCTCATCTTAAATCTATTCAGCTCACCTGGACCTTCACCTACTCCCCTCAAAGTACCACCAACTCCACCTGCAACATAAGCCATACTCCTCTTTAAAATTCAACCACACCTGGAGAAGTCTGTGAACCCACTAACCCCCTTTTCCTCTCTCCCTCTTGATCACCACGCCACCTTAGGCCACCACGCTACGTTTTCTTGTCAGGAATCCCACGTCAAGTATAACTCTGTGTTTTTGTGCCAAATAAAGATTTGTGTGAAGCAAACTCAACCGTCTCCACATGTGGTCCAGCACTTGAGTCCAGTTTCGTACAGGCCTTTGGCCCCTTGTGACATTAGGCCTACATTTTTTGCAGTACTCTTTCCAAAGTAGGTGAGGTTTTGAGAAAAATAACAAAACAAAAAAACCTGTTTTGATGTCTTAAAACGACGGTGAAAGTGTTTTATGAAGTGTCTTTTGCATAGATGAGTCTGTGTGGTGAAAAAGGCCTTACATATTTGGAGAGCTGCATTAAGAGTGGTGAGAATGACGTTCCTGATGTAAGACTTTCACCAAAGCAACTGAGAAAAGCAGTGATGGGGAAACATTTACTGGAGTTCATTTAAGTGTTCACGAATAAATGTCAGTGAAGTCGTTTGAAAACGTGTGTGTGTGTGTGAAACATGTCAAAAGTAAACCAAAGCAACACATGGTGATAAAACCTGAATTGAATGGTAATGTTTACCAGTTAGAAGCCTTCACAGTGAGAACAGCACAGAGCACCGTCTTCTCTACCTGGAAGGAATTTTCAAAACTTCCTAAAACACCATTATTTGTAGACAGAATTCCAAAATAGAAATAAAAACTCATTAAATAAACCCTGTATGTGTAGGCAGCGTCTTAACAATGGACATGTTCCTTCGGAAATTAAAAAACAAAATTATAGAAAAAAATGCTGGTACACTTTCCAGAACTTAATATTTTTGTGAAATTCAAAACATAACTACATGAATCTGAAGTGTTTTTGAAGCGTTTTAGGCTGAGAATTAGTTTCAGTGTTTAGAGCTGTGAAAAAATAAGTGCCAGGTTTCAAGAGATGTTTTCACATGTGAAAGCTGTAAAATCTACATTTTGAAATCAGATTCTTTAAAGAACAAGCAGAATATGATAAAGTGTGTGTGTGTGTGTGTGTGTGTGTGTGTGTGTGTGTGTGTGTGTGTGTGTGTGTGTCCTCAGTGAACTGTATCAGTCTCTGCAGTATCTTCCAGCTGCAGCAGTCACTTCAGTTTCTGTTCAGTCTGACTGAGGGAGGTTTTTGTACGACTGTTTTTCACTGTGTGGACACAAGCTGACTGCCAGGCCAGTGTTCACTCTGACAGTAATAAACTGCTGCATCTTCAGCCTGGACTCCACTGATGGTCAGAGTGAAGTCAGAGTTTGATCCACTGCCTGTAAAACGAGCTGGAATCCCTGATTGTCGAGTGCTAGCACGCTTAATGAGTAGTTTAGGAACTCCTCCATCTTTCTGTTGGTACCAGGATAATCGGTTTCCACTATCTACATTCTGACTGGTCGTACACTTGATGCTCACAGTTCCTCCCACAGCAGAGCTCACTGCTCCAGGCTGAGTCACTGTGATCTGTCCTCTGGACTCTGAGGACACAGAGACAAAAACATAAAGCAGCTTCATGGTTTTGTGGGCTTCATTTCAGAGGGACAGATGTTGATAGAGGAGAGGAGTTTGATTCTCTGGACTTTACCTGTGAAGCAGCAGCAGAGGAGAGTCCAGATGAGGACGCAGATCAAAGTCATGTTTTTGATGAGGAGGATTTCTGTGGCTTCTGTTGTGATGAAGGACAGCTGTCAGTCATCCAGTGTTCAACTCTCAGGACTATAAACTCTCCCAGAGCACTGGAGCATGGTGCTGCTGATGCAAAGTGCCTCTCTATGGAAATCATCTGACTGACAGAAACATGCAAGTTAGAATAGAATAGAAAGCCTTTTTTTGTCACTATAAAGTTGTACAAAGAGACACAGAGAAAATGAGACAAAGACACAAAGTTGCAGGGGGAGAAGTGCCAGAAACACATTATATTAGATTAATATTTCAAACATGACAAAATGCTAATCTTACAGCAGCAAAATGATTGTATCTCTACAGTTTAAACATTTCTTATGCACAGAGTGGATAGTCAAAAATATTGAATCATCACAAATACATTATTTTATATTTATTACTTTTACTATTACTTACTTTTTAGTCTCATTTTATTCTTATTGTCACGGTTTCTGAGGCAAGCTGCATGGTGTTATGAATGAAGGACCCAAGATTCAGGCACAGGCTGTGATGCAAGTGAGCTTTTATTCCAACAGGTGAAAACACACAAAAAAAAGTGAGGATGGCAAGGACAGAACTAAGGCTACGTTCACACTGCAGGCGAACGTGCATCAAATCTGATTTTTTTGACCCTGTCTGCTGACAGATGGAGAGAATAGACAGACTGTTCCCTGTTTGTGAAGGACTGCTAGGAAAGTTTAACATAACTAACTGTCTGTCCTGAATCAGTCTTATTAGGTAATGTTCACATAATGTGATACAATACAAAATATTACACAGAGTGCACTATACTGGTCATAGGATGTTCAAGATGGGCTATACGCCTTCCAACAACTGCTCACACTGCACAGCAAATACACCGGACAATTACATCCACGCTCTTTGGTTCTGTCCACCAGTTCAGAAATTCTGGCGTGAGATATGTGAAGACTTATCAAAGTGTCTGAAATGTAACATTCCAGCCTCCCCTTTAGTATGCTTGCTGGGCAACTTGGATGAGGTCACTGCAGAAATAAACACAGCCCACGTTGTTTTTACGGCCCTATGCATTGCCAAGAAAATGGTCCTCATTAACTGGAAAAATAAAAATAATCTTAATTCTAACCAATATAGAAACCATCTAATAGATCACATTAGTCTTGATACAACATCTGCCATCACATTTGATCAATCCCTTTGGGCTCCTTTGATCGGCTTCATCACTTAGTGGGGGTGGGGGGTCATGGTTTGGTCCTGCCTTCGCTATTGTGGTTGATATGGGGGTAGGGACGGCCTTAGGGCGTCTGGGGAGTCCCTAGGGACGTTTCCCTAGAGGGATGTGGCCATGACCTGGTTAGGAGCTCTGGGGCTCTTGGATGGTGTTTTCCTTGTGGCTGCGTACAGCGGAGATGGGGGAGGGTCTGTGCTGGCAGACGTTGGTTACTGGCCTGGTAGCCTGGCTGCCCCTGGGAGGGTCCGGGACGGGCATGGAGGCTTGGGGGTCTGGGGGTGCTCCGCCCCCCGGTCTGGGGTGCTGGCCGGGCCTTGGGGGCTTGGGTCCTGGCTGTTGTGTCGCCGGAGCAGTGGGTGGGTGGGTGCAGGGGGGCTCAGCCCCAGTACAGGGGACCTCTGGTGCATCGGCCCTACTAGGGGGCTCTCTAACTGGTGGGGAGGTTGTTATATCTTTGCAGGTGGTCTCCTCACTACAGGAGCTCACTCTGCAGGTGGGGGGAGAGATATAGGAGAGGTGGAGAATGAACTCAACCTGGGTGTCTATTGTCTTGTGTAGTTTGGGAGATGATTGGATGATGGGGTGGGTGCAGTTTTCTCTGGGATGGAGTCGGGTGGGCTGCCCTGGACTCTGTGGGGCTGGGCGGTGCTGCTGCTGCGGGCCCCGGTCCGGATGGGCCTGGACCCCCTTGCCCTGGTGGGTTCCAGAGTGTGGAGGTGCCTACTGGGGTCAGCAGGGGAGCTGGCCACAGGGAGGGGCCGCTTGCCCCTCCCTTTCTTCCCTCCCCATCCTCAGCTGCCTCCCTATTCGCGCTCTACCACACCCACCCACACACGCAGGGCTTGGGGTGTGGGTATGTCACCAGGGTGCAGGGGAGGCACTCCCCCTCTGTCCCCTTCTGGCCGCCTGTGCCTCAATTTTATCCTGCAACCTAGACATCCACATTACTCACACTCTCACATAACACATACATATAGGGCCTTGGGGGTGGGCACGCTTTACAGCATCCAGAGGATGGTCGGTGTACTCCAACCCACCTCTGGCGCTGGTGCCCTACCCTCAATTTTAAATCACACCGAACGCGATGGGCGCGTGAAAAAAGCCCCAAACGCCCCTAACTTGACGCGTGCACATTCGCACCTCTACGCGTGTCCAAGAAAAATCCATCGCACCCCAAAATATCATATTTTAACGCGCGTGAACCGGAAATGTGGGAGGGATGTGGGAGGAAGTTTTGCAAGACCGGTATCTTTGCAAGATGGCAGCTGTCGAGCTAGCGCTTGAAGAGAGAGTCTCCTTTCTCTATTTACTGTGGAGAGCAGAGTAGCGGCGTAAAGGACATCCTTGCCGTACCTGGGTCCATCAGGTCCTCCAGAGGCGTGAGCAGTTTGGTGAGTTTCACCACTTGCTCCAGGAGCTGCGCCTGGATGACGGCCGATTCCAGCGCTATCACCGTCATTCACTCGGCCAGTTTGAGGACCTGCTGTCCCGCGTCGGTCCCAGAATCGCCCGCCTAGACACCGACTACAGGCGCTCAATCCCACCTGCAGAGCGCCTGTCCGTCTGCCTGAGGTTAGTAAAAGTGTTTAATACGTAGTCCTTTATTGATACCTGTGCTAATATATGCTAAATCATCCATTTATACACTGCTAACATGGATGTGCTATGCTAACAGTGAATGCTCTCGGTGTTTACTGAAAGCAAACTGTGGTACAAAGACGACTGTTTATAATATTTCTAGTGATACTCAGAAGGTCTCATCAAGTCCCGATTTAATTCGATTTATGCTGTTATCAGTGTTTGCATGATAGCATGGCTGTGGTGTCACATCAATGTATGCGCTCGGTGTTTGCTGATATCAAACTGTAGCATTAGGACCACTGAGTTAACCTTTGTAGTGATACTCACTCCTTTTTATTTAGACCTGGTTTAATTCTGGGATAGTTGAATATTTGTATATAATCCCTGCAGCTGTCAGACTCTATAACAGGGGTCACCAGCCTTTATTAAAACAGAGTTAGATAAAACTGTGAACAGTTTGATTCATCTCTAGTTACATGGTTCTATCTTGATAAGCTGTCTTATCACAGATTAATTTTTCAAAAATATTAATGATTTAAGCAAGGAAAGGGCTACATGTCAACACACAACTCTTTATTTCTATTAATGTCTTACTTCATTCCTACCTGATTGACATGTTTAGGAATTATGAGTGATTGGCTCACTGTAGTGGCAAAAGTTGCTACCAATCAAATTATGATATATTAAAGTTAAAATAAAACACAACTGTTTTAGATATTATCTAATATACATTTTGTAATTATCCTTATAATTACAAAATGTTTTATGTAAGATTTAAGTTTTGTGATTTAAATCTGACATCACCAAAGTATTTTGGAATTTGAATAATGTATTTTGTAACTGCAGTACACATAATACTGATTTTGAACAATTTTGTCCAGGTTCCTTGTCACCGCGGACTCCTTCAGCACCAAGCATTCAGTTACAGAGTCGGTGTGTCAGATCACCCCCCAGGCAGTGACGGCCATCTGGGACTGTCTAGTGGACGACTTCATGGCTGTGCCTTCACCTGGAGACTGGCGGTCCATCACAGAGGGATTCCAGGAGCGCTGGAACTTCCCTCTGTGCTGTGCAGCTCTGGATGGGAAGCACGTCCAGACAAAGGCACCCCATATATCATATAGGAGACACACACATTGATATACACTAAATATTTATTTCATTTCTTTTTTGTGGTGCCCAAATTTATGCACCTGCTTGATTTTGTTTAAATAATTATTGCACACTTTTTGTAAATCCAGTAAACTTCTTTTCACTTCTCAAATATCACTGTGTGTGTCTCCTGTATGATATTTAACTGACATTTTTTTATTGTAACAACCAACGATTTATACAGGAAAATGATGTCTATTAACAAGGTTGCCCAAACTTCTGCATCCCACTGTATTAGTATATTTTGTCATTAGTATAATATGAAATAAATTCTACATGTGTCAAGTCGTGTGCCAACATTTGCTGTGTAGTAGAACTGAGACATTAGTCATTATAAAAATTTATTTGAAATAATATTAAAATTCTCACACAGAAATACATTAAGCATAAATATATAAAATATAAGTATTTACAGAGAGACAGGAATAAAAAGGACCAGCTGCTCTCCAGAGCAGGAACCAGGCTGAGGAGGAACTGCTCCATTGGAGACTGGTGTGGCTCCAGCTCCACCACCGATGGACCGTCCTGGGACCCGTCCCTCATCTGCCTCGGAGCCGTCCTCCCCTGTGGGCCTGTAAAACAGCACAAAACACAAAGAAATGAGAAGGCTGCTACTAGATTTTAATTTCAACATTGAAAAAAACAAACCAAAAACAGGATATAATCAGATTGGTTGTAGATATTTAGTAAAGGTGATCACAGGCAATCCCACCGACTAAAAAGGTATCAGTGTTTGCTGTACATACCTGCGGGTGCAGCAGCAGGAGCTCAGGGACTGGGGAGCCAGGAGAAGCAACAGGGGATGCTCTGCTGCAGAATCAGTTGGTTCTATCAATACAGTATTAAATGTTAACAGGTTGAATATAATAATCATAGAGTAGACAGTGGTCCCTCATTTATTGCAGCAGGGGTTCTCAGAATAACTAGCCACTGTTTTCCACACACACACATGAACATTGGTCACAGTTCTCACAATTGATTCTCAAAGTGCAAACCTTTGTAGATTGCAAAACGTAAAAGTATTAATATGCCGCGGTTTGTCTTCATCTGCCTGCAACTTTCGTGCGCCTTTTTCCCTCGCGGTGCAGGTGTCTATTTCCGAATGAGGCTCATAGTTATGGGTGATTTTGTGCTGTTTTTTCTATTGGACGTGATGGTTATCAAAACCAAACGTGATAAATTTGGCAAGCGCAGGAGATTTGTCAATCAGGCTGCAGAATGCAATGCTGTCCGGTGCAAAAAAAGAAAATCAAAATCAAAAAAAAAAGAGGCAGTGACGGATGAACAGCGGGACCACTGTGAGCTGTTTATTAATAAACAATAAAATATATTCTTAAATGACAACATGCATAAGAGCAGAACGGTATTTGTACGTCAGTGGGAAAATAGCGGTGGCTTGCTAGCTTTTGTGCGGCTTCCCCGGGTCAGTGAAAACTTTAGAGAAAACTTAAGAAAAATGAATGAACTTACCAGGTTGCCCGATCTCTTTACATATCTTCCTCCAAGCTCGGTCCTTTATATTCCTGTCTCGGTCCAGAAAGCAGCTGGTGTCGTACGGCTCCGGGTTGTTTGCTACGGCATTGATTAGCCTTCCTTCTATTGAAGAATAAAGGGCTTTGGCTGGATCTGCCCCTTTGAACTAGGTAACAGCCACGTCACCAGGCTCCTGATTGGTTGTCGCGGCGCGATTTGACGCTGGAGTTCAGATTTTTCCAACTCGAGCGGGGGACGCGAGTCAAACGCCTGAAACGCGCGTGAGTGTAGCGCGTTTCAGGCGTTTTGGCGTTTTCGCGACGCAAATCTGCTTCCGAATTTTCGCGGGAGCCGCAATCGCGGGTCAGCGCGCCTTTCCATTGACTTTACATGTAAGCCTGACGCTCCGCCTGCTTCTATCGCGTTCGGTGTGAACACACCGTAAGGGTTTTCGGGAGGAGCCGTGCTGCTCTCTGAGAGGAAGCTAGTACCATGCTCTCCTGAGTTTTAAATGCACTTTAGAACAGCACACAGCAACACTACATATGAGCGGGCGTAGGGAGGTTTGAGGTCTTCACTCACCCCGGTACTGTTAGCCGTCAGGGCTGGGGGGCTGGGAGGAGGTGCTGGCCGTCAGACTGGGGTCTGGGATGCGGGGCCTCCCCGCTACTGCAGAGAAGGAGGTGGTCCGCTTGCCTCCACTCCAGAGAGAAGGGTTACATGTCCTGGGTCTAGGTGCGGCTTGCCCCTCTGAGGGCGGGGGTACCTGGACCTGGGATATAGAGTATGTTTGGGGAGTGCGACTGTCTGTGCAGTGTCTATTTGTGTCTGTCTACACGTTGGGTGAGTGCCGAGTATTTGGTGGTGCATATGGGGTGGGAATGCACGTCTGTGTCCGCGTGTGCCTGTTTGTCTGTGTCTATATGTCAGGTTGGGTCTTAGACTCAACCTCTCTGGGTACATCTCAGGCCCTCTAAAGTACGGAGGCCTATCTCCCCTCACCACACTCCCTGCCGGTGGTTGATGCCCTCAGACGTTAGTGTGTTGGTGGTCCTTGTCGTCTGGGGCTGGGCGCTCATGTATGTACCGGCTCACTCCTGGTGGCCGATTGGCGGGGCCTGGCGCCTGTGGCCCGGCTGGGCTCCTTCAGGGGGTGGGATGCCCTCAGGCCTCTGGCCTCTGGGCCTGAAGCTCAGTCCTCTCTGGCACAGCTGGCTGCCGGCAGAGCCCGCGGGCACGCCACTGCGACCCCCTCTGGCCTCTGCTCCGTAGCTGCGGGGTGACCTCTCCTTTGGGGCTCTACTCCTCAGCTCTTCCCAGGAGGGTGGCACGGTTTCCCCCCTTTGGTGGTCCTCCTCGGATCCTTGTACTCTGGGGCCTCTGGATATCTGGGGCCTGGATCTCCTCCATACCTGCTTCATACCCTGGTGGACGGGGCTATGGCTCCCCACACTCCCTAGCAGATCGTTACATGGAGAAACCTTCGGAATACAAGCATGCTGATCCACACAGGTGTGCACACGGGTGGACTACACCTTTCTTGGCTGCTGCCTCAAAGCACACTGTGCACTGTCTATCTTGCGTGCTGCACAATATCGTTTATTATTTAATATCTACTGTTATCTACTGCTAGCTAGTTTATTGTGATGGTGCTGTTTTTTTATTATGTTGCTCTTTGCTGTTTGCTTTCTCTTCTGTTTTTTTTCTCCATACAGGTGATCCAGGTGTTTTGTTTTGTTTTTTCTTCTTTTTTCTTTCTCTCCCCCCCTTCTCACCGTCTCTTCTCCCCTTTGGTTTTCTTTCTCTCCCTCTCTTTCTTTCATTCTCTCTCCCTGTCCTATCCCCCAGTCATGTCTGTCCCGTTTGTAGCAACTGAAAATAAAATAAATACATAATTATAATAAAGGTCAATCAAGTGGACCAATATGGCAAGGCCATGATGATCCACTTGGTAAAATAAATCCGCTTGGCATCTTTCTTGGCCTTAAGACAACAATTCTGATGGCTAAAGATCCAAACGGGACACAAAAAAAAAAAAAAAAAAAAATGGAAAGTTTAACATAACTAACTGTCTGTCCTGAATCAGTCTTGTTAGGTAATGTTCACATAATGTTATCATCCCAGTGTTTTCAGTGTGGGAGAAAGTACTAAGGGCCTTCAAGTTACACACTATGAAAGGCAGCAACAAGTTTAATGTTCAGAAACCTAAAGTATGTAAAAATAAATGTTGGTTTCAGTTCTATGAAGCTTTGAGTATTTTGGATCAGTAGCTGCTGTGTTTGTTGCATCATGTTGCTGTAATTGTTTATATGCTTTATATATTCTGAGGTAAGTTGATCTATAGTGTTACATCATATTCTATAAGGATGTTATGTGTTTGTAGACTTTCTGCCCAGTTTGACCCATTTAGCAGACGTCAGCCTGTTTAAGGCTCTGATATCTATTCTGTATGACTTACAGCAGTTATGACATGGTCTGATTTTCTCACCCAATAAAGGAATATTTACTATATCAGTCTACTCTTCATTCTATCAGACACAGTTACCACAGCTCGTACATTTTCTTTTTACACATGTATGTAAGCATTGAGCCAAATGTAATAATGCCAACATATTAAACGAACAATAGTTGTCTCTTATGTATAATACATCTGTATATACACTTTTGAGTGAAGATTTAAGGTGATAGGAAATATAAATAACTGCAACTTGAATCTTTCAAGTTCAAGCTCACTGCTGTAATATATATATATATATATATATATATATATATATATTTCCAGTCCTGTGGTCTCAGCCTCAGATACTCAACTAATCAAAGTGATGTCACACACAAAGCTGTATGTAACGTTTCTCACGGTTAGTATCATGGTTGCTAGGCAACCTGAACAGCGCGACGCAGGCTAGACCGTCCCATTTCACAAGCCTCTCACTTCCGCACTTCTCGTACTCATAGTACGCACCGTACGCAGTACACGTAGTGCGCGTACTTCAAGCTTGCAGACCCTGAATTGGGACACAGCCACGGCTTTACACAGAGACCTGACTGAACTGGAACAGAGGGAGCATGGGAACCAAACCTAGGAACTAGAAATCATAGCAAAAGACATAACCAGAATAACCTAAAGCATAAGATAATAATAATTAACACAAAACACTGGGTCACATGACCCAGGACCATGACACTTATAGCACTAGAATTAAATAATAAGGGAAGGATTCTGGATCAGCATCATGATGAAAACTTGTGGCCGTAGTATATACAGTATTCTGGAGAAGGTATAAAATGTCACCGTATGTGTGTGTGTGTGTGTGTGTGTGTGTTTTATGTGTATGGATTTTTTAAATTATTACTCATCATATATTACTGTCTATTAAACCTGATTTTTTTCATCCCCATGATAGAACAGAGAAAACCCAACTCAGGAGTGGTCCAAACATTTATAATTCTTTATTCAATCATCTTCCGGAAGAGAGAGACCCCACACAGCCCAAAAGCCAGTTGCAAAATCTCTAGAAGCCAACAATGTGTCTCGGGACGGTGTAACAATAACGCCTGTACCAGTTGTTGGATTATTGGAATATAGTTTTATTGTGTTTCGTTGTTTTTTATGTAAAAATTATAATATTAATATGTTATGAAATTATGATTTAAAGAATTCATATTGTTGAGTTTGTTTGTTTCAGAGTCAGAGAGCCGTGTCTCTCTACAGTCAGAGGTTTTTGTACGGCGCCTCAATGAGTTTGTATCACTGTGGTACACGTTCGGTGGAGGAACCAGACTGCAAGTTGGAAGTAAGTCAGCCTTAGAGCTTTTTTTTTTTTTAAATGTAATTTTCTTTTCTTTAATTTCATTTAATATGAAAGGCTAGGAAACTTTTTATGTAACTGATTAATTATTTTATTCATAAATTTTGTCCTAAGAAACAAAGTCAGCTTTGGAAATGAATATTCAGACACTCAGGACAATTTCCACTGAAAATCTGGGATGTTTCATATTATTCATTATTATTTCTGGTTCTGATGGTAAAGTTGTATTTTGAGGGCTTATAGGTTTAGTTCAGTCACACAGAGAGCCGTGTCTCTCTACAGTCAGAGGTTTTTGTACGGCGCCTCAATGAGTTTGTATCACTGTGGTGGACTTTTGGTGGAGGAACCAGACTGGATGTTGGAAGTAAGTCAAACTTAAACCGCTTTTACTTTAGCAAGTTTCTTTCTTGTGGTTATCTTAACTTTTCTGTTCAATGCGCCTAAAAAAACCTCAGGAAAATAGTTTTTAGATAAATTTTCATGAAGAAACAAAGTTAGCTTCAGAATAAATGTTAAAATGAATATTAAACACAATATAAAACATCAGAGTGGACTTGAGGATATTTTACATATACATACATCTGGTTAAGTCTCGAGAGCTTTTAGTTTTAATCCAGTCTGACAGAGTCAGAGAGCCGTGTCTCTCTACAGTCAGAGGTTTTTGTACGGCGCCTCAATGAGTTTGTATCACTGTGGTGGACTTTTGGTGGAGAAACCAGACTGGATGTTGGAAGTAAGTCAGCCTTAGAGCTTTTTTTTTTAAATGTAATTTTCTTTTCTTTTCTTTAATTTCATTTAATATGAAAGGTTAGGAAACTTTTTGTGTAACTGATTACATATTTTATTCATAAATTTTGTCCTAAGAAACAAAGTCAGCTTTGGAAATGATTATTCAGACACTCAGGACAATTTCCAATGAAAAAAGTTAAACTGCACAGAGTGAAGATAAAGATCTCTGGTGTTCTTATTGTATCATATCATTTAAAACAATGTAAGCAATAAAAAAAAACACATGAGGTAAGTAGTGGTATTGAGTTTCTTATCCAGAACAAGCTGTTTATTATGAAGAAGTGATGATGTTGAAGCTTAACATCTTTTAAAAGTGTTGACACATCTTTGTTTTGTTTTGTTCTTTTATTTCCAGTGTAGTTTGAACATATTTCAGCTCAAACTGTGTGATGATTCTCTCTGTGCTGATATGCATGAGAGGTTTCTTAAAGGGAAGTGAAACAATGTGTGAGTGAATGACTGGTGGAGCAGAAAAAACACCTGACAGAAACTTCTTAACGGAGAAAATCAAATTGTGGTTCGTGTCCTCTAAGCTGATTGGTGTTTCCTAGGTGATGCCCGCCCCGCCCTGAAGGTGCTGGGTCCCTCCAGTGAGGAGCTGAAACAGGGGAAGGCTACAGTCATGTGTCTGGCCAACAAGGGCTTCCCCTCAGACTGGAGTCTGTCCTGGAAGGTGGATGGCAGTGGCAGCATCAGCTGGGAGGAGAGCAGGAGCCCCGTGGTGCAGGAGAACGACGGCCTCTACAGCTGGAGCAGCACCCTGAGGCTCCCTGCAGACCACTGGATGAAGGTGGGCTCTGTGACCTGTGAGGCCACCCAGGGCTCCCACACTGTGGTCTCAGAGCCACTGATGAGAGACCAGTGTCCCCAGTCCTGACCTGACTAACTGTGACTTTCATGCTGGTCTTACTTTCAGTCTGCACTCTGTAGCTTTAAAAAAAAAAATCGAATTTCTTCTCTCATTTTTCATTGCTTTGTTTAAAGTTTAAAGTTTGTTTAAAGTTTTAAAGAATAAAAAAATATCTATATTAAATAAGAATTGAGTCTTTGTCTTACTTTTGTGGTGATGTCAATATTAAACTCTAAATAATGATTTCCAGGGTTCTAATTGGAAGCCAGTGTGCTATCTGTAGTCAATATGAGTCAGTAGAATTAAGCCACTTTCAATACATGAAGTAAAGCAACGTTTATGTTAAAGAGTAAGTGCGAAGGGGAATTGAGAGACACTGCCATTACTAAGCAGGATATTAAAGACATTACATTTATGCAAATTCATTGCATGCTGTGTAATGAAATGTTTCAGCATGTTGCAGTTTGTTGTATAAAACACTGAGCAGGTGGAGCAGAAAAGCGCTGTATAAGAATGAGTCTATTCTCGTGATCAGTGTTGGGGTAGGTATTTTAAGAAGTCATTTAATATACAGAGTTTTTTTGTTAAAAGTATTCAGTACGTTATTTTGTTTTGTTTTTTTTCTGTAAAATCACCTGAAACACAACATGTCATAACTGTCATTGAACAATATGAACTTGTAGGCTACAGTCTCTCACACCAACATAAATCCCTATCCTAACGACGACACACATATTTTCTTTCTCTTGGCATTTAGGTATATGAATACCTGTCAAGGGTCCTTGACATACAGGTCTCCGACTCGGAGGACAAAAATTAATGTCCTGTGTCTTAGGAGGGCAGGATTGCTTTGCTTTTTCGTTATACGATGCTTCGCAGTATTAGTTTTGCCTAACAACCTGTTTTTGACTCCTAAATTGTCATTAATGCAACTGCTCTACATAACAGTCAGTGTAACTGATTATAAATCTTTTATTCATGAACCTACACATTACGGTTTATTTACTAGTTGTATGTATTTTAACAGAGCAAGAGGTGGACCACACGTTTGAAGAGCTGCTGGTCTTTATAACTGGGGCTGACTTACTTCCACCACTCGGGTCCTGCAACATAGACTTTTATGATCAGGAGTCGGGGATGCGGCGCATCCCATACACATCGATGTGTATGGGATGCGGCGCATCCCATACACATCGATGTGCAGCTTATCCCTGTATCTTCCGAGACGTGTTGCATACGAGGATCAATTTAAAGATCTTATGAACACTGCATTAAAAGCATTCCTGGGATTTGGAAAGCTGTAGCTGCATTTACATGAACTGATGCTGGAAAGCTGTGGTTAAAACCTGTGGCCTTTTGGGAGGAAGTTGTGTTATTCTAAGTGTTCTGAAATGGGATTGCTCCTGGGCTTCTTCAAAATTGTACATTTTAAAAGTGTTTAGTATAAAAGTTTTTTGTTTTTACAAATGTGACTGTATATAGTTGTATTTATAGTCCCGTTGAGACAGGTGGGGTATGCATGCAACAAGCCATGCACCAAAAAGTGATGCTCAGAAAATGCTTCAAGTATTGGAAGGAAAATAACAATTCATCTACAAATGTTCTTTTGAAAGGTTGTTGTGCAGTCATGTTTAAGTATTCGGTTATAATGTACTGCATAGTTTCTTGTTGCTGCGTTGTGTTTGTGTTGTTGTTTTAAATGCAGGGCTCTAGAGTGCGACCAATTTGGTCGCAAATGCGACCAAATTTTTCAGTGGTGCGACTAAAAATAAATATTTGGTCGCACAGGTGCGACCAACTGTTCCGGTAACAAAAAAAAAATCTCTGTAACTCTCCGTGTGGTCAACAACAGACACACATTATGCCCCTATCGTGGACTAAACCAATCAGAGATAGTCAGGGGCGGGACCTCTCTGATTGGCCGTGGTCCAGTTGAAAGTGCAGGTGGAAGAGAGAGGTGAGTAGCTTGAATAAAGCGATATCAATTCATTAACGGATTCCACACAAAGACCTAAACACGGAGCGGACCCAACACATCAGAATCAGCTTCGTCTTTCTCGGCTTTCTCACCCGACGGCCTGAACACGGACACGCTGTCGGAGCTTAGCGATTCTTCGGGTCCGCGCTGTGTTTACGTCTTTTTGCGCTGATTCTGAGCTGCAGGTTTTGCCTCTCTCCGACCAAAATTCACCGAGCCTGCAGCAAAAGAAGCAGCAAACTGCGCTTCACATTTGATCAATGTCGTCATGAATTCCCTCTGACTTTTGCTGTTTTGCTTCCACCACGATAAAAATCACACTTCCTGCACAGCTCTCTCTCTCTCTGTACTTCAGGAACAGTTTCCCGTCTCAAATCTGTTTTCTGCATTATTCATTCGCTTATTACCCACCAGTCTACCGTTGTTTACAGCGCTTTTTCTTTTTTCACTTAAATGACCTCGGACAAGAAAGCCTAATTTCTGCTGTTCAATACTGAAGAAATTTAAATTTCTTAAAATTATGAAAATTATGCAAAATTGCAGAATATTTTTAAGGTTATCTGCTATAAAAAGCCAGACCAGGAAAATCTCCTTCATGTTTTCCTGTGTTTTATTCTCAGTTACTTTCACACAAAGGCATCTGCTGTGATTTTCACAATTCTGATGAAGTCTCATGTGTATCAGTACTGATAAATGATCAGAATTATAATATTTCTGACTGTCTGAGGCTAAATTGAATCAAATCAGGACTTTGAGAACCGGAATTGAATGGATTATAGAAATCAGTGATGATACTCAGCCCTAGTGAGCAGCCTAGGCCTGAGAGAAGTGGATGTACTGTAGCTGTGGGTAATAAGAAAAGATGAAAAGAACTATTGATAACTTTTTTGTTAAGTTAAGGCCTGATCTGTCTGAAATTCATAGCCAGTGCTCTGACACGGTGCCATCAATATTTGAATGCTGAAAAAGCACAGTGTATCCAGAAAACACATTATATGCTGCAGTAAATGCACTGCCCAAGTGTCCCCTCTCCCCACGGCCTTTCAGCAGCAGACAGCAGCAAACAGGTTGTCAGAGGAGGCCAAGATGATGATTAAGTTTTTAACATTTTCTACAATATTGACAAAGCACTTTAAGCACAAGTTTGTTAGTTAATAATTTAGAAATTAATATTGTCTGTATGGACTTCCCCCCCCCAAAGAAAGTGCACATGTAAAACTGCGGTGTTAAGCGATGCGGTTGAAAAATTTGAGTGCGCCTAACTTTTGTGCCGGTACGCCTAAATTTTTAAAGTTAGGCGTACCGGTGCGCCCATGTCAAAAAGTTAGTCTAGAGCCCTGAAATGTGCAATAGCTGCCTAACAAACTTTGAACTGAAAGACGCTGACTTTTGTAAAATAAAAGTATTGTACTGTCAGTTCTCATGGTGTCTCTTTACCAATTAAAGTTGAGGCTCACCTGTTACTGTCAAATACTGGTGTTGGGATCCACTGACGAGGGCTGTTCAGTACACAGGTATGTGCTTAAGTCGAGGTAAACAGTTCAATAAATTTACCTTCATCTGTTCTCAAACTGAGAGCTCAAGATTCCATCTCAACTCAATTTGTTCAACTGCTTTCAGGAACAAAGCAATTTTAACTCCTAAGTTTAAAGTCAGAGTTGGTTAACTCTGAGATGGGCAGCTGACCTTTGACTATAACCTGTTTAAATATTAATAACTCAATTTGAGGAATGTGAACATGTGTCAGTGCTATTATTAGAACACATACTAATATACACAGAGGGTAACGAGGGAATACACCACAGAAGGCAGACACAGCTGAACCTCATCAGACATGACGAATACACTCACACAGAACGCAGAATCCAAATAAAACAGGGAACCAGAGAATAGCTCTGAGACACGGGTTGACAGAACATAAGGAACAGAGGGATGAAGAGATGCGACTGGAAAACAGAAAATAAATGAAACGAATCATATTAATAATCAAAAAACATGAATAGGAAGTCAACAGCTCTTTGGACCATGGCAGTGTTGAACAGCAAAAAAGAGAAAATCTAAAAACCTGAGAAAGAAAAGATGGAAATTTGATCATTTGACTGATTTGGACTTAAAGTTTCTATTTGAAGTATTTGCTAAATTGTGCAGATAATTATGACTCACTGACTTTTGCTGACTTCATTTAGTGTTAGATTTTTTTTCTTACAGAAATATGATTTTTGATAATGATCGATATTTAGAAATTGAGATTTATTTGAGCTGGTATGAAGCAGAGGTCAAAGGTCATAAATGATTTGTTAAAAATAAATGATATATTTCCAACTTTCTTTTCCTTTAGCAACAATGACATTTTCACTCTGTTTGTGTGTGTGTGTGTGTGTGTGTGTGTGTGTGTGTGTGTGTGTGTGTGTGTGTGTGTGTGTGTGTGTGTGTGTCCTCAGTGAACTGTATCAGTCTCTGCAGTATCTTCCAGCTGCAGCAGTCACTTCAGTTTCTGTTCAGTCTGACTGAGGGAGGTTTTTGTACGACTGTTTTTCACTGTGTGAACACATACTGACTGTTAGGATAGTGACCACTCTGACAGTAATAAACTGCTGCATCTTCAGCCTGGACTCCACTGATGGTCAGAGTGAAGTCAGAGTTTGATCCACTGCCTGTAAAACGAGCTGGAATCCCTGATTGTCGAGTGCTAATATAGTAAATGAGCAGTTTAGGAACTCCTCCATCTTTCTGTTGGTACCAGTATAACCAATTACTATAAACATTCTGACTGGTCCTACACTTGATGTTCACAGTTCCTCCCACAGCAGAGCTCACTGCTCCAGGCTGAGTCACTGTATATTGTCCTCTGGACTCTGAGGATACAGAGACAAAAACATAAAGCAGCTTCATGGTTTTGTGGGCTTCATTTCAGAGGGACAGATGTTGATAGAGGAGAGGAGTTTGATTCTCTGGACTTTACCTGTGAAGCAGCAGCAGAGGAGAGTCCAGATGAGGACGCAGATCAAAGTCATGTTTTTGATGAGGAGGATTTCTGTGGCTTCTGTTGTGATGAAGGACAGCTGTCAGTCATCCAGTGTTCAACTCTCAGGACTATAAACTCTCCCAGAGCACTGGAGCATGGTGCTGCTGATGCAAAGTGCCTCTCTATGGAAATGATCTGAATCAAGGACATGTAATTATTTGTTCTTTGCACAGTTTTGCTTTCATCAGCTTCTGAAATGAAAAAGTTTAGTTTTCCAGTACAAATAAACAGAATAGAGCCCTTTCATCACTGTGAAAACAGATCCTTGAATATTTAATCATAAATCCTTAAATAATTCTTTGTCAGTGATGCATTTTTCAGGTACAAAGAACATTTTATTATCATTTTTAATGAGATGTGCAAAGGGCCCTTGAATTCTGTGCATTTAAAAGTGGAGTAGAACCAACCACAAAATCACCTTCAATTCTTCATCAGGTGATGGTTTAAAGCAGGGGTCTCAAACTTGCGGCCCGTTTACTAACATGAAGAATTACAACACAATTTGGCCCTTGAAGCTCCTTTTTTGTTAGGGAGGGTTTGTGTGCTGTTGAGTGCAATGTTACAATAAGTTCTTTAAAACAACCAGAAAGACAGCACCAGTGGGTTTACTTTGTAGTTCAATGAAAGGCTTCAGTTCGTTAAGAGTGTGAAGTACTGCGCTCACGTTTGCAGTTTTGTCTTGTTAAACAATATTTGACATAAAAAAATAAAAAAATAAAAAAACACTACATTTTCAGAAATATTTGTTTTCTTGTTTGGATGGTGTTTTTTCACTGCTTGAACACTAAATTGGCCCTTCAACAAGATGACAGTGCCAGCAGTGGCTCACAGCTCAATTAAGTTTGAGACCCCTGATTTAAAGGAACAGGAATACTGGTTATATTTTTTGGACCTTGGTCATTTTTTGTGATGAGAGGAGATGATCAATGTTGAGTTTTTCATGTTCCCAGAGTTGCACTTTTAATCCTGCTTTGATTTCATTACTGTGCTAGTGCTTATGAACTTCGTTGGAGTCTTGTGTTTGTTTTTAGATTCCTGTTTTGACTTTAGTTCCTCGTGATATGTTTCAGGTCTTGTTCACGTTGGACCTTGTGGTGATTTTGTTATTTTTATTAGTAGTAGTATTATAGCCTCCCCAGTGTTTCCATTTCTCTTATCTGCTCTGTTATGTAGTTTATTCTTCTCACTTTTCTAATTAAAGTTTTGGTTTGGTTCTGTCACGGCGATGGATTGGCCGGTACTGAATAGGACTCAGGTGCAGAAACCCAGAGCGGAGACAGTAGATGATTAAATAGTTTATTACGGTTAAGTGCAAGGGGAACAAAAAAAGGGAAACGTGGCAAAGACAGAAAAATGGCGAGACGTGGAGCCTTGGTGTGGCGTGCCCAGGGGAACGTGGCTAGGGCGAGGGAACGAGGCCTGAGAAGTGGAACGGAGCTGAGTGGGGAACAGTCACACTGAGGGGAGAGGATATAGAAGTTAGGCGGGTAGTGAAGGCAGCTCAGAAGTGGCCAGTATAAGAGCAGCAATTCTTACTTGCAGTTAGGGACCTGGAGTGTTTGAGAGGGGGATGATGAAGATCCAGGGGAGGCTGAGTGGCGTGGAAAGGCTGACCTGAGATCCGGGGCTCCAGATGGAGTGTGATGGCAGGAGGGCAGGCAGGTGAGGCACAGAGGGATTTCCAAAATGATCACTAGGTATTCCAAGTCCAGAGGTGGAGTGAGCCAGGGTGGGTACAGCAACTGTAGCACAAAAGAGTCTTTGTTAGTAAGATGAATCACAGCGAGAATTTGAAACACAAGACCTGTTACCAACATGGGTTGATGACGAACTGGCAGTGAGTGAACATCGATGTGTGGTTTAAATCCCTCTGGCTTGATAGCCTGCAATAGGCTCCAGGTGTGCAGGAGCTGGAGTTGGCCCTGCCCAGGGGCGGATCCCAGGTCAGTTCAGGAGCCTAATGGAAACTCCAGCCACCCACCGTAGACCATGACAGGTTCCTGTTTAACATCTGAAGAAAGTTGAAGGTGTAGATTACAGGTGTCAAACTCCAGGCCTCGAGGGCCGGTGTCCTACTGGTTTTAGATGTATCCTTGATCCAACACAGCTGATTTAAATAACTAAATGACCTCCTCAACTTGTCTTGAAGTTCTCCAGATTCTTGGCAATGAACTAATCATTTGATTCAGGTGTGTTGACCCAGGGTGAGATCTAAAACCTGCAGGACACCGGCCCTCGAGGCCTGGAGTTCGACACCCCTGTAGATTTTCCGTGCAGACTGTCATGGTCCTTCTGTCCTAGTCAGTCTGACCTGCTATTTCTGCCATTCTCTCCTCCACCAGCTCTCTCTCTGCCTCCACTATCACTGTGTGTGTGTGTTCTGGTGTTCTCGTCTTTGTGCAGCATCAGGACTCTGAGAGGAGTTTCCACTTCTGGGCCACAAACACCTGCTGGCAATCACACACCTGCCTGATGATCTTGTCAAGCGCCGCTATTCAGGAGTGTCATGTGTCTTTGACCCAGTGTTTTTGTGTTATTTTGGACTTGGTTATTTATTATTGTGGTGATTTTGTTTCTTAGTCTTGATTTGTGCTTCCTACTTTAATTGTTTATATTTCTATTTATTTAGTCTGTTCTCTTTCGTGTCCTGGTTCTCTTGGTCTCATCTGTGTCGTCTCTCCAGCCCATCATGTTACCCCCTCGCTGTCCCTCGCTCTCTGTCTCTATGTTGTGTTTCCTGTTTTATTTTGGTAGTCCTTGTCTCACGTGTATTGTGTATAGTTTTGCTTCCCCCTCATCTCATTATAGCTGTGTCCCAAAACGTCGGCTGCATCCTCCGGAAGCCGCATTTGAAGGCCGATTACGTCACAGCCAGGCGACGAAGGCTGTCCCAATTCGTCAACTCCTTCAAATGCGTCCTTCATTTCCCCAAATTTGAAGGATGGGTCGGGTGTGTCCTTTGTGGCCCACCATATCCCAGAATTCATAGCGCGGCCCAGCCAAATTTCAGCTGCCAACAATGGCACTAAGTTTTAAAATTACTCTTATTAATCTTTCTGGGCCACAAAATAAACTTTTAACATATTTTAAGGCGAGAAAGTAGCTGCGTAAATTACAAATATCTGCTTGGTTTATCAAGACATCGCATATTTGCAAAAGTGTGCCGACGTTTTCGGAGACGTCTGTTACCCACCAGCTCGATAGCAAGCCGGGGGGTTCAATGGTCACTCCAGCTGGCGAGAGCAGCGCACTCCCGGCTTCATCGTTTTCAGACCCCCGCTCTTTCGCTACTCAGGTTAAACATGATATAAGTCACTCGGATAACTTAAAAATGAAATTGTTTGCCTTTTTTCTGTGTTTTATTTTTTCCGGAGTAAATCAGTTTGGCTGAGATCAAAGTTATTAGATTATTAGATTGAATAAAACTTTATTAATCCATCGGGTGGGTTCCTCCGGGATTTTCACACAGCTGAATAAACGTTAAACAGAAAACTGATTAAACAGAAGTGTGAGACGGTCGAGAATTTCCACCAGTGTCCTGTTATATTTTAGATAACAAGGAGCAGACGGCCGAGTTTATTAAACACCACCGACACAGCGGTGACGCAAATCTGAAGGCTAGACCGTCCCATTTCACAGCCTCGCACTTCCGGCCTTCTCGGTCTTTGAAGGACCCGGCCCACGTAGACCGCGTCCTCCGAAGGATGCAGCCGATGTTTTGGGACACAGCTTATGTCTCATTTGTTCGTCCTGTGTTCCCATCTGTTGCCCATCCCCTCGTTATCCTGATTTAAATCCTCAGTTTATTTCTGCTTGTAGCCGTGTTTCCTTGAGGCCCACACTACACCCACTTTACTCCTTGTTCCTATTTTCAGAGTTTTGTGTTTTAGCAAATAAAGCTCCTTTTTTCAGTTCATCCCTTTGTTTGTGTTTTTTCACACCAACTCTAACAGGATTACATAAGCAGTCATCACAATGTAAATTCATACATGTCATTTCAATTGGCCAACGTGTTTTGTGAAAAAAAAAATTCGGGGGTGGGGTCGACGTTAAGTCTTCTCCTGATGTACAAACTATGAAGCCCATTGATGGGTCTAAAACACTCTTTGGGAGGGAAATGGACTGGTTCTTTTACAGTGCTTTTGTGTTGTAGTCTGAGAACTCAGACCTCTATCTGAGCTTTGGGCTACACTTTACACAACTTGTCTCATTCACCCACAAAGAAATACAAGAATTGTTTCTATGCTTTTCTTATGTAGGTGCTTTCTATATAACTCTTACAAACATTCAGACTCAGATAGATGCACTGGACAGATGCTTCTGAGCTACAGCCAACCCAGGCAGTTGTATCATACTCAAAGTCTACTGTCAAGAGATCAAGAGTCATGTTCATGAAAGGAAACTGTTACTGGTTGCAAACCAGTGGTTACCCTCAAGAACTGGAAGACTGGATTAGACTTTGCCAGTTAAACATTTGAAAGAGCAGGAACAGTTCCAAGATGAAGATTTTTCAGCACGATTGGATTACAAAGGAGAAAAACTGATCTGAAGCAAATCACATCGCCTGTCAAAGATGGTAGAGCCAATGTTCTGGCACTGATGTGTATGGCTGCCAGTGTAGCTGGGGCACTAGTGTTTATTGATGATGTGAATGCTGATACAGGTAGCAGGATGAAGTGTACACATCTTTACTCTCTGCTCACATTCAACCAAGTGCTGCACAAGCACTGGACAACCCTTCACAGTGCAAATGGATAATGGCTCAAAGAAAACTGTAAAAAAAAACACCCACGACTTACTCTGGCAAAGAAATAGGATATTCTTCAATGGTCAAATCAGAAATTGAAACTGAAGCAGAAATTGAAATTGAAGATGGCTTCAGTAAAGGCCTGGTAGAGCATCTCAAAGAAGGACACAGCATTTGGTGATCTCCATGTATTCAAGGCATTAGGTAGTGATGTCTACAGAGGATTTTCATCCAAATATTAAAAACTGTTTTATTAACAATTATCTCGGTTTGTCCAATTAATTGTGTGCCTCTGAAAATGTGGGACAATGTCTAAATATGGCTGAGATTCCTAAACAGCTGATACAAAACTCGACGTGGATAAGGAGCTTTATGGGCCTTGAAGGTCTGGATTTCAGTCAAGTCTGAATTGTTTAAGTCAGATTTCACTCTGTTGATGTACAAAGTAAAATTGTAAAAATGTGTCATCATCCAAACATGTTTGGATCTAACTGTATTTAAACTAATATTTGTATGATGGTTTTTGAAGGAGTCATATCAGCTGAGTCATTGCTGCTGTGCAAACAGTGAATGATTTAGTTGAGTTTGTTTGTTTCAGAGTCAGAGAGCCGTGTCTCTACAGCCAGAGGTTTTTGTACGGCGGCTCAATGAGTTTGTATCACTGTGGTGGACTTTTGGTGGCGGAACCAGACTGGATGTTGGAAGTAAGTTAATTAAACTGTGTTTATTAATAAATATTAGTTTTAAATATTACGTCGACTGAGAAAATTGTCAGGCGGTGGAAGGAATACTTCGAGGACCTCCTTAATCCCACTGATACGGAGGAAGCAGAGTCTGGGGATGAGGGGAATGAGGGACTGCAACATTCTGTGCTTCACGGAGACATGGCTGACCCCCACCGTGCCGGACCAGGCCGTAACTCCGTTGGATTCATTCTTTGTGCTCCGCGCGGACAGAACGGCAGAGTCAAACAAAACCAAAGGTGGGGGAGTGTGTTTCATGGTAAACAGAAAGTGGTGTGATGCCAGGAGCATTTCTACTCTCTCCAGCGGCTGCTCGCCACATCTGGAGTTCCTGAGCATTAAGTGCCGCCCTTTCTATCTGCCCCGTGAGTTCACCTCGGTCATCGCCACGGCGGTCTACATCCCACCCCAAGCGGACACAGGTATGGCTTTGTCCGAATTACATCATGTGCTGAGCTCGCTTCAAAACAAGGACCCGGGCGCAGCCCTCATTGTAGCAGGAGACTTTAACAAAGCGAACCTCAGACAAGTCATGCCAAACTTTTACCAGCATGTCTCGTGTCCAACGAGAGGGGATCGAATTTTGGATCACTGCTACACGCCATACAAGCAGGGCTACAAAGCTGTCTCACACCCGGCTTTTGGGAAGTCTGACCATAACGCCATCTTCCTCATCCCCCAGTATAAACAAAGCATACGGAGGGAAGAAGTAACCACGAGGGAGGTAAAACGGTGGACTGCCCAATCAGAAGCTACGCTACAGGACGCACTCAACGACGTCGACTGGGACATGTTCAGAGCATGCGCAGTCGACATCAACGAGTTTACGGAAGTAGCAGTATGCTTCGTCAATATGCTAGCGGAGGAGATTATCCCCACTGCGAGAGTCACCTCATTCCCAAACCAGAAACCGTGGATGGACAGATCGATCCGCACTGCAGTAAACGCCAGGACCGCCTCCTACAACGCGGGTCTCGCCACTGGCGATATGAGCGCCTACAAAGCGGCCTCATACGGCGTGCGGCGCACGGTGAGAGATCCCAAACGCCGGTACCGGGAACGTGTGGAGTCCCGCTTCCACCAGGGCGACACACGGAGTATGTGGCAC
The DNA here is from genome assembly GCF_057382185.1 of Mchenga conophoros. Lineage (NCBI taxonomy): Eukaryota > Metazoa > Chordata > Actinopteri > Cichliformes > Cichlidae > Mchenga > Mchenga conophoros. The sequence continues at coordinate 4,841,222 of NC_140546.1, read as the reverse complement.
GGACTACGCACCATTACGGACTACAAAGCCAGGGACACTGCGCTGATCAACGCTGACTCTGCATTCACCAACGAGCTGAATCAGTTCTACGCCCGTTTCGAGGTTAGCCAGGCGGCTAATGCTATCTACCGCCTGACTACCGAGGACAGTGACGTCATCAGCGAGAGACCGGTGACCAGCATCGCGGAGCATGACGTCCGAGCGGCACTGAGGAGAGTGAACACAAGGAAAGCGGCGGGGCCAGACGGCATCACCGGCCGTCTGCTGCGCTGCTGTGCTGACCAGCTAGCAGGTGTGTTCACTTACATCTTCAACGAGTCCCTGGCGAAGTCTGTGGTCCCCACATGCTTCAAAAGATCCACCATCATCCCTGTGCCCAAGAACAGCAAACCCTCATCCCTGAACGATTACCGGCCAGTTGCACTGACCTCGGTAGTAATGAAGGTGTTTGAGAGGCTGCTGAAGAACATCATCTCCTCCTCCATCCCAGACACCACAGATCCGCTGCAGTTCGCCTACAGATCCAACAGATCCACAGAGGATGCCATCGCCCACGTCCTACACACCACTCTCAGCCATGTGGACAAGAAACAGGGTAACTATGTGCGAATGCTGTTTGTTGATTACAGTTCAGCGTTTAACACAATAGTGCCCTGCAGACTGTTCACAAAGCTGAGGGATCTGGGACTTAACAGCCGTCTGTGTGCATGGGTGTTGGACTTCCTCACTGGCAGAACTCAGGTGGTGAGGGTGGGCAGGTGCTTCTCCAACAGCATCACCATCAACACAGGAGCACCTCAGGGATGTGTCCTCTCGCCACTGCTCTACTCCATCTACACTTCAGACTGTGTGGCCACCCATGGCTCCAACACCATTGTGAAGTTTGCTGACGACACAGTGGTGTTGGGTGCCATCTCCAACAACGATGAGGCGGCCTACATGGATGAAGTGAAGAATCTGGCATCGTGGTGCCAGGACAACCACCTCCAGCTGAACGTCAGCAAGACCAAGGAGCTGGTGGTGGACTTCAGAAGGGGTCAGCACAGAGACTACAAGCCCATTATCATCAATGGAGCTCCAGTGGAGAGGGTGCAGTCCTTCAAGTATCTTGGTGTCCACATCTCCTCAGACCTGACATGGGCTGCCCACATTCAGGTCCAGACCAAAAAGGCTAGGCAGCGCCTGTATCACCTACGACAACTGAGGAAGTTCAGGGTCTCTCCAAAGATCCTCAGGATTTTCTATACAGGCGCTGTGGAGAGCATCCTCACACAGAACATGACATCGTGGTTCGGGAACAGCTGTGTGAAGGACCAAAAAGCTCTCCAGAGAGTGATCCGTACAGCAGAACGCTGCTGCAGGATTGCTCTCCCCCCGCTTCAGGACACCTACACCAGGAGATGCCGAACTAGAGCAGCGCAGATACTGAAGGACCCGTCCCATCCTGGCAACAAACTGTTCCATCTTCTGCAATCTGGTAGAAGGTTCCGCATCTTCCGGGCAAGGACAGAGAGACTCAAGAGGAGCTTCTATCTCCAGGAAGCTCTGATAAGTATGCCCAATAATAAGGCTCCAGGTCCAGACGGCTTTCCTGCAGAATTCTACAAAGAATTCTGGTCGATTCTAGCACCAGTTTTCTACAGAACGTTGTTGGAAATTAAAGAAAAGGGCAGACTTCCATCAAATATGAATTCTGCAAACATTAATCTCCTGCTAAAACCAGGCAAAGACCCTGTATATCCCTCAAGCTATCGTCCAATATCCCTTATAAACGTAGACCTTAAAATAATCTGCAAAGCTCTCTCAAAGAGACTGGAGAAAATAACCCCCCTCTTAATTCATCCTGACCAAACTGGTTTCATAAAAGGTAGGCACTCATCAACAAATACACGTAGATTACTTAATTTGATAGACTACTCATACAGTAAAAACCTAGAAACTACAATATTCTCTTTAGACGCAGAAAAAGCATTCGACAGAGTTAACTGGAAATTTCTATTTGCAACTTTACACAAATTTGGTTTTGGATCCTCTTTCATAAACTGGTTAAAAATATTATATAATTCCCCAACAGTTTGTGTTAGAACAAATGACCAGACATCCTCCAGCTTCTGTCTCTTGAGGGGCACCAGGCAGGGATGCCCACTCTCCCCTTCACTGTTTGCAATTTTTATTGAACCACTAGCAGCAGCAATTAGACAGAATTCAGTAATTAAGGGCATAAAATGCAAGAACGTGGAACATAAAATCAGCCTTTATGCGGATGATGTGTTACTCTTTCTCCAAAATTCACAAACCAATATCTCTGGGGTGATTGAATTGATAAACTCTTTTGCAAGAATATCACATTACTCAATTAACTGGTCAAAATCTACAGTTCTACCGATTAATTGCTCCCTCCATAATTCCTCTTCTACACCACTGCAATCGGGAAATATAAAATATTTAGGTATTAATGTTTCTCCCAAGCTTGCAGATCTAACTAAATTAAACCATATCCCACTTTTAAAGAAGGTAGAAGATGATCTGGCTAGATGGAAATGTCTACCCATATCGCTCATGGGAAGGGTTGCCGCTATAAAAATGATGGTCTTACCAAAAATAAATTATTTATTCTCAATGAACCGCCACAAGATTGGTTCAGATCTCTAGATTCATGTATGTCCAAATTCCTTTGGAAAATAAACCCCCACGTATAAGCTTAAAAACACTACAAAAGACCAAAGATAAAGGAGGACTAGAACTGCCTAACTTTCAGCACTACTTCTTAGCAAACAGGCTTCAGTTTATCTCAGGATGGCTAAAACATACCCTCTTAGATGAACCTTGGCTAGATGTAGAACAAGCACTCTGCAATAATCTAGAGATCTCAGACCTACCATTTATCAGCTCAAACATCCAACGACATGAATGCTTTAAAAGCATCAACATCAGCTCTTCTCTGACAGCATGGTGGGAGTTTCTAAAATTGACGGCGTCTTCATTAATCCCATGCAAACGTACACCTATCTGGAACAACCCTGACATATTACAAAACAATAATATGATAAACTTTTCAGATTGGAGTGGTAAAGGAATCAAATATTTAGAACATATACTAGAAGGAACAGAATTTATTTCATTTGACAGACTAGTTACACAATATGGGATCAACAAGAAAAGATTTTTAGAATATCAACAAATTAAATCCATAGTAAAAAAGAAATTTAAACCGGGTCAAGTTGAACTACAAACACCACCAAGTGTGGTTCAATTTCTTACTCTTAAAACCCCCAAATTACTATCCAAAATATACAGAATGCTTTCTAAAACAGATGAATCAATATCACTTCCTATTGCAAAATGGGAAGCGGATTTATCAGTTAACTTAGACCTAAACTTCTGGTCTCAGATTTGCTTAAAAACCTTTCATCTAATTAGAAATCCCAGTCTTCAATTAATTCAATACAAAATATTACATAGAGTGCACTATACAGGTCATCAGATGTTCAAGATGGGCTTTACGTCTACCAACAACTGCTCACACTGCCAAACCAATTCACCGGACAATTATATCCACGCTCTTTGGTTCTGTCCACCAGTTCAGAAGTTTTGGCGCGAGATATGTGAAGACTTATCGAAGTGTCTGAAATGTAACATTCCAACTTCCCCCTTAGTGTGTTTGTTGGGCAGCTTAGATAATGTCACTTCAGAAAAGAATATTGCCCATATGGTTTTCACTGCCCTATGCATAGCCAAGAAAACTGTCCTCATGAACTGGAAAAATAAAAATAATCTTAATTCTAACCAATATAGAAATTATCTATTAGATTACATTAGTCTTGATACAGCCTCTGCCACCACATCAGATCAATTGCTCTGGGCTCCTTTGATCAGCTCCATCACCTAGTGGGGGTGGGGGGTCATAGTTTGGTCCCGCCTTCACTGTTGTGATTGGTGTGGGGGTAGGGACAGGCTTAGGGCATCGGGGGGTTCCCCGGAGGCATCTTCCTTGGGGGGCTCAACCCGGGGTAGCGGTCATGTCCGGTTGGGGGCTCTGTGGGCTCTCAGGTGACTGTTTCCTCGCGGCTGCGTGCAGTGGGACTAGGGGAGGGTCTGTGCTGACGGACGTGGGTTACTGACCTGGTAGCCTGGCTGCCCCTGGGTGGGTCTGGGATGGGCGTGAGGTTCTGGGGGCGCTCCGTCTCTGGGCTGGGGCCCGGGCCGGGCCTCGGGGGCTTGGGTCCTGGTTGGTGTGTTGCCGGGGTTGTGGGCGGGTGGGTGCATGGGGGCCCAGCCCTGGAGCAGGGTGCCGCCGGTGCATCGAGCCACCTGGGGGGCTCTTCAACTGGTGGGGAAGATTGTCACATCTTGCAGGAGCTTTCCTCTCCTCAGGGGCTCTCTCTGCAGGAGGGGGAGACACAGGAGAGGTGGAGGAAGATCTCAGCCTGGGTGTTTATTGTCTTATGTAGTCTGGAAGAAGAGTGGATGGTGGGGTGGGTGCAGTTTTCTCTGTGGTGGGGTTGGGTGGACTGTCCTGGGCTCTGTGGGGCCGGGAGGCGCTGCTGCGCTGGGCCCCGGTCTGGATGGGCCTGGGCCCCCTTTCCCTGGTGGGTCGCGGAGTATGGGGGTGCCTACTGGGGTCAGTGGGGGAGCTGGCCCCAGGGAGGGGTCACTTGCCCCTCCCTTCCTTCCCTCCCCATCTCCAGCTGCCTCCCTCTTCCCGCTCCACCACAACCACCCACACATGCAGGACCTTGGAGTAGGGGTATGTCACCAGGGTGCAGAGGAGGCCACCCCCCGTCCCCTTCTGGCTGCCTCTGCCTCAATTTTATCCCACAACTTAGACATTCACATTACTCACACTCTCATTACACATACATATAGGATCTTGGGGGTGGGCACGATACACGGAACCCAAAGTACCATCAGGGTGTACACCCCACCCCTGGTGTCGTTGCCCACCTCTCAATGTTAAATACACGTAGACATTGAGGGCCAACAGGAGGGACCATGCGCTTACCTGCTGCTCTCTGGCAGGTAGCTCCAAGCCCTCCTGGGTTTTAAATGCACCTTAGAACACACATGCATCAACACTACAATGAGCGGGTGGAGGGAGGTTTGGAGTCTTCTCTCACCCCCGTTCTCTGCGGCCTGCTGGAGCGGGGGGGCTAGGAGGAGGAGTTGGCCGTCCGACTGCGGTCTGGAGTGTGGGGCCTCCCTGCTGCTGCGGAGTCGGGGCGGTCTGCCTCCCCCCACCGCAGGGAAAAGGGTAACACCACCTGGGTCTGGGTGCAGTTCCCCCCCTCCAGGGGCAAGGGTACCTAGACCCGGGGCTTAGAGTACGCTTGGGGAGTGTGATCGTGTGTACAGCGTCTCTTTATGTCTGTCTCCACGTTGGTTGAGTGTGGAGTAAGTGTATATGAGAGCATGAGGGTGGGAATAGATGTTTGTATATGTGTGTGCCTGTATTTCTGTGTCTATATGTCAGGTTGGGTGTCAGGCGCCACCTCTCTGGGGACATCTTAGGCCCTCCAAGGTATGGAGGCCTATCTCCCCCTACTACCACTTCCCCTGCCAGTGGCGGACTCCCTCAGACATCGGTGCGTTGGTGGTTCTTTGTGTCCGGGGGTGGGTGTCCAGGTACACACCGGCTCACTCCTTGGCGGCCGCTTATCGGGGCCTGGAGCCTGGGGCTTGCTCGGGCCACTTCGGAGGTGGGGTGCCCCCGGCCTCTCGGCCTGGGGCTCGGTCACTCAGGCACGGCTGGCTGCCGGCGGAGCTCACGGGCGCGTCACTGCAACTCCCCCTGGTTTCTGCTCCGCGGCTGCTGAGTGAGCCCTCATCTGGGACTCTCCTCAGCTCTTTCTGGGACAGTGGCGCGGCTGCCCCTCTGTTGGTCTTCCTTGGTCTCTTGTGTTCTGGGGGCCTCTGGATGTCTGGAGTTTTGATCTCCTCCATACCTGCTTCATGCCCTGGAGGACGGGGCTGTGGCCCCCCCACACCCTCTAGCAGATCATTACATGAAGGAACCTTTTAAAAAAACAAAAAACAAGCGCGTCCATGCTCACAGGTGTACCACGGGTGATCACACCCACAAACTACACCCTTTTTGGCTCCTACCTCAAAGCACACTGTGTTGTGTTGATCTTATGTGCTGCACAATAATGTGTAATATTTAGTATTTACTGTCATATTCCCATATATCATTGTGATGTTGTTTATTCTATTACTCTTGTTCTCTTCTGCTTGTTTTCTTTTTTCTTTCTCAGCAGGTGACCCAGGTGACTGATATATGCTTTTTTTTTTCTTTTCTTTTTCTGCTCACTCTGTTGGTTTTTGGTTTTTGCCCTTCTCCCCCGTCCCTCTTCTCAGCTGTTTCTCTTTCCCTCTTTCTTTCTCCCCTTCTTTCCCCCAGTAAAGTCTGTCCCATATTCAGTAAGTGAAAACAAAATAAACAATAAAAGGTGAATCAAATGGACCATTACGGCAAGGCTGGGATGGTCAATTTGGTGAAGTAAATCCATTGGGCATCTTTCTTTGCCTTTAGACAACAATTCTGATGCAAAAGAGCCAAACGGGACAGGCCAAAAAAAAAAAAAAAAGCAAAAAAAAAAAGAGGAGCTTCTATCCCCAAGCCATCCGTGCTCTAAACACACACACCCGCCCTCTCACATCATCTATAATTGACTGAGTCAGGACTCTTCCAGACACTAAACCAAGGCACAATGTACATTTCAATTCCTTTAATTTTAAATATGTTTATATTGTCTATCCTGTAAAATAGTCAGATGTCTATTCATATTAATGTACAGAATTCACCTGCTTGCTGCTACTACTGCACATTCACCCAATGTATATACTACATATATATATATATATATATATATATATATATATATATATATATATATAATGTTTTTCCTCTACACCCCCCCCCCCAATTTTTTTGCACATGTCGAGGAGTAGGGATGGGTATCGTTTAGGTTTTATCCGATACCGGTGCCAAATCGGTACTTTTGAAACGGTGCCGGTGCTTAAACGGTGCTCGAACCGGTGCTTAAAGAATGGAGAACACAAACTTTGTCCAAAAACCTCTCATGTTCAGCTGTTTTTTTTTGTAAAAAGATATCAATATTAGCCTTTTCTGCAGCTATGTGGCATATAAATGGCATCACTCTTGGCTGGAAGCAGTGCTTAAACAATGGAAAAAACACAAACTTAAACCCTCTCATGTTTAACTGTTTCCCACTTTTTCTTTGGTCATTTTAGCCTTTTTGGCCAGGGTGAAGGGAGTATCTGCCATCAAACAAGAAGACAGCCGCATGTAGCTATGATGATGTTTGCTAGTTCACCTTACATGCATTAATGTAATAACGTGGTTAGCCTACTCAACGTAAATTACACACGAACAACATGAAGCTACTCATACAGAGAAGAACTGCTGCTGCTGCATCATCATCCGTCATCATTTCTGCTACACTGGCAGGGCTAGGGGCCAGGACTCTGTTCTTCGGGTTTTTGGGGGATGTTGCTCCGGGTCCGATAACTGGCAACCCACCCGACGTGCACGGTGTGAGGTCTCGCAGCAAGCTATCAAATACGGCGCATTTCTCGGCTTTTAAAAAAAACGCTATGCGTCGCCAGCTGTTTAATCGGATTCTTGGTGTTACCTTCTTTGACAGTATCACAGTATCAGCTTAAAGCACTTGTTGCAGGCTGCTGAGTTTGCATATTTTGCTGTGAAGTACAGCCAGACTTTTGACCGCTTCGCCTTGGGCATTTTTAATCTGTAGCTCTGCTCTAACAGAACGTACGTACTCAGGAAAGCTCAGGAAAAAAAAGCACCGAACTAAAGCACCGAAATGTGCGCTGCTTTTCGGTCTGGTTACTACCATTTATGTCAGAACCGGTGCCATCATGGCACCGGACACCGGTACCCATCCCTATCGAGGAGCGTGTCAGGCTACATTTCACTGTGTGTTATACTTGTATAACTATGCATGTGACAAATAAAGAACATTGAACCTTGAACCTTGAATGACCCGCCAATTTCCGGAGGCGAGGTCACTGAGGCAGTTAAACAACTCCTTGGTGGCAGAGCCCCTGGTGTTGATGAGGTCCGCCCCGAGTTCCTGAAGGCTCTGGACGTTGTAGGGCTGTCCTGGTTGACACGCCTCTGCAATGTTGCGTGGAGATCAGGAGCAGTACCTGTGGACTGGCAGACCGGGGTGGTGGTCCCCATCTTTAAGAAGGGGGACCGGAGGGTGTGTTCCAACTACAGGGGGATCACACTCCTCAGCCTCCCTGGGAAAGTCTATGCCAGGGTGCTGGAAAGGAGAGTTCGTCCGCTAGTCGAACCTCGGATACAGGAGGAACAATGCGGTTTTTGTCCTGGTCGCGGAACACTGGACCAGCTCTTTATCCTCTCCAGGATACTTGAGGGTGCATGGGAGTTTGCCCAACCAGTCTACATGTGTTTTGTGGACTTGGAGAAGGCATTCGACCGTGTCCCTAGGGGTGTCCTGTGGGAGGTGTTGCGGGAATATGGGGTGTCTGGCCCTTTGCTACGGGCCATTCGATCCCTATACAACCGTTGCAAGAGCTTGGTTCGCATTGCCGGCAATAAGTCGGACTCGTTCCCGGTGGGTGATGGGCTCCGCCAGGGCTGCCCTTTGTCTCCGGTTCTGTTCATAATTTTTATGGACAGGATTTCTAGGCGCAGCCAAGTGGCGGAGGGCTTTCGCTTTGGTGGCCTCAGAATCTCATCTCTGATTTTTGCGGATGATGTGGTTCTGTTGGCTTCATCGGGTGAGGGCCTCCAGCTCGCACTGGAACGGTTCGCAGCCGAGTGTGAAGCAGCGGGAATGAGTATCAGCACCTCCAAATCTGAGGCCATGGTTCTCAGCCGGAAAAGGTTGGAGTGCCCACTCCGGGTCGGGCATGAGTTCCTGCCCCAAGTGGAGGAGTTCAAGTATCTCGGGGTCTTGTTCGCGAGTGATGGAAGAAGGGAACCGGAGATTGACAGACGGATTGGGGCTGCAGCTGCATTAATGCAGACGCTGCACCGGTCCGTCGTGGTGAAGAGGGAGCTGAGTGTAAAAGCAAAGCTCTCAATTTACCGGTCGATCTACGTCCCTACCCTCACCTATGGCCACGAGCTGTGGGTAGTGACCGAAAGAACGAGATCGCGGATACAAGCGGCAGAAATGAGCTTCCTCCGAAGGGTGGCTGGCCTCTCCCTTAGAGATAGGGTGAGAAGTTCGGCCATCCGGGAGGGGCTCAGAGTAGAGCAGCTGCTGCTCCACATCGAAAGGAGCCAGCTGAGGTGGTTCGGGCATCTGACAAGGATGCCCCCTGGGCGCCTCCTGGGTGAGGTGTTCCAGGCATGTCCCACCGGGAGGAGGCCCCGGGGCAGACCCAGGACACGCTGGAGAGATTATATCTCTCGGCTGGCCTGGGAACGCCTTGGTATTCCCCCGGATAAGCTGGAGGAGGTGGCTGGGGAGAGGGAGGTCTGGGCCTCTTTGCTTAGGCTGCTGCCCCCGCGACCCGGCCTCGGATAAAGCGGATGAAGATGGATGGTTGGATGGATGGAGTTTGTTTGTTTCAGAGTCAGAGAGCCGTGTCTCTCTACAGTCAGAGGTTTTTGTACGGCGGCTCAATGAGTTTGTATCACTGTGGTGGACTTTTGGTGGAGGAACCAGACTGGAATTTGGAAGTAAGTCAGCCTTAGAGCTTTTTTTTTTTATGTAATTTTCTTCTCTTTTCTTTAATTTCATTTAATATGAAAGGCTAGGAAACTTTTTGTGTAACTGAATAATTATTTTATTCATAAATTTTGTCCTAAGAAACAAAGTCAGCTTTGGAAATGAATATTCAGACACTCAGGACAATTTCCAATGAAATTGTGGGATGTTTCATAGTATTAATTATTATTTCTAGTTCTGATGGTAAAGTTGTATTTTCAGGGCTTGTAGGTTTAGTTCAGTCTAACAGAGTCAGGGAGCCGTGTCTCTCTACAGTCAGAGGTTTTTGTACGGCGCCTCAATGAGTTTGTATCACTGTGGTGGACTTTTGGTGGAGGAACCAGACTGGAATTTGGAAGTAAGTCGAACTTAAACCTCATTTACTTTAGCAAATTTCTTTCTTGTGGTTATCTTAACTTTTCTGTTCAGTGTGCCAGAAAAAACCTCAGGAAAATAGTTTTTAGATACATTTTCATGAAGACATAAAGTTAGCTTCAGAATAAATGTTAAAATGAATATTAAACACAATATGAAACATCAGAGTGGACTTGAGGATATTTTACATATACATATATCTGGTTAAGTCTCGAGAGCTTTTAGTTTTAATCCAGTCTGACAGAGTCAGAGAGCCGTGTCTCTCTACAGTCAGAGGTTTTGAAAAAAGTTAAACTGCACAGAGTGAAGATAAAGATCTCTGGTGTTCTTATTGTATCATATCATTTACAACAATGTAAGCAATAAAAAAAAACACATTAGGTAAGTAGTGGTATTGAGTTTCTTATCCAGAACAAGCTGTTTATTATGAAGAACTGATGATGTTGAAGCTTAACATCTTTTAAAAGTGTTGACACATCTTTGTTTTGTTTTGTTCTTTTATTTCCAGTGTAGTTTGAACATATTTCAGCTCAAACTGTGTGATGATTCTCTCTGTGCTGATATGCATGAGAGGTTTCTTAAAGGGAAGTGAAACAATGTGTGAGTGAATGACTGGTGGAGCAGAAAAAACACCTGACAGAAACTTCTTAACGGAGAAATTCAAATTGTGGCTCCTGTCCTCTAAGCTGATTGGTGTTTCCTAGGTGATGCCCGCCCCGCCCTGAAGGTGCTGGGTCCCTCCAGTGAGGAGCTGAAACAGGGGAAGGCCACGCTCATGTGTCTGGCCAACAAGGGCTTCCCCTCAGACTGGAGTCTGTCCTGGAAGGTGGATGGCAGTGGCAGCATCAGCTGGGAGGAGAGCAGGAGCCCCGTGGTGCAGGAGAACGACGGCCTCTACAGCTGGAGCAGCACCCTGAGGCTCCCTGCAGACCACTGGATGAAGGTGGGCTCTGTGACCTGTGAGGCCACCCAGGGCTCCCAGACTCTGGTCTCAGAGCCACTGATGAGAGACCAGTGTCCCCAGTCCTGAACTATATGTGACTTTTATGCTGGTCTTACTTTCACACTGCATTCTGTAGCTTTTTTTTCCAATTTCTTCTCTCATTTTTCATTGCTTTGTTTAAAGTTTAAAGTTTGTTTAAAGTTTTAAAGAATAAAAAAAATCTACATTAAATAAGAATCGAGTGTTTGTCTTACTTTTGTGGTGATGTCAATATTAAACTCTAAATAATGATTTCCAGGATTCTTATTGGAAACCAGTGTGCTATCTGTAGTCAATATGAGTCAGTAGAATTAAGCCACTTTGAATACATGAAGTAAAGCAAAGTTTATGTTAAAGAATAAGTGCGAAGGGGAATTGATAAGAACTTAGAGATTATGATTTTATTACTGAGAATATTGAGCGACACCGCCGTTATTCATGCAGAGTCATTGCATGCTGTTTAATGAATGTTTCAGCATGTTGTAGCTTGTTATATAAAGCAATTTGAGTTCTCAGGTGGAGTAGAAAAGCACAATATAAGAATGAGTCAAATGATCAGTGTTGAGGTATCTTAAAGTATTCTATTATGCAGAGTACTTTTTTAAAGTAATGCAGTACATTATTTTGGTGTTTTTCTGTAAAATCACCTGAAACACACCATCTCATAACTATCATTTAACAGTAAGAACTTATAGGCTACAGTCCCTCACGCCAATATAAATCCCTATCCTAATGAGGACACACATACAGTGGCTTGCAAAAGTATTCGGCCCCCTTGAACTTTCCCACATTTTGTCACATTACAGCCACAAACATGAATCAATGTTATTGGAATTGCAAGACAAAGTTATCAGACTAGTATTGAACAGCAAAAAAGAAAAATCTACAAACCTGAGAAAATTGGACTTAAAGTTTCTATTTGAAGTATTTTTATAAGTTATGCAGACAATTGTGACTCACTGATTTTGGTGATTTATTGTGTTTTTTTTCTCTTTCTTTAGGAAATGTTTTCATAATGAGCAATATTCAGGAATTGGTTCACATGTATTTGAGCTGCTATGAAGCAGAGGTCAAAGGTCAATATTTGATTGACTGAGATACAGATAGACTTCCAACTTTTTCTTTTTATCACTCAACAACATTTTCACTCTATCACTCTGTGTGTGTGTGTGTGTGTGTGTGTGTGTGTGTGTGTGTGTGTGTGTGTGTGTGTGTGTGTGTGTGTGTGTGTGTGTGTGTGTCCTCAGTGAACTGTATCAGTCTCTGCAGTATCTTCCAGCTGCAGCAGTCACTTCAGTTTCTGTTCAGTCTGACTGAGGGAGGTTTTTGTACGACTGTTTTTCACTGTGTGAACAGATGCTGACTGTTGATATAATGCTGACCTACACAGTAATAAACTGCTGCATCTTCAGCCTGGACTCCACTGATGGTCAGAGTGAAGTCAGAGTTTGATCCACTGCCTGTAAAACGAGCTGGAATCCCTGATTGTCGAGTGCTAGCAAGGTAAATGAGCAGTTTAGTAACTCCTCCATCACCTTGTTGGTACCAGGCTAAATGGTTGTTGCCATGAACATTCTGACTGGTCGTACACTTGATGCTCACAGTTCCTCCCACAGTAGAGCTCACTGCTCCAGGCTGAGTCACTGTGATCTGTCCTCTGGACTCTGAGGACACAGAGACAAAAACATAAAGCAGCTTCATGGTTTTGTGGGCTTCATTTCAGAGGGACAGATGTTGATAGAGGAGAGGAGTTTGATTCTCTGGACTTTACCTGTGAAGCAGCAGCAGAGGAGAGTCCAGATGAGGACGCAGATCAAAGTCATGTTTTTGATGAGGAGGATTTCTGTGGCTTCTGTTGTGATGAAGGACAGCTGTCAGTCATCCAGTGCTCAACTCTCAGGACTATAAACTCTCCCAGAGCACTGGAGCATGGTGCTGCTGATGCAAAGTGCCTCTCTATGGAAATGAACTGACTGACTTGGATCAGTCTGACGATGCTGTTTATCAGGAATGATTCAATCCATCGTAGTATTGAGCAGATATATCAGTTTGTTCTTCAGAATATTCTTATTCCAAAATATTTTCTATTATTTAAATGTTTTGTTTTATGGTTCATTGATGGATTCACATGTTTATCATAATATTTAGTAAGGATATATCTGGATTAATTAAAAATATGAATTAACGAGGTCACAGGTTCATGCTGTAGAGTAGCTGAGCTTAGTCTCAGAGAGTGAGGAGCTCAGACATGTGGAGGTACAGTCACTGCTCTTTGCTTCAAAGGACTTCTTATAAAACACAAACAGACACAATCAGTATCTTTTAAACGAGGCTGTTATCTCTGACAGCACTACCTATAACACCTCTTTCTGTAGCTATGATCACAACCATGTGACATGTAACAGCGGGGCAGATCAAGCATCGTTGTTCACTGCTGTTGATGTTTTTTTAATCACGAATTACAAACAATTACACAACTGAATTCCAGCTTTATTCAAATGAATAAAATTAAGTAATAAAACCCATCATGATAGAATCTCTGTTATCATCACGGACACTTTAAGTTCAAGAACATGTACCTGGATAAAAGCTGCTGTTGGAGGTAAAATCCTCAGACTGAACTTGGGACCTTCACATTTCTAATTCTTACAGAATTTAATGAGCAGAAACAAACAACTGATTGTTTAGAATTTATGATTGTTCAGCACTTTTCTGCACCTTACTGAGTGCTTACATTTGAGTCTTTCATGCTACTCTGTATACAAATCTGTACATCTGTGTCCATAACAGAGAGAGCCAAAATGGGTATGTTTGATTTGCCTTCTGTGGCGGAGGTGTGGTCCTTGGCTCATCTGCAGGGGAGGAGTGGTACACAGTGAGCTCAAGGGGGCGGTGCCGGGAGGCAGGTGAGCCACAGGTGGTGGCGACTGACTGATGACGCTGTCTCTTTCTGTTTCTCTATATAGTGAAGACAGAGTCGAGCGGGGACGGGGAGAGCTGGACTGGAACAGACTGTGTTCCTTGAGTTCATAACTGTCAGTAAAACGCAATAATAGTGAGCACAATCATCGTGTGTGTTGTGTACTTTTACACCTTTCTAACAATCCTATTTATGTGAAGTTGGGATAAGGTTCCAAGAAACTTAAAACCTCTGTGAAGTGTGAGTGAGGTCAAAGGTCATGAAGCTCAAGTGTCAGCATTATAAGTTAGCTTTTTAGGAGTTTCACCATTTTTCTGTTGGTAACAGAACGTGTCATTACCTTCATCTACTCCAGGATTGGTTGTAAATCTGAGGGTGATGGAGACCAATAAACTTCTTTTGATGAAATAATACACACTATGTTTGTTGACTCCAGAAACACCAACAGTGACATCTGGAGGAGGTTCCCCACATGTTTTGTTTTTTGTTTTTTTGATTTTTTTTGTAATGTGCGTTACACGTGTGGCATGCCACTATACTGTGGAGAACAACAGTCACTTATGGGGAAAAACGCTCGTCCCAAACGAGTTTAAAGGCATTTGAGTCTCAAAAAGTGGTTTTAGTGTCAGGGTTACAGTTAGGTTATGGTTAGGCATTCACTTTTGATGGTTAAGGTTATAGTAAGCAGTTAGGAAAAGCATTATGTCAATTAGATATCCTCACTAAGATATGAAAACCAGTGTATTTCTTTGAGTGTGTGTACTCAGTCAACTGTATCAGTCTCTGCACTTGAGAGAGGTTTTTGTATGATGGTTTTTCACTGTGTGAACACATACTGGCTGTTAATGTAGTGCTGACTCTGACAGTAATAAACTGCTGCATCTTCAGCCTGGACTCCACTGATGGTCAGAGTGAAGTCAGAGTTTGATCCACTGCCTGTAAAACGAACTGGAATCCCTGAATATCGAGTGCTAGCAAAGTAAATGAGCAGTTTAGGAACTCCTCCATCTTTCTGTTGGTACCAGGATAAAAGATGGTTGTTGTTCCAAACACCAACATTCTGACTGGTCCTACACTTGATGCTCACAGATCCTCCCACAGCAGAGCTCACTGCTCCAGGCTGAGTCACTGTGATCTGTCCTCTGGACTCTGAGGACACAGAGACAAAAACATAAAGCAGCTTCATGGTTTTGTGGGCTTCATTTCAGAGGGACAGATGTTGATAGAGGAGAGGAGTTTGATTCTCTGGACTTTACCTGTGAAGCAGCAGCAGAGGAGAGTCCAGATGAGGACGCAGATCAAAGTCATGTTTTTGATGAGGAGGATTTCTGTGGCTTCTGTTGTGATGAAGGACAGCTGTCAGTCATCCAGTGTTCAACTCTCAGGACTATAAACTCTCCCAGAGCACTGGAGCATGGTGCTGCTGATGCAAAGTGCCTCTCTATGGAAATCATCTGACTGAATACAACAGCTACTTGGCTCAAATAGTTGATGCTGTTTATCAGTTAATCAGTTTTTCACAATGTCCACTGCAATTTATTTCACCCCAATCCAAGTGTTGGCCAATCAGGACTGTGCAGGGTGCCAGTTTAGCTCAGTGGGTGAGCAGGTGACCACATGCCACATGGGAGGGGGCAGCAGCCTGGATTTGAGTCTAACCTGTGGCCCTTTACTGTGTGTCTTTCCCACTTTCCTGTCTGTCTTCACTGTTTTACTATCCAATGATGGGAAAAATGCCGAAAATTCCAAAAAAAAACATGCTAACTATAAGACAGTGTTGTCTGAAGATAAAAGCACACACATTTGTCCTTGTAAGACACAATCTGAGTTTGTTCACATAAAAAAAAAGAAAAGAAATACTGTACTTATCTACTCACAAACACATGAACAGAGTTTCTGAGAATCTTCACCCTGAAAGAAGTTAGAAAATGACCTGTCAACAAATTAAAGTGCTGTTCACGTGTAAAAAATAGGCCAGAATAAATAGAAAAGTCAATGTTTTTCAGACTACACCTGTGCATGCAAACATGGCCTCAAAAGTGAAATTTAAAAAAAAAAGGAACAATTTGTAAAAGTTATTTTAGAGTTTTGAAAAACTCACTCAGTACAAAAAACCTTGCAGTGATTCACATTGATGCACGATGCTGACCACAGGGTGGAAAAGTTAAACATGACCACAGCGCAGATATCACTTGTTAAAATGTTTTGTAGAATAACAGGACAACCTGTGAGACTGGAAAGACTCGACTTTCATGTCCTGAACATGTTATTTTCTGTTTTGTGATGTAGTGTGTAATGCTCAGCAGTATTATCATTTTAACTGGTTCTGTGCATGATCTAAAGCAGTCTTTCTCAAACTGTGGTTCACATACCACAAGTGGTACTTGGCCTCTCTCTGGTGGTACGCGAGAAATCTCCACTTTTTTTTTTAAGATTAAATAATATACCATTGTGGAGGTATGCAAAGATGACACGAGCGTTCCCGAGGCTCTTCTGGGAGGCGGAGTCAACCAGAAAACGTCTCCCCGAGTATGAGTCCTCCATGAAGTGCAGCCTTTCCTTATCGCCTGCGGTCACAGCCGCTACAGGCGGCCCAGGGAAATGGCTCATTTCTGCAGCACAGCGCTGTCACGCTGATGGTAAAAACACAACCCTTTTCCATGACACCGCGATCCCAGCCACTATCGATGAGTTGGAGGCCCCCGGGAGAATCGGTGGGGGCGTGGGAGAGTCGGGAATTATCGTCTCGATGCCAAAGCTCCTGGTAGCCAGGAGAATGCGATCCACTTCTTCTGCAAGTGACTGGTAATCCTTCGCACCCAGCAGCGGGGAGTTGTCAAGGCCAACTCAAGGAAGACGTGAGTGAAGAGGAATCCGCCGTCATCCGTTCCTAGCAAGGACAGCGTGCTCTCCATGAGCTCGAGAGCGGTACCATCACCCAGGCCAGAGAGAGAGAGGAGTTTCTCAGCCCGCTCTGCATCGGAGGGGGAGTAGTGCTGCAGCAGCAGCAGCACCTTCAGAGCGGTGTATTTCCCTTTGATAGGGGGGGATCTCGGAGGAGGGTCATCACAAAACAGTAGGCAAAACTGACGTGAATACAGTGCTTTATTTACAGTGCCTAGTTTAATTACAATGCAGGAACTATAAAGGCTACGAACTGTGAACTATGAAACATGAAACTCAGACAGTGTGCTATGACTTGATGCAAGAGTTTAAGTACAGATCCTGGGGAGGGAAAAAGGGGCAGCGGCCTGGGTGGAGTTACACAGAGTCACTATAATGAGAAGAGACAGCCAGTCAGTGGCAGTCTAGTGAATCACAGCCATTTGATTAAACTATGATGGTTATGGCTTATGCATTGCAGGGGCAGGCGTTGCGCAAGGAGGGTGTCTAGGGCGTCCGGGTGAGGAGTGGTGGGGAGGGAGTCCGGAATATACTTGGAGCAACGGCCCTGGCAGGGAGGCAGATGAAGAGCCACGATGAAGGGAGTGCAACCTGATAGCAGAAACCCAGTGTCCAGACAGAGATGCATCTCTCCTGTTTGTAAAGCGTGACAGCCAGGCAGGTACTAAGACAGGGAGAAAACACTGAGTAGAAATGCAGATGTTAGGGAAAGTCTCAAGAGCTTGGCGGCCTAGAACTAACGTGGGTTAGCTGAAGATCTGGCAGAGGTCTGTTGTGAGTGCTGGTCTTAAATGCTGGTGACTTGATTGCAGTCAGGTTTGAAGGCTGATGGGAGTCTCCGTCTGAAGGTGGAGCCCAGCAGAGTGGAAAAACCCCGCACTCACCCGGACCATGACAGTTAAAACGTAAGATAAGATAAGATACCTTTATTAGTCCTACAAGGGGAAATTTCATGTTAAGGCTGCCGACCTATTGCACGCAATGGCAGTGCCATCTTACCCTCCGACCATACATACATTACCCAAAAACATCACATGGGGAAGACAGGTCAGAGAGGTATAACATGGAAAATGCACCACATGAGGAAAGATAAGGAGAAAAAAATAACTCCCCCCAGACGGAGCTCCAACAGGGAGATCAGTTTGAGAACAGAAAAAAACACCTCTGCACATGAAAAAACTCTTAATACACCAAAGAAACACATGACAAGCAACAGGGGAGGGTAAAGGGTGAGAGACAGCCAGTGTAGACAGTGCATCTGGGCCTGCAGCATAAGCGCTGGTCTCCTTGATCTACCGTCAGCATCGGAAGGGAATAAACGTCGAAGGAGTTTGGACGGGGGATGAATGTACATCTGCATGTATATATATGTCTTTGTCTGTATGTGTGTGCGTGTCCAGAGTTCAGCTGAGACAGTGTCCTTCGCCCTGCCAGGCTAAGTAAACAGTCTTCCAGCCAACACAGGTGGCCTTGCATGGAGTGGGAAGAACAGTCTAAACACAGTCGTTATCAGGGTGTTGTTGTTCAGCTCCAGCCTTGAGACCGCAGCTGGCGCCGAAGGGGTATCCGCATTATGATGGTGATTTTTACTTTACTGCGAACAACTCATATGAATTTCAAAGCAGTTCTAACAGTCCGACACTGGTCTCTCAATCTCCTGTTGGAGAGCTGCGAGCTTCTCCATGATGTTATCAACCTTACGCTCCGTGTTGTTGTCATTCTTGTGCTCAAAGAGCCGATTCTGAGAACTCACGACCGCAGTGAGCTGCTAAAAGATGTGATCCAGTTTGCGCTCAGAGGTCTTATTCTGAGTATTCACGGCAGCCGTAAGCTTCTCCAAGATCTTATCCATGCTGCACTCAATGAGCCCATTTTGAGAAACTCACGCCTCGTCCCATCGTTTCAATCCCAGCGGGCAGCCTTGTGGGGGTTTGAACAGCCGGTTCCTTAATTCTTCGATAAGTCAGGGCCAAGCCAGCTCCGATCAGCCAGAACCCTGTTATCATGGTTCCGAATAGGTAGATATCTTCAGCACTCAGGCTCACCCGAGCCCAAACTTCTCGTTGAGAAAAGGGTGTCAATTGCATTCAGAGACCAGATTGATCAAATCCATAATTCCTCTTTTAGGTTTTAGAGAACAAACATGTTAAAAACACAACAGCCTTAAAAAATGCAGAATAGTTTGGATCCAGAAGCAGGGTTCATACATCATCACTTAAAAATTGGATATCCCACCTGCTGTGAATGTTTTAATGCAGTACAGTTGTTATTATTATCATTTGTCACATCCTGTTTGTGACAGTTAAAATAAATAACATTCATATAAGAAATAAAATTGTCTCGTGTAAACTGTGTGGTGCTACAGTGGCTTTTCCACATTTTGTCACATTACAGCCACAAACATGAATCAATTTCATTGGACTTCCAGGTGAAAGACCAACACAAAGTGGTGCACACATGAGAAGTGCAACGAAAATCATACATGATTCCAAACATTTTTTACAAATAAATAACTGCAAAGTGGGGTGTGCGTAATTATTCAGCCCCCTTTGGTCTGAGTGCAGTCAGTTGCACATAGACGTTGCCTGATGAGTGCTAATGACTAAACAGAGTGCACCTGTGTGTAATCTAATGTCAGTACAAATACAGCTGCTCTGTGACGGCCTCAGAGGTTGTCTAAGAGAATATTGGGAGCAACAACACCATGAAGTCCAAAGAACACACCAGACAGGTCAGGGATAAAGTTATTGAGACATTTAAAGCAGGCTTAGGCTACAAAAAGATTTCCCAAGCCTCCAACATCCCACGGAGCACTGTTCAAGCCATCATTCAGAAATGGAAGGAGTATGGCACAACTGTAAACCTGCCAAGGCCGTCCACCTAAACTCACAGGCCGAACAAGGAGCATGCTGATCAGAAATGCAGCCAAGAGGCCCATGGTGACTCTGGACGAGCTGCAGAGATCTACAGCTCAGGTGGGGGAATCTGTCCATAGGACAACTATTAGTCGTGCACTGCACAAAGTTGGCCTTTATGGAAGAGTGGCAAGAAGAAAGCCATTGTTAACAGAAAACCATAAGAAGTCCCGTTTGCAGTTTGCCACAAGCCATGTGGAGGACACAGCAAACATGTGGAAGAAGCTGCTCTGGTCAGATGAGACCAAAATGGAACTTTTTGTCCTCAATGCAAAACGCTATGTGTGGCGGAAAACTAACACTGCACATCACTCTGAACACACCATCCCCACTGTCAAATATGGTGGTGGCAGCATCAGGCTCTGGGGGGGCTTCTCTTCAGCAGGGACAGGGAAGCTGGTCAGAGTTGATGGGAAGATGGATGGAGCCAAATACAGAGCACTCTTGGAAGAAAACCTCTTGGAGTCTGCAAAAGACTTGAGACTGGGGCTGAGGTTCACCTTCCAGCAGGACAACCACCCTAAACATAAAGCCAGGGCAACAATGGGATGGTTTAAAACAAAACATATACATTTGTTAGACTGGCCCAGTCAAAGTCCAGATCTAAATCCAATCGAGAATCTGTGGCAAGATCTGAAAACTGCTGTTCACAAACACTGTGCATCTAATCTGACTGAGCTGGAGCTGTTTTGCAAAGAAGAATGGGCAAAGATTTCAGTCTGTAGATGTGCAAAGCTGGTAGAGACAGACCCTAAAAGACTGGCAGCTGGAATTGCAGCAAAAGGTGTTTCTATAAAGTATTGACTCAGGGGGCTGAATAATTACGCACACCCCACTTTGCAATTATTTATTTGTAAGAAATGTTTGGATTCATGTATGATTTTCTTTCCTCTTCTCACATGTGCACCACTTTGTGTTGGTCTTTCACCTGGAATTCCAATAAAATTGATTCATGTTTGTGGCTGAAATGTGACAAAATGTGGAAAAGTTCGAATACTTTTGCAAGCCACTGTAAATAGGCCTATACTGCTGTACTTTAATGTCGGTCATAAGGGTGGTACTTCAAGAGACATATGTTATGAGGTGGTCCTCACTGTGAAAAGTTTGAGAACCACTGATCTAAAGACACTGAGTGTTTGTGAGAACACGTAAAACTGTTTTGATGTATTTGTGCAGTTTGAGGTTTTGTGAATGTAGATTGAAAATTCAATTTAATGTTTAGAGTTTTGAGGAAGAAGGTGGAAGTGTCGTGGTCCGGAGTCTGTAGACTCCATGTTTATGTTTTAGGTTAATTAATATTCTGTGGTTTTGTTTATTTTGGGTTATTTGTGATTGTTCAGAGTTTAATGTTCTCTGTTCCTCGATTGTGTTTTGCTTAGTATTTTTGGTTCTATGGTAATGTTTTCAGGTTACATCCTCCCAGTCTCGTCTAATTAGAATCAACTCTTCCTCCTCTCTGCCATTTCCTTGTTTCCTTGTGTGTGTATATTAGTGTGTGTTTGCCTCTTTGCTCTTTGTTGGAGCATCTGCGTCTCACTGGTGTTTCATCCGCATCTCGTTTCCTGCTGGCCATCCCCTGTGTTGTCTCAGTCTCCTCACGTTTCAGGTTTGGTTTGTATTTTTCCCAAAGTTTTGTTCACGCCATACCCGTTCCTGTTATGTGCTTCACTTACATTAAATAAAACTTACTCCCTGAATCTGAGTCTGCGTTTGGGTCCTTCCAATAAAACCCGCAGCTGTGACAGGGAGCTTTGTAGTGATGTATCTTAACAACTATAAAATGTAAATTCTCAAATTATATTTTTGGAACTTTATTTTATTGTGTTTATTTTATTTTAAAATTATACTATTAATATGTTATAAAGCTATGATAAAAACAATTCATATGGTTGAGTTTGTTTGTTTCAGAGTCAGAGAGCCGTGTCTCTCTACAGTCAGAGGTTTTTGTACGGCGCCTCAATGAGTTTGTATCACTGTGGTGGACTTTTGGTGGAGGAACCAGACTGCAAGTTGGAAGTAAGTCGAACTTAAACCTCTTTTATTTTATCAGATTTCTTTCTTGTGGTTATCTTGACTTTTCTGTTCAGTGTGCCAGAAAACAAAAATCATTAAAACAGTTTTTAGATCAATTTTCATGAAGACACAAAGTTAGCTTCAGAATAAATGTTAAAATCAATATTAACAAATAATATAAAACATCAGAGTTGACTTGAGGATTATTGAGATATATATATATGTCTGGTTAACTCTTGAGAGCTTTTGGTTTTAATTTAGTCTGTTAGAGTCAGAGAGCCGTGTCTCTCTACAGTCAGAGGTTTTTGTGCAGCGGCTCAGTGAGTTTGTATCACTGTGGTGGACGTTTGGTGGAGGAACCAGACTGGATGTTGGAAGTAAGATTATAATGTTTTTAAAGAAACTACATCGAGGTTTAAATGTCAGCTTTATAACAATGAAGTATTCATGTAGAGGTAATATTATAACCATTATACACTGGAGGCTGACTCCATCAGCTTTAATTAGATTTTATGTCGACATTTCTGACATAAAGACGATGCATTGTGTAAATAATATAAACTGTCATCAGCCTGTGATTATTTTCTAGTTTGAAATCACAGTCACTGTTTCTAAGATGAATTAAATGTAACTGTCCTCAAGTTAAACAGAGTGAAGATAAAGATTTCTGGTCTTTTACTTAGTCAGTAAAAATGTAGAATTTGCTTAGAAATCATAAAAGCACTACAATAAATGACTGAAACTCACATGAGGTAAGTAGAAAACTTGTGTATTATACAGAACGGAGGTTTTTGAAGATGAACATCTTGTATAATTGTTGCCATATCTGCTTCTTTTATTTCCAGAAGTTAAAGATGGGCATTTGACAGTGTGCAGCACGTCTGGTGTTTCTGTTGTAGCAGATATCATTTCAAATGTCATTAAAATCATGTAAGCAGTAAAAGAAATTAATCCACATCATTCAAGTAGTGCTATTAAGTTTCTTATCTCCAACAAGTGATGTGTTATAGATAACTGATGACTTTGAAGCTAAAATAGTTTTGTAAATGTTTCCACATCTGCTTCTTTTATTTCCAGTGTAGTTTGAACATATTTCAGCTCAAACTGTGTGATGATTCTCTCTGTGCTGATATGCATGAGAGGTTTCTTAAAGGGAAGTGAAACAATGTGTGAGTGAATGACTGGTGGAGCAGAAAAAACACCTGACAGAAACTTCTTAACGGAGAAAATCAAATTGTGGTTCCTGTCCTCTAAGCTGATTGGTGTTTCCTAGGTGATACCCACCCAGCCCTGAAGGTGCTGGGTCCCTCCAGTGAGGAGCTGAAACAGGGGAAGGCCACGCTCATGTGTGTGGCCAACAAGGGCTTCCCCTCAGACTGGAGTCTGTCCTGGAAGGTGGATGGCAGTGGCAGCATCAGCTGGGAGGAGAGCAGGAGCCCCGTGGTGCAGGAGAACGACGGCCTCTACAGCTGGAGCAGCACCCTGAGGCTCCCTGCAGACCACTGGATGAAGGTGGGCTCTGTGACCTGTGAGGCCACCCAGGGCTCCCAGACTCTGGTCTCAGAGCCACTGATGAGAGACCAGTGTCCCCAGTCCTGAACTATATGTGACTTTTATGCTGGTCTTACTTTCACACTGCATTCTGTAGCTTTTTTTTCCCAATTTCTTCTCTCATTTTTCATTGCTTTGTTTAAAGTTTAAAGTTTGTTTAAAGTTTTAAAGAATAAAAAAAATCTACATTAAATAAGAATCGAGTGTTTGTCTTACTTTTGTGGTGATGTCAATATTAAACTCTAAATAATGATTTCCAGGATTCTTATTGGAAACCAGTGTGCTATCTGTAGTCTATATGAGTCAGTAGAATTAAGCCACTTTGAATACATGAAGTTAAGCGAAGTTTATGTTAAAGAGTAAGTGCGAAGGGGAATTGATAAGAACTTAGAGATTATGATTTTATTACTGAGAATATTGAGCGACACCGCCGTTATTCATGCAAAGTCATTGCATGCTGTTTAATGAATGTTTCAGCATGTTGTAGCTTGTTATATAAAGCAATTTGAGTTCTCAGGTGGAGTAGAAAAGCGCAATATAAGAATGAGTCAAATGATCAGTGTTGAGGTATTTTAAAGTATTCTATTATGCAGAGTACTTTTTTAAAGTAATGCAGTACATTATTTTGGTGTTTTTCTGTAAAATCACCTGAAACACACCATCTCATAACTATCATTTAACAATAAGAACTTATAGGCTACAGTCCCTCACGCCAATATAAATCCCTATCCTATCCATTCACTTAGCTTAACATCACCCTGGATTCTTGATTAGTTTAGCATTAGCATGCTGTCTGTGCAGAAGCTTGCAAGCAATCAAACTTGTGTTACCGGCATAATGTTTAGTTACTTTGTGCTTTAATAAGTACCTCTTAATATATGCTGCAGTGTTACAGTTAAATAATGGAACTATTGGTTCAAAACAATAGTGAGTAAACAGTGATCATGACTTACTTATATATATAGTAGGTGACTTATATATATGTATAGATTCTATATATTGTGCTATTTCTTACTTTTTGTGTTGTCTGCTTTTGTTACTGTTTGTACTGGAGCACTGTAACCAACATAACTGGTGCAGGAAACAGACTGGAATTTGAAATTACGTTTACACTGATTGTAAAAATTAAATATGCATAAGGGTGAATGTTAACATCACAAAGATGTTGTATTCATATAGTAATATGAATATTCCCAGTGGAAACTTACTAAACCAGGTTTGCATAAATTTTTAATTTTATATTAATATTTCTGTCAAACTGAAATGAAAACAAGGTGATGTGTAAATATTATAAACTGTAATCATCTGTAATCATCAACTGTAAAATCAACTGTAATCATAACATAAACTGTCTGTCACGTTTAACTTGTTTCTCCCTTCTTGCTGAAAGCATCACAATAAATATTTGCATTACTACACTCTTCATGTAATAAATGGACTGATAGTGAACTTTGGTATGTACTGTGGTAGTTTTCACATTGTATATTAATTGTGCTATTTTGCCAGGTGTAATATAGATAGGTATTTGTAACATAATGTCAAAGACAAAGTTATCAGACTAGTATTGAACAGCAAAAAAGAAAAAAATCTACAAACCTGAGAAAATTGGACTTAAAGTTTCTATTGGAAGTATTTATATAAGTTATGGAGACAATTGTCACTCACTGATTTTGGTGATTTATTGTGTTTTTTTCTCTTTCTTTAAGAAATGTTTACATAATGAGCAATATTCAGGAATTGGTTCACATGTATTTGAGCTGCTATGAAACAGAGGTCAAAGGTCAAAATTTGATTGAATGAGATACAAATTTCCAAATTCTTTTTTGTTTAGCAACAATAACATTTTCACTCTATCACTCTGTGTGTGTGTGTGTGTGTGTGTGTGTGTGTGTGTCCTCAGTGAACTGTATCAGTCTCTGCAGTATCTTCCAGCTGCAGCAGTCACTTCAGTTTCTGTTCAGTCTGACTGAGGGAGGTTTTTGTACGACTGTTTTTCACTGTGTGAACACCCACTGACTGTTAGGATAGTGAAGACTCTGACAGTAATAAACTGCTGCATCTTCAGCCTGGACTCCACTGATGGTCAGAGTGAAGTCAGAGTTTGATCCACTGCCTGTAAAACGAGCTGGAATCCCTGATTGTCGAGTGCTAGCATACTTAATGAGCAGTTTAGGAACTCCTCCATCTTTCTGTTGGTACCAGGCTAAATGGTTGTTGCCATGAACATTCTGACTGATCCTACACTTGATGCTCACAGATCCTCCCACAGTAGAGCTCACTGTTCCAGGCTGAGTCACTGTATATTGTCCTCTGGACTCTGAGGACACAGAGAGAAAAACATAAAGCAGCTTCATGGTTTTGTGGGCTTCATTTCAGAGGGACAGATGTTGATAGAGGAGAGGAGTTTGATTCTCTGGACTTTACCTGTGAAGCAGCAGCAGAGGAGAGTCCAGATGAGGACGCAGATCAAAGTCATGTTTTTGATGAGGAGGATTTCTGTGGCTTCTGTTGTGATGAAGGACAGCTGTCAGTCATCCAGTGTTCAACTCTCAGGACTATAAACTCTCCCAGAGCACTGGAGCATGGTGCTGCTGATGCAAAGTGCCTCTCTATGGAAATGAACTGACTGAAAACAACAAGTAGTTGGATCAAATAGTCGATGCTGTTTATCAATTAATCAGTCAGTTTATGAAAATGTTTTCTTTCTTGTGTTTTAGGACACATCCAGACATTGATGGATGTGTGGGATTTTTAAATTTGGGTATTTTCTGCAATCTTTTACAAAAACATGTTCATTGACTGAGAGAGGCATGAAAATGTTTCATGATCAAACCAGAGCAGCACTTTGTGGTATAACCCCAAGTGTTGCCAAATGCCAACAAAACATGCAAACAATGTCTGAAGATAAAGGCACAGACATTCGTCCTTGTAAGACAAAATCTGATTTCCTCTTGTTCACTTAAAAAAGAAGAAGAAAAGAAATGTTGTACTTGTCTACTCAAACACATGAACAGAGTTTCAGAGAATCTTCACCCTGAAAGAGGTTTTAGAAACCTACCTGTCAGCAAATCAAAGAACCGCGTAAGCAACAGGACAGAATAGAAAAGTTTTCCCCAAAAAAGAACCTGCACATTTGAACATGGCGTCAAAAATGAAAGACATTAAAAAAAATCAGAGGAAAGGTACAATTTGCAAAACCTATTTTAGAGTTTTGTATAACTCAGTACAAAAAAACTTGCAGTGATTCACATTGATGCATGATGCTGACCACAGGATGCAAAAGTTAAACATGCCCACAGCGCAGAATCATTCATCTCTGTTTTAATTTGATATTTTTATAACAGGACAACCTGTGAGGCTGGAAAGACTTCGGTTTCATGCCCTGAACAGGTCACTTTCTGTTTGGTGATGTAGTGTCTGCAGTGTTGGGAAGGTTACTTTTAAAATGTATTCCACTACAGATTACAGATTACATGCCCCAAAATGTATTTTGTAACGTATTCTGAATACTTTGGATTACTTAATATATGATCATGCTTTTTACAACTACATGAATGCACTATTGCTGTGTGATTTATTACTGTTACTGAAGGCTACTCGCCGTACCAATAACAACTCGATTTTTACATCTTAATATAAATGAGTATCAGTAGGTGGACATTAGGTAAGGCTGCACTTTTTGCAGTGATCTGCAAACGCATATATAAAACAGGTCCGCGGCTCCAAACCGTAGTAAAGGGACCTCTGGCTAATCCGTCGGGTTCGTGTCGGGCTCGTAGCTGAAAACTAGCTTTACTTTGTTGTCTGGGTCAAGTTTGTAAGAGACAGAGAGAGGCGTTGAAAGGCTGCTCCAGCAGAACTTATTGTTTCGGAGGAAAACACGAACACAGTGTACAGTCGAGTCTTAACAGCTTACTTACAGCTGGGCTCGTCAGGCTCTCTGTTTGGCTGCTGTGGTTATTATTATATTTACATGCTTCCAGCTCCCGTTTCTGCTCGATGACAGCTCGTACTTTTTCTCCCTCTTCGCGCTCACAGACACATAACAGGTACAGCAGTCCATTCTCCCTGCAGCACGGACTACACTGCCCATCAGGCTGCATTCTTTAGGGCGATGCCTGTAACACTCTGCCTGTTGCCTTCATATTAAATCATTTTTTGAATAATAATTTTGAAATATTTTTAAATATTTCTTCACGTCATAATGCTGGCAGCAAGTAGAGATGACATGGGCTGCAAGATTGAGACACAGACATTAGAGCCTCTTAATGTTTTCTTTGGGTTTCAACCAGCGTGGAATTACCATAGAGAGTGCACAGCCTAACATATGAAACAGGAGAAGACGTGTAATCCATTTATTTCAACAAAGTAATTGTAATCTGAATTGATGTGATTAGCAGAGTAATCCAAAGAGTGGGAATGTGCTGGAAATATCTTTTATTTTATGAATTTGTCACATGTTTTAGTAATATCACTTTTGGGTCACTTCAAGGTTCACATGTGGGGAAGATTCAGCTTTAACTCTATTGCACAAAGTCAGGCATCGTGAGAAAGTTGGTGACACCCAGAGGGGGAGAATTCAACAGGTGGTGAAGTCTTTTGTTAATCAGGTCTTTGAGGATGTGGGGAAGAGGCAAGGAGCAGTCTCTATGTGACACTGGAAGAGGAGATAAAGTTGTAAACTCTCTCCCTCTCTTGGAGGGGTCAAGGGTGTGACAACAGCTGTAGAAATGCCTTCTGTTTGACTGTATTTAAAGAGGGCTGCTATTCATCTTTAGAGACACGTATCAGTGCCCCACTGAATGTCGTCTCTCCCTCAACTGCTTGGGAATTAAAAAGGTGTTGGCTCATCGTGTCTGCAGACTTTGTTGATTATATTTCCATGACAATATTCTGCAGTGACAAAGTGAGATATGTCACAACAAAGGAGCGAAAACCGAAAAAGTGTTTGTTTACATTGTTGAGTTAACACCGAATATAAAAGCTTCAGTGCTCTTTGGTACGGATTCTCCAGTTTTTTTATTTAAAAGTTTTATAATTACGATTTTGATTATGTCCCCACATTCGGTGTCAATGATGGTGATGATACTGGAGGATAAACGTGAGCTCTAACACATGAGTCTGCCTACAGGAGGGAGGTTGAACGTCTGGTGTCCTGGTGCAGCCACAACAACCTGGTGCTGAATGCCCAGAAGACAGTGGAGATTATTGTGGACTTCAGGAAGCACACAGCCCCACTCCCCCCATCATCCTGACTGACACCCCCATCACCTCTGTGGACTCATTCCGCTTCCTGGGTACCACCATCACCCAGGACCTGAAGTGGGAGCCCACCATCACCTCCGTCATCAAGAAAGCCCAGCAGAGGATGTACTTCCTGAGGCAGCTGAAGAAATTCAACCTGCCAACACGGACGATGATGCAGTTCTACACTGCAATCATCGAGTCCATCCTCACCTCCTCCATCACCATGTGGTACGCTGGAGCCACTATCAGGGACAAACAGAGACTGCAGCGTGTTGTGCGCTCTGCTGAGAAGGTGATTGGCTGCAGACTCCCATCTCTGCAGGACCTGTACACCTCCAGGACACTGGGGCGTGCAGCTCGGATCTCAGCTGACCCTTCTCACCCTGGACACAGTCTGTTTGACCTGCTCCCCTCAGGCAGGAGGCTCCGGTCCATCCGCACCAGAACCTCTCGCCATAAGAACAGTTTCTTCCCCTCTGCTGTCGGACACATGAACAATAAACGTATGACTGTTCCCACCACTAACACATGACCCTACGCTGTGTTCACTGCATCATTCCATGTTTGCACTGATCACCACCTGCACTCATGTATATATCTTTCTACGTAGCACTCTTAATTCTTATTCTCATGTATATATCTCATGCATATATCTTTCTACGTAGCACTTTTAATTCTTATTCTTACTTTTATTTTTTTCATGTCTATTTAAGCGCAATTTATGACAGTATGTTTGCACTGAAGCACCGCAGCAATTTCCTGATGTTGTAAACCTGCTCAACATTTGGCAATAAACCCTTTCTGATTCTGATTCTGATTCTGATCTGCTCAAATTTACACAGCTTTCCCATCACTTCATTGTAGGGGTCGAGTTTTTCTTTATTTGTTACCTGTATATGAATCTACAGTGTTCAGTTGAGTCACATTCCAAATATGCTGTGAAAAACTCTTTTTAAACGAGTCGTGCTGGAGTCAGTCAGATGATTTCCATAGAGAGGCACTTTGCATCAGCAGCACCATGCTCCAGTGCTCTGGGAGAGTTTATAGTCCTGAGAGTTGAACACTGGATGACTGACAGCTGTCCTTCATCACAACAGAAGCCACAGAAATCCTCCTCATCAAAAACATGACTTTGATCTGCGTCCTCATCTGGACTCTCCTCTGCTGCTGCTTCACAGGTAAAGTCCAGAGAATCAAACTCCTCTCCTCTATCAACATCTGTCCCTCTGAAATGAAGCCCACAAAACCATGAAGCTGCTTTATGTTTTTCTCTCTGTGTCCTCAGAGTCCAGAGGACAGATCACAGTGACTCAGCCTGGAGCAGTGAGCTCTGCTGTGGGAGGAACTGTGAGCATCAAGTGTACGACCAGTCAGAATGTTTATGTTTCTGGCAGCGCTCACTGTTTAGCCTGGTACCAACAGAAAGCTGGAGAAACTCCCAAACGTCTTATTTACTACACTAGCAGTCGACAATCAGGGATTCCAGCTCGTTTTACAGGCAGTGGATCAAACTCTGACTTCACTCTGACCATCAGTGGAGTCCAGACTGAAGATGCAGCAGTTTATTACTGTCAGAGTTTTCACTGGCTGAACAGTCAAGATGTGTTCACACAGTGAAAAACAGTCGTACAAAAACCTCCCTCAGTCAGACTGAACAGAAAGTGAAGTGACTGCTGCAGCTGGAAGATACTGCAGAGACTGATACAGTTCACTGAGGACACACACACACACACACACACACACACACACACACACACACACACACACACACACACACACACACACACACACACACTAGTACAGGTCCTCCATCTTTTTTTTACCCAAAAAGGGTTTAATTTGTGAGAGTAAACTTGTGCAGTGTAAATAGTCAAACAGTAAAATGTAAACCTTGCAGCAGTTAAGGAGTGAAAGGCCATTTTTGTTGAAACACTTGTTTCCTGGTTAAGAGCATTGCTTAGAAACTCGTCTTTGGTTTACTTTTACTTTTCTGTTTGGGAAGATTGGGGAACATAAGGACCTGTTTTCTTGTTTTGGCATTGCTCACATCCAAAACAAATAAACTCCTCTATACCAAAAACGAACCTTCTTATCAACTCACATTGTTGTGCAAATAAAGTCATCCTGTTTTTATTAAGCTGTATATTTTCAAACATGAACATTGTTAAAATGATTTGGTCGATGTTTCATCCTTCACTTTGTTATTCTCCTGGTCTTTCATTTGTTCAACTGTGATGCTAAAGTTCAAAAAACAAATCCCAGAATTGTTTTCAGTTAAGCTAAGCAGTGGCTTCATGTTCTAATTATCTTTAACATTACAGGGCTCTAGAATAACTTTTTGCCTTGGTTGCACTGGTGCGCCACTTTTTCAACCGCATCGCTTAACACCGCAGTTTTACATGTGCCCTTTTTTGGGGGGAAATTGCTGTCCATACAGACAATATTGATTTGTAAATGATTAACTAACAATCTTGTTCTTGTGCTTAAAGTGCTTTGGCACTCTTTGGCCATAAGAATGCAGAGATGGCACCGGGTGTTATGGCACGCCGTCTTTCTCTCGGTTCTGCAATGTTTGTTTGTTGTGTTCTTAGTGGTGTCCCTGCTAGCTTGGAAAACCCACTCCCTGTTGGTGTATGAGCGACAGACGCTTTTTAACATCCGTGACTCACTGCTGATGCTCCACAGTGTTAGCGAGCGATCTGGAGGAATCCCGCCGCCGTGCCGGAGGAGCAGCTTCGCCGCGATCGCTGCTCTGCGCTTCCACAGGCCCCGCTGGTTTAGAAACTTATTCCCGTTAACGACAAGGAAGCAAGATGAACAGCAATTTTACTTGCTAGCAAGGGAGGCTGGTTGGAACCAGGCTCTTGGAGCTAAACGCTCCTCACCTGTCTGCTAGCCAGCATCAAGTAAACAGCCTTCCTTGCAGCTTTTTATTCTGAGAACACAAGCACTGTGTTTGTGTGTATGTGAGTGTGTATGTTTGTTTGGTAGTGCGTTTGTGTGACCTCCTGCTTATCAAAAGGGTCATAAAAGCAGGAAGCTTACTAACCAAGAAAACAGAACCCTCACATAGGATGTCCCTATAATGAAACACTACAGCCTCCCCCACCAACAAACAGGCTGGAGAGGTGGTCAGAGACAAAGGAATGTCTTTGACCATGCTGCTTGAACTAAGTCTTACACATTTAAGTAACACAATGACAACATTTAACAATTTGACTCCAACAGTCCCCCCTTTTTGTCAACTTTGTACATAAATTTCCACTTATGCACCCTTGTGTTTGACAGTTCAGTATAGGCTTCATTCACACACAGCTCCTCACATCATTCACTTCCTACTGCTGCAAAAGTTCACAGTTCATACATGTACGAAACGTGCTTAGCAATTATCCTACTTCTCATTCATCTCACACACAGGAAACTACATCCTGCAAGGAAACAAATGAATGTCAACAGTCAAAAACAAGAATCAACGTTCTCAAAAGAATATGCACTACAATCCAAATGTATGCAGACATAGGCATTCAAACACATCAGTTGGTTTTTGGTTTGTCCATGTGGCTTCCAGCTATCTTCAAAGCTGTAGCCTGGTCAACACTCCTCTTTATGACCCCTTTCAAACCCCCAAATCTTCTCACTGTAGACACCCTGTGGGGTGATCAAGTCACCTGGTGAATCATCTGCATTTACAACTCCTCTCCTTTCCTGTTGTCACTGCAGAAAAAGTTTTTTAAAGGAAATTGGATCAAGTTGTTTATGATCTTCTCCCCCCTTTTTGAGTCATGTCCACCCATGGCTCAAAACTCCAACCAACTTATATAAGTGTACATGATGTAAATGTAAACAAAAGAAAGCCTCTTTGACTGTCTGGCTTTTTCTTCATAATGATAGCCATATTAGGACACATAAAGGCAATGGTTATATATCTATATATTTTAGCACAAATGACAATATAAAAAATATCAATCCTAACAATGTCCATGTGTCAAAGTAACTGAGAATAAAAAACAGAAAACATGAAGGAGATATTCCTGGCCTGGCTTTTTATAGCAGATAATCTTAAAAATATTCTGCAATTTTGCATAATTTTAAAAAGTTTACATTTCTTCAGTATTGAACAGCAGAAAATAGGCTTTCTTGTCCGAGGTCATTGAAGTAAAAGAAAAAAAGAAAAAAACACAGAGGCTGACAGCGCTGTAAACAACGGTAGACTGGTGGGTAATAAGCGAAGGAATAATGCAGAAAACAGAGATTTGAGACGGGAAACTGTTCTTGAATACAGAGAGAGAGAGCTATGCATGAAGTGTGATTTTTATCTTGGTGGAAACAAAACAGTAAAGTAAGAGGGAATTCATGACGATGTTTATCAGATGTGAATAGTTTGTTGCTTCTTTTGCTGCTGGTTCAGTCAATTTTGCTTGGAGAGAGACAAAACTTGCAGCTCAGAATCAGCACAAAAAAGACGTAAACAGCGCGGACCCGACGCATCAGAATCAGTGAGCTGTCGGCTTTCAGCCCGATGGCGTGTCCGTCTACGTGCCGTCGTGTGAGAAAGCAGAGAAAGCTGATTCTGATGCGTCGGGTCCCTCTGTGTGTTTACACTGTGTGTCTTTGTGTGGAATCCGTTTACCTGCTCTCATTTACTGTTTGGTGGTTGATAAAATACTTTTGTGATCTTTAACCTGAGATTCCGGCGTTTCTGGGAAAATAGATTTATGTTTAAAACTCGATTTAGGATTTAATGAATCAATGTCGCTTTATTCAAGCTACTCACCTCTCTCTATCTGCCTGTACTTTCAAACGTACAGACAGACTACATGAATATCTGAACTACGACCAATCAGAGAGGTCCCACCCCTGATTATCTCTGATTGGTTTAGACCACGATAGGAGCATAATGTGTGTCGGTTGTTGACCACAGGGAGAGTTTCAGAGTTGCAGAGAGTGTTTTTTTTATTTATTTTTTACTCGAATAGTTGGTCGTACCGCTGCGACCTGAGATTATTTTTAATCGCACTTGCAACCAAATTGGTTGCACTCTACAGCCCTGCATTACATTTAATTTTTCTAACTTAGCTTTGCTCCAGTGGTAATTAGAGTGAAAGGACTTGAAAATCAAAGTTTTACTCGTCTCTGTAAAACAAATTATTCATACCACCTTTA
Source organism: Mchenga conophoros (assembly GCF_057382185.1). Lineage (NCBI taxonomy): Eukaryota > Metazoa > Chordata > Actinopteri > Cichliformes > Cichlidae > Mchenga > Mchenga conophoros. Next base: position 4,807,424 of record NC_140546.1, on the reverse strand, counting down.
CTTAACAGGAGCTTTACTGTGATAGTTTTAATACATTCTTCTATATTTAGTATGGTTTTAATATTTTCGTATTTTAAATTACGCAGGATATATGATAAAACAATAATTTACTTGCAAAGAGTTTTAATTTCTACACAAATACTTTCATTATGTGGAAAAAAGGTATTTGAGATGGAATTGTTTTATTTGATCTGAGAACAAAAAGAAATTGTTCATTGTTAATATATTTAGATCATATAAACAATATACAGGTACATTTAGCAAAGAAAGTAAGAGAGAAAAAATACTACAGACGGGCATCTGAGGGTGAGCGGAGCGTGCCAAGCTCCAATCGACAGCACAGAGGGAGTTCAATGATGGCATCATGATTCTGTGAGCAGCACAGAAACCAGAAGCTAGGGTGGTGATGGCGAATGACCGACGGCAATTTCCTATGAACATCACCTAATGCTGTGTCACTGTGCTAAGCATACTTTGACAATCTGAAGAGGGTCTTCCTTTGTGTCATTGTTGTTGTCATTTGCATCATGACCACTTCTACAAGACTGCTAAAGTGATTCAACAGGTGGGATCATAACAGCAGTAAAACAACTGGATCCAATACCCTTTCCGAGAAAGGTTTTCTGCAGAGATAAAAAGGACAATAGAGGAGTCATAAGTATTCCCCCCACAGGAAGAATGCCTGAAGTGAGGCGATGAGGGTTGATAGAGGCCATAAAAAAGGGCTCTATCATGTAATCATATATGCTTAGAGGTATCAATTGTATAATGATAGAGGTCTGATCCTTGGTAGTCTGCAAAGACTCTTCCAGAGTGTTCTGGCATGCACACACATCCTAAGGTCATGAGTGAGGTCGTACCTTCTTTATATAGTATGGGAGGACACCTACTCTGTATCTGTTTAAGTATAAGAGCCTTTTGTTTAGGTGGACCGCTGGACTCCTGGCACCAGCTTACACACACACACACACACACACACACACACACACACACACACACACACACACACACACACACACACACAATTCCCAATAAAAGGCAGCAAGCGGAGGCCGTCGTTGGGGTCATTTTGTGGTAGACACCGACGAGGCCTCCATTGCAAATAAATCGATCGATCGCTGACTGTCTCGTTTTCTTCATGATGAATTAGTCTCTAAACCAGCGGGGCTTGTGGAAACACAGACCCAACAACACCCAGGTAGAAGACGAGTATTAATAACTGACTGCACACTTATTTCCACACTGTCATCCTCGAGTAGGTGAGAGGGAACGAAGTCTTGCCCCAAAGACATTTTGTAGGTTTGGTGGCTCCTTAGAGTACGAGCACCTGGATGACTGAGAACCTTCACAGATCTATTTTCAAGCTGAGCTCAAAGGTCATAGCCAAGCTTTTTTCAATACACTGCTCAGCTTTCTTTATCATAATCGTACACATCATGGTTTTGGGAGCTTCATTTCAGAGAAATAATTTTTGCAAGATGAGAGATTGTTTCCCGAGACTTTCTCCAACTTTTCCTTGCTGTGCAAAAAATGATGGTATTTGTTTAAGAGATCTACAGTGTGTGTGTGTGTGTGTGTGTGTGTGTGTGTGTGTGTGTGTGTGTGTGTGTGTGTGTGTGTGTGTGTGTGTGTCCTCAGTGAACTGTATCAGTCTCTGCAGTATCTTCCAGCTGCAGCAGTCAGTTCAGTTTCTGTTCAGTCTGACTGAGGGAGGTTTTTGTACGACTGTTTTTCACTGTGTGCTCACCCACAGACTGTTAGGATAGTGCCAACACATACAGTAATAAACTGCTGCATCTTCAGCCTGGACTCCACTGATGATCAGAGTGAAGTCAGAGTTTGATCCACTGCCTGTAAAACGAGCTGGAATCCCTGATACTCGAGTGGTAGCAACATAAATGAGCAGTTTAGGAACTCCTCCATCTTTCTGTTGGTACCAGGCCAAATGGTTGTTGCCATAAACATCCTGACTGGTCGTACACTTGATGCTCACAGTTGCTCCCACAGCAGAGCTCACTGCTCCAGGCTGAGTCACTGTATATTGTCCTCTGGACTCTGAGGACACAGAGACAAAAACATAAAGCAGCTTCATGGTTTTGTGGGCTTCATTTCAGAGGGACAGATGTTGATAGAGGAGAGGAGTTTGATTCTCTGGACTTTACCTGTGAAGCAGCAGCAGAGGAGAGTCCAGATGAGGACGCAGATCAAAGTCATGTTTTTGATGAGGAGGATTTCTGTGGCTTCTGTTGTGATGAAGGACAGCTGTCAGTCATCCAGTGTTCAACTCTCAGGACTATAAACTCTCCCAGAGCACTGGAGCATGGTGCTGCTGATGCAAAGTGCCTCTCTATGGAAATCATCTGACTGACAGAAACATGCAAGTTAGAATAGAATAGAAAGCCTTTTTTTGTCACTATAAAGTTGTACAAAGAGATACAGAGAAAATGAGACAAAGACACAAATTTGCAGGGGGAGAAGTGCCAGAAACACATTATATTAGATTAATATTTCAAACATGACAAAATGCTAATCTTACAGCAGCTGCTGTGTTTGTTGCATCATATTGCTGTAATTGTTTATATGCTTTATATATTCTGAGCTAAGTTGATCTATAGTGTTACATCATATTCTATAAGGATGTTATGTGTTTGTAGACTTTCTGCCCAGTTTGACCCATTTAGCAGACGTCAGCCTGTTTAAGGCTCTGATATCTATTCTGTATGACTTAAAGCAGTTATGACATGGTCTGATTTTCTCACCCAATAAAGGAATATTTCATATATCAGTCTACTCTTCATTCTATCAGAAACAGTTTTCACAGCTCGTACATTTTCCTTTTCACACATGTATGTAAGCATTGAGCCAAATGTAATAATGCCAACATATTAAACGAACAATATTTGTCTCTTATGTATAATACATCTGTATATACACTTTTGAGTGAAGATTTAAGGTGATAGAAAATATAAACTGCAACTTGAATCTTTCAAGTTCAAGCTCACTGCTGTAATATATGTATATATATACACACACACACACACATATATATATTTCCAGTCCTCAGATACTCAACTAATCAAAGTGATGTCATGACAAAAATGAATGACCAACAAGACATTTTTTCTCCTTCATTTCTGTCACACAAAGCTGTATGAAATGTTTCTCGCGGTTAGCATCATGGTTGCTAGGCAACCTGAACAGCGCGACGCAGGCTAGACCGTCCCATTTCACAAGCCTCTCACTTCCGCACTTCTCGTACTCATAGTACGCACCGTACGCAGTACACGTAGTGCGCGTACTTCAAGCTTGCAGACCCTGAATTGGGACACAGCCACGGACTTTACACAGAGACCTGACTGAACTGGAACAGAGGGAGCATGGGAACCAAACCTAGGAACTAGAAATCATAGCAAAAGACATAACCAGAATAACCTAAAGCATAAGATAATAATAATTAACACAAAACACTGGGTCACATGACCCAGGACCATGACACTTATAGCACTAGAATTAAATAATAAGGGAAGGATTCTGGATCAGCATCATGATGAAAACTTGTGGCCGTAGTATATACAGAATTCTGGAGAAGGTATAAAATGTCACCGTATGTGTGTGTGTGTGTGTGTTTTATGTGTATGGATTTTTTAAATTATTACTCATCATATATTACTGTCTATTAAAGTCCTGTAGTAATTTGTCCATCAGCCTTTGGAAGGTGGCCGGTGCCCCATGTAGGCCAAATGGCATCACCGTGAACTGGAACAGGCCGGCAGGTGTCCTGAAGGCGGTGTGCGGTCGAGAAGACTCCTCCAGTGGCACTTGCCAGTAACCTTTGCAAAGATCCAAGGTGGTGATGTACCTGGCCGCTCCGATCTTCTCCAGCAAATCCTCGGTTCGAGGCATGGGGTAGGCATCAAACTCTGAAATGGAATTAAGCTTCCGGAAATCAATGCAGATGCGTAGGGAGCCATCTTTGAAGATGATGACCACCGGGCTACACCACTCTGAGCAGGACGGCTCTATCACCCCAAGCTCCAGCATCTTCTCCACCTCCTGTCGCAGTTTATCCACTAGGTGTTGTGGAACCCGGTATGGACGTTGGCGGATGGGATGTCCATCCTTTAGGCGTATCACATGTTCGACAAGGGTGGTCCTGCCGGGGTTAACTGAACACAGAGATGAAGTCTCCCAAAGGACTTGGAATAGCTCAGCAGCCTGCTGTGGGGTAAGATGAGTCAGCACCGGAGACATCGGATCGGCTCCCTGCTCGGGTTCTGTCTTCCCTTCTCTTGGCATTTCTCTTGCCATCAGAGCTTTCGCAGGGGCCTGGTGGGCACGCTCTTCCCATTCTTTCAGGAGATTCACATGGTAAGTCTGCTTCGGTTTCCTCTTTTCAGGATGATGAATCTCATAGGTCACTGGCCCCATTCTGCGAAGAACTGTGTATGGCCCTTGCCATTTCGCCAGAAGTTTACTGTTGGCTGACGGGAGAAGTAACAACACCTTTTGATCAGGTTGAAATTCACGTTGCCGGGCCTGTTGGTCATACCAGGTCTTCTGGCTTCGTTGAGCGTCTCGCAGGTTGACCTCGGCCTCTTCATGGTATCTCCCCAACCGATCTCTCATTTCCAGCACAAATTGCACCACTCCTTTATCATTTGGAGCAGAAGCAGGAGACTCCCAACCCTTCCGGAGGAGATCCAATGGCCCCTGCACATCCCAACCATAGAGTAGCTCGAATGGTGAGAAACCAGTGGAAGCCTGGGGAACTTCTCTGTACACAAACAGCAGGAAGGGTAGCCACTGGTCCCAGTCTTTCCCAGTGTCTGACACAAACTTCTGCAGCATCCTCTTCAGAGTTTGGTTGAACCTCTCCACTAACCCATCTGTCTGTGTATGGTAGGGTGACGTCCTGATGGCAGAGATGCCTAGCTGGTTGTGGAAGAGCTGCATCAACCTAGAGGTAAAGTTAGTCCCTTGGTCGGTCAAAATCTCATCTGGTATCCCCACCCGGGAGAACAGCTGTACCAGTGCACGCAGAACATTGGGTGCCATGAGCGCACACAGGGGGAACGCTTCTGGGAAATGAGTCGCATAATCACACACCACCAAAATGTACTGATGACCCCGACTACTTTTTACCAGAGGACCCACAATGTCCATAGCTATCCTACGGAAGGGGGTGGAGATGACCGGAAGTGGCTGTGGCAGGGCCCTGTCTGACTTGCGAGCTGGACAAGTTTTCTGGCAGGTAGGGCATGTACGGCAATATTTTTGTATGTCTGTGTACATTGATGGCCAAAAGAAACGTGAGCTAACTCACATATAGGTTTTTTGGCGACGCAGATGACCTGCCCAGGGGAGGGTATGTGCTAATTGCATAATGAGGGGTCTACAACTAGAAGGTATCACAAGCCGTTGGTGGTCACCGTCAACTGCATACAACACATTTTTGTCAACAATGAACTTCTCTTTCCCTCCCCATTTCCCAGTTCCCCCTTCAGTCACATTAGCAAAGAAAACTTTCAACGTTTCATCCTCCCTTTGCAACAAAGTGATATTTTCTGGTACATCCCATTTCATGCTCTTAGTGTCCGGCCCCTTTGACCATAGCTGCTTCTCAATGCGGCGTTGGCGGCGGGATTTTCTTGGCCCATTAGTGCCACCCTCGCACAGACTACTGTCAAAGTCTGGCAAGGGTTGGCATCCAGCCTTCATTTGGGCTCTAGTGACCACTGGGCCAGACACGTTTAATTTAGCATTCCCCTTATCCCCCACATCAGTCTCTGTCCACTGTTCTTCTTTTTCTTGCAGCAAGTCCATGAGTACAGGCAAGTCCATCCCCAGAATAACCTCTACAGGCAAGTTCTGTACCACCCCAACTGACAACAGGTATGGCTGTTCATTAATAGTCACTGTTACCTCCACTTTTGGGTATGGATGTTTATCGCCATGCACACATAAAACTTCTTCCTGTCTGCTATAGTCCACACTGTTCACTGGTACCAAACTATGCTTAATTAAAGACATAAAACTACCAGTGTCCAGCAAAGCAGTAGCCTGCAGACCATTGACCTTTACTTTTTTATAGCGTTGCACATCCACTGGCTGGACCCTTGTGGGCTCCATCTCCAGCCGGGGTGCATAGCAGGCACCAGTGACTTTAGCCTTCCGGATAGGGCATACCGAGGCTTTATGACCTGGCTGCTGGCAATAATAACAAAGAAAGTCCTTACCCGCTCCTCGTAAGTTTGATGCCTTGGGGTTTTCTGGTTGCTCTGGGTTGCTCTCCCTTTTCAGAAGACCCGATGATGGGAGTGGTGGTCGCTGTGGCATCCCAGATGAGCGTGCAGGTGGTGCTCCTTTACGCACATTGAAGTACTGTGACACCAGCTTAGCAGCGGTCAGTCCATCTGCTGGCTCATGCTCCCTCACCCAGGTCCTGACCTCCCCTGGAAGTACCTGGATTAACTGCTCCAAGATGATAGCTTCTCCCATCTCTTCTTTAGTATGCTGCTCTGGTCGGATCCAGCGCCGATAGAGGCCCTTCAGGCGATAATAGGTCTCAGTGGGGCTCTCACCAGGTGGAACTGTATTGGACCGGAACCTCTGCCGATACGTCTCAGGGGAAATGTCAAATTTGGTTAGCAACGCCGCTTTTAAATCTTCATAACGATGGGCTCTTTCTTCATCCATTGCAGTGTAGGCCTCCAACGCCTTCCCCAATAGCAGTGGAACCAGACGACAGGCCCATTCACTTTCTGGCCATCTACAGGTTTTGGCAACTCGCTCAAAACGCAACAAATAGTTCTCAATGTCTTCCCCCATCTGATAGGGTGGAATTTTTGGCCCAACAGATCGCATCCACTCTGAGACTGACTGGTCGAGGCTGTTGGTCACTGCTTGTGACTGACGAGAGGGAACCTCCTCTGGGGGATCCCGGTATCCTCTTTGACGTGCAGGTGTAGGCAGTACCATTCTGGGGCTGCTTGCTGTTGCGGTGCTTGGCGTGGCCATTGCTGCTGTGGTGCTTGCTCCGGCTGGTGCTTGGGCTGGACTTTGCTGACCAGCAAAATCTGAATGCAGCTGAGCGTTGGGAGGGGAAACAGTCCTCAGCCCCCTGAGTTCTGCCAAAAAAACCTCCTCTCTCCTTTGCTGTCCCGCCAGGAAGTCCCTCATCATCGCAATCAGCTCTCCATTTGGGTCACGTGCTGAGGTCGAAGCTGTAGGCAATTCTGGACCAATCCTGCCGGAAACCTCCTCCTCCTCCTCTGCTGAAGAAGACGACGCCGGCACTGTGTCCCATGCCAGCTCCTCTGCTGTCTTCTCCACTGGAAGCTCATGCTGCTGGGACCGCAGCCCTGTGCGCTTAACTGGGAGGCGCGTTTTCCTCTTCCGACTAGCAATCCCACTTCTGACACCATATGTCGCGGGGTCCTCTCCTAAACTTCTCCCGAACAAATGCAGGCGTAGTCAGGAAGCATTCAGTGTGGATAATTTATTCTGCCGGCCTCCCAGGTGCACAAAAGATTATTTACAAAGAAAATAGGAAACTAACTTAAGTCAACACAAAACAAACATCTATATACAAAACACAGTCTGCATGTTACCCTCTCTGTAACATCTCACTGAAAGAACCCAGGTAGGCCCTGACAGCCTTCTTTTATACCCCATGGCCCCTCCCACTAGGCATAATAGTCATCTCTTTATTATTTCTTTTACCAAACAATCTTTCCCCCTCAGCTTATTTCCAGCTGTATTCCTACAATACATATATGTATATACAGACATTTATGGCCAATTCCAGGCAGCCTACAGTGTTTCACAACAACAAAAAAACAAACAAAAAAAATAATGCAGTTCACGTGACCTTTCAAGCGCGCGCAAACCCACTATTTGAACCCGAGAACACCATACCATCGGCTTGCATAACCCCCGTACAATCGGCGATCACAGCGAGTCTCCGCGACCGGCTTTATTAAAGGTAAGTGGGAAAATATGTTGGCCACCTTCTGCGCTGCTCAAAATATACCTCTCACCCCTTTTTGTTTATCTGCCCGGTCGACGAAAAGACGCGCAGCCACGGTAATTGTAGAAACTAATGGTGGTGGTGCGTGTATGCGCCCAGATCAGCTGTCTGTGGCCCGGGACGGTGTAACTCCGTCACAACAGGTAACAATAACGCCTGTACCAGTTGTTGTATAGCAGAGGTGCTCAAGTATAAAAACAATAATAAACACAATGCTTTGGTTCTATAACATTTTTCTATCATTACTTTATTTTGGATTAGGTGCATGAGCTTTTAAGTATGGGTAATTAAATAATAGATTAATGAAACACCAGAGTGTGCCCTGTTCTGAGATGTACAGCAAGTGGAGAGTGACAGATGAGATGAGGAGATGGAAGAGTGACTCACAGGCAGAGCCGAGTTTATTTCCCACAGTTTTGTTGTTTAATGCTTCTGAGCGCTGTCACCAATCTTTGCATTTTATTATCATCTCATAACACTTCTTTAATCAGCTGCCATCTCTGCTGTGGACTTTTTACTGTCTACAGTCTCAAAGCAACACAGACCTCCATCACTATCTGCAGCAGGAGCAGCAGCAACCCCTCAACAGCAACAGTGTTGTTGTTATTCAGCCTGGTTCCATGTGCCCCTTTTGAACTTTGAGCACCCGTCCCTTCCAGCATCTCTGCACGGCCCTGCTCAGAATCATCATCTGTTTTAGGTTGACATTTTATATGTTTTGTAGAATAACAGGACAAACTGTGAGACTGGAAAGACCTGAGTTTCGTGCTCTGTTTTGTGACGTAGTGTGTAATGCTCAGCAGTATTATCATTTTAACTGGTTCTGTGCGCGATCTGAAGACACTAAGTGTTTGTGAGAGAACATAAAACTGTTTTGATGCATTTGTGAGGTTTTACCTGATGAGTTTTAAGTTTTGTGATTGTAGCTTGAAAATTTATTTTAATGTTTAGAGTTATGAGAAAGAAGGTGGAAGCATTAAAGTGATGTATCTTAACAGTTGTAAAATGTAAATGACCAAATTGGATTATTGGAATATAGTTTTATTGTGTTTCGTTGTTTTTTATGTAAAAATTATAATTTTAATATGTTATGAAATTATGATTTAAAGAATTCATATTGTTGAGTTTGTTTGTTTCAGAGTCAGAGAGCCGTGTCTCTCTACAGTCAGAGGTTTTTGTACGGCGGCTCAATGAGTTTGTATCACTGTGGTACACGTTCGGTGGAGGAACCAGACTGCAAGTTGGAAGTAAGTCAGCCGTAGAGCTTTTTTTTTTTAAATGTAATTTTCTTTTCTTTAATTTCATTTAATATGAAAGGCTAGGAAACTTTTTATGTAACTGATTAATTATTTTATTCATAAATTTTGTCCTAAGAAACAAAGTCAGCTTTGGAAATGAATATTCAGACACTCAGGACAATTTCCAATGAAAATCTGGGATGTTTCATATTATTCATTATTATTTCTAGTTCTGATGGTAAAGTTGTATTTTGAGGGCTTGTAGGTTTAGTTCAGTCTGACAGAGTCAGAGAGCCGTGTCTCTCTACAGTCAGAGGTTTTTGTACGGCGCCTCAATGAGTTTGTATCACTGTGGTGGACTTTTGGTGGAGGAACCAGACTGGATGTTGGAAGTAAGTCAGACTTAGAGCTTTTTTTTTTAAATGTAATTTTCTTTTCTTTAATTTCATTTAATATGAAAGGTTAGGAAACTTTTTGTGTAACTGATTAATTATTTTATTCATAAATTTTGTCCTAAGAAACAAAGTCAGCTTTGGAAATGATTATTCAGACACTCAGGACAATTTCCAATGAAAAAAGTTAAACTGCACAGAGTGAAGATAAAGATCTCTGGTGTTCTTATTGTATCATATCATTTACAACAATGTAAGCAATAAAAAAAAAAACACATGAGGTAAGTAGTGGTATTGAGTTTCTTATCCAGAACAAGCTGTTTATTACGAAGAACTGATGATGTTGAAGCTTAACATCTTTTAAAAGTGTTGACACATCTTTGTTTTGTTTTGTTTTTTTATTTCCAGTGTAGTTTGAACATATTTCAGCTCAAATTGTGTGATGATTCTCTCTGTGCTGATATGCATGAGAGGTTTCTTAAAGGGAAGTGAAACAATGTGTGAGTGAATGACTGGTGGAGCAGAAAAAACACCTGACAGAAACTTCTTAACGGAGAAAATCAAATTGTGGTTCGTGCCCTCTAAGCTGATTGGTGTTTCCTAGGTGATGCCCGCCCCGCCCTGAAGGTGCTGGGTCCCTCTAGTGAGGAGCTGAAACAGGGGAAGGCCACGCTCATGTGTGTGGCCAACAAGGGCTTCCCCTCAGACTGGAGTCTGTCCTGGAAGGTGGATGGCAGTGGCAGCATCAGCTGGGAGGAGAGCAGGAGCCCCGTGGTGCAGGAGAACGACGGCCTCTACAGCTGGAGCAGCACCCTGAGGCTCCCTGCAGACCACTGGATGAAGGTGGGCTCTGTGACCTGTGAGGCCACCCAGGGCTCCCACACTGTGGTCTCAGAGCCACTGATGAGAGACCAGTGTCCCCAGTCCTGACCTGACTAACTGTGACTTTCATGCTGGTCTTACTTTCAGTCTGCACTCTGTAGCTTTAAAAAAAAAAAAATCTAATTTCTTCTCTCATTTTTCATTGCTTTGTTTAAAGTTTAAAGTTTGTTTAAAGTTTTAAAGAATAAAAAAATATCTATATTAAATAAGAATCGAGTCTTTGTCTTACTTTTGTGGTGATGTCAATTTTAAACTCTAAATAATGATTTCCAGGGTTCTAATTGGAAACCAGTGTGCTATCTGTAGTCAATATGAGTCGGTAGAATTAAGCCACTTTCAATACATGAAGTAAAGCAAAGTTTATGTCAAAGAGTAAGTGCGAAGGGGAATTGAGAGACACTGCCATTACTAAGCAGGATATTAAAGACATTACATTTATGCAAATTCATTGCATGCTGTGTAATGAAATGTTTCAGCATGTTGCAGTTTGTTGTATAAAACACTGACTGCACAGGTGGAGCAGAAAAGTGCTGTATAAGAATGAGTCTATTCTCGTGATCAGTGTTGGGGTAGGTATTTTAAGAAGTCATTTAATATACAGAGTTTTTTTGTTAAAAGTATTCAGTACGTTATTTTGGTGTTTTTTTTCTGTAAAATCACCTGAAACACAACATGTCATAACTGTCATTGAACAATATGAACTTGTAGGCTACAGTCTCTCACACCAACATAAATCCCTATCCTAACGACGACACACATATTTTCTTTCTCTTGGCATTTAGGTATATGAATACCTGTCAAGGGTCCTTGACATACAGGTCTCCGACTCGGAGGACAAAAATTAATGTCCTGTGTCTTAGGAGGGCAGGATTGCTTTGCTTTTTCTTTATACGATGCTTCGCAGTATTCGTTTTGCCTAACAACCTGTTTTTGACTCCTAAATTGTCATTAATGCAACCGCTCTACATAACAGTCAGTGTAACTGATTATAAATCTTTTATTCATGAACCTACACATTACGCTTTATTTACTAGTTGTATGTATTTTAACAGAGCAAGAGGTGGACCACACGTTTGAAGAGCTGCTGGTCTTTATAACTGGGGCTGACTTACTTCCACCACTGGGGTCCTGCAACATAGACTTTTATGATCAGGAGTCGGGGATACGCATCGATGTGCAGCTTATCCTTGTATCTTCCGAGACGTGTTGCATACGAGGATCAATTTAAAGATCTTATGAACACTGCATTAAAAGGATTCCTGGGATTTGGAAAGCTGTAGCTGCATTTACATGAGCTGATGCTGGAAAGCTGTGGTTGAAACCTGTGGCCTTTTGGGAGGAAGTTGTGTTATTCTAAGTGTTCTGAAATGGGATTGCTCCTGGGCTTCTTCAAATTTTTACATTTTAAAAGTGTTTAGTATAAAGGTTTTTTGTTCTTACAAATGTGACTGTATATAGTTGTATTTATAGTCCCGTTGAGACAGGTGGGGTATGCATGCAACAAGCCATGCACCAAAAAGTGATGCTCAGAAAATGCTTCAAGTATTGGAAGGAAAATAACAATTCATCTACAAATGTTCTTTTGAAAGGTTGTTGTGCAGTCATGTTTAAGTATTCGGTTATAATATACTGCATAGTTTCTTGTTGCTGCGTTGTGTTTGTGTTGTTGTTTTAAATGTACAATAGCTGCCTAACAAACTTTGAACTGAAAGACGCTGACTTTTGTAAAATAAAAGTATTGTAATGTCAGTTCTCATGGTGTCTCTTTACCAATTAAAGTTGAGGCTCACCTGTTACTGTCAAATACTGGTGTTGGGATCCACTGACGAGGGCTGTTCAGTACACAGGTATGTGCTTAAGTCGAGGTAAACGGTTCAATAAATTTACCTTCATCTGTTCTCAAACTGAGAGCTCAAGATTCCATCTCAACTCAATTTGTTCAACTGCTTTCAGGAACAAAGCAGTTTTAACTCCTAAGTTTAAAGTCAGAGTTGGTTAACTCTGAGATGGGCAGCTGACCTTTGACTATAACCTGTTTAAATATTAATAACTCAATTTGAGGAATGTGAACATGTGTCAGTGCTATTATTAGAACACATACTAATATGCACAGAGGGTAACGAGGGAATACACCACAGAAGGCAGACACAGCTGAACCTCATCAGACATGACGAATACACTCACACAGAACGCAGAATCCAAATAAAACAGGGAACCAGAGAATAGCTCTGAGACACGGGTTGACAGAACATAAGGAACAGAGGGACGAAGAGATGCGACTGGAAAACAGAAAATAAATGAAACGAATCATATTAATAATCAAAAAACATGAATAGGAAGTCAACAGGTCTTTGGACCATGGCAGTGTTGAAGAGCAAAAAAGAGAAAATCTAAAAACCTGAGAAAGAAAAGATGGAAATTTGATCATTTGACTGATTTGGACTTAAAGTTTCTATTTGAAGTATTTGCTAAATTGTGCAGATAATTATGACTCACTGACTTTTGCTGAGTTCATTTAGTGTTAGATTTTTTTTCTTACAGAAATATGACTTTTGATAATGATCGATATTTAGAAATTGAGATTTATTTGAGCTGGTATGAAGCAGAAGTCAAAGGTCATAAATGATTTGTTAAAAATAAATGATATATTTCCAACTTTCTTTTCCTTTAGCAACAATGACATTTTCACTCTGTGTGTGTGTGTGTGTGTGTGTGTGTGTGTGTGTGTGTGTGTGTGTGTGTGTGTGTGTGTGTGTGTGTCCTCAGTGAACTGTATCAGTCTCTGCAGTATCTTCCAGCTGCAGCAGTCACTTCAGTTTCTGTTCAGTCTGACTGAGGGAGGTTTTTGTACGACTGTTTTTCACTGTGTGAACACCCACTGACTGTTAGGATAGTGTTCACTCTGACAGTAATAAACTGCTGCATCTTCAGCCTGGACTCCACTGATGGTCAGAGTGAAGTCAGAGTTTGATCCACTGCCTGTAAAACGAGCTGGAATCCCTGAATATCGAGTGCTAGCACGATAAATGAGCAGTTTAGGAACTCCTCCATCTTTCTGTTGGTACCAGGATAAAAAGTCGTTGTTATAAACATCCTGACTGGTCCTACACTTGATGCTCACAGATGCTCCCACAGCAGAGCTCACTGCTCCAGGCTGAGTCACTGTGATCTGTCCTCTGGACTCTGAGGACACAGAGACAAAAACATAAAGCAGCTTCATGGTTTTGTGGGCTTCATTTCAGAGGGACAGATGTTGATAGAGGAGAGGAGTTTGATTCTCTGGACTTTACCTGTGAAGCAGCAGCAGAGGAGAGTCCAGATGAGGACGCAGATCAAAGTCATGTTTTTGATGAGGAGGATTTCTGTGGCTTCTGTTGTGATGAAGGACAGCTGTCAGTCATCCAGTGTTCAACTCTCAGGACTATAAACTCTCCCAGAGCACTGGAGCATGGTGCTGCTGATGCAAAGTGCCTCTCTATGGAAATCATCTGACTGACTCCAGCAGGACTACATAATTAGTCTTTGCAATGTGAATTCACAGGTTTTCAACATGTTTTGAGATGTAATTGGGTTGGTAGATCAAGTATAAATGTTCACTATTTGCTGATGATGTATTTTTTCAATCATGAAATTACTAACTGAATTCCAGCTTTATTCAAATGAATAAAATCTCATGATGTTATCATCATGGACATAAAAGAACATGTACCTAGTTTAAAGGTGCTGTTGGATTTGAAGGTAAAATCCACAGACTGAACTTGTGGCCTTCACGTTTCTACCCCTCTTATGATCGAAAATCATGTGGGTCATATGTGTGTGTGTTTATTTGTGTGACTCTGTCATGGTCCTGGGTCATGTGACCCAGTATGCTGAGTTTCTTGATGTTTTCTTACTCCTTTCAGTCTAGTTTCATTTCAGTTTATCGAGTTACATTCTGTCACGCCTGGGTTACAGTTTTAATTCATGATTTTTAAAGCTCCCCATTTGTCTCATCCCTGTGTGAAGTTTTCTGTGTTAAGTCTTCGTGTGTTTATCTGTCATGTTTCATGTCCAAGTTTTCTTTGTTTGTCTACTTCCAGTCATGTCTGGGTCTCGTTATGTTTCCCGTTTTATTTTGAAGGATCCTTGTGTTTTGTGTTTATTGTATTTAGCTTCACGTCCCCTGTCCTGTCATTATGTTAATTGTTGTCAGCTGTTTCCCATGTGATTCCGCTTCCCCTGATCATTCCTTATGTGTACTTAATCCGTGTGTTTCTGCTCAGTCGGTGTCAGATCGTCTGTTAACCTCACCACAGTATTCATGGGTTTACCTCATTGTTTCGCTGTGTGTCCTAGTTTACTCAGTGTTCATAGTTTTGTTGTAGTTCTTTCACTGAGTGTCACGGCCTTCTGTTAACACAGTGTTCATCGTCTCCTTAGTTTCCCTAGTTTTATGTTTTTTCTTCTGCAATAAAGGCTCGCTTTATTTTTGAAACTACGTTTTGTCTCCATCCATCCATCCGCGTCCGCTTATCCTTTTCAGGGTCGCGGGGGGCGCTGGAGCCTATCCCAGCTGTCACAGGGCGAAAGGCGGGGTACACCCTGGACAGGTCGCCAGTCTGTCGCAGGGCCGTTTTGTCTCCACCGTGTCTGCATCTGGGTCTACCTCATTCTTCACACCGGCGCACCCCGCCGTGACAGACTCTTCCCATCAGAGGATGTATGTGTGGGTGTTTCTCTCTCGTCCCTCACAGGTGCCTGCTGAGTGAATCAGTCAACCCAACGGTTGACTGATTCCTGTTCCCAAACTGGAAAACTGGATGGACAGAGAGCTCTTAACTACCAGATGACTGACAGCCACATCACCCCTCTCTCCTGGGCCTCCCCCACTGAACAAACAGATTAGGGATGTTTAGAAATCTTTTGTTTCAATATTTTGGCACAGCTCACTGCCAAAGTTAATAAGTGGGTGTACTGCATTTACACTTGTTTTTGGTTTTGGCTTATTCTTGGGTGGAGTTGGAGTCGGGAGACAAATTCTTGTTACACCGAGGACATAATACACTTTTACATAATTTAGTGAGCATCAAAAAACAACACTTACTATTGAAAAAGTACAATTATTCAGCACTTACTGCACCTTACTGAGTGCTGGCATTTCAATCTTTCTCACTACTCTGTGTACAGAAATCTGTACATTACAGAGAGTGCAAGCATGCACATTTTTTGTTTTCGTCAGCCAAAAGGTTTACTGATCTTTGAGAAAATTATGTAACTTTAATAACTATATGTTCTAACTAGGGACCGAAAGTGCTTAAAATCTCAGAGAAGCGGTGTAGGTGAGGTAGAAAGTCATTAGAATTACATGTTACATATCACACATTGACTCACTTTGTCTTAGATAAGTGTGTGTGTAGGTGTGTGTGTGTGTGGGGGGGGGGGGGGGGGGGGGTGTCAAGATGTGACCCCATAAACGACTTCCCTAATCCTGCTGGTCTGGAAGTCCAGCAGTTCATCTAAACAAAAGGCACTTGAACTAAAACGTATATTGGTGTGTTTGATATACCATAAAACAATAAAGGAAGGTACGACCTCTCTCGTGCCCCCAGAATGTGAGTGTGCATGCCAGAACACTCTGGAAGGCACACAGAGTCTTTACAGACTGCTCAGGATCAAACCTCTATCAATATGCAATTGATTATAAAACTAAGCATATATGAGCAAATATTTCTACGCATAAATGACAATCAAATAATATAAACCTGACCGAACCGTTTTGAAATTTTCTACAAAGTTTGAATAAAGTTAACTGTGTGTGTGTGTGTGTGTGTGTGTGTGTGTGTGTGTGTGTGTGTGTCCTCAGTGAACTGTATCAGTCTCTGCAGTATCTTCCAGCTGCAGCAGTCACTTCAGTTTCTGTTCAGTCTGACTGAGGGAGGTTTTTGTACGACTGTTTTTCACTGTGTGAACACATGCTGGCTGTTAATGTAGTGATCACTCTGACAGTAATAAACTGCTGCATCTTCAGCCTGGACTCCACTGATGGTCAGAGTGAAGTCAGAGTTTGATCCACTGCCTGTAAAACGAGCTGGAATCCCTGAATATCGACTGCTAGTGTAGTAAATGAGCAGTTTAGGAACTCCTCCATCTTTCTGTTGGTACCAGGATAAATGATTGCTATTAATATTCTGACTGGTCGTACACTTGATGCTCACAGATGCTCCCACAGCAGAGCTCACTGCTCCAGGCTGAGTCACTGTATATTGTCCTCTGGACTCTGAGGACACAGAGACAAAAACATAAAGCAGCTTCATGGTTTTGTGGGCTTCATTTCAGAGGGACAGATGTTGATAGAGGAGAGGAGTTTGATTCTCTGGACTTTACCTGTGAAGCAGCAGCAGAGGAGAGTCCAGATGAGGACGCAGATCAAAGTCATGTTTTTGATGAGGAGGATTTCTGTGGCTTCTGTTGTGATGAAGGACAGCTGTCAGTCATCCAGTGTTCAACTCTCAGGACTATAAACTCTCCCAGAGCACTGGAGCATGGTGCTGCTGATGCAAAGTGCCTCTCTATGGAAATCATGGAAATGCCCTTGTCCATTATAAAAGGTTTACTCTGTGTTCAAGAATCAGTGATTTGGTATTCCTGTCTGCTGTAATTTCATCTTTTTTTCCTCTTTCTCTTTTTAATTAATCCATTGAGTTATTCATAAACTCAACAATTTGTGTTTTGTTGATTATTTTTAAAAGCATTTTTTTAAAGTTTTACATTGTGCATCTTATGCTGAGCAAGCTTTGGTTGTGAGGATTGAGCAGGCTATTCTGTGATGTACTTAAAATCTGGTAATACAGATGATAAATATTTGCACGAAGAAAAGTCATCATTTCTTCATCGTGCTCTGTACTACACTATAAAGATTACAGCTTAAAAACATAAGCAGCACATCGTCAGAACTTATACTGAATCTTTGCACCAGACCATGTGTGTTACTCATGGCCATTGATCAGTGGCTGTTGATTAATGGTCATGACAATTTGCATATTAATGATCAAGGAACTGACCTCCCAGCTCATTGTTCCTTCAGTGGGCTGGTTTCAGTCATTATGCAAATGCACTGTTTCTAAGGTTGGAGAAACCTGCAGTCAGCTGAGACTGAAGAAGTCACCTGGATGAGTGACGAAACGTTTCTCCCCCTGAAAACGCTGCGTCCAGATGAACAGAATCAACCTTGTGGGTTTTACTTACCTGGATGATTGAGCGTGCATCAAGACACCATGTGCGTTAGTGCCTAATTATGAATAATATTACTCAGATATTGATCAGTGACAAACACAAAAGGCTACAGTTTCAAATATTTTAGACTCTCTGACTGGTGAGAGTAAAATGCTGAACATTTGTCTCAATGCTAGATAGAAAGCACTCAGGCATAGGATTTAGTGTTTATACGAATGTCTGTGGATGAGGCATGTTTTATGAAGAGCTTTGTCTATGTTTATATGTCTGGTTGGGTCTTAGACTCCATCTCACCGCCCCCCCACACACACCCGTCTGGGGCTCTCCCCAGCTTGTTTCTAGGAGGGAGGCGGCTGTCCCTCCAGTGGTCCTGCTTGGGCTCTTGTGCTCTGGGGGGAATCTGGATGTCTGGGTCCTGGATGTCCTCCGTGCTTGCTCCATGTCCTGGGGGGCAGTGCTATGGTTCCCCACAATTACTATTAGATAGTTACATGGAGAAACCTTTTGGAAACAAGCGCACTCACGCTCACAGGTGTGCACAGACACTCACCGTCTTCCTTGGATGCTGCCTCTAAGCATATCGTCTGCTGTCGGTCTTTTGTGCTGCTCAGTAGCATTCAGTCTTTATTATTTACTCTTACTTATGCTTATCTAGGTTGTTGCTGTGGTCTCCCTACTGTGTTGTTCTCTTTTTGCTTGTTTTCTTCTTTTTCTTCCAGCAGGTGATCTCATGGGTTTTCATTGTCTTTTCTCACTGTCCCTCTTCCCCTCTGTTTTTCTTTCCCTCTCCTTTTCTTAAACTTCTCTTATCTGTCTTTGTCTTTACGATCCCCCGGTTATATCTGTTCCAATTCTAATCATTTAAAAAAAATAAAAAATAAAAAATAATGAAGATCAATCAAGTGGACCAGTATGGCACTGATTCACTTGAGAAAATAAATCTGTTGAGAATTTTTCTTGGCCTTCAGACAATAATTCTGATTGCTTCAGTGCCGAACGGGACAGGACAAAAAAATGTGATCGTCCAAAAGCTCATGGATTGAACTGTATTTAAACTAACATTGTATGATGGTATTTGAAGAAGTCACATCAGCTGAGTCATGGCTGCTGTGCAAACAGTGAATGATTTTGTTGAGTTTGTTTGTTTCAGAGTCAGAGAGCCGCGTCTCTCTACAGTCAGAGGTTTTTGTACGGCGCCTCAATGAGTTTGTATCACTGTGGTGGACTTTTGGTGGAGGAACCAGACTGGATGTTGGACGTAAGTTTATTCTGGTTTACTATCAAATACTGTCTTTTTATTAAAGTGCATTTAACAATTTCTCTTCTGATTTTAAGAGAAAAGCACGTAGCTTTACAATAAGTTTGATGCTGGAATTTTTTATCATCCTCTTGTGTCGTGGAGGATAATTCAGATCTGCTCTGTCAAAATATTATGTCTACATTTCAGTCAAATTAAACTGAAAAAAAATCTAACAATAATATAAAGAAGAAAAACTTTCAAGTATTGTTTGAAATTACTTTGAGTTTGTGTGAATTTTAAAAATTGTTTTAGATATACATGAAGAGCATTTCGTTTTGCTGAATTAATTAATTTATTCTATTTATTTGTTTCCAGTTAATATTAATGTCAGTCATGTACAATATTGATGATTTTAAACTTGTTTTGTAAATGTTTCCACATCTGCTTCTTTTATTTCCAGTGTAGTTTGAACATATTTCAGCTCAAACTGTGTGATGATTCTCTCTGTGCTGATATGCATGAGAGGTTTCTTAAAGGGAAGTGAAACAATGTGTGAGTGAATGACTGGTGGAGCAGAAAAAACACCTGACAGAAACTTCTTAACGGAGAAAATCAGCTCTTACAGTAAAGGTGTCCGACTGTCTGTGGTTTGATTGACAGCTGTGTGCTCCCTGTGCTCTAAGCTGATTGGTGTCTCCTAGGTGATGCCCGTCCCGTCCTGACAGTGTTGCCCCCCTCCAGTGAGGAGCTACAGCAGGGGACTGCAACAATCACATGTCTGGCCAACAAGGGCTTCCCCTCAGACTGGAGTCTGTCCTGGAAGGTGGATGGCAGTGGCAGCATCAGCTGGGAGGAGAGCAGGAGCCCCGTGGTGCTGCAGAACGACGGCCTCTACAGCTGGAGCAGCACCCTGAGGCTCCCTGCAGACCGCTGGATGAAGGTGGGCTCTGTGACCTGTGAGGCCACCCAGGGCTGCCAGGCTCTGGTCTCAGAGCCACTGAGGAGAGACCAGTGTTCCCAGTCCTGACCTGACTCAACCTGATACTGGTTTAATGCTCTCATTCTCAACTCTGTAACTGTCTCTCCATCTTTCTTTTTTAAGAACAAATAAAGACTAAAACTGTTATTTTCTTTCTCATAATGACAACATTCATGTTTTAGGTAATAAAGATGTTTTGCAAAGTGAATTTTGGTTGAATCAGACATTTAATTTTATTCAAATCTACAAACCTGCACTTGATGAATATATGTTTCATTTACAAGAATTCAGACCAACTCTGCACTCCAACATGATGTCTTTATTTTACACTGGTAAAATAAAACACAGGCTGAAAGAACCATTAAGGAGATCTGCATTTTGGCAAAAGCTGAAAAAGGAGTTTTAAAGTTGTTCAGGTTATTTTTATGTTTATTTAAATGTGTGTGGTAGGTTGTTGGTGGTGTTGCTCACCTGTACCAGACAGACTGGTTCATGAAGCAATGCTGGGACCTGGTTACCACGGAAACAGTCTCACCAGACTACAAAGCAAGTCTAAAGAAGAAAGAGTCTTTAGTGTCTCTAATGAGCTGTTTGTTCTGAGGAGAACTCACAGACAGGAGAGTCAACGAATGCAAGGAGTGCTTAGAAAGAATCTGAAGAACAAAGTTTTAATTTCACTGACGAACACGGAGAAGATTAAATGAATGATGACATGAACAAACTATGAAAAAACACCTTCGGTTCAATAACAGCTTTTTCACTCATGTTCATGTTTGATGATATGTTTACACATAAATTCACAGGTGTGTTGTTTTTATTTTGAGCCTCACTGATCAGGAACATTTTCAGCTTTTTGGATTCAGATTATTTTATCTTGATATAGATTCAGTGTTTGCTCTAAGGTCAAAGGTCATGAACAAGACTTATCCTGGTATCTGTTAACCCTTTAGAACCGGTAGGAGCGGACACGCTCCATTTTGTGTAACTATTTTTAAATCCCGGTAGCTCTGCAACCACGTGAGCTAGCGCAATAATTTTTTTTGCATATGAAACCGGAGGAGTTGTACTTACATCTGATGCCATCAGCTTGTCCTCAGTCACAGTTTCCTTCCACATACAGCTTTGCAAAAACTGCATAAAAAGCGCTTGTAGCAACAAAAACATAATATTACAGAAACAGCTTTGCCGATCCGATCAGCTGTTTGTAACACTTCCTACGTCCATCAGCGCGAACTATCACATGACCGCATGACCTGCCCGAAACCGGAAGTGACGTCATTTTGCGGAAATGTAGTTTTTTTTACCATCGTGGCCTCATGAGCTTATACTTGTGTTTTTAAAAGTTATGTTTGACTTCATGACTTTCTGTGTCGTTTCTGGGATGCTGAGGACTCATACTGCACTGCTGGAAATAGTTTATTTTGATGCACATGCTGTTATTTTGCAAATTTGCACTATAATATATTTTTTCGTTTTTCCTGTAGTATATGAAAATTGGTGTATCTCAAAAATAAAACTATGAAAACATCAAAATAAATTTCCTTTGGTGGGAAACTAGTTTGTGCAACTTTTTTGTATTTACAGTTTTGAGGGATAAGCCTCTTAAATTTCTCTAACTAGAAATATATGTTAAAAAAACAAAAACGATTTTAAATTTTTTTGTAGTTTATTGCACTTTTTTGCAATTTATGTAATTACTATGCACTTAATGCAGACATATTATTAAAATATGGGCTATAATGGTTGTATTGATGTATAGCAACTTGAAATGCTCCAAAAAATGGCTCCACAGCATGTAAAAATATAATATAAGCTCTGGCGGACTTGGTTCTATGGTAGGTCTTAAAGGGTTATTGGCCCACATTTGTTCTTTAGTTAAATATATATTTGAAAGTTGAACACAACATACATGCGATGTAGGACACAAATTTGTGATGAATCACTTCATTTTGTGTGTGTGTGTGTGTGTGTGTGTGTGTGTGTGTGTGTGTGTGTGTGTGTGTGTGTGTGTGTGTGTGTCCTCAGTGAACTGTATCAGTCTCTGCAGTATCTTCCAGCTGCAGCAGTCACTTCAGTTTCTGTTCAGTCTGACTGAGGGAGGTTTTTGTACGACTGTTTTTCACTGTGTGAACACATGCTGACTGTTGATAACATGATAACTCTGACAGTAATAAACTGCTGCATCTTCAGCCTGGACTCCACTGATGGTCAGAGTGAAGTCAGACTTTGATCCACTGCCTGTAAAACGAGCTGGAATCCCTGAATCACGATTGCTAGTGTAGTAAATGATACGTCTGGGAGGTTTTCCATCTTTCTGTTGGTACCAGGCTAAAGCTTGAGAGTTTTGAACATTCTGACTGGTCGTACACTTGATGCTCACAGATGCTCCCACAGCAGAGCTCACTGCTCCAGGCTGAGTCACTGTGATCTGTCCTCTGGACTCTGAGGACACAGAGACAAAAACATAAAGCAGCTTCATGGTTTTGTGGGCTTCATTTCAGAGGGACAGATGTTGATAGAGGAGAGGAGTTTGATTCTCTGGACTTTACCTGTGAAGCAGCAGCAGAGGAGAGTCCAGATGAGGACGCAGATCAAAGTCATGTTTTTGATGAGGAGGATTTCTGTGGCTTCTGTTGTGATGAAGGACAGCTGTCAGTCATCCAGTGTTCAACTCTCAGGACTATAAACTCTCCCAGAGCACTGGAGCATGGTGCTGCTGATGCAAAGTGCCTCTCTATGGAAATCATCTGACTGACTCCATCAAAGACCTGTATCAGGCTCATGGTGTTGTTTATAACTGAATCAGCCAATTCATCATAATACTGAACAAAGACATTTCATAATAAATTTAGGAAGAATCTACGTTTTTTCTTCAGAATACATCTTATTTCAATTTGTCTTCTTTTATTTGAATGTTTTGTTTCATGACTCCTTTTTTATCTCTTTTAAATATCTTTTGTTTTATAGGTTTTCCAATCTGGTTTTAAACCTTTTCATAGCACTGAATCAGCCCTTTTAAAAGTTTTTAATGACATATTTTAGCTACTGATGCTGTGGACTGTGTTGTTCTGGTGCTTTTAGATTTGACAGCTGCGTTTGATACAGTGGATCATGACATTTTACTCTCTCATTTGGAGCACTGGGTGGGCATTAGGGGCACGGCACTGGAGTGGTTCAGGCCCTACTTGGCGGGGTGAACTTTCTGTGTCAGTCTCTGTGAACATGTGTTGTCCTCCCCCCCTCTCTTGTGTGGTGTCCCACAGGGCTCAGTTCTAGGCCCCCTCCTCTTCTCTTTATATCTGCTTCCTCGGTTCTGTGCTGAGAAAGCACAACATTGCTTTCCACTTTTATGCTGATGACTTTTCTAAAGAAAAAAGGCAGATACCTCACACAGCCATTACTTCAGTGTCTCGATGACATTAAGGCTTGGATGTCTGTTAACTTTTTAAAAGTCAATGAGAAAAAGACAGAGGTGATGGTTTTTGGTAGCCCCACTGAGACCCCCAATGTGTATTTAGATTCCTTGGCCCAGTATGTTAAGCCAACTGTCACAAACCTGGGGGTCAAAGTGGACTGTGATCTGAAGTTTGATAATCAGATTAAGGCAGTGGTAAAATCTAGCTTCTTTCAGCTCAGGCAGCTGCAAAAATAAAGCCAATTCCTTCACGGCAGCACTTTGAGACAGTGATCCAGGACTTTCTTAGCATTCAGCATTGGATTACCGTAATGCACTTTATATAGGGGTCAGCCCATTATATATTACTCATCTACAGAGGGTGCAAAATGCCGCAGCTCGTCTTTTAACTCGCACTCGAAGGTTTGAGCACATTTCCCC
The DNA here is from genome assembly GCF_057382185.1 of Mchenga conophoros. Lineage (NCBI taxonomy): Eukaryota > Metazoa > Chordata > Actinopteri > Cichliformes > Cichlidae > Mchenga > Mchenga conophoros. The sequence continues at coordinate 4,783,617 of NC_140546.1, read as the reverse complement.
TATTTTAGCTTCACGTCACTGGCTATCCATAAAATTCTTTCATTTGCTGTTAAAGCCCTCCATGGCCTAGCTCCATCTTATCTCTCTGAGCTGCTACAGCCTTATGCACCCACCCGCTCTCTCAGGTCAGCTGATCAGCTGCTCCTGAATTTACCCAGGACCGGGCGTAAAATTAGAGGAGATCGTGCTTTTGCTGTAGCAGCTCCAAGACTGTGGAACGATCTGCCTTTAAAGATTAGACAGGCCATTTCACTACCTGTTTTTAAGACACTCCTGAAAACCCACCTCTTTACCCTGACCTTTGCCACCACGTGAGATGTTGGTTTTTATTTTTTTTATTTTATTTTAGTTGTTTGTAGCTGATTCTATGCTGTTTCATCTTGTTTTCTTTTTTAATATAGGGCTGTTTTAATTTTTATGTATTATGTGTTTTATTTATTTATTTTTGCTGTTTTCTGTTATTCTATTGTTTTTAGCTTATTTTCAGTACAGCACTTTGGTCCTGTGCCGGGTATTTTAAAGTGCTCTATAAATAAAATTGGATTGGATCTTTTAAACAAGGCTGTTATCAGAGCTGTTCATGCTGATAGCACTATCTATAAAATTTCTTTCAGTAGCTACATGATCACAGTCATTTATTTATAGAATGACAGTGGGGCAGACCAAGCATAAAAATGTTCACTAGATGCTGATGATGTATTTTTCTTTTCAATTACAAAATTACTGAATTTTTCAATATAGAATCAATAAAGTCATGTGGATGATCAAAGTAAAGTCAGTTTCTGATCCACTGCCTGTAAAACGAGCTGGAATCCCTGACGTTGAGTGTCGGCATTAAAAATTTGCGTTTCAGAAGTTTCACCATTTTTCTGTTGGTGGCAGAACATATCATTATCTTAATCTACCCTATGATTGGTTTTACATCTATGGGGGATGGAGACCAAAAACGTATTTAGATGCAATAATACACACCATGTTTGGAGGTCAAAAAGCACTGCATATCACCTGAGAAACATACCAAAAGTGACGTTTGGAGGGGATAAAATCCTGTTGTTGGCCTTTTCGGCATATGGCACATACACGCTTTATTTAATTAAAGGAAGTATGAATGGAAAATGTACCGAGGTATTCCTCATAATAATCTGCTGTCATCGACCAGGATGATGAAGATGAAACAAGGGTGGGTTTTCAGCAAATCAGTGATCCCAAACACAGCCAAGGAAACTTTCAACTGGCTTTTGAGACAGAAAATGAAGCTGCCAGAGTCACCAAGCCAAACAGCTTATCTGAACCCAACTGAAAATCTATGGAGAGAACTAAAGGTCAGAGTTTATAGCAGGGGCCCAGAGAACTTTCAGGATTTGAAGACTGTTTGTGTCAAAGAATTGCCAAAATTTACATCTGAGCAATGCATGTGCTTAATTTCTCCAAACAGGAGGCATCATGAAGCCATTGGGATATTGCACATGAGATAAAGTGACAGGAGTGAGCAGCAGTACAAACTGAACAGTACAAAATTCTGAGTGGCAGTTAGTATAGTATTGCACAGAGTAAGTTTTTTTATTTGTTTTAAATCCTAATAAGAGTGAAGTGACCCGTGCATAGTGTACAATGTACTCGTGAAACTCTAGGACAGCTTCTGAGTGCATCCTGTGAAATGTGGTGTGTTTGTATTGTGGTTGAGGTGTCGTATGGCTTGATGGTAAAAACTGTTTTTAAGTCTTGTAGTCCGAGCAGACAGACTCCTGTGATGTCTTCCAGATGGTAACAAGGAGAACAGCTGATGTGCTGGGTGGCTGTGGTCCTTGATGATGCTGTGTGCTTTGCGGAGGCACCGTTGAAAATAAATGTCCTGAATGGCAGGAAGACTCAAGCCAGTGATGTGCTCAGCTGCCTTCACCACCCTCTGTAGTGATTTACGGCTGCTGGCAGAGCAGCTTCCGTACCAAACTGTAATGCAGCTCGTCAGCAAGCTCTTCATCGCACACCTGTAGAAATTTGAGGTGATCTTAGCATTCATGCCAAACTTCCTCAGCCTCCTCAGGAAGTAGAGTCGCTGGCGAGCTTTCCTGATAGCAGTGTCTGTGTGATGGATCCAGGAGAGATCCTCAGTGATGTTGACTCCAAGGAATTTGAAGTTGCTGACCCTTTCGACCTTGACACCGTTGATGTGGATGGGCTGGTGTTCCCTGACTGGTCGTTTCTGGTAGTCCACTATCATTTCTCTAGTTTTGCTGATGTTGAGAGTCAGGTTATTTTCCAGGCACCACTCGTACAGCACCATCACCTCCTCTCTATAGGCCGTCTCATCGTTGCCTGTGATGAGGCCTATGATGGTTGTGTCATCCACAAACTTGATGACTTATGTTTAGCAACACAGTCGTGTGTGAACAGGGAATAAAGGAGGGGGCTAAGCACACAACCCTGTGGCGTTCCTGTGTTTAGGATGAGTGATGAGGAGGTGTCTTACCAACTCTCACCACCTGGGGCCTGTTTGTGAGGAAGTTTAGAATCCATCTGCAGATCGGTGTCACCCAAGGTCGACGAGCTTCAAGGCAAGTTTGAGGGGATGATGGTGTTAAAGCTGAGCTGTAGTCGATGAAGAGCATTCTTGCATATGTATTCCCTTTTTCCAGATGAGTGAGGGCGGTGTGCATCGTCAGGGTGATGGCATCCTCTGTGACTCTGTTTCTCCAATAGGCAGACTGAAGAGGGTCCAGTGTGTCAAGGAGGGAGGAGCAGATCTGACCTTTGACCAGCGGCTCAAGTCACTTCATGATGAGGGATGTCAGTGCAACAGGACGGTAGTCATTCAGACAGGAGACCAATGATTTCTTAGGAACAGCAATGATGGTGGATGTTTTGAGGGATGTGGGGACCACCGACTGCCTCAAAGAGAGGTTGAAGATGTTGGTGAACACCCCTGCCAGCTGGTCTGCACACACTCTGCTCCTGGAGCTTTGTGAGGATTGACCTTTTTGAAAGGCCATCTCACAGCTTCTGTTTTGAGAGTTAGAGTTACAGCCTCCCTGTGCTCCTGAGGATACAGGATCTGCTCTCTGTTCTCTGCATCAAAACAAGCATAGATGTTGTTAAGCTCGTCTGCGAGAGATACGGTGGGCTGAACCCTGTCTTTGTTTTCCTTCTCGTAGTGATGCAGCGTAGTCCATTCCACAGTGGCCTGGTGTCAAAGCTGTGGTAGCTGGACTCCACTTTGTCCCTGTGGTCCTTTCTGGCCTTTTTTATGGACTTTCGCAGCCACCCCAGAGCTGATGGATATAAAGCACTGATTTCTTTGCATGTGTGGATTAGATGGGTTGTTACCAACATCTGGTGAGAATTTCATGTCAGCATCACCTTTCGAAATATGTATACTCATAAAAAAAAGACATTTTCAGTACTTATTTTAACCACTGTATATTTTCTCTACTTGTTTCCTCTAAATACAGAATGTGATGTGATTATGGAGATGATTTTGTAATGTTAATGTTACTACATCTCATGTTTTTATATAATGTCATTTGAACATTCTTCAGGTAAAAATGTGGGATGATTCTGACTGTGCTGATATGCATGACAGGTTTGTGTTTCTGTGTGTGTGTGTGTGTGTGTGTTTCCTTGTTGAAATGCGTCAGTTGAGTTTCAGTTCAGTCTCAGGGTTTTTCTATGACGGTTTTTCACTGTGTGAACACCCACTGACTGTTTACACTGAAACCACCCTGACAGTAATAAACTGCTGCATCTTCAGCCTGGACTCCACTGATGGTCAGAGTGAAGTCAGAGTTTGATCCACTGCCTGTGAAACGACCCACAGTCCCAGGATCTCTTTTGCTTACATAATGAATAATACGTTTGGGCATTTCTCAATATCTCTGATGGTACCAGGCTAAACGATGATCTGGACTGCTGTAATACACGTTTGGACTTGTCGTACAGCTGATGGTGACAGATCCTCCTACAGTAGAACTCACTGCTCCAGGCTGAGTAACAAGGACATGTCCTCTGGATTCTGAAATGAAGCCCACAAAACCATAAAGCTGCTTTATGTTTTTGTCTCTGTATCCTCAGAGGGACAGATGTTGATAGAGGAGAGGAGTTTGATTCTCTGGACTTTACCTGTGAAGCAGCAGCAGAGGAGAGTCCAGATGAGGACGCAGATCAAAGTCATGTTTTTGATGAGGAGGATTTCTGTGGCTTCTGTTGTGATGAAGGACAGCTGTCAGTCATCCAGTGTTCAACTCTCAGGACTATAAACTCTCCCAGAGCACTGGAGCATGGTGCTGCTGATGCAAAGTGCCTCTCTATGGAAATCATCTGACTGACTTCAACAGGATTACATCGCGAGCAGTCATCACATTGTGAATTCACAGGTGTCATTCCGATCAGTCAACATGGTTTGAGAGTCATTTGTAAAATCATCTAAATGATATGAGTCATACTTATTCAGAAAAGTATATTTTAACATCCCCTGGTCTAGTTTTGTTTTGGTTGCTGTGGCTCTAAGTCAGCACAGACTTGGATCAGTCAAATAATGCTGTTTAGTAATGGATCAATCAAATTAACATTTTACTGAAATTCAAAGTAAGTTCTCTAAATTTGGTCCTGTATTGGAGCAGATAACATGTGGACGTCTGTGCCACAAGGATACTCCTTTTTTTACTTATTTTTTTCAGAGGCTCAAAAATAACTGAGCAATTGTCTTCAAGCCATTTCATCAACAGATAAAGCCTGTCCTGTCATTTTTCTAAGACAAATTAAACAGATGAGTTGATTTCAAATTATCTGATTGCATTTATTGGTTGTAAATTAGATCCCTGCATATGAGGTCAAATGAACTATCAAAATCACCAACCCCCCCTCTGTCCCCTTCCGGCTGCCTCTGCCTCAATTTTATCCCACAACTTAGACATTCACATTATTCACACTCTCATTACACATACATATAGGATCTTGGGGGTGGGCACAATCACGGAGTCCATATTACCATCAGGGTGTACACCTCACCCCTGGCGTCGTTGCCCACCTCTCAATTTTAAATACACTTAGACATTGAGGGCTATCAGGAGGGACTATGCGCTTACCTGCTGCTCTCTGGCAGGTAGCTCCATGCCCTCCTGGGTTTTAATTGCACCTTAGAACACACATGCATCAACACTACAATGAGCGGGTGGAGGGAGGTTTGGAGTCTTCTCTCACCCCCATTCTCTGCGGCCTGCTGGAGCGGGAGGGCTAGGAGGAGGAGTTGGCCGTCCGACTGCGGTCTGGAGTGTGGGGCCTCCCTGCTGCTACGGAGTCGGGGTGGTCTGCCTCTCCCCACCGCAGGGAAAAGGGTAACACCACCTGGGTCTGGGTGCAGTTCCCCCCCTCCAGGGGCAAGGGTACCTAGACCCGGTTTGTAGAGTACGCTTGGGGAGTGTGATCGTGTGTACAGCGTCTCTTTATGTCTGTCTCCACGTTGGTTGAGTGTGGAGTAAGTGCATATGAGAGCATGAGGGTGGGAATGGATGTTTGTGTCTGTGTGTGCCTGTATGTCTGTGTCTATATGTCAGGTTGGGTATCAGACACCACCTCTCTGGGGACATCTCAGGCCCTCCAAGGTTTGGAGGCCTATCTCCACCCACCACCACTTCCCCTGCCGGTGGCGGACTCCCTCAGGTGTCGGTGCGTTGGTGGTTCTTTGTGTCTGGGGGTGGGCGTCCAGGTACACACCGGCTCACTCCTTGGCGGCCGCTTATCGGGGCCTGGAGCCTGGGGCTCGCTCGGGCCACTTCGGAGGTGGGGTGCCCCCGGCCTCTCGGCCTGGGGCTCGGTCACTCAGGCACAGCTGGCTGCCGGCGGAGCTCACGGGCGCGTCACTGCAACTCCCCCTGGCTTCTGCTCCGCGGCTGCTGAGTGAACCCTCATCTGGGACTCTCCTCAGCTCTTGCTGGGACAGTGGCGCGACTGCCCCTCTGTTGGTTTTCCATGGTCTCTTGTGTTCTGGGGGCCTCTGGATGTCTGGAGTTTTGATCTCCTCCATACCTGCTTCATACCCTGGAGGACGGGGCTGTGGCCCCCCCCCCCACACTCCCTAGCAGATCGTTACATGGAGAAACCTTTGGAATACAAGCGCGCTGATCCACACAGGTATGCACACGGGTGTTCACTGCTCGTAGACTTAAATTACACCTTTCTTGGCTACTACTTCGAAGCACATCTGTCCTGCGTGCTGCACAACAACATTGAATATTTAGTATTTACTGCTGTTTACACTTAGCTAGATTAATGCGATGGTGTTGTGTTTAGTATGTTGCTTTGTTTTTTTTGTTTTTTTTTTTGTCTTCTATTCTTCTCTCAACAGGTGATCCAGGAGATTTTTATTTTTTTTCTCCCCCCCTTTCTCACTGTCCCTCTCTCCTTCTGTTTTTCCTTTCCTTCCTCTTTCTTTCTCCCTTTCCTATCCCTCACTGATGTCTGTCCCGTCTGTAACATCTGAAAATAAAATATAATAAATAATAAAAACAAAGATCGACCAAATGGACCAATACAGCAATGCCACGAAGATCCATTTGGCAAAGTAAATCCATTGGGTATCCTTGTTGGTCTTCAGACAACAATTCTGATGGCTAAAGAACCAAATGGGACAGGCAAAAAAAAAAAAAAAAAAAAAAAACCCAAATCAACAACCTGGTTCATTTTTAAAAGGAATGATTGTATTGGCCAGCACAACAACAATAAGGCCTAAAAGACCACAGAAGAAAGCTGAAACGAATGAGGACAGAATTCATAGTTTAAGGAAAAAAACTCTACCACAGCTTAATTTTGAGTACTTTACACGTCATATTCATTAGTCTAAAATACTCTCTAAGGGGGAAATGGACTGGTTTTTCTATAGTGCTTTTCTGCTCATTCACCCATAAAGAAATACAAGAACATTTTTGTATGCTTTTCCTACTGGAATGCTTTCTATACAACATTCAAACACATTTAGACTGAGATGGATGCATTGGATGGATGCTTCTGAGCTACAGTAGCCCCAGGTGGCTGTATCATAGTCTAAGTCTACTACCAAGAGATCAAGAGTCATCTTCATGAAAGGAAACTCTTACCAGTTACAAACTGCTGGTTACACTCAAGAACTGGAAGACTGGATTAGACTTTGCCAGAAAAACACAGAAAAATCAGGAACAGTTCCAAGATGAAATTTTATCAGCATAATTAGAAAAGAAAATGATGAAGAAGGAAAACTGATCTGAAGCATATCACATCATCTGTCAAAGATGTTGGAGCCAATGTTACTCATTGGAGTAGTTGGAAAGTCATTGGACAGCACTTCACAGTGCAAATAGATAATGACCCAAAGAACACTGACAACCCAAGACTTTCTCAGGTGAAGAAATGGTCAAGTCACCCTTTTTTTGGTCTCCTATTATTAAATAGCCACAAGGCTCAAAATGTGGGTTTAGTGTAAGGGATACAGTTAATTTAAGATTTAAGCTAGGTGTTAGAGTTCAGGATTCATTTTTAAGGTTAGGGTAAGAGGCTGGGGAAAGCATTATGTCAACTAGATGTCCTCACTAAGGTATAAAAAGCATTTGTGTGTGTGTGTGTGTGTGTGTGTGTGTGTGTGTGTGTGTGTGTGTGTGTGTGTGTGTGTCCTCAGTGAACTGTATCAGTCTCTGCAGTATCTTCCAGCTGCAGCAGTCACTTCAGTTTCTGTTCAGTCTGACTGAGGGAGGTTTTTGTACGACTGTTTTTCACTGTGTGAACACATCCTGATTGTTAGGATAGTGAAAACTCTGACAGTAATAAACTGCTGCATCTTCAGCCTGGACTCCACTGATGATCAGACTGAAGTCAGAGTTTGATCCACTGCCTGTAAAACGAGCTGGAATCCCTGATTCTCGAGTGCTAGCAGAGTGAATGAGACGTTTGGGAACTCCTCCATCTTTCTGTTGGTACCAGGCTAAAAGATGGTTGTTGCTCCAAACACGAACATCCTGACTGGTCGTACACTTGATGCTCACAGTTCCTCCCACAGCAGAGCTCACTGCTCCAGGCTGAGTCACTGTGATCTGTCCTCTGGACTCTGAGGACACAGAGACAAAAACATAAAGCAGCTTCATGGTTTTGTGGGCTTCATTTCAGAGGGACAGATGTTGATAGAGGAGAGGAGTTTGATTCTCTGGACTTTACCTGTGAAGCAGCAGCAGAGGAGAGTCCAGATGAGGACGCAGATCAAAGTCATGTTTTTGATGAGGAGGATTTCTGTGGCTTCTGTTGTGATGAAGGACAGCTGTCAGTCATCCAGTGTTCAACTCTCAGGACTATAAACTCTCCCAGAGCACTGGAGCATGGTGCTGCTGATGCAAAGTGCCTCTCTATGGAAATCATGGAAATGCCCTTGTCCATTATAAAAGGTTTACTCTGTGTTCAAGAATCAGTGATTTGGTATTTCTGTCTGCTGTAATTTCATCTTTTTTTCCTCTTTCTCTTTTTAATTAATCCATTGAGTTATTCATAAACTCAGCAATTTGTGTTTTGTTGATTATTTTTAAAAGCATTTTTTTAAAGTTTTACATTGTGCATCTTATGCTGAGCAAGCTTTGGTTGTGAGGATTGAGCAGGCTATTCTGTGACGTACTTAAAATCTGGTAATACAGTTGGTAAATATTTGCACGAAGAAAAGTCATCATTTCTTCATCGTGCTCTGTACTACACTATAAAGATTACAGCTTAAAAACATAAGCAGCACATCGTCAGAACTTATACTGAATCTTTGCACCAGACCATGTGTGTTACTCATGGCCGTTGATCAGTGTCTGTTCATTAATGGTCATGAGAATTTGCATATTAATGATCAAGGAACTGACCTCCCAGCCCATTGTTCCTTCAGTGGGCTGGTTTCAGTCATTATGCAAATGCACTGTTTCTAAGGTTGGAGAAACCTGCAGTCAGCTGAGACTGAAGAAGTCACCTGGATGAGTGACGAAACGTTTCTCCCCCTGAAAACGCTGCGTCCAGATGAACAGAATCAACCTTGTGGGTTTTACTTACCTGGATGATTGAGCGTGCATCAAGACACCATGTGTGTTAGTGCCTAATTATGAATAATATTACTCAGATATTGATCAGTGACAAACACAAAAGGCTACAGTTTCAAATATTTTAGACTCTCTGACTGGTGAGAGTAAAATGCTGAACATTTGTCTCAATGCTAGATAGAAAGCACTCAGGCATAGGATTTAGTGTTTATACGAATGTCTGTGGATGAGGCATGTTTTATGAAGAGCTTTGTCTATGTTTATATGTCTGGTTGGGTCTTAGACTCCATCTCACCGCCCCCCCACACACACCCGTCTGGGGCTCTCCCCAGCTTGTTTCTAGGAGGGAGGTGGCTGTCCCTCCAGTGGTCCTGCTTGGGCTCTTGTGCTCTGGGGGGAATCTAGATGTCTGGGTCCTGGATGTCCTCCGTGCTTGCTCCATGTCCTGGGGGGCAGTGCTATGGCTCCCCACAATTACTATTAGATAGTTACATGGAGAAACCTTTTGGAAACAAGCGCACTCACGCACACAGGTGTGCACAGACACTCACCGTCTTCCTTGGATGCTGCCTCTAAGCATATCGTCTGCTGTCGGTCTTTTGTGCTGCTCAGTAGCATTCAGTCTTTATTATTTACTCTTACTTATGCTTATCTAGGTTGTTGCTGTGGTCTCCCTACTGTGTTGTTCTCTTTTTGCTTGTTTTCTTCTTTTTCTTCCAGCAGGTGATCTCATGGGTTTTCATTGTCTTTTCTCACTGTCCCTCTTCCCCTCTGTTTTTCTTTCCCTCTACTTTTCTTAAACTTCTCTTATCTGTCTTTGTCTTTACGATCCCCGGGTTATATCTGTTCCAATTCTAATCATTTAAAAAAAATAAAAAATAAAAAATAATGAAGATCAATCAAGTGGACCAGTATGGCACTGATTCACTTGAGAAAATAAATCTGTTGAGAATTTTTCTTGGCCTTCAGACAATAATTCTGATTGCTTCAGTGCCGAACGGGACAGGACAAAAAAATGTGATCGTCCAAAAGCTCATGGATTGAACTGTATTTAAACTAACATTGTATGATGGTATTTGAAGAAGTCACATCAGCTGAGTCGTGGCTGCTGTGCAAACAGTGAATTATTTAGTTGAGTTTGTTTGTTTCAGAGTCAGAGAGCCGTGTCTCTCTACAGTCAGAGGTTTTTGTACGGCGCCTCAATGAGTTTGTATCACTGTGGTGGACTTTTGGTGGAGGAACCAGACTGGATGTTGGACGTAAGTTTATTCTGGTTTACTATCAAATACTGTCTTTTTATTAAAGTGCATTTAACAATTTCTCTTCTGATTTTAAGAGAAAAGCACGTAGCTTTACAATAAGTTTGATGCTGGAATTTTTTATCATCCTCTTGTGTCGTGGAGGATAATTCAGATCTGCTCTGTCAAAATATTATGTCTACATTTCAGTCAAATTAAACCGAAAAAAAAAATCTAACAATAATATAAAGAAGAAAAACTTTCAAGTATTGTTTGAAATTACTTTGGGTTTATGTGAATTTTAAAAATTGTTTTAGATATACATGAAGTGGATTTTGTGTCGCTGAATTAATTTATTCTATTTATTTGTTTCCAGTTAATATTAATGTGAGTCATGTACAATATTGATGATTTTAAACTTGTTTTGCAGATTTTTCCACATCTGCTTCTTTTATTTCCAGTGTAGTTTGAACATATTTCAGCTCAAACTGTGTGATGATTCTCTCTGTGCTGATATGCATGAGAGGTTTCTTAAAGGGAAGTGAAACAATGTGTGAGTGAATGACTGGTGGAGCAGAAAAAACACCTGACAGAAACTTCTTAGCGGAGAAAATCAGCTCTTACAGTAAAGGTGTCCCACTGTCTGTGGTTTGATTGACAGCTGTGTGCTCCCTGTGCTCTAAGCTGATTGGTGTCTCCTAGGTGATACCCGTCCCGTCCTGACAGTGTTGCCCCCCTCCAGTGAGGAGCTACAGCAGGGGACTGCAACAATCACATGTCTGGCCAACAAGGGCTTCCCCTCAGACTGGAGTCTGTCCTGGAAGGTGGATGGCAGTGGCAGCATCAGCTGGGAGGAGAGCAGGAGCCCCGTGGTGCTGCAGAACGACGGCCTCTACAGCTGGAGCAGCACCCTGAGGCTCCCTGCAGACCGCTGGATGAAGGTGGGCTCTGTGACCTGTGAGGCCACCCAGGGCTGCCAGGCTCTGGTCTCAGAGCCACTGAGGAGAGACCAGTGTTCCCAGTCCTGACCTGACTCAACCTGATACTGGTTTAATGCTCTCATTCTCAACTCTGTAACTGTCTCTCCATCTTTCTTTTTTAAGAACAAATAAAGACTAAAACTGTTATTTTCTTTCTCATAATGACAACATTCATGTTTTAGGTAATAAAGATGTTTTGCAAAGTGAATTTTGGTTGAATCAGACATTTAATTTTATTCAAATCTACAATCCTGCACTTGATGAATATATTTTTTTTCATTTACAAGAATTTAGACCAACTCTGCACTCCAACATGATGTCTTTATTTTACACTGGTAAAATAAAACACAGGGTGAACGAACCATTAAGGAGATCTGCATTTTGGCAAAATGAATTTTAAAATTGTTCAGGTTATATTTATGTTTATTTAAATGTGTGTGGTAGGTTGTTGTTGGTGTTGCTCACCTGTACCAGACAGACTGGTTCATGAAGCAATGCTGGGACCTGGTTACCACGGAAACAGCCTCACCAGACTACAAAGCAAGTCTAAAGAAGAAAGAGTCTTTAGTGTCTCTAATGAGCTGTTTGTTCTGAGGAGAACTCACAGACAGGAGAGTCAACGAATGCAAGGAGTGATTAGAAAGAATCTGAAGAACAAAGTTTTAATTTCATTGACGAACACGGAGAAGATTAAATGAATGATGACATGAACAAAATATGAAAAAACACCTTCGGTTCAATAACAGCTTTTTCACTCATGTTCATGTTTGATGATATGTGTGTTGGTATAACTTTAATGTGGTAATATGCTTTTGTTTGTATGATTTGGCACCCTCTTGTGGCCACAGTTGGTACTTGGGAAGTTGTTATGCCCAGCTTGTTTGCTACAAGTGCTCAGTGGAGATGAAACCTTTGCCCACGCATGCCTGTAAGTTTTCATTACATACTATAACCTTAACTATCTGATTTGTGATGCATGTGTAATGTGCATATACTGAATTACTATTTCATCTGTGTGGTCATTACTCATTTGCAGTGTTGGGTAAGTTACTTTAAATTAGTAACTTAGTTACATTACTAGTTACTTCTATCAAAAGTAACTCAGTTACTTCAAGTTACTCGTTACTTTCAGAGTAACTAGTTACTAGGGAAAGTAACTTTGGTTTTACTCAGAATTCTCTTGTTAATGTGTTCCTTCCATAACTGGATACCCAGCAAGATTGCCAGTCTTCTAGCTTGCTTACTTGCCACAAGTGCACTGTGCCACCTACCAATAGAAAGGAAAAAATAATGTGCACGTTTCCACGAGAGAAATCCCACGCCTGATTCTATCCTAGCCTGCTTTTTACATCCAACACAAAAACTGCAGTCGTGATGCTTTCGATTGTACTCAGAACTCGGAAATTCTGCCTTCTGAATAGGAAGATGTACATGTAGGTAACACCAGACTGCAGATGAGCTGCATACAGGGCTGGACTGGGACAAAAAAATCGTCCCGGGCATTTTGACTAGAGACCGGCCCACCATTATAGGTTAAATCATAAAGCCTTTGAATGAAAATAAACACTGTTGTGACAGTGATGTTCACTGTTCTGATGGTATATATGTATCAATCTATCAATTGTTTGTTGCAAGACTCAGATAATTATTTTTTTTAAAAGTGAGACATTTTAAATGAGAATAAGAAAGTATTTCCTTGTGCCCCCCTTTCCCTGTTAATGCCCTACATCATAGGTGTCAAACTCTGGCCCGCGGGCCAAATTTGGCCCGCAGCCTAATTACATTTGGCCCACAAAGCCATACCAAATTACTATTAGAGCTGGCCTACTGGTATTATACAGCTAATATATATATATAGTTTAGTATTAAGCTTTGCTTGTTCCATATTCAGTTTTTCAGCAAAACTTGTTTGAGTCCATAAGAAAAGATTCATTCTTATATCTGGAGGAAGATTTTTTTTTTCAATAAATATTAACGTTAGCCCGCGACTTGTTCCAGTTTTGAATTTTGGCCCACTGTGTGTTTGAGTTTGACACCCCTGCCGTACATGGACCCCTGGCAACACTTTGCTAGACCCGCCCCTGCTGTCAGTTACCAGCTGTCAGCTACCTAAAAAAGGATCCTGGTGTTATTTGTCTCTCAGAAACAGTTCATAACTTCCCTTCAACTCATTCATGTCACCTAAAAGGTAAACCTGTTTGTCCATCACAGCTCTGATGATTCAGTAAGGACATCTCCTGGTTTCATCTTCATGTGTCCCTCTCACCACATATCCAAACCGACATCATGACCAGCAGCTTTACAGCTGTGGCTCCAGCCAACATCAGCTGATACTAGAAATTAATATTAAATAAATTCTAACAACAGCTGATCAAGCTTAAACGTGCTGCTGTTGTTTACCGCGACATCCGCTGGTTTCCTCTTTCTGGCGCAAAGTGGGCGATAAATAAACAAGAGAGAAAAGCCGATCAGCTGATCATTGATCAGTTTCATGATTGAAGTAGAAACAGGAGAGGGAGGGGAGAGAATGAGAGGACAAGAGGCAGCTGTGCAGCGTAAACACAGAATAACTCCAGCTTTGTGTCTTTTTCATTGTAGCTGAAGTCCGGGACAAACTGTGTTCCTTTTCACCTCAATACGAAATGCGTAATATTTTCTCTGAATACGAGACGATTCCGTTTTTTACGGGACACTTGGCAACTCTAATAATTAACCTTATGAACAAAATAAAGTTCAACATCAGTAACATAGCACCACCCAGCTGTATAGAAACTCCGTCATGCTAGCTAGCACGCAGTACGAAAAAGTCAGCATAACGAAAATAAACTCCACCTAAACTTGGTTCATATCTGACCCAGAAGGACTGCAGGTTATAACTTCTTACCTGAAGTTCAGTTCACACTTGGACCAGCGGCCGCTTCGGGTCTCTCCTCTTGCCTCCCTTTTCCTTCATCCACCTGCTGGTTTCCACCACTTGCTAATGTTACTGAATCTGTGGAAGCTCTGCAATAGCCACCACACGAAGTAACGAGTAACGACCCTATCTAAATCCCAGTAACGAGTAACGCGTTCCCGGTTTTGGCATAATAACTAGTTACCGTGCTCGTTACCACAATAATAACGTAGTTACTGTAACGCGTTACTTAATAACGCGTTAGTCCCAACACTGCTCATTTGTAAAGCTACTTGTGTGCTAGCGACTGTATATTAGCATGTGTTTGCTAACTTGCTATGATCAATAATGCTAGTTAACTGAAGGTGATGTTTATGTTTAATTTAGGCAACCTTAAGATTTATGTTTTTTGCTGGTTGCCATGAAAACTAAGTTTCAATTAGTACATTATGTATGTTCAGTGAATGAGAAGGTAATTATCTGTTTTGTGTTTATTTAGTTTTACAAAAGAAAAGAGAAAGGAGAGAAATGAAAATGGATAAGGGATACCATGTATAAGAAGCCTCAGTAACATGGCCTGTAAACTGGAGATGCAGATCGAAGTAAAGAAGAATCTCAGTTCAAAGCATTCTCTTCTTCTCATTCTGTTCACTGTCTGTCAAACTGGATAAGCTAAATCACGCCCACATCTAGTGAGGACAGAACAATATGTTTACACTTAAATTCACAGGTGTGTTGTTTTTATTTTGAGCCTCACTGATCAGGAACACTTTCAGATTTTTGGATTCAGATTATTTTATCTTGATATAGATTCAGTGGATTTGTTCCACTTCTAAGGTCAAAGGTCATGAACAAGACTTATCCTGGTATCTGTTAATGGCCCACGTTTGTTCTTTAGTTAAATATATATTTGAAAGTTGAACACAACATGGATGCGATAGCAGTAGGACACAAATTTGTGATGAATCACTTTATTTTGTGTGTGTGTGTGTGTCCTCAGTGAACTGTATCAGTCTCTGCAGTATCTTCCAGTTGCAGCAGTCACTTCAGTTTCTGTTCAGTCTGACTGAGGGAGGTTTTTGTACGACTGTTTTTCACTGTGTGAACACACGCTGACTGAAAGGATAGTGAAAACTCTGACAGTAATAAACTGCTGCATCTTCAGCCTGGACTCCACTGATGGTCAGAGTGAAGTCTTTGTGTGATCCACTGCCTGTAAAACGAGCTGGAATCCCTGAATATCGAGTGCTAGCAAAGTAAACGAGCAGTTTAGGAACTCCTCCATCTTTCTGTTGGTACCAGGCTAAAAGATGGTTGTTGTTCCAAACACCAACATTCTGACTGGTCCTACAGTTGATGTTCGCAGTTCCTCCCACAGCAGAGCTCACTGCTCCAGGCTGAGTCACTGTGATCTGTCCTCTGGACTCTGAGGACACAGAGACAAAAACATAAAGCAGCTTCATGGTTTTGTGGGCTTCATTTCAGAGGGACAGATGTTGATAGAGGAGAGGAGTTTGATTCTCTGGACTTTACCTGTGAAGCAGCAGCAGAGGAGAGTCCAGATGAGGACGCAGATCAAAGTCATGTTTTTGATGAGGAGGATTTCTGTGGCTTCTGTTGTGATGAAGGACAGCTGTCAGTCATCCAGTGTTCAACTCTCAGGACTATAAACTCTCCCAGAGCACTGGAGCATGGTGCTGCTGATGCAAAGTGCCTCTCTATGGAAATCATCTGACTGACTTCAACAGGATTACATCACAAGCAGTCATCACAATGTGAATTCACAGGTGTCATTTCGATCACTCAACATGGTTTGAGAGTCATTTGTAAAATCATCTAAATGATATGATTCATATTTATTCAGAAATGTATATTTTAATATCCCCTGGTCTAGTTTTGTTTTGGTTGCTGTGGCTCTAAGTCAGCACAGACTTGGATCAGTCAAATAATGCTGTTTAGTAATGGATCAATCAAATTAACATTTTACTGAAATTCAAAGTAAGTTCTCTAAATTTGGTCCTGTATTGGAGCAGATAACATGTGGATGTCTTTGCGACAAGGATACTCCTTTTTTTACTTATTTTTTTCAGAGGCTCAAAAATAACTGAGTAATTGAGGACGAATGAGGACAGAATTCATAGTTTAAGGGGAAAAACTCTACCACAGCTTAATTTTGAGTACTTTACACGTCATATTCATTAGTCTAAAATACTCTCTAAGGGGGAAATGGACTGGTTTTTCTATAGTGCTTTTCTGCTCATTCACCCATAAAGAAATACAAGAACATTTTTGTATGCTTTTCCTACTGGAATGCTTTCTATACAACATTCAAACACATTTAGACTGAGATGGATGCATTGGATGGATGCTTCTGAGCTACAGTAGCCCCAAGTGGCTGTATCATAGTCTAAGTCTACTACCAAGAGATCAAGAGTCATCTTCATGAAAGGAAACTCTTACCAGTTACAAACTGCTGGTTACACTCAAGAACTGGAAGACTGGATTAGACTTTGCCAGAAAAACACAGAAAAATCAGGAACAGTTCCAAGATGAAATTTTATCAGCATAATTAGAAAAGAAAATGATGAAGAAGGAAAACTGATCTGAAGCATATCACATCATCTGTCAAAGATGTTGGAGCCAATGTTACTCATTGGAGTAGTTGGAAAGTCATTGGACAGCACTTCACAGTGCAAATAGATAATGACCCAAAGAACACTGACAACCCAAGACTTTCTCAGGTGAAGAAATGGTCAAGTCACCTTTTTTTGGTCTCCTATTATTAAATAGCCACAAGGCTCAAAATGTGGGTTTAGTGTAAGGGATACAGTTAATTTAAGATTTAAGCTAGGTGTTAGAGTTCAGGATTCATTTTTAAGGTTAGGGTAAGAGGCTGGGGAAAGCATTATGTCAACTAGATGTCCTCACTAAGGTATAAAAAGCATTTATTTGTGTGTGTGTGTGTGTGTGTGTGTGTGTGTGTGTGTGTGTGTGTGTGTGTGTGTGTGTGTGTGTGTGTGTGTGTGTGTCCTCAGTGAACTGTATCAGTCTCTGCAGTATCTTCCAGCTGCAGCAGTCACTTCAGTTTCTGTTCAGTCTGACTGAGGGAGGTTTTTGTACGACTGTTTTTCACTGTGTGAACACATACTGACCGTTAGGATTGTGTTCACTCTGACAGTAATAAACTGCTGCATCTTCAGCCTGGACTCCACTGATGGTCAGAGTGAAGTCAGAGTTTGATCCACTGCCTGTAAAACGAGCTGGAATCCCTGATTGTCGAGTACTAGCATAGTAAATGAGACGTTTAGGAACTCCTCCATCTTTCTGTTGGTACCAGGCTAAATAGTTGTTGCCATAAACATTCTGACTGGTCGTACACTTGATGCTCACAGTTCCTCCCACAGCAGAGCTCACTGCTCCAGGCTGAGTCACTGTGATCTGTCCTCTGGACTCTGAGGACACAGAGACAAAAACATAAAGCAGCTTCATGGTTTTGTGGGCTTCATTTCAGAGGGACAGATGTTGATAGAGGAGAGGAGTTTGATTCTCTGGACTTTACCTGTGAAGCAGCAGCAGAGGAGAGTCCAGATGAGGACGCAGATCAAAGTCATGTTTTTGATGAGGAGGATTTCTGTGGCTTCTGTTGTGATGAAGGACAGCTGTCAGTCATCCAGTGTTCAACTCTCAGGACTATAAACTCTCCCAGAGCACTGGAGCATGGTGCTGCTGATGCAAAGTGCCTCTATGGAAATCATCTGACTGAAAACAACAAGTAGTTGGATCAAATAGTCGATGCTGTTTATCAATTAATCAGTCAGTTTATGAAAATGTTTTCTTTCTTGTGTTTTAGGACACATCCACACATTGATGGATGTGTGGGATTTTTAAATTTGGGTATTTTCTGCAATCTTTTACAAAAACATGTCCATTGACTGAGAGAGGCAAGAAAATGTTTCATGATCAAACCAGAGCAGTACTTTGTGATATAACCCCAAGTGTTGCCAAATGCCAACAAAACATGCAAACAATGTCTGAAGATAAAGGCTCAGACATTCGTCCTTGTAAGACAAAATCTGATTTCCTCTTGTTCACTTAAAAAAAAGAAGAAAAGAAATGTTGTACTTGTCTACTCAAACACATGAACAGAGTTTCAGAGAATCTTCACCCTGAAAGAAGTTTTAGAAACTTACCTGTCAGCAAATCAAAGAACCGCTTACATGTAAGCAACAGGACAGAATAGAAAAGATTTCCCCCAAAAAAGAACCTGCACATTTGAACATGGCGTCAAAAATGAAAGACATTAAAAAATCAGAGGAAAGGTACAATTTGCAAAACCTATTTTAGAGTTTTGTATAACTCAGTACAAAAAACTTGCAGTGATTCACATTGATGCATGATGCTGACCACAGGATGCAAAAGTTAAACATGACCACAGCGCAGAATCATTCATCTCTGTTTTAATTTGATATTTTTATAACAGGACAACCTGTGAGGCTGGAAAGACTTCGGTTTCATGCCCTGAACAGGTCACTTTCTGTTTGGTGATGTAGTGTCTGCAGTGTTGGGAAGGTTACTTTTAAAATGTATTCCACTACAGATTACAGATTACATGCCCCAAAATGTATTTTGTAACGTATTCTGAATACTTTGGATTACTTAATATATGATCATGCTTTTTACAACTACGTGAATGTGATTTATTACTGTTACTGAAGGCTACTCGCCGTACCAATAACAACTCGATTTTTACATCTTAATATAAATGAGTATCAGTAGGTGGACATTAGGTAAGGCTGCACTTTTTGCAGTGATCTGCAAACGCATATATAAAACAGGTCCGCGGCTCCGAACCGTAGTAAAGGGACCTCTGGCTAATCCGTCGGGTTCGTGTCGGGCTCGTAGCTGAAAACTAGCTTTACTTTGTTGTCTGGGTCAAGTTTGTAAGAGACAGAGAGAGACGTTGAAAGGCTGCTCCAGCAGAACTTATTGTTTCGGAGGAAAACACGAACACAGTGTACAGTCGAGTCTTAACAGCTTACTTACAGCTGGGCTCGTCAGGCACTCTTCTTGGCTGCTGTGGTTATTATTATATTTACATGCTTCCAGCTCCCGTTTCTGCTCGATGACAGCTCGTACTTTTTCTCCCTCTTCGCGCTCACAGACACATAACAGGTACAGCAGTCCATTCTCCCTGCAGCACGGACTACACTGCCCATCAGGCTGCATTCTTTAGGGCGATGCCTGTAACACTCTGCCTGTTGCCTTCATATTAAATCATTTTTTGAATAATAATTTAGAAATATTTTTAAATATTTCTTCACGTCATAATGCTGGCAGCAAGTAGAGATGACATGGGCCGCAAGATTGAGACACAGACATTACAGCCTCTTAATGTTTTCTTTGAGTTTCAATCAGCGTGGAATTACCATAGAGAGTGCACAGCCTAACATATGAAACAGGAGAAGACGTGTAATCCATTTATTTCAACAAAGTAATTGTAATCTAAATTGATGTGATTAGCAGAGTAATCCAAAGAGTGGGAATGTGCTGGAAATATCTTTTATTTTATGAATTTGTCACATGTTTTAGTAATATCACTTTTGGGTCACTTCAAGGTTCACATGTGGGGAAGCATTCAGCTTTTACTCTATTGCACAAAGTCAGGCATCGTGAGAAAGTTGGTGACACCCAGAGGGGGAGAATTCAACAGGTGGTGAAGTCTTTTGTTAATCAGGTCTTTGAGGATGTGGGGAAGAGGCAAGGAGCAGTCTCTATGTGACACTGGAAGAGGAGACAAGGTTGTAAACTCTCTCCCTCTCTTGGAGGGGTCAAGGGTGTGACAACAGCTGTGGAAATGCCTTCTGTTTGACTGTATTTAAAGAGGGCTGCTATTCATCTTTAGAGACACGTATCAGTGCCCCACTGAATGTCGTCTCTCCCTCAACTGCTTGGGAATTAAAAAGGTGTTGGCTCATCGTGTCTGCAGACTTTGTTGATTATATTTCCATGACATTATTCAGCAGTGACAAAGTGAGATATGTCACAACAAAAGAGCGAAAACTGAAAAAGTGTTTGTTTACATTGTTGAGTTAACACCGAATACAAAAGCTTCAGTGCTCTTTGGTACGGATTCTCCAGGTTTCTTTTATTTAAAAGTATTATAATTACGATTTTGATTATGTCCCCACATTCAGTGTCAATGATGGTGATGATACTGGAGGATAAACGTGAGCTCTAACACATCTGCTCAAATTTACACAGCTTTCCCATCACTTCATTGTAGGGGTCGAGTTTTTCTTTATTTGTTACCTGTCTATGAATCTACAGTGTTAGTTGACTCGCATTCCAAATATGCTGTGAAAAACTCTTTTTAAACGAGTCGTGCTGGAGTCAGTCAGATGATTTCCATAGAGAGGCACTTTGCATCAGCAGCACCATGCTCCAGTGCTCTGGGAGAGTTTATAGTCCTGAGAGTTGAACACTGGATGACTGACAGCTGTCCTTCATCACAACAGAAGCCACAGAAATCCTCCTCATCAAAAACATGACTTTGATCTGCGTCCTCATCTGGACTCTCCTCTGCTGCTGCTTCACAGGTAAAGTCCAGAGAATCAAACTCCTCTCCTCTATCAACATCTGTCCCTCTGAAATGAAGCCCACAAAACCATGAAGCTGCTTTATGTTTTTGTCTCTGTGTCCTCAGAGTCCAGAGGACAGATCACAGTGACTCAGCCTGGAGCAGTGAGCTCTGCTGTGGGAGGATCTGTGAGCATCAAGTGCACGACCAGTCAGAATGTTCATGTTTGGAGCAACAACCATCTTTTAGCCTGGTACCAACAGAAAGATGGAGGAGTTCCTAAACTGCTCATTTACTTTGCTAGCACTCGATATTCAGGGATTCCAGCTCGTTTTACAGGCAGTGGATCAAACTCTGACTTCACTCTGACCATCAGTGGAGTCCAGGCTGAAGATGCAGCAGTTTATTACTGTCAGAGTCTTCACTATCCTAACAGTCAGTGGGTGTTCACACAGTGAAAAACAGTCGTACAAAAACCTCCCTCAGTCAGACTGAACAGAAACTGAAGTGACTGCTGCAGCTGGAAGATACTGCAGAGACTGATACAGTTCACTGAGGACGCACACACACACACACACACACACACACACACACACACACACACACACACACACACACACACACTAGTACAGGTCCTCCATCTTTCTTTCACCCAAAAAGGGTTTAATTTGTGAGAGTAAACTTGTGCAGTGTAAATAGTCAAACAGTAAAATGTAAACCTTGCAGCAGTTAAGGAGTGAAAGGCCATTTTTGTTGAAACACTTGTTTCCTGGTTAAGAGCATTGCTTAGAAGCTCGTGTTTGGTTTACTTTTCATTTTCTGTTTGGGAAGATTGGGGAACATAAGGACCTGTTTTCTTGTTTTGGCATTGCTCACATCCAAAACAAATAAACTCCTCTATACCAAAAACGAACCTTCTTATCAACTCACATTGTTGTGCAAATAAAGTCATCCTGTTTTTATTAAGCTGTATATTTTCAAACTTGAACATTGTTAAAATGATTTGGTCGATGTTTCATCTTTCACTTTGTTATTCTCCTGGTCTTTCATTTGTTCAACTGTGATGCTAAAGTTCAAAAAACAAATCCCAGAATTGTTTTCAGTTAAGCTAAGCAGTGGCTTCATGTTCTAATTATCTTTAACATTACAGGGCTCTAGAATAACTTTTTGCCTTGGTTGCACTGGTGCGCCACTTTTTCAACCGCATCGCTTAACACCGCGGTTTTACATGTGCCCTTTTTTGGGGGGAAATTGCTGTCCATACAGACAATATTGATTTGTAAATGATTAACTAACAATCTTGTTCTTGTGCTTAAAGTGCTTTGGCACTCTTTGGCCATAAGAATGCAGAGATGGCACCGGGTGTTATGGCACGCCGTCTTTCTCTCGGTTCTGCAATGTTTGTATGTTGTGTTCTTAGTGGTGTCCCTGCTAGCTTGGAAAACCCACTCCCTGTTGGTGTATGAGCGACAGACGCTTTTTAACATCCGTGACTCACTGCTGATGCTCCACAGTGTTAGCGAGCGATCTGGAGGAATCCCGCCGCCTCTGGCATCGGTGCCGGAGGAGCAGCTTCGCCGTAATCGCTGCTCTGCGCTTCCACAGGCCCCGCTGGTTTAGAAACTTATTCCCTTGGCAGGTAGCTCCATGCCCTCCTGGGTTTTAATTGCACCTTAGAACACACATGCATCAACACTACAATGAGCGGGTGGAGGGAGGTTTGGAGTCTTCTCCCACCCCCATTCTCTGCGGCCTGCTGGAGCGGGAGGGCTAGGAGGAGGAGTTGGCCGTCCGACTGCGGTCTGGAGTGTGGGGCCTCCCTGCTGCTACGGAGTCGGGGTGGTCTGCCTCTCCCCACCGCAGGGAAAAGGGTAACACCACCTGGGTCTGGGTGCAGTTCCCCCCTCCAGGGGCAAGGGTACCTAGACCCGGTTTGTAGAGTACGCTTGGGGAGTGTGATCGTGTGTACAGCGTCTCTTTATGTCTGTCTCCACGTTGGTTGAGTGTGGAGTGAGTGCATATGAGAGCATGAGGGTGGGAATGGATGTTTGTGTCTGTGTGTGCCTGTATGTCTGTGTCTATATGTCAGGTTGGGTATCAGACGCCACCTCTCTGGGGACACCTCAGGCCCTCCAAGGTTTGGAGGCCTATCTCCACCTACCACCACTTCCCCTGCCGGTGGCGGACTCCCTCAGGTGTCGGTGTGTTGGTGGTTCTTTGTGTCTGGGGGTGGGCGTCCGGGTACACACCGGCTCACTCCTTGGCGGCCGCTTGTCGGGGCCTGGGGCCTTGGGCTCGCTCGGGCCCCTTTGGAGGTGGGGTGCCCCCGGCCTCTCGGCCTGGGGCTCGGTCACTCAGGCACAGCTGGGGGCCGGCGGAGCTCACGGGCGCGTCACTGCAACTCCCCCTGACTTCTGCTCCGCGGCTGCTGGGCGAGCCCTCATCTGGGACTCTCCTCAGCTCTTACTGGAACAGTGGCGCGGCTGCCCCTCTGTTGGTCTTCCTTGGTCTCTTGTGTTCTGGGGGCCTCTGGATGTCTGGAGTTTTGATCTCCTCCATACCTGCTTCATACCCTGGAGGACGGGGCTGTGGCCCCCCCACACTCCCTAGCAGATCATTACATGGAGAAACCTTTGGAATGCAAGCATGCTGATCCACACAGGTATGCACACATGGGTATTCACAGACGCGGACTAAAGCTTTCTTGGCTGCTACCTCAAAGCACACTGTGCGCTGTCTATCTTGCGTGCTGCACAATATCGTTTATTATTTAGTAAATATTGATATCTATGACTAGCTAGTTTATTGTGATGGTGCTTTGTTTTCTCTATTATTATGTTGCTCTTTGTTGTTTGCTGTCTCCTCTGTTTGTTTTTTTTTTTTTTCTCCATACAGGTGACCCAGGAGTTCTTTTTTTTTTTCTCTCTCTTCCCCCCCTTTCTCACCGTCTCTTCTCCCCTTTGGTTTTCTTTCTTTCTCTCCCCCTCTTTCTCTCATTCATTCCCCCTGTCCTATTTATTAAAAAAAAAAAAAAAAAAAAAAAAAAAAAAAAAAAAGAAAGAAAGAAACTTATTCCCGTTAACGACAAGGAAGCAAGATGAACAGCAATTTTACTTGCTAGCAAGGGAGGCTGGTTGGAACCAGGCTCTTGGAGCTAAACGCTCCTCACCTGTCTGCTAGCCAGCATCAAATAAACAGCCTTCCTTGCAGCTTTTTATTCTGAGAACACAAACACCACTCGTTGTGAAACCCCCCTATGGTCACAAAAGGTTAAAACACTGCGTGTGTGTGTGTGTGTGTGTGTGTGTGTGTGTGTGTCCTCAGTGAACTGTATCAGTCTCTGCAGTATCTTCCAGCTGCAGCACTCATTTTCTGTTCAGTCTGACTGAGGGAGGTTTTTGTACGACTGTTTTTCACTGTGTCAACACAGCTTGACTGTTCAGCCAGTGAAAACTCTGACAGTAATAAACTGCTGCATCTTCAGCCTGGACTCCACTGATGGTCAGAGTGAAGTCAGAGTTTGATCCACTGCCTGTAAAACGATCTGGAATCCCTGATTCTCGACTGCTAGCAGAGTGAATGAGCAGTTTAGGAACTCCTCCATCTTTCTGTTGGTACCAGGCTAAATAGTGGTGGCGGCTGGATACGGTGGAATAATAATGAACATTCTGACTGGTCCTACACTTGATGCTCACAGTTGCTCCCACAGCAGAGCTCACTGCTCCAGGCTGAGTCACTGTGATCTGTCCTCTGGACTCTGAGGACACAGAGACAAAAAACATAAAGCAGCTTCATGGTTTTGTGGGCTTCATTTCAGAGGGACAGATGTTGATAGAGGAGAGGAGTTTGATTCTCTGGACTTTACCTGTGAAGCAGCAGCAGAGGAGAGTCCAGATGAGGACGCAGATCAAAGTCATGTTTTTGATGAGGAGGATTTCTGTGGCTTCTGTTGTGATGAAGGACAGCTGTCAGTCATCCAGTGTTCAACTCTCAGGACTATAAACTCTCCCAGAGCACTGGAGCATGGTGCTGCTGATGCAAAGTGCCTCTCTATGGAAATCATCTGACTGACTCCAGCAGAGACTTGGATCAATGTGATGTGTCTAAAAAGAGTTGTCATGGCATATTTGGCATGTGACTCACATGAACCCTTCATGATTTATAGACAGATGAGAAATTTTGTCAAAATTTACTCGTGCAGTGAGGAGATGTGAAGGCTTTTCTTCTGCAGGGGCATTTTGCTGAAATGATTCAAGACCACTTGTCATTGTCCTGGTTCATTCGACCAAGCGGTTTGCGTTTCCTGTGTTTTTGTCATTTTTTTGTATTATGTTCAGTCTACTTGTTTATGTTAAGGATCATTCTTTAATGCCTGCATTGTTCTGTTTAGATTTGGTTATTAGATTTCCCCTTGTGTCGTTGCCCTTTGTGTCTCCCTCTGTGTGTCTGTGTTTATATTGTGGTGTGAGTTCTTGTGCCTTGTTTCTCCTCCGTGTGTTTCATTCCGTCATGTTTATCTATGTTTCCCAGCCCGTCGTGTCTGCTCTCTCCCTCGTGTTCCCTCACTCCCTTTCGTCTGCCTCTTCTGCGCTCCCGCATCATGTTTCCTGTTTTATTGTGAAGGTCTTGTGTTTCCATGGTCGTTTTGTCTCGTTGTGGTTATTCGTGTTAGCTGGGTTCCTCGTGTGTTCTCGTTATCCCTCTGTGTATTTAGGTCAGCGTCTCCCTCAGTCCTGTGTTGCGTCCTCCCTCATGGCTGTGTTTCCCTGTGTGCCTCTTTGTGTTTGTAGTTTATACTTCCCCCAGTCTAGTTTTGTTTTGTATTTCCATTCAGCAAATAAAGCTGGTTTTTGATTTTACGTCCTGTTTCTGGGAGTCTGCATTTGAGTCCTTTCCTGCCTGCCTGCTCAGCCGTTTCATGACACCACTTGTTCTTTGACATAAATCATATAAAGTGTCCTTCAAGTCCTTCAGACTTTAAGACAGTTGAACATCTGTGGGTGAATTTGGATCGATGTGTTAGAGTTAAAAGAGTCCAAATTTGGTAAATATAGCTTGAGAGAAACAACGACACATGGCATATTAGACGATGTCATTATTTATTCACCAAAGACTAATGAACTCACGACTCTTCAGTTTAATTTGAAACACAGCATGGAATAATTTACTTGATAGAAATGTGAAATATTCGACCCATAACAGAGACATTTTATGTTTCCGCGGGCACTCCACTGTGTGCGACTCAGGCAGCTTACCAGTTGTTGTTGTTGTTTGCCAGTTTTTCTTGTGGATGAGTGTTGTGTTATGTCAGGCGGTTTACTGATAATCAGCTTTGTGGTCTTTTATCTCCTTTTGCTTTGAACACACTCAAGTCACGACTGACATGTAACATGTTCAAGTGGCTTTATTGTCATTTCAGCCATATACAGTGGTGCAGTACACAGTGAAATGAGACAGCGTTCCTCCAAGACCCTGGTGCTACATATAACAGTAAATCAACATAGGACTATAATAAAGTGCAAGTATACAAGAACTACAAAAACAGAACAGAGTGATACAGACACAAGACAGTGCAACAGAAAAGTGCACAGTTTTCTACAAATTATGCAATTATGATGCCGTTATTATTTCACACTAAAATCTTTTTGAGCATTTTCTTTCAATGAAACTTAAATTTTTAAAACTTTTTTTTAGAATTTTTTCTTCAAAAACAGTTCATAGATGGCACATTTTTGTTTCTATGTTTTAACCTTTTGCCAAAGTATCTGCAAATAATTTGTCATCCATTTCATTTCGCCTTTGATGAAGATTTAAAATTACTATACTGCCATATGGTTACCATTTAACCATACTCTAAAACAGGGGTGGGCAATTCCAGGCCTCGGGTGCCGGTGTCCTGCGGGTTTAAGATCTCACCTTGGGTCAACACACCTGAATCACATAATTGGTTCGTTACCAGGCCTCTGGAGAACTTCAGGACATGTTGAGGAGCTAATTTAGCCATTTAAATCAGCTGTGTTGGTTCAAGGACACATCTAAAACCTGCAGGGACACCGGCCCTCGAGGCCTGGAGTTGCCCACCCCGGCTCTAAAAGCATGCTGACCACGTTGGGCTCAGTTTATGAGATTTAATTTGTAATTAAGTTATTTTTATTTTTCCCAAATATACCAAAAAAAAATTTGTTTGTTTTTTTCTATTTTTATATATAAAATTGTTTAATTTTTGAGTTATGATAAAATTCTGAAAATTTATTTTTCTGATTTTTTAAATTGTAATTGTAGAACTAAGAAATAGTTCACAGATTACAGACGAGACCATCAGAAGTCAAAGAAACGCTTTAATATTTTTATCTTTGGTACTGAAACTCGTCTGTTGCCATGGTTCAGCAGTGAAGCCTGTCTGTTACCATGGTTACCAAGCTCAGAGAGGGAAGTGAAACATCTGGAGATCAGTTTCACCCAAACTCCCAGTTTCTCTAACATCTCTCTCTCTCTCTCTGCAGTGGGCCGAGTCCCCCCCTCCCTGACCGTGCTGGCGCCCTCTAGTGAGGAGCTGCAGCAGGGGAAGGCTACAGTCATGTGTGTGGCCAACAAGGGCTTCCCCTCAGACTGGAGGCTGTCCTGGAAGGTGGATGGCAGTGGCAGCATCAGCTGGGAGGAGAGCAGGAGCCCCGGGGCGCTGCAGAATGACGGCCACTACAGCTGGAGCAGCACCCTGAGGCTCCCTGCAGACCAGTGGGAGAAGGTGGGCTCTGTGACCTGTGAGGCCACCCAGGGCTCCCACACTCCACTCTCAGAGACTCTGATGACAGACCAGTGTTCCCAGTCCTGAGCTGACTCACTGGGACTCTGATACTGGCTTTAGTCTGCAGCTTCTCTCAGTCTGCTCCCTCTGTGTCTGTATTGCTTTGATAGTTTTCATGTTTTCATGCTTGTGGCACTGTTGATGGTTTTAATACTTCAAATAAAAACTGAGGTCTTCAAATAGTGGTTTTCATGTGTTTCCATTCAGCTGCTCTTCTGTCTGATAATCATCCTTCAGCTTCAGCAGTGATGCTTCCATACACTGAAAATCTCTGCTTCAGTAACTTTGACTGAGAATCACATGTGCTGTATCACATCAGAGTGTAAATGTAAAAAAATGAAAACAACTAAAAAAAAGAAAACAAAAGCTATAAGTAAAATAGAATCACAGCCAACAGCTGCTCCCTGTTATAAATAGTTTTAAAGTCTTTTGCAGCTGCATTATTTTCCATCATGTTGGATTTTGTGATGATCTTTGCTGTTGGGTGTAGAAGAAGTAGAAAACATGGTGACAGATTATTGTAACCTGCATGTGACCCGTGATGAGACCCGTCCTGGTTTTCTTCAAAGTCAGAATTGATAAAATAACCCAAAGAAAAACTAAACTTTCTTTATCAACATAGGAGACACTAAAAATGTCTCTTTCAGAACATCAGTGCAGGTTAAAAAGTGTAAATGTCAGAATAATTTATGTCACAAAGATGAAGTTAAAGACTTGATGAACTAAACTTTAAATCTTCAGATCAAATCATGTGAAATATTTCTGTGACCAAGAATGTAGCTGAGCAATCTACATACATACATATATCAGTACTGCAGTTTACTAAAATATTCTCCTTTAATAACTACTTCCCAGTTTGAATATTTACAGGAGAGTTTCTTCATCACAGATCTGACTCACAGTATCAACTGTTTTGTGTTTCACATGTTCTTCTGTGCGAGCTCGTCAGGATGGACACAAGTCTGATGTTTTGAGTCAAACCCACATAAACATTACTGTGTGTGTGTGTGTGTGTGTGTGTGTGTGTGTCCTCAGTGAACTGTATCAGTCTCTGCAGTATCTTCCAGCTGCAGCAGTCACTTCAGTTTCTGTTCAGTCTGACTGAGGGAGGTTTTTGTACGACTGTTTTTCACTGTGTGAACACCCACTGACTGTTAGGATAGTGAAAACTCTGACAGTAATAAACTGCTGCATCTTCAGCCTGGACTCCACTGATGGTCAGAGTGAAGTCAGAGTTTGATCCACTGCCTGTAAAACGAGCTGGAATCCCTGATACTCGAGTGCTAGCAGCATAAATGAGCAGTTTAGGAACTCCTTCATCTTTCTGTTGGTACCAGGATAAATGGTTGTTGCCATAAACATTCTGACTGGTCGTACACTTGATGCTCACAGATCCTCCCACAGCAGAGCTCACTGCTCCAGGCTGAGTCACTGTGATCTGTCCTCTGGACTCTGAGGACACAGAGACAAAAACATAAAGCAGCTTCATGGTTTTGTGGGCTTCATTTCAGAGGGACAGATGTTGATAGAGGAGAGGAGTTTGATTCTCTGGACTTTACCTGTGAAGCAGCAGCAGAGGAGAGTCCAGATGAGGACGCAGATCAAAGTCATGTTTTTGATGAGGAGGATTTCTGTGGCTTCTGTTGTGATGAAGGACAGCTGTCAGTCATCCAGTGTTCAACTCTCAGGACTATAAACTCTCCCAGAGCACTGGAGCATGGTGCTGCTGATGCAAAGTGCCTCTCTATGGAAATCATCTGACTGTCACACAGAGACTTAGATCAATCAGCTCACATGTTATTGAACATAAGTATTTTAAAGAATGATTAGCGGTTCAACTTAACGAAGATAAAATGGAAGCTCTTGTCTGTTTCCAGGACAGATTTTTGCCAGTGAAATAAAAGGTCTTTGTGTCATTTAATCACATTTAAGTCGTGTGTACGGACTCTTGGGGTACCTCTCGACTCTGCATACATTTAGGATTTTCATGTCAAATCTTTGGTTCTCTCTTTTGTTATTCATTGTTATTCATTTAGTTCCCTGCGATAGACTGGCGACCTGTCCAGGGCGTACCCTGCCTCCCGCCCTTAGACATCTGCGATATGCTCCAGCGCTCCCCGTGACCCTGAAAAAGACAAGCGGAAGTGAATGGATGGATGTTATTCATTTATTTCTTCATTGTAATTCATTATTCACTCATGTATCATCATGGGCGAGCACCAGCTTACGTCATTGAACTTTTTCAGCCATACGTCCACAGCGGGTTAGGCCTGTGATCAGGGTCTGTTTACTCTACGTCATACGAGGCTGAAAACTAAAGGAGACAGAGCTTTTACCAGAGTGACCCCAGACTCTGGAACTCTCTCCCTCTGAGGCTGAGATCAGTGGACGCAGTGGTCTCTCTTAAGAAACAACCAAATGTCATGTTATTAGACTTGAATTTAGTAAACTCTTTTCTTCAATGCTCTGTTATTTACTTTTGTCTGAAGTTGAATGAGGGATTAGCCAGTTTGTCACAATATTGCAGGTGTCCATATTTTATATGGATAGAACTGAAATGAGTAAATAATATGGAAAAATAAAAATCGGGTGTTTTTTTTAAAGATTTTACAAAAGAATGCTTCATATCAGCTATCAGAATTACACAAGGAGTAAATCTACCGAAAAAAAAGGAAAGAGAAAAAAAGGGCGGGGATAGCTCAGTACGTAGTGTGCTTGGCCCATGATCGGAAGGTCAGGCGTTTAAATCCACCAAACAGCCACCTGAGGTACCCCTGAGGTACCCTCTACTAACTGCTCGCCAGGTGCTGGATTGGCGGCTTCCCACTGCTTCACTAATTTAATGGGTTGCAATGGTTCCGGGTCGCTGCTCATGTGGTCGACCGGCCAGTCAGCTGAGCAGTTTCGCGTTCTTTTTCTAACTTGAATGCTCTTTTCGTTGTTGTTCTACTCGGTATATTTTTATTCTTTTCCTTCTTCCTTTTCCTCATTTTTGTGATTTTTGGACTTGTTTTCGACACTCGGCATGACCCCAAGGCTCACCTACACCAGGGACTCCCTCATCCAGCTGCAGCTGCAGCCCGGCCTCCGGCTTTCCTCTCCGCTCCTACGGACTACTTTCCCGAGGAAATACTCCGTGGACACTGAAATCAAAAAACTCACAATAACAAGGTAACCAGGAGTAGATCAACGAAGAGTGGGGTGAGAGCCAGAGTCAAGAGGGAGACACACAAACAACGAGCGCTCCCGTCCATTATCCTCGCTAATGTGCGGTCTGTCCGCTCCAAGCTGGACGAGCTGCAAGCCTGCGTCAACCACCTGCATGAGTACAGAACTGCCTCCATTCTGGCATTCATAGAATCGTGGTTAAACAACAGCGACGACAACAGCACGCTTCACATTGATGGCTTTTCACCACCCCTTCATCTGGACAGAGACCGCGAACCCATCGGGAAGCAACATGGCGGCGGCGTGTGTCTGTATGTAAACAACAGCTGGTGCTTGTTAGAGTTTGTATTGTTGATTGTCATTTATGCTTAGAAATATTTAACCATATATGCTTAGAAGTATATAATCACTTGTGTAGTGATAGGATGTGTGATCTTTAGCAGGCCCCAAAGGCTTGGAATGCACACCTACATCTTGGGGGCATGGGAAGAGTTCGCATCTTGTCTTATTGTTTTATGACGGGATTAGCGTAGCTACGTCTGTTCTAGTCTAAGTGCTTTTCTGTTTAGATGAACTGTTGGACTCCCTTACCGGGGGGGTCTAGTCTACCCTCTTCCTGACTAAGGATGTTTGATGCTTTCATGTTATATGACCCTTTTGACCTCACACACACACACACACAGACACAGGCAAGGTACTCTTTGTGTGTATGTAGACGTCATATGTTAATGAACCTATGCATATTCATGTAACCTCAATAAAAGGACAGTGGTATGGAAGGGACGGACGAGAGCAACTGGGGCCAAGCGAAGGAACGGCGTTTGTCCGGTTCTCTCCCGTGCACGAGTACCATGAAGAAGCTTGCCTACTGGTGTTTTGCTTGTGTGTAATTGTGTTGTCTTCAACGTTCCAGCGAGTAGGTTTATACTCTAAAACCTATCAGTGCTCTACAGTCACTGTGAGGGAGAAGCTGTGCACTACAGACATTGAGCTTCTGGCTGTTTCCCTGTACTCCTACTACGTCCCCACAGGATTCCCACAGGTTTCCATCAACCTGGTTTAGATCCACCCCAGAGCTGATGCAGCTAAAACCACAAAGTACTTCATCAACACTCTGTACAAACTAAAGTAATTAACTCCGGACTCTCCCAAGTTCATCATGGGTGATTTCAGTCACTGTTCCCCTGACAATTCGCTTAAAGCAGACCAACGGTATGTTAAATGCAGCGCACGTCAGGGGAAGACTCTGGATAAATGCTATGGCTCTGTACCAGATGCATTTAAAGCCCTCCCCGTCCCCCTTCTCGGCTCAGCAGACCACCACACCATCCTGCTGGCCCCCCTAAAAAGGTCACCAAAAACATCAAGCAGTGGGCAGCAGAAAGTATCCTCACCCTACAAGGATGTTTCGAAGCCACTGACTGGGACAGCATTCTTTCTCCCTCGACAGGGAGGTGAAGAGGGCCATAGAAACTGCTAAACTGCAGTATAAAAACACTGTTGAAGAAAAAATTCACCACAGGGGATCTCCGCTCAGTCTGGCAGGGCCTCAAAACCATGGCCTCTGTAAATACTGTGGTCACCACCCCCAGAACCATCCAGGTGGAGGGCAGCAACCCCTCCTCCCTACCTGATGACCTTAACGCTTTCTACAGCAGATTCGAGACGGACCCAGCTTGAGGAGTCCAGATCCTCACTCACACCTGGCAGCTCTGCATTCACCTTCAGGACTGAGGACGTGGTGAGAGCCCTCAGGAGGACCAGGGAGAGGAGCTCACCCGGCCCTGACAACATCAGCAGTTCTGAGGCACTGTGCAGGGCAACTAGGAAGCGTGTTCCGGACTCTATTTCAACACTCAATTGGCAGTCAAACCGTCCCCCAGCTGTGGAAACACTCCACAGTCATCCCCATCTTCAAAAGAAACAACCCAAAGTCTCTGAATGATCTTCGTCCTGTGGCCCTCACCTCCCTTGTGATGAAGGCCATGGAGAAGATCATAAAACAGCACATCGTAAGAGCAACTGACCCCCTGATGGACCCACTCCAGTTTGCTCACCGTGCACGCAGAGGTGTTGATGATGCAAAAATCTTCATCTTGGACTCCATCCACAAACATCTGGAGCTCCCTGACTCCTCCGTCAGACTTCTGTTTGCTGATTTCTCACCAGCGTTCAACACTCTGCAGCCTCATATCCTGGCCACTAAACATTCCTCCCGATTTCACCTGGACGATCAGCTGATCCTGTGGATATTGGACCGTTTGACCAACAGGACTCAGAAAGTTCGGCTCAACAAGTCTCTTTCCGGTCTCTGTTCCACCTGCACTGGGTCCCCCCAGGGCTGTGTGCACTCCCCCAGGGCTGTGTGCTCTCCCCCCTGCTCTTCATCCTCTACACTGATGACTGCAGATCCACACAGCCCAACTGTCACCTGGTTAAATATGCTGACGACAGTTCTCCTGTCACTGCTGTCAGGCCCTCTCAACACCACGGGCTCGCTCTGCAGGAGTTTGTAGAGTGGTGTGACAGCTCCAAACTTGAACTGAACGTGAGCAAAACCAAATAGATGGTGGTGACTTTCTCCAGTAGGCAGAGGGATCTGGCTGCTTCAGTCACCACCACCATCCACGGGAAGCCAGTGGAGGTAGTTGAGGAGTACAAATACCTGGGAACCATCTTTGACAATCTCCTGAAATTCTCTGCCAACACAGAGGAGATTCTCAGGAGGTGCCACCAACGGCTATACCTTCTTAGGAAACTCAACTCCTTTGGAGTCAGCACAGCCATCATGATGACTTTTTATGATGCCTTCCTGGAAAGCATCACGACCTTCTCCATCACCTGCTGGTTCCACTCCCTCAGCCTTCAGAACAGGAACAGACTGCAGCACACGGCAACAGTGTGCTCTAAAATCATTGGCCTGCCTGTCAGAACTCTGGCACAAGTTTTCAGCCAACAGGCCCTTAGACAGGCAGCCAAAATCATCAACGACCCCTCTCACATTCTTCACCCCGGAATTCAATGGCTCCCCTCTGGGCGACGCCTCCGCTGCATTTCCTACAGGACTGAGAGGAGGAGGAGAGCCACCTTTGTCCCCAAAGCCACTCTGCTTTTTAACTCCAGCCAATAAGAACATTTCCCACACCCATAAACATAAACTACTCTACACTCTTTTTATACTGCCGACACTTTACTCACTTTTAGTCACTTATAGTTATATATTTACTTATTCAGTCACTTTAATTTAAAACTGTGTACATAATGTATATTCTGTGTATTTATTATCTCACTCTATTGCCTGTTTATGCCCTGTCCTTATATTCAACGTCATGCTGCTCTGTTGTTTTTTAAATGTATATATATTTCAGTTTATCACTGCAA
The DNA here is from genome assembly GCF_057382185.1 of Mchenga conophoros. Lineage (NCBI taxonomy): Eukaryota > Metazoa > Chordata > Actinopteri > Cichliformes > Cichlidae > Mchenga > Mchenga conophoros. The sequence continues at coordinate 4,749,552 of NC_140546.1, read as the reverse complement.
TAATTTCATTTTTTTAGATCAGTTGGTAAAACTGAAAAGGAAGGAGTGAATTATTTTGTCGAGTTTGTTTGTCTCAGAGTCAGAGAGCCGTGTCTCTCTACAGTCAGAGGTTTTTGTACGGCGCCTCAATGAGTTTGTATCACTGTGGTACACGTTCGGTGGAGGAACCAGACTGGAATTTGGAAGTAAGTTTAAAAATAAAGTTATTTCTATGTCCTTTTTTTTTTTTTTTTTTTTTTTTTTTAGAAAAAATATAGATCTTGAGTAATGTCCAAGTTATGTTTAGCATTTTTATTTTTTATTTTTTGGGGGTTTGGTTTTGGCAGGCTGAGAAACAAACTGACTTTTAGAAAAGTAAACATAAAAAATTATTTAAATTTGGAAAACAGAAGGTTATGCACTACAATTATTTGCTTTAACTGGTTGAGCCTGTAGGTTTAGTTCAGTCTAACAGAGTCAGTTTTTGTACGGCGCCTCAATGAGTTTGTATCACTGTTTTGGACTTTTGGTGGAGGAACCAGACTGGATGTTGGAAGTAAGTTTATACTGTTGAAAAATAAGATCTTTTATTTGCTTCAATTGTTGACTGTTGGCTGAGAGAAAAACATTTAAAAACTTTTTTTCCCCTGATATATCAAGGAGGCTGACAGAAATTTATGTCTAAATTTGTGTTTGAAACGTTAACCTACTTGCTGTTGATAAAACGGTTCCTTCAGTGATTTTTCTGTATATGATCTTCACGGTAAGTTGTGGATAAACAACATTTACTTGAATAAAAATCCTCAAATGAAATTAAACAGACTAAACTTAGATAGTTTCAGATAAAGGTTAACTGTATAGAAAAAATCTCTGTTTATGAAGTAAATAGTTTGAGTTGTTTTCTAAACGTATTTCCCAGTAATCCTTAAAATCATGAGTGAGTCAGATTTTTGTGAGTTTAACACTCTTTTGTAAAATGTTGCACTTTTTTCCTTCTGTATGTGGTTTGGACATATTTCACTGCTGTTATTTCTGTGCTGAGAGGTTTCTTAAAGGGAAGTGAAACAACGTGTGAGTGACTGTTGGAGCAGAAAAACATCTGACAGAAACTACCTGTTACCCTTTCTCTAAGCTGATTGGTGTCTCCTAGGTGATGTCCGTCCCACCCTGACAGTGCTCGCCCCTTCCAGTAAGGAGCTGGAGCAGGGGAATGCCACGCTCACATGTCTGGCCAACAAGGGCTTTCCCTCAGACTGGAGTCTGTCCTGGATCGTTGACGGCCGCAGATGCAGCGGCATTGGTTGGGAAGTGAGCAGGAGCCCCGGGGCGCTGCAGACAGACAGGCTCTACAGCTGGAGCAGCACCCTGATGCTGCCTGCAGACCAGTGGGAGAAGGTGGGCTCTGTGACCTGTGAGGCCACGAGGGGCTCCGATACTCCACTCTCAGAGACTCTGAGGAGAGACCAGTGTTCCCAGTCCTGAGCTGATTCACTGGGGGCATGATACAGTTTTTTTTTGTTTTGTTTTGTTTTGTTTTGTTTTGTTTTGTTTCTTTCTTTGTGGGGGGGGGGGGGGGGGGGTGTTGTTGCTTTTTTTTTTTTACTTTGCTACAGCTCTCAGTCTGCAGTCTTTTTCAATCTCAGTCTCTTTATTCTTAAGTTCTTAGTTGCCTGTTTTAACAACTTGTCTCAAGATTTTACAGCAATAAAGATTTTTCAACCAAACATTCCTCGTTATTTCGTCTGTTTGTTATATATGTATAAATATATTAACATGGATTTCAACATTTTTAATGTCAACACATTTTATTAGATAACATTTTCAATCTGGTTACAAACAATTAAGTTGACTAATTAAAATATATAAACCAGTTAAAGAAAAACAGGAAAATGTCAATGAAAAAATATATACTGCATAAATCAACAGGCTGACACAGTAAATCATGTTTGTTTGTAAATAATCTGCATTCATATGTATCGTGTTGATAACAACAATGATGATATTTGTAAATAAAAATATTATATTTATTAATGATGTAATCTTCCTGCACCTGTAATTAGTGGTGCAACGGATCACGGTTGATCTGTAATCCGAGCCGATCCTACTCCACGGTTTGGTACACACGTGATCCGAAGATTCGAAAAAGAAGAAAGAGTGTGTGTATGGTGTGCGTGGTCAGTCTGTCAAGCGATAGCTACCCATATGGAAAAGATATATATAAATCTTATAAAGTTTGTATCTGTCTTGTGTGAAACTGGGATGAAAGCATACAAGAGTGAAAACAGATATAAGATCCCTAGAAAAATTATATAAATGAACCTTGTATGTTTTGGATACTTCCTAAAACAATATATGAAAGTGGCCACTTTCATGAGTAAATCATATAAGCCTTATGTGATTCACTATATGAAGTAGGCCACATCTGATGCAAGTTTTTTTCTATTTCTTTTCCATATGGGTATGGTCAGCGCTAGCGGTCCAAGTGGAGGAGCAGAGGAGTTTGTGGTATTTAAGCAGCCCTTTGCTGCCCAATCCGACCGGGCTAAAGCTATTTCAGAAGCTATCGGGGTGTTTAGCTGCAGACGGGAGGCCGTATTCCGTTGTGCAAAACAACTAGTCAACGCGTTAGTTGACGCATTGATGCCATGCAGCCCCACGCACGGTGTGATCTGTGGTAACTAGTTAACGGAGATTTGCCGCGTTAATGCAGTTATGGCATTAACATCATTTTAAGCAGATTTACGCGGACAGCACTTGTTTAAACTATGATGAACGTGCTTGAGCCACGCTATGATATCCCGTTGCGTGTCCACTTCAGTGACAAGATTGTACCCAGGCATGTATGAGCAGGAAAAGTTTAAAGCTATGGCTGAACTGTCCTCTTCTCTTGCCCAACTACAAATGGGTGGACCTCCATGGCAACGGAAAGCTACGTGACCGTGACCGCTCGTTATATCACAGCAGAGTGTTAGATACAAAGCCCTGTACTGCCCTATACTGTACCTTAATTTGGTTTTATATAATTGCATGGAATGAGTCTTGAGTTGAATTTTTTAATAGGCAAAAAATACTTAAATAAGTTAATAAGTAAATGTTAAATTTTTGTCTTTTTTTCTTTTTTGCTGATCTGAAAATTGATCCGATCCATCACTTAAAACGTGATCAGATCCCAACCGTGAGATTTTTGACCACTACCTGTAATAGACGTGCACATGATGTCTGAAAAATGACCCAGTCCAAAGTTTAAATGTTGAAGGTCACATTGACGTCCAGGTTGTCATAGTTGGACAACCAAATGCCCAGAATTGATCATGGACCGGCGGACTCAACATAGACATGATCATCACGTCTGTCTGACGTTCACTGCTCCCTTTATGGGTCACCAGAGTAGATCATCTTTTTCTGTCCCACCAACTCTCTGCATGTCCTCCTTCATCCATGAACAAACTCTGAGATCGTCCTCTTTTCCTCCTGCCTGGAAGCTTCATATCACCTCAGCTCTCTTAGGTGTAATCATTCTAATCTTTGATGTGCTTAGTTATAATCTTATCCATCCTGGCCACTCCTAATGGAAATCTCTGTCACCTCCACCACGGCCTCCCATCTTTGACATTTGGATTCAAACTTTTATCATTTTAGACATTTCTGCTTCTTTGTTCTGATTTGGCAATGATGCCTATCTGTTGCCATGGTTACTGAGCTTAGCAGGGGAAGTGAAACACTGAACAGTTTCTCTCTCTCTTTCTCTACAATGGGTGCTGACCCCCTACAGTGAGGATACAAGGCTACAGTCTTGTGTCCTGTTCCATCCAAAGCAACGGAGAGTGCACACGGCAGGTGAAGAAGAGAGTGCAGTCAGGGTGAAGTGGGTGGAGACGAGTGTCAGGGGTGATTTGTGACAGAAGGAAGACCTGCTATGATATATGGTTAGGGAACGAGGGCACTGACAAAAAGACAGGAGGCCGAGTTCAAGGTGGCACAGGTGCAGATGTTGAGCTTTTCACTGGGAGTGATCAGGACGAACAAGATGAAAAATGAATACATCAGAGGGACGACACAGCTTCAGAGTCTTGGAGAATCAGTTTCTACTGCTAAATTCTGTTATTTTCTTCTTAACATAACTGCACACTCTCTATATGCTCTTGTAAAGCTGAGGAGCCAAAGAATTTCATTATGGATTAATGTGGCTACACTGTTTATCTGTACATGACAATAAAACCTGAAACTTGAAACTTGACCTTGAACAGCAGTGGGCTGAGGAAACAAACAACCCTGAGGAGCTCCAGGGCTCAGGGTGGTGGTGTTCAGTCTGTTCATGAAATTGTGTTTGTGCTCATTGAACTGTGTCAGTCTCTGCTGCAGCTGGAAGTTACTGCAGTTTCTGTTCAGTCTGACTGAGGGAGGTTTTTGTACGACTGTTTTTCACTGTGTGAACACAGCTTGACTGTTGATCTCATGATAACTCAGACAGTAATAAACTGCTGCATCTTCAGCCTGGACTCCACTGATGGTTAGAGTGAAGTCAGAGTTTGATCCACTGCCTGTAAAACGAGCTGGAATCCCTGATTCTCGAGTGCTAGCAAAGTAAATGAGCAGTTTAGGAACTCCTCCATCTTTCTGTTGGTACCAGGCTAAACACTGGTATTCCATGTCGTCAACATAGTCACTGTAGCCACTATAAACATAAACACTCTGACTGGTCGTACACTTGATGCTCACAGATCCTCCCACAGCAGAGCTCACTGCTCCAGGCTGAGTCACTGTGATCTGTCCTCTGGACTCTGAGGACACAGAGACAAAAACATAAAGCAGCTTCATGGTTTTGTGGGCTTCATTTCAGAGGGACAGATGTTGATAGAGGAGAGGAGTTTGATTCTCTGGACTTTACCTGTGAAGCAGCAGCAGAGGAGAGTCCAGATGAGGACGCAGATCAAAGTCATGTTTTTGATGAGGAGGATTTCTGTGGCTTCTGTTGTGATGAAGGACAGCTGTCAGTCATCCAGTGTTCAACTCTCAGGACTATAAACTCTCCCAGAGCACTGGAGCATGGTGCTGCTGATGCAAAGTGCCTCTCTATGGAAATCATCTGACTCTTTTGTTGTGAGTCAGTTTGCTGCATTGACTTGGAACCAGTTGTCCTCTTAGAGTGAAGGGTCACTGAAAATGTATTAAAGTTGCTCTAGTTTTGAACTCCAGCTGTTTGAGTTACACCTGAATTCTGCTGCGCCTTTGCTGTGTGCCCTCATATATCGCCCTCCCAAGCTTAACAAGGATTTTATCAAAGAGTTTTAAGGTTTTATGGCTGGAATCGTTCTTAAATTTGACAGTTTTTTAATCCTTGGTGATTTTAACATCCATGGCTGCTGTGACTCTAAACTGTTGGTCAAGGACTTTTTTATTATTATTCGCTCTTTTAACTTGACCCAGTGGGTTACTGGTCCCACGCATGAAAAAGGTCACACACTGGACTTGGTGCTCTCCCACGGGTTGGATGTGTGCATCACGGAAATATCCGAGTTTCGCATCTCCGATCATCTTCCTGTGTTGTTCACTCTAACACTGCGCTGCTCGATGGATAAGCCGTACGTCCCAGCGCGCAAAAAGCGATCGCTTAATGTACTAACAGCGCCCGCTTTTTCTGCTGCCTTTATGGACTCTGGAATAATGAACTCCAACTGTAAAAGTGTTGAGGACCTTTCGGACATTCTTCATTCTACCTGCACTGATATCTTGGACTCCATTGCTCCGCTCAGCACTGTGCGCGCTAAGCATTTATCAGAGCCGTGGTTGAATGAACATACGCGCTCCCTCAGACGTGACTACAGACACGCTGAAAGGAGATGGAAAAAGGACAGATTGTATGTTTCCCTACAGATTTTAAGGACTCGTCTTTCTGCTTACCAAGAAGCTGTAAAAACTGCAAAGACACAGTTTGTCTCAAACTTAGTGTCAGTAAACAGTCACAGGCCTCAGGTACTTTTTAACGTTCTTAATTGCTTTCTTAGTTTATGTGCTAATTCTGGAGTCACTTCTTCACCAAGTATGTGCGATGATTTTTTAGCATTTTTTAATGACAAGATCCTATCGATCAGGGCCCTTGTCTCGTTGTCTGCTGCCTCAGATCAGAGTCCTTCTCCTGTGTGCTCAGCTGTCTTAGAGCAGTTTGATCCCGTCTCCCTTAAGGACTTGACCGCGGTAGTTAGTAACCTAAGATCATCACACTGCCCCTCTGATTGTCTCCCCCGAGCTTGCTTAAAAGCACTTTTAATACTGTTGGGCCTTTTATCCTGAGATTAATTAATACGTCCCTTGCTGCAGGCTGCGTCCCATCATGCTTTAAACAAGCTGTAGTTCAGCCTCTTCTTAAAAAACAAAACCTGGACCCAACTGTTCTGTCCAACTACAGGCCTATCTCAAAGCTTCCTTTCCTATCTAAAGTCTTGGAGAAAGTGGTCTACCTACAGTTGCAGGCACACCTTGATTTTAATATGATCTCTGAAAAATTTCAATCTGGTTTTAAATCACTACATAGCACTGAGACGGCACTTTTAAGGATTTCTAACGATATTCTTTTAACTCTGGACTCTGGCAGCCCTGCTGCCCTTTTATTGTTGGACTTGTCAGCAGCTTTTGACACGGTCGACCATGACATCCTGTTATCACGGCTAGAATTTCATGCTGGCCTAAAAGGATCTGCCCTACAGTGGTTTCGGTCCTATTAGTCAGAAAGGTTTTTTCATGTCAATATGGGCCCCCACAACACCAAAATAGCCCCTCTTAAATACGGTGTACCTCAAGGCTCTATTTTGGGTCCTGCCCTGTTCGCACTCTATTTGTTGCCATTGGGCTCCATCTTCTCGCGGTGCAGCATTTCATTTCATTGTTTTGCTGATGATTTGCAGATTTATCTACCTTTAAAAGCAGGGTCAGACCATCCGCAGCTCTTATTACGCTGCCTTGATGATGTCAAACAGTGGTTGTCATTAAATTTTTTTAAAGCTAAATGAAAATAAAACTGAGGTTGTCATTTTTGGCAACTTTAATCATATCGACAGCACTCTGGGTACCCTCTCCTCGTATTGTAAAACACATGTAAAAAACCTCGGTGTCTACATTGATGGTTCTTTTAAATTGAATAAGCAGGTGAGTGCAGTAGTTCAGTCCTGTTTTTTCCGTTAAGACAGCTAGCCAAGGTAAAGCCATACCTTCCGGCTAACGTCTTTGAGCGTGTTATACACCTTTTTCTTACTTGCAGATTGGACTACTGTAATTCATTGTATTATGGTCTAGATCAGGCCACCATCCATCGTCTTCAGATGGTTCAAAATGCTGCTGCTCGCCTGCTAACTGGTACCAAACGGAGAGAGCATATAACCCCAGTTTTAGCTTCTTTACACTGGCTTCCTGTCTCCTACAGGATCCAATTTAAACTTCTACTTTTTGTTTTGAAGTCACTTAATGCCCGAGCCCATCCTTACCTGTCTGAGCTCCTCTCTGCCTATGCTCCAGGAAAAACCACGAGGTCTAGCTCAAAACTAATATTGTCCATCCCACGGACTAACCTCAAATCCCGTGGTGATAGATCCTTCTCTATGGCAGGTCCCAGACTTTGGAATAGTCTCCCCTTAAATATTAGATCTGCACAAACACTTGAGCAATTTAAATCTTTACTAAAGACACATTTCTATGCCCTGGCTTTTAACACACTATGACCCAAGCATTTTGGTCTTATTTGAATTAGTTTAGTTATTGTTTTAATTCTTTTACTGTCCTTTTATTGTTTTTTACAGTTATTATTGTATTACATTGTTGCTTTTTAATACCATTTTTATATTGTTAAGCACTTTGTGCAGCATCGGCTCTTTGAAATGTGCTATATAAATAAATTTGACCTTGACCTTGACCTTGACCCCAGCCCGCCGCCTCTCACCAGGGGCAACTCCAGACTGAGACAGAGTCCAGCCCCTCTCCAGGAGACTGGTTCCAGAGCTCAAGCCATGCGTAGAGGTGAGCCTGACTATATCTAGCCAGTACCTCTCAACCTCACGCACTAACTCAGGCTCCTTCCCCACCAGAGAGGTGACATTCCATGTCCCTATTGTCAGTCTTGGCAGCCGGGGGTCAGTCCGCCAGGGCCTCCGCTCGGCACACAATGCACCCGTCCCCTATGGCACCTCCTGAAGGTGGTGGGCCTGCGGGAGGATGGGCCCATGTCTCCTCTTCGGGCTGTGCCCGGCCGGGCCCCATGGACTAAGGCCCGGCCACCAGACGCTCGCCCTCGGGCACCCTCCCTGGGGCTGGCTCCAGGGCGGGGCCCCGATAACCCTATCCCGGGCAGGGTAAACTGTTCCCTCAATGTCCGGGCAGGGTAAACTGTTCCCTCAATGTTCTCTTCATAAGGTTCTTCTAAATCGCTCTTTGTCTGGTCCCTCACCCAGGACCAATTTGCCATGGGAGACCCTACCAGGGGGCAAAAGCACCCAGACAACATAGCCACTGGGATCCCAGGGACACACAAACCCTCCACCATGATAAGGTAGGGATTCACGGAGAGGCAAAAAGAAGATTTCCTGCAAAAATCCATGTCACAAGTTATAACACAGCCAAAATGATCACAAAAGTTAAAAAAGTATGAAAGATGCTTTAAAATGTGAACATCTGTTGATCCTGTTGCAGTCCCTAAATTTATGGCTCAAAGAATGAGAGGATGAGATGAGATGCCACAAGGCTGCTGCTGGTCTTTTAATAAAGCTTTTAATAAAGGGGATGTAGCTCCTCCCAAAAGGACAGACAGAAGCAAAAGGAGGAAGAAAACCGTGAAAAGTTCCAACAGGGCAGATTGTTAAACATCAGGTGTTGTAAAAAGGTTGAATGTGTTCTTATGTCCACATCTAATGTGAGTCGAGCTGTTTGGGTCACGTCAGCAGTCGATGAACCAGCTGCTCTTCATAATTTCTCATCCTGAAGCAGTTCTTTGTCCTGCATTTGATTCTGATCATCACATTAAAACTATATTAATAAAGAGATTCAGTGACATAATTAAAGTACATGGTATCATTTGCATGGAGAACTTTACCAAAAACAGGAGCAGAGAGAAAACAGTCTGTATCTCTTGTTGTCTTACAGTGAATTACTATGATCCCATTTTCATTGCTGACAGTAATGCTAACAATAATTTAAAATAGAACATAAATACTCTCAAATCAGCTGTGTTAATGGAAATATTTATAACTGTCAGTATGTACTGATAAATTAAATTCAAATGTAGTAATATATAATATAGAGCATGTACCTAAAACACTTCAGAGACACGTTGCCTGAAGTTTTTGCTTTAAAGATGATTACATGATAATCATAAATATTTGTTTCTGTAGAACTTAAAGCAGGATGAATTAGTCATTAGTCTTTTGAGTTTCTAGCTTTCATAATTCAAAGATCAAATATTTAAATGATTGTTTTCAATCGTTGCTCGTATCGATATTCTCTATTTTACAGATAATTAATTGCAGCAATAACATTTTATTTTGAGCATGAGGAACTGATGAGATTAACATTTATAAAATGTTATTATAACAAAATTAAAAAACTATTTTTAAAATTATCAAAATATTTTATCAATGTAAAATAATGTGTGTTTCTGAGCAGCTGTCAGTTCAGATGATCTTTTTTCTCAGTTCCTCTCCAGCTGTGTGAGGTTTTTGTACGGCGTTGTATCACTGTGTGAACGGCCAGCTGTTACACTGCTGACAGTAATAAACTCCTGCATCTTCAGCCTGAACTCTGCTGATAGTCAGAGTGTAGTCAGTCCCAGATCCACTTCCACTGAAACGATCAGAAACTCCAGACTGACGGCTGGTAGCAAGATAAATCAAGAGTTTGGGAGATTCTCCATCCTTTTGAAGGTACCAGTGGAGGCATGAGCTAACACTTGAACTGGCTTTACATCTGACAGAAACAGTCTGTCCAAGAACAACAGACTGAGCTGTAGGAGTCTGAGTCAGGACTTGTTCTCCTGATGAACCTGAAAACATGAAAAAGTGGAGAAAGTTTATTGAGATGATGAACATCCAAACATTCGAGGATCATTTCTCTAACATGGAGAACAGATGGAAGAAGGTCAGTGCTGCTGGTTTCAGAGTTTCTCCATCATAGCAGAACATCATTGTGGTGAACCTGGCTGCATGCTGAAGCAAAGTTTTCACAGAGAAGCTCACCCTGAACAAGGAGCCCCAGGGTGGCCAGCAGTAGAGTCAGTGACATCATCATTGTGCTGCTGGTGTGTGAGTGGCTCTGAAAGGCCTGGACAGCCACTGATCAACACTGGCCTCTTAACAGCTGTGAGCAGAGAGGCAGGACACATATGCAAACACACAGAGTCAGTCAGCTGCAGCTGTCCTCTGCTGAATAATTAAATCATTCATGACATCTAGTGGAGAGATAAATTTGAATTAAAAAAAAAAATCAAATGGAAAATGTGAAATAATTCAAATATGAATTCTAATGCAAATAAATATAGACATGCATGGATTTAAGACGGGCCTTAAGTTTGAACAAAGACAGAGACTCAACAATGTTAAATCAAAAGCTGTAAAATGGACTGGAAGAGTTCATGGAGTCAGGGGCAATCTTTTGGGACAGACTCAGGTTTCTGAACATTTTGCCTTGAACATCCTGTTTTGCTGGTTAAAATTTCTGCAACAAAAGGCAGTTTGCTTGTGTTTGAGATTTAGATCCTACCACATTTCTTTGCCATATTTATGTCTCTTCAGGTTGAATCCTTTCCCCCCTATTGTTATTTTCTATCAATGATTGCAACTTCTTCTGTTTAACAGTCATATATATAAATCATATCCTCCAATGAGCGCGGCCTGTGTGCCAAAATAAATACTATGCTTTTCAGTTCTTCAACGGGGCTTACCACTTTTACCACGTTTGGCTGGACTCCAAACGTGAATTTAAAGTAAAAAATGGGAGTGATCTGTTTACTGTTCATGTTCTGTCACAGCACATAGAAGATTCATTTCTTGCCATTTCACAGTGTGACCTGTGAGGCCACCCAGGGATCCCACACCTCATTATTCAGCTCCACTGTTGCTGTATTTTTTGTTTGTTTCATGCTTTAAGACCATTAAATTTTCCTATTTTTAAACACTTTGTGTTTTAAAAAAAGATCTCTCTCTCTCTGTCTGTCTGTCTCTCTCTCGCTCTCTCTATACATATATATATATGGCAACAAACATCCACGGATACAACAGCAAGATGGCCCCAACCGACCCCGTGCTCAGCAGTGAATACCTCAGGCAGCAGAAACCCAAGAAAGAAGAGGAAGAGGAAGCACCATCATGGAAGGACAGGCCCCTGCACAGTATGTACCACCGACAGAGAGAGGAAGTGGCTGATATCCAGAAATCCTACCAGCAGATGGACAAAGCTGGACTGAAAGACAGCACAGAGGCACTAATCATGGCAGCACAGGAACAAGCTCTGAGCACAAGATCCGTAGAGGCTGGGGTCTATCACACCAGGCAAGACCCCAGGTAGAGGCTGTGTAAAGATGCCCCTGAAACAATCCAGCACATAACAGCAGGGTGCAAGATGCTAGCAGGCAGGGAATACATGGAACGCCATAACCAAGTGGCCGGCATAGTGTACAGGAACACCTGTCCCGAGTATAACCTGGAAGTCCTGAGGTCAAAATGGGAGACGCCCCCAAGGGTGGTGGAGAATGACCGAGCTAAGATCCTGTGGGACTTCCAGATACAGATGGACTTGCTGATGGTTAACCAACCGGACATAGTGGTGGTAGACAAACAGGAGAAGACGGCCGTAGTGATCGATGTAGCGGTTCCGAATGACAGCACCATCAGAAAGAAGAAACATGAGAAGCTCGAGACGAGGGCTCAGAGAAGAGTTTGGGAAGTTGAGGAGAGTGAAGGTAACAGTGGTCCCCGTGGTAATCGGAGCACTGGGTGCAGTGACTCCTAAACTAGGCGAGTGGCTCCAGCAGATCCCAGGAACAACATTAGAGAGCTCTGTCCACAAGAGCACAGTCCTGGGAACAGCTAAGATACTGTGCAGGACCCTCAAGCTGCCAGGCCTCTGGTAGAGGACCCGAGCTTGAAGGATAAACCGGCCGCAGGGGCGAGAGGGGAATTTTTATACATACATACACATATATATATATATATATATATATATATATATATATGTGTGTATGTATGTATAAAAATGGTTCAGAAACCTATTCCCATGAAGCAAGACAAACAGTGATCGATCGGTTTTAACTTGCGCAAGGGAAGCCCCGGTCGGTATCTCAGAAAAGCACTGTGAATCCAACCTCAGATGACTCTGACCCCAGCCTCCACTTGCCGCCTTTTATTGAAAACAGTTACAGTTCACACAAGCACCGCCCATTGTAACCCACCTATGGTTACAAAAGATAAGGCACTGTGTGTATGTGTGTGTGAGTGTGTGTGTGTGCACGTGTAAGCACGTGTGTGTGCACGTGAGTGAGTGTGTGTCTCTGTGTGCGTGACTTCCTGATTACAACTGTTTTAACAACATCCTTGGTCATAAAAAAGGTCACCTCCCCCCACCCTATATATGGCTCAATTCCTGTAATGTTTCACCATACACAAACACAGGTGATGCCATAATGGCAGGAAGTTTACTAAACAAGAACACAGAACCTTCACATATGATGTGCCTGCAGGTAAACACTATAACTAATTGCCTCCCTAACATCTTACATGTATAGGGGAGGAACAGAAGAATGCCTTTGATCATACAGTTTAAGGCAAGGTTTACAAATTTAAGTACAACAATGGCAACATTTAACAATTCACTCTAACAGCAGAGAAATTTGAATTTGTGTGTACAGTATATAATAACTGATTGTTTCATATGTTAAAGTGGGTCCATATTCTGTCATTCATGAAACACACCTGATTTTTTTGGAAACACAAATTAACACCTTTCTTTAGAATTGTACTCATTAAATATGAAGCGTTCACCATGGATCTCGTAATAGTTTATCTCCACATACTGCTTTGGATCAGGTTTTTCTAAAACTCATGAATCTTCACTGAGGGTCAAAAACAGCTCCAGACTGACTCGCAGTAAAACTGTTAGAAACTCCAGAATGATGATTTGTAACAGATTAAACAAAGTGTTTAGTTACATCTGCAGTTTTCTGAACATAGGGACAATCTATTCTGGAAATTTGTCCATAATCAGAGAACAGTTACACTTTTATTTGGTGACACTACTGGTGGTGAATTATTTCAAAATGTTAAAGACGTCTTATTTCATTAAATGTTTTTACTGTTGATGTGTACTCATTATCTCAAACTGTAAAACAGGATTAATGATTCATCTCAGTGCTTTACTTTTCTGCAGCTGTTTCAGATCAGTTCCTCTTCAGCTGAGAGGTTTTTGTACGATGGTTTTTCACTGTGTGAACGGGAAGCTGTAACCACTTTGTCCACAATAATAAACTCCTGCATCTTCAGCCTGAACTCCACTGATGGTCAGAGTGAAGTCAGTTCCTGACTGACTTCCACTGAAGCGATCAGGAATTCCAGACTGACGGCTGGTTGCATATGAAACAAGCAGTTTAGGAGATTCTGCAGGTTTCTGAAGATACCAGTGCAGGTAGCTACCCATACTTGAACTGGCTTTACATCTGATAGAGACAGTCTGTCCTGGAACAACAGACTGAGCTGTAGGAGTCTGAGTCAGGATGATTTCTGCTGATGAACCTGAAAATATTAATGAGATGAGAAGAGTTATTGAGAAAAATCCATCTTGGAGAAAATTTACTTGAATTTGAAGTGTGGAGTTGGCTGCATGCTGAGGTTTTCACAGAGAGTCTCACCCTGAACAAGGAGCCCCAGGGTGGCCAGCAGTAGAGTCAGTGACATCATCATTGTGCTGCTGGTGTCATGGTCCGCGGCCCGGCGTCCGGGGTGCTGCTGGGATGTCCACGCCCACGAGCGTGGCTGCTAACCCCACACCTGCATCCCATCCCAGGCGATCACCAGGTGGACTATTTAATCCTGCCCTACCTGCTGCTCCACGCCAGTCCGTAGTCGCCTCTCAGCGGTAACGTACGCCTGCGGAAAAGAACTCGTATGACAAACTCTCCATCGGACCTAACACTGTTTTTTTTTCCCTGTGTACCCAGATCACAACTCGGCGTGTTTTTTTGAGCCACCTGCCTGTCCACCTGTCCGCCTGAGATTTGGTTCACATTCAGCTTCGCCGTCTCGACCCCTTTTGGAGCTCCACCCCCCTCTGGTTCACTCGGCCCGGCTATCACCGTGAGACGCACACTCCACCTTCCCTCGTATGCTGCCTTTTTTCCGCACCCCAGTAATCTGTCTCTCTTTTTTTTTTACAGCCTCTCACAGCCCCGCTCTCGGCGTTCCCTGTGCGGTCCCTCGGTTTCGTCTGGTTTCATCCGTTGTTTTTCTGGCTACCCTCACGGGACACCTTTAGTTTCAATAAAAATTACTTTCTTTATTCGCTCATACCCTAGTGTGTGTGTTCTGCTACTGGGTCCTGCCTGCGCTCGGAACTTCGGTTCATGACAGCTGGTGTGTGAGTGGCTCTGAAAGGCCTGGACAGCCACTGATCAACACTGGCCTCTTAACAGCTGTGAGCAGAGAGGCAGGACACATATGCAAACACACAGAGTCAGTCAGCTGCAGCTGTTTCCTTCTCAGTGCTGAAGCCATTTCCACTTTACATTATTACATATTGAGGACATCGAATGTTCTGACAGTTAATTGTAGATTATAAAAAAATGCTTTGCAGTTTCTACTCTGGTCTTTTCACAAGTCATTAGTAACAACAATATGGTTTTTCCAGTTTGACACAGGTGTTTACAATGTGGAGATGTGAATAGAGAAACATACCACATGAAGTGATGCTGAGATCAAAATAGATGATAAACTCCAACCATCAGTCTTGGACATTTGCAAAAGCTGTAAACATGGAAGCCGTGTGAGTTTCTCACAAACAAAAACCTTTGTGAGCTCAGATTTCCTCTGGTTTTTATTGTGATGGCTGTAACTGTAAGTTTTTAGTATTTCTCAGCGTAGATGTGTCTCCACCTGTGAGTAAGATCAGGTGTTGTGAATGAAAACTCCACCTCAGCTCTTAGTGGTGAGATTCAGAAATCAGAATCAGATTGTTCCATCTGTAATCTCAGTTTGATCAAATCAAGTCTTTAACTGACTTTTGAGCAGAATCTGATCCGAAGAAGCTGGAGAAGTTTCATGAAGATTATTGTTTTTGATTCAAGTCTTCACATTTCAAAGATACAGCTGTAAATGATATTTTCCAGAGTGAACCTGAGGTCAAAGTTCACTAAGCATTTTCTCATTCTCTGTCTGACGGCTCCTTTCAAGTTTTGGCAAATCAGATAAAAGGTGAGAAAGTAACAGACTGTGAACAGCAGTCAGTGCAGTTTCTGTTCAGTCTGTTCTGTTTTTCACTGTGTGAACACCCACTGACTGTTAGAACAGTGAAGACAGTAATAAACTGCTGCATCTTCAGCCTGGACTCCACTGATGGTCAGAGTGAAGTCAGAGTTTGATCCACTGCCTGTAAAACGAGCTGGAATCCCTGATTCTAGAGTGTCAGCATAGTTAATGAGATGTTTGGGAACTCCTCCATCTTTTTGTTGGTGTCAGAACTGGTCATGGTCTGCTCTTTGATGAACTCTAATGGGTTTTAGAGGCAGAGGATATTTAGCCTTTTAATGATTTGATTTAAATGTCAAGAAATAGAAGAAAACAAAATCCAATCCCACCTGGATTGTGACACTTTTACTGGTGGAGTGAATTAAATAATACTATTCACAATTAAACCTGGACATATTGGAAAAAAGCAATTAAAAAAAGAATGATTGGAATCTATGTGAAGGACTGATGGAGACTTCTTATCTTTACCTGTTTCCAAGTAATACAAACTTGATGATTTGATGCATGAGAGGGAAGTGAAACAAAGTGAGAGCGAGTGACTGTCAGAGCAGATAAAAAAAATTAAAAAACACCTGACAGAAACTTCTGGAGTCCCAGTGTGCTGCACAAAGACAGTTCATTGAATTCAATGCAAACCTGTGGATGAAGGTGGGCTCTGTGAGGTCATCCAAGGCCTCCTCACACTAGAGTGATTGAGGAGAGACCAGTGTTCCCAGTTGAAGTATTGTTTTACACTCCTGTTTTCAGTCTGCAGTTTCTAACAATGTCACGCTCCAGATTCATCCATAATGTCGATGTAGATGGCTGCTGTAAGACTTTGAAATAATAAATATCTTTCATATGTGCAAAACGTTTGACTTTGTGTACAATAGTAACAGTGGTTAAATTATTAGTTCTAAAGGAAAAATTCAGTCATCACAGGTCATTTTTTATGTTTTAAGGACTGTTTACAAACTTCTCACGTCCACTTTTATTTTATATTCATTCAGATTATTTCCTCATGTTTCTCTCTGAATATTTGAATTTAAAAAAGTCCAAACAATAAAGATACTTTAGTCTTGGTATCAAAGAGCAGGGCATCGCCTTTATAAAGGGATTTGGAAAAACAGCTGCTGTTAATATTTAATAAATCAACTGTGGTCGTGCATATTTCGTTTGAACTCATAATTTTAGTCATGTGTTTTGACATAAAATGTAAACTAGAAATATTTAATTAAAGGCCAGTGATGATTCATTTATGTCTTTAAAAATGCTTTATATTTGACTCTGTACTGAATTATTAAATATCGAATACACTGATGAAAACTTAAAAAAATGTAAAAAAATAATCCCTTTTTTCTCAAAACAGAGCAGGGAAGAGCTGGAAAGTTTTTTTTAAAAAGTATTTGATAAAAATGTTTGAAAAGAGATAAAATTCGATTCAGCAAATATTCAAAATCTAAACTGAAATTATTTCAGTGTTATTTTTGGTAACTTATCTGTTCACATTGTAATATTTCCACAATTAAAAAATGTATATTTTATGGTGTATTGTGTAACTACAGCTGTTGATCAGTTCCTCTTCAGCTGTTTGAGGTTTTTGTACGGCGTTGTATCACTGTGTGAGTGGGAGGCTGTTATGCTGCTGACAGTAATAAACTCCTGCATCTTCAGTTTGAACTCCACTGATGATCAGAGTGAAGTCAGTCTGAACTGCTGTTGCCCGAAAACGATCTGGAACTCCAGACTGACGAGCTGTAGTATCCACAATCAGGAGTTTAGGAGCTTTTCCAGATTTCTGAAGGTACCAGTCAATGTCATCACCTATAGATGTACTGGATTTACATCTGATAGAGACAGTCTGTCCTGGAACAACAGACTGAGCTTTGGGAGTCTGAGTCAGGACGATTTCTGCTGATGAACCTGAAAACATGAAAAGAGGAGAAGTTTAGAGAAAGATGATCAAACATTAGAGGATCATTTCTCTAACATGGAGAACAGATGGAAGAAGGTCAGTGCTGCTGGTTCCAGAGTTTCTCCATCAGAGCAGAACATCATTGTGGTGAACCTGGCTGCATGCTGAAGCAAAGTTTTCTTTTTTTTTTTTTTTTTTTTTTTTTATTAAATGACATCAGAAACAGCAGTATGCGACATTACGTGATGGCAGAGCTTCAGTTCATCCTTTGTCATTTTTTTTTTTTTTTTTTTTTAATAAATAGGACAGGGGGAATGAATGAGAGAAAGAGGGGGAGAGAAAGAAAGAAAACCAAAGGGGAGAAGAGACGGTGAGAAGGGGGGGGGAAGAGAGAGAGAAAAAAAAGAACTCCTGGGTCACCTGTATGGAGAAAAAAAACAAACAAACAAAAAAAACAAACAGAGGAGACAGCAAACAACAAAGAGCAACATAATAATAGAGAAAAAAAAGCACCATCACAATAAACTAGCTAGTCATAGATATCAATATTTACTAAATAATAAACGATATTGTGCAGCACGCAAGATAGACAGCGCACAGTGTGCTTTGAGGCAGCAGCCAAGAAAGCTTTAGTCCGTGTCTGTGAATACCCATGTGTGCATACCTGTGTGGATCAGCATGCTTGCATTCCAAAGGTTTCTCCATGTAATGATCTGCTAGGGAGTGTGGGGGGGCCACAGCCCCGTCCTCCAGGGTGTGAAGCGGGTATGGAGGAGATCAAAACTCCAGACATCCAGAGGCCCCCAGAACACAAGAGACCATGGAAGACCCACAGAGGGGCAGCCGCGCCACTGTCCCAGTAAGAGCTGAGGAGAGTCCCAGATGAGGGCTCGCCCAGCAGCCGCGGAGCAGAAGTCAGGGGGAGTTGCAGTGACGCGCCCGTGAGCTCCGCCGGCCCCCAGCTGTGCCTGAGTGACCGAGCCCCAGGCCGAGAGGCCGGGGGCACCCCACCTCCAAAGGGGCCCGAGCGAGCCCAAGGCCCCAGGCCCCGACAAGCGGCCGCCAAGGAGTGAGCCGGTGTGTACCCGGACGCCCACCCCCAGACACAAAGAACCACCAACACACCGACACCTGAGGGAGTCCGCCACCGGCAGGGGAAGTGGTGGTGGGTGGAGATAGGCCTCCAAACCTTGGAGGGCCTGAGGTGTCCCCAGAGAGGTGGCGTCTGATACCCAACCTGACATATAGACACAGACATACAGGCACACACAGACACAAACATCCATTCCCACCCTCATGCTCTCATATGCACTCACTCCACACTCAACCAACGTGGAGACAGACATAAAGAGACGCTGTACACACAATCACACTCCCCAAGCGTACTCTACAAACCGGGTCTAGGTACCCTTGCCCCAGGAGGGGGGAATTGCACCCAGACCCAGGTGGTGTTACCCTTTTCCCTGCGGTGGGGAGAGGCAGACCACCCCGACTCCGTAGCAGCAGGGAGGCCCCACACCCCAGACCGCAGTCGGACGGCCAACTCCTCCTATACCACTGCAAATCATTGGTAACACTTGAACTGGCTTTACATCTGACAGAGACAGTCTGTCCTGGAACAACAGACTGAGCTGTAGGAGTCTGAGTCAGGACTTGTTCTCCCGATGAACCTGAAAACATGAAAAAGTGGAGAAAAGTTATCGAGATGATGAACATCCAAACATTAGAGGATCATTTCTCTAACATGGAGAACAGATGGAAGAAGGTCAGTGCTGTTGGTTTCAGAGTTTCTCCATCAGAGCAGAACATCATTGTGGTGAACCTGGCTGCATGCTGAAGCAAAGTTTTCACAGAGAGTCTCACCCTGAACAAGGAGCCCCAGGGTGGCCAGCAGTAGAGTCAGTGACATCATCATTGTGCTGCTGGTGTGTGAGTGGCTCTGAAAGGCCTGGACAGCCACTGATCAACACTGGCCTCTTAACAGCTGTGAGCAGAGAGGCAGGACACATATGCAAACACACAGAGTCAGTCATCTTTCCTCGTCATGTGACACGTTCGTCCTTTAGTTAGTGCAGTGCTTCTTTGTTTTAACTTGCATTTTTATTTATTCAATTTGCATTCACTAATTAAAGATATTTCAGCACACAGGAACATGTATATTTACTTAAATATCCAAATCTCCCCAATGTTTTATCATTTTACGTTTAAAAGGTTAAACTTGACCAATTTTTCTTTTCCAATTTCTTCCATCATTTACTTTCAGAGAGTGTGTGATGACTCATGCTGTGGTAGTCATGAATATAAATAATTATATATTATTATACATATACATAAATGCATTAATTGTTACCTTTCATGAAAATGTCCTGATACTACAACCCCACACACCACTGCCAATCCATAACCTAGTAAAGACGTAGTGTCGATCTGCAGGACCAGCACCCCAATACAGCAAGTCTGGATCAGCTCTCTGTTTAAAAAGTTCTCATCTCTGATCCTATCCTGACGTTTAACAAAACTAAATAGAAAAAGGTTCTTTTGTCTGTTTTGCTCTTTTAAAGAAGACTCTTTCTTTAGTTAATCGATTTTGTGAGCCAAAGATTTCCCAGCTGTTGAATATTAAAAAGCTTTCTCATGCTGTCAGTGTCATATCAATGAATATAAAAAAGCCAAGATTTTACTGAAGAATGCAGAGGAAGATGTAGATCCTTTTCATAAATGGAGACTTAAACGACATCTATTATATTTGTTCTGAGTGATCACTAGTGTCATTAAACTTTTCAATCTTGAGTTGAGTGAGCTTTTCCAAGATGACAGGAGGAACTATGTGTCACGGCTGAGCAGCTGGTGTGTTTGTGGAGTGGACCCAAGTGCAACCACAGAAGAAGAGAGAAGTTTAAACAAAAGGCGAGCCCTTTATTTGGCTGGAAAAAACCCCACAGGAATAAAAAACAAGGCAAAGCATACAGGGGGAGTAAACTAAAAGTACAAGCTAAACTGGGAAAAGCTAGACTATGTCAACTATGACAAAGTGATATGAGTATGATTAGTAGGAGCATGCAAGAAACTATGATGAGAAAACATGAACATGGCCTGAACAGAATGATGAAATACGTACTTTTAACCTGACGTGATGTGGGGGACGGAAAACAGACCTAATACCCACAGGAGGTGATCAGGGAAAGTGGAAACACTTGGGAAAACAGCTGACTGGAATACACATAATGATGCCACAGGGAAACAAAACACCATGAACATGGGAATACTCGACTCTTCAAAGTAAAACAGGAAACTTGGAGAGACATAGACATTATAACATATGATAGACTAACACAGAAGACAGGAAAAGACTCACAAACAAGGAGACTTAGGTGGTAACACAACTAGGCTAAACTTCAATTAAACCCTAACTAAGCATAACACCACAAGAACTTCATATATTTTAATATAACCTAAGAAATCAAAAATACTAAATAAACTCAAAACACAGGGTCACAGACTCAGCCCCTGACACTAGGGATCAGTTAATGCTTTAATGAGGATGGAAATTATGTGAAATTATGTGTTTTACAATCATTAGAGCTTAATCTAAATGTCAAGGAGATTTTGGGCCGATGTGTTACAGAGCTCTCCGTCTGCATGATTTGGGAGAAAGGGCCTCATCCCTCCAGTAGAGTTCAAAGTCTTTGAGAATCAGTGCCAAGGAGCACTGAAGATGATCCTTTCAGTGCCAACTAGACACTAGTTTTAAAATGTATATATATATATATATATATTCAGTTTATTGGAGGCAAATATGTCTTTATGTACTTTTCAGTATTTATGGATTTATCACAATTAACCTACACTGTATATCACGTGAAAAATGAAAACAAAAGATATTTGAGAGAATCAAAAAGGTCTCAGTTTATACTGACACATATTAAATCAAGTTTTAAATTCCATTTTAAATTGATGATTTCATTACTGATTGATTTGATATCATCAGAGGAAGAAGTCCCATTTTCAAAACTCATATATTCAAAAATAAAAATATATCTTCTTTAAATGTTTAGCACTGCAATAATTTCATTTTTTAGATCAGTTGGTAAAACTGAAAAGGAAGGAGTGAATGATTTTGTTGAGTTTGTTTGTCTCAGAGTCAGAGAGCCGTGTCTCTCTACAGTCAGAGGTTTTTGTACGGCGCCTCAATGAGTTTGTATCACTGTGGTACACGTTCGGTGGAGGAACCAGACTGGAATTTGGAAGTAAGTTAAACTTAGAGCTTTTTTAAATATATTTTTTCATTCCTTTCATTTCCTTTAATATTCAGCATACTAGGGAAAAAGCTATATTAACGAATCATTACTTCATGATTTCATAATATTTACTGGCCTATGAACAAAGTTTGCTTTTAAAACGCATATTCAAAAACTCATAACATTTTCTAATGAAAGCCTAGGATGTTTCATAGTATTAATTATTATTTCTAGTTCTGATGATAAAGTTGTATTTTGAGGGCTTGTAGATTTAGTTCAGTCTGACAGAGTCAGAGAGCCGTGTCTCTCTACAGTCAGAGGTTTTTGTACGGCGCCTCAATGAGTTTGTATCACTGTGGTGGACTTTTGGTGGAGGAACCAGACTGGATGTTGGAAGTAAGTTAATTAAACTGTGTTTATTATTAAATGTTTTATCATTTTCTTTTATAACTACTTGTTAGACTGCTTAGATGAGAGAAAAGTATTTTTTTAAAATAATTTAGTGTTTGATGTTTGTCCTTTTTACTGGACTAATTCAGATGAGCTCTGCGAGTTTCTCTTGTTTAATCTACATTTCTGTCACAGTAAAATATTTGTAGACAAGAGTAAACTTCATCATCTTATGATTAGTTTGTAAATTTCCACCACATCAGCTGCTGTTTGAATGAGTTAAAGTTTGCTTTCTGATGTTTTTATCGTGTCAGATGTTTCAGATTTAGTTTGAAATCATGTGAGCTGTTCAATAACATTTCAAATCTACATGAATGAGTAGCTGCTCTGTGCTTGTGTCCACTCATTTCTTCAGTCGTCCATGATTTAGACTTCTAATCATTTTAAAGCCAAACTTCTGCTGTAAATGTTTCCACATCTGCTTCTTTTATTTCCAGTGTAGTTTGAACATATTTCAGGTCAAACTGTGTGATGATTCTCTCTGTGCTGATATGCATGAGAGGTTTCTGAAAGGGAAGTGAAACAATGTGTGAGTGAATGACTGGTGGAGCAGAAAAAACACCTGACAGAAACTTCTTAACGGAGAAAATCAAATTGTGGTTCCTGTCCTCTAAGCTGATTGGTGTTTCCTAGGTGATACCCGCCCCGCCCTGAAGGTGCTGGGTCCCTCCAACAAGGAGCTGGAGCAGGGGAAGGCCACGCTCATGTGTGTGGCCAACAAGGGCTTCCCCTCAGACTGGAGTCTGTCCTGGAAGACGAGCGACAGCAGTGGCAGCAGCAGCATCAGAGGGGAGGAGAGCAGGACTCCTGGAGTGCTGCAGAATGACGGCCTCTACAGCTGGAGCAGCACCCTGACGCTCACTGCAGACCAGTGGGGGAAGGTGGGCTCTGTGACCTGTGAGGCCACCCAGGGCTCCCACACTCCGGTCTCAGAGATACTGAGGAGAGACCAGTGTTCCCAGTCCTGATGTCAATCACTGAGTCTTTCATGCTGTTTTTCTTCTGTCTCTTTGTTTCTTTGTGTTTCCAGATTTAAAAAATAAACTCATCAAACAGTCATGTTTCCATCTCATAATGACAACAATCAGAGCAACAATCTCCTCTAGTTTCATCCTTTTGTGTCTGTTGTAAAGCTGATATTTCAAACTCTTAAAAGAATAAAAACGTACCGAGAAAACATGTTCTTTGACTCTGTGAGTTTAATAAATGCACATTAAAAAATTAAGATTTTGTAATATTTATTAAACCAGACCAAAATAAAAATGTAAACAGACACATCAAGTGTAATGTGCAGTGAAAATGGTTAAATATATTTTTTAATCCACATATTAAATATTTCTCTATAAGATGTTGAGGTCATGTCAACCATAGATTATCTGTGTGCTCTTCATAATTTCTAGTCTCAAAGCTGTTTTATGATCTACATTTTAATCTGATCTAAAACCTAATAAGTAAAATTAAAGAGCAGGGTGTCATCTGTATGTTTAAACAGAGATCATTAAAAAAAAAGTATAATTGAAGATTTATTAAATTTTGATTAATGAACTATTTGGCAGTGAAACTCTGATGAAGCAACAAAGCAGAGAAGAGTCTAGAAGCTGGTGGTGGCAGAGGTGAAGCAGGTGGAGACTTAGCTGAGGATCTCTAATTGTCAGGATGAGGTGGAGATCAGGAGTCTGAGAGTTAAAGCACACAAAACAGAGGCTGAGTAACTCACAGAAGGCGGCGAGACAATAACTGGACTCAAATAATGACGACAGAATTGAGCTCGACAGTGGACATGATGTTAAGAACAGACTAACAGAACAAACACAGGAATGCAGGCAGATGAGAGACTACAGGTCTGCTTTAATCAGCTTATATAGAAGTTAATCTCTTCTGGTGTTCACAGCAAAATGAGAGAAACTCACTTCACTAAACCTCTTAACACAAGAAAAAGACCACGGTCTGTCAGGAGGATGATCACATCTTATTTTCAGTGGTTTCAGATTTAGGTAGGACTTTATATTAATGTCACACTTTTAAGCATTAGTAAGATATTATTTTAAAGAGAAACTTTTTACTTCTTTGTTCTGTCTACATTAATACTTTGGAAACTGACTAAATAACTTTAGGTTTTTACAACAGTAACAGTGATTCGTTTGTGCTGGAAATATCCAAATGAGGCTAAATCTTCACTGAACACATCCCCTACAAACACTGTTATAACAGCCTGCTTGATTTGTTAATCAGCAGAATATCAGAATATTATAGACACTAGTTGTGATGTGACTACAATGATTTTCTGGATTTGTGTGATGAAGGACTGCAGCTGAGCTCCACAGAAGGATCAGTTTAATATTTAACAGCTTACAAATAGAAAAGAGCTGCTCATCAGTGCAGAAACACTGACAGCAGTATTTGTATTTCTAATGACAGCTTGTTATATTTTACAACTTGGATTAATATAAAAATCTTTAATGAGCAAAAACAACATTTTTTTTCTTTGTGGACCTTCCAGTTACGTCTTTTCATCTGAACTTATTGTTATAAATGTAGAAACTAAGAATGAGTCAGACTGATGGGCTGCAGAGAACATCAGTCATCTAAAAATAATGTTAATGTGTTAAACATCTGGAGCCAGTGTTGTGTCTGTATTCTGTGACTCATTAAACATTTATGTTTTTATTCGGGGACACCACTTCATTTCTTTTTTCATGTTACTAACAACGTATTCAATAAGTTTATGAATGTTAAACAGTGAGTGCACACAAATGAACTTCCACAGTAAATATTAAAGTAATCGTTCCTCCCAGTCTTTTAGTTTGTTCTGCAGCTGTTGCTTCAGATCAGTTCCTCTTCAGCTGAGAGGTTTTTGTACGACAGAGTTTCACTGTGTAAACAGAGTGTTTGTTTTTGAGCCTCAAATTTATGTTTAGATTATTTAAATTAAACTTTATTTTTTATGTTGAGCTGTATGATATTTATTGATTTTATTTTCATATATTTTAACATAAAGGTCTTATTTTACTGATAACTGTTAAAATTTAACAAATCATAGATGATATTATGGTGGTTCTAGTATGGAATGGAGGTCAAAGGTCACGGTGAGTTTTGTCTATAACTATTCGACTTGTTGAACATGTTGACTGATTTTTACTTAATTTTTAGGGAAAAGAGAAAAAGAAACTATTTTTAGATTGGAAGCAAATGTGTGTGTGTGTGTGTGTGTGTGTGTGTGTGTGTGTCCGTGTCCTCAGTGAACTGTATCAGTCTCTGCAGTATCTTCCAGCTGCAGCAGTCACTTCAGTTTCTGTTCAGTCTGACTGAGGGAGGTTTTTGTACGACTGTTTTTCACTGTGTGAACACAGCTTGACTGTTGATAGCATGAACACTCTGACAGTAATAAACTGCTGCATCTTCAGCCTGGACTCCACTGATTGTCAAAATGAAATCAGAGTCTGATCCACTGCCTGTAAAACGATCTGGAATCCCTGATTCTAGAGTGTCAGCATCATAAATGAGTAGTTTAGGAACTCCTCCATCTTTCTGTTGGTACCAGGCTAAAGCGACGGAACCAAGAACGTCCTGACTGGTCTGACACTTGATGCTCACAGTTCCTCCCACAGCAGAGCTCACTGCTCCAGGCTGAGTCACTGTGATCTGTCCTCTGGACTCTGAGGACACAGAGACAAAAACATAAAGCAGCTTCATGGTTTTGTGGGCTTCATTTCAGAGGGACAGATGTTGATAGAGGAGAGGAGTTTGATTCTCTGGACTTTACCTGTGAAGCAGCAGCAGAGGAGAGTCCAGATGAGGACGCAGATCAAAGTCATGTTTTTGATGAGGAGGATTTCTGTGGCTTCTGTTGTGATGAAGGACAGCTGTCAGTCATCCAGTGTTCAACTCTCAGGACTATAAACTCTCCCAGAGCACTGGAGCATGGTGCTGCTGATGCAAAGTGCCTCTCTATGGAAATGATCTGACTCTTTTGGTGTGAGTCAGTTTGCTGCATTGACTTGGAACCAGTTGTCCTCTTAGAGTGAAGGGTCACTGAAAATGTATTAAAGTTGCTCTAAGAAGTCATCACTATCCCCTAATTACATATTTATATCCTCACTTTTTTGGTCACATCAAATGAGGGAATATGTTTGGGAAAAATAATTTCCATCCCTTCATTCCTCGTATACCAGGGAGACTCTCTCACATCAGCTGTTTTCTCTACATTTATGTCAAACTGATTTTTTTCTGTAATAAAGATTACAACTTTTAATTTGTAAATATATAAACTCTCTTATATTTGTATTTAGTCAGTTATTGCTTCAGATTTATTCTGATCATGATTGAAAAGTACATGAAATATATTTTATAGCAGTGAGTAGCTGTAGTACTTGTTTCATCATCATCATCATCATCAACTTTATTTATAAAGCACTTTAAAACAACCACAGCTGACACAAAGTGCTGTACATTGGAACTGTAAAATAAAATTACATGAGATATAAATAAAAAACAAATAAAAGAAGAGTGAAATCATTAATTAAATAACTACTGCATTAAAAAAAGAAACTAAGTCTCACTGAGGTTAAAAGCCAAGGAATAAAAGTGGGTTTTTAGACGTGATTTAAAAGTTTCCTCTAATTCCTTCAGTCTCATGTATGATCCAGATTTTAAATGATCTCAGAGAAAAATGTTTCAGTAAGTGTTCCCATATCTGTCATGCTGTATAGTCCTGCCTACATGTAGGGGGAAGAATGAAGAAGTCATCCCATAAAACCACATAAAATCCTACCAGGACAAAGACAAGGCACCTGTCTGCTGCTTTTTCTCACATGTTTCTTTGTCTGAAGTTTATATATTAACATGTGTGTACAGCAACGTGAGTGTTGTGAAGCTCTTCATGTTTCTTTAAGAATATTTCAATCATTCTGGACTCTTGAGGACACAGAACAAGTTCATGCTTGATGACAAAAACAACACATTCTAGAGCCTCATAGTTCTGCCTCTAGTTTCCTGTGATGGGTAGAGAACATCTCTCTGTATGTTCACACCTTCAGTGGAAGCAGGGTGGACATTAGGTAAGGCTGCACTTTTTGCAGCGATCTTGTATAGAAAACTATTCCCCGCGTGTATAAAACAGGTCTGTGGCTCCAAACCA
This sequence comes from Mchenga conophoros, assembly GCF_057382185.1. Lineage (NCBI taxonomy): Eukaryota > Metazoa > Chordata > Actinopteri > Cichliformes > Cichlidae > Mchenga > Mchenga conophoros. The sequence continues at coordinate 4,722,366 of NC_140546.1, read as the reverse complement.
TAGTAAAGGGACCTCTTGCTAATACGTCGGGCTCGTAGCCTAAAACTAGCTTTACTTTGTTGTCTGGGGGAACTTTGCTAGCGAGAGACAGAGAGAGGCGCTGAAAGTCCAGATATTGTCTGAATGTTGGTAGTGTATTGTCCAGTGTGACATGGTTGAAGTCACCCGAGATCACAATGAAGGAACTCGGGTGCTGAGTCTGTAACCGGGCTATGGCAGAGTGGATAGTGTCACATGCAGCTGTGGGGTTAGCAGAAGGAGGAACATAAACAGCCACTGAGATGACATGAGTAAATTCCTTGGGCAAATAATACGGCCTCAGTCCAACAGCATACAGTTCAATGTCCGGGCAAAAAATCCTTTCTTTGATTGTTATGTGGGCAGGGTTACACCACCGCTTGTTAACAAAAACAGCAAGCCCACCTCCTTTTCACTTACCGCTAGCGATGCTGTCCCTGTCCCCCAAACAGTATGGAAGCCTTTCACGGATGCGTTATCGTTGGGAATGTCCTGGTGCATCCATGGTTCAGTGAAACCGATCAAGCCACGCTCCCAGTATTCCCTCTGACTCCGTACCAGTGCTGAGAGCTCATCAATTTTAATTATTAATGATTGCACATTCCCCATTACAATAGACGGCAGTCACGGTCTGTACCTCCTCCTCGCTTTGAGCCTCCGCTGTCTCACCGTCTCCTTCTTTCTTCTTTTCTGTACTTGACCTCTGCATCCCCGATGTGTTTTTCTCCAACTTTCAGCTGTTACGTCGGTGGTTCTGGCCGGCTTGCATGTGTTTTACTCTAATTGAATAGTGTGCATGGTTGCAGTCTCCACAAGTGTGCATTTTTAGACGTTTCTTAAGCCCCTAGTGTGTTAGCATTATACAAATTTCCGATTGCTGCAACGTAGAGTTTGCCCTTACTATTATTTATTTATTTTTTTTAGTCACACGGATTCACATTGTCAGAATAGAACATTACAAGATTGAAAGACACAAGTGGAATATATTTGTGTGTTTTGTTCAATTTTGTAAGTATTTGTAGTAAATCTGATTATTTAAAAATATCCTTTTCATATCCTGAATGTTGCAAGCTGTGCGTGTGAAATGCAGAGAACAACAGCTTCATCAAGTTCATCTGTTTTGAGGGCCAATTGACCTACAGATTGTTTTTGGAATGTGGTTAGTAAAAAACATCAATGTTTCCAGCGTTTATCATAGTGTCAATCAGTCAAGCTTTGGGAATGATGCTATAATTGCGACTATACCAACTTTTTAGGTTTATTTTGTTGAATTTATTTAACTTCACTTTCTTTGCCTTGTTTTGGTGTTTATAGTTACTAGTGTTCACAGTTACCAGCTGTCAGATACGTAGAAAAGGATCCTGGTGTTATTTGTCTCTCAGAAACAGTCCATAACTTCCCTTCAACTCATTCATGTCACCTAAAAGGTAAACCTGTTTCTCCATCACCTGTTCAGCTCTGATGATTCAGTAAGGACGTCTCCTGGTTTCATCTTCATGTTTCCCTCTCACCACATATCCAAACCGACATCATGACCAGCAGTTTTACAGCTGTGGCTCCAGCAAACATCAGCTGATACTAGAAAGTAATATTAAATCAATTCTAACAGCAGCTGATCAAGCTTAAACGTGCTGCTGTTGTTTAGCGAGCATCCGCTGGTTTCCTTTTGCTGGCACAAAGTGGGCGATAAACAAACAAGCGAGAAAAGCTGATCAGCTGATCATTGATCAGTTTCATGATTGAAGTAGAAATGGGGGTGAGAGAAGAAGAGGCAGCTGTGCAGCAAAGACACAGAATAACTCCAGCTTCATGTCTTTTTTTCATTCTAGCTGAAGTACGGGACAAACTGCATTCCTTTTCACCTCAATACCATTTTCTTCTGTTTGTCTGCGATAAGATTGTTTTCAGAGCCATCGCCCAAGCAAAGGGGCGGGTGCATCCAACCTCCTCAGCTGTAATTGGTCCAGCCCAGAGTCCATCATGACACATTGGCCAATCCACTGCCTTTCTTTTAGTGATGGGATTTCCGGCTATTTTTAGAGAACCGGCTCTTTTGGTTCGGCTCACTAAAAAGAGCCGGCTCTTCAGGTTGTTTTGTTGCTTTAATTAATTTATTATTAACAACAATATAAAATTATGCACAAAAGGAATTACTAATGTAAAAAAAAAACAGTGGTTTTATTTATATGTTTTTATATACAAATATATATGGTGGCCCCTAGAGACAAAACACGTACAAAACTCCAAAACACATTTCTAGCATGAACTGAACTTCCAAAACAGAGCTACCTAGATCACTTAAATTACACAATTGAAAGCATGTGTGTATTGTTTGTGTATTTATACACAAGCACTCATATATATTTAAATAATTAAAAAAAAGTTCATTTACCTGTTACTACCACACATCAAATCCGGTCGTTGGTACTTCCTGGCTTGTGTAGCCACGAGGTAACAAAAGCTCAACACTGCGCCCAGCATCCTGGAGCACTTCTGTTGTGTTTTGGAGTTTGTACGTGGTTCGGAATTTTCAGCTTTTTCTATTTTAAACTAATTTTCTTTTTAAACAACACAAAACACTGCAAACCACAACACAATTAAATATAAATTAAAATATGAAAACTAAAAGAAGATGCACATTCTCTGCTATATGGACCTGGATGAATAAACTTTCTGAGTCCTTTATCATCTGCAACTGAAAATAGTTGTGGATGATTACTATACCTTTCTAATGTGACGTTGTTGTCCCTGGCTCTCTCTCTCTCTCTCTCCCTCCCGCTCTGTTCCTGTGCTACTGCGAGTGTAACTACCGCCCCTCCCCCCTCTGCCCAGCGCAAAGCACAAGGCTCGCGTGCTGAGTGAAGCGGAAAAAAGTGCAAGAGAGGAGCCGGCTCGCGTCGTTCACTTCAAAGAGTCGTCTCTAAGAGCCGTTTCGTTCACGGCCGACACATCACTAGTCCTAACACCTCATCCATGAGAACAAACAAGGGCCATGTAGCAGCAGTGGGCTTCCTACTCACTCCCTCGCCTGAAATTGCCTTGGAAGGCAGAGAAAATCGAAAGTTTGTATTTGAATATTACTCAACACACGTATTATTTTTTTTAAATTGTCCCTTGTTTTGCTTGCAAAGGGAAGGGGTGACAATCCCCTGCAGCCCCATTTTGAGAATTGCCCTAAGAGGCAGAAAATAATAGAACATGTCAACATAACAGCACAGCATAATGTACTTCTGTGACTTAGGACTAGTAGAAAGAAACATGCTCCACCTTCTGCATACTGTTGCTGTACCTCAAAGCTACAGTGGCTGAGTTTTTGGCTCAGTGAAAAGTCTCGGTGTCTCGGTGGAGTTTAATAAATCCCGCCATCTGCTCCTTGGTTCCTAAAATATAACAGGACATTGGAGTACATTTATTTTACTACCATCTAACACACCTTGGTTAATCAGCAAGAATCCAGTGATTTACTGGTTGACCTTTGTACAGTACATGCATCTACAGTAATGTTCACCTTAAAATTTAAAAATAAAAGTATATTAACATTTTAACATCTTGAAATTTTTATTGCTATCTTGAAAATAACTTGTATGTAAAACTTGCATGTATCCTCCAACACCATCTCTACTGCATCAGTAGCTGACACAATTGTTGGAATCGACTAGGATGCGTTATGAATCCTGGGATAGGGGATGGGCCACAAAGGACACACCCGACCTGTCCTTCAAATCCGGGTGAAAGGAGGATGCATTTGTGGGCCGCATTTGGCTATGAGGCAGATTTACATGGTGATGCAATGGTAGAGTGATCTACTTATCATGCACTAATTTACTGTACATACAAATATGCAGTTCTGCATTATGAACTATTCCACCAGATGAACCTGAAATCTATATATAACAACTGACCTGTGTGATGTCCAGAAACACACAAAAAATTATTTACCAACATATAAAAAAACATGGTAAGGACACGCTGGGGTGAAGTAAGATGACCATTTTGTAGTCCATTCTGGTTAATGTAGTTTTAACATTGCAAATATCTGTTGCTAAGGAGTCTAGTCTAAGTGTGGTTGCATTTTCTAAGCACAGAGCTGCTCTTTTCACTATCAACTCTCGTAACTACACACCTTTCCCTGACCTTATAACGTTTTCCACTGAGGTTAAGGAAAATTGGTTAAGAAAAGGAGACAGGAGTTTTTTTGTGGTTCGAAGCACATCAGTTGTTACGCTAAAGTGATATTAAAAGTGAAGGCTGTGAGATTATTATACTATCTTATGCCACGTTATACCTTTATTTAAAGATTGTGAAATCATTATGTAGTTTTAGGTTGCATTATTCTCCTGACTTAGAAGAAGGGGATAACTATTACAGACTGATTTGTATTACATTAGACTGCTCATTTATTGTGAATGAATTACATTGTTTTATGATGCATTATACTGCTGATTTATAAGAAATACTGTTTTCAGAGAATCATGGCCTTACTTATCTGATTAGGAAGAACAGAACATACTGCACAGGAAGCCAAGGTCATAACTTAGGCTCACTGAGAAAGCAAGAATGTGGATGTTTAGGTTTTATGACTGTGGAAGGGGGGCCAAAGCTATATGAATGTGAGAAACGGTCAGACACTTTGAGGTCTGGCGGACACCCTCAGGTCCACATCTCCTGTTAGGATGTTTCTAAAGCTCAAAGTGTTGTATGTAATATGGAATAAAGAGATTGTTGATTGAGCATTTATACACCGAGTGTTGTTCTTCCTTCAGCCCAAGGATGAAAGAATTGGGATATTTAACAAGGCCAAGCCTTTTCTCATGAGTTCCCTTTTTACTTAAAAATCAGATGTCATGATGGATTTATGATGAAAACTAAACAAAAGAATCAGTTATGTAAATCTTACCAGTTTTTAAGACATTGCCGTAGAGTGATAACGTGTTTAAAGAATACCATCGCTCTCGTGTGTCTAAGTGTGTGGCGCACACACACAAACACAGCTGTCAGCTGCAGCAGTCAGTTGAGTGTCCCTTAGTAAGGGAGGTTTTTGTACAGCAGTTTTTCACTGTGTGAACACCCGTTGACTATTGATCATATGAGTACCCTGACAGTAATAAACTGCTGCGTCTTCAGCCTGGACCCCACTGATGGTCAGAGTGAAGTCAGAATATGATCCACTGCCTGTAAAACGAGCTGGAATCCCTGATGCTCGGTTGTTAGCAAGGTAAATGAGCAGTTTAAAGGTTTCTCCATCTTTCTGTTGGTACCAGTGTAACTCATGCACACTAACATAATAAACATTCTGACTGGTCGTACACTTGATGCTCACAGATCCTCCCACAGCAGAGCTCACTGCTCCAGGCTGAGTCACTGTGATCTGTCCTCTGGACTCTGAGGACACAGAGACAAAAACATAAAGCAGCTTCATGGTTTTGTGGGCTTCATTTCAGAGGGACAGATGTTGATAGAGGAGAGGAGTTTGATTCTCTGGACTTTACCTGTGAAGCAGCAGCAGAGGAGAGTCCAGATGAGGACGCAGATCAAAGTCATGTTTTTGATGAGGAGGATTTCTGTGGCTTCTGTTGTGATGAAGGACAGCTGTCAGTCATCCAGTGTTCAACTCTCAGGACTATAAACTCTCCCAGAGCACTGGAGCATGGTGCTGCTGATGCAAAGTGACTCTCTATGGAAATGAACTGACTCCAGCAGGACTTGCTTAAAAAAAGTTTTTCACAGCATATTTAGCTTGTGACACACATGAACCCTGTAGAATTTATAGACAGTTAACAAATGCTCTTTGAGCGCAAAATCTCCAGCGGGAGACTGATGGACATTTAGATCGACTGTAAAATTGACATGCAGTTGTTCGCACTAAAGGAAACCACCATCATTTCATGTGGCTACCATATCAGCGCCAGCTGAGGTCTCAAGGCTGGAGCTGACCAACAGGAAACTCTGTTTCTGATAACAAACTCTGTAGACTCTTCGTTCCCATCCTGCGTCCCCCATCCTGGATTCCAAACACCTTTGAACGCTTATCTCCAAGGCTGAGGTCGAACGGCGGGTCTAGTCCCAGCGCATGCTGCAGGACCGGATGCAAGCGGCAGAAATGAGCTTCCTCCGAAGGGTGGCTGGCCTCTCCCTTAGAGATAGGGTGAGAGGTTCGGCCATCCGGGAGGGGCTCAGAGTAGAGCCGCTGCTGCTTCACATCGAAAGGAGCCAGCTGAGGTGGTTCGGGCATCTGACAAGGATGCCCTCTGGGCGCCTCCTGGTTGATGTGTTCCAGGCATGTCCCACCGGGAGGAGGCCCCGGGGCAGACCCAGGACACGCTGGAGAGATTATATCTCTCGGCTGGCCTGGGAACGCCTTGGTGTTCCCCCGGATAAGCTGGAGGAGGTGGCTCGGGAGAGGGAGGTCTGGGCTTCTCTGCTTAGGCTGCTGCCCCCATGACCCGGCCTCGGATAAAGCGGATGAGGATGGATGGATGGAAACTTAAAGACAGTTTCAGATTAAGTATAGTAATAGTATAGTATAGTATAGTATTTTACTGTATAGTAAAAATCTCATGTCCACCTACATCCACGAACATATTCTGAGATCTTCCTCTTTTCCTCGTGCCTGGAAGCTTCATATCACCCGAGCTGTTTAGGTGTGATCATTCTAATATGTGATGTACATTGTTGTGGAAGTTTTTTAAAATAAACTGCAAACACTTAATGAGCATCTTTTGATTTGGATTAAATATTACACTGCAGCAGAGAGAGGAAACTGGTCAAAAGCCAAAATGGTCTCTAAAGATAGGTGCAGCCTTGTGCCTTATGTACAGACTGTCAAAACACCCACAGACCCAGACATTTCACAACACATCACTTGCGCCTATACTTTTAGCCAATCCTTGCAGGGAGAGAGAGAGTCACGACCTTGTTTTTCCCACCTAACACAGTCAGGGTCACAAGACATACCCTCAAGACCTCCTCCACCACCTCCTCTCAAAGGCCAGAGAAGGGTCTCACTATCTGTCTACTCCCCACGGCGCCTGAATGTCTCCAACTTACTCACAATGTCTCACTGCATGTGTCATAAAGCACATATGTGCAGTGGAGTGAGTGACATCATCATTGTGCTGCTGGTGTGTGAGTGGCTCTGAAAGGCCTGGACAGCCACTGATCAACACTGGCCTCTTAACAGCTGTGAGCAGAGAGGCAGGACACATACAAACACAGAGTCAGTCAGCTGCAGCTGTCCTCAACAAAAAAGGCTGTTTTACTCTCAGTAAGCACTGAATAATTAAAAAATGTATGATATCTAGTGGAGAGAAATTAGTCAGATTTTAAATAGGGATGATGATTAAAACTGTGTAGTTATTATAAAGTGTAGTGTCAATGTTACAGGATAGTACAGTAGCTCTTAGGCTGGTAGGAACTGGTGTGAAACGATGACAAGCAAGAGCAGAGACTTTTATGCTACATTTTTACCTTTCATGTTTCCGTTTGCACTTTTTTTTGCTATGACCACAACTTCTTGATTTTACATTGAGACTTCAAAAGATCACCATTACCAACTGAGTCAGTTTTTTTGTGTTTTCTTCAACTCAATTGTATGTGTGCTCTATCATATTTTATTAATGAAGAATGTAAGTTATTCTACATACTTCTATTCATGAAGCATAATCTGGTTCCTCACAAAATTTAGGGAGTTCTTAAAAAAAATACAATGTGTGTCTGAGTGTGTGTGTGTGTGTGTGTGTGTGAGTGTGTGTGTGAGTGTGTGTGTGTGTGTGTGTGTGAGTGTGTGTGTGTGAGTGTGAGTGTGTGTGTCTGTGTGTGTGTGTGTGTGTGTGTGTGTGTGCGTGAGTGTGTGTGTGTGAGTGTGTGTCTGTGTGTCTGTGTGTGTGTGTGTGTGTGTGTGTGAGTCTGTGTGTGTCTGTGTGTGTGTGTGTGTGTGTGTGTGTGTGTGTCTGTGTGTCTGTGTGTCTGTGTGTGTGTGTGTGTGTGTGTGTGTGTGTGTGTGTCCTCAGTGAACTGTATCAGTCTCTGCAGTATCTTCCAGCTGCAGCAGTCACTTCAGTTTCTGTTCAGTCTGACTGAGGGAGGTTTTTGTACGACTGTTTTTCACTGTGTGAACACACGCTGACTGCCAGGCCAGTGAAAACTCTGACAGTAATAAACTGCTGCATCTTCAGCCTGGACTCCACTGATGGTCAGAGTGAAGTCAGAGTTTGATCCACTGCCTGTAAAACGAGCTGGAATCCCTGAATATCGACTGCTAGTGTAGTAAATGAGCAGTTTAGGAACTCCTCCATCTTTCTGTTGGTACCAGGATAAATGATTGCTATAAATATTCTGACTGGTCCTACACTTGATGCTCACAGTTCCTCCCACAGCAGAGCTCACTGCTCCAGGCTGAGTCACTGTGATCTGTCCTCTGGACTCTGAGGACACAGAGACAAAAACATAAAGCAGCTTCATGGTTTTGTGGGCTTCATTTCAGAGGGACAGATGTTGATAGAGGAGAGGAGTTTGATTCTCTGGACTTTACCTGTGAAGCAGCAGCAGAGGAGAGTCCAGATGAGGACGCAGATCAAAGTCATGTTTTTGATGAGGAGGATTTCTGTGGCTTCTGTTGTGATGAAGGACAGCTGTCAGTCATCCAGTGTTCAACTCTCAGGACTATAAACTCTCCCAGAGCACTGGAGCATGGTGCTGCTGATGCAAAGTGCCTCTCTATGGAAATGACTGCAACAGGGAGTGGGATCGATCTGATGATGCTGTTGATGATGTTCACTGTAAATTATTTCAAAAAGAACATTTCTTCCTCCTTCTATGAAAAATTCAATTCTTTTTATCTTGATCTGGTGGTGAATCAACTGATTTTATCATTAGTTAGAAAGATATTTCAGATTTTGTATAATTATATTTTTGAGTGAATGTATGATTGTAACCTCGTGTCTTAGGTTACAATCATACATAGGTATGTTTTTAAATAGGACATTTTCTGCAATCCTCTTAAAAAAACATCTCAGCTGAAGGAGAAGACAAGAAAATATTTCAAGAGCAAACCTGAGCCCTACATTGTAATATAATACTAAGTGTTGACCAGTCCGGACTGTGCAGGGTGCCAGTTCAAGCTCAGTGGGTGCGCAGACGACCACATGCCCCATGGGATTAGGGTATCGCTGTCATGGTACTGGGTCTGAGACCCAGTGTTTTGTGTATTTTAGTGCTATTTCGTTGTTTATTGTATTTTTTGGCCGTTTTCTCTGTTTTATTTTTGTTTTATTTTAATTTTGAGTCTTGTGTTCTTTGTTCGTTGTATTAGGTTCACTTCTCCTGCCGTCATTATGTTAATGTCAGTCAGCTGTTTCCCCATTTGTCCCCACTTCCCCATATCACCTCCTGTATACAATACAATACAATACAATTTTATTTATATAGCACATTTAAAAAAACACAGCTATGCCAAAGTGCTTCACAGAACGAGTTAGAGCAATAATAAATACAAAACACAAAATACAAAATACAAATAAAATATACTAACAGGCGGGTGACATAACTAACCAATAATACACCAGGCGTAGTAGGCACAACCCGAAAGGCTGAAGGTTAAAACATTATAAATATTAATAAAGCAAAAAAGATAACTTACAGTACACCAAAAATGCAGGTTCTAGGAGGCGGGGAAAGCAAGGCTAAACAAATAAGTTTTTCATCGAGATTTAAAAGATTGAATTGAATCAGACGCCCGAATAGCTAGAGGGAGGTTATTCCAGAGGTAGGGTGTGACAGCAGCGAATGCGCGGTCACCTCTGGTCTTGAGCCGAGAACTAGGTCGCACCAGGAGCATTTGGCCTGCTGATCTAAGCGCTCTCCCTGGGGTATAAAAGCTGAGGAGATCCGTAAGATAGCTGGGCGCAGTACTATTTGTGATTTTAAAAGTGAGCAATAAGATTTTAAAATCAATACAAAGTTTAATAGGGAGCCAGTGCAGGTCGGAAAGAACTGGAGTAATAGACTCAAACCTGCCAGTTCCAGTTAAAAGACGCGCAGCCGCATTTTGAACGAGCTGTAGTTTGTGAACAAGGGCAGAATGGAGACCAAAAAAAAAAGATTCGGCCCAAGGGTAACAAGTATAAAGAGAACAGCATGGGACCCAGCACAGACCCCTGAGGGACACCAGAGGTAACAGGGGCAATGGAGGAGGCGTAGGTACCCATGGTGACAGAAAAGGACCTGTGTGTATTTTTTTCATACACTTGATTAATGGAAAAATTCTTGGCAAATGCTTTCGCTTTCGTCCGCCGTATGTATTTAAGTCGGTGTGTTTTCTGTATGTCTGTCATGGTCCTGAGTCTGACGACTCTGTGTTTTGTGTGTATTTATATTATTCTATGTTCTTTGTTTATTCTGTTATATCTTTTGTTAAGGTTTACCATTTGTTAGGGTTTTGTTCTGTGCCTGCCTGCTCCCACTTCTCCGTGTTCGTTAGCGCTTCAGGTTTGTTTTCTTAGTTTTTTCCAGTTTAGGTTTTGTTTAGTTTCCTCCACTCCTCTGCCGTTTCTGTTTGTACCTCCACCTTCTCTATAAAAACTCCCCTGCATCTCAGCTGCCTGCATCTTGGGTCCTCATTAAATTCCACACGGCTCATCCCACGAGCCCTGACAATGTCATTGTCAGGTCGTCTGTTATACCCACCACAATTGTCACCATTGTCACAGTTCTCATAGTTTTTCATAGTTTTCATTTTTGGTTCAGCCCTCAACCCAAATAAAGGCTCGTTTTTTGCTGAAACCTGCAACTCCTCTGTCATCATCTGCTTTTGGGTCCTGTATCAAAAAAGCACAGGCACATCCTGCCGTGACAGAACGATCTGACGCAAGATGGACCCAGTGGATGCTGTTCGTGAGGAGGGTGTCACCGTCTCTGGAACCTGTGAGCATACATCTCTGGCACCTCGGATGTGTGGACAAAGCTGGTGGGAGTAAACACCATGGAGGTGATTCTTCACGGCAATCCCGAACTGCTGGAGATCCCGTCGGCTTCGGCGCTGATCTGCTATCTGGTCCGAGCCAAGGAGACGATCCAAGCCCGGGAGTTGCTGGATTACTCTGCCCACTGCGGCTGCAGCTGCCAGTGGACTGCACGCCTGCCGTTTCTGCTTCGTCCCCACCAGCAGTCCCCGCGCTTGCTGGTTCGGCTTCGTCTCAGTTACGAATCCGTCGCCAGCAGCTCCACTATTCGTGGCTCTCATGCTGCCGTGACATTCAGCGTGCCTGACGCCTGCCAAGCCAATGCTATGCACCTGCGCAGAGTGTGTGTAGCCAAGCCACTGGGGGCTTTTCTGCCATGGCCTCACCAACGACGTCACCGCTTTGTATGCAGTTCGCCACCACAGGCCTCCTGGTTGCCCCCAGAGTTACATCGGTATCAACTGTTAAGCTGTCCACCCCCACAACTATTTGATCGTGGGCTATTGTGTTGCCGACCTCCGGGTCGTCCTCTGGCGCTTCATTGAAACTTCATTGATTTTTGGGCCATGTGCTTTTTGTATTGGATTGTCTTGGACTAAAGTGCTGTTAACATGTAAGCAGGACAGAATAAATAGAAAAGTCTGTTTTCCAAAAGACGCCTGCACATGTAAACAGGGCCTCAAAAGTGAAGGACATTTAAAAAATATTCAGAGGAAAGGTTCAATTTGTAAAACTTACTTTAGATTTTTAGAAAACTCACTCAGTGAAACACACTTTCAGTGATTCACAATGATGTACAATGCTGACCACAGGATGCAAAAGTTAAACCTGACCACAGCTCAGAATCATTCATCTCTGTTTTAACTTCACATTTGTATATGTTTTGTAGAATAACAGGACAACCTGTGACACTGGACAGACTTGAGTTTCATGCCCTGAACAGGTTTTGTGATGTAGTGTGTAATAACTGCTCCTTATCGTTTGTAACCTGTGTGTGGGAGTACACACAAAATAGTTTTTGATGCAGTTTGAAGTTTAGTGAATGTAGGTTGAAAGTACATTTTAATGTTTAGATTAGTGCTGTTAGCGTTAATTTTGTTAAAATGACGTTGAAGCCACAACTGCATTAACACCACAAATCTCTCTTAGCGAGTTAACGCAGATCGCCCCGTGCGTTGGCTGCACGGCGTCAACGCATTAGCGCAGTTAGATCGTTAACGTGTTAGTGGCGTGCAGCCCCATGCACAGAGAAGGGCTGCAGCCACTGGGGAGCGCCATATTGCGACCTCCACAGTAACTGGAAGCATGTGACCTCCACAGTAACCGGAAACACGTGATCTCTACAGTAGGTGGAAATGCGTTCCTGCATGGATCATCGACTGTGGAAACCTTGCAAGTGGATTGTAAAGGTTGGGACAGAGTCTGTCATGTATAAATTTGCCGTTAATAATTATATAATTCTAGGAATCATCTAGTTTGCTTACACTGATTATGTTGGCACTTTGTTAGCGTTACAACAACAGTCAGACCCCCGAGGTATCTAAACTTGCAATGTGTGTACTTTTGACACCTCTGGTTAGCTTTTAGTGGTCAGTTTCAAACGTATTAGATTTTTGCTTGTTATTGAACAAATTCACTTCACTACTTTTCTCTATCTGACATCAGTGCACATTGTTCCCTTTACTGCATATTGCACTTTATTTATGTCTCTCATTCCACCTGCATCAACATTGTAGCGTTTGTCACAAAGACAAACTTACATTCTGCTCTGTTTTTTATTGCCCAGATGTTAGTTAGCCTTTGCTAAATTGTCTGTTATATGTCAATAGATACGTATGTCACTAATAAAAGTGTCTGGTAAATTATGTTTTTGTAAGAATTTTCTCCCAAATCTCTTACATGCTAACTGTAACGTGTTATTTCTGCTAAAACCTGAACTTAAATGTGTATATGGTGTTTATCTGTTTTTCTCTCTGTTTATTCTGCCTCCAAGCCAGAATTGCAGGGTTAGGGTTTTTTTTGTCCTTGCTACATTTGGAGCGCTTAGGCCTAATAAAATATTGTTAAACCATCTGCTGTCTCTGCTCTGGGTTTCTGCGCCTGAGTTCAGTTCAGTACAGACCACTCGGTCCAGTGGCAGTAACAGCATTGTTTATACTTCTTACTTCAAAGTAAAAAGCTTACAGTTGCTATTAACATTAATGTATTACCCTGTAATCAATAATATTTTTATACATTTTATGCATTAACCCTCTGGGCTCTATCCTGGCCATTTGTGGCCACTTCACTTTTCTTTTGACTGCTACACTGCAGTGGACCAAAAGAATGGTGCAGGTTTGATCTTAATGTGGTTATGGCGTTAATGTCATTTTAACAAGATTAACGCTGACAGCACTATTTTAGATTTTTTCAAACTCTAAAATACACAATATATCACAGCCATAACCTTTTGGTTACTGAGGACCAAAACTGGATAAACACTCTAAAATAAATGCAAATTACATTTTTGGAAAATTGTTTTAATGTGTTTCATTCATTTTTATTTCATAATTATAATAATAATATGTCATGAAATTATGATTTAAAGAATTCATATTGGTGAGTTTGTTTGTTTCAGAGTCAGAGAGCCGTGTCTCTCTACAGTCAGAGGTTTTTGTACGGCGCCTCAATGAGTTTGTATCACTGTGGTACACGTTCGGTGGAGGAACCAGACTGGATGTTGGAAGTAAGTCAAACTTAAACCGCTTTTACTTTAACAGATTTCTTTCTTGCAATTATCTTGACTTTTCTGTTCAGTGTACCAGAAAAAAACTCGGTAAAATATTTTTTCCATCAATTTTCATGACGAAACAAAGTTAGCTTCAGAATAAATGTTAAAATGAATATTAACAAATGGTATAAAACATCAGAGTGGACTTGAGGATATTTTACATATACATACATCTGGTTAAGTCTAGAGAGCTTTTAGTTTTAATTCAGTCTGTTAGAGTCAGAGAGCCGTGTCTCTCTACAGTCAGAGGTTTTTGTACGGCGCCTCAATGAGTTTGTATCACTGTGGTGGACTTTTGGTGGAGGAACCAGACTGGATGTTGGAAGTAAGTTAATTAAACTGTGTTTATTATTAAATATTGTATCATTTTATTTAATAATTATTTGTTAGACTGCTTAGATGAGAGAAAAGTATTTTTTTTATTTAAAATAATTTAGTGTTTGATGTTTGTCCTTTTTACTGGACTAATTCAGATGAGCTCTGCGAGTTTCTCTTGTTTAATCTACATTTCTGTCACAGTAAAATGTAGACAAGAGTAAACTTCATCATCTTATGATTAGTTTGTAAATTTCATCCACATCAGCTGCTGTTTGGATGAGTCAAAGTTTGCTTTCTGATGTTTTTATCGTGTCAGATGTTTCAGATTTAGTTTGAAATCATGTGAGCTGTTCAATAACATTTCAAATCTACATGAATGAGTAGCTGCTCTGTGCTTGTGTCTTCAGTCGTCCATGATTTAGACTTCTAATCATTTTAAAGCCAAACTTCTGCTGTAAATGTTTCCACATCTGCTTCTTTTATTTCCAGTGTAGTTTGAACATATTTCAGCTCAAACTGTGTGATGATTCTCTCTGTGCTGATATGCATGAGAGGTTTCTGAAAGGGAAGTGAAACAATGTGTGAGTGAATGACTGGTGGAGCAGAAAAAACACCTGACAGAAACTTCTTAACGGAGAAATTCAAATTGTGGTTCCTGTCCTCTAAGCTGATTGGTGTTTCCTAGGTGATACCCGCCCCGCCCTGAAGGTGCTGGGTCCCTCCAACAAGGAGCTGGAGCAGGGGAAGGCCACGCTCATGTGTGTGGCCAACAAGGGCTTCCCCTCAGACTGGAGTCTGTCCTGGAAGACGAGCGACAGCAGTGGCAGCAGCAGCATCAGAGGGGAGGAGAGCAGGACTCCTGGAGTGCTGCAGAATGACGGCCTCTACAGCTGGAGCAGCACCCTGACGCTCACTGCAGACCAGTGGGGGAAGGTGGGCTCTGTGACCTGTGAGGCCACCCAGGGCTCCCACACTCCGGTCTCAGAGCCACTGAGGAGAGACCAGTGTTCCCAGTCCTGATGTCAATCACTGAGTCTTTCATGCTGTTTTTCCTCTTTCTCTCTGTTTCTTTGTGTTTGCAGATTTAAAAAATAAACTCATCAAACAGTCATATTTTCATCTCATAATGACAACAATCAGAGCAACAATCTCCTCTAGTTTCATCCTTTTGTGTCTGTTGTAAAGCTGATATTTCAAACTCTTAAAAGAATAAAAACGTACCGAGAAAACATGTTCTTTGACTCTGTGAGTTTAATAAATGCACATTAAAAAATTAAGATTTTGTAATATTTGTAAAACAGACCAAAATAAAAATGTAAACAGACACATCAAGTGTAATGTGCAGTGAAAATGGTTAAATATATTTTTTAATCCACATATTAAATATTTCTCTATAAGATGTTGAGGTCATGTCAACCATAGATTATCTGTGTGCTCTTCATAATTTCTACTCTCAAAGCTGTTTTATGATCTACATTTTAATCTGATCTAAAACCTAATAAGTAAAATTAAAGAGCAGGGTGTCATCTGTATGTTTAAACAGAGATCATTTAAATCAAGTTTAAGTGAAGATTTACTGAAGTTTGATTAATGAACTATTTGGCAGTGAAACTCTGATGAAGCACCAAAGCACAGAAGAGTCTAGAAGCTGGTGGTGGCAGAGGTGAAGCAGGTGGAGACTTAGCTGAGGATCTCTAATTGTCAGGATGAGGTGGAGATCAGGAGTCTGAGAGTTAAAGCACACAAAACAGAGGCTGAGTAACTCACAGAAGGCAGTGAGACAATAACTGGACTCACATAATGACGACAGAATTGAGCTCGACAGTGGACATGATGTTAAGAACAGACTAACAGAACAAACACAGGAATGCAGGCAGATGAGAGACTACAGGTCTGCTTTAATCAGCTTATATAGAAGTTAATCTCTTCTAGTGTTCACAGCAAAATGAGAGAAACTCACTTCACTAAACCTCTTAACACAAGACAAAGACCACGGTCTGTCAGGAGGATGATCACATCTTATTTTCAGTGGTTTCAGATTTAGGTAGGACTTTATATTAATGTCACACTTTTAAGCATTAGTAAGATATTATTTTACAGAGAAACATTTTATTTCTTTGTTCTGTCTACATTAATACTTTGGAAACTGACTAAATAACTTTAGGTTTTTACAACAGTAACAGTGATTCGTTTGTGCTGGAAATATCCAAATGAGGCTAAATCTTCACTGAACACATTCCCTACAAACACTGTTATAACAGCCTGCTTGATTTGTTAATCAGCAGAATATCAGAATATTATAGACACTAGTTGTGATGTGACTACAATGATTTTCTGGATTTGTGTGATGAAGGACTGCAGCTGAGCTCCACAGAAGGATCAGTTTAATATTTAACAGCTTACAAATAGAAAAGAGCTGCTCATCAGTGCAGAAACACTGACAACAGTATTTGTATTTCTAATGACAGCTTGTTATATTTTACAACTTGGATTAATATAAAAATCTTTAATGAGCAAAAACAACATTTTTTTTCTTTGTGGACCTTCCAGTTACGTCTTTTCATCTGAACTTATTGTTATAAATGTAGAAACTAAGAATGAGTCAGACTGATGGGCTGCAGAGAACATTAGTCATCTAAAAATAATGTTAATGTGTTAAACATCTGGAGCCAGTGTTGTGTCTGTATTCTGTGACTCATTAAACATTTATCTTTTTATTCGGGGACACCATTTCATTTTCTTTTTTCATGTTACTAACAACGTATTCAATAAATTTATGAATGTTAAACTGTGAGTGCACACAAATGAACTTCCACAGTAAATATTAAAGTAATCGTTCCTCCCAGTCTTTTAGTTTGTTCTGCAGCTGTTGCTTCAGATCAGTTCCTCTTCAGCTGAGAGGTTTTTGTACGACAGATTTTCACTGTGTAAACAGAGTGTTTGTTTTTGAGCCTCAAATTTATGTTTAGATTATTTAAATTAAACTTTATTTTTTATCTTGAGCTGTATGATATTTATTGATTTTATTTTCATATATTTTAACATAAAGGTCTTATTTTACTGATAACTGTTAAAATTTAACAAATCATAGATGATATTATGGTGGTTCTAGTATGGAATGGAGGTCAAAGGTCACAATGAGTTTTCTCTATAACTATTCGACTTGTTGAACATGTTGACTGATTTTTACTTAATTTTTAGGGAAAAGAGAAAAAGAAACTATTTTTAGATTGGAAGCAAATGTGTGTGTGTGTGTGTGTGTGTGTGTGTGTGTGTGTGTGTGTGTGTGTGTGTGTGTGTGTGTCCTCAGTGAACTGTATCAGTCTCTGCAGTATCTTCCAGCTGCAGCAGTCACTTCAGTTTCTGTTCAGTCTGACTGAGGGAGGTTTTTGTACAACTGTTTTTCACTGTGTGAACACATCCTGACTGTTCAGCCAGTGAAGACTCTGACAGTAATAAACTGCTGCATCTTCAGCCTGGACTCCACTGATGGTCAGAGTGAAGTCAGAGTTTGATCCACTGCCTGTAAAACGAGCTGGAATCCCTGATTCTCGATTGCTAGACCAGTAAATGAGCAGTTTAGGAACTCCTCCATCTTTCTGTTGGTACCAGGCTAAAAGATGGTAGTTGTTCCAAACATGAACATTCTGACTGGTCCTACACTTGATGCTCACAGTTGCTCCCACAGCAGAGCTCACTGCTCCAGGCTGAGTCACTGTGATCTGTCCTCTGGACTCTGAGGACACAGAGACAAAAACATAAAGCAGCTTCATGGTTTTGTGGGCTTCATTTCAGAGGGACAGATGTTGATAGAGGAGAGGAGTTTGATTCTCTGGACTTTACCTGTGAAGCAGCAGCAGAGGAGAGTCCAGATGAGGACGCAGATCAAAGTCATGTTTTTGATGAGGAGGATTTCTGTGGCTTCTGTTGTGATGAAGGACAGCTGTCAGTCATCCAGTGTTCAACTCTCAGGACTATAAACTCTCCCAGAGCACTGGAGCATGGTGCTGCTGATGCAAAGTGCCTCTCTATGGAAATCATCTGACCAAGTTTAGACGCACAATGTGAAAAAGTAAAGGTCTGGACTTCACTACATGTTTTTAAAACATTCTGTACGCCACGCAGATCCTGATGCGTTTGAAGAACTACTAACTGATTATATTTAAAATAAGTTCAATGTCAATTTTAAAATTTTGCTGTAGGACACCATTCAGATGGCTGTGATCCAAAATTAAATATGGTTCAAACATCATGATACAACATGATTTCCTCCAGTACCATCCACCTCCAACATATATTACAGTTTCTCTCAGTCGCTTTGCTGCAGTTCTCAAATCAGTGATGCTTTTCCCCAATCAAATTAGCCTTTCTCATTGTTTTCATACACACATACACACTGCTGTTGTTTCTACACTAATAAAGGGATTTGTTACTTCATTGATCCACAACTCACAGCTCACAACTGTCGTGATCGGGCTGTGTCCAGGCAGGAATTGGACCCAAACTCAAACTCACTGGAAATAGGACTGAACTCAAAGTGGCAGCTTTTATTGCTGAACAGAAAACTCCACAAAACCTAAACTGGGAAGAATCTAACAAAACACACACAGCATGAGGAAGATCATGGCACTGTAGTAAACAATCAATCAATCAATCAATCTTTACATGAGCCGGGTGAGGAAACACTATCACAGGGAGCCGTCTGCACCGGGAGCCTCCAGGCTGGGCAAAGAAGCCCCCCAGCCAGGCTGAGAATGTGTCGATGATGTGAACAGAACACACATATAGTTTAATGAGTATTATTTTGCTTTTCTCCATTTCATCAGTTTTGTAAGGTTAAAAAAATACAAAAAAACCATCAGACGTGATTTTTGTTTCTGAAAACAGTTTTAAACTTCTCATTAGCTGTCACAGTCCGGGTGAGCTGCTGGTAAATTTCCACCATGTTCTCCTGTGTCTGCCCCTGGGCAGAGCCGTCATCTCCTCACATGGAGCCAACCTGGAGCAACCTACTCAGGATATTTAAGACCAGCGTTGCCGTCTCTTCACTGCTAGTTTGCCAACTTACCCTCGGTGCTAACAGGCTACCATGCTTCATGCTCCTTGCCCAAGTCTATGCACTCGGCCATACTCACTGCAGTTTCATGCTCCGTCTCCTGGGAAGGATTTCAATATCACACCTGCTGCCCTCTTCCCACTGCTTCTCACAGGATCCCTTGGAGCTCAGGTCAGCTCATCTTAACTTTGTTCAGCTCACCTGGACCTTCACCTACTCCCCTCAAAGTACCACCAGCTCCACCTGCAACATAAGCCATACTCCTCTTTAAAATTCAACCACACCTGGAGAAGTCTGTGAACCCACTAACCCCCTTTTCCTCTCTCCCTCTTGATCACCACGCCACCTTAGGCCACCACGCTACGTTTTCTTGTCAGGAATCCCACGTCAAGTATAACTCTGTGTTTTTGTGCCAAATAAAGATTTGTGTGAAGCAAACTCAACCGTCTCCACATGTGGTCCAGCACTTGAGTCCAGTTTCGTACAGGCCTTTGGCCCCTTGTGACATTAGGCCTACATTTTTTGCAGTACTCTTTCCAAAGTAGGTGAGGTATTGAGAAAAATAACAAAACAAAAAAACCTGTTTTGATGTCTTAAAACGACGGTGAAAGTGTTTTATGAAGTGTCTTTTGCATAGATGAGTCTGTGTGGTTAAAAAGGCCTTACATATTTTGAGAGCTGCATTAAGAGTGGTGAGAATGACGTTCCTGATGTAAGACTTTCACCAAAGCAACTGAGAAAAGCAGTGATGGGGAAACATTTACTGGAGTTCATTTAAGTGTTCGCGAATAAATGTCAGTGAAGTCGTTTGAAAACGTGTGTGTGTGTGTGAAACATGTCAAAAGTGAACCAAAGCAACACATGGTGATAAAACCTGAATTGAATGGTAATGTTTACCAGTTAGAAGCCTTCACAGTGAGAACAGCACAGAGCACAATCTTCTCTACCTGGAAGGAATTTTCAAAACTTCCTAAAACACCATTATTTGTAGACAGCAAATCCAGCATGTCCAAATTAACACTGTCGGATTTGATTTCAACACTATTAAAGTGTCTATATGGGTCCACACCTGAGAGTGTTAATTTAACTCTTTTTGGAGAGTTGGTACGTTAACTCTGATTTAGTGTTAAACACCAAATCTGTCTGGAGTTGATAATTTAACACTTGGTGTTAAGAGTTTATATATTAACTCTCAAAGAGTATTTTAGTTTAACTACGTAAGAGTTATCTTCTAATTCATTCTAAAAAGCGGGAATTTTACTGTTCTGAACTTCCAGAAATTTCTTTTGGAAATAAACATTTACTAAAAAGATGCAATGGTTTTTGAAAAACATTTATTCTGAACTGTGCACCACAATTTCAAAACATTTTCTGAAAGATGTAACAGTGTACATGTTCTCACTTTCATTAGAATTTTGTTTATCAAAAGGTCTGACATGGTAAATGCAAATAACAGCATCTCATCACTTATTTCTTCAATACAATATGCATGTCCTTCATTCATCCCTTTGTGGAACTTCAACGCACTTCTGCTCTCCCCCATATTCCATCTTCACAAGCATATCCTGTGTGGAGATTGAATAAAAATTAGTTGACACTAATTAATGGCACAAATAATCCAGTAAACAATTGCAGCACAGTTAAAAAAAAAAAAAAAAAGGAATCCTCTTTGAGCCATTACTTGTGTAAAGTATTTTCCCAAAAGACAAAGACACAGGCAACAGGTAATACTGAACTAAATGTAAAACCTCAACCTTTTTCATTTTTACCTAAACCGTGTGCACAAAACTCTGGAGGGATCTAAATGCTAACGTAGAATCCAGTCAGGACGTCTGCTGCTGCTGTTTGCTCGGTTTTTTGTTTTATTTTAATTTTTTTATGGGCGATCGTTTTCAGGCTTCAAGTAGCACCATTATACCAACATTTCACATTCTAGACATTGTTTTAGGTGTATTTGACCAAAAGTTTGACTGAAAATTCACATGCAAGCTTTTTTCAAGGCTGTGGTATTTGCCGCAAACAATACCTTTCAGCTAGCTAAAACAGAATATTATGTTATCACCGAGCAACATGGCTAATGCCTTTCACACAGCTTTGTCTCAACTCCAAAGAGCCACAGAAGTAAAAGCTCATGATAATAATTGAAACAATCTTTGAAAAAATGACTTACCAAGCATGGCAAACAACTCAAATATGTAGAGCAAAATGTTCCGAAACGGCTTCACTTCAGCTTCGATTGGAGCCGTGCTGGGGGCGGAGTCTGTGAATTTACTCTATTGGTGTCATAGCCCCTGTAGGAGTTCAGAGTTAAGAGGTCAAGAGTTAATGTTTCCATTGTAACACCTCCAGATTTGACAGAGAAACACTCATTTTTAACACTCGATTTTAACTACTATCATTTTACACCTCAGAGTTACATTAAAAGAATGTGACTCTGCTTAGAGTAAAATTAACTCTACTTTTGCAAGGAGACTATTAACACCAAAACATTTAACACTTTTGAATTTGCTGTGTAGACAGAATTCCAAAATAGAAATAAAAACTCATTAAATAAACCCTGTATGTGTAGGCAGCGTCTTAACAATGGACATGTTCCTTCAGAAATTAAAAAAAAATTATAGAAAAAAATGCTGGTACACTTTCCAGAACTTAATATTTTTGTGAAATTCAAAACATAACTACATGAATCTGAAGTGTTTTTGAAGCATTTTAGGCTGAGAATTAGTTTCAGTGTTTAGAGCTGTGAAAAAATAAGTGCCAGGTTTCAAGAGATGTTTTCACATGTGAAAGCTGTAAAATCTACATTTTGAAATCAGATTCTTTAAATATTGTTGTAATGGGCTTTATTTGTTTTAATTATTATAATATTATCAAATGATACAAACAGTGAATGATTTTGTTGAGTTTGTTTGTCTCAGAGTCAGAGAGCCGTGTCTCTCTACAGTCAGAGGTTTTTGTACGGCGGCTCAATGAGTTTGTATCACTGTGGTACACGTTCGGTGGAGGAACCAGACTGGAATTTGGAAGTAAGTCAAAAACAAAGTTACTTCTATGTCCTATTTTTTTTTTTTTTTTTTTAGAAAAAATATATATCTTGAGTAATGTCCAAGTTATGTTTAGCATTTTTATTTTTTATTTTTTGGGGGTTTGGTTTTGGTAGGCTGAGAAACAAACTGACTTTTAGAAAAGTAAACATAAAAAATTATTTAAATTTGGAAAACACAAGGTTATGCACTACAATTATTTGCTTTAACTGGTTGAGCCTGTAGGTTTAGTTCAGTCTGACGGTCAGAGAGCCGTGTCTCTCTACAGTCAGAGGTTTTTGTACGGCGACTCAATGAGTTTGTATCACTGTGGTGGACTTTTGGTGGAGGAACCAGACTGGAATTTGGAAGTAAGTTACTGTTGTAAAAATAAGATCTTTTATTTGCTTCAATTGTTGACTGTTGGCTGAGAGAAAAACATTTAAAAACTTTTTTCCCCTGATATCACAAGGAGGCTGACAGAAATTTCTGTCTAAATTTGTGTTTGAAACGTTAACCTACTTGCTGTTGATAAAACTGTTCCTTCAGTGATTTTTCTGTACATGATCTTCACGGTAAGTTGTGGATAAACAACATTTACTTGAATAAAAATCTTCAAATGAAATTAAACAGACTAAACTTAGATAGTTTCAGATTAAGGTTAACTGTATAGTAAATATCTCTGTTTATGAAGTAAATAGTTTGAGTTGTGTTTCTAAACGTATTTCCCAGTAATCCTTAAAATCATGAGTGAGTCAGATTTTTGTGAGTTTAACACTCTTTTGTCAAATGTTGCACTTTTTTCCTTCTGTATGTGGTTTGGACATATTTCACTGCTGTTATTTCTGTGCTGAGAGGTTTCTTAAAGGGAAGTGAAACAACGTGTGAGTGACTGTTGGAGCAGAAAAACATCTGACAGAAACTACCTGTTACCCTTTCTCTAAGCTGATTGGTGTCTCCTAGGTGATGTCCGTCCCACCCTGACGGTGCTCGCCCCTTCCAGTAAGGAGCTGGAGCAGGGGAATGCCACGCTCACATGTCTGGCCAACAAGGGCTTTCCCTCAGACTGGAGTCTGTCCTGGATCGTTGACGGCCGCAGATGCAGCGGCATTGGTTGGGAAGTGAGCAGGAGCCCCGGGGCGCTGCAGACAGACAGGCTCTACAGCTGGAGCAGCACCCTGATGCTGCCTGCAGACCAGTGGGAGAAGGTGGGCTCTGTGACCTGTGAGGCCACGAGGGGCTCCGATACTCCACTCTCAGAGACTCTGAGGAGAGACCAGTGTTCCCAGTCCTGAGCTGATTCACTGGGGGCATGATGCTGTTTTCTGTTATTGTTGTTGTTTACACTTTGCTACAGCTCTCAGTCTGCAGTCTTTTTCAGTCTCAGTCTCTTTATTCTTAATCTGTTTGTTTCCTGTTTTATGAACTTGTCAAGATTTTACAGCAATAAAGATTTTTCACCTGAACATGTCCTGTTATTTCTGCTGTTTGTTATATATGTTTATAAATATATTAACATGGATTTGAACGTTTTCAACATACTTTATTAAATAACAGTTTTAATGTGGTTACAAACACACTGATTCATTGAAATAAATAAACCACTTAAAGAAGAAAGAAAAATATATAAATACTGGAAAAGTCAAAAGGCTAAAACGCAGTAAACCATGTTTGTTTGTAAATAATTTATATTCATATGTATCATGTTGATGACAACAATCATGATATTTGTAAATAAAAATACTATATTTATTAATCATGTAATTTTCCTGCACCTGTCATAGACGAGCACATGACGTCCAACAATGACCCAGTCCAAAGTTTAAATGTTAAACGTCACACTGACGTCCAGGTTGGGTCAGGGGTGGACGTCCAAGTGTCCATAGTGGACTGTGCCTGATACTAAAAATCAATAAGGTCTTGTTTATGCTCTTGAATCATTTTTGTATTGTTCTTCAAACTGAGTTAGAAAGGAAAACTCTAATAAAATGTGTTTATGTGTCCTCAGTGAACTGTATCAGTCTCTGCAGTATCTTCCAGCTGCAGCAGTCACTTCAGTTTCTGTTCAGTCTGACTGAGGGAGGTTTTTGTACGACTGTTTTTCACTGTGTGAACGGGAAGCTGTTGTCCTGCTGACAGTAATAAACTCCTGCATCTTCAGCCTGAACTCCACTGATGGTCAAAGTGAATTCAGTTCCAGACCGACTCCCACTGAAACGCTCAGAAACTCCAGAGTACCGACTGTCTGCGTTGTAAATGAGGAGTTTGGGAGATTCTCCAGATTTCTGAAGATACCACTGCAACTCATAACTAACACTTGAACTGGCTTTACATCTGATAGAGACAGTCTGTCCTGGAACAACAGACTGAGCTTCTGGAGTCTGAGTCAGGACGACATCTCCAGATGAACCTGAAAACATGAAAATAGGAGAAGTTTAGAGAAAGATGATCAACATCTAAACATTAGAGGATCATTTCTCTAACATGGAGAACAGATGGAAGAAGGTCAGTGCTGCTGGTTTCAGAGTTTCTCCATCATAGCAGAACATCATTGTGGTGAACCTGGCTGCATGCTGAAGCAAAGTTTTCACAGAGAGTCTCACCCTGAACAAGGAGCCCCAGGGTGGCCAGCAGTAGAGTCAGTGACATCATCATTGTGCTGCTGGTGTGTGAGTGGCTCTGAAAGGCCTGGACAGCCACTGATCAACACTGGCCTCTTAACAGCTGTGAGCAGAGAGGCAGGACACATATGCAAACACACAGAGTCAGTCAGCTGCAGCTGCTTCCTTCTCAGTGCTGAAGCCATTTCCACTTTACATTATTACATATTGAGGATATTGAATATTCGGACATGGAATTGTAGTTTGTGAACATTTTTTTCCTGGTTTGCAGTTGCTTTGGTCTTTTCACAAGTGATTAGTAACAACAACAATTTTTTGACATTTTGACATAGGTTTTTACAGTGATTTAAATAGAGAAACATACCACATGAAGGAATGATGAGATCAAAATAGATGATAAACTCCAAACATCAGTCCTGAACATGTGCAAAAGCTGTAAAAACTGGAACTCATGGCAGTTTCCCAACACAAAAACCTTTGTGAGCTCAGATTTCCTCTGGTTTTTATTGTTATGACTGTAACTCAGCACATGGAGTTTGTAGTATTTCCTATTGATAGATGTGTCTCCACCTGTGAGTAAGATCAGGTGTTATGAATGAAAACTGCACCTCAGGTCTTAGTGGTGAGATTGTTCCATCTGTTGTTCCAGTGTAATAAAATGACCTTCAGGTGTTTAACTGGCTCTTGAGCAGAAGCTGTAGAAGTTTAATAAAAGTTTTTATTTTTGATTCAAGTCTTTGAGAATATTTTCTAGTGTGAACCTGAGGTCAAAGTTGAGTGAGGATTTTCTTATTCTCTGTCTGGCGGCTTTCAGGTTTTCGCAAAACAAACAAAAGGTGAGAAATTAACAGAATGTGAATGATTCATGATATCTGACAGGGACAGTAGTCTTTTTTTCAATACATATTCATTTAATCATCATTAACCGTTGATAAAATGTTAGTGTGTGTGTGTGTGTGTGTGTGTGTGTGTGTGTGTGTGTGTGTGTGTGTGTGTCCTCAGTGAACTGTATCAGTCTCTGCAGTATCTTCCAGCTGCAGCAGTCACTTCAGTTTCTGTTCAGTCTGACTGAGGGAGGTTTTTGTACGACTGTTTTTCACTGTGTGAACACATACTGACTGTTTAGATAGTGAAAACTCTGACAGTAATAAACTGCTGCATCTTCAGCCTGGACTCCACTGATGGTCAGAGTGAAGTCAGAGTTTGATCCACTGCCTGTAAAACGAGCTGGAATCCCTGAATATCGAGTGCTAGCATAGTAAATGAGCAGTTTAGGAACTCCTCCATCTTTCTGTTGGTACCAGGCTAAACAGTCGTTGCCATAAACATCCTGACTGGTCGTACACTTGATGTTCACAGTTGCTCCCACAGCAGAGCTCACTGCTCCAGGCTGAGTCACTGTGATCTGTCCTCTGGACTCTGAGGACACAGAGACAAAAACATAAAGCAGCTTCATGGTTTTGTGGGCTTCATTTCAGAGGGACAGATGTTGATAGAGGAGAGGAGTTTGATTCTCTGGACTTTACCTGTGAAGCAGCAGCAGAGGAGAGTCCAGATGAGGACGCAGATCAAAGTCATGTTTTTGATGAGGAGGATTTCTGTGGCTTCTGTTGTGATGAAGGACAGCTGTCAGTCATCCAGTGTTCAACTCTCAGGACTATAAACTCTCCCAGAGCACTGGAGCATGGTGCTGCTGATGCAAAGTGCCTCTCTATGGAAATCATCTGACTCCAGCAGGACTTGTTTAAAAAAAGTTTTTCACAGCATATTTAGCATGTGATACACATGAACCCTGTAGAATTTATAGACAGTTAACAAATGGTCTTTGAGCGCAAAATCTCCAACGGGAGATTGATAAACATTGAGAGCGACTGTAAAATTGACATGCAGTTGTTTGCACTAAAGGAAACTACCATCATTTCATGTGGCTACCATATCGGCGCCAGCTGTGGTCTCAAGGCTGGAGATGACCAACAAAAAAACTCTGTTTCTGATGACAGACTCTGTAGACTCTTCGTTCCCATCCTGTGTCCCCCATCCTGGATTCCAAACACCTTTGAACGCTTATCTCCAAGGCTGAGGTCGAACGGCGGGTCTAGTCCCAGCCCATGCTGCAGGACCGGATGTGCTGTCTACACCGACTTACTCTCACCCCTTACTCATGCCTGTTTCTTGTCATGTGCTTCTATGGTGTATTAAGATTCATGTGCTTTTGTGCTGAGGTGGTTTTTTTTCTGTCCTCAAACTGTTCACCCATCAGGAGCTCAGTCTGGGTGGAGCTTTTTTCTCCTTCTCTCGCCTCATGTTGTGTATCCGTTCTTTAAGTCTGACGTCGTTAGCCATGTCTGGGCCCAAACTCCGCTGCAGGTCCTTAAGTCAAATGATCACTGCAGTATTACTGAGAGTTGAAATACTTTATAAATTCTTTCATCTTTAATAAAATGATCAGTGTGGCTGCTCTACCAGGTATAACAATTAAGTTTAACATCCGGGCATCCATGAAAACAGAATTTATATTTAGACTTCCATCTAAATATATTACACCATGTTCTGACTGAGAGATTTATGAAACAAATTAAAACGTACAGCTCTGCTATCACTTCCAACATAAATGAAGACAGGAAAGTAAACAGCAGTGACGTTTGTAGGGTTACTGAAGTTGGACTACCTGGTATATAATGATGTGCTACGTGATCGCTAGCACGACAAAGCTATGTTAGCATAACATAAACAGTGAAGCTGGAGGACGAACGCTAACGGAGGACTTTTTTCCACTCGATAAAAGTTAATGTGAGGGTTCCCAATGGTTAGGGGCAAATGCAATCGCATGGCAGGATGCTGTAAAAGGACTAAACGTCAGTCCAGTGTTGCCAACTTAGCGACTTTGTAGCTATTTTTAGCAAGTTTTCAGACTCCCTTAGCGACTTTTTTTCTAAAAAGCGACTAGCGACAAATCTGGCGACTTTTTCTGGTGTTAGGGAAAAATATAACTCGACCCCTACAGTGAGGGGATGTGAACGCTGTATGAATTTGAACAGATGTGTTAGAGCTCACCTTTATCCTCCTGTATCATCACCATCATTGACACTGAATGAGGGGACATAATCATAATTATAAGACTTTAGAACAAACAGGAGAATCAGTGCCAAAGAGCACCGAAGGTTTTATAATCAATGTTGACTCAACAATGTAAACAAACACTTGTTCAGTTTTTGCTCTTTTGTTGTGAGTTACTTACCTCACTTTGTCACTGCAGAATGATGTCATGGAAATTTCATTAACAGTCCACAGACACGATGAGATGTAGCCAACACCTTTTAATTCCCAAGCAGGTGAGAGAGAGAGGACATTCAGTGGGGCACTGAAACGCAGTCTCTAAGGCTACGTCCTCACTAATGCGTTTTCATTGGAAAACACATCATTTTCTCTCTGTTTTGGCGTCCCATCTACACTGAGACAGTGTTTTCACTCAAGGAAAATGCTGCGCTCTCGAAAATGCATACATTTGAAAATGGTGTGTTCGCATCATGTGCGGACAGCGAAAACGGAGACTTTCTAAAACGATGATGCATGTTAGTCATGTGATGCAGTCATTTGACCAATTAAACTAAGATAGCGGAGGGCATTATACAGCAGTTGTTTTGTTTGCTCTATTAAGACTAATATCAGTCTGTACATGCTCCAGATTGCTTTTCTTCAAATTCTTTAACTCTTACTCGCTTTTGCAACTTTGTACTTTTGTGTTACTCGCAGCAACAACTCCACCTCCTTGTTAGTCCATTTAAAAAACTCTGTGCTTTTCCTCAACATTTTGCCGTGACGTTTAAAGAGCTGGAAAGTAAATACGCGGCAGACAGAAATGAAGCAGGTCGAATCTTCTTGCGTTTCACACATGCGTGGACCCGCAACTCTGTGAAAACGACTGAAAACCCTAGTGTGGACGTGGAGTGTTTTCAGATGAAAACACCGTTTTCAAATCTATCTGGACTAGTGTGGACGTAGCCTGAAGATGAATGGCACAGCCCTCTTTAAATACAGTCAAACAGTTGTTGTTCTCACCCTTGTCTCGTCCGAGAGAGAGAGAGAGAGTTTACAACCTTGTCTCCTCTTCCAGTGTCACATAGAGACTGCTCCTTGCCTCTTCTCCCCATCCCCAAAGACCTGATTAACAAAAGACTTCACCACCTGTTGAATTCTCCCCCTCTGGGTGTCACCAACTTTCTCACGATGCCTGACTTTGTGCAATAGAGTAAAAGCTGAATGCTTCCCCACATGTGAACCTTGAAGTGACCCAAAAGTGATATTACTAAAACATGTGACAAATTCATAAAATAAAAGAAATTTCCAGCACATTTCCACTCTTTGGATTACTCTGCTAATCACATCAATAACAGACATTTCTTTTCTGACATTCTGTATATATTACATCAACATTTTTGTTCATCTCCAATCATCCTCATAGCCTAAACTTCCATATGCAAAAGATAACAATAATGATAAAAGGAAAAAACTTCCCAAAAATATCAAATTACACATGGAAACATGATGTTCATTCATGAGAAACTGTGGCTAAGATAACTGGCGTACTAGAAAAGCAGTGGTAGTTCTGACTGCTAGTATACCACAACTTTATGCTTTCAACAGCTATCGTTAAGCGACCAGCTTGTATGAAGCTTATCTGATATTTATATAGTGATCCTCCAGCTTCCAACTGTATTACCCTTCCAGGACCTGAAGCTCAGTAAAGCACCCCTCCGACAGCCAAACCCATCTGTTCTCTGATTGAATTGTTAAATTTGTGATTGACATGACATTGACCAATTAGCTGAAAGGAAGAAAAATCGGGTCAAAATTCGTACTTGTAAGTTGAGAGTCACACACATGAGCGCAGAGATTTGCACATAGTTTTTTGCTTTATATCTGTAACCAGACCTCAACAAAAAAAATTATAACTCGTGTAAAAAATGTTTACAAACACAAATCTTTTTTACACACACACAAATTTTTATCTGTAGATGCACAAACATAAAACTTTCACATATTTTGGTTTACAAGGTTACAAAACTCAGTTCACAACTATGCATTTGATTCACAAGTACAAAATATTTATGACCACAATTTGAGCCCATAAATGGCCTTCATCCCTCCAGTAGAGTTCACAGTCTTAGGCTATGTTCAAACTGCAGGTCTTAATGCTCAATTACGATTTTTTTGTCTGGTTGTTCACACTACAAATAAAATGTGACATCAAACGCACTCTACTGTGAACGGTTCACGGCCCTCAAATCGGCCCGCATGAGCAAAAAAAGACGTCACACACAATGCGCTCTGTTTACGGAAGTAAAAATGGCGGCTACAGAGCTAGTAGGTGTTGTTGCAGCAGTCTATCAACTTTTGCACAACCAACAGAATTTTACAAATTAATTAGAGAATGAAGGACACTGAGAAAAAAGAGAGCTTGTGCTTTAACAATGGCCGTGTTGTTTAGCTTGAATAGAATTGTCTCCCCATATGCTAATAAAGTCGAAAACCTCAGTTTTTGTCCATTGACTCGCTCCGTCTCCAGTTTCCGCTGTCATGCTTTCTCGTTTGTCTATTCTGGCGCTGATAATTGGCACCTGTCTTGTGTCAGTGATGTAAAAGACGGATTTAATGCAACATGACCATTCACACAGCAGTCGCTTTCTAAAACGTCAGATATGTATCGGATTCAGTACCACATACGAAAGTGAACTAGATCGGATTTGGAAAATATTGGATTTGTGCTTTCTGTCATACCATGATCGAATATGAGTCACTTAGGGTCAAAAAAGTTGGGTTTGATGCACTTTCGCCTGCAGTGTGAACGTAGCCTTAGTCTTGCTGTTCAGTGCTGGCTCAGTACCGTTGTATGTTTGTGTCCTTTGTCAATATATATGCATCTTTGTATGGAGTGGATCAGCCAGTTTATCAGAGCATCAAACACAAATATATCTGATTTTTCTATATTTATGAATATAGTCTCTAAAAATGTAGGAAATCACAAAGTCTTCATTTACACTGATGCATATTAATTAACATTTACATTTCTGTAAATTGGATCCACTCTGTTATTCTCAGATTTTGATATCAGAAAAAGTCCCAAGTCTCTTTGCTTAGGTTGCTGCCCCCGCGACCCGGCCTCGGATAAAGCGGATGAAGATGGATGGATGGAAAAAGTCCCAAGAAATCAAAGTCAAAAGTTTTACATTCCAAATAAATTATTCATTATTTAAATGTGATGCACTGTAATATTTTCAGTTTTCACATGAGCTGACAAAATGATACAAACAGTGAATGATTTTGTTGAGTTTGTTTGTCTCAGAGTCAGAGAGCCGTGTCTCTCTACAGTCAGAGGTTTTTGTACGGCGCCTCAATGAGTTTGTATCACTGTGGTACACGTTCGGTGGAGGAACCAGACTGGATGTTGGAAGTAAGTCAAAAACAAAGTTACTTCTATGCCCTTTTTCTCTTTCATTTAATTTTCTTTTCTTTAATTTCATTTAATATGAAAGGCTAGGAAACTTTTTGTGTAACTGATTAATTATTTTATTCATAAATTTTGTCCTAAGAAACAAAGTCAGCTTTGGAAATGAATATTCAGACACTCAGGACAATTTCCAATGAAAATCTGGGATGTTTCATAGTATTAATTATTATTTGTAGTTCTGATGGTAAAGTTGTATTTTGAGGGCTTGTAGGTTTAGTTCAGTCTGACAGAGTCAGAGAGCCGTGTCTCTCTACAGTCAGAGGTTTTTGTACGGCGCCTCAATGAGTTTGTATCACTGTGGTGGACTTTTGGTGGAGGAACCAGACTGGATGTTGGAAGTAAGTTAATTAAACTGTGTTTATTATTAAATATTGTATCATTTTATTTAATAACTACTTGTTAGGCTGCTTAGATGAGAGAAAAGTATTTTTTTTAAATAATTTAGTGTTTGATGTTTGTCCTTTTTACTGGACTAATTCAGATGAGCTCTGCGAGTTTCTCTTGTTTAATCTACATTTCTGTCACAGTAAAATGTAGACAAGAGTAAACTTCATCATCTTATGATTAGTTTGTAAATTTCCACCACATCAGCTGCTGTTTGGATGAGTTAAAGTTTGCTTTCTGATGTTTTTATCGTGTCAGATGTTTCAGATTTAGTTTGAAATCATGTGAGCTGTTCAATAACATTTCAAATCTATATGAATGAGTAGCTGCTCTGTGCTTGTGTCCACTAATGTCTTCAGTCGTCCATGATTTAGACTTCTAATCATTTTAAAGCTTCTGCTGTAAATGTTTCCACATCTGCTTCTTTTATTTCCAGTGTAGTTTGAACATATTTCAGCTCAAACTGTGTAATGATTCTCTCTGTGCTGATATGCATGAGAGGTTTCTGAAAGGGAAGTGAAACAATGTGTGAGTGAATGACTGGTGGAGCAGAAAAAACACCTGACAGAAACTTCTTAACAGAGAAATTCAAATTGTGGTTCCTGTCCTCTAAGCTGATTGGTGTTTCCTAGGTGATGCCCGCCCCGCCCTGAAGGTGCTGGGTCCCTCCAACAAGGAGCTGGAGCAGGGGAAGGCCACGCTCATGTGTGTGGCCAACAAGGGCTTCCCCTCAGACTGGAGTCTGTCCTGGAAGACGAGCGACAGCAGTGGCAGCAGCAGCATCAGAGGGGAGGAGAGCAGGACTCCTGGAGTGCTGCAGAATGACGGCCTCTACAGCTGGAGCAGCACCCTGACGCTCACTGCAGACCAGTGGGGGAAGGTGGGCTCTGTGACCTGTGAGGCCACCCAGGGCTCCCACACTCCGGTCTCAGAGATACTGAGGAGAGACCAGTGTTCCCAGTCCTGATGTCAATCACTGAGTCTTTGATGTTGATTTTCTTCTGTCTCTTTGTTTCTTTGTGTTTACAGATTTAAAAAATAAACTCATCAAACAGTCATGTTTCCATCTCATAATGACAACAATCAGAGCAACAATCTCCTCTAGTTTCATCCTTTTGTGTCTGTTGTAAAGCTGATATTTCAAACTCTTAAAAGAATAAAAACGTACCGAGAAAACATGTTCTTTGACTCTGTGAGTTTAATAAATGCACATTAAAAAATTAAGATTTTGTAATATTTGTAAAACCAGACCAAAATAAAAATGTAAACAGACACATCAAGTGTAATGTGCAGTGAAAATGGTTAAATATATTTTTTAATCCACATATTAAATATTTCTCTATAAGCTGTTGAGGTCATGTCAACCATAGATTATCTGTGTGCTCTTCATAATTTCTAGTCTCAAAGCTGTTTTATGATCTACATTTTAATCTGATCTAAAACCTAATAAGTAAAATTAAAGAGCAGGGTGTCATCTGTATGTTTAAACAGAGATCATTTAAATCAAGTTCAAGTGAAGATTTACTGAAGTTTGATTAATGAACTATTTGACAGTGAAACTGTGATGAAGCACCAAAGCAGAGAAGAGTCTAGAAGCTGGTGGTGGCAGAGGTGAAGCAGGTGGAGACTTAGCTGAGGATCTCTAACTGTCAGGATGAGGTGGAGATCAGGAGTCTGAGAGTTAAAGCACACAAAACAGAGGCTGAGTAACTCACAGAAGGCAGCGAGACAACAACTGGACTCACATAATGACGACAGAATTGAGCTCGACAGTGGACACGATGTTAAGAACAGACTAACAGAACAAACACAGGAATGCAGGCAGATGAGAGACTACAGGTCTGCTTTAATCAACTTATATAGAAGTTAATCTCTTCTAGTGTTCACAGCAAAATGAGAGAAACTCACTTCACTAAACCTCTTAACACAAGAAAAAGTCCACGGTCTGTCAGGAGGACGCTTGCTGGTTTTACATCTGACAGAGACAGTCTGTCCTGGAACAAAAGACTGAGTCGGCACTTTTTCTCCCAGTTAATAATAAAGAATATCAGAGTTATTGAAGTTACAGGTTTCATGTTTCATGCTTCATGCACGACATTCACAGTGTTGGTTTTTCCCCATTTTAGGTATTTGTGTCTTAGTCCTGTTTTTCCTTTGCTTTGTATTTTTCATGCAGTCTCAATGAACGCCTCGCTTTCTGGTAAATTCCATCCTGTTTCCACGTGTCTGATTTTGGGTCCTTTCACTCTCCGCTCCACACAATCTGCTGCTGCAGATCGTGACATTATTGGAATTATTCATTGTTTTTTTTCTTTTTCTTTTTGCCTGTCCCGTTTGGCTCTTTTTGTCAAGGCTCGGCTGTGTGGCAGGCAGGAGGAGGACCCAAACGCAAAACTCACAGACACGGGGATGAACTCAAAATCACAGCTTTAATGCTGGAATGGCAGAACATAGGAAATACAAAACTAAACTGGGAAAAGTAAACTAACATACGCAGAGAGACACAGGGAGATCCACACAACATGAGGGACGACGTCACACTGAACAGAGGGAGACGCAGACAGAAATACACAGAGGGTTAACGAGGGAAGTGGGAACACACGGGGAACACAGGTGACACTGATAATCATAACGAGACAGGGCGGGGTGAACTGAACACTGACGGGAGAGGTGAAACAGGAAGTACAGGAGGAGAGAGAGCACGAGTAGAACACCAACGTAACAGGCAGGGGAGACATGGAATAAACACGAAAGGGGACGAGGGCTCATAAATACATAGAGGGCACACAGGGGGAAGAGAGAGCACGGGGAGAACTTAGACATAATGGGCAGGGGAAGCATGGAATAAAATACAAACATACAAGGAAACTAAGAACACTGGGCCAACATGGCCCAGGACCATGACACTTTTGCCATCAGAATTGTTGTCTAAAGGCAAAGAAAGATGCCCAACGGATTTACTTTACCAAACTGACCATCCCAGCCTTGCCGTAATGGTCCATTTGATTCACCTTTTATTGTTTATTTTATTTTCACTTGCTGAATACGGGACAGACTTGACTGGGGGAAAGAAGGGGAGAAAGAAAGAGAAACAGCTGAGAAGAGGGACGGGGGAGAAGGGCAAAAAACAAAAACCAACAGAATGGGCAGAAAAAAAAATACGTGTATCGATCACCTGGATCACCTGTTGAGAAAGAAAAAAAGAAAGGAAGCAGAAGAAAACAAGAGTAATAGAATAAACAACATCACAATGATATATGGGAATATGACAGTAAATACTAAATATTAAACATTATTGTGCAGCACATAAGATCAACAGAACACAGTGTGCTTTGAGGTAGGAGCCAAAAAGGGTGTAGTTTGTGGGTGTGGTCACCCGTGGTACACCTGTGAGCATGGACGCGCTTGTTTTTTTAAAAGGTTCCTTCATGTAATGATCTGCTAGAGGGTGTGGGGGGGGCCACAGCCCCGTCCTCCAGGGCATGAAGCAGGTATGGAGGAGATCAAAACTCCAGACATCCAGAGGCCCCCAGAACACAAGAGACCAAGGAAGACCCACAGAGGGGCAGCCGCGCCACTGTCCCAGAAAGAGCTGAGGAGAGTCCCAGATGAGGGTTCACCCAGCAGCCGCGGAGCAGAAGCCAGGGGGGTTGCAGTGACGTGCCCGTGAGCTCCGCCGGCAGCCAGCTGTGCCTGAGTGACCGAGCCCCAGGCCGAGAGGCCGGGGGCACCCCACCTCCAAAGTGGCCCGAGCGAGCCCCAGGATCCAGGCCCCGATAAGCGGCCGCCAAGGAGTGAGCCGGCGTGTACCTGGATGCCCATCCCCAGATACAAAGAACCACCAACGCACCGATGTCTGAGGGAGTCCGCCACTGGCAGGGGAACTGGTGGTGGGGGGAGATAGGCCTCCAAACCTTGGAGGGCCTGAGATGTCCCCAGAGAGGTGGCGTCTGATACCCAACCTGACATATAGACACAGACATACAGGCACACACAGACACAAACATCCATTCCCACCCTCATGCTCTCATGTGCACTTCACACTCAACCGACGTGGAGACAGACATAAAGAGACGCTGTACACACAATCACACTCCCCAAGCGTACTCTACAAACCGGGTCTAGGTACCCTTGCCCCTGGAGGCGGGAACTGCACCCAGACCCAGGTGGTGTTACCCTTTTCCCTGCGGTGGGGAGAGGCAGACCGCCCCGACTCCGCAGCAGCAGGGAGGCCCACACCCCAGACCGCAGTCGGACGGCCAACTCCTCCTCCCGGCCCTCCCGCTCCAGCAGGCCGCAGATAACGGGGGTGAGAGAAGACTCCAAACCTCCCCCCACCCGCTCATTGTAGTGTTGATGCATGTGTGTTCTAAGGTGCATTTAAAACCCAGGAGGGCATGGAGCTACCTGCCAGAGAGCAGCAGGTAAGCGCATAGTCCCTCCTGCTAGCCCTCAATGTCTACGTGTATTTAAAATTGAGAGGTGGGCAACGACGCCAGGGGTGAGGTGTACACCCTGATGGTAACTTGGACTCCGTGTATCGTGCCCACCCCCAAGATCCTATATGTATGTGTTATGAGAGTGTGAGTAATGTGAATGTCTAAGTTGTGGGATAAAATTGAGGCAGAGGCAGCCAGAAGGGGACAGAGGGGGGGGATAGCCTCCTCTGCACCCTGGTGACATACCCCTACTCCAAGGCCCTGCATGTGTGGGTGGTTGTGGTGGAGCGGGAAGAGGGAGGCAGCTGGAGATGGGGAGGGAAGGTAGGGAGGGGCAGGTGACCCCTCCCTGGGGCCAGCTCCCCCGCTGACCCCAGTAGGCACCCCCATACTCCGCGACCCGCCAAGGAAAGGGGGCCCAGGCCCATCCAGACCGCGGCCCAGTCCAGCAGCGCCTCCCGGCCCCACAGAGCCCGGGACAGTCCACCCAACCCCACCACAGAGAAAACTGCGCCCACCCCCCCACCACTCATCTTCCAGACTACATGAGACAATAGACGCCCAGGCTGAGATCTTCCTCCACCTCTCCTGTATCTCCCCCTCCTGCAGAGAGTTCCTGAGGAGAGGAAAGCTCCTGCAAGATGTGTCAATCTCCCCCACCGGTTGAAGAGCCCCCCAGGTGGCTCGACACACCGGCGGCACCCTGCGCCAGGGCCGGGCCCCCATGCACCCACCCGCCCACAACCCTGGCAACACACCTACCAGGACCCAAGCCCCCAAGGCCCGGCAAGGGCCCCAGCCTAGAGACGGAGCGCCACCAGAACCTCACGCCCATCCCGGACCCACCCAGGGGCAGCCAGGCTACCAGGTCAGTAACCCACGTCCGTCAGCACAGACCCTCCCCTAGCCCCGCTGCACGAAGCCGCGAGGAAACAGTCACCTGAGAGCCAACAGAGCCCCCAACCGGACATGACCGCTACCCCGGGTTGAGCCCCCCAAGGAAGATGCCTCCGGGGAACCCCCTGACGCCCTAAGCCTGTCCCTACCCCCACACCAATCACAACAGTGAAGGCGGGACCAAACTATGACCCCCCACCCCCACTAGGTGATGGAGCCGATCAAAGGAGCCCAGAGCAATTGATCTGATGTGGTGGCAGAGGCTGTATCAAGACTAATGTAATCTAATAGATAATTTCTATATTGGTTAGAATTAAGATTGTTTTTATTTTTCCAGTTCATGAGGACTGTTTTCTTGGCTATGCATAGGGCAGTGAAAGCCCAACAAACACACTAAGGGGGAAGTTGGAATGTTACATTTCAGACACTTCGATAAGTCTTCACATATCTCGCGCCAAAACTTCTGCACTGGTGGACAGAACCAAAGAGCGTGAATGTAATTGTCTGGTGTATTGCTTTGACAGTGTGAGCAGTTGTTGGAAGATGTAAAGCCCATCTTGAACATCCGATGACCTGTATAGTGCACTCTATGTAGTATTTTGTATTGTATTAATTGCAGACTGGGATTTTTAATCAATTTAAAGGTTTTTAAGCAAATCTGAGACCAGAAGTTTAGGTCTAAGTTAACTGATAAATCCGCTTCCCACTTTGCAATAGGAAGTGATATTGATTCATCTGTTTTAGAAAGCATTCTGTAAATTTTGGAAAGTAATTTGGGGGTTTTAAGAGTAAGAAATTGAACCACACTTGGTGGTGTTTGTAGTTCAACTTGACCCGGTTTGAATTTCTTTTTTACTATGGATTTAATTTGTTGATATTCTAAAAATCTTTTCCTGTTGATCCCATATTGTGTAACTAGTCTGTCAAATGGGATAAATTCTGTTCCTTCTAATATATGTTCTAAATATTTGATTCCTTTACCACTCCAATCTGAAAAGTTTATCATATATCATCAGCAGAGCGTCTGTGCACCGTAACTTTGTTCTGTATACCTGTTAATGGATTAACTTGTTCATCACAGCACTGAGCAAATAATAATCAAGACAATACCATACTTGTATCTATACTGAATTGTGCTGTATTAAGTTGTTTTCTGGGAATGTTTAAAAACTTACAAGATATTCAAAATGTTTATTTATCAAGAGTATTAGTGGCACTGCATACAAACATTTTGAAATCATAAAATATAAGCTTTTTAAATAAAAACTTTTCTTTTATAATGTAATGTTTTTATAATATAAGCTTCTTTCTGACATTATCAAACAAAGATTAATAAAAATAAAATGAAAGGAGTTGCTACATTTACTCTTAAAAGTTTTTTTTTATCAACAATGATATTTACACTGTTTTTTACTCTTTTAAGCCAAGTTGATGAGATTTTTCAGTTATCTATATTTCAATATTTTCAAGCTGAGTTCAAAGGTCATAGCTAAGCTTTTTTCAATACACGGCCCAGCTTTCTTTATCATCATTTTGCAAGCAAGAGGAGATTCTCTGGACTTTCTTCAACTTTTCCTTGCTACGTGGAAAATGATGGTAGTTGTTTAAGAGATAACAGCGAGTATCTGTCAGTGTGTGTGTGTGTGTGTGTGTGTGTGTGTGTCCTCAGTGAACTGTATCAGTCTCTGCAGTATCTTCCAGCTGCAGCAGTCACTTCAGTTTCTGTTCAGTCTGACTGAGGGAGGTTTTTGTACGACTGTTTTTCACTGTGTGAACACATACTGACTGTTGATAACATGAAAACTCTGACAGTAATAAACTGCTGCATCTTCAGCCTGGACTCCACTGATGGTCAGAGTGAAGTCAGAGTTTGATCCACTGCCTGTAAAATGATCTGGAATCCCTGATTCTCGATTGCTAGTGTAGTAAATGAGACGTTTAGGAACTCCTCCATCTTTCTGTTGGTACCAGGCTAAATAGTAGGTGCCATGAACATTCTGACTGGTCGTACACTTGATGCTCACAGATCCTCCCACAGCAGAGCTCACTGCTCCAGGCTGAGTCACTGTGATCTGTCCTCTGGACTCTGAGGACACAGAGACAAAAACATAAAGCAGCTTCATGGTTTTGTGGGCTTCATTTCAGAGGGACAGATGTTGATAGAGGAGAGGAGTTTGATTCTCTGGACTTTACCTGTGAAGCAGCAGCAGAGGAGAGTCCAGATGAGGACGCAGATCAAAGTCATGTTTTTGATGAGGAGGATTTCTGTGGCTTCTGTTGTGATGAAGGACAGCTGTCAGTCATCCAGTGTTCAACTCTCAGGACTATAAACTCTCTCAGAGCACTGGAGCATGGTGCTGCTGATGCAAAGTGCCTCTCTATGGAAATCATCTGACTCCAGCAGGACTTGTTTAAAAAAAGTTTTTCACAGCATATTTAGCATGTGACACACATGAACCGTGTAGAATTTATAGACAGTTAACAAATGGTCTTTGAGCGCAAAATCTCCAACAATAATATGTTATATTTGCTTCAGTTGTTGGCTGTTGGGTGAGATAAAAAACATCCAAACTTTATTTTGTTGTTTTTCCTGATATCACAGGGAGGCTGACAGAAATTTATGTCTAAATTTGTGTTTGAAATTTTTACCTACTTGCTGTTGATAAACCAGTTCCTTCAATGATTTTTCTTTGTATGATCTTCACAGTAAGTTGTGGATAAACTAAATTTTACATGAATAAAAATTCTTCTGCATCATCTTCCTTGGTTTCAGATTAAGGTTAATTGTATAGTAAATATCTCTGTTTATGCAGAAAATTGTTTTAGTGAGTTGTGTTTGTAAACGAATTCTGGCCAACAAGGGCTTCCCCTCAGACTGGAGTCTGTCCTGGATCGTTGACGGCCGCAGATGCAGCAGCATTGATTGTGAAGTGAGCAGGAGCCCCGGGGTGCAGCAGACAGTCCTGAGCTGATTCACTGGGGACATGACGTTGTTGTTGTTGTTGTTGTTTAAATTTGCTACAGCTCTCAGTCTGCAGTCTTTTTCAATCTCAGTCTCTTTATTCTTCATCTCTTTGTTGCCTGTTTTATGAACTTGTCTCAAGATTTTACAACAATAAAGATTTTTCAACAGAACATGTCCTGTTAT
The DNA here is from genome assembly GCF_057382185.1 of Mchenga conophoros. NCBI lineage: Eukaryota > Metazoa > Chordata > Actinopteri > Cichliformes > Cichlidae > Mchenga > Mchenga conophoros. The sequence goes on along the minus strand of NC_140546.1, from coordinate 4,682,226 downwards.
TTCTGCTGTTTGTTATATATGTATATAAATACATTAACATGGATTTAAAAAAAAACAAAAAAACATTTAACACATTTTATTAAACAACAGTTTTGATCTGGTTACAAACAGACTGATTCATTGAAATAAATAAACTAGTTAAAAAAAAAGAAAAAAAGACATATAATGGATAAATCAACAGGCTAATTAGATTTACTGTGTTAACACACAGTAAATCGTGTTTGTTTGTAAATAACTTGTATTCCTATGTATTATCTTGATAACAATGATAATGTTTGTAAATAAAAATATTATATTTATTAATCATTAATTTTCTCCCTTGATTTTTCACAGCTTATTAAAACTGATTATTTCAACATTTTAATGAATGAAGCAAATATTTTGTGTTGTCAAAAAGGTCGTACCAGTATTGAGATACAACTAATAAACAGCATCAAAGTAAACAATGAAGTAATGTTGCAATTTGTACATTTTCAGACTGAATACATACTATTTTCTGCCTTTAATGAATATCTTTGATATCAGTATTAGCATTATTGCTATTTGATTGGGGATCAGCCATCTGAAAAGTGTTTGGAGACTCATTGTTTTTACAAGACTTTAAATATTTTTGACTTTATCGAAAATAAAAAAATAAAAACACTAATATTTATTTATTAGAAAACAAAAAGTCCTGGTTTAAATTGATGTGATTATGAGATTTGAATATCATTGCATTTTGTGAAAGTTGCCTGAAAAGCTGTGTGTGTGTGTGTGTGTGTGTGTGTGTGTCCTCAGTGAACTGTATCAGTCTCTGCAGTATCTTCCAGGCACAGCAGTCACTTCACCTTCTGTTCAGTCTGACTGAGGGAGGTTTTTGTACGACGGCTTTTTACTGTGTGCGCAGTTCCCAGTAGCTGCTATCAAATCCACCCATTCAGTAATAAACTGCTGCATCTTCAGTTTGAATCTGACTGATGGTCAGAGTGAAATCTTTGTTTGATCCACTGCCTGTAAAACGATCTGGAATCCCTGATGCTCGAGTGGTAGCATAGTAAATGAACAGTTTGGGAACTCCTCCATCTTTCTGTTGGTACCAGGATAAAAGGTTGGAGCTCCAAACATTCTGTCCAGTTGTACATTTTATGGTGACAGTTCCTCCCACAGCAGAACTCACTGCTCCAGGCTGAGTCACTGGGACCTGAGGTTTAGACTCTGAGGACACAGAGACAAAAACATAAAGCAGCTTCATGGTTTTGTGGGCTTCATTTCAGAGGGACAGATGTTGATAGAGGAGAGGAGTTTGATTCTCTGGACTTTACCTGTGAAGCAGCAGCAGAGGAGAGTCCAGATGAGGACGCAGATCAAAGTCATGTTTTTGATGAGGAGGATTTCTGTGGCTTCTGTTGTGATGAAGGACAGCTGTCAGTCATCCAGTGTTCAACTCTCAGGACTATAAACTCTCCCAGAGCACTGGAGCATGGTGCTGCTGATGCAAAGTGCCTCTCTATGGAAATGAACTGACTGACTCCAACAGGGAGTTTGGTTGATCTGATGATGATTGTTCAAAACACATTTAAAGACTTTTAGTGAATCCATTGTTAGATTATAATATTATTTTATGCCATGTTATACCCCTAATTAAAGATTGGGAATTATTATGTAGTTTTAGTTTGCATTATTCTCCTGAATTAGAAGAAGCCGATAACTATTGCATTAGTTAAACTGATTTGCATTACATTAGACTGCTGATTTATTGTGGATGAATGATATTGTTTTATGATGCATTATACTGCTGAGTTATGAGAAATACTGCTCGCAGAAAGTCATCGCCTTATTTGTCTGATTAGAAGAGAACAGAATATACTGGAGTTTTCTGCCCCATCTCAGCAGGAGCAGATAGACGGGGAGCCAAGGTCGTAGCTTAGGCGCTGTGTGAGAGAAAGCATGTGAATGTTTAGGTTTTATGATAAGGTGGAGGCACCAGAGGCTATAAGAGTTTGAGCAATGCTCCACCATTTTGAGATTTTGAGGCTGTCTGCATACAGTGTCCATCTCCCACGCGTGTGTTCATTAAAATCATCGTTTGACTCAACCCGGCCGGACCAGTGTTGTTATTGTGGTTTTTTCTCTTGTCTCCATCCCCAATATTTGAATCCGTAACAGTTTGGGGGCTCGTCCTGTGGTATTGGGGTGGAAGTTAGAGGTTTGGACGGTCCGAGGTTGTCGAACGGACAGGCACAAGCCAGTGGTCTGACGTGAGTGGGCATAAGCCGGCTTATCTAAAGGTAAGGCACTACCTGTTGAATTATTTCCAAAGTGTGCCAAATTGGATATGACTAAATTAAAGTCTACTCACTGAAATTACTGGTAGAGGGTCTGTTTTGATTTTGATGAGAATCACCGTGTGTGTTATGCAGTTAAAGTCGGTTAATGGTTAATTAATGGTTTAATGAGTGTTTAATGCAGTCGGAAACTGCTAGGAAGAAATATTGGGTTTTAGTCCCAGGATATTGAGTTAAAGTCTCAAGTAGTTTGGTAGGGAATTGGCTATGTGTTGTTTTAGAAATTAGGCCATAGGCTGTTCTGGAGGAAACAGATATTGGTTAATTGATTACAAAAAAGTTAACTTTCTTCGGTCGGACCCGTTATGATAAATTTGTCAAAATCGGTTAGGTGAAAATTATTATAGGACGGCAGTCGGAAACTGCTAAGAAGCGCATAGCCCGGGGGTTACGCCCCCTCCTGGCCGTGGACGCGCGGCTTTGACCTGTCGTCGAACAGGGTTAGTTCAGTTTGGCTTATCTGTGGGGTACAGGGCATCCTGAAATAAGCTAGGAGTTACCGAGTCTCCTCATCGTTGGAAACGGTGTCATGTGCTTTTTTGGACAAAGTTAAATTGAGTTAGGGACTTTAGAATTTAGGCCAGAGACTGTGGAAACAGATACTGGTTAATTGATTACAAAAAAGTTAACTTTCTTCGGTTGGACCCGTTATGATAAATTTGTCAAAATTGTTAGGCGCTGAATCTGTCAGGCCTGTCAGTGGTTGTAAATATAAGACGTCTTTGTAATATAAAATAATAGAGTTTTGTCTGAGCTTTGTGTGACCCTGTGTGTGACGACAGCGCACTGCAGCGCTGCGAGCTATTTTTAGACTGTGTGAGCATGCAAATGAGCTATGACGTGCACAGAGGACTTTTGTTGCTGTTTAGCGTGTTTTTGAGTTTTATAATTATGATTTGCAAATAATGATACATGCCTGTAATTAAAACGCTGATTTTGCTGATTATAATATTACCAATAAGGTTATGAATGACTAGGGTGAATGTTTGATGTTTGGCTGGGTTTTGATATAGAAGAGATAAATCGAGCATGATTAAGACCGGCACTTCAGCCGGCAGAGTAAGATTGTGATAAAAATGATATTAAATAAATCTCTCAGTGTGTTGATACAGGTGGCTACGGGCCTGGACCAACTGCCCCCACAAGCACAGCAGCCGAAGCAAATTATAGTAATGGAAACCACACTCAGCAAGAATCAGCAGCTGTGGAAAAGACAGCAGCTAGCAGAGAATTAAAGGAGAAATTAAGAGAAGCTTTTAAACATAAAATTGGGGCCAACAGACTTGTGGAGGTTGGGAAGGCGGCCGGAGCATCACAACAAAAGGTGAAACAAAACACACAAGCAGAGAAATGTGAGAGAGAGGCACATGTTAGAGAAATGCCTTGTTTGAGAAAAAAAACGTTAAATTAGCCAAGAAACAGCTTACATTCATGAACACGTGAAGATTTTCCAGCAAGTTTCAAGCAGTGAAACTTAACATACACCCGCCGTTAAAGAATAAAGTTTATCCACTACTAACAAATAAACTCTCTGGGTTTCAGGACAACAACTTAACTTGAAAAAAAGGCACTGGTCTGACCAACCAGTGATAACACGACAAATTTAGTGGTTAGAAAAGTCAAATTGTGACATGTTTTCTGCTGATTGATTAATACAAGTGATTACCAGATGAAAGAAAATTCCAATTTTTGTGCTTTTAAACACGATCTTAAGAATTTTAACATGTACCTGTGATGTCCTGTCAGCTTGGTGGGTCATGAGTGGATTATATGGTGAGAAAAAACAAAAAAAGGGGGAGAGAAGGCTGACACAGGGCCTGGTCCCATTGTTTCTCCCCTCTCTGAATAACGCAGCCAAAATAACATCATTTTCCTGTTCGTTTGTTTTTGTTTTGTTTTTTCTCTTTATGCTTGATTACAGGCTGCTTTGCCGGAAAGCCGAGGCTGACCCTGGACTCCTGCTCTCCCCTACCATATTTGCTCTCTCCTCTACCATCTTTGATGTGACCCTGACCAAATGCTAAAGCAGCTGGACCCACAACAACAACTTGAAAATGTCAACAGTGCTGCAGGAAAATGATCTCATGCAGCAGAGACGGAGAGAGTTAAATCCAAGGCCCGTTTCACTACACGGGGAGATTTCCGTCAGCGTCTCTTCTTTCTGAGAAGACTGAGAAAGGCTTCGGGAACAGCACCATGCCGGACAGACGAGCTCTACAGAGGGTTGTGCGATCAGCTGAGCGCACCATCCGCTCCGAGCACCCTGACCTGCACTCAATCTACAGCAGGCGGTGCTGGACCAAGGCCAGGAAGATCGTGAAGGACCTCAGCCATCCCAACAACAGACTGTTCTCTCTGTTGCTGTGTACGTGACAAATAAAAATCTGAATTTGGAAAACGAGGCATTCGCAAAGCCACCAGCATTGTGCCTGATCGGACACACCCCTCTCACACACTCTTCACACTCTTGCCATATGAAAAAAGACAGCTTCAGCTGACAGAGCTGTGACGAGACGCCCATTAAGCCCAGATGAAAAGTGAGGCCGAGCAAAACAATGCTGACCTTAACCACTCTGCATCAAAGCTGTGCAGGACAGTGATGGACCAACAATGATCATCGGGCAGCAAAAAGGGCGTGCCAGAGACAGGAGGAGTAACTGAGGTCAGGAGGCACCTCAGAATGGACAAAACACCAGGAGAAAATAAGCTGAAGGCACAGGTGTCGGGGCTCGGCCAGGAGCTGAACTCTGAGAAGAGCCGAACAGCAGAGCCGTAAAAGGCCGTGGAGCAAAGCAAGGGAAACATCTATGGACTTCAATCTGACCTGTACGGAAAAGACTGAGGTTTCTGCCCTCAGTAAGAGCTCAAGGCATCAGAGCAGAAACTGACCATGGCTCAGGAGGAGCTGGCTGATAATCGAACCCATCAGGGTTGGAGTCCCAGACACAGGACTTGAAATCAGGCCGGAGCTTGCAGGAGCAGGAGGCCGCCAAACCTGACGAAAAAGCTCCAACAGCAGGAGCAAGCCCTGAAGGAGCTACAGAAGCAAAAGGGTCAAGTTAAGGAGGAGCAGAACAAGGAGAAGATGCAGGACACTGGAGAAAAGGACTGCCTCAACTGGGGCCAGAACCAGTATGGACAGAACTTTGAGCAGCAGCACCAACGGATGCAAACGGACTGAAAAGGAGGAGGGCAGGACCCAGGGCACGCTTCAGGCCGTGGTTTACCCAGAACACCAGAACAGGAAAGTGATGAACACAAACACCCACACAAACACACACATCTACATGCATTGACTCAGAATGAAGAGAAACACACATATGAACCTATACATTCGTTGACTGAGTGAGAAATGACACACACACGTGCAAAAAAATCGAAATGCTGATTCAATTCACTGAGAAGTGATACACACACACGCTGATGCAATGAAGAATGCTTTACTAACAAATGCTGCACACAAACATCCAAATACGGAGTCGGTTACAACAATAAGAAGCCATTGATTGTTTATTGGTTAAATGCATTTCATGCCACACAGAGGGCATTTGTGTAGATTTAGGAGACAGGGTCTAAACTAGTTTGGTTGTGAAAACAATGTCTGTGCGTGATGTCTGTGTATGGCTCAAGGCCTCCACTGAATTGTTTATTGTGCTTCACACAGCCTGATAAGGAGCAGTGGTACAGAGCGAAAATCATGAGTGAATGATGTGAGTTTTATTTCGGAGAGAATATGAAAAGGTTGTGTTGATTTGACTCAGTTGTTTAAGTTTCTGCCAAAGCAAAACATTTGTGTGCAACCAGTGTCCACTATTGAATTAAGTTAATCAAACATGTTTTTGTCAGTGCAAAAAGGAGTTACAGTGCCTGTATGCCTACACAATATAGTGTGTGAAGTTTTGGTTGATTTTTGGGTTTTGTTTGACACTAGGTTGATTCTATCAGTGAGGTTTGGATTGTTCTCTTTCTCTAAGAGAGAGAAAGAGGGTTTGATCTTTGGACATGTTTGCAATGGGCCCCAGTATCTGTTATTATATGAGTGTTTTATTGGTTACGTTTGTTTGTGCTTTTGTTACAGTGCACTGAGATAAGAACATCAGAGAGGTGTGATCCACCGGTGGTGATATTTTGGTATTTTGTGAGTTCCTGATTTAACAAATCAGCTCTTTAATCCAGGCCTGAGAGATTGAACTTTAAAGCGCTATAAAATATTCTTATTGAAAACAGTCGCAAAGTATTTTTTCTCCATGATTATAATGAGCTTGGGAGAAATTCACTTATATGGGACACTGATCGGATGAGAAGTCCTGAGCCTAAAAGGATTGCAGCGAGTCAATCCAGTCCTAAAAAAAGGAATTGTTTCCTTTAAAATGATGACGTCATCTTGCTGGTGAGGGAGGCTCGAATAGGTTGCGCGTGAGACTCCATTATCAGCAATATCTGGTATGAATGTGTGTGGATGTATGCATGTGACTGGACTGTCACGGACTGACGACTAAAAGTTTTAACTGACTTGATACTGAGACAAAAACGGTGCCGACTTTAGGATTATTGAATGTCCACAGACAATTCACCCAGCCTGTAAAAGAAGGGTGAATGTTTTGTCTTGCTTTGTTTTGTTTGCAAGATCAGAAGAATGACAGAGACCAAAGGGGGAGGCTGTAGCTTCACAGAAGCGTGAACTGCAGACTTAACCCTTTGGTTGCTAATTTTGAGTTACTGATGTTTGCATTAAGAAAATTGTGTTTAATAACTGTGTTTCGATTAATGTATCATATTATATGGTTGGGAATGTTAAATGCTAAAGTGAAGAAAAGGTTGGATTCCACTCATGACTGAACATGTTGTTATTATTAACCATAGTGGGTCACTGTAAAGAGTCAATTAATTTTTATAGAGGTAAAAAAAAAAACAAAAAAAAAAAAACCCTCCACCGAGGTCTATGAATAACAGGGGAATGATAGACAGCCACACTCAAAATGGAGATATGTAATGATAAACACTGGTCCCCGTCTTTTGGGCGCTTTCTTGAAGTAGTCAACAATTTAAAAGTAAGATAGAATAACAGGGGCATGTGCTGCGGGGTGGTGCTGCACAAGAACAAGAGTAAAATAAAGAAAATATTGTTTTTAGTTTTGAGAAGTGCAAATTAAAATGTACCATTACACTCAGAGGATCAATATGAAGTTCAATATATGTTAATTTTGAATGAAGTACATGATTGGTGACTGTTCTGTCCTGAGCTTTTGTTTTTACAGGACCCGCTTGACCACACCAACAGTTTCTCGCCACCGAAGAGGGGTACTTGCAAAAAATAGAGAATGGGGAGGAATATCATCAAAACTGGAAAAAGGTAATCCCCAAAGGGGGTGATAACGCCATAACTTTCACTTATGGTCAAATTCTCAAAATTTGACCCCGAACTTGAAAAATTCTTCAAACATTTAGAGACGAAGTGGAGATTTAGATAAACATAATGTCACAAACCACGTAAGGATGGAGCACTTGAATCGATAAGATGGTGAATTGACACGCAGCAAAATGTTGATCAAGTTGATTATGTTTATTCCAGGGTGCAGAGCAAGGTTATTATTATCAAAGACAACAAATGAAATAACGAAAATTAGAAGTTGAAAATTTGCGTTAACGGAAATAAAATCAAGACAAAAAGGAAAACTAACCAAAACTGTAATGAATGTTCACAAAACTAACTAAAATTAACTAGATTTATAGCAAAATGTGTTTAGTTGCATTGATAAGTATTTTCATTTTTTCTTTTTCTTTTTTCTTTTTAAGATAAATCAAGAGTGTTGGGACGGTAAAATAAACACATTACAAAAACAAAATTGTTTTTAATTAATTTTATTTAAATTTTACAACATGTGCACTACAGTGCACAAGGGGAGTTCATTGATCACGAATGTGAAACTAACAACATTCAAGAGCTATTTAAGAAGATTACATGTTCCTCTGAAATTTTTGTAAGCAGGATATTAAAACTTATTTATATAACATTATCATAAAAATGTAGATCAGGGATCAACTTAGAAGTCACTGACACTTCACTAGCTGTAAGCCATTGGTTCAGGAACAAGTGATTGCACTGGGCTTTCTATTTCACAAAAGCCAATTCATTTATGATATCTGAGGAAGTACTGTGATTTTTATTTGGAGACACAAAGGAACATTTGGCACTTCCCACATCTCACATATGTTTTACTGTTGCACCCAACCATTCTACAACTGAAATGCCTTGGACTGTTAACCATGTCAGGCAAGTGGAGTGAACCATATTTTGCTACACTCTTATCTGATTGGGGCTTCCTTTTCTTGATTTTCGGAGAGAACTTTTCATTATTGGTATTATTCAGGTCTTGTTCACATGTTTGTCCCTGGTTTCTCAGCCAAGAGGAGCTTGAACTCCAGATACTGGGAGTTCTGTTCGCACATTGAGATCACTGATAACTTTTAGCAACAACGTGATCTTGTAGAAACAATTAGGTGTCATGGATTCAGCTATAATTGCGACTCTTATTTTTACTTTACTGGAAAACATTTCTGCATTTTACCCATATTTTATTTTTAACTCAAAATCAAAAATTCCAGATTCTCCTACATGTTGGTTTTGGACCAGATAGGACGACAGTTTTCAGGTGGCCCTGTGTTTTTCTCTATTACATCTGCCACTGCATCTCGATAATCTTTGTGTGGTTCTTATTGGGTTGTGACCCTCTCGTATCTGGCTCACATGACTCGCATCCTCAGAAGAATCTATGTTTGAATCTCGCTCAATTATTCTGCTATGAATTCCCCCTGAATTATGAATTCTCTCTGCCTTTGTCAAAGAGTTGTCTATTAGGAAAAAGTGAAATAAATATAAGTACAAAGTCCCAATGTGTAGAGCACACATTAATAAATTAGTCATGTTCTCCGTGAAACTAAATAAGCTTAATCCTTAAAGACCCCTCGAATTATTTACTAGATGTTTATTTTTAAAAATTAATCAAAACCTGAGTTAAAAAAAAAAGAAAAACAATTGGCAAGGCCACACCCCCACACATGTGATATAATTTTAAAGATACTGTTGTCCTCTCTAAGAAACATCAGGACTTAGAGGAGTGGCAAGTAGAGTATGAGAGCTACAAGCAAAAACTAAATGTGTACTACAGTGTGCAAAAATGAAATATTGGGTGATTAGGGGGTTATGAGGGACATGTATAAAACTAAAAATCCCACAAACCTCGAAGTGCACTTGAAAAGCTCACACAAGAAGGTTAACCTAGCTTACCTAGAAGACCTCATCAGGGGGAGCACACTCCCCCTCCTTGAGGAGCTCCCCCACTCAACCCGCATCCCCAGAAAACAGCTAACCCCAGATAAGGCAGCGTGATGTATCCCGAGACAACAGGACTGGGACATCTAAATAAATGTGTGAATCAATCGCCTTCAAAAAGGTTATCAATTCACTTCAACCAAAATTAGGAACACTCTGTGCGGCAAGAGTTAATAGTTATTAGTCTCAACACCCAAGGATAACCAGAAGAGCATGATTGATATGATGGAACTGAGATTTTGTTACACTTAATTTTTGCAAAACACAACTAAAACTAAACTGAAACTAAGGATTTTCAGAGAATAAAAACTAGACTAAACTAGCAAAGAATTGGTAAAAACTAATTACAACTGGTAAAAATTGAAAATCTGGAGTCGAAACTAAATAAAAATAACAACTAATGAAAATGGCAAAACGATTAAAACCCTGGTGCAGAGATTGGCAAATCTGACCAGGAAACGTTATAAAATGGATTGTCAGAACAGTCAGCGTTAAAGTCACCTTTGGCAGTCCAGACTAAGATGGCGTTGGACATCTTCGGGGCGGAAAAGGGTTGGTGTGACCAAGGTGTGGTTTGGCTTGTTGTATGTATATTTTGAGATCATATGGCTCTGGATGGACCAGTTACCGGGGCATGGAAGGAGGACAGACTCATTAAATGAGGAGAAGGAATTTCCTGGGATTGGAGATCCTCTGGGTGAGTGGTTGATTGAACGCATGCATAAAATAGAAGTTATCTGTTGTTATTGATTGGTAATAGATTGATAATTGGCCACATTTACAGCTGTATTGACTTGTTGTGGACGTAGTCGACTTCAGGTTTAAGCACTCTAATTAACAGGTTGAAAATAGTGACATTAAAGGAAGAGTATGCAGCGCCACCCTGTCAGACGCCAGTGATGGTGGAGCTCACTGATGAATCAGGTGAGCTGGATTCATGGCTGATTCAAAACTAAGATCCCCCTGCTGTGGTCAGTGAGGGAGAAATCAGGGGGAAATAAAATTTAAAAGAGGCATCTATACACGTTTATGGGTCAAGTGAAACGGGATAAAAGGGGGTGTTTTACTGTTATTTTAATATCAGCAGTATTATTGTATGAGAATCATGTAACAAGCATTGCATCGATGATCATTTATTGAAGCTTTTGACCTTATACTAACATTTGTGTTCCTGTGATTGTTATAACCTCTGATGAATCTTCTATTTACAGGTGTTAGGATAATGATATAATTTTTCATTGCAGGTGTAACCATGATCATTTTTATACATATCGCGATTTGTTGCTCATTGTAGAGTTGTGCTCAAGTTAATAAGGGTTAAAAGCTACAGTCAGCGTGAATGTCTGACTGATCTATTGAGGGGAAAGGCTTCGAGCATAGAAGGCTGCAAGCGCTTACAAAACACTGATATCATGTTATTGTTTGTGATCTTTTCTTCAATTATGCCTTTTGCTAAGTTTAAGTAGTGGCAGTTAATTAAACGACATTTATTAAAATATTAAATACCTGAGTCAGAACATTACACGCAGATCACCATAACAATCTGGGAAACCTTGTAGCTGCCTAACCTTTTCTTTTTTGAATGTTCTAGCTCCGTTGATTTGACACATTGGGATGTGTCAAAAAAGGGGGGGGAAGTTGAGTTTTAACATAACTTTTTATAACTTTATTTGTGTCTTTAATACCTTAGGTATGGTAAAGCTTAAGCTAATAGCGGTCCGAGAAGTTTCTGGTCCTTTGTAGAGAATCAGTGAGAAGCATAGATCATCACGTCCATGTTTAAGCATTAATCATTGAAATGAACTGAATAGCGTTTAGAAGATTTGTTAATTTGTTTGTCTTTTGTTAAAAAGAGTGGTTTCAATAATTTTCAGACACACCTTGCAAATGTGCTTATAATGAGTTGGCACTTGGTCTTTTGAAGGTCATGAGCTTCGTTCGGCGTGATGGTCCGGACTGATATATTGTAGGTATTGACTTTGAGTGCAGAGGGCTAAATGCAAACACGCTTACACACACATAGGATATGATTAGAATAAGTCCCTGGGACATTCTGAATGTTTTTAAACCAATTCTGAATCACTAGAAGGTCAGTAGATAACAACATTAGATTATAATAATAATAATAATGGATTGGATTTATATAGCGCTTTTCAAGGCACCCAAAGCGCTTTACAATGCCACTATTCATTCACTCTCACATTCACACACTGGTGGAGGCAGCTACAGTTGTAGCCACAGCTGCCCTGGGGCAGACTGACAGAGGCGAGGCTGCCATATCGCGCCATCGGCCCCTCTGGCCAACACCAGTAGGCGGTAGAGTAAAGTGTCTTGCCCAAGGACACAACGACCAGGACAGAGAGCCCGGGGATCGAACCGGCAACCTTCCGGTTACAGATACGCTTCCCAACCCCCTGAGCCACGGTCGCCCGATTATTAGGGTTAGGAAGAGAGGTGTTTTGGTTTTCTGTCTCTTACAGAGAAAGGAACAGACACCAGACGAGGTCACAGATATGCGAGGATCCTCCGCAGCAGAGACAGACACAGTGACTGCCGAGACATCAACTGGGTCCAAGGGTCATGGCGTTTGGGCTCCAGCTAGTCACCACAAAAGGATGGATCCCATAAACACAGCAATAACCATGAAGGGGTTGGCGGAAATCCAGGAACACCAGACCAACGAGGTTCGAGAGGCTCTTGGGCAAAAAGGGGGACACCTTCCTGTTCCTTTTTCTGGAGGATACACAGATCGTTGTTTGAAATCGGGGCAGAATAATCCCCTGATCTGTGCCACGACTGAAGGGTTGTCTAACCCCTAAGGTTGAAGAATGAAGAGCAGAGGATCACCCAACTGGACGACACTGGTAGCTGCAGCAATAAAATAAAAGGCTAAAAGCTCCTTGGACAGAGGTTCTAGTCTGAGTACGTCTGAAGGGTATAAGGTAGCACCAAAATAAAGCTGTGGGAGAACTGGGGAGTGTCATCTGTACCTGCTATTGTTGTAATAATAGTTTTTCTTACATCTGAACTGCGCAAACACAGAGGTCATCTCACATATGGTTCGCCCATCAGGGGGACAAAGGACCTCAGGAGTGAGAAGAGATGAACCCGGCCACACTGAATTGAAGGGTGTTGGTGAGGTCATTATTCTAATGACCTCATCAGGGGGAATTGTTAGATTATAATATTATTTTATGCCATGTTAGACCCCTAATTAAAGATTGGGAATTATTATGTAGTTTTAGCTGGCATTATTCTCCTGAATTAGAAGAAGCCGATAACTATTGCATTAGTTAAACTGATTTGCATTACATTAGACTGCTGATTTATTGTGGATGAATGATATTGTTTTATGATGCATTATACTGCTGAGTTATGAGAAATACTGTTTGCAGAAAGTCATCGCCTTATTTGTCTGATTAGAAGAGAACAGAATATACTGGAGTTTTCTGCCCCATCTCAGCAGGAGCAGATAGACGGGGAGCCAAGGTCGTAGCTTAGGCGCTGTGTGAGAGAAAGCATGTGAATGTTTAGGCTTTTTATGATAAGGTGGAGGCACCAGAGGCTATAAGAGTTTGAGCAATGCTCCACCATTTTGAGATCCGAGGCTGTCTGCATCAGTGTCCATCTCCCACGCGTGTGTTCATTAAAATCATCGTTTGACTTAACCCGGCCGGACCAGTGTTGTTATTGTGGTTTTTTCTCTTGTCTCCATCCCCAATATTTGAATCCGTAACACCATATACACACAAAAAAAAAGCTGAACCCTCAGGCCATCTGCTGCGACCGGTTCGGGTGAGAGAGGGAAAACAGGATGAAAGACATGCTGTGGAAGAGAGACAGAGATTAATAACAGATATGATTCAATGCAGAGAGGTCTATTAACACATACTGAGTGAGAAAGGTGACTGGAAAGGAAAACCTCAATGCATCATGGGAATCCCTGGCAGCCTACGTCTATTGCAGCATAACTAAGGGTCAGCTGGTCCAGCACTAACTATATGCTTAAGGAAAAAGGAAAGTTTGAAGCCTAATCTTGAAAGTAGAGATAGTGTCTGTCTCCTGAATCCAAACTGGAAGCTGGTTCCACAGAAGAGGGGCCTGAAAACTGAAGGCTCTGCCTCCCATTCTACTTTTAAATACTCTAGGAACAACAAGTAGGCCTGCAGTGTGAGAACGAAGGGCCATCGGCTAACCGGGTAAATGCTCGGTATGCGCTTTGGGATCTTTTAAACATCATTAGACGCGTTGCTGCGTGCTGTCAGTCCCGTCTGTGAGCGCAGAACAAGCCCTCACAAAACAGCAGTTCGGGGATGACGTCTCACACATGGGTCCTCTGTCGGACTACAGGAAAACCCGGACATATTCATCAATCTCGAAAATCCCCTCGGACGCCCCGGACAGAACGTGAAAAGAGGACGGTTGGTCACCCTACATAAAATGCTTCTGTTCGGTCAGATGAGCGACTGCATCATTTTGCAGCAGAGCAGCTAATCTCCAAATTTTAACTTTAAAACACCAAACCAACCTCTGGCTCCTTTTTCCATTATAAACTCAGATTTGCGTGAACAACAGTCCCATAATGCATTGTGTCGGTCACGTCAAAATCCAGATGGACGCAGCAGTTTACATGTGGTGGTGTGGCTGCTAAAATTAGAAGTGTTAGCGCTTGATCCTTCATGTGTTTAAAGATTGGGATACAAACTTCTCAGTGAATCTGGACAAAAGCTATTTTTAGCACATACATGTCAATAATAAATGGACGCTTCTATCTGATCGTGTGTTGTCACTGAAAGCTCCTCAACAGGTACTGACTGTAACTCGAGGTGAGATTGTTTCATCTGAAAGTCTAAAGTGCAGGATGAACTTTGAATCTCAGAGTAAGGGTTGTATACATGTGACAAACATGTCACTGCATATGATTTGGATGTTATGTATGTGTAGTTATGGTCACATGTGATTTAATCATGAAAGCAACTCATGACTTCTGTTTTTGAGCCGCAAATTTATGTTTAGATTATTTAAAGTAAAATGTGTTTTTATGTCGAGCTGTATGATATTTAATGATTGTATTTTGTATATGTTAACAGGAAGGTCTTATTTTACTGATAATTGTTCAAATTTAACAAATCATAGATTATATTACGGCGGCTGTAGTATGAAACTGAGGTCAAAGGTCATGATGAAGCGTTTTTTCAATAACTGTTCGACTTTGGAACATCTGACTTATTTTTAGTTAAATGTAAAGGAAAACGAGAAAGAAACTATTTTTAGATTGAAATCAAATGTGTGCACGTGTGTGTGTGCACGTGTGTGTGTGTGTGTGTGTGTGTGTGTGTGTGTGTGTGTGTGTCCTCAGTGAACTGTATCAGTCTCTGCAGTATCTTCCAGCTGCAGCAGTCACTTCAGTTTCTGTTCAGTCTGACTGAGGGAGGTTTTTGTACGACTGTTTTTCACTGTGTGAACACATACTGACTAGTAGAGTGAAAACTCTGACAGTAATAAACTGCTGCATCTTCAGCCTGGACTCCACTGATGGTCAGAGTGAAGTCAGAGTTTGATCCACTGCCTGTAAAACGAGCTGGAATCCCTGATTCTCGAGTGCTAGCATACTTAATGAGACGTTTAGGAACTCCTCCATCCTTCTGTTGGTACCAGGCTAAACGGTTGGAGCTATAAACATTCTGACTGGTCGTACACTTGATGCTCACAGATCCTCCCACAGCAGAGCTCACTGCTCCAGGCTGAGTCACTGTGATCTGTCCTCTGGACTCTGAGGACACAGAGACAAAAACATAAAGCAGCTTCATGGTTTTGTGGGCTTCATTTCAGAGGGACAGATGTTGATAGAGGAGAGGAGTTTGATTCTCTGGACTTTACCTGTGAAGCAGCAGCAGAGGAGAGTCCAGATGAGGACGCAGATCAAAGTCATGTTTTTGATGAGGAGGATTTCTGTGGCTTCTGTTGTGATGAAGGACAGCTGTCAGTCATCCAGTGTTCAACTCTCAGGACTATAAACTCTCCCAGAGCACTGGAGCATGGTGCTGCTGATGCAAAGTGCCTCTCTATGGAAATCATCTGACCAAGTTTAGAGGCACAATGTGAAAAAGTAAAGGTCTGGACTTCACTACATGTTTTTACAACATTCTGTACGCCACGCAGATCCTGATGCGTTTGAAGAACTACTAATTGATTATTTTTAAAATAACTTCAATGTCAATTTTAAAATATTGCTGTAGGACACCATTCAGATGGCTGTGATCCAAAATTAAATATGGTTCAAACATCATGATACAACATGATTTCCTCCAGTACCATCCACCTCCAACATATATTACAGTTTCTCTCAGTCGCTTTGCTGCAGTTCTCAAATCAGTGATGCTTTTCCCCAATCAAATTAGCCTTTCTCATTGTTTTATACACACATACACACTGCCGTTGTTTCTTCATTGATCCACAACTCACAGCTCACAACTGTCGTGATCGGGCTGTGTCCAGGCATTGGACCCAATTGGACCCAAACTCAAACTCACTGGAAACAGGACTGAACTCAAAATGGCAGCTTTTATTGCTGAACAGAAAACTCCACAAAACCTAAACTGGGAAGAATCTAACAAAACACACACAGCATGAGGAAGATCATGGCACTGCAGTAAACAATCAGTCAATCAATCAATCAATCAATCAATCAATCAATCAATCAATGAATCAATCTTTATTCATAAAACACTTTTCATACAGAAATGTAGCACAAAGTGCTTTACATGGTTAAAAGCAGCACACCCCGCCCCCCAACTCACTCCCCACACTCTCATTAACATAAACGATCATGGTCACATACATACACCCCCCCCCACACACACACACACACACACACACACACACTTAAAGATTAAAATTGGGCTGGGCACACATGAGCCAGGTGAGGAAACACTATCACAGGAGCCGTCTGCACCGGGAGCCGGTCACAGACCGCAGCCTCCAGGCTGGGCACACAGCAGGAGGGAGGCAAAGAAGCCCCCCAGCCAGGCTGAGAATGTGTCGATGATGTGAGCAGAACACACATATAGTTTAATGAGTATTATTTTGCTTTTCTCCATTTCATCAGTTTTGTAAGGTTAAAAAAATACAAAAAAACATCAGACTTGATTTTTGTTTCTGAAAACAGTTTTAAACTTCTCATTAGCTGTCACAGTCCGGGTGAGCTGCTGGTAAATTTCCACCATGTTCTCCTGTGTCTGCCCCTGGGCAGAGCCGTCATCTCCTCACATGGAGCCAATCTGGAGCAACCTACTCAGGATATTCAAGACCAGCGTTGCCGTCTCTTCACTGCTAGTTTGCCAACTTACCCTCGGTGCTAACAGGCTACCATGCTTCATGCTCCTTGCCCAAGTCTATGCACTCGGCCATACTCACTGCAGTTTCATGCTCCGTCTCCTGGGAAGGATTTCAATATCACACCTGCTGCCCTCTTCCCACTGCTTCTCACAGGATCCCTTGGAGCTCAGGTCAGCCCATCTTAAATCTATTCAGCTCAGCTGGACCTTCACCTACTCCCCTCAAAGTACCACCAACTCCACCTGCAACATAAGCCATACTCCTCTTTAAAATTCAACCACACCTGGAGAAGTCTGAGAACCCACTAACCCCCTTTTCCTCTCTCCCTCTTGATCACCACGCCACCTTAGGCCACCACGCTACGTTTTCTTGTCAGGAATCCCACGTCAAGTATAACTCTGTGTTTTTGTGCCAAATAAAGATTTGTGTGAAGCAAACTCAACCGTCTCCACATGTGGTCCAGCACTTGAGTCCAGTTTCGTACAGGCCTTTGGCCCCTTGTGACATTAGGCCTACATTTTTTGCAGTACTCTTTCCAAAGTAGGTGAGGTTTTGAGAAAAATAACAAAACAAAAAAACCTGTTTTGATGTCTTAAAACGACGGTGAAAGTGTTTTATGAAGTGTCTTTTGCATAGATGAGTCTGTGTGGTGAAAAAGGCCTTACATATTTGGAGAGCTGCATTAAGAGTGGTGAGAATGACGTTCCTGATGTAAGACTTTCACCAAAGCAACTGAGAAAAGCAGTGATGGAGAAACATTTACTGAAGTTCATTTAAGTGTTCACGAATAAATGTCAGTGAAGTCGTTTGAAAACGTGTGTGTGTGTGTGTGAAACATGTCAAAAGTGAACCAAAGCAACACATGGTGATAAAACCCGAATTGAATGGTAATGTTTACCAGTTAGAAGCCTTCACAGTGAGAACAGCACAGAGCACCGTCTTCTCTACCTGGAAGGAATTTTCAAAGCTTCCTAAAACACCATTATTTGTAGACAGAATTCCAAAATAGAAATAAAAACTCATTAAAAAAAAACCCTGTATGTGTAGGCAGCGTCTTAACAATGGACATGTTCATTCAGAAATTAAAAAAATTATAGAAGAAAATGCTGGTACACTTTCCAGAACTTAATATTTTTGTGAAATTCAAAACATAACGACATGAATCTGAAGTGTTTTTGAAGCATTTTAGGCTGAGAATTAGTTTCAGTGTTTAGAGTTGTGAAAAAATAAGTGCCAGGTTTCAAGAGATGTTTTCACATGTGAAAGCTGTAAAATCTACATTTTGAAATCAGATTCTTTAAATATTGTTGTAATGGGCTTTATTTGCTTTAATTACACTATTATAATATTATTAAATGATACAAACAGTGAATGATTTTGTTGAGTTTGTTTGTCTCAGAGTCAGAGAGCCGTGTCTCTCTACAGTCAGAGGTTTTTGTACGGCGCCTCAATGAGTTTGTATCACTGTGGTACACGTTCGGTGGAGGAACCAGACTGGATGTTGGAAGTAAGTCAAAAACAAAGTTACTTCTATGTCCTTTTTCTCTTTAATTTAATTTTCTTTTCTTTAATTTCATTTAATATGAAAGGCTAGGAAACTTTTTGTGTAACTGATTAATTATTTTATTCATAAATTTTGTCCTAAGAAACAAAGTCAGCTTTGGAAATGAATATTCAGACACTCGGGACAATTTCCAATGAAAATCTGGGATGTTTCATAGTATTAATTATTATTTGTAGTTCTGATGATAAAGTTGTATTTTGAGGGCTTGTAGGTTTAGTTCAGTCTGACAGAGTCAGAGAGCCGTGTCTCTCTACAGTCAGAGGTTTTTGTACGGCGCCTCAATGAGTTTGTATCACTGTGGTGGACTTTTGGTGGAGGAACCAGACTGGATGTTGGAAGTAAGTTAATTAAACTGTGTTTATTATTAAATATTGTATCATTTTATTTAATAATTATTTGTTAGACTGCTTAGATGAGACAAAAGTATTTTTTTTATTTAAAATAATTTAGTTTTTGATGTTTGTCCTTTTTACTGGACTAATTCAGATGAGCTCTGCGAGTTTCTCTTGTTTAATCTACATTTCTGTCACAGTAAAATGTAGACAAGAGTAAACTTCATCATCTTATGATTAGTTTGTAAATTTCCACCACATCAGCTGCTGTTTGGATGAGTTAAAGTTTGCTTTCTGATGTTTTTATCGTGTCAGATGTTTCAGATTTAGTTTGAAATCATGTGAGCTGTTCAATAACATTTCAAATCTATATGAATGAGTAGCTGCTCTGTGCTTGTGTCCACTAATGTCTTCAGTCGTCCATGATTTAGACTTCTAATCATTTTAAAGCCAAACTTCTGCTGTAAATGTTTCCACATCTGCTTCTTTTATTTCCAGTGTAGTTTGAACATATTTCAGCTCAAACTGTGTAATGATTCTCTCTGTGCTGATATGCATGAGAGGTTTCTTAAAGGGAAGTGAAACAATGTGTGAGTGAATGACTGGTGGAGCAGAAAAAACACCTGACAGAAACTTCTTAACGGAGAAATTCAAATTGTGGTTCGTGTCCTCTAAACTGATTGGTGTTTCCTAGGTGATACCCGCCCCGCCCTGAAGGTGCTGGGTCCCTCCAACAAGGAGCTGGAGCAGGGGAAGGCCACGCTCATGTGTGTGGCCAACAAGGGCTTCCCCTCAGACTGGAGTCTGTCCTGGAAGACGAGCGACAGCAGTGGCAGCAGCAGCATCAGAGGGGAGGAGAGCAGGACTCCTGGAGTGCTGCAGAATGACGGCCTCTACAGCTGGAGCAGCACCCTGACGCTCACTGCAGACCAGTGGGGGAAGGTGGGCTCTGTGACCTGTGAGGCCACCCAGGGCTCCCACACTCCGATCTCAGAGATACTGAGGAGAGACCAGTGTTCCCAGTCCTGATGTCAATCACTGAGTCTTTGATGTTGATTTTCTTCTGTCTCTTTGTTTCTTTGTGTTTGCAGATTTAAAAAATAAACTCATTAAATAGTCATATTTCCATCTCATAATGACAACAATCATAGCAACAATCTACTCTAGTTTCATCCTTTTGTGTCTGTTGTAAAGCTGATATTTCAAACTCTTAAAAGAATAAAAATGTACCAAGAAAACATGTTCTTTGACTCTGTGAGTTTAATAAATGCACATTAAAAAATTAAGATTTTGTAATATTTGTAAAACAGACCAAAATAAAAATGTAAACAGACACATCAAGTGTAATGTGCAGTGAAAATGGTTAAATATATTTTTTAATCCACATATTAAATATTTCTCTATAAGATGTTGAGGTCATGTCAACCATAGATTATCTGTGTGCTCTTCATAATTTCTAGTCTCAAAGCTGCTTTATGATCTACATTTTAATCTGATCTAAAACCTAATAAGTAAAATTAAAGAGCAGGGTGTCATCTGTATGATTAAACAGAGATCATTTAAATCAAGTTTAAGTGAAGATTTACTTAAGTTTGATTAATGAACTATTTGACAGTGAAACTCTGATGAAGCACCAAAGCAGAGAAGAGTCTAGAAGCTGGTGGTGGCAGAGGTGAAGCAGGTGGAGACTTAGCTGAGGATCTCTAATTGTCAGGATGAGGTGGAGATCAGGAGTCTGAGAGTTAAAGCACACAAAACAGAGGCTGAGTAACTCACAGAAGGCAGCGAGACAATAACTGGACTCACATAATGACGACAGAATTGAGCTCGACAGTGGACATGATGTTAAGAACAGACTAACAGAACAAACACAGGAATGCAGGCAGATGAGAGACTACAGGTCTGCTTTAATCAACTTATATAGAAGTTAATCTCTTCTAGTGTTCACAGCAAAATGAGAGAAACTCACTTCACTAAACCTCTTAACACAAGACAAAGACCACGGTCTGTCAGGAGGACGCTTGCTGGTTTTACATCTGACAGAGACAGTCTGTCCTGGAACAAAAGACTGAGTCGGCACTTTTTCTCCCAGTTAATAATAAAGAATATCAGAGTTATTGAAGTTACAGGTTTCATGTTTCATGCTTCATGCACGACATTCACAGTGTTGGTTTTTGCCCAGTTTAGGTATTTGTGTCTTAGTCCTGTTTTTCCTTTGCTTTGTATTTTTCATGCAGTCTCAATGAACGCCTCGCTTTCTGGTAAATTCCATCCTGTTTCCACGTGTCTGATTTTGGGTCCTCTCACTCTCCGCTCCACACAATCTGCTGCTGCAGATCGTGACATTATTTGAATTATTCATTCTTTTTGTTAAAGTCTTTATTAGTTTCACTATTTGACTTGTCCAGGGTGTACCCTGCCTCTGACCTTAAGACAGCTGGAATAGGATGGGATGCATGTATAGTTTCATTATTATCATTATTGTCAGATCATCAGCATGTGATAATGTGGATATAACACCAAAATAGTAAAATGCCTTCTTATTTTGCATTTATTTATTACAGTTTTTTCATTTTTGATTTCAGACAACCAAACTGTACGATTAAGAAGAAAGCTGTGTTTCTTTACACTCAGAGGTTTTAGCTCAATCATGATGATACAAACTCTTTTCTTTCAGGATCCAGACTGGATGTCTGGAAATAAATCAATTTTAAATGAGTATTTTAAACAATACTTTGTCCTTCTGCTTTTGTTTTAGCATGCTAAGTATGTAAAAAAAGTCCTGTTTAGAAGCGGACATGTCACAGTGCTGGATCTGTGACCCAGTGTTTTGTCTGTGTTGTTAATTTATATTCTTTGATTACTTTTATTCATGGTTTTGGTTATCTTTTTTTCTTAAGTTCTTAGTGATCCTAGTTCTCCCTCCCTCAGTGTCCATCTCAAGCCTGTGTATAAGCTCTTGTCTCCATGTTTATTGTTCCCTCTGTTGCACAGGCAGTCATGTCTCCATGTCTCGGTGTCTAGTGTCTGTCTCTGTTTTTGTTCCCCCAGTCACAGTGTCTTTTCTGCATCTACATATTCGTCATGCTTCCTGTTTTCTTCTGATAGTCCTTGTCCTGTGTTCAGTTTTCAGTTTTGCTTCCCCTTGGTCTCCTTATGTGTGATTATTTCCATCTGTGCTCTCCTCCTGTGTGTCATTCCCTTGTGTGTTTCCTCTGCCTGTTGTCGTGTTGTCCCATGTGCTGTAAGTTTCTCCATGTTTCTGTCCATCATTCCTAGCTCCATGCTCCTTATTTCCTAGTGTTTCTGTCTCTAGTCCCCCAGAGTCTAGTTCTTATTTTCCATGTTCAAGTTTTGGTTTGTTTTTCGTAAATGTTTATTTTGTGCATTATTTCCCAACAAATAAAGCTGCCTCTTTAAATTTGTTTCCGTGTAAGAATCCTGAATCCAGGAACCTTCATGCTGCCTGCCATACAGCAAACATGACAGGACATTGAATAACAAACATTAGTATACACAGAGCCAGCCAGATGTAGAAGTGTGATGTGTCTCATGTGATGGTGTTTTAACCTGAGTGAGCACTTCATTTAATTATTCACGATATCCATATCCATTTCATCTTTCCAGGATATCAGTGTATTTAAACTTTTAGCGTCCGAGAGCCTGAAAGCTATAAATATTTTACTTTTTACCACTTTGCTTCAGTTTAGTTAATTTTATATCTAAATGTTTACAAATTGCATTTAATTCCTGTTTGAATCATGATATTAAAATGGGAAACAGAGACATTGTCCTGGTAATTTGATGTTTTTGTGTTTCTTTTTAAATTCTTAAATGGTTTTGTCCTGCCTTACCTCTGAGCTACTTTACTCAAATACTCCTGTACAGAAACATGTTATTAATATATGTTGTTTAATCCTGTCATGTCTGGCAGTTTATGCAATCTGAATTATGATCTGAATGCACTGTGGTGCCAAAAACATGTTGCAAGATCAGCTCTATAAGTTCTCTATGGTTCCTCTTGTTTCCTCTGCCTGTTGTCGTGTTGTCCAACAATGTGTCACCAACTGCTGCACCTGTAAGAAAAAACAAAGGGAACAAAAACATACAGCACCTGGAACACAGAGATATGAAAATGCACAGATACATAAATTAACAATCTTTTTGTGGTGTGTGTCATTGTCACAAAAGGTAGACAATAATGAGGGCAGGGAGGTGCAATAATGCCCTCCTGGGTGTCAGAGGAGACAGCGATAGATCCAGGAGATCCAGGAGCCCACAGCAGGAGAAGGAGGAAGGCCCCAGATGGGGCACCCAGAGCCAAAGGGTGAGAGTCTCAGAGAACCAGAGGCAACAGCCATCAGTCGGATGTCCTAGCACGAGCCGAGAACAGTGCCCAAGGACCACCTGGCACGACTTTGAAAAGTGGAATGAGAGGCAGAGTCTTCAGCTCAGAGAAGATCAGCTTCCAAGTTGAAGTCATGAATCACAATCACACACAAATCTGTGTTTATTGATACCAAATACAGTTACAATGCATTCATTGTATACTCTGATTACATTGTATAAAGAGTGAAATGCATGTTTATTACTGCTTCTATTAATAGTGTTGCTATGAGTGGTTATGATGCTGTTTAAGGTAAATCTGGAGGAAATCCATCAGTCTCTGCAGCAGTCAGCTCAGCTCTTATTCAGTCTGAGGTAAAATAATATTAAAATGTGTAAACACATCTGTGCTGAGATAACTCTGAACTCTAAACTTATTTGTTCTCTATCATGTAGGAACGTCTGTGAGCAGTAAAGTGGTTTTTCTGTAGCTCCTTATTTATTCATGTTGCTTTAAAATTTAAGACTTAAGATTCAAACTAATAAAATCATTTAAAGATTTCAAAGTTATGCTCTGATAAAGCAATTAACAAAGTGGAGTCTAAGCAATGATGGGAAAGAGGGAACGAATGCTGGATTCAAAAGTTTACTATTTAAATTTCTACAGCAGCTAATTAATAAATACTTAATTTATCTACTGATGTTTTCTGTGTGTTCAAAGTATTTGGTGGTCTTTTAATTTACAGCAATACACTCAATGTTAATGCTGTGTGTGTGTGTGTGTGTGTGTGTGTGTGTGTGTGTGTGTGTGTGTGTCCTCAGTGAACTGTATCAGTCTCTGCAGTATCTTCCAGCTGCAGCAGTCACTTCAGTTTCTGTTCAGTCTGACTGAGGGAGGTTTTTGTACGACTGTTTTTCACTGTGTGAACACATACTGACTGTTTAGATAGTGACCACTCTGACAGTAATAAACTGCTGCATCTTCAGCCTGGACTCCACTGATGGTCAGAGTGAAGTCAGAGTTTGATCCACTGCCTGTAAAACGAGCTGGAATCCCTGATACTTGAGTGCTAGCACGATAAATGAGCAGTTTAGGAACTCCTCCATCTTTCTGTTGGTACCAGGCTAAATAGCTAGAGAGAAAAACTTCCTGACTGGTCGTACACTTGATGCTCACAGTTCCTCCCACAGCAGAGCTCACTGCTCCAGGCTGAGTCACTGTGATCTGTCCTCTGGACTCTGAGGACACAGAGACAAAAACATAAAGCAGCTTCATGGTTTTGTGGGCTTCATTTCAGAGGGACAGATGTTGATAGAGGAGAGGAGTTTGATTCTCTGGACTTTACCTGTGAAGCAGCAGCAGAGGAGAGTCCAGATGAGGACGCAGATCAAAGTCATGTTTTTGATGAGGAGGATTTCTGTGGCTTCTGTTGTGATGAAGGACAGCTGTCAGTCATCCAGTGTTCAACTCTCAGGACTATAAACTCTCCCAGAGCACTGGAGCATGGTGCTGCTGATGCAAAGTGCCTCTCTATGGAAATCATCTGACCAAGTTTAGAGGCACAATGTGACAAAGTAAAGGTCTGGACTTCACTACATGTTTTTACAACATTCTGTACGCCACGCAGATCCTGATGGGTTTGAAGAACTACTAACTGATTATATTTGAAATAAGTTCATTTAACAGTTGCTCTTTGCTAAGATGTAGAGAAGTAAGAAATTCATATCTTTTCTGAATTCCTTCATTCATGTTTGAAGTATTAAATATTTCATGGAAAGCATTTAGTCAGTGACTTTATGTACAGTGGTGGGTCACACTTACATTTGTACAGTTACATTGATTCAAATAACTTTTTGGAGTAAATTCTACTTGCTGGTGAAGATCATGTGACCTAACTGAAAGCTTCACAGTGGGAATACAAGAGACTTTGTGGAGAAAGTGTTTTCTAAACCACTTGTAAATGTAATATCCATCCATATTATTAGTATGAATGCAGTTATACTCACTGTATGTAAAGTACTATTGAGTGAGACATGCTGTTTGACTTATTGGAAACACATTTTTTAGTTAAGCATAACATTTTATTGGTTTTGTTTGCGATGTTGTTGGTTATTAAAGTTTCTGATGACAATGTCAATTTCAAAATGTTGCTATAGGAGACCATTCAGATGGCTGTGATCCAAAATTAAATATGGTTCAAACATCATGATACAACATGATTTCCTCCAATACCATCCACCTCCAACAAATGTTACAGTTTCTGTCAGTTTGCTGCAGTTCTCAAATCAGTGATGCTTTTCCCCAATCAAATTAGCCTTTCTCATTGTTTTATACACACATACACACTGCTGTTGTTTCTACACTAATAAAGGGATTTGTTACTTCATTGATCCACAACTCACAGCTCACAACTGTCGTGATCGGGCTGTGTCCAGGCAGGAATTGGACCCAAACTCAAACTCACTGGAAACAGGACTGAACTCAAAATGGCAGCTTTTATTGCTGAACAGAAAACTCCACAAAACCTAAACTGGGAAGAATCTAACAAAACACACACAGCATGAGGAAGATCACGGCACTGTAGTAATCAATCAATCAATCAATCAATCAATCAATCAATCAATCAATCAATCAATCAATCAATCTTTACATGAGCCAGGTGAGGAAACACTATCACAGGGAGCCGTCTGCACCGGGAGCCTCCAGGCTGGGCAAAGAAGCCCCCCAGCCAGGCTGAGAATGTGTCGATGATGTGAACAGAACACACAATGAGTATTAATGGGTATTATTTTGCTTTTCTCCATTTCATCAGTTTTGTAAATTAAGAAAAAAAAAAAAAAAAAAAAAAAAAAAAAATATATATATATATATATATATATATATATATCAGATTAGATTTTTGTTTCTGAAAAACAGTTTTAAACTTCTCATTAGCTGTCACAGTCCGGGTGAGCTGCTGGTAAATTTCCACCATGTTCTCCTGTGTCTGCCCCTGGGCAGAGCCATCATCTCCTCACATCTGGAGCAACCTACTCAGGATATTTAAGACCAGCGTTGCCGTCTCTTCACTGCTAGTTTGCCAACTTACCCTCGGTGGTAACAGGCTACCATGCTTCATGCTCCTTGCCCAAGTCTATGCACTCGGCCATACTCACTGCAGTTTCATGCTCCGTCTCCTGGGAAGGATTTCAATATCACACCTGCTGCCCTCTTCCCACTGCTTCTCACAGGATCCCTTGGAGCTCAGGTCAGCTCATCTTAACTTTGTTCAGCTCACCTGGACTGTTAGGTTTTGTATTGTTGATTGTCATTTATGCTTAGAAATATTTACTCATATATGCTTAGAAGTATATAATCATTTGTAGATTGAAAGAATGTCTCATCCTAGGAGGTCTGTAACAACTCTGTGTAGCATGAAGAGGGGAGTGCGTTCACTCCTCTACAGAGTGTTCTGGCATAGATCACACACCTCCTAGGAGAGGTCGTATCTTCTCTTGCTGATATATGATATAGCAAACACACGTATATCTGTTTGAGTGTAAGAGCCTTTTGTTTAGATGGACCCGCTAGACGTCCTGGCACCAGCTTTGGGGAGTCTTCACAGGGTCACATCTTGACCTCACACAGATCTCTCACACACACAGATCTCTCTCTCTCTCACACACACACACACACACACACACACACACACACACACACACACACACACACACACATACACATACACAGGCAAGGTACTCTTTGTGTGTATGTAGACGTCATATGTTAATGAACCTATGCATATTCATGTAACCTCAATAACAGAACAGTGGTACGGGAGAACGGAGAGAGCAACTGGGGTCAAGCGAAGGAACGGCGTTTGTCCGGTCTCTCCCGTGCGCGAGAAACATGAAGAACTTTGCCTACTTGTGTCTTGCTTTGCTGTGTAATTATATTGTCTTCAACATTCCAGCGGATGGGTTCAAGCTACAAACCTATCATGGACCTTCACCTACTCCCCTCAAAGTACCGCCAACTCCACCTGCAACATAAGCCATACTCCTCTTTAAAATTCAATCACACCTGGAGAAGTCTGAGAACCCACTAACCCCCTTTTCCTCTCTCCCTCTTGATCACCACGCCACCTTAGGCCAAGGCTGGACTGGGACAAAAAAATCGGCCCGGGCATTTTGACTAGAGACCGGCCCACCAGGATAAAGATTGAAAATGTGACGTCATTCAGGGGTAAAACCGCAAAGGATTCTGGGAACTTGTGGCAATCGGTACTAGCGCACACAGGCTTTCAATTGAACTCAGTTACACAGCGATAAAAAGAAACCCAAAAAAATGCCAAGAAGCTGTTGTATTATTAACTGCAATAGCCGGTCGCATGACAGCCACGGGAAGCCGACGGGTAAAGAGATCGTTTTTAAATCTGAAATCTGAGCGTGGTGAAAGTTGGGCAGCACGCTAAAGTCTTTTGTCCACTCTGTGTGCTCGTAAGGATCTGACCCTTTCAGTCCTTTGATTTTTTCCTCGTATCTTTTCTTTGGCTTTTCATCAAGTCTGTCTTTGTACGGACCGGCATTGTTCCCCTTTTGTTTTTGTACATTCCTTTTTTTGGGAATACAAGAAGGTATTGGAACCGGAGAATGAACGTTTTGCGGTGCTGCAAATGCTTGCATTTGATGCGGTACTTGGATTGTTTTGCCACGAGTTCCCGGCATGCAATGCGCGAAAATCACACGATTGCCAAACAAGGGGGAGGGTGCATCCGGCCTCCTCGGCTGTAATTGGTCCAGCCCAGAGTCGATCATGACTAACTGGCCAATCCAACACCTTTCATTATATATATACCCTTCCTAAAAAAAAAAAAAAAATCCATCGGCCCATAAAAACAAAAAATCACCAGCAGCCCACCGGGCAAATGCCCGGTATGCCCGATGGCCAGTCCAGCTATGCCTTAGGCCACCATGCTACGTTTTCTTGTCAGGAATCCCACATCAAGTATAACTCTGTGTTTTTGTGCCAAATAAAGATTTGTGTAAAGCAAACTCAACCGTCTCCACATGTGGTCCAGCACTTGAGTCCAGTTTCGTACAGGCCTTTGGCCCCTTGTGACATTAGGCCTACATTTTTTGCAGTACTCTTTCCAAAGTAGGTGAGGTTTTGAGAAAAATAACAAAACAAAAAAACCTGTTTTGATGTCTTAAAACGACGGTGAAAGTGTTTTATGAAGTGTCTTTTGCATAGATGAGTCTGTGTGGTGAAAAAGGCCTTACATATTTGGAGAGCTGCATTAAGAGTGGTGAGAATGACGTTCCTGATATAAGACTTTCACCAAAGCAACTGAGAAAAGCAGTGATGGGGAAACATTTACTGGAGTTCATTTAAGTGTTCACGAATAAATGTCAGTGAAGTCGTTTGAAAACGTGTGTGTGTGTGTGTGAAACATGTCAAAAGTAAACCAAAGCAACACATGGTGATAAAACCCGAATTGAATGGTAATGTTTACCAGTTAGAAGCCTTCACAGTGAGAACAGCACAGAGCACCGTCTTCTCTACCTGGAAGGAATTTTCAAAACTTCCTAAAACACCATTATTTGTAGACAGAATTCCAAAATAGAAATAAAAACTCATTAAATAAACCCTGTATGTGTAGGCAGCGTCTTAACAATGGACATGTTCATTCAGAAATTTAAAAAATATATGAAAAAAATGCTGGTACACTTTCCAGAACTTAATATTTTTGTGAAATTCAAAACATAACTACATGAATCTGAAGTGTTTTTGAAGCGTTTTAGGCTGAGAATTAGTTTCAGTGTTTAGAGCTGTGAAAAAATAAGTGCCAGGTTTCAAGAGATGTTTTCACATGTGAAAGCTGTAAAATCTACATTTTGAAATCAGATTCTTTAAATATTGTTGTAATGGGCTTTATTTGTTTTAATTACACTATTATAATATTATTAAATGATACAAACAGTGAATGATTTTGTTGAGTTTGTTTGTCTCAGAGTCAGAGAGCCGTGTCTCTCTACAGTCAGAGGTTTTTGTACGGCGCCTCAATGAGTTTGTATCACTGTGGTACACGTTCGGTGGAGGAACCAGACTGGATGTTGGAAGTAAGTCAAACTTAAACCGCTTTTACTTTAACAGATTTCTTTCTTGTAATTATCTTGACTTTTCTGTTCAGTGTGCCAGAAAAAAACTCGGTAAAATAATTTTTACATAAATTTTCATGAAGAAACAAAGTTAGCTTCAGAATAAATGTTAAAATGAATATTAACAAATGATATAAAACATCAGAGTGGACTTGAGGATATTTTACATATACATACATCTGGTTAAGTCTTGAGAGCTTTTAGTTTTAATTCAGTCTGTTAGTCAGAGAGCCGTGTCTCTCTACAGTCAGAGGTTTTTGTACGGCGCCTCAATGAGTTTGTATCACTGTGGTGGACTTTTGGTGGAGGAACCAGACTGGATGTTGGAAGTAAGTTAATTAAACTGTGTTTATTATTAAATATTGTATCATTTTATTTAATAATTATTTGTTAGGCTGCTTAGATGAGAGAAAACTATTTTTTTTATTAAAATAATTTAGTTTTTGATGTTTGTCCTTTTTACTGGACTAATTCAGATGAGCTCTGCGAGTTTCTCTTGTTTAATCTACATTTCTGTCACAGTAAAATGTAGACAAGAGTAAACTTCATCATCTTATGATTAGTTTGTAAATTTCCACCACATCAGCTGCTGTTTGGATGAGTCAAAGTTTGCTTTCTGATGTTTTTATCGTGTCAGATGTTTCAGATTTAGTTTGAAATCATGTGAGCTGTTCAATAACATTTCAAATCTACATGAATGAGTAGCTGCTCTGTGCTTGTGTCTTCAGTCGTCCATGATTTAGACTTCTAATCATTTTAAAGCCAAACTTCTGCTGTAAATGTTTCCACATCTGCTTCTTTTATTTCCAGTGTAGTTTGAACATATTTCAGCTCAAACTGTGTGATGATTCTCTCTGTGCTGATATGCATGAGAGGTTTCTTAAAGGGAAGTGAAACAATGTGTGAGTGAATGACTGGTGGAGCAGAAAAAACACCTGACAGAAACTTCTTAACGGAGAAATTCAAATTGTGGCTCCTGTCCTCTAAGCTGATTGGTGTTTCCTAGGTGATGCCCGCCCCGCCCTGAAGGTGCTGGGTCCCTCCAACAAGGAGCTGGAGCAGGGGAAGGCCACGCTCATGTGTGTGGCCAACAAGGGCTTCCCCTCAGACTGGAGTCTGTCCTGGAAGACGAGCGACAGCAGTGGCAGCAGCAGCATCAGAGGGGAGGAGAGCAGGACTCCTGGAGTGCTGCAGAATGACGGCCTCTACAGCTGGAGCAGCACCCTGACGCTCACTGCAGACCAGTGGGGGAAGGTGGGCTCTGTGACCTGTGAGGCCACCCAGGGCTCCCACACTCCGATCTCAGAGATACTGAGGAGAGACCAGTGTTCCCAGTCCTGATGTCAATCACTGAGTCTTTCATGCTGTTTTTCTTCTGCGTCTTTGAGTCTTCTTCTTTGCAGATTTTTAAAAAAGCATCAAACAGTCATATTTCCATCTCATAATGACAACAATCAGAGCATCAATCTCCTCTAGTTTCATCCTTTTGTGTCTGTTGTAAAGCTGATATTTCAAACTCTTAAAAGAATAAAAATGTACCAAGAAAACATGTTCTTTGACTCTGTGAGTTTAATAAATGCACATTAAAAAATTAAGATTTTGTAATATTTGTAAAACAGACCAAAAGAAAAATGTAAACAGAACACATCAAGTGTAATGTGCAGTGAAAATGGTTAAATATATTTTTTAATCCACATATTAAATATTTCTCTATAAGATGTTGAGGTCATGTCAACCATAGATTATCTGTGTGCTCTTCATAATTTCTAGTCTCAAAGCTGCTTCATGATCTACATTTTAATCTGAAAATGTTGAAAAATTATTATAATTGACATTAAAGAGCAGGGTGTCATCTGTATGATTAAACAGAGATCATTTAAATCAAGTTCAAGTGAAGATTTACTGAAGTTTGATTAATGAACTATTTGGCAGTGAAACTGTGATGAAGCACCAAAGCAGAGAAGAGTCTAGAAGCTGGTGGTGGCAGAGGTGAAGCAGGTGGAGACTTAGCTGAGGATCTCTAATTGTCAGGATGAGGTGGAGATCAGGAGTCTGAGAGTTAAAGCACACAAAACAGAGGCTGAGTAACTCACAGAAGGCAGCGAGACAATAACTGGACTCAAATAATGACGACAGAATTGAGCTCGACAGTGGACATGATGTTAAGAACAGACTAACAGAACAAACACAGGAATGCAGGCAGATGAGAGACTACAGGTCTGCTTTAATCAACTTATATAGAAGTTAATCTCTTCTAGTGTTCACAGCAAAATGAGAGAAACTCACTTCACTAAACCTCTTAACACAAGAAAAAGACCACGGTCTGTCAGGAGGACGCTTGCTGGTTTTACATCTGACAGAGACAGTCTGTCCTGGAACAAAAGACTGAGTCGGCACTTTTTCTCCCAGTTAATAATAAAGAATATCAGAGTTATTGAAGTTACAGGTTTCATGTTTCATGCTTCATGCACGACATTCACAGTGTTGGTTTTTGCCCAGTTTAGGTATTTGTGTCTTAGTCCTGTTTTTCCTTTGCTTTGTATTTTTCATGCAGTCTCAATGAACGCCTCGCTTTCTGGTAAATTCCATCCTGTTTCCACGTGTCTGATTTTGGGTCCTCTCACTCTCCGCTCCACACAATCTGCTGCTGCAGATCGTGACATTATTTGAATTATTCATTCTTTTTGTTAAAGTCTTTATTAGTTTCACTATTTGACTTGTCCAGGGTGTACCCTGCCTCTGACCTTAAGACAGCTGGAATAGGATGGGATGCATGTATAGTTTCATTATTATCATTATTGTCAGATCATCAGCATGTGATAATGTGGATATAATACCAAAATAGTAAAATGCCTTCTTATTTTGCATTTATTTATTACAGTTTTTTCATTTTTGATTTCAGACAACCAAACTGTACGATTAAGAAGAAAGCTGTGTTTCTTTACACTCAGAGGTTTTAGCTCAATCATGATGATACAAACTCTTTTCTTTCAGGATCCAGACTGGATGTCTGGAAATAAATCAATTTTAAATGAGTATTTTAAACAATACTTTGTCCTTCTGCTTTTGTTTTAGCATGCTAAGTATGTAAAAAAAAGTCCTGTTTAGAAGCGGACATGTCACAGTGCTGGATCTGTGACCCAGTGTTTTGTCTGTGTTGTTAATTTATATTCTTTGATTACTTTTATTCATGGTTTTGGTTATCTTTTTTTCTTAAGTTCTTAGTGATCCTAGTTCTCCCTCCCTCAGTGTCCATCTCAAGCCTGTGTATAAGCTCTTGTCTCCATGTTTATTGTTCCCTCTGTTGCACAGGCAGTCATGTCTCCATGTCTCAGTGTCTAGTGTCTGTCTCTGTTTTTGTTCCCCCAGTCACAGTGTCTTTTCTGCATCTATATATTCGTCATGCTTCCTGTTTTCTTCTGATAGTCCTTGTCCTGTGTTCAGTTTTGCTTCCCCTTGGTCTCCTTATGTGTGATTATTTCCATCTGTGCTCTCCTCCTGTGTGTCATTCCCTTGTGTGTTTCCTCTGCCTGTTGTCGTGTTGTCCCATGTGCTGTAAGTTTCTCCATGTTTCTGTCCATCATTCCTAGTTCCATGCTCCTTATTTCCTAGTGTTTCTGTCTCTAGTCCCCCAGAGTCTAGTTCTTATTTTCCATGTTCAAGTTTTGGTTTGTTTTTCGTAAATGTTTATTTTGTGCATTATTTCCCAACAAATAAAGCTGCCTCTTTAAATTTGTTTCCGTGTAAGAATCCTGAATCCAGGAACCTTCATGCTGCCTGCCATACAGCAAACATGACAGGACATTGAATAACAAACATTAGTATACACAGAGCCAGCCAGATGTAGAAGTGTGATGTGTCTCATGTGATGGTGTTTTAACCTGAGTGAGCACTTCATTTAATTATTCACGATATCCATATCCATTTCATCTTTCCAGGATATCAGTGTATTTAAACTTTTAGCGTCCGAGAGCCTGAAAGCTATAAATATTTTACTTTTTACCACTTTGCTTCAGTTTAGTTAATTTTATATCTAAATGTTTACAAATTGCATTTAATTCCTGTTTGAATCATGATATTAAAATGGGAAACAGAGACATTGTCCTGGTAATTTGATGTTTTTGTGTTTCTTTTTAAATTCTTAAATGGTTTTGTCCTGCCTTACCTCTGAGCTACTTTACTCAAATACTCCTGTACAGAAACATATTATTAATATATGTTGTTTAATCCTGTCATGTCTGGCAGTTTATGCAAACTGAATTATGATCTGAATGCACTGTGGTGCCAAAAACATGTTGCAAGATCAGCTCTATAAGTTCTCTATGGTTCCTCTTGTTTCCTCTGCCTGTTGTCGTGTTGTCCAACAATGTGTCACCAACTGCTGCACCTGTAAGAAAAAACAAAGGGAACAAAAACATACAGCACCTGGAACACAAAGATATGAAAATGCACAGATACATAAATTAACAATCTTTTTGTGGTGTGTGTCATTGTCACAAAAGGTAGACAATAATGAGGGCAGGGAGGTGCAATAATGCCCTCCTGGGTGTCAGAGGCAGACAGCGATAGATCCAGGAGATCCAGGAGATCCAGGAGGCCACAGCAGGAGAAGGAGGAAGGCCCCAGATGGGGCACCCAGAGGGTGAGAGTCTCAGAGAACCAGAGGCAACAGGCATCAGTCGGATGTCCTAGCACGAGCCGAGAACAGTGCCCAAGGACCACCTGGCACGACTTTGAAAAGTGGAATGAGAGGCAGAGTCTTCAGCTCAGAGAAGATCAGCTTCCAAGTTGAAGTCATGAATCACAATCACACACAAATCTGTGTTTATTGATACCAAATACAGTTACAATGCATTCATTGTATACTCTGATTACATTGTATAAAGAGTGAAATGCATGTTTATTACTGCTTCTATTAATAGTGTTGTTATGAGTGGTTATGATGCTGTTTAAGGTAAATCTGGAGGAAATCCATCAGTCTCTGCAGCAGTCAGCTCAGCTCTTATTCAGTCTGAGGTAAAATAATATTAAAATGTGTAAACACATCTGTGCTGAGATAACTCTGAACTCTAAACTTATTTGTTCTCTATCATGTAGGAACGTCTGTGAGCAGTAATGTGGTTTTTCTGTAGCTCCTTATTTATTCATGTTGCTTTAAAATTTAAGACTTAAGATTCAAACTAATAAAATCATTTAAAGATTTCAAAGTTATGCTCTGATAAAGCAATTAACAAAGTGGAGTCTAAGCAATGATGGGAAAGAGGAAACGAATGCTGGATTCAAAAGTTTACTATTTAAATTTCTACAGCAGCTAATTAATAAATACTTAATTTATCTACTGATGTTTTCTGTGTGTTCAAAGTATTTGGTGGTCCTTTAATTTACAGCAATACACTCAATGTTAATGCTGTGTGTGTGTGTGTGTGTGTGTGTGTGTGTCCTCAGTGAACTGTATCAGTCTCTGCAGTATCTTCCAGCTGCAGCAGTCACTTCAGTTTCTGTTCAGTCTGACTGAGGGAGGTTTTTGTACGACTGTTTTTCACTGTGTGAACACCCACTGACTGTTGATGTAGTGAAGACTCTGACAGTAATAAACTGCTGCATCTTCAGCCTGGACTCCACTGATGGTCAGAGTGAAGTCAGAGTTTGATCCACTGCCTGTAAAACGAGCTGGAATCCCTGATTCTCGTCTGCTAGCAGAGTAAATGAGCAGTTTAGGAACTCCTCCATCTTTCTGTTGGTACCAGGCTAAACGGTTCCCACTATCTACACGCTGACTGGTCGTACACTTGATGCTCACAGTTCCTCCCACAGCAGAGCTCACTGCTCCAGGCTGAGTCACTGTGATCTGTCCTCTGGACTCTGAGGACACAGAGACAAAAACATAAAGCAGCTTCATGGTTTTGTGGGCTTCATTTCAGAGGGACAGATGTTGATAGAGGAGAGGAGTTTGATTCTCTGGACTTTACCTGTGAAGCAGCAGCAGAGGAGAGTCCAGATGAGGACGCAGATCAAAGTCATGTTTTTGATGAGGAGGATTTCTGTGGCTTCTGTTGTGATGAAGGACAGCTGTCAGTCATCCAGTGTTCAACTCTCAGGACTATAAACTCTCCCAGAGCACTGGAGCATGGTGCTGCTGATGCAAAGTGCCTCTCTATGGAAATCATCTGACCAAGTTTAGAGGCACAATGTGAAAAAGTAAAGGTCTGGACTTCACTACATGTTTTTACAACATTCTGTACGCCACGCAGATCCTGATGCGTTTGAAGAACTACTAACTGATTATTTTTAAAATAACTTCAATGTCAATTTTAAAATATTGCTGTAGGACACCATTCAGATGGCTGTGATCCAAAATTAAATATGGTTCAGACATCATGATACAACATGATTTCCTCCAGTACCATCCACCTCCAACATATATTACAGTTTCTCTCAGTCACTTTGGTGCAGTTCTCAAATCAGTGATGCTTTTCCCCAATCAAATTAGCCTTTCTCATTGTTTTCATACAC
The DNA here is from genome assembly GCF_057382185.1 of Mchenga conophoros. Taxonomy (NCBI): domain Eukaryota; kingdom Metazoa; phylum Chordata; class Actinopteri; order Cichliformes; family Cichlidae; genus Mchenga; species Mchenga conophoros. The sequence goes on along the minus strand of NC_140546.1, from coordinate 4,646,355 downwards.
ACATACACACTGCTGTTGTTTCTACACTAATAAAGGGATTTGTTACTTCATTTATCCACAACTCACAGCTCACAACTGTCGTGATCGGGCTGTGTCCAGGCAGGAATTGGACCCAAACTCAAACTCACTGGAAACAGGACTGAACTCAAAGTGGCAGCTTTTATTGCTGAACAGAAAACTCCACAAAACCTAAACTGGGAAGAATCTAACAAAACACACACAGCACGAGGAAGATCACGGCACTGTAGTAATCAATCAATCTTTACATGAGCCAGGTGAGGAAACACTATCACAGGGAGCCGTCTGCACCGGGAGCCTCCAGGCTGGGCAAAGAAGCCCCCCAGCCAGGCTGAGAATGTGTCGATGATGTGAGCAGAACACACATATAGTTTAATGAGTATTATTTTGCTTTTCTCCATTTCATCAGTTTTGTAAGGTTAAAAAAATACAAAAACCATCAGACTTGATTTTTGTTTCTGAAAACAGTTTTAAACTTCTCATTAGCTGTCACAGTCCGGGTGAGCTGCTGGTAAATTTCCACCATGTTCTCCTGTGTCTGCCCCTGGGCAGAGCCGTCATCTCCTCACATGGAGCCAATCTGGAGCAACCTACTCAGGATATTCAAGACCAGCGTTGCCGTCTCTTCACTGCTAGTTTGCCAACTTACCCTCGGTGCTAACAGGCTACCATGCTTCATGCTCCTTGCCCAAGTCTATGCACTCGGCCATACTCACTGCAGTTTCATGCTCCGTCTCCTGGGAAGGATTTCAATATCACACCTGCTGCCCTCTTCCCACTGCTTCTCACAGGATCCCTTGGAGCTCAGGTCAGCCCATCTTAAATCTATTCAGCTCAGCTGGACCTTCACCTACTCCCCTCAAAGTACCACCAACTCCACCTGCAACATAAGCCATACTCTTCTTTAAAATTCAACCACACCTGGAGAAGTCTGTGAACCCACTAACCCCCTTTTCCTCTCTCCCTCTTGATCACCACGCCACCTTAGGCCACCACGCTACGTTTTCTTGTCAGGAATCCCACGTCAAGTATAACTCTGTGTTTTTGTGCCAAATAAAGATTTGTGTGAAGCAAACTCAACCGTCTCCACATGTGGTCCAGCACTTGAGTCCAGTTTCGTACAGGCCTTTGGCCCCTTGTGACATTAGGCCTACATTTTTTGCAGTACTCTTTCCAAAGTAGGTGAGGTTTTGAGAAAAACAACAAAACAAAAAAACCTGTTTTGATGTCTTAAAACGACGGTGAAAGTGTTTTATGAAGTGTCTTTTGCATAGATGAGTCTGTGTGGTGAAAAAGGCCTTACATATTTGGAGAGCTGCATTAAGAGTGGTGAGAATGACGTTCCTGATGTAAGACTTTCACCAAAGCAACTGAGAAAAGCAGTGATGGGGAAACATTTACTGGAGTTCATTTAAGTGTTCACGAATAAATGTCAGTGAAGTCGTTTGAAAACGTGTGTGTGTGTGTGAAACATGTCAAAAGTAAACCAAAGCAACACATGGTGATAAAACCTGAATTGAATGGTAATGTTTACCAGTTAGAAGCCTTCACAGTGAGAACAGCACAGAGCACCGTCTTCTCTACCTGGAAGGAATTTTCAAAGCTTCCTAAAACACCATTATTTGTAGACAGAATTCCAAAATAGAAATAAAAACTCATTAAATAAACCCTGTATGTGTAGGCAGCGTCGTAACAATGGACATGTTCCTTCAGAAATTAAAAAAAAATTATAGAAAAAAATGCTGGTACACTTTCCAGAACTTAATATTTTTGTGAAATTCAAAACATAACTACATGAATCTGAAGTGTTTTTGAAGCGTTTTAGGCTGAGAATTAGTTTCAGTGTTTAGAGCTGTGAAAAAATAAGTGCCAGGTTTCAAGAGATGTTTTCACATGTGAAAGCTGTAAAATCTACATTTTGAAATCAGATTCTTTAAATATTGTTGTAATGGGCTTTATTTGTTTTAATTACACTATTATAATATTAATAAATTATACAAACAGTGAATGATTTTGTTGAGTTTGTTTGTTTCAGAGTCAGAGAGCCGTGTCTCTCTACAGTCAGAGGTTTTTGTACGGCGCCTCAATGAGTTTGTATCACTGTGGTGGACTTTTGGTGGAGGAACCAGACTGGATGTTGGAAGTAAGTTAATTAAACTGTGTTTATTATTAAATATTGTTTCATTTTATTTAATAATTATTTGTTAGGCTGCTTAGATGAGACAAAAGTATTTTTTTAAAATAATTGAGTTTTTGATGTTTGTCCTTTTTACTGGACTAATTCAGATGAGCTCTGCAAGTTTCTCTTGTTTAATCTACATTTCTGTCACAGTAAAATGTAGACAAGAGTAAACTTCATCATCTTATGATTAGTTTGTAAATTTCCACCACATCAGCTGCTGTTTGGATGAGTTAAAGTTTGCTTTCTGATGTTTTTATCGTGTCAGATGTTTCAGATTTAGTGTGAAATCATGTGAGCTGTTCAATAACATTTCAAATCTACATGAATGAGTAGCTGCTCTGTGCTTGTGTCCACTAATGTCTTCAGTCGTCCATGATTTAGACTTCTAATCATTTTAAAGCTTCTGCTGTAAATGTTTCCACATCTGCTTCTTTTATTTCCAGTGTAGTTTGAACATATTTCAGCTCAAACTGTGTGATGATTCTCTCTGTGCTGATATGCATGAGAGGTTTCTTAAAGGGAAGTGAAACAATGTGTGAGTGAATGACTGGTGGAGCAGAAAAAACACCTGACAGAAACTTCTTAACGGAGAAATTCAAATTGTGGTTCCTGTCCTCTAAGCTGATTGGTGTTTCCTAGGTGATGCCCGCCCCGCCCTGAAGGTGCTGGGTCCCTCCAACAAGGAGCTGGAGCAGGGGAAGGCCACGCTCATGTGTGTGGCCAACAAGGGCTTCCCCTCAGACTGGAGTCTGTCCTGGAAGACGAGCGACAGCAGTGGCAGCAGCAGCATCAGAGGGGAGGAGAGCAGGACTCCTGGAGTGCTGCAGAATGACGGCCTCTACAGCTGGAGCAGCACCCTGACGCTCACTGCAGACCAGTGGGGGAAGGTGGGCTCTGTGACCTGTGAGGCCACCCAGGGCTCCCACACTCCGGTCTCAGAGATACTGAGGAGAGACCAGTGTTCCCAGTCCTGATGTCAATCACTGAGTCTTTGATGTTGATTTTCTTCTGTCTCTTTGTTTCTTCTTTTTGGCAGATTAAAAAAAATAAACCCATCAAACAGTCATGTTTCCATCTCATAATGACAACAATCAGAGCAACAATCTCCTCTAGTTTCATCCTTTTGTGTCTGTTGTAAAGCTGATATTTCAAACTCTTAAAACAATAAAAATGCAACGAGGAAACATGTTCTTTGACTCTGTGAGTTTGATAGATGCACATTTAAAAAAGAGAGATTTTGTAACATTTATTAAACCAGACCAAAATAAAAATGTCTACAGACACACCAAGTGTAATGTGTAGTCAACATGGTTAAATGTATTCTTATACACACATTTAGTGTTTTCTGTAAGATGTTGAGGTCCAACCATAGATTGTCTGTGTGCTCTTCATATTTTCTAGTCTCAAAGCTGTTTCTTGACCTGCATTTTATTCGGACAATATAGATAAAAAATATCCTAATAATTGAAATTAAAGAGCAGGCTGTCATCTGTATGTTTAAACAGAGTCTATTTAAATGAAGATTTACTGAAGTTTGATTAATGAACTATATGTCAGTGAAACTCTGATGAAGCAACAGAGCAGAGAAGAGTCTAGAAGCTGGTGGTGGCAGAGATGAAGCAGGTGGAGACTTAGTTGAGGATAATTGTCCAGGATGAGGTGGAGATCAGGAGTCTGAGAGTTAAAGCACTCCTGTCCAGAAACAGGTGTGAACAAAGTACGTGTTCAGGATTATCAATTAATCTAGTGATGTTTTCTAAGTGCTATGTATTGTATTTGGTCGTCTCTTAATTTGTAGCAATATACTCAATGTATATGCTTGTGTGTGTGTCCTCAGTGAACTGTATCAGTCTCTGCAGTAGCTGCATTTGAGTCCTTTCCTGCCTGCAGCCGTTTCATGACACCACTTGTTCTTTGACATAAATCATATAAAGTGTCCTTCAAGTCCTTCAGACTTTAAGACAGTTGAACATCTGTGCGTGAATTTGGATCGATGTGTTAGAGTTGAAAGAGTCAAAATTTGGTAAATAAAGCTTGAGAGAAACAACGACACTGTCATATTAGACTCTGTCATTATTTATTCACCAAGGGCTAATGGACTTACAAACACGGCATGGAATAATTTACTTGATAGAAATGTGAAATTTTTGACCCATAACAGAGACACCATTAGTGAGGAGCTGCAGCAGGGGAAGGCTACAGTCATGTGTGTGGCCAACAAGGGCTTCCCCTCAGACTGGAGGCTGTCCTGGAAGGTAGATGGAAGAAGCAGCATCAGCTGGGAGGAGAGCAGGAGCCCCGGGGCGCTGCAGAATGACGGCCACTACAGCTGGAGCAGCACCCTGAGGCTCCCTGCAGACCAGTGTTGGGGAGTAACAGAATACATGTACCGCCGTTACGTATCTAAAATACAAAATGTGAGTAACTGTATTCCGTTACAGTTACCGTTTAAAAGGTGACATTCAGAATACAGTTACTTTGTTGGAATAAAGGGTTTCCACGTCGGTCTTTTCCTGTTTCATATGTTAGGCTGTGCCTTCTCTATTTTTGGTAATTCCAGGCGGGTGGAAACACAAACAAAACACACATCAAGAGGCTGTAATTTCTGTGTCTCAATCTCACAGCCCATTTCACCTCTACTTGTGGCCCGCATAATGACGTGAAGAAATATTTATAAAAAAGACGGTTACATGGTAATCATAAATATTTGTGTTTCTGTAGAACTTACAGCAGGATGAATTAGTCATTGGTCTTTTGGGTTTGAGAAAATTGATTCGAGCTTTCATAATCCAAAGATAAAATATTTAATTGATTGCTTTCAATCGTTGCTCGTATCGATATTCTCTGTTTTACAGATAATTAATTGTAGCAATAAAATTCTATTTATAGGATAAATAACTTCTTGCTTAAAAATAAAAATAATAAAAACATTCGCAAAATGATGATATTAACATTTATAACATGTATTTATAAAAAAAATATAAACTATTTTATACAGATAAAATAATGTGTGTTTCTGAGCAGCTGTCAGTTCAGATGATCTTTTTTCTCAGTTCCTCTCCAGCTGTGTGAGGTTTTTGTACGGCGTTGTATCACTGTGTGAACGGCCAGCTGTTACACTGCTGACAGTAATAAACTCCTGCATCTTCAGCCTGAACTCTGCTGATAGTCAGAGTGTAGTCAGTCCCAGATCCACTTCCACTGAAACGATCAGAAACTCCAGACTGACGGCTGGTAGCAGAATAAATCAAGAGTTTGGGAGATTCTCCATCCTTTTGAAGGTACCAGTGGAGGCATGAGCCAACACTTGAACTGGCTTTACATCTGACAGAGACAGTCTGTCCAAGAACAGCAGACTGAGCTGTAGGAGTCTGAGTCAGGACTTGTTCTCCTGATGAACCTGAAAACATGAAAAAGTGGAGAAAAGTTATCGAGATGATGAACATCCAAACATTCGAGGATCATTTCTCTAACATGGAGAACAGATGGAAGAAGGTCAGTGCTGCTGGAGCCAGAGTTTCTCCATCAGAGCAGAACATCATTGTGGTGAACCTGGCTGCATGCTGAAGCAAAGTTTTCACAGAGAGTCTCACCCTGAACAAGGAGCCCCAGGGTGGCCAGCAGTAGAGTCAGTGACATCATCATTGTGCTGCTGGTGTGTGAGTGGCTCTGAAAGGCCTGGACAGCCACTGATCAACACTGACCTCTTAACAGCTGTGAGCAGAGAGGCAGGACACATATGCAAACACACAGAGTCAGTCAGCTGCAGCTGTCCTCAACATAAAAGGCTGATTTACTCTTAGTGAGCAGTGAATAATTAAATAATTTATGATATCGAGTGGAGAGAAACAAGTCTGATTTTAAAAAGGGATGATGATTAAAACTGTGTAGTTATTATAAAGTATTTTGTCATTGTTATAGGATAGTACAGTAGCACTTAAGCTGGTACAGTAGGAACTGTTGTGAAATGATGACAAGCAAGAGCAGTGACTATTGTGCTACATTTTTACCTTTTATGAGTCCGTTTACATTTTTTTGCTAAGACCAAAGCTCGTTGATTTTACATTGAGACCTCAAAGGATAACGGTGACTTTTAGTCAGATATTTAAAGTGATGTCTTTTTATTTGTGTGTTCTTCAAGTGAGTCTAAGTTGTATGTGTGCTCTATCATAGTTTATTAATAAAGAATGTAAATGATTCATGCAGGCGGTAGGTATTTTCTGTCCTGCAGTTTGCCTCTAGTGGTTGTTTTTGTGTATTTTTACTCTGTAAGATTTAATTAGCCAGAGGCAGTTCCACCTCTGTTAATCTGTTGACATCCATGCCATCACAAGTTGATAAACGGCATCATCTGTAAGTAATATTGTTTGTTATCACTGAGACGACTTGTGTGCATTATTATTTGTTGTGAAGGTGTGATATAGTTTGTAGTTTGAATTTAATTTGAATGCATGTATAACCTAAGCTAGTAAGGTTAAGCTAGCTCATATGCCATGTGGTTTCTTTAACATTTTGATCATGAGCGTGATTTCATTTGATGTTTTATTCGGGCACTCACTAAGCAGATAAATATTGTGCTGATATTTTTGAATATGTGACTTACTGGTGTGTTTGTTATATTGTATATTGATGCAACATCTTTATTGGTTTATTTCTGGTTTTGTCAACAGTTTCACACTTTTTCCTTATTAAATCATCCAACTCAACACATCGGCCTGTTCCTTGGATTTTGATTAAGAGAGTGTTTTTCTGTCTGTATAGCTGAGTCTACTTTCACGAGGTGTGTGTGTGTGTGTGTGTGTGTGTGTGTGTGTGTGTCCTCAGTGAACTGTATCAGTCTCTGCAGTATCTTCCAGCTGCAGCAGTCACTTCAGTTTCTGTTCAGTCTGACTGAGGGAGGTTTTTGTACGACTGTTTTTCACTGTGTGAACGAATACTGACTGTTAACATTGAATTCACCCAGACAGTAATAAACTGCTGCATCTTCAGCCTGGACTCCACTGATGGTCAGAGTGAAGTCAGTGTTTGATCCACTGCTTGTGAAACGAGCTGGAATCCCTGAGACTTTGCGATTTCCATAGCTAGTGAGCAGTTTAGGATGTTCTCCATCTCTGTGTTGGTACCAGAATTGATCTTCTCCATCATCTACCCTTTGACTCGTTTTGCACTTGATGCTCACAGTTGCTCCCACAGCAGAGCTCACTGCTCCAGGCTGAGTCACTGTGATCTGTCCTCTGGACTCTGAGGACACAGAGACAAAAACATAAAGCAGCTTCATGGTTTTGTGGGCTTCATTTCAGAGGGACAGATGTTGATAGAGGAGAGGAGTTTGATTCTCTGGACTTTACCTGTGAAGCAGCAGCAGAGGAGAGTCCAGATGAGGACGCAGATCAAAGTCATGTTTTTGATGAGGAGGATTTCTGTGGCTTCTGTTGTGATGAAGGACAGCTGTCAGTCATCCAGTGTTCAACTCTCAGGACTATAAACTCTCCCAGAGCACTGGAGCATGGTGCTGCTGATGCAAAGTGCCTCTCTATGGAAATGAACTGACTTTAACAGGGACTTGCTTCAATCAGCTCGCATGTTTTTTAATATATTTATCTTAAAGAATGGTTTTCACAATTAAATCCTCTGTCTGGACTCTTGGGGTAACTCTCGACTCTGCATACATTTAGGATTCTAATGCAAACCTCCAGTTTTCTGTCTTGTTATTCATTTCTATTCATTTATTTCTTCATTGTAATTCATTGCACACTTTTGTAAGCATTATGAGCAAGCACCAGCTTGTCTTGAAAGGTGCAACATAAATAAAATTTCACTTACTTTTGTCATGTTGTTGAATGATGGATCAGCTAGTTTGTCACAATACTGCACGTGTAACATGTTATATAGATAGCTTTGAAATGAGTAAGCAATATAGAAAAATTACAATAAAGGTTGTGTCATTTTACTAAAGAATGCTTCACATCAGCTGCCAGAATTACACAGGGAACACATTGAATGTTGGAAGTAAGTTTTTACCCTTTAAAATGATAAAAATAATGTGTTATATTTGCTTCAGTTGTTGGCTGTTGGGTGAGATTAAAAAGCATCCAAACTTTATTTTGTTGTTTTTCCTGATATCACAGGGAGGCTGACAGAAATTTACGTCTAAATTTGTGTTTGAACTTTTTACCTACTTGCTGTTGATAAACCAGTTCCTTCAATGATTTTTCTTTATATGATCTTCACAGTAAGTTGTGGAAAAACTAAATTTTACATGAATAAAAATTCTTCTGCATCATCTTCCTTGGTTTCAGATTAGGGTTAATTGTATAGTAAATATCTCTGTTTATGCAGAAAATTGTTTTAGTGAGTTGTGTTTGTAAACGAATTTTGGCCAACAAGGGCTTCCCCTCAGACTGGAGTCTGTCCTGGATCGTTGACGGCCGCAGATGCAGCAGCATTGATTGTGAAGTGAGCAGGAGCCCCGGGGTGCAGCAGACAGTCATGAGCTGATTCACTGGGGACATGACGTTGTTGTTGTTGTTGTTTAAACTTTGCTACAGCTCTCAGTCTGCAGTCTTTTTCAATCTCAGTCTCTTTATTCTTCATCTGTTTGTTGCCTGTTTTATGAACTTGTCTCAAGATTTTACAACAGTAAAGATTTTTCAACAGAACATGTCCTGTTATTTCTACTGTTTGTTATATATGTATATAAATACATTAACATGGATTTCAAAATAAAAAAAACATTTAACACATTTTATTAAATAACAGTTTTGATCTGGTTACAAACATACTGATTAATTGAAATAAATAAACTAGTTTAAAAAAAGAAAAAAAGACGTATAATGGATAAATCAACAGGCTAATTAGATTTACTGTGTTAACACAGTAAATCGTGTTTGTTTGTAAATAACTTGTATTCCTATGTATTATCTTGATAACAATGATAATGTTTGTAAAGAAAAATATTATATTTATTAATCATTAATTTTCTCCCTTGATTTTTCACAGCTTATTAAAACTGATTATTTCAACATTTTAATGAATGAAGCAAATATTTTGTGTTGTCAAAAAGGTCGTACCAGTATTGAGATACAACTAATAAACAGCATCAAAGTAAACAATGAAGTAATGTTGCAATTTGTACATTTTCAGACTGAATACAAACTATTTTCTGCCTTTAATGAATATTTTTGATATCAGTATTAGCATTATTGCTATTTGATTGGGGATCAGCCATCTGAAAAGTGTTTGGAGACTCATTGTTTTTACAAGACTTTAAATATTTTTGACTTCATCAAAAATAAAAAAATTAAAACACTAATATTTATTTATTAGAAAACAAAAAGTCCTGGTTTAAATTGATATGATTATGAGATTTGAATATCATTGCATTTTGTGAAAGTTGCCTGAAAAGCTGTGTGTGTGTGTGTGTGTGTGTGTGTGTGTGTGTGTGTGTGTGTGTGTGTGTGTGTGTGTGTGTCCTCAGTGAACTGTATCAGTCTCTGCAGTATCTTCCAGCTGCAGCAGTCACTTCAGTTTCTGTTCAGTCTGACTGAGGGAGGTTTTTGTACGACTGTTTTTCACTGTGTGAACACACGCTGACTGTTAGGATAGTGAAAACTCTGACAGTAATAAACTGCTGCATCTTCAGCCTGGACTCCACTGATGGTCAGAGTGAAGTCAGAGTTTGATCCACTGCCTGTAAAACGAGCTGGAATCCCTGATACTCGAGTGCTAGCAGCATAAATGAGCAGTTTAGGAACTCCTCCATCTTTCTGTTGGTACCAGGCTAAATAGTTGGTGTTATAAACATTCTGACTGGTCCGACACTTGATGCTCACAGTTCCTCCCACAGCAGAGCTCACTGCTCCAGGCTGAGTCACTGTGATCTGTCCTCTGGACTCTGAGGACACAGAGACAAAAACATAAAGCAGCTTCATGGTTTTGTGGGCTTCATTTCAGAGGGACAGATGTTGATAGAGGAGAGGAGTTTGATTCTCTGGACTTTACCTGTGAAGCAGCAGCAGAGGAGAGTCCAGATGAGGACGCAGATCAAAGTCATGTTTTTGATGAGGAGGATTTCTGTGGCTTCTGTTGTGATGAAGGACAGCTGTCAGTCATCCAGTGTTCAACTCTCAGGACTATAAACTCTCCCAGAGCACTGGAGCATGGTGCTGCTGATGCAAAGTGCCTCTCTATGGAAATCATCTGACCAAGTTTAGAGGCACAATGTGAAAAAGTAAAGGTCTGGACTTCACTACATGTTTTTACAACATTCTGTACGCCACGCAGATCCTGATGCGTTTGAAGAACTACTAATTGATTATATTTTAAATAAGTTCAATGTCAATTTTAAAATATTGCTGTAGGACACCATTCAGATGGCTGTGATCCAAAATTAAATATGGTTCAAACATCATGATACAACATGATTTCCTCCAGTACCATCCACCTCCAACATATGTTACAGTTTCTCTCAGTCGCTTTGCTGCAGTTCTCAAATCAGTGATGCTTTTCCCCAATCAAATTAGCCTTTCTCATTGTTTTCATACACACATACACACTGCTGTTGTTTCTACACTAATAAAGGGATTTGTTACTTCATTGATCCACAACTCACAGCTCACAACTGTCGTGATCGGGCTGTGTCCAGGCAGGAATTGGACCCAAACTCAAACTCACTGGAAACAGGACTGAACTCAAAGTGGCAGCTTTTATTGCTGAACAGAAAACTCCACAAATCCTAAACTGGGAAGAATCTAACAAAACACACACAGCACGAGGAAGATCACGGCACTGTAGTAATCAATCAATCAATCAATCAATCAATCAATCTTTACATGAGCCAGGTGAGGAAACACTATCACAGGGAGCCGTCTGCACCGGGAGCCTCCAGGCTGGGCAAAGAAGCCCCCCAGCCAGGCTGAGAATGTGTCGATGATGTGAACAGAACACACATATAGTTTAATGAGTATTATTTTGCTTTTCTCCATTTCATCAGTTTTGTAAGTTTTGCTGAATGAGCCCTCATCTGGGACTCTCCTCGGCTCTTTCTGGGACAGTGGCGCGGCTGCCCCTCTGTGGGTCTTCCTTGGTCTCTTGTGTTCTGGGGGCCTCTGGATGTCTGGAGTTTTGATCTCCTCCATACCTGCTTGATACCATAAAGGACAGGGCTGTGGCCCCCCCACACTCCCTAGCAGATCATTACATGGAGAAACCTTTGGAATGCAAGCATGCTGATCCACACAGGTATGCACACAGGTGTACACATGGGTATTCACAGACGCGGACTACAGCTTTCTTGGCTGCTGCCTCAAAGCACACTGTGCGCTGTCTATCTTGCGTGCTGCACAATATCGTTTATTATTTAGTAACTATTGATATCTATGACTAGCTAGTTTATTGTGATGGTGCTTTTTTTTTTTCTTATTATGTTGCTCTCTGTTGTTTGCTGTCTCCTCTGTTTTTTTTCTCCATACAGGTGACCCAGGAGTTTTGTTTTTTCTGTTTGTTTGTTTTTTTTTTCTCTCTTCCCCCCCTTCTCACAGTCTCTTCTCCCCTTTGGTTTTCTTTCTTTCTCTCCCCCTCTTTCTTTCATTCTTTCTCCCTGTCATGTCTGTCCCGTTTGCAACTGAAAATAAAATAAATTCATAATTATAATAAAGGTCAATCAAATGGACCAATATGGCAAGGCCATGATGATCCACTTGGTAAGAAAAAAAAAAAATACAAAAAACCATCAGACTTGATTTTTGTTTCTGAAAACAGTTTTAAACTTCTCATTAGCTGTCACAGTCCGGGTGAGCTGCTGGTAAATTTCCACCATGTTCTCCTGTGTCTGCCCCTGGGCAGAGCCGTCATCTCCTCACATGGAGCCAATCTGGAGCAACCTACTCAGGATATTCAAGACCAGCGTTGCCGTCTCTTCACTGCTAGTTTGCCAACTTACCCTCGGTGCTAACAGGCTACCATGCTTCATGCTCCTTGCACAAGTCTATGCACTCGGCCATACTCACTGCAGTTTCATGCTCCGTCTCCTGGGAAGGATTTCAATATCACACCTGCTGCCCTCTTCCCACTGCTTCTCACAGGATCCCTTGGAGCTCAGGTCAGCCCATCTTAAATCTATTCAGCTCAGCTGGACCTTCACCTACTCCCCTCAAAGTACCACCAACTCCACCTGCAACATAAGCCATACTCCTCTTTAAAATTCAACCACACCTGGAGAAGTCTGTGAACCCACTAACCCCCTTTTCCTCTCTCCCTCTTGATCACCACGCCACCTTAGGCCACCACGCTACGTTTTCTTGTCAGGAATCCCACGTCAAGTATAACTCTGTGTTTTTGTGCCAAATAAAGATTTGTGTGAAGCAAACTCAACCGTCTCCACATGTGGTCCAGCACTTGAGTCCAGTTTCGTACAGGCCTTTGGCCCCTTGTGACATTAGGCCTACATTTTTTGCAGTACTCTTTCCAAAGTAGGTGAGGTTTTGAGAAAAATGACAAAACAAAAAAACCTGTTTTGATGTCTTAAAACGACGGTGAAAGTGTTTTATGAAGTGTCTTTTGCATAGATGAGTCTGTGTGGTGAAAAAGGCCTTACATATTTGGAGAGCTGCATTAAGAGTGGTGAGAATGACGTTCCTGATGTAAGACTTTCACCAAAGCAACTGAGAAAAGCAGTGATGGGGAAACATTTACTGGAGTTCATTTAAGTGTTCACGAATAAATGTCAGTGAAGTCGTTTGAAAACGTGTGTGTGTGTGTGTGAAACATGTCAAAAGTGAACCAAAGCAACACATGGTGATAAAACCCGAATTGAATGGTAATGTTTACCAGTTAGAAGCCTTCACAGTGAGAACAGCACAGAGCACCGTCTTCTCTACCTGGAAGGAATTTTCAAAGCTTCCTAAAACACCATTATTTGTAGACAGAATTCCAAAATAGAAATAAAAACTCATTAAAATAAACCCTGTATGTGTAGGCAGCGTCGTAACAATGGACATGTTCCTTCAGAAATTAAAAAAAAATATTATAGAAAAAAATGCTGGTACACTTTCCAGAACTTAATATTTTTGTGAAATTCAAAACATAACTACATGAATCTGAAGTGTTTTTGAAGCGTTTTAGGCTGAGAATTAGTTTCAGTGTTTAGAGCTGTGAAAAAATAAGTGTCAGGTTTCAAGAGATGTTTTCACATGTGAAAGCTGTAAAATCTACATTTTGAAATCAGATTCTTTAAATATTGTTGTAATGGGCTTTATTTGTTTTAATTACACTATTATAATATTATTAAATGATACAAACAGTGAATGATTTTGTTGAGTTTGTTTGTTTCAGAGTCAGAGAGCCGTGTCTCTCTACAGTCAGAGGTTTTTGTACGGCGCCTCAATCAGTTTGTATCACTGTGGTGGACTTTTGGTGGAGGAACCAGACTGGATGTTGGAAGTAAGTCAAAAACAAAGTTACTTCTATGTCCTTTTTCTCTTTAATTTAATTTTCTTTTCTTTGATTTCATTTAATATGAAAGGCTAGGAAACTTTTTGTGTAACTGATTAATTATTTTATTCATAAATTTTGTCCTAAGAAACAAAGTCAGCTTTGGAAATGAATATTCAGACACTCAGGACAATTTCCAATGAAAATCTGGGATGTTTCATATTATTCATTATTATTTGTAGTTCTGATGATAAAGTTGTATTTTGAGGGCTTGTAGGTTTAGTTCAGTCTGACAGAGTCAGAGAGCCGTGTCTCTCTACAGTCAGAGGTTTTTGTACGGCGCCTCAATGAGTTTGTATCACTGTGGTGGACTTTTGGTGGAGGAACCAGACTGGATGTTGGAAGTAAGTTAATTAAACTGTGTTTATTATTAAATATTGTTTCATTTTATTTAATAATTATTTGTTAGGCTGCTTAGATGAGACAAAAGTATTTTTTTAAAATAATTGAGTTTTTGATGTTTGTCCTTTTTACTGGACTAATTCAGATGAGCTCTGCGAGTTTCTCTTGTTTAATCTACATTTCTGTCACAGTAAAATGTAGACAAGAGTAAACTTCATCATCTTATGATTAGTTTGTAAATTTCCACCACATCAGCTGCTGTTTGGATGAGTCAAAGTTTGCTTTCTGATGTTTTTATCGTGTCAGATGTTTCAGATTTAGTGTGAAATCATGTGAGCTGTTCAATAACATTTCAAATCTACATGAATGAGTAGCTGCTCTGTGCTTGTGTCTTCAGTCGTCCATGATTTAGACTTCTAATCATTTTAAAGCCAAACTTCTGCTGTAAATGTTTCCACATCTGCTTCTTTTATTTCCAGTGTAGTTTGAACATATTTCAGCTCAAACTGTGTGATGATTCTCTCTGTGCTGATATGCATGAGAGGTTTCTTAAAGGGAAGTGAAACAATGTGTGAGTGAATGACTGGTGGAGCAGAAAAAACACCTGACAGAAACTTCTTAACGGAGAAATTCAAATTGTGGTTCCTGTCCTCTAAGCTGATTGGTGTTTCCTAGGTGATACCCGCCCCGCCCTGAAGGTGCTGGGTCCCTCCAACAAGGAGCTGGAGCAGGGGAAGGCCACGCTCATGTGTGTGGCCAACAAGGGCTTCCCCTCAGACTGGAGTCTGTCCTGGAAGGTGGATGGCAGTGGCAGCAGCAGCATCAGAGGGGAGGAGAGCAGGACTCCTGGAGTGCTGCAGAATGACGGCCTCTACAGCTGGAGCAGCACCCTGACGCTCACTGCAGACCAGTGGGGGAAGGTGGGCTCTGTGACCTGTGAGGCCACCCAGGGCTCCCAGTCTCTGGTCTCAGAGATACTGAGGAGAGACCAGTGTTCCCAGTCCTGATGTCAATCACTGAGTCTTTGATGTTGATTTTCTTCTGTCTCTTTGTTTCTTTGTGTTTGCAGATTTAAAAAATAAACTCATCAAACAGTCATATTTCCATCTCATAATGACAACAATCAGAGCATCAATCTCCTCTAGTTTCATCCTTTTGTGTCTGTTGTAAAGCTGATATTTCAAACTCTTAAAAGAATAAAAATGTAACGAGAAAACATGTTCTTTGACTCTGTGAGTTTAATAAATGCACATTAAAAAATTAAGATTTTGTAATATTTGTAAAACCAGACCAAAATAAAAATGTAAACAGACACATCAAGTGTAATGTGCAGTGAAAATGGTTAAATATATTTTTTAATCCACATATTAAATATTTCTCTATAAGATGTTGAGGTCATGTCAACCATAGATTATCTGTGTGCTCTTCATAATTTCTAGTCTCAAAGCTGTTTTATGATCTACATTTTAATCTGATCTAAAACCTAATAAGTAAAATTAAAGAGCAGGGTGTCATCTGTATGTTTAAACAGAGATCATTTAAATCAAGTTTAAGTGAAGATTTACTGACGTTTGATTAATGAACTATTTGACAGTGAAACTGTGATGAAGCACCAAAGCAGAGAAGAGTCTAGAAGCTGGTGGTGGCAGAGGTGAAGCAGGTGGAGACTTAGCTGAGGATCTCTAATTGTCAGGATGAGGTGGAGATCAGGAGTCTGAGAGTTAAAGCACACAAAACAGAGGCTGAGTAACTCACAGAAGGCAGCGAGACAATAACTGGACTCAAATAATGACGACAGAATTGAGCTTGAAGTGGACATGATGTTAAGAACAGACTAACAGAACAAACACAGGAATGCAGGCAGATGAGAGACTACAGGTCTGCTTTAATCAACTTATATAGAAGTTAATCTCTTCTAGTGTTCACAGCAAAATGAGAGAAACTCACTTCACTAAACCTCTTAACACAAGACAAAGACCACGGTCTGTCAGGAGGACGCTTGCTGGTTTTACATCTGACAGAGACAGTCTGTCCTGGAACAAAAGACTGAGTCGGCACTTTTTCTCCCAGTTAATAATAAAGAATATCAGAGTTATTGAAGTTACAGCTTTCATGTTTCATGCTTCATGCACGACATTCACAGTGTTGGTTTTTGCCCAGTGTAGGTATTTGTGTCTTAGTCCTGTTTTTCCTTTGCTTTGTATTTTTCATGCAGTCTCAATGAACGCCTCGCTTTCTGGTAAATTCCATCCTGTTTCCACGTGTCTGATTTTGGGTCCTCTCACTCTCCGCTCCACACAATCTGCTGCTGCAGATCGTGACATTATTTGAATTATTCATTCTTTTTGTTAAAGTCTTTATTAGTTTCACTATTTGACTTGTCCAGGGTGTACCCTGCCTCTGACCTTAAGACAGCTGGAATAGGATGGGATGCATGTATAGTTTCATTATTATTGTCAGATCATCAGCATGTGATAATGTGGATATAATACCAAAATAGTAAAATGCCTTCTTATTTTGCATTTATTTATTACAGTTTTTTCATTTTTGATTTCAGACAACCAAACTGTACGATTAAGAAGAAAGCTGTGTTTCTTTACACTCAGAGGTTTTAGCTCAATCATGATGATACAAACTCTTTTCTTTCAGGATCCAGACTGGATGTCTGGAAATAAATCAATTTTAAATGAGTATTTTAAACAATACTTTGTCCTTCTGCTTTTGTTTTAGCATGCTAAGTATGTAAAAAAAAGTCCTGTTTAGAAGCGGACATGTCACAGTGCTGGATCTGTGACCCAGTGTTTTGTCTGTGTTGTTAATTTATATTCTTTGATTACTTTTATTCATGGTTTTGGTTATCTTTTTTTCTTAAGTTCTTAGTGATCCTAGTTCTCCCTCCCTCAGTGTCCATCTCAAGCCTGTGTATAAGCTCTTGTCTCCATGTTTATTGTTCCCTCTGTTGCACAGGCAGTCATGTCTCCATGTCTCAGTGTCTAGTGTCTGTCTCTGTTTTTGTTCCCCCAGTCACAGTGTCTTTTCTGCATCTATATATTCGTCATGCTTCCTGTTTTCTTCTGATAGTCCTTGTCCTGTGTTCAGTTTTGCTTCCCCTTGGTCTCCTTATGTGTGATTATTTCCATCTGTGCTCTCCTCCTGTGTGTCATTCCCTTGTGTGTTTCCTCTGCCTGTTGTCGTGTTGTCCCATGTGCTGTAAGTTTCTCCATGTTTCTGTCCATCATTCCTAGTTCCATGCTCCTTATTTCCTAGTGTTTCTGTCTCTAGTCCCCCAGAGTCTAGTTCTTATTTTCCATGTTCAAGTTTTGGTTTGTTTTTCGTAAATGTTTATTTTGTGCATTATTTCCCAACAAATAAAGCTGCCTCTTTAAATTTGTTTCCGTGTAAGAATCCTGAATCCAGGAACCTTCATGCTGCCTGCCATACAGCAAACATGACAGGACATTGAATAACAAACATTAGTATACACAGAGCCAGCCAGATGTAGAAGTGTGATGTGTCTCATGTGATGGTGTTTTAACCTGAGTGAGCACTTCATTTAATTATTCACGATATCCATATCCATTTCATCTTTCCAGGATATCAGTGTATTTAAACTTTTAGCGTCCGAGAGCCTGAAAGCTATAAATATTTTACTTTTTACCACTTTGCTTCAGTTTAGTTAATTTTATATCTAAATGTTTACAAATTGCATTTAATTCCTGTTTGAATCATGATATTAAAATGGGAAACAGAGACATTGTCCTGGTAATTTGATGTTTTTGTGTTTCTTTTTAAATTCTTAAATGGTTTTGTCCTGCCTTACCTCTGAGCTACTTTACTCAAATACTCCTGTACAGAAACATATTATTAATATATGTTGTTGAATCCTGTCATGTCTGGCAGCTTATGCAATCTGAATTATGATCTGAATGCACTGTGGTGCCAAAAACATGTTGCAAGATCAGCTCTATAAGTTCTCTATGGTTCCTCTTGTTTCCTCTGCCTGTTGTCGTGTTGTCCAACAATGTGTCACCAACTGCTGCACCTGTAAGAAAAAACAAAGGGAACAAAAACATACAGCACCTGGAACACAAAGATATGAAAATGCACAGATACATAAATTAACAATCTTTTTGTGGTGTGTGTCATTGTCACAAAAGGTAGACAATAATGAGGGCAGGGAGGTGCAATAATGCCCTCCTGGGTGTCAGAGGCAGACAGCGATAGATCCAGGAGATCCAGGAGATCCAGGAGGCCACAGCAGGAGAAGGAGGAAGGCCCCAGATGGGGCACCCAGAGGGTGAGAGTCTCAGAGAACCAGAGGCAACAGGCATCAGTCGGATGTCCTAGCACGAGCCGAGAACAGTGCCCAAGGACCACCTGGCACGACTTTGAAAAGTGGAATGAGAGGCAGAGTCTTCAGCTCAGAGAAGATCAGCTTCCAAGTTGAAGTCATGAATCACAATCACACACAAATCTGTGTTTATTGATACCAAATACAGTTACAATGCATTCATTGTATACTCTGATTACATTGTATAAAGAGTGAAATGCATGTTTATTACTGCTTCTATTAATAGTGTTGTTATGAGTGGTTATGATGCTGTTTAAGGTAAATCTGGAGGAAATCCATCAGTCTCTGCAGCAGTCAGCTCAGCTCTTATTCAGTCTGAGGTAAAATAATATTAAAATGTGTAAACACATCTGTGCTGAGATAACTCTGAACTCTAAACTTATTTGTTCTCTATCATGTAGGAACGTCTGTGAGCAGTAAAGTGGTTTTTCTGTAGCTCCTTATTTATTCATGTTGCTTTAAAATTTAAGACTTAAGATTCAAACTAATAAAATCATTTAAAGATTTCAAAGTTATGCTCTGATAAAGCAATTAACAAAGTGGAGTCTAAGCAATGATGGGAAAGAGGAAACGAATGCTGGATTCAAAAGTTTACTATTTAAATTTCTACAGCAGCTAATTAATAAATACTTAATTTATCTACTGATGTTTTCTGTGTGTTCAAAGTATTTGGTGGTCCTTTAATTTACAGCAATACACTCAATGTTAATGCTGTGTGTGTGTGTGTGTGTGTGTGTGTGTGTGTGTGTGTGTGTGTGTGTGTGTGTGTGTGTGTGTGTCCTCAGTGAACTGTATCAGTCTCTGCAGTATCTTCCAGCTGCAGCAGTCACTTCAGTTTCTGTTCAGTCTGACTGAGGGAGGTTTTTGTACGACTGTTTTTCACTGTGTGAACACATGCTGACTGTTGATAACATGAGCACTCTGACAGTAATAAACTGCTGCATCTTCAGCCTGGACTCCACTGATGGTCAGAGTGAAGTCAGAGTTTGATCCACTGCCTGTAAAACGAGCTGGAATCCCTGATTGTCGAGTGCTAGCACGATAAATGAGCAGTTTAGGAACTCCTCCATCTTTCTGTTGGTACCAGGCTAAATAGTGATAGTTGCTCCAAACATAAACATCCTGACTGGTCGTACACTTGATGCTCACAGTTCCTCCCACAGCAGAGCTCACTGCTCCAGGCTGAGTCACTGTGATCTGTCCTCTGGACTCTGAGGACACAGAGACAAAAACATAAAGCAGCTTCATGGTTTTGTGGGCTTCATTTCAGAGGGACAGATGTTGATAGAGGAGAGGAGTTTGATTCTCTGGACTTTACCTGTGAAGCAGCAGCAGAGGAGAGTCCAGATGAGGACGCAGATCAAAGTCATGTTTTTGATGAGGAGGATTTCTGTGGCTTCTGTTGTGATGAAGGACAGCTGTCAGTCATCCAGTGTTCAACTCTCAGGACTATAAACTCTCCCAGAGCACTGGAGCATGGTGCTGCTGATGCAAAGTGCCTCTCTATGGAAATGACTTCTTTTTAAACACAGCAAAAAAGCTGTCATTACTCATTTATACACATTATTATTGCAGCATTAAAGTTTGAAGTGTTCTGTAAATTTTGTGCCTTTCCCAAGAAAATAAAATAAGCAATACAGAGGAAAAGTAATTAAAAGAAACTGAACAATACCTACTAAATTTATTTTTACATTTTAATTTCAATGTGAAACTAACTATCAGTATTTTTTTTGTCACAGATTTATTCAGCCACACTTTGATTTGACGTTTTTAGCTGTTGCTTTGTTCACTGGAGTTTGGTGGTGGAACCAGATTGGATGTTAACTGTAAAAACTTTTTCTCTCTTATAAACATGAATCCTGTTCATCTTCAGTCTTCATTTTCTAAATATAGATTCATTAATCGATATCACTTTAATGAATCGATTTTTAAATATAAATTTGTTTTGCCCAAAGTGCCCCAATTTTCTGAAGCTGAAGGTTTTTTCTCTCTCTAACTAAATTTGATTGAAGCAGCAGCAAAAGAAGATCCAAACTATGCTTCACATTTCGCATCACATAAACATCGTCATGAATTTCCTCTGACTTTTGCTGTTTTGCTTCCACCACGATAAAATCACACTTCATGCAGAGCTCTCTCTCTCTCTCCCTTTCAGTGTATTTTCAGAACAGTTTCCCATCTAAAAATCTCAGTTTTCTGCATCATTTGCTTGCTTATTACCCACCAGTCTACCATTATGTCAGCTGCTGGTTTTTTTTATTTAACTGACTTCCGACAAGAAAGTCTCATTTCTGCTGTTCAATACTGAAGAAATTTAAACTTTGTAAAATTATGCAAAATTGCAAACTGCTTAGTTGTGTCTCTAATTAAACCTCTTTAACTTTGCTCTGCTTCACTTCAGCAGCATCAGGTAATGTTATATGTTGGTTCATGGTTTTCTTCAGTTTTTGTTCTACTGCAAAATCTCCTTCATGTTTTTCTGTGTTTTATCCTCAGTTATTTTGACACAAAGGCATCTGCTGTGGTGCTTACACCTTTGATAAAGTCTCACAAGTGTCAGCTTTATTTTCATAGATATAAAAATATGGATATGTAATGATAAATATTTAGAATTGTAATATTTCTGGCTTTCTAAGACAAAATTTCGATTCGAATCGAAGAAAGAATTGAATCATGGATCCAATCAAATCAGGACCTTGTGAATCAATCAATCAATCAATCAATCAATCAATCAATCAATCAATCAATCAATCAATCAATCAATCTTTATTTATAAAGCACTTTTCATACAAAAAAAATGTAGCACAAAGTGCTTTACATAGTTAAAAGCAGCCCACCCCACCCTCCAACTCACTCCCCACACTCTCATTAACATAAATGATGTGAATAAACACATATCCCCCCATCCCCCCCACACACACACACACACATACACACACGCGCACACTTAAAGAGTAAAAATTGGGCTGGGTTCGCATGAGCCAAGTGAGGAAACACTATCACAGGGAGCCGTCTGCACCGGGAGCCGGTCACAGACCGCAGCCTCCAGGCTGGGCACACAGCAGGAGGGAGGCCAAGGAGCCCCCCAGCCAGGCTGAGAGGACCCCCAGAGACCCAGCAGCCACGGTCAATCACAGCCCCGGTGCAGAGAGCGCCCTCCGAGGAAACACTGGAGATATGACACAATAGGATATATACAGGGTAAAATGATAAAATAAATAAGAACAGGATACAATATAAATATAAATATAAATATAAATATAAATAGAGTAAGAAGATTAAAAAATGAATAAGAATAAAATCAATAAATATTAGGTAAAGCCTAAATTAATAATAGAATAACAGGATAGAATAAATCAGCATAAAATAAATAAACGCTAAGTAAAAGCTAAATTAAAAAGGTGGGTCTTGAGCCTGTTCTTAAAAACATGTACGTTCTCTGCGGCCCTGAGCTCCTCCGGCAGGCTGTTCCACAGACGAGGACCATACCACTGAAACGCTGCCTCTCCGTGAGTATGTGTCCTGACTTTAGGGACAATCAAAAGGCCAGTACCAGAGGACCTCAGGGTCCGCGAGGGTTCGTATGGTAAAAGCAGATCTGAGAGATAAGAAGGCCCAAGACCATTAAGACATTTAAAAACCAATAAAAGAACTTTAAAATCGATCCTGAAACACACGGGGAGCCAGTGCAGCGATTCTAAAACCGGTGTAATGTGGGCCCGCCCTCTGGTCTTCGTCAGCACACGAGCTGCAGAGTTTTGTAAAAGTTGTAAATCAGAATCGAATCGATTTTAGAAATCAGTGACGATACACAGCCCTAATTTTGAGCACTGTCATGAACTGGCAGAGGCAGTTCACACAAGAAGTTTACGGAAATATAAAGTTATTTATCAAACATAACAGAACCAAGATGATGTCATGGCTGGCTGTGTGGCAGGCCGAATAGGAATCCAATGCAGGACTTGAAACACAAAGGAATTGAGTAAAGGAGGCAGCTTTTATTCGCTGTGACAAAACCAAACACTGAATTCAAGAAAACAAAAACCTAATGCTGCTGAAAAAGCAGAAACTAGGAATTGGGGAAAAAACTAGGAGGCATGAGGGATACAAGGTTTACAGGACACACAGCAACGTCGAGGACATGACAACGAGCAGAAGGAGGCTGAGCAAGGAGGCAGGAGTTCAACAAACATGAAGACAAAGGTGAGGAAGCATGAACCACCGGGGAGGCACACTAACCAGAAATGAAACAAATGAAACAAAGGATTAAACCAGGAAACTGAACAATGCCAAATAAAGCCTAAGACAGTGGTTAACAAACTTTGGTACGCGTACCACTGGTGGTACTTGGTCTCTCTCTAGTGGTAGACGGGAAGTCTCCAGATTAAATAATATACCATGTCCTGAGGGATTTCTGAAAAGTTCAAATGCACAGCTGTGCTATCACTTATGACATAAATGAAATGGTAAATGGCCTGTATTTGTATAGCGCTTTTACTAGTCCCTAAGGACCCCAAAGCAATTTACACAACCAGTCATCCACCCATTCACACACACATTCACACACTGGTGATGGCAGCTACATTGTAGCCACAGCCATCCTGGGGCAGACTGACAGAGGCGAGGCTGCCGGACACTGGCGCCACCGGGCCCTCTGACCACCACCAGTAGGCAACGGGTGAAGTGTCTTGCCCAAGGACACAACGACCGAGACTGTCCAAGCCGGGGCTCGAACTGGCAACCTTCCGATTACAAGGTGAACTCCCAACTCTTGAGCCACGATCGCCCCTACATGAAGACAGAAAAGAAAAAAGCAGTGATGTTTATAGGGTTAGTGAAATTGGACTAGCAGGTCTATAATGCTGTGCTATGTCGTGGCTAGCTACACAGCTATGGTTAGCATACTATCAACACAATGAAGCTGGAGGACGAATGTTAACTTTTTTTTAAAGTTAACATGAGCGTTTCTGATGGTTAGGGACAAATGCAATCGCACGGCAGGATGCTGTAAACAGACCAAACTTCAGTCAGGAGATAATCCATCCACAATATGAGGTTAGTCATTAATATACTGCTGCATGGGCTGGGCTGCAGTTACATTGTAGGGTTTAAAAACTGAGCTTTAAAATGAACGGTGGTAATAAAAACCGAGAGAGGCCGACAGTGATCACTGACTTTTTTTAGGGGCTTGTTCAGATTAAACAGAACAAGATACAAAGCATTAAAACATGTTAAAAACACAACAGCCCTGATAAACGCAGAGTAGTTTGTTCATACATCATCACTTAAAGACTGATATTCCACCTGCTGTGAATGTTTTAATACAGTACAGCTGGTATTATTATCACTTGTCACATCCTGTTTATGACAGTTAAAATGAATAACATTCATATAAGATTTAAAATTGTCTTGTGTAAACTGCATGTGGTGTTAAATAGGCCTATACTACTGTACTTTAATGTTGGTCATAAGGGTGGTACTTTAAGAGCCATATATTTTATGAGGTGGTACTCATTGTGAAACGTTTGAGAACAACTTGCCTAAGGGACATCGAAACACTGGGTAGCAGAGCCAGGACCATGACAGACAAAAAGATCACCAATAGCTTGATGTCAGATGGAGTGGAAGACAGAGCTCATATGGAAAATCCTCAAGCAGGTGTTGAGGTTCACTTGTTGACCTCACCGATCCTTTGATATCACAGCTGGAGAAGAAGAGTCAGATTAGGCAGATTAGGCATCAAAGCTTTATTACCAATGCGCATTGGGAGATTCCACTGCATGGAGTCACAGCACACACCGAGTGGATCTGAGGAGCACTCCTCATACACACCTTCAGTTGCGGTTTTTGATATGGGCGACATGGGCGTTTGCCCAGGGCAGCATCGTGGTGGGGGCCGGCATCATGGCATCGGCAAAAGAAAAAAAAAGGTAGCTCGCACCCATGCTGCCCCGACATAGTGCCAGGCACCAATTGGTTTTCTATTGCCCATTTGCGGGGAGTAAAGGCTCCCTGTATTTGCGAGGTGTGGCTGCTGCTTGCCAAACCCAGCGAGGAGAGGGGCAGGGCTGCGGGGGAATTCTCTGACTTGCTGGAGCGGCATCTAATAACAAGCTCACGTATAAAACAAACCAACAAACTAGGGCTGTGAACGTAAACGCCGTCATCATGATTAACGCGATTAAAAATTTTGACGCGATTAATCCGTTTGGAGCGCAGAATGACTCAAAATCCCAGAAATGTCTCTGTCAACGCATTTCGGGCAGTTTGCCCAAAGTTTGTCCTTTCTGCGCTCCAGATGGGAGCGTGATGACGGCGTTAACGTGTTAGCGTTGACAGCACTACAACAAACACAAAAAGTGAAGAAATTATGATACAGACTTATAATTTGCACCGATGTGTTTTCTAAATTTTATCACAGACATATATGCAAAAAGTGAGCACGAGGGCCCTCAGTGCACCTGCGTGCTGCTGCTGAAGACTCACACAGTTAATCTAAGCCCATTATGTATTCATTATTTTTCCTGGGTTGTGTTCAAAGAAAAAAAAAGAAACCTATAAAAGGTGTAAGTTATTAGTCTATTAGTTCATGTAGTGGGGTCAAAATTACTGATGGAAGATGGACAAGAAAAGGTCAAAGCCATCAGGTCCTCAGTTAGACAGCCACTACTGTGGCTATGATAGTAAACAGTAGGCAGACAGTAGACACTGATGTGGCTTATTGAATCTTTTGGATTGTGTTCAGAACAATATTAATTAGCCATTAATTGGAAGAGGTGTATTGCTGATTTGTCTGCTATTCTCAATGTATGATGAAATATAACGGCTGTTTATTATCCATTTGCATAGTCTCTCTCTCTCATTATATAAAACATTTATCTGGTTAAATTCAGTATGACCACACACAGGTCATGGCTGCGTGTGTCAAGGTCATCTGGTCTTCCAGGTGGTAGAGTTAACTGAGAGGAAAACGGCCGAGTATGGGAAGTTTGCAGTGGATCGTCTAAGCAGGAGCAGCTATTGCCAGCCCAATGAGGTTCTGCCAAGGTTTAGCCAGGCAGACACTTCACCAGGCCCAGCCGGCTGTTATGATTCAGGGGACTGCACAGTAAGAAGTCCCCTAAATCAGGCACACCAATATTGCAAAGAGGGCATCAAGTCTGTTGTGGATTTAAAGGGGCAACCCATGGATCACACAAACTACTTATAGACAAGAGTTAAATATTCATCACCCAGGCTGGGCCACCTAGGTGGCTTTATTTCTGGGTCTAGAGATGCTTTTTAAGTAATGGTTTAAATACTGCCAGCTCAAAGGCCTGTGGTACATAGCTGATTACTAGAAATAGGTTGATCATAATGAAAATTGAAGAAGGTAACTGAGGACAGTTTGCAACTGAACTTCATTTGGAGTTATTAAGAGTCTTTTTAATTACAGGCTGGTGTGCACCCAGGAAGATTAAACGCTGTGAATAAATGAAACGCTGTGTTCTAATCCCACTAAGTTCAGTTGCATTATACTGACACCTAGAGCCTTAAGGCAACTGTTGTTGGAATTTGGCGCTAAATAAATGAATTGAATTGAATGTGGGAGGGCATCCTCTACACATAGGATGGAGCCTGCATTTGTCTGAAAGGATTAGAGAGAGGCATGGCAGAATCCAAATGCATCCTCTTGTTTTGGTTTTGACTTCACACAATCTGCAGGTACGTTTTCAGTTACAGTTTTCTGATGTGGCTCAAGCCATCATTCTCCACCAGATTGTCTACTCAGCAGTAACTTGGTTCTTCGAGGTTTCTAGTTGTTTCCTTGTGAGGAGAGATGTCTTCTCTCTGTTTCCAGTCTGTCATAACTCAGTTCAAGTATTCTCTGCTTACCTGTTCGGCTCATCTGGTCACTTGACGCTCTTTCATTTCCTCCTGCACTGATCTGGACTCCGCTCCTTGAGTGGAGTTTTTTTAGTGGTAACAATCCCAGATTTGTGTGTTTGATGATGGCAAAGATTCCTATGTTTACTTTTATTTATAAGTGAGGAAACTGGCAGTTATTGCTGGTCAGATCAACTTGAACACATGTGAGAGGCTTCTTTAGTTTGGTTTAGTGAAAACACCTTTGACTGCTGCTGTCGCTGACCTGAGGTTTGTCAAATGTGTCAAACAGCTAATGACAGCTGGAAGCAGGGAAATATTTGATCACAACAGAGCATCTCCTGTCTCTCTTCAGCAAGTCAAAGAGATAAATACGGCCAAAAGGAACTGCTTCCTTTTTACTGCCATGCAGAAGGGCTCAGCTGGTGATGTAGGGTACACTGCACACGCTTTGAGAATTAAATTAGTTGATGCATTTATTACTTCTAGGCTGGACTACTGTAATTCATTATTATCAGGCTGTCCTAAAATCTCCCTAAAAAGGCTTCAATTGAGCCAAAATCCTGTGTGTCTTTGTTCTGTCTTCCTCTCCTTCCAACCAGTCGCGACAGATCGCCACCACTCTGCTGCAGGAGGGAATTTTTCCTTCCCACTGTCGCTAAGTGGTCATCTGATGTTTTTTATTTCCTTTAAAAAAATATTATTATAAAGTCTTTCCTATACAACATATAATGCTTTCATGCTTTTTCTTTGATCTGGCACTGTATACGTACAATTTATTCAGAAATGAATGTATGAAAATCTACAGATTTATTTGAATATTTTCTTGAATATTTTTAGATGACCTTGTTAGAAGACCTTTTTGAGTTTGTTCTAGTTATATAAGTGTATTTGACAGTTAATCTGGCAGTATCATACAAACAATAAGTCATTTTGGTGAGCTTGTTTGCTTCAAAGTCAGAGAATCGTGTCTGTGGAGGGAGGTTTTTGTACGACTGTTTTTCACTGTGTGAACACACGCTGACTGTTGATGTAGTGATAACTCTGACAGTAATAAACTGCTGCATCTTCAGCCTGGACTCCACTGATGGTCAGAGTGAAGTCAGAGTTTGATCCACTGCCTGTAAAACGAGCTGGACATTCTGATTTTTTATAAGAAGCACTACTAATAAGTAGTTTAGGAGGCCCAACGTTTCTCTGTTGATACCAGGCTAAACGGTGGTAGCTGCCATCTACATAAACATCCTGACTGGTCCTACATATGATGCTCACAGTTCCTCCCACAGCAGAGCTCACTGCTCCAGGCTGAGTCACTGTGATCTGTCCTCTGGACTCTGAGGACACAGAGACAAAAACATAAAGCAGCTTCATGGTTTTGTGGGCTTCATTTCAGAGGGACAGATGTTGATAGAGGAGAGGAGTTTGATTCTCTGGACTTTACCTGTGAAGCAGCAGCAGAGGAGAGTCCAGATGAGGACGCAGATCAAAGTCATGTTTTTGATGAGGAGGATTTCTGTGGCTTCTGTTGTGATGAAGGACAGCTGTCAGTCATCCAGTGTTCAACTCTCAGGACTATAAACTCTCCCAGAGCACTGGAGCATGGTGCTGCTGATGCAAAGTGCCTCTCTATGGAAATCATCTGACTGACTCACACAGAGACTTGGATCAGTCTGATTTCTATCAGTGGATCAATCACTTCATGATAATATTGACCAACAGTGTCCAATTAGACGCATTTGTGTTGAAATTGTTCCTTTCTGAATGTCTGTTATTTAAACCCACTTCATTTTTCTACAACATTATGGTTTTCATACCACTTTAAAGCGCCTTAAAGAAGTTAAACATTTTCCACTTTATAGTTTTACAAAATGACAGAGAAAACTGAAGAAAACTATTTTCAGGAAAATGGATAAAATCAGTCCTGTCACTATTATTAAATGAGATCATTTAATTTATGATCATTAGATCATTGAGGGTCACGCAATTATTTTAAATTCATGACTCACTGTCTTCCTTAGATTTGATTGAACACAAGTTTGACATTTTATCGATTTCAGAGTCAGAGAGCTGATCAGTGAGTTTGTATCACTGTGGTGGACTTTTGGTGGAGCAACAGGCTGGAAGTGAACTGTTAGTAGATTTGAGTCACTCAAAGAACTAAATTCTGTACTTTTATTGATTCATTTTAAAACCCTGATGCTGCTGCTACATTTTGTTGAACTTTACTAATTATATATTCTGACTCTTGGATGTGTTACATTTTGTCTTCAGACAGAGTAATATCTTCTTCACTTCTTCTTTTGTCTCCCTGAAAATGTTTCAGTAGAACTTTTGTCTCTAAAGCAAATATTGTTTGAAGTTTTTCAATTTCAGAGATAATATATTTTACATTTTGTGCTCCCTTTGTCAAAGGTTTACTTTTGCATAGCAGAAATAAAAGCACTTAATCAGCATGTTGTCCGAGTTTAACTAATTTAATGAGTTTTCTTTTTTTTTAAATTTAATTTCTGTCATTGACGAGAGGCCCTCCAAGAACATAAATCTCCACCAAGGCAGCTCATTCTACTGGCAGTATTTACTTTGAAGGAAATAGTTTTGTATTTTTTTCTTTCTATATTTTGTTTTCTTGGTTTTTAAAATAAATATATTTTAAGAAGTTTGGAGTGCTGTAGAAGTCAGATAAGGGTAGAATGATGGATTTTTACACAAACATTGTATTATTCCTTTATATAGGAGCAGATTGTCAGGGGCCTGGGAGAGTCTCGCCATGTTTGGTCATGACACTGCTCCCAGGTGGGGTCCTCTCCAGTTTTCCTTACAGCCGCACCTTTTCACAGTCAGAGGCATTTCATATAGTGACAAGTTTTCTCGTCATATTTACATCAGGGACATGAGCTCCATGTCAGGAACCAGTCACACGCAGATGACAGGGACAGAGAAGAATTTGATGTTTCAGACATGATCACCTGCACAAAGCCTGCACAACCTGA
This sequence comes from Mchenga conophoros, assembly GCF_057382185.1. Taxonomy (NCBI): domain Eukaryota; kingdom Metazoa; phylum Chordata; class Actinopteri; order Cichliformes; family Cichlidae; genus Mchenga; species Mchenga conophoros. Next base: position 4,617,116 of record NC_140546.1, on the reverse strand, counting down.
TCCTAAGGCTACGTCCACACTAGCCCGGATAGATTTGAAAACAGCCTTTTCTTCTGAAAATGCTCCGCGTCCACACTAGCGTTTTCAGTCGTTTTCACAGAGTTGTGCGTCCACATTGAAAACGTTCCAGTCCTGCGCAAAAGCGAGTGAGAATTAAAGAATTTGAAGAAAAGCTATCTGGAGCATGTACAAACTGATATTAATCTTTTTTTAGTGCTGTCAAAATTGAGAGCAATCAAAACAAGTGCTGTATAATGCCCTCTGCTATCTTTGTTTAATTGGTCACATGACTGCATCACATGACTAAAATGCGTCATCGTTTTAGAAAGTCGACGTTTTAGAGTGTCCACACTGCGACGGGACAGCTCCGTTTTGAAATGTATGCGTTTTCGAGAGCGTTCTCAAAACTCTCAAAGCCGAAGTTTATAGTAGTGCAGAAGCGAGCTGAATGTGTGTTGTCGTTTCAACAATAACGGTTCACAACTTTTCCTTGGTATGCACACATGGGTATTCACAGACGCGGACTAAAGCTTTCTTGGCTGCTGCCTCAAAGCACACTGTGCGCTGTCTATCTTGCGTGCTGCACAATATCGTTTATTACTTAGTAAATACTGATATCTATGACTAGCTAGTTTATTGTGATGGTGCTTTGTTTTCTCTATTATTATGTTGCTCTTTGTTGTTTGCTGTCTCCTCTGTTTGTTTTTGTTTGTTTGTTTGTTTTTTTTTTTTCTCCATACAGGTGACCCAGGAGTTTTTTTTTTTTTTTGTCTCTCTTCCCCCCCCTTCTCACCGTCTCTTCTCCCCTTTGGTTTTCTTTCTTTCTCTCCCCCTCTCTCTCTCATTCATTCCCCCTGTCCTATTTATTTAAAAAAAAAAAAAAAAAAAAAAAAAAAAATGACAAAGGATGAAGCTCTGCCATCACGTAATGTCGCATACTGCTGTTTCTGATGTCATTTAGACAAAAAAAAAAAAAAAAAAAGACTCAATTGCTCGAACTATGTACAATTTATTTGAAGGAAAAAGGTACTTAAACAAGGCTGGGTCTAACAGAAACTATTCGCAGGAACTGAAAGAGACCAGAGGACGGGAAAACAGACGTGGAACACAAAGAGAACACGGGCGGGAACTTCTGCAAACACAGGAAAGAGGTTTTACTGATCTGGTAAACAATTAAAGGGCTGAGGTGAGTGGTACTAGTGGAGAGTCTTGTGCTTACTTGAAAACACCGACTATTAGGCAGAGGAGGGGTTGCCGTGGGAGCATCCCAGGGATGGCTGAGAATGTGGGGAAGCTGGTCCAGGTTCCAGGGTGTCCAGGGGAGAGGGATCCACCGTTGAAGTACGGGCTGGAGGGCAGGCTGAGGAGAAGGTGAGTGTGTAGTCCTAGGGTTCTAGGCAGACTGGAGAACGGAGTGGAAACAGAGCACGACGGGTGATGTATCTGGAGAACACAGGAGAACACATTTACCCACGGTCCAGACAAACAGAGTCCAAACACAGTGGAGGCTAGTTTACCACTAGTGGTAGCAGGACGAACTGGCGAGGAGTGGCAGGCAGTGCTGGCTTGAAAACCCTCCAGATGGAGGCCCAGAAATTGGAAGCAGGTGATGAGCTGGCCAACTCCACCCCAGGGGACGGGCAACAGGAACCTGGACCACACCCGACCAGACACTCCCACGGCATATGACAACTGTAGCTTCACAGCTTTCTTCAGCTGTTGCCAGATAAAAGGAGGAAGCAAGTTATGGATTATTGAAGACTGTAGGCTCCATCAAATACTTAGCTTGGCAAGGTTTAGCTCTACGACTCAAGACTCAAGAAGTTTATTGTCATTTCGTATGGTGTTACCCGGGCTGAAACAAAATACTGTTTCTCACCAGCCTCTACAGTGCAATAAACAATACAGTTTAAAAAGAATACGTTTAAAAAAGAGCAGCAATAAATAATAAAAAAGGCAGTAATAAACTGCAACAATATAGATAGGGATAAATAACATAAAATCTAAATTCTAAAACAAACTCATTCAGGTAGGTAGCAGCAGTCCTTTCACAGAAGGTCATGTAGGTGTAGTTGTTGGTATAGTTTATTGGTGTCAATACATTGATGTAAATGATTGAATAGAAAAAACAAATAAGCAGAGTTGCCATGTGGAATTTCTTCCATCTGGCAATAATTTCCTTTGGCATTAATAAAGTATTCTGATTCTGATTCTGAATACAGCAGTGGAGAGCCGACAGGCAAACATTCCGGTGGGCCTCTGGCATTTAAAACAAACCTATTTATTTATTTAGAGAAAAAGAAGAAGAAGGTTGAACTTTTTTGATGTCAATAAAAAAAGTTAATAAAGGCCGGCACATGGATGTGGAGAGAAATGCAGATTCAATCACAGGAAGTCAGGATAAAGTTCACTCAGAAGCTTTATTATGCAACACAATAATGAACAATGGCACTGGAGACGATTTCTTAGTGTGGGGATCACAAAAGTGAAGGTTTTGGCAGGTGGAGTGGGGGTCGCTCCAGTGGGAGTGATGTTGGCTGAGTGAGCTGGATGGATGAGTGTACTGAGCTCAACATGATTAATCCAGTGATGAAGAACAGTTGAAGGCAGGAGAGCAGACAGGTGATGAAATGTGAGTCTGTGAACATGAAGCAGCATGAGCATGACCTGCGTACAGGTCGGTATGCAAACTGCTGATAATGTGACTGGTGGATCTGAGAAGCTCCTGAGAGCACAAGGAGAACAAGGAAAGGTAAACACAGCACGAGACGTAAAGGCAGCCTGTTACTAACATGTTTTGAGCAGACGGACCAGCAAAGAAGAGATGCTGATGCTGGTCTTAAACACTGCCGCTTGTCCTGGATCACAATCAGGTGAGCATGGCAGGTGTGCTGATGAGGGCTCCGCCCAGAGGTGGAAGCACAGAGACATCATGGAAAAACACAGCCAGCTCCCCCTGACCATGACACTTTTAATGCCCATTTATAGAAAGTCATTTCTTGAACTGCTGGATCAGTGTTTTATTTATAAATACCTGCTCCAAAACCACGGAGGTCAGGCAGAGAGACACTCTGAAAATGAAGGACAAAAACATTATTATCCATCCTGAACTTGTTTTGTCATCTGAGTTCAGGAAGTTGTTCTCAGGTCACCGTTACCTTGAACCTCAGTGTAGAACAAACAGAAACTTCAAATCCTTCATTCCCTCAGCTGTTAGATTCCTGAACGCTGACAGGAGTCGTTTAGATGAATGTTTCTGTGATTCTTCATTTTCAGACATTTACCCTTCATATTCTGTTTATTTATTTTGAACATTTTTGTTCATTTTGATGTATTTATTTACTTTTTCCTTGACCTCATTGCTTGTTTATCTCTGCCTTGACGTGCAACAGTGCTCGTGATTATTGTTTAAAGACTGTAGGCTGTGTGAGTTTGACCGTGTGAGCAGGTAGTGTGGGAAAGCTGCAAACAAACTTTGGAATTAATAAAATTATCTGAAGTGTGAATCTAATTTTAAAAATGCAATTTATAAAAGCATGTTGCACTGTTTCTTTTTTATTTTTATAACATTATGCAAACAGTGAATGATTTTGTTGAGTTTGTTTGTTTCAGAGTCAGAGAGCCGTGTCTCTCTACAGTCAGAGGTTTTTGTACGGCGCCTCAATGAGTTTGTATCACTGTGGTACACGTTCGGTGGAGGAACCAGACTGGAGGTTAACTGAAAGTACATTTCACTCATTTATGAAGCTCAAACTTGTATCATTAAGGTTCATTTCATTTCCTTCTACATAAATACTTCATGTTTCTCATAAATATAAAATCTAATATCAGTGTAAATTTTGAATTCAGACTAAAATCGTCTTGTGCATTTATTTTTACTGGAAATTAAACTTTCAAAAGTTTTTTTTTTTTCTTGAAGAAAAGTAGAAAACGTTTATATATTTTACATTTCCATAAAAGTTTTGTCTTCAACCTTTTGCTGTAAACTAAAATTAATAGTTCTTAAAGATTTAACATTATTAACGACACATTAACAGTTTGCTGTCTGAGGGTTGCTGATTTTATGGATTTTAATGTGTGAGTAAGTACAGTTATCTTTATTGTTCCCTAATAGACCAAAAAAAGGTCTATGCTTTTTTCTGTTTTACATACAATTGTTTATGACAAGTTTATGAGAAAAATCTGACATGTTAATTTCTGTTTGTTTTCTAATTATAAAACTAATAAATAATACAAACATAACGCACATGAGAACATCAGAAGTCAAAGAAACGCTTTAATATTTTTATCTTTGGTACTGAAACTCGTCTGTTGCCATGGTTCAGCAGTGAAGCCTGTCTGTTACCATGGTTACCAATCTCAGATAGAGAAGTGAAACAGCTGAAGAGCAGTTTCAACTCCCAGTTTCTCTAACATCTCTCTCTCTCTCCCTGCAGTGGGTCGAGTCCCCCCCTCCCTGACCGTGCTGGCGCCCTCTAGTGAGGAGCTGCAGCAGGGGAAGGCTACAGTCATGTGTGTGGCCAACAAGGGCTTCCCCTCAGACTGGAGGCTGTCCTGGAAGGTGGATGGAAGAAGCAGCAGTGGAGAGGAGAGCAGGAGCCCCGGGGCGCTGCAGAATGACGGCCACTACAGCTGGAGCAGCACCCTGAGGCTCCCTGCAGACCAGTGGGAGAAGGTGGGCTCTGTGACCTGTGAGGCCACCCAGGGCTCCCACACTCCACTCTCAGAGACTCTGATGACAGACCAGTGTTCCCAGTCCTGAGCTGACTCACTGGGACTCTGATACTGGCTTTAGTCTGCAGCTTCTCTCAGTCTGCTCCCTCTGTGTCTGTATTGCTTTGATAGTTTTCATGTTTTCATGCTTGTGGCACTGTTGATGGTTTTAATACTTCAAATAAAAACTGAGGTCTTCAAATAGTGGTTTTCATGTGTTTCCATTCAGCTGCTCTTCTGTCTGATAATCATCCTTCAGGTTCAGCAGTGATGCTTCCATACACTGAAAATCTCTGCTTCAGTAACTTTGACTGAGAGAATCACATGTGCTGTATCACATCAGAGTGTAAATGTAAAAAAATGAAAACAACTAAAAAAAAGAAAAAGCAATAAGTTAAAAATAGAATCACAGCCAACAGCTGCTCCCTGTTATAAATAGTTTTAAAGTCTTTTGCAGCTGCATTATTTTCCATCATGTTGGACTTTGTGATGATATTTGCTGTTGGGTGTAGAAGAAGTAGAAAACATGGAGACAGATTATTGTAACCTGCATGTGACCCGTGATGAGACCCGTCCTGGTTTTCTTCAAAGTCAGAATTGATAAAATAACCCAAAGAAAAACGAAACTTTCTTTATCAACATAGGAGACACTAAAAATGTCTCTTTCAGAACATCAGTGCAGGTTAAAAAGTGTAAATGTCAGAATAATTTATGTCACAAAGATGAAGTTAAAGACTTGATGAACTAAACTTTAAATCTTCAGATCAAATCATGTGAAATATTTCTGTGACCAAGAATGTAGCTGAGCAATCTACATACATACAAATATCAGTACTGCAGTTTACTAAAATATTCTCATTTAATAACTACTTCCCAGTTTGAATATTTACAGGAGAGTTTCTTCATCACAGATCTGACTCACAGTATCAACTGTTTTGTGTTTCACATGTTCTTCTGTGCGAGCTCGTCAGGATGGACACAAGTCTGATGTTTTCAGTCAAACCCACATTAACATTTAGGGTTAGACTGTGTGTGTGTGTGTGTGTGTGTGTGTGTGTGTGTGTGTGTGTGTGTGTGTGTGTGTGTGTGTGTGTCCTCAGTGAACTGTATCAGTCTCTGCAGTATCTTCCAGCTGCAGCAGTCACTTCAGTTTCTGTTCAGTCTGACTGAGGGAGGTTTTTGTACGACTGTTTTTCACTGTGTGAACACCCACTGACTGTTAGGATAGTGAAAACTCTGACAGTAATAAACTGCTGCATCTTCAGCCTGGACTCCACTGATGGTCAGAGTGAAGTCAGAGTTTGATCCACTGCCTGTAAAACGAGCTGGACATTCTGATTTTTTATAAGAAGCACTACTAATAAGTAGTTTAGGAGGCCCAACGTTTCTCTGTTGATACCAGGCTAAACGGTGGTAGCTGCCATCTACATAAACATCCTGACTGGTCCTACATATGATGCTCACAGTTCCTCCCACAGCAGAGCTCACTGCTCCAGGCTGAGTCACTGTGATCTGTCCTCTGGACTCTGAGGACACAGAGACAAAAACATAAAGCAGCTTCATGGTTTTGTGGGCTTCATTTCAGAGGGACAGATGTTGATAGAGGAGAGGAGTTTGATTCTCTGGACTTTACCTGTGAAGCAGCAGCAGAGGAGAGTCCAGATGAGGACGCAGATCAAAGTCATGTTTTTGATGAGGAGGATTTCTGTGGCTTCTGTTGTGATGAAGGACAGCTGTCAGTCATCCAGTGTTCAACTCTCAGGACTATAAACTCTCCCAGAGCACTGGAGCATGGTGCTGCTGATGCAAAGTGCCTCTCTATGGAAATGACTTCTTTTTAAACACAGCAAAAAAGCTGTCATTACTCATTTATACACATTATTATTGCAGCATTAAAGTTTGAAGTGTTCTGTAAATTTTGTGCCTTTCCCAAGAAAATAAAATAAGCAATACAGAGGAAAAGTAATTAAAAGAAACTGAACAATACCTACTAAATTTATTTTTACATTTTAATTTCAATGTGAAACTAACTATCAGTATTTTTTTTGTCACAGATTTATTCAGCCACACTTTGATTTGACGTTTTTAGCTGTTGCTTTGTTCACTGGAGTTTGGTGGTGGAACCAGATTGGATGTTAACTGTAAAAACTTTTTCTCTCTTATAAACATGAATCCTGTTCATCTTCAGTCTTCATTTTCTAAATATAGATTCATTAATCGATATCACTTTAATGAATCGATTTTTAAATATAAATTTGTTTTGCCCAAAGTGCCCCAATTTTCTGAAGCTGAAGGTTTTTTCTCTCTCTAACTAAATTTGATTGAAGCAGCAGCAAAAGAAGATCCAAACTATGCTTCACATTTCGCATCACATAAACATCGTCATGAATTTCCTCTGACTTTTGCTGTTTTGCTTCCACCACGATAAAATCACACTTCATGCAGAGCTCTCTCTCTCTCTCCCTTTCAGTGTATTTTCAGAACAGTTTCCCATCTAAAAATCTCAGTTTTCTGCATCATTTGCTTGCTTATTACCCACCAGTCTACCATTATGTCAGCTGCTGGTTTTTTTTATTTAACTGACTTCCGACAAGAAAGTCTCATTTCTGCTGTTCAATACTGAAGAAATTTAAACTTTGTAAAATTATGCAAAATTGCAAACTGCTTAGTTGTGTCTCTAATTAAACCTCTTTAACTTTGCTCTGCTTCACTTCAGCAGCATCAGGTAATGTTATATGTTGGTTCATGGTTTTCTTCAGTTTTTGTTCTACTGCAAAATCTCCTTCATGTTTTTCTGTGTTTTATCCTCAGTTATTTTGACACAAAGGCATCTGCTGTGGTGCTTACACCTTTGATAAAGTCTCACAAGTGTCAGCTTTATTTTCATAGATATAAAAATATGGATATGTAATGATAAATATTTAGAATTGTAATATTTCTGGCTTTCTAAGACAAAATTTCGATTCGAATCGAAGAAAGAATTGAATCATGGATCCAATCAAATCAGGACCTTGTGAATCAATCAATCAATCAATCAATCTTTATTTATAAAGCACTTTTCATACAAAAAAAATGTAGCACAAAGTGCTTTACATAGTTAAAAGCAGCCCACCCCACCCTCCAACTCACTCCCCACACTCTCATTAACATAAATGATGTGAATAAACACATATCCCCCCATCCCCCCCCACACACACACACATACACACACGCGCACACTTAAAGAGTAAAAATTGGGCTGGGTTCGCATGAGCCAAGTGAGGAAACACTATCACAGGGAGCCGTCTGCACCGGGAGCCGGTCACAGACCGCAGCCTCCAGGCTGGGCACACAGCAGGAGGGAGGCCAAGGAGCCCCCCAGCCAGGCTGAGAGGACCCCCAGAGACCCAGCAGCCACGGTCAATCACAGCCCCGGTGCAGAGAGCGCCCTCCGAGGAAACACTGGAGATATGACACAATAGGATATATACAGGGTAAAATGATAAAATAAATAAGAACAGGATACAATATAAATATAAATATAAATATAAATATAAATATAAATATAAATATAAATATAAATATAAATATAAATAGAGTAAGAAGATTAAAAAATGAATAAGAATAAAATCAATAAATATTAGGTAAAGCCTAAATTAATAATAGAATAACAGGATAGAATAAATAAGCATAAAATAAATAAACGCTAAGTAAAAGCTAAATTAAAAAGGTGGGTCTTGAGCCTGTTCTTAAAAACATGTACGTTCTCTGCGGCCCTGAGCTCCTCCGGCAGGCTGTTCCACAGACGAGGACCATACCACTGAAACGCTGCCTCTCCGTGAGTATGTGTCCTGACTTTAGGGACAATCAAAAGGCCAGTACCAGAGGACCTCAGGGTCCGCGAGGGTTCGTATGGTAAAAGCAGATCTGAGAGATAAGAAGGCCCGAGACCATTAAGACATTTAAAAACCAATAAAAGAACTTTAAAATCGATCCTGAAACACACGGGGAGCCAGTGCAGCGATTCTAAAACCGGTGTAATGTGGGCCCGCCCTCTGGTCTTCGTCAGCACACGAGCTGCAGAGTTTTGTAAAAGTTGTAAATCAGAATCGAATCGATTTTAGAAATCAGTGACGATACACAGCCCTAATTTTGAGCACTGTCATGAACTGGCAGAGGCAGTTCACACAAGAAGTTTACGGAAATATAAAGTTATTTATCAAACATAACAGAACCAAGATGATGTCATGGCTGGCTGTGTGGCAGGCCGAATAGGAATCCAATGCAGGACTTGAAACACAAAGGAATTGAGTAAAGGAGGCAGCTTTTATTCGCTGTGACAAAACCAAACACTGAATTCAAGAAAACAAAAACCTAATGCTGCTGAAAAAGCAGAAACTAGGAATTGGGGAAAAAACTAGGAGGCATGAGGGATACAAGGTTTACAGGACACACAGCAACGTCGAGGACATGACAACGAGCAGAAGGAGGCTGAGCAAGGAGGCAGGAGTTCAACAAACATGAAGACAAAGGTGAGGAAGCATGAACCACCGGGGAGGCACACTAACCAGAAATGAAACAAATGAAACAAAGGATTAAACCAGGAAACTGAACAATGCCAAATAAAGCCTAAGACAGTGGTTAACAAACTTTGGTACGCGTACCACTGGTGGTACTTGGTCTCTCTCTAGTGGTAGACGGGAAGTCTCCAGATTAAATAATATACCATGTCCTGAGGGATTTCTGAAAAGTTCAAATGCACAGCTGTGCTATCACTTATGACATAAATGAAATGGTAAATGGCCTGTATTTGTATAGCGCTTTTACTAGTCCCTAAGGACCCCAAAGCAATTTACACAACCAGTCATCCACCCATTCACACACTGGTGATGGCAGCTACATTGTAGCCACAGCCATCCTGGGGCAGACTGACAGAGGCGAGGCTGCCGGACACTGGCGCCACCGGGCCCTCTGACCACCACCAGTAGGCAACAGGTGAAGTGTCTTGCCCAAGGACACAACGACCAAGACTGTCCAAGCCGGGGCTCGAACTGGCAACCTTCCGATTACAAGGTGAACTCCCAACTCTTGAGCCACGATCGCCCCTACATGAAGACAGAAAAGAAAAAAGCAGTGATGTTTATAGGGTTAGTGAAATTGGACTAGCAGGTCTATAATGCTGTGCTATGTCGTGGCTAGCTACACAGCTATGGTTAGCATACTATCAACACAATGAAGCTGGAGGACGAATGTTAACTTTTTTTTAAAGTTAACATGAGCGTTTCTGATGGTTAGGGACAAATGCAATCGCACGGCAGGATGCTGTAAACAGACCAAACTTCAGTCAGGAGATAATCCATCCACAATATGAGGTTATTCATTAATATACTGCTGCAAAGGCTGGGCTGCAGTTACATTGTAGGGTTTAAAAACTGAGCTTTAAAATGAACGGTGGTAATAAAAACCGAGAGAGGCCGACAGTGATCACTGACTTTTTTTAGGGGCTTGTTCAGATTAAACAGAACAAGATACAAAGCATTAAAACATGTTAAAAACACAACAGCCCTGATAAACGCAGAGTAGTTTGTTCATACATCATCACTTAAAGACTGATATTCCACCTGCTGTGAATGTTTTAATACAGTACAGCTGGTATTATTATCACTTGTCACATCCTGTTTATGACAGTTAAAATGAATAACATTCATATAAGATTTAAAATTGTCTTGTGTAAACTGCATGTGGTGTTAAATAGGCCTATACTACTGTACTTTAATGTTGGTCATAAGGGTGGTACTTTAAGAGCCATATATTTTATGAGGTGGTACTCATTGTGAAACGTTTGAGAACAACTTGCCTAAGGGACATCGAAACACTGGGTAGCAAGGTAAGCGACTCATGTTGTAACTGACGTCAGACGCCGGAGATTTTGGCGGAAAATTAAAGCAAATGGTAGTTTAGATTTGAACAAATTCATTTAAGCTTCAGTATTACCAAATACACTTATCAATTGTCTTATAACTAACACTATTTGTCTAAATAATCTCCAACACCCTGGAGAACAACGAGGAGAGTTTAGAGACTCTCCAAGATTACATTGATCAGTGCTTTCAGGATCTCGTGATGAAGAAGACCCCGTGTGCAGCTTCCCCGGCCAAAGCTGAGACGCCGTCGTCGAAAAGACAACGCCCGGCAGATTCCCCCGGCTCAACATTGCCAGCCGGCAAAGATATTGCCGACATATTGGAGTCAATCGACAAGCGATTGTCCAGTTTCGACGCAAGGCTGTCCTTGGTGGAGATTCTTCACCGAGAATTTAAATGCTTGCGAGAATCCCTGGAGTACAGCCAGCAGCAGGTGGAAACGCTTGCTGCTGAAAATGCCACGCTAAGGGAGTCGGTGAAATGTCTCACAGATAATGTTACCCAGCTCAATAGAGAAAATAAAAAAATAAAAGAAACAGTTATCGATCTACAAGCTCGTAGCATGCGTGATAATCTGGTATTTTCTGGTATTCCAGAAGCCGCTGGAGAGGACGCGGAGACCACGGTAAAAAGCTTCATCAAAACCCACCTGAAGCTGCCGGAGGACACTGTGAAGAACATCGTCTTCGATCGGGTACATCGCCTCGGCCCCATTCGGGCTACGGCCGGGAGACCACGTCCTATCGTGGCCAAATTCGGCCACTTCAAACAAAAGCAACATGTGAAAAGCCGCGGCAGGGAATTAAAAGGAACGGACTTCAGCGTGAACGACCAGTTCCCCAAAGAGATCTTGGAACGACGCAGGGTCCTCTTCCCAATCCGAAGCGGCTTCATCCAGAAGGGCTCCCGCGCTGTCATCGCTGTGGACCGGCTGTACGTGGACGGACAGCTCCACCGCGACTCCAACATCACTCCGTGGCTGTATTAACCTCACACCAGATAAGAATCAGCTGCACCATTTCCCTATCCACTCACACTAACTTGCATTAACATCTGTTTAACTTACCAGTATCAAATCGCATCTTAAAGTGTGATTTCATAGCAGAATTAACACCGTCACTCTCCGTCAGTGATTTAATTGGAATGTTTACGTTTTGTTTCTGTTTTTTTTCTTCTCGTTTTTTTTTTTTTTTTTCCTCCTCTCTTTTCCCCCTCTTGCTTTTATGCTGCTCACCCCTGTCCTTGGTTTCTTTCTTTATTCCTTTCACTGCCTCGATCACCTGCTTCGACACTCATCCACAAACATCCTTTATTTCGACACATACGCACCATGCGCTCAACGGCAGCACATTTACATCAGTCAGACAGCGCACACAGTCATATAAGATACACACACACTTAAGCCAAGCCTACTCATATTAGTAACTATGCATACACAAAGTCAGACTCAGGGAGCATCTCGCCACACATTTTTTCTCTCTCTCCTTCTCTTTATTTATGAACAAGTGACGTATTCTCTCCACCTGTCTAAGCGACGCACACAGCATACATCCCTAGTTATACACAAACATCTATGGGTACACTGAGGTTCATTACATGGAATATAAATGGAGCTGGCTCCAGAGAAAAGAGGTTAAAAATATTTAACCAACTCAAAAAACTACAGGCGGATGTTGTCCTATTACAAGAGACCCACAGACCTCTTAGAGGTTCGAATGAACTTAAAACACCTGAGTTTCCCAATGTGTTCTCAGCTTGTTATAATTCTAGACAAAGGGGAGCAGCAATTTTAATACATAAAAATATTAATTTCACAGTACTCGATACAGTTATAGATCCAGAGGGCAGATTCTTAATCATTAAACTATCTATACGTGATAAAAAGCTATGTATTGCAAGTGTATATGGTCCAAATGTTGATGATCCCTCATTCTTTCACGGTTTTTTCAGTGCACTCTCTGAACACTTAGATGGCACACTTGTTCTTGGAGGTGACCTCAACCTTGGACTAAATGAAGACATGGATAGGCTCAATACAGCGGGAACTCAGCGTAATTGGCAGTCCACAAATATAATCAAACAGTATATGAGTGACTTTGGTCTTTGCGATGCATGGCGCTCCCTTCACCCCACCAGTAAGGAATATACTTTTTTCTCACATGTCCATCACTCCTACTCTCGTCTGGATTATTTTTTGGTCAGCAGCTCACTGCTGAACGACATTTCAGACACTGAGATTCACCCTATAGCTGTCAGCGATCATGGTCCTGTATCTTTAACACTAATGCACAAGAATAATACTACGCCAAGAAAAAACTGGAGATTTAATATATCACTACTTAAAGATGAAGACTTTATTAAATATTTTAAAAAAGAGTGGACTTCATATTTGGACTATAATGACACTCCCGAAACATCAGCTTCTGTTCTATGGGAAGCAGGGAAAGCTGTGATGAGAGGTAAAATAATTTCTTTCTCATCACATAAAAAGAAAAAAGAAAACAAAAATATTCAGGAATTAGAAAAAAACATCAAATCACTAGAAGAAGCCTACGCGTCCTACCAAGATCAGGAAACATTGAACAAAATACGCAAAACAAAACTAGAATTAAATGAGATAATTGATAAAAAAACAAAATTCTTAGTACAAAGACTACGCCTACAAAATTATGAACATGGTAATAAATCCGGTCAATTTCTAGCAAACCAGCTAAAAATAAATAAAGAAAAAACAACTATATGTGCTGTTCAAGATTCATCTGGGAACACATTATATGAACCGATACAAATAAACAACATTTTCAGGGATTTCTATAAAACGTTGTATTCACCACAAATAAACCCATCTAAAAAAGAAATTGATCAGTTTTTGGACAACATAACTCTTCCAAAATTATTGGACACTCAAGCAATGGCACTGGATTCACCACTGACACCAGGTGAACTCCAGGAAGCCCTGATAAGTATGCACAATAATAAGGCTCCAGGTCCAGATGGCTTTCCTGCAGAATTCTACAAAGAATTCTGGTCGATTCTAGCACCAGTTTTCTACAGAACGTTGTTGGAAATTAAAGAAAAGGGCAGACTTCCATCAAATATGAATTCTGCAAACATTAATCTCCTGCTAAAACCAGGCAAAGACCCTGTATATCCCTCAAGCTATCGTCCAATATCCCTTATAAATGTAGACCTTAAAATAATCTGCAAAGCTCTCTCAAAGAGACTGGAGAAAATAACCCCCCTCTTAATTCATCCTGACCAAACTGGTTTCATAAAAGGTAGGCACTCATCAACAAATACACGTAGATTACTTAATTTGATAGACTACTCATACAGTAAAAACCTAGAAACTACAATATTCTCTTTAGACGCAGAAAAAGCATTTGACAGAGTTAACTGGAAATTTCTATTTGCAACTTTACACAAATTTGGTTTTGGATCCTCTTTCATAAACTGGTTAAAAATATTATATAACTCCCCAACAGCTTGTGTCAGAACAAATGACCAGACATCCTCCAGCTTCTGTCTCTTGAGGGGCACCAGGCAGGGATGCCCACTCTCCCCTTCACTATTTGCAATTTTTATTGAACCACTAGCAGCAGCAATTAGACAGAATTCAGTAATTAAGGGCATAAAATGCAAGAACGTGGAACATAAAATCAGCCTTTATGCGGATGATGTGTTACTCTTTCTCCAAAATTCACAAACCAATATCTCTGGGGTGATTGAATTGATAAACTCTTTTGCAAGAATATCAGATTACTCAATTAACTGGTCAAAATCTACAGTCCTACCGATTAATTGCTCCTTCCATAATTCCTCTTCTACACCACTGCAATCGGGAAATATAAAATATTTAGGTATTAATGTTTCTCCCAAGCTTGCAGATCTAACTAAATTAAACCATATCCCACTTTTAAAGAAGGTAGAAGATGATCTGGCTAGATGGAAATGTCTACCCATATCACTCATGGGAAGGGTTGCCGCTATAAAAATGATGGTCTTACCAAAAATAAATTATTTATTCTCAATGATCCCAACTAAACCGCCACAAGATTGGTTCAGATCTCTAGATTCATGTATGTCCAAATTCCTTTGGAAAAATAAACCCCCACGTATAAGCTTAAAAACACTACAAAAGACCAAGGATAAAGGAGGACTAGAACTGCCTAACTTTCAGCACTACTTCTTAGCCAACAGGCTTCAGTTTATCTCAGGATGGCTAAAACACACCCTCTTAGATGAACCTTGGCTAGATGTAGAACAAGCACTCTGCAATAATCTAGAGATCTCAGACCTACCATTTATCAGCTCAAACATCCAACGACATGAATGCTTTAAAAGCATCAACATCAGCTCTTCTCTGACAGCATGGTGGGAGTTTCTAAAATTGACGGCGTCTTCATTAATCCCATGCAAACGTACACCTATCTGGAACAACCCTGACATATTACAAAACAATAATATGATAAACTTTTCAGATTGGAGTGGTAAAGGAATCAAATATTTAGAACATATACTAGAAGGAACAGAATTTATTTCATTTGACGGACTAATTACACAATATGGGATCAACAAGAAAAGATTTTTAGAATATCAACAAATTAAATCCATAGTAAAAAAAGAAATTTAAACCGGGTCAAGTTGAACTACAAACACCACCAAGTGTGGTTCAATTTCTTACTCTTAAACCCCCCAAATTACTATCCAAAATATACAGAATGCTTTCTAAAACAGATGAATCAATATCACTTCCTATTGCAAAATGGGAAGCGGATTTATCAGTTAACTTAGACCTAAACTTCTGGTCTCAGATTTGCTTAAAAACCTTTCATCTAATTAGAAATCCCAGTCTTCAATTAATTCAATACAAAATATTACATAGAGTGCACTATACAGGTCATCGGATGTTCAAGATGGGCTTTACGTCTACCAACAACTGCTCACACTGCCAAACCAATTCACCGGACAATTATATCCACGCTCTTTGGTTCTGTCCACCAGTTCAGAAGTTTTGGCGCGAGATATGTGAAGACTTATCGAAGTGTCTGAAATGTAACATTCCAACTTCCCCCTTAGTGTGTTTGTTGGGCAGCTTAGATAATGTCACTTCAGAAAAGAATATCGCCCATATGGTTTTCACTGCCCTATGCATAGCCAAGAAAACAGTCCTCATGAACTGGAAAAATAAAAATAATCTTAATTCTAACCAATATAGAAATTATCTATTAGATTACATTAGTCTTGATACAGCCTCTGCCACCACATCAGATCAATTGCTCTGGGCTCCTTTGATCAGCTCCATCACCTAGTGGGGGTGGGGGGTCATAGTTTGGTCCCGCCTTCACTGTTGTGATTGGTGTGGGGGTAAGGACAGGCTTAGGGCGTCGGGGGGTTCCCCGGAGGCATCTTCCTTGGGGGGCTCAACCCGGGGTAGCGGTCATGTCCGGTTAGGGGCTCTGTTGGCTCTCAGGTGACTGTTTCCTCGCGGCTGCGTGCAGCGGGGCTAGGGGAGGGTCTGTGCTGACGGACGTGGGTTACTGACCTGGTAGCCTGGCTGCCCCTGGGTGGGTCCGGGATGGGCGTGAGGTTCTGGGGGCGCTCCGTCTCTGGGCTGGGACCCGGACCGGGCCTCGGGGGCTTGGGTCCTGGTTGGTGTGTTGCCGGGGTTGTGGGCGGGTGGGTGCATGGGGGCCCAGCCCTGGAGCAGGGTGCCGCCGGTGCGTCGAGCCACCTGGGGGGCTCTTCAACTGGTGGGGGAGATTGTCACATCTTGCAGGAGCTTTCCTCTCCTCAGGAGCTCCCTCTGCAGGAGGGGGAGATACAGGAGAGGTGGAGGAAGATCTCAGCCTGGGTGTTTATTGTCTTATGTAGTCTGGAAGATGAGTGGATGGTGGGGTGGGTGCAGTTTTCTCTGTGGTGGGGTTGGGTGGACTGTCCCGGGCTCTGTGGGGCCGGGCGGCGCTGCTGCACTGGGCCCGGTCTGGATGGGCCTGGGCCCCCTTTCCCTGGCGGGTCGCGGAGTATGGGGGTGCCTACTGGGGTCAGCGGGGGAGCTGGCCCCAGGGAGGGGTCACTTGCCCCTCCCTTCCTTCCCTCCCCATCTCCAGCTGCCTCCCTCTTCCCGCTCCACCACAACCACCCACACATGCAGGGCCTTGGAGTAGGGGTATGTCACCAGGGTGCAGAGGAGGCTACCCCCCCCCCCCCCCTCTGTCCCCTTCTGGCTGCCTCTGCCTCAACTTTATCCCACAACTTAGACATTCACATTACTCACACTCTCATTACACATACATATAGGATCTTGGGGGTGGGCACGATACACGGAGTCCAAAGTACCATCAGGGTGTACACCCCACCCCTGGCATCGTTGCCCACCTCTCAATTTTAAATACACGTAGACATTGAGGGCTAGCAGGAGGGACCATGCGCTTACCTGCTGCTCTCTGGCAGGTAGCTCTATGCCCTCCTGGGTTTTAAATGCACCTTAGAACACACATGCATCAACATTACAATGAGCGGGTGGAGGGAGGTTTGGAGTCTTCTCTCACCCCCATTCTCTGCGACCTGCTGGAGCAGGGGGGCTAGGACTAGGAGGAGGAGTTGGCCGTCCGACTGCGGTCTGGAGTGTGGAGCCTTCCTGCTGCTGCGGAGTCGGGGCGGTCTGCCTCTCCCCACCGCAGGGAAAAGGGAAACACCACCTGGGTCTGGGTGCAGTTCCCCCCTCCAGGGGCGGGGGCACCTAGACCCGGTTTGTAGAGTACGCTTGGGGAGTGTGATCGTGTGTACAGCGTCTCTTTATGTCTGTCTCCACGTTGGTTGAGTGTGGAGTAAGTGCACATGAGAGCATGAGGGTGGGAATGGATGTTTGTATCTATGTGTGCCTGTATGTCTGTGTCTATATGTCAGGTTGGGTGTCAGGCGCCACCTCTCTGGGGACATCTCAGGCCCTCCAAGGTTTGGAGGCCTATCTCCCCCTACCACCACTTCCCCTGCCAGTGGCGGATCCCCTCAGACATCGGTGCGTTGGTGGTTCTTTGTGTCCGGGGATGGGCGTCCAGGTACACACACTCCTTGGCGGCCGCTTATCGGGGCCTGGAGCCTGGGGCTCGCTCGGGCCACTTCGGAGGTGGGGTGCCCCCGGCCTCTCGGCCTGGGGCTCGGTCACTCAGGCGCAGCTGGCTGCCGACGGAGCTCACGGGCGCGTCACTGCAACTCCCCCTGGCTTCTGCTCCGCGGCTGCTGGGTGAGTCCTCATCTGGGACTCTCCTCAGCTCTTTCCGGGACAGTGGCGCGGCTGCCCCTCTGTTGGTCTTCCTTGGTCTCTTGTGTTCTGGGGGCCTCTGGATGTCTGGAGTTTTGATCTCCTCCACACCTGCTTCACGCCCTGGAGGACGGGGCTGTGGCCCCCCCACACCCTCTAGCAGATCATTACATGAAGGAACCTTTTAAAAAAACAAAAAACAAGCGCGTCCATGCTCACAGGTGTACACACGGGTGATCACACCCACAAACTACACCCTTTTTGGCTCCTACCTCAAAGCACACTGTGTTCTGTTGATCTTATGTGCTGCACAATAATGTTTAACATTTAGTATTTACTGTCATATTCCCATATATCATTGTGATGTTGTTTATTCTATTACTCTTGTTCTCTTCTGCTTTCTTTCTTTTTTCTTTCTCAGCAGGTGATCCAGGTGATTGATATATGCATTTTTTTTTCTCTGCCCGTTCTGTTGGTTTTTGTCTTTTGCCCTTCTCCCCCGTCCTTCTTCTCAGCTGTTTCTCTTTCCCTCTTTCTTTCTCCCCTTCTTTCCCCCAGTCAAGTCTGTCCCGTATTCAGTAAGTGAAAATAAAATAAACAATAAAAGGTGAATCAAATGGACCATTACGGCAAGGCTGGGATGGTCAATTTGGTAAAGTAAATCCGTTGGGCATCTTTCTTTGCCTTTAGACAACAATTCTGATGCAAAAGAGCCAAACAGGACAGGCCAAAAAAAAAAAAAAAAGAAAAAAAAAAGAAACACTGGGTAGCAGAGCCAGGACCATGACAGACAAAAAGATCACCAATAGCTTGATGTCAGATGGAGTGGAAGACAGAGACGGAGCAGCTCATATGGAAAATCCTCAAGCAGGTGTTGAGGTTCACTTGTTGACCTCACCGATCCTTTGATATCACAGCTGGAGAAGAAGAGTCAGATTAGGCAGATTAGGCATCAAAGCTTTATTACCAATGCGCATTGGGAGATTCCACTGCAGGGAGTCACAGCCAACACCGAGTGGATCTGAGGAGCACTCCTCATACACACCTTCAGTTGCGGTTTTTGATACGGGCGACATGGGCGTTTGCCCAGGGCAGCATCGTGGTGGGGGCCGGCATCATGGCATCGGCAAAAGAAAAAAAAAGGTAGCTCGCACCCATGCTGCCCCGACATAGTGCCAGGCACCAATTGGTTTTCTATTGCCCATTTGCGGGGAGTAAAGGCTCCCTGTATTTGCGAGGTGTGGCTGCTGCTTGCCAAACACAGCAAGGAGAGGGGCGGGGCTGCGGGGGAATTCTCTGACTTGCTGGAGCGGCATCTAATAACAAGCTCACGTATAAAACAAACCAACAAACTAGGGCTGTGAACGTAAACGCCGTCATCATGATTAACGCGATTAAAAATTTTGACGCGATTAATCCGTTTGGAGCGCAGAATGACTCAAAATCCCAGAAATGTCTCTGTCAACGCATTTCGGGCAGTTTGTCCAAAGTTTGTCCTTTCTGCGCTCCAGATGGGAGCGTGATGACGGCATTAACGTGTTAACGTTGACAGCACTACAACAAACACAAAAAGTGAAGACATTATGATACAGACTTATAATTTGCACCGATGTGTTTTCTAAATTTTATCACGGAAATATATGCAAAAAGTGAGCACGAGTGTGTGTGTGTGTGTGTGTGTGTGTGTGTGTGTGTCCTCAGTGAACTGTATCAGTCTCTGCAGTATCTTCCAGCTGCAGCAGTCACTTCAGTTTCTGTTCAGTCTGACTGAGGGAGGTTTTTGTACGACTGTTTTTCACTGTGTGAACACCCACTGATAGTTAGGATAGTGAAAACTCTTACAGTAATAAACTGCTGCATCTTCAGCCTGGACTCCACTGATGGTCAGAGTGAAGTCAGAGTTTGATCCACTGCCTGTAAAACGAGCTGGAATCCCTGATTGTCGAGTGCTAGCATAGTAAATGAGACGTTTAGGAACTCCTCCATCTTTCTGTTGGTACCAGGCTAAACAGTGAGAGCTGCCAGAAACAAAAACATTCTGACTGGTCGTACACTTGATGCTCACAGATCCTCCCACAGCAGAGCTCACTGCTCCAGGCTGAGTCACTGTATATTGTCCTCTGGACTCTGAGGACACAGAGACAAAAACATAAAGCAGCTTCATGGTTTTGTGGGCTTCATTTCAGAGGGACAGATGTTGATAGAGGAGAGGAGTTTGATTCTCTGGACTTTACCTGTGAAGCAGCAGCAGAGGAGAGTCCAGATGAGGACGCAGATCAAAGTCATGTTTTTGATGAGGAGGATTTCTGTGGCTTCTGTTGTGATGAAGGACAGCTGTCAGTCATCCAGTGTTCAACTCTCAGGACTATAAACTCTCCCAGAGCACTGGAGCATGGTGCTGCTGATGCAAAGTGCCTCTCTATGGAAATCATCTGACCAAGTTTAGAGGCACAATGTGAAAAAGTAAAGGTCTGGACTTCACTACATGTTTTTACAACATTCTGTACGCCACGCAGATCCTGATGCGTTTGAAGAACTACTAATTGATTATATTTAAAATAAGTTCAATGTCAATTTTAAAATATTGCTGTAGGACACCATTCAGATGGCTGTGATCCAAAATTAAATATGGTTCAAACATCATGATACAACATGATTTCCTCCAGTACCATCCACCTCCAACATATATTACAGTTTCTCTCAGTCGCTTTGCTGCAGTTCTCAAATCAGTGATGCTTTTACCCAATCAAATTAGCCTTTCTCATTGTTTTCATACACACATACACACTGCTGTTGTTTCTACACTAATAAAGGGATTTGTTACTTCATTGATCCACAACTCACAGCTCACAACTGTCGTGATCGGGCTGTGTCCAGGCAGGAATTGGACCCAAACTCAAACTCACTGGAAACAGGACTGAACTCAAAGTGGCAGCTTTTATTGCTGAACAGAAAACTCCACAAAACCTAAACTGGGAAGAATCTAACAAAACACACACAGCACGAGGAAGATCACGGCACTGTAGTAAACAATCAATCAATCAATCAATCAATCAATCAATCAATCAATCAATCAATCCTTATTTATAAAACACTTTTCATACAGAAATGTAGCACAAAGTGCTTTACATGGTTAAAAGCAGCACACCCCGCCCTCCAACTCACTCCCCACACTCTCATTAACATAAACGATCATGGATACCCCCCCCCCCCCCCCCCCCCACACACACACACACACACACACACACACACATACACTTAAAGAGTAAAATTGGGCTGGGCACACATGAGCCAGGTGAGGAAACACTATGGCTGTATCCCAATTCAGGGTCTGCAGCCTTAAAGGCCTCATTTCAAGGCCGATTACGTCACAGCGGCGCGCCGAAGGCTGTCCCAATTCAAAGGCTGCTCGAAATGCGGCCCTGAAATGCGTCCTTCATTTCCCTGAATTTTAAGGCTGTGGAGGTGTAGACTTCGTGGCCCAACATATCCCAGAATGCATAGCGCGGCGGTGGGTGTGGATAATTTTGCCGGAAAAAAACGGCGGATGAGGGGCGGCCGAAGAGTAAACTTTAAGTAAGTACTGAATATTATGTCACTTATTTATGTGCAAATGTTTAATAACGAAGAACATTAAACATTACTGTTGGCCACATGTCGGCAAAGTCATGTGACATTAGTGACGTTTGTACTAACTTGGTTTTAAAGCCTTTACTTTAAAATATACGCCGTTCAATAGCTGAGCTTCATCTCACAGAGAACGATCAAAGCTCATGTAGAAACAAACAAACGAACAAAAGATTTTCTCCTTCATTTCTGTCAAACACAGCTGTATGACACGTTTCCAGTGGTTAGTATCATGGTTGCTAGGCAACCTGCGCAGCGCAATGGAGGCTTTTTTTTTAAACTTTATTGACAAACAACAGTATCATCGCAACGGAGGCTAGACCGTCCCATTACACAAGCCTCGCACTTCCGGCCTTAGCGGTCTTTGAGTACGCGGCCCTTGAGGATCGTTGAGGCTGCAGACCCTGAATTGGGAGACAGCCTATCACAGGGAGCCGTCTGCACCGGGAGCCTCCAGGCTGGGCAAAGAAGCCCCCCAGCCAGGCTGAGAATGTGTCGATGATGTGAACAGAACACACATATAGTTTAATGAGTATTATTTTGCTTTTCTCCATTTCATCAGTTTTGTAAGGTTAAAAAAATACAAAAAAAAACATCAGACGTGATTTTTGTGTCTGAAAACAGTTTTAAACTTCTCATTAGCTGTCACAGTTTTACACTTTTACTTATATCCGGAGATGTGCAACCAAATCCTGGACCTGAATTGAAAAGTGTCCAGACCCCTGCCGATTTTAAATCTCAGCCAGGGTTAAAATGTGTTCATCTAAATGTACGCAGCTTATTACACAAGATGGACTTGGTCAGAATTTGGGCGAAATCGACAAACGCGGATATTGTGATTATCTCCAAAACTTGGTTGTCCAAATCTATTACAGTCCGGGTGAGCTGCTGGTAAATTTCCACCATGTTCTCCTGTGTCTGCCCCTGGGCAGAGCCGTCATCTCCTCACATGGAGCCAATCTGGAGCAACCTACTCAGGATATTCAAGACCAGCGTTGCCGTCTCTTCACTGCTAGTTTGCCAACTTACCCTCGGTGCTAACAGGCTACCATGCTTCATGCTCCTTGCCCAAGTCTATGCACTCGGCCATACTCACTGCAGTTTCATGCTCCGTCTCCTGGGAAGGATTTCAATATCACACCTGCTGCCCTCTTCCCACTGCTTCTCACAGGATCCCTTGGAGCTCAGGTCAGCTCATCTTAAATCTATTCAGCTCACCTGGACCTTCACCTACTCCCCTCAAAGTACCACCAACTCCACCTGCAACATAAGCCATACTCCTCTTTAAAATTCAACCACACCTGGAGAAGTCTGTGAACCCACTAACCCCCTTTTCCTCTCTCCCTCTTGATCACCACGCCACCTTAGGCCACCACGCTACGTTTTCTTGTCAGGAATCCCACGTCAAGTATAACTCTGTGTTTTTGTGCCAAATAAAGATTTGTGTGAAGCAAACTCAACCGTCTCCACATGTGGTCCAGCACTTGAGTCCAGTTTCGTACAGGCCTTTGGCCCCTTGTGACATTAGGCCTACATTTTTTGCAGTACTCTTTCCAAAGTAGGTGAGGTTTTGAGAAAAATAACAAAACAAAAAAACCTGTTTTGATGTCTTAAAACGACGGTGAAAGTGTTTTATGAAGTGTCTTTTGCATAGATGAGTCTGTGTGGTGAAAAAGGCCTTACATATTTGGAGAGCTGCATTAAGAGTGGTGAGAATGACGTTCCTGATGTAAGACTTTCACCAAAGCAACTGAGAAAAGCAGTGATGGGGAAACATTTACTGGAGTTCATTTAAGTGTTCACGAATAAATGTCAGTGAAGTCGTTTGAAAACGTGTGTGTGTGTGTGAAACATGTCAAAAGTAAACCAAAGCAACACATGGTGATAAAACCCGAATTGAATGGTAATGTTTACCAGTTAGAAGCCTTCACAGTGAGAACAGCACAGAGCACCGTCTTCTCTACCTGGAAGGAATTTTCAAAACTTCCTAAAACACCATTATTTGTAGACAGAATTCCAAAATAGAAATAAAAACTCATTAAAATAAACCCTGTATGTGTAGGCAGCGTCGTAACAATGGACATGTTCCTTCAGAAATTAAAAAAATATTATAAAAAAAATGCTGGTACACTTTCCAGAATTTAATATTTTTGTGAAATTCAAAACATAACTACATGAATCTGAAATGTTTTTGAAGCGTTTTAGGCTGAGAATTAGTTTCAGTGTTTAGAGCTGTGAAAAAATAAGTGTCAGGTTTCAAGAGATGTTTTCACATGTGAAAGCTGTAAAATCTACATTTTGAAATCAGATTCTTTAAATATTGTTGTAATGGGCTTTATTTGTTTTAATTACACTATTATAATATTATTAAATGATACAAACAGTGAATGATTTTGTTGAGTTTGTTTGTCTCAGAGTCAGAGAGCCGTGTCTCTCTACAGTCAGAGGTTTTTGTACGGCGCCTCAATGAGTTTGTATCACTGTGGTGGACTTTTGGTGGAGGAACCAGACTGGATGTTGGAAGTAAGACAAAAACAAAGTTACTTCTATGTCCTTTGTCTCTTTCATTTAATTTTCTTTTCTTTAATTTCATTTAATATGAAAGGCTAGGAAACTTTTTGTGTAACTGATTAATTATTTTATTCATAAATTTTGTCCTAAGAAACAAAGTCAGCTTTGGAAATGAATATTCAAGCGGCCGCCAAGGAGTGAGCCGGTGTGTACCCGGACGCCCACCCCCAGACACAAAGAACCACCAACACACCGACACCTGAGGGAGTCCGCCACCGGCAGGGGAAGTGGTGGTGGGTGGAGATAGGCCTCCAAACCTTGGAGGGCCTGAGGTGTCCCCAGAGAGGTGGCGTCTGATACCCAACCTGACATATAGACACAGACATACAGGCACACACAGACACAAACATCCATTCCCACCCTCATGCTCTCATATGCACTCACTCCACACTCAACCAACGTGGAGACAGACATAAAGAGACGCTGTACACACAATCACACTCCCCAAGCGTACTCTACAAACCGGGTCTAGGTACCCTTGCCCCTGGAGGGGGGAATTGCACCCAGACCCAGGTGGTGTTACCCTTTTCCCTGCGGTGGGGAGAGGCAGACCACCCCGACTCCGCAGCAGCAGGGAGGCCCCACACCCCAGACCGCAGTCGGACGGCCAACTCCTCCTACTAGCCCTCCCGCTCCAGCAGGCCGCAGAGAATGGGGGTGGGAGAAGACTCCAAACCTCCCTCCACCCGCTCATTGTAGTGTTGATGCATATGTGTTCTAAGGTGCAATTAAAACCCAGGAGGGCATGGAGCTACCTGCCAAGGAGCAGCAGGTAAGCGCATAGTCCCTCCTGATAGCCCTCAATGACTAAGTGTATTTAAAATTGAGAGGTGGGCAACGACGTCAGGGGTGAGGTATACACCCTGATGGTGATTTGGACTCCGTGATTGTGCCCACCCCCAAGATCCTATATGTATGTGTAATAAGAGTGTGAATAATGTGAATGTCTAAGTTGTGGGATAAAATTGAGGCAGAGGCAGCCAGAAGGGGACGGGGGGGGGGGGGGGGGGGGGTAGCCTCCTCTGCACCCTGGTGACATACCCCCACTCCAAGGCCCTGCATGTGTGGGTGGTTGTGGAGGAGCGGGAAGAGGGAGGCAGCTGGAGATGGGGAGGGAAGGAAGGGAGGGGCAGGTAACCCCTCCCTGGGGCCAGCTCCCCCGCTGACCCCAGTAGGCACTCCCACCCTCCGCGACCCGCCAGGGAAGGGGGGCCCTGGCCCATCAGACCGGGGCCCAGTGCAGTAGCGCCCCCCGGCTCCACAGAGCCCTGGACAGTCCACCCAACCCCACCACAGAGAAAACTGCACCCACCCCACCAACCACACATCTTCCAGACTACATAAGACGGTAAACGCCCAGGCTGAGATCTTCCTCCACCTCTCCTGTATCTCCCCCTCCTGCAGAGAGTTCCTGAGAGAAGAAAGCTCCTGCAAGATGTGACCATCCCCCCCACCAGTTGAAGAGCCCCCCAGGCGGCTCGATGCACCGGCGGCACCCTGCTCCAGGGCCGGGCCCCCATGCACCCACCCGCCCACAACCCCGGCAACACACCAACCAGGACCCGAGCCCCCGAGGCCCGGCCCGGGCCCCAGCCCAGAGACGGAGCGCCCCCAGAACCTCACGCCCATCCCGGACCCACCCAGGGGCAGCCAGGTTGCCAGGGCCTGGGGCTCGCTCGGGCCCCTTTGGAGGTGGGGTGCCCCCGGCCTCTCGGCCTAGGGCTCGGTCACTCAGGCGCAGCTGGGGGCCGGCGGAGCTCACGGGCGCGTCACTGCAACTCCCCCTGACTTCTGCTCCGCGGCTGCTGGGCGAGCCCTCATCTGGGACTCTCCTCAGCTCTTACTGGAACAGTGGCGCGGCTGCCCCTCTGTTGGTCTTCCATGGTCTCTTGTGTTCTGGGGGCCTCTGGATGTCTGGAGTTTTGATCTCCTCCATACCCGCTTCACACCCTGGAGGACGGGGCTGTGGCCCCCCCACACTCCCTAGCAGATCATTACATGGAGAAACCTTTGGAATGCAAGCATGCTGATCCACACAGGTATGCACACATGGGTATTCACAGACGCGGACTAAAGCTTTCTTGGCTGCTGCCTCAAAGCACACTGTGCGCTGTCTATCTTGCGTGCTGCACAATATCGTTTATTACTTAGTAAATACTGATATCTATGACTAGCTAGTTTATTGTGATGGTGCTTTGTTTTCTCTATTATTATGTTGCTCTTTGTTGTTTGCTGTCTCCTCTGTTTGTTTTTGTTTGTTTGTTTGTTTGTTTTTTTTTTTCTCCATACAGGTGACCCAGGAGTTTTTTTTTTTTTCTCTCTCTTCCCCCCCCTTCTCACCGTCTCTTCTCCCCTTTGGTTTTCTTTCTTTCTCTCCCCCTCTCTCTCTCATTCATTCCCCCTGTCCTATTTATTAAAAAAAAAAAAAAAAAAAAGACAAAGGATGAACTGAAGCTCTGCCATCACGTAATGTCGCATACTGCTGTTTCTGATGTCATTTAGAAAAAAAAAAAAAAAAAAAAAGGAAATGAATATTCAGACACTCAGGACAATTTCCAATGAAAATCTGGGATGTTTCATATTATTAATTATTATTTGTAGTTCTGATGATAAAGTTGTATTTTGAGGGCTTGTAGGTTTAATTCAGTCTGTTAGAGTCAGAGAGCCGTGTCTCTCTACAGTCAGAGGTTTTTGTACGGCGCCTCAATGAGTTTGTATCACTGTGGTGGACTTTTGGTGGAGGAACCAGACTGGATGTTGGAAGTAAGTTAATTAAACTGTGTTTATTATTAAATATTGTATCATTTTATTTAATAATTATTTGTTAGGCTGCTTAGATGAGACAAAAGTATTTTTTTTATTTAAAATAATTTAGTTTTTGATGTTTGTCCTTTTTACTGGACTAATTCAGATGAGCTCTGCGAGTTTCTCTTGTTTAATCTACATTTCTGTCACAGTAAAATGTAGACAAGAGTAAACTTCATCATCTTATGATTAGTTTGTAAATTTCCACCACATCAGCTGCTGTTTGGATGAGTCAAAGTTTGCTTTCTGATGTTTTTATCGTGTCAGATGTTTCAGATTTAGTTTGAAATCATGTGAGCTGTTCAATAACATTTCAAATCTATATGAATGAGTAGCTGCTCTGTGCTTGTGTCCACTAATGTCTTCAGTCGTCCATGATTTAGACTTCTAATCATTTTAAAGCCAAACTTCTGCTGTAAATGTTTCCACATCTGCTTCTTTTATTTCCAGTGTAGTTTGAACATATTTCAGCTCAAACTGTGTGATGATTCTCTCTGTGCTGATATGCATGAGAGGTTTCTTAAAGGGAAGTGAAACAATGTGTGAGTGAATGACTGGTGGAGCAGAAAAAACACCTGACAGAAACTTCTTAACGGAGAAATTCAAATTGTGGTTCCTGTCCTCTAAGCTGATTGGTGTTTCCTAGGTGATACCCGCCCCGCCCTGAAGGTGCTGGGTCCCTCCAGTGCAGAGCTGGAGCAGGGGAAGGCCACGCTCATGTGTGTGGCCAACAAGGGCTTCCCCTCAGACTGGAGTCTGTCCTGGAAGACGAGCGACAGCAGTGGCAGCAGCAGCATCAGAGGGGAGGAGAGCAGGACTCCTGGAGTGCTGCAGAATGACGGCCTCTACAGCTGGAGCAGCACCCTGACGCTCACTGCAGACCAGTGGGGGAAGGTGGGCTCTGTGACCTGTGAGGCCACCCAGGGCTCCCAGTCTCTGGTCTCAGAGATACTGAGGAGAGACCAGTGTTCCCAGTCCTGATGTCAATCACTGAGTCTTTGATGTTGATTTTCTTCTGTCTCTTTGTTTCTTTGTGTTTGCAGATTTAAAAAATAAACTCATTAAACAGTCATGTTTCCATCTCATAATGACAACAATCAGAGCATCAATCTCCTCTAGTTTCATCCTTTTGTGTCTGTTGTAAAGCTGATATTTCAAACTCTTAAAAGAATAAAAATGTACCGAGAAAACATGTTCTTTGACTCTGTGAGTTTAATAAATGCACATTAAAAAATTAAGATTTTGTAATATTTGTAAAACAGACCAAAATAAAAATGTAAACAGACACATCAAGTGTAATGTGCAGTGAAAATGGTTAAATATATTTTTTAATCCACATATTAAATATTTCTCTATAAGATGTTGAGGTCATGTCAACCATAGATTATCTGTGTGCTCTTCATAATTTCTACTCTCAAAGCTGTTTTATGATCTACATTTTAATCTGATCTAAAACCTAATAAGTAAAATTAAAGAGCAGGGTGTCATCTGTATGTTTAAACAGAGATCATTTAAATCAAGTTTAAGTGAAGATTTACTGACGTTTGATTAATGAACTATTTGACAGTGAAACTGTGATGAAGCACCAAAGCAGAGAAGAGTCTAGAAGCTGGTGGTGGCAGAGGTGAAGCAGGTGGAGACTTAGCTGAGGATCTCTAATTGTCAGGATGAGGTGGAGATCAGGAGTCTGAGAGTTAAAGCACACAAAACAGAGGCTGAGTAACTCACAGAAGGCAGCGAGACAATAACTGGACTCAAATAATGACGACAGAATTGAGCTTGAAGTGGACATGATGTTAAGAACAGACTAACAGAACAAACACAGGAATGCAGGCAGATGAGAGACTACAGGTCTGCTTTAATCAACTTATATAGAAGTTAATCTCTTCTAGTGTTCACAGCAAAATGAGAGAAACTCACTTCACTAAACCTCTTAACACAAGACAAAGACCACGGTCTGTCAGGAGGACGCTTGCTGGTTTTACATCTGACAGAGACAGTCTGTCCTGGAACAAAAGACTGAGTCGGCACTTTTTCTCCCAGTTAATAATAAAGAATATCAGAGTTATTGAAGTTACAGCTTTCATGTTTCATGCTTCATGCACGACATTCACAGTGTTGGTTTTTGCCCAGTGTAGGTATTTGTGTCTTAGTCCTGTTTTTCCTTTGCTTTGTATTTTTCATGCAGTCTCAATGAACGCCTCGCTTTCTGGTAAATTCCATCCTGTTTCCACGTGTCTGATTTTGGGTCCTCTCACTCTCCGCTCCACACAATCTGCTGCTGCAGATCGTGACATTATTTGAATTATTCATTCTTTTTGTTAAAGTCTTTATTAGTTTCACTATTTGACTTGTCCAGGGTGTACCCTGCCTCTGACCTTAAGACAGCTGGAATAGGATGGGATGCATGTATAGTTTCATTATTATTGTCAGATCATCAGCATGTGATAATGTGGATATAATACCAAAATAGTAAAATGCCTTCTTATTTTGCATTTATTTATTACAGTTTTTTCATTTTTGATTTCAGACAACCAAACTGTACGATTAAGAAGAAAGCTGTGTTTCTTTACACTCAGAGGTTTTAGCTCAATCATGATGATACAAACTCTTTTCTTTCAGGATCCAGACTGGATGTCTGGAAATAAATCAATTTTAAATGAGTATTTTAAACAATACTTTGTCCTTCTGCTTTTGTTTTAGCATGCTAAGTATGTAAAAAAAAGTCCTGTTTAGAAGCGGACATGTCACAGTGCTGGATCTGTGACCCAGTGTTTTGTCTGTGTTGTTAATTTATATTCTTTGATTACTTTTATTCATGGTTTTGGTTATCTTTTTTTCTTAAGTTCTTAGTGATCCTAGTTCTCCCTCCCTCAGTGTCCATCTCAAGCCTGTGTATAAGCTCTTGTCTCCATGTTTATTGTTCCCTCTGTTGCACAGGCAGTCATGTCTCCATGTCTCAGTGTCTAGTGTCTGTCTCTGTTTTTGTTCCCCCAGTCACAGTGTCTTTTCTGCATCTACATATTCGTCATGCTTCCTGTTTTCTTCTGATAGTCCTTGTCCTGTGTTCAGTTTTGCTTCCCCTTGGTCTCCTTATGTGTGATTATTTCCATCTGTGCTCTCCTCCTGTGTGTCATTCCCTTGTGTGTTTCCTCTGCCTGTTGTCGTGTTGTCCCATGTGCTGTAAGTTTCTCCATGTTTCTGTCCATCATTCCTAGTTCCATGCTCCTTATTTCCTAGTGTTTCTGTCTCTAGTCCCCCAGAGTCTAGTTCTTATTTTCCATGTTCAAGTTTTGGTTTGTTTTTCGTAAATGTTTATTTTGTGCATTATTTCCCAACAAATAAAGCTGCCTCTTTAAATTTGTTTCCGTGTAAGAATCCTGAATCCAGGAACCTTCATGCTGCCTGCCATACAGCAAACATGACAGGACATTGAATAACAAACATTAGTATACACAGAGCCAGCCAGATGTAGAAGTGTGATGTGTCTCATGTGATGGTGTTTTAACCTGAGTGAGCACTTCATTTAATTATTCACGATATCCATATCCATTTCATCTTTCCAGGATATCAGTGTATTTAAACTTTTAGCGTCCGAGAGCCTGAAAGCTATAAATATTTTACTTTTTACCACTTTGCTTCAGTTTAGTTAATTTTATATCTAAATGTTTACAAATTGCATTTAATTCCTGTTTGAATCATGATATTAAAATGGGAAACAGAGACATTGTCCTGGTAATTTGATGTTTTTGTGTTTCTTTTTAAATTCTTAAATGGTTTTGTCCTGCCTTACCTCTGAGCTACTTTACTCAAATACTCCTGTACAGAAACATATTATTAATATATGTTGTTTAATCCTGTCATGTCTGGCAGTTTATGAAATCTGAATTATGATCTGAATGCACTGTGGTGCCAAAAACATGTTGCAAGATCAGCTCTATAAGTTCTCTATGGTTCCTCTTGTTTCCTCTGCCTGTTGTCGTGTTGTCCAACAATGTGTCACCAACTGCTGCACCTGTAAGAAAAAACAAAGGGAACAAAAACATACAGCACCTGGAACACAGAGATATGAAAATGCACAGATATATAAATTAACAATCTTTTTGTGGTGTGTGTCATTGTCACAAAAGGTAGACAATAATGAGGGCAGGGAGGTGCAATAATGCCCTTCTGGGTGTCAGAGGCAGACAGCGATAGATCCAGGACATCCAGGAGATCCAGGAGGCCACAGCAGGAGAAGGAGGAAGGCCCCAGATGGGGCACCCAGAGGGTGAGAGTCTCAGAGAACCAGAGGCAACAGGCATCAGTCGGATGTCCTAGCACGAGCCGAGAACAGTGCCCAAGGACCACCTGGCACGACTTTGAAAAGTGGAATGAGAGGCAGAGTCTTCAGCTCAGAGAAGATCAGCTTCCAAGTTGAAGTCATGAATCACAATCACCCACAAATCTGTGTTTATTGATACCAAATACAGTTACAATGCATTCATTGTATACTCTGATTACATTGTATAAAGAGTGAAATGCATGTTTATTACTGCTTCTATTAATAGTGTTGTTATGAGTGGTTATGATGCTGTTTAAGGTAAATCTGGAGGAAATCCATCAGCCTCTGCAGCAGTCAGCTCAGCTCTTATTCAGTCTGAGGTAAAATAATATTAAAATGTGTAAACACATCTGTGCTGAGATAACTCTGAACTCTAAACTTATTTGTTCTCTATCATGTAGGAACGTCTGTGAGCAGTAATGTGGTTTTTCTGTAGCTCCTTATTTATTCATGTTGCTTTAAAATTTAAGACTTAAGATTCAAACTAAAAAAATCATTTAAAGATTTCAAAGTTATGCTCTGATAAAGCAATTAACAAAGTGGAGTCTAAGCAATGATGGGAAAGAGGAAACGAATGCTGGATTCAAAACTTTACTATTTAAATTTCTACAGCAGCTAATTAATAAATACTTAATTTATCTACTGATGTTTTCTGTGTGTTCAAAGTATTTGGTGGTCTTTTAATTTACAGCAATACACTCAATGTTAATGCTGTGTGTGTGTGTGTGTGTGTGTGTGTGTGTGTGTGTGTGTGTGTGTGTGTGTGTGTGTGTGTGTGTGTGTGTGTGTGTCCTCAGTGAACTGTATCAGTCTCTGCAGTATCTTCCAGCTGCAGCAGTCACTTCAGTTTCTGTTCAGTCTGACTGAGGGAGGTTTTTGTACGACTGTTTTTCACTGTGTGAACACCCACTGACTGTTGATGTAGTGATAACTCTGACAGTAATAAACTGCTGCATCTTCAGCCTGAACTCCACTGATGGTCAGAGTGAAGTCAGAGTTTGATCCACTGCCTGTAAAACGAGCTGGAATCCCTGATACTCGAGTGCTAGCATAGTAAATGAGCAGTTTAGGAACTCCTCCATCTTTCTGTTGGTACCAGGCTAAAAGATGGTAGTTGCTCAAAAAACGAACATCCTGACTGGTCCTACACTTGATGCTCACAGATCCTCCCACAGCAGAGCTCACTGCTCCAGGCTGAGTCACTGTGATCTGTCCTCTGGACTCTGAGGACACAGAGACAAAAACATAAAGCAGCTTCATGGTTTTGTGGGCTTCATTTCAGAGGGACAGATGTTGATAGAGGAGAGGAGTTTGATTCTCTGGACTTTACCTGTGAAGCAGCAGCAGAGGAGAGTCCAGATGAGGATGCAGATCAAAGTCATGTTTTTGATGAGGAGGATTTCTGTGGCTTCTGTTGTGATGAAGGACAGCTGTCAGTCATCCAGTGTTCAACTCTCAGGACTATAAACTCTCCCAGAGCACTGGAGCATGGTGCTGCTGATGCAAAGTGCCTCTATGGAAATGACTGCAACAGGGAGTGGGATCGATCTGATGATGCTGTTGATGATGTTCACTGTAAATTATTTCAAAAAGAACATTCTTCCTCCTTCTATGAAAAATTCAATTCTTTTTATCTTGATCTGGTGGTGAATCAACTGATTTTATTATTAGTTAGAAAGATATTTCAGATTTTGTATAATTATATTTTTGAGTGAATTTATGATTGTAATCGCGTGTCTTAGGTTACAATCATACATAGGTATGTTTTTAAATAGGACATTTTCTGCAATCCTCTTAAAAAAACATCTCAGCTGAAGAAGAAGACAAGAAAATATTTCAAGAGCAAACCTGAGCCCTACATTTTATTATAATACTAAGTGTTGACCAGTCTGGACTGTGCAGGGTGCCAGTTCAAGCTCAGTGGGTGCGCAGACGACCACATGCCCCATGGGAATAGGGTATCGCTGTCATGGTACTGGGTCTGAGACCCAGTGTTTTGTGTATTTTAGTGCTATTTCGTTGTTTATTGTATTTTTTGGCCGTTTTCCCTGTTTAATTTTTGTTTTATTTTAATTTTGAGTCTTGTGTTCTTTGTTCGTTGTATTAGGTTCACTTCTCCTGTCCCGTCATTATGTTAATGTCAGTCAGCTGTTTCCCCATTTGTTTCCACTTCCCCATATCACCTCCTGTATACAATACAATGCAATACAATTTTATTTATATAGCACATTTAAAAAAACACAGGTATGCCAAAGTGCTTCACAGAATGAGTTAGAGCAATAATAAATACAAAACAGAAAATACAAAATACAAATAAAATATACTAACAGGCAGGTGACATAACTAACCAATAATACACCAGGCGTAGTAGGCACAACCCGAAAGGCTGAAGGTTAAAACATTATAAATATTAATAAAGCGAAAAAGATAACTTACAGTACACCAAAAATGCGGGTTCTAGGAGGCGGGGAAAGCAAGGCTGAACAAATAAGTTTTTAATCGAGATTTAAAAGATTGAATTGAATCAGACGCCCGAATAGCTAGAGGGAGGTTATTCCAGAGGTAGGGTGTGACAGCAGCGAATGCGCGGTCACCTCTGGTCTTGAGCCGAGATCTAGGTCGCACCAGGAGCATTTGGCCTGCTGATCTAAGCGCTCTCCCAGGGGTATAAAAGCTGAGGAGATCCGTAAGATAGCTGGGCGCGGTGTTACTTATGATTTTAAAAGTGAGCAATAAGATTTTAAAATCAATACAAAATTTAATAGGGAGCCAGTGCAGGTCGGAAAGAACTGGAGTAATAGAGTCAAACCTGCCAGTTCCAGTTAAAAGACGCGCAGCCGCATTTTGAACGAGCTGTAGTTTGTGAACAAGGGCAGAATGGAGACCAGTGTAAAGGGAATTACAGTAATCTAATCTTGATGTAACAAAGGCATGGATAAGTTTCTCCAGGTCCTTACGTGGTAAGTAGGGCTTGGCCTTAGAGATTAGACGTAGTTGATTGAAACTCGATTTAACTACAGAGGACACATGTTTGTCCAACTTGAAGGAACTGTCCAAGACAACACCCAGGTTCCTCACAGTGTCATAAAGGGAGTCAGCAAAGGGCCCAAAAATACCAATTAGTTCAGCCCGAGAGAAGGGAGTATCAAAGATTACAATTTCAGTCTTCTTATCATTTACAATGAGGGAATTGCTCAGTAGCCAGATTTTAACTTCATTCATACAATCGGAGAAATGTTGCAACGACAACATGACATCCTCAGCTAGTTCAAAATAGATTTGAATGTCATCCGCATAAAAGTGGAAATATTGTATTTATCAAAGATTCGGCCCAAGGGTAACAAGTATAAAGAGAACAGCATGGGACCCAGCACAGACCCCTGGGGGACACCAGAGGTAACAGGGGCAATGGAGGAGGCATAGGTACCCATGGTGACAGAAAAGGACCTGTGTGTATTTTTTTCATACACTTGATTAATGAAAACATTCTTGGCAAATGCTTTCGCTTTCGTCCGCCGTATGTATTTAAGTCGGTGTGTTTTCTGTATGTCTGTCATGGTCCTGAGTCTGACGACTCTGTGTTTTGTGTGTATTTATATTATTCTATGTTCTTTGTTTATTCTGTTACATCTTTTGTTAAGGTTTACCATTTGTTAGGGTTTTGTTCTGTGCCTGCCTGCTCCCACTTCTCCGTGTTCGTTAGCGCTTCAGGTTTGTTTTCTTACTTTTTTCCAGTTTAGGTTTTGTTTAGTTTCCTCCACTCCTCTGCCATTTCTGTTTGTACCTCCACCTTCTCTATAAAAACTCCCCTGCATCTCAGCTGCCTGCATCTTGGGTCCTCATTAAATTCCACACGGCTCATCCCACGAGCCCTGCCAATGTCATTGTCAGGTCGTCTGTTATACCCACCACAATTGTCACCATTGTCACAGTTCTCATAGTTTTTTCATAGTTTTCATTTTTGGTTCAGCCCTCAACCCAAATAAAGGCTCATTTTTTGCTGAAACCTGCAACTCCTCTGTCATCATCTGCTTTTGGGTCCTGTATCAAAAAAGCACAGGCACACCCTGCCATGACAGAACGATCTGACGCAAGATGGACCCAGTGGATGCTGTTCGTGAGGAGGGTGTCACCGTCTCTGGAACCTGTGAGCATACATCTCTGGCACCTCGGATGTGTGGACAAAGCTTGTGGGAGTAAACACCATGGAGGTGATTCTTCACGGCAATCCCGAACTGCTGGAGATCCCGTCGGCTTCGGTGCTGATCTGCTATCTGGTCCGAGCCAAGGAGACGATCCAAGCCCGGGAGTTGCTGGATTACTCTGCCCACTGCGGCTGCAGCTGCCAGTGGACTGCACGCCTGCCGTTTTTGCTTCGTCTCCGCCAGCAGTCCCCGCGCTTGCTGGTTCGGCTTCGTCTCAGTTACGAATCCGTCGCCAGCAGCTCCACTATTCGTGGCTCTCATGCTGCCGT
Source organism: Mchenga conophoros (assembly GCF_057382185.1). Classification (NCBI taxonomy): domain Eukaryota; kingdom Metazoa; phylum Chordata; class Actinopteri; order Cichliformes; family Cichlidae; genus Mchenga; species Mchenga conophoros. The sequence continues at coordinate 4,581,435 of NC_140546.1, read as the reverse complement.
GACATTCGGCGTGCCTGACGCCTGCCAAGCCAATGCTATGCACCTGCGCAGAGTGTGTGTAGCCAAGCCACTGGGGGCTTTTCTGCCATGGCCTCACCGACGACATCACTGCTTTGTATGCAGTTCGCCACCACAGGCCTCCTGGTTGCCCCCAGAGTTACATCGGTATCAACTGTTAAGCTGTCGACCCCCACAACTATTTGATCGTGGGCTATTGTGTTGCCGACGTCCGGAGTTTCATTGAAACTTCATTGATTATCATTCTTTTGATTTTTGGGCCATGTGCTTTTTGTATTGGATTGTCTTGGACTAAAGTGCTGTTAACATGTAAGCAGCACAGAATAAATAGAAAAGTCTGTTTTCCAAAAGACGCCTGCACATGTAAACAGGGCCTCAAAAGTGAAAGACATTTAAAAAATATTCAGAGGAAAGGTTCAATTTGTAAAACTTACTTTAGATTTTTAGAAAACTCACTCAGTTAAACACACTTTCAGTGATTCACAATGATGTACAATGCTGACCACAGGATGCAAAAGTTAAACCTGACCACAGCTCAGAATCATTCATCTCTGTTTTAACTTCACATTTGTATATGTTTTGTAGAATAACAGGACAACCTGTGACACTGGACAGACTTGAGTTTCATGCCCTGAACAGGTTTTGTGATGTAGTGTGTAATAACTGCTCCTTATTGTTTTTAACCTGTGTGTGGGAGTACACACAAAATAGTTTTTTGATGCAGTTTGAAGTTTAGTGAATGTAGGTTAAAAGTACATTTTAATGTTTAGAGTAGTGCTGTTAGCGTTAATTTTGTTAAAATGACGTTGAACCCACAACTGCATTAACACTACAAATCTCTCTTAGCGAGTTAACGCAGATCGCCCCGTGCGTTGGCTGCACGGCGTCAACGCATTAGCGCAGTTAGATCGTTAACGTGTTAGTGGCGTGCAGCCCCATGCACAGAGAAGGGCTGCAGCCACTGGGGAGCGCCATATTGCGACCTCCACAGTAACAGGAAGCACGTGACCTCCACACTAACCGGAAACACGTGATCTCTACAGTAGGCGGAAATGCGTTCCTGCATGGATCATCGACTGTGGAAACCTTGCAAGTGGATCGTAAAGGTTGGGACAGAGTCTGTCATGTATAAATTTGCCGTTAATAATTATATAATTCTAGGAATCATCTAGTTTGCTTACACTGATTATGTTGGCACTTTGTTAGTGCGGCACTATGTTAAAGACAGAGACATGAAAATAGTAGCCCCCCCATTTTATTTGATGCTCAGAGACATTTTCTTTTAGTAAGGCCACTGCAATGTAAGTTTTACTGTTGTATAAGTTCCGCCAGCAGAGGGCGCTCGGTCCTGTACGCATCGGTAGCTGACGCTACACTAGAAGAAGTAGTGTCAGTGGTGAAGAGGCAGCGTACGGCCTGCGCGCCAAAGAGAACTGATTGTCTTATTTTTCTGTTTTTACAGTTTTCTGTAAAAATAAATATGTTGCACGAGAGATGAGTTGGCCCATCATTTCAGCAGTGTAACATTAGCGTTACAACAACGGTCAGACCCCCGAGGTATCTAAACTTGCAATGTGTGTACTTTTGACACCTCTGGTTAGCTTTTAGTGGTCAGTTTCAAACGTATTAGATTTTTGCTTGTTATTAAACAAATTCACTTCACTACTTTTCTCTATCTGACATCAGTGCACATTGTTCCCTTTACTGCATATTGCACTTTATTTATGTCTCTCATTCCACCTGCATCAACATTGTAGCGTTTGTCACAAAGACAAACTTACATTCTGCTCTGTTTTTTATTGCCCAGATGTTAGTTAGCCTTTGCTAAATTGTCTGTTATATGTCAATAGATACGTATGTCACTAATAAAAGTGTCTGGTAAATTATGTTTTTGTAAAGAATTTTCTCCCAAATCTCTTACATGCTAACTGGAACGTGTTATTTCTGCTAAAACCTGAACTTAAATGTGTATATGGTGTTTATCTGTTTTTCTCTCTGTTTATTCTGCCTCCAAGCCAGAATTGCAGGGTTAGGGTTTTTTTGTCCTTGCTACATTTGGAGCGCTTAGGCCTAATAAAATATTGTTAAACCATCTGCTGTCTCTGCTCTGTGTTTCTGCACCTGAGTTCAGTTCAGTACAGACCACTCGGTCCCGTGGCAGTAACAGCATTGTTTATACTTCTTACTTCAAAGTAAAAAGCTTACAGTTGCTATTAACATTAATGTATTGCCCTGTAATCAATAATATTTTTATACATTTTATGCATTAACCCTCTGGGCTCTATCCTGGCCATTTGTGGCCACTTCACTTTTCTTTTGACTGCTACACTGCAGTGGACCAAAAGAATGGTGCAGGTTTGATCTTAATGTGGTTATGGCGTTAACGTCATTTTAACAAGATTAACGCTGACAGCACTATTTTAGATTTTTTCAAACTCTAAAATACACAATATATCACAGCCATAACCTTTTGGTTACTGAGGACCAAAACTGGATAAAAACTCTAAAATAAATGCAAATTACATTTTTGGAAAATTGTTTTAATGTGTTTCATTCATTTTTATTTCATAATTATAATAATAATATGTCATGAAATTATGATTTAAAGAATTCATATTGGTGAGTTTGTTTGTTTCAGAGTCAGAGAGCCGTGTCTCTCTACAGTCAGAGGTTTTTGTACGGCGCCTCAATGAGTTTGTATCACTGTGGTACACGTTCGGTGGAGGAACCAGACTGGATGTTGGAAGTAAGTCAAACTTAAACCGCTTTTACTTTAACAGATTTCTTTCTTGTAATTATCTTGACTTTTCTGTTCAGTGTGCCAGAAAAAAACTCGGTAAAATATTTTTTCCATCAATTTTCATGAAGAAACAAAGTTAGCTTCAGAATAAATGTTAAAATGAATATTAACAAATGATATAAAACATCAGAGTGGACTTGAGGATATTTTACATATACATACATCTGGTTAAGTCTAGAGAGCTTTTAGTTTTAATCCAGTCTGTTAGAGTCAGAGAGCCGTGTCTCTCTACAGTCAGAGGTTTTTGTACGGCGCCTCAATGAGTTTGTATCACTGTGGTGGACTTTTGGTGGAGGAACCAGACTGGAATTTGGAAGTAAGTTAATTAAACTGTGTTTATTATTAAATATTGTATCATTTTATTTAATAATTATTTGTTAGGCTGCTTAGATGAGACAAAAGTATTTTTTTTATTTAAAATAATTGAGTTTTTGATGTTTGTCCTTTTTACTGGACTAATTCAGATGAGCTCTGCGAGTTTCTCTTGTTTAATCTACATTTCTGTCACAGTAAAATGTAGACAAGAGTAAACTTCATCATCTTATGATTAGTTTGTAAATTTCATCCACATCAGCTGCTGTTTGGATGAGTTAAAGTTTGCTTTCTGATGTTTTTATCGTGTCAGATGTTTCAGATTTAGTTTGAAATCATGTGAGCTGTTCAATAACATTTCAAATCTATATGAATGAGTAGCTGCTCTGTGCTTGTGTCCACTAATGTCTTCAGTCGTCCATGATTTAGACTTCTAATCATTTTAAAGCCAAACTTCTGCTGTAAATGTTTCCACATCTGCTTCTTTTATTTCCAGTGTAGTTTGAACATATTTCAGCTCAAACTGTGTGATGATTCTCTCTGTGCTGATATGCATGAGAGGTTTCTTAAAGGGAAGTGAAACAATGTGTGAGTGAATGACTGGTGGAGCAGAAAAAACACCTGACAGAAACTTCTTAACGGAGAAATTCAAATTGTGGTTCCTGTCCTCTAACCTGATTGGTGTTTCCTAGGTGATACCCGCCCCACCCTGAAGGTGCTGGGTCCCTCCAACAAGGAGCTGGAGCAGGGGAAGGCCACGCTCATGTGTGTGGCCAACAAGGGCTTCCCCTCAGACTGGAGTCTGTCCTGGAAGACGAGCGACAGCAGTGGCAGCAGCAGCATCAGAGGGGAGGAGAGCAGGACTCCTGGAGTGCTGCAGAATGACGGCCTCTACAGCTGGAGCAGCACCCTGATGCTCACTGCAGACCAGTGGGGGAAGGTGGGCTCTGTGACCTGTGAGGCCACCCAGGGCTCCCAGTCTCTGGTCTCAGAGATACTGAGGAGAGACCAGTGTTCCCAGTCCTGATGTCAATCACTGAGTCTTTGATGTTGATTTTCTTCTGTCTCTTTGTTTCTTTGTGTTTGCAGATTTAAAAAATAAACTCATTAAACAGTCATATTTCCATCTCATAATGACAACAATCAGAGCAACAATCTCCTCTAGTTTCATCCTTTTGTGTCTGTTGTAAAGCTGATATTTCAAACTCTTAAAAGAATAAAAACGTACCGAGAAAACATGTTCTTTGACTCTGTGAGTTTAATAAATGCACATTAAAAAATTAAGATTTTGTAATATTTGTAAAACCAGACCAAAATAAAAATGTAAACAGACACATCAAGTGTAATGTGCAGTGAAAATGGTTAAATATATTTTTTAATCCACATATTAAATATTTCTCTATAAGATGTTGAGGTCATGTCAACCATAGATTATCTGTGTGCTCTTCATAATTTCTAGTCTCAAAGCTGTTTTATGATCTACATTTTAATCTGATCTAAAACCTAATAAGTAAAATTAAAGAGCAGGGTGTCATCTGTATGTTTAAACAGAGATCATTTAAATCAAGTTTAAGAGAAGATTTACTGAAGTTTGATTAATGAACTATTTGACAGTGAAACTCTGATGAAGCACCAAAGCAGAGAAGAGTCTAGAAGCTGGTGGTGGCAGAGGTGAAGCAGGTGGAGACTTAGCTGAGGATCTCTAATTGTCAGGATGAGGTGGAGATCAGGAGTCTGAGAGTTAAAGCACACAAAACAGAGGCTGAGTAACTCACAGAAGGCAGCGAGACAATAACTGGACTCACATAATGACGACAGAATTGAGCTTGAAGTGGACATGATGTTAAGAACAGACTAACAGAACAAACACAGGAATGCAGGCAGATGAGAGACTACAGGTCTGCTTTAATCAACTTATATAGAAGTTAATCTCTTCTAGTGTTCACAGCAAAATGAGAGAAACTCACTTCACTAAACCTCTTAACACAAGAAAAAGACCACGGTCTGTCAGGAGGACGCTTGCTGGTTTTACATCTGACAGAGACAGTCTGTCCTGGAACAAAAGACTGAGTCGGCACTTTTTCTCCCAGTTAATAATAAAGAATATCAGAGTTATTGAAGTTACAGGTTTCATGTTTCATGCTTCATGCACGACATTCACAGTGTTGGTTTTTGCCCAGTTTAGGTATTTGTGTCTTAGTCCTGTTTTTCCTTTGCTTTGTATTTTTCATGCAGTCTCAATGAACGCCTCGCTTTCTGGTAAATTCCATCCTGTTTCCACGTGTCTGATTTTGGGTCCTCTCACTCTCCGCTCCACACAATCTGCTGCTGCAGATCGTGACATTATTTGAATTATTCATTCTTTTTGTTAAAGTCTTTATTAGTTTCACTATTTGACTTGTCCAGGGTGTACCCTGCCTCTGACCTTAAGACAGCTGGAATAGGATGGGATGCATGTATAGTTTCATTATTATCATTATTGTCAGATCATCAGCATGTGATAATGTGGATATAATAACAAAATAGTAAAATGCCTTCTTATTTTGCATTTATTTATTACAGTTTTTTCATTTTTGATTTCAGACAACCAAACTGTACGATTAAGAAGAAAGCTGTGTTTCTTTACACTCAGAGGTTTTAGCTCAATCATGATGATACAAACTCTTTTCTTTCAGGATCCAGACTGGATGTCTGGAAATAAATCAATTTTAAATGAGTATTTTAAACAATACTTTGTCCTTCTGCTTTTGTTTTAGCATGCTAAGTATGTAAAAAAAAGTCCTGTTTAGAAGCGGACATGTCACAGTGCTGGATCTGTGACCCAGTGTTTTGTCTGTGTTGTTAATTTATATTCTTTGATTACTTTTATTCATGGTTTTGGTTATCTTTTTTTCTTAAGTTCTTAGTGATCCTAGTTCTCCCTCCCTCAGTGTCCATCTCAAGCCTGTGTATAAGCTCTTGTCTCCATGTTTATTGTTCCCTCTGTTGCACAGGCAGTCATGTCTCCATGTCTCAGTGTCTAGTGTCTGTCTCTGTTTTTGTTCCCCCAGTCACAGTGTCTTTTCTGCATCTATATATTCGTCATGCTTCCTGTTTTCTTCTGATAGTCCTTGTCCTGTGTTCAGTTTTGCTTCCCCTTGGTCTCCTTATGTGTGATTATTTCCATCTGTGCTCTCCTCCTGTGTGTCATTCCCTTGTGTGTTTCCTCTGCCTGTTGTCGTGTTGTCCCATGTGCTGTAAGTTTCTCCATGTTTCTGTCCATCATTCCTAGTTCCATGCTCCTTATTTCCTAGTGTTTCTGTCTCTAGTCCCCCAGAGTCTAGTTCTTATTTTCCATGTTCAAGTTTTGGTTTGTTTTTCGTAAATGTTTATTTTGTGCATTATTTCCCAACAAATAAAGCTGCCTCTTTAAATTTGTTTCCGTGTAAGAATCCTGAATCCAGGAACCTTCATGCTGCCTGCCATACAGCAAACATGACAGGACATTGAATAACAAACATTAGTATACACAGAGCCAGCCAGATGTAGAAGTGTGATGTGTCTCATGTGATGGTGTTTTAACCTGAGTGAGCACTTCATTTAATTATTCACGATATCCATATCCATTTCATCTTTCCAGGATATCAGTGTATTTAAACTTTTAGCGTCCGAGAGCCTGAAAGCTATAAATATTTTACTTTTTACCACTTTGCTTCAGTTTAGTTAATTTTATATCTAAATGTTTACAAATTGCATTTAATTCCTGTTTGAATCATGATATTAAAATGGGAAACAGAGACATTGTCCTGGTAATTTGATGTTTTTGTGTTTCTTTTTAAATTCTTAAATGGTTTTGTCCTGCCTTACCTCTGAGCTACTTTACTCAAATACTCCTGTACAGAAACATGTTATTAATATATGTTGTTTAATCCTGTCATGTCTGGCAGTTTATGCAAACTGAATTATGATCTGAATGCACTGTGGTGCCAAAAACATGTTGCAAGATCAGCTCTATAAGTTCTCTATGGTTCCTCTTGTTTCCTCTACCTGTTGTCGTGTTGTCCAACAATGTGTCACCAACTGCTGCACCTGTAAGAAAAAACAAAGGGAACAAAAACATACAGCACCTGGAACACAAAGATATGAAAATGCACAGATACATAAATTAACAATCTTTTTGTGGTGTGTGTCATTGTCACAAAAGGTAGACAATAATGAGGGCAGGGAGGTGCAATAATGCCCTCCTGGGTGTCAGAGGCAGTGTCACGGTCTGGCTGGCAGACCGTGGGGATGAGGAAAGTAGGACCCAAAACGCAGGACTCTGCGATGCCACAGTGCACTTTATTTACAGTGAATAGACAGGTAAGTCCAACAATTAACTCAGAGATGTAATTTGCCAATGGTGCTCATCCCTTGCTCCCAGTGCGTCCCGTGCTGTAGCTCGCTTAGTTTGTGTGCTCCCCAACTCGCTTCTTCGCCCGACTTTCCTGGAGGAAGAAGGAAAAACCACAATAAGCCACACACGCTAGCCGACTATACCGGTCAAGAGTAATAATCCCACGTCGACTGTCGCCGCGAGTCCAGGTTAAATACCTCTTCCTAGCTGGGAGGGATGATCACCACCAGCTGGTCAGGTAATCAGCTGCAACAGCAAAGAGCGACTCCCGATGACGACAGTCGCCCGGACACGCCTCTTCCACGACGCACGCTTCCGTCAACAGCCCCGAGGACGGGGGGAGAGAGAGAGAGAGAAGCAGACACATACATACAAACGTGGACAGAACAGTAGACGACAGACCCCAAATAATAGTCGTAATAATAATAATAACAACAATAATAATAACCACTGCTCACGGACCCCTGAGTCCTCCAGAGCCAGGAGATCCAGGAGCCCACAGCAGGAGAAGGAGGAAGGCCCCAGATGGGGCACCCAGAGGGTGAGAGTCTCAGAGAACCAGAGGCATCAGGCATCAGTCGGATGTCCTAGCACGAGCCGAGAACAGTGCCCAAGGACCACCTGGCACGACTTTGAAAAGTGGAATGAGAGGCAGAGTCTTCAGCTCAGAGAAGATCAGCTTCCAAGTTGAAGTCATGAATCACAATCACACACAAATCTGTGTTTATTGATACCAAATACAGTTACAATGTATCCATTGTATACTCTGATTACATTGTATAAAGAGTGAAATGCATGTTTATTACTGCTTCTATTAATAGTGTTGTTATGAGTGGTTATGATGCTGTTTAAGGTAAATCTGGAGGAAATCCATCAGCCTCTGCAGCAGTCAGTTCAGCTCTTATTCAGTCTGAGGTAAAATAATATTAAAATGTGTAAACACATCTGTGCTGAGATAACTCTGAACTCTAAACTTATTTGTTCTCTATCATGTAGGAACGTCTGTGAGCAGTAATGTGGTTTTTCTGTAGCTCCTTATTTATTCATGTTGCTTTAAAATTTAAGACTTAAGATTCAAACTAATAAAATCATTTAAAGATTTCAAAGTTATGCTCTGATAAAGCAATTAACAAAGTGGAGTCTAAGCAATGATGGGAAAGAGGAAACGAATGCTGGATTCAAAAGTTTACTATTTAAATTTCTACAGCAGCTAATTAATAAATACTTAATTTATCTACTGATGTTTTCTGTGTGTTCAAAGTATTTGGTGGTCCTTTAATTTACAGCAATACACTCAATGTTAATGCTGTGTGTGTGTGTGTGTGTGTGTGTGTGTGTGTGTGTGTGTGTGTGTCCTCAGTGAACTGTATCAGTCTCTGCAGTATCTTCCAGCTGCAGCAGTCAATTCAGTTTCTGTTCAGTCTGACTGAGGGAGGTTTTTGTACGACTGTTTTTCACTGTGTGAACACATCCTGACTGTTCAGCCAGTGATAACTCTGACAGTAATAAACTGCTGCATCTTCAGCCTGGACTCCACTGATGGTCAGAGTGAAGTCAGAGTTTGATCCACTGCCTGTAAAACGAGCTGGAATCCCTGATTGTCGAGTGCTAGACCAGTAAATGAGCAGTTTATGAACTCCTCCATCTTTCTGTTGGTACCAGGCTAAATTATTGCCAAAAACATCCTGACTGGTCCTACACTTGATGCTCACAGTTCCTCCCACAGCAGAGCTCACTGCTCCAGGCTGAGTCACTGTGATCTGTCCTCTGGACTCTGAGGACACAGAGACAAAAACATAAAGCAGCTTCATGGTTTTGTGGGCTTCATTTCAGAGGGACAGATGTTGATAGAGGAGAGGAGTTTGATTCTCTGGACTTTACCTGTGAAGCAGCAGCAGAGGAGAGTCCAGATGAGGACGCAGATCAAAGTCATGTTTTTGATGAGGAGGATTTCTGTGGCTTCTGTTGTGATGAAGGACAGCTGTCAGTCATCCAGTGTTTAACTCTCAGGACTATAAACTCTCCCAGAGCACTGGAGCATGGTGCTGCTGATGCAAAGTGCCTCTCTATGGAAATCATCTGACTGACTCCAGCAGAGACTTGGATCAGTGTGATGTGTCTAAAAAGAGTTGTCATGGCATATTTGGCATGTGACTCACATGAACCCTTCATGATTTATAGACAGATGAGAAATGTTGTCAAAATTTACTCGTGCAGTGAGGAGATGTGAAGGCTTTTCTCCTGCAGGGGCATTTTGCTGAAATGATTCAAGACCACTTGTCATTGTCCTGGCTCATTCGACCAAGCGGTTTGCGTTTCCTGTGTTTTTGTCATTTTTTTGTATTATGTTAAGTCTACTTGTTTATGTTAAGGATCATTCTTTAATGCCTGCATTGTTCTGTTTAGATTTGGTTATTAGACTTCCCCTTGTGTCGTTGCCCTTTGTGTCTCCCTCTGTGTGTCTGTGTTTATATTGTGGTGTGAGTTCTTGTGCCTTGTTTCTCCTCCGTGTGTTTCATTCCGTCATGTTTATCTATGTTTCCCAGCCCGTCGTGTCTGCTCTCTCCCTCGTCTTCCCTCACTCCCTTTCGTCTGCCTCTTCTCCGCTCCCGCATCATGTTTCCTGTTTTATTGTGAAGGTCTTGTGTTTCCATGGTCGTTTTGTCTCGTTGTGGTTATTCGTGTTAGCTGGGTTCCTCGTGTGTTCTCGTTATCCCTCTGTGTATTTAGGTCAGCGTCTCCCTCAGTCCTGTGTTGCGTCCTCCCTCATGGCTGTGTTTCCCTGTGTGCCTCTTTGTGTTTGTAGTTTATACTTCCCCCAGTCTAGTTTTGTTTTGTATTTCCATTCAGCAAATAAAGCTGGTTTTTGATTTTACGTCCTGTTTCTGGGAGTCTGCATTTGAGTCTTTTCCTGCCTGCCTGCTCAGCCGTTTCATGACACCACTTGTTCTTTGACATAAATCATATAAAGTGTCCTTCAAGTCCTTCAGACTTTAAGACAGTTGAACATCTGTGGGTGAATTTGGATCGATGTGTTAGAGTTAAAAGAGTCCAAATTTGGTAAATATAGCTTGAGAGAAACAACGACACATGGCATATTAGACTCTGTCATTATTTATTCACCAAAGACTAATGAACTCACGACTCTTCAGTTTAATTTGAAACACAGCATGGAATCATTTACTTGATAGAAATGTGAAATATTCGACCCATAACAGAGACATTTTATTTTTCCGCGGGCACTCCACTGTGTGCGACTCAGGCAGCTTACCAGTTGTTGTTGTTGTTTGCCAGTTTTTCTTGTGGATGAGTGTTGTGTTATGTCAGGCGGTTTACTGATAATCAGCTTATTTGTGGTCTTTTATCTCCTTTTGCTTTGAACACACTCAAGTCACGACTGACATGTAACATGTTCAAGTGGCTTTATTGTCATTTCAGCCATATACAGTGGTGCAGTACACAGTGAAATGAGACAGCGTTCCTCCAAGACCCTGGTGCTACATATAACAGTAAATCAACATAGGACTATAATAAAGTGCAAGTATACAAGAACTACAAAAACAGAACAGAGTGATACAGACACAAGACAGTGCAACAGAAAAGTGCACAGTTTTCTACAAATTATGCAATTATGATGCCATTATTATTTCACACTAAAATCTTTTTGAGCATTTTCTTTCAATGAAACTTAAATTTTTAAAACTTTTTTTTAGAATTTTTTCTTCAAAAACAGTTCATAGATGGCACATTTTTGTTTCTATGTTTTAACCTTTTGCCAAAGTATCTGCAAATAATTTGTCATCCATTTCATTTCGCCTTTGATGAAGATTTAAAATTACTATACTGCCATATGGTTACCATTTAACCATACTCTAAAACAGGGGTGGGCAATTCCAGGCCTCGGGTGCCGGTGTCCTGCGGGTTTAAGATCTCACCTTGGGTCAACACACCTGAATCACATAATTGGTTCGTTACCAGGCCTCTGGAGAACTTCAGGACATGTTGAGGAGCTAATTTAGCCATTTAAATCAGCTGTGTTGGTTCAAGGACACATCTAAAACCTGCAGGGACACCGGCCCTCGAGGCCTGGAGTTGCCCACCCCGGCTCTAAAAGCATGCTGACCACGTTGGGCTCAGTTTATGAGATTTAATTTGTAATTAAGTTATTTTTATTTTTCCCAAATATACCAAAAAAAAATTTGTTTGTTTTTTTCTATTTTTATATATAAAATTGTTTAATTTTTGAGTTATGATAAAATTCTGAAAAGTTATTTTTCTGATTTTTTAAATTGTAATTGTAGAACTAAGAAATAGTTCACAGATTACAGACGAGACCATCAGAAGTCAAAGAAACGCTTTAATATTTTTATCTTTGGTACTGAAACTCGTCTGTTGCCATGGTTCAGCAGTGAAGCCTGTCTGTTACCATGGTTACCAAGCTCAGAGAGGGAAGTGAAACATCTGGAGAAGAGTTTCACCCAAACTCCCAGTTTCTCTAACATCTCTCTCTCTCTCTGCAGTGGGCCGAGTCCCCCCCTCCCTGACCGTGCTGGCGCCCTCTAGTGAGGAGCTGCAGCAGGGGAAGGCTACAGTCATGTGTGTGGCCAACAAGGGCTTCCCCTCAGACTGGAGGCTGTCCTGGAAGGTGGATGGCAGTGGCAGCATCAGCTGGGAGGAGAGCAGGAGCCCCGGGGCGCTGCAGAACGACGGCCTCTACAGCTGGAGCAGCACCCTGAGGCTCCCTGCAGACCAGTGGGAGAAGGTGGGCTCTGTGACCTGTGAGGCCACCCAGGGCTCCCACACTCCACTCTCAGAGACTCTGATGACAGACCAGTGTTCCCAGTCCTGAGCTGACTCACTGGGACTCTGATACTGGCTTTAGTCTGCAGCTTCTCTCAGTCTGCTCCCTCTGTGTCTGTATTGCTTTGATAGTTTTCATGTTTTCATGCTTGTGGCACTGTTGATGGTTTTAATACTTCAAATAAAAACTGAGGTCTTCAAATAGTGGTTTTCATGTGTTTCCATTCAGCTGCTCTTCTGTCTGATAATCATCCTTCAGGTTCAGCAGTGATGCTTCCATACACTGAAAATCTCTGCTTCAGTAACTTTGACTGAGAGAATCACATGTGCTGTATCACATCAGAGTGTAAATGTAAAAAAATGAAAACAACTAAAAAAAAGAAAAAGCAATAAGTTAAAAATAGAATCACAGCCAACAGCTGCTCCCTGTTATAAATAGTTTCACAGTCTTTTGTAGCTGCATTATTTTCCATCATGTTGGACTTTGTGATGATCTTTGCTGTTGGGTGTAGAAGAAGTAGAAAACATGGTGACAGATTATTGTAACCTGCATGTGACCCGTGATGAGACCCGTCCTGGTTTTCTTCAAAGTCAGAATTGATAAAATAACCCAAAGAAAAACTAAACTTTCTTTATCAACATAGGAGACACTAAAAATGTCTCTTTCAGAACATCAGTGCAGGTTAAAAAGTGTAAATGTCAGAATAATTTATGTCACAAAGATGAAGTTAAAGACTTGATGAACTAAACTTTAAATCTTCAGATCAAATCATGTGAAATATTTCTGTGACCAAGAATGTAGCTGAGCAATCTACATACATACATATATCAGTACTGCAGTTTACTAAAATATTCTCATTTAATAACTACTTCCCAGTTTGAATATTTACAGGAGAGTTTCTTCATCACAGATCTGACTCACAGTATCAACTGTTTTGTGTTTCACATGTTCTTCTGTGCGAGCTCGTCAGGATGGACACAAGTCTGATGTTTTGAGTCAAACCCACATTAACATTACTGTGTGTGTGTGTGTGTGTGTGTGTGTGTGTGTGTGTGTGTGTGTGTGTGTGTGTGTGTGTGTGTGTGTCCTCAGTGAACTGTATCAGTCTCTGCAGTATCTTCCAGCTGCAGCAGTCACTTCAGTTTCTGTTCAGTCTGACTGAGGGAGGTTTTTGTACGACTGTTTTTCACTGTGTGAACACATCCTGAGTGTTGATAACATGAAAACTCTGACAGTAATAAACTGCTGCATCTTCAGCCTGGACTCCACTGATGGTCAGAGTGAAGTCAGAGTTTGATCCACTGCCTGTAAAACGATCTGGAATCCCTGATTCTAGAGTGTCAGCAAGGTAAATGAGCAGTTTAGGAACTCCTCCATCTTTCTGTTGGTACCAGGCTAAACGGTTGGAGTTATAAACATCCTGACTGGTCGTACACTTGATGCTCACAGATCCTCCCACAGCAGAGCTCACTGCTCCAGGCTGAGTCACTGTGATCTGTCCTCTGGACTCTGAGGACACAGAGACAAAAACATAAAGCAGCTTCATGGTTTTGTGGGCTTCATTTCAGAGGGACAGATGTTGATAGAGGAGAGGAGTTTGATTCTCTGGACTTTACCTGTGAAGCAGCAGCAGAGGAGAGTCCAGATGAGGACGCAGATCAAAGTCATGTTTTTGATGAGGAGGATTTCTGTGGCTTCTGTTGTGATGAAGGACAGCTGTCAGTCATCCAGTGTTCAACTCTCAGGACTATAAACTCTCCCAGAGCACTGGAGCATGGTGCTGCTGATGCAAAGTGCCTCTCTATGGAAATCATCTGACCAAGTTTAGAGGCACAATGTGAAAAAGTAAAGGTCTGGACTTCACTACATGTTTTTACAACATTCTGTACGCCACGCAGATCCTGATGCGTTTGAAGAACTACTAACTGATTATTTTTAAAATAAGTTCAATGTCAATTTTAAAATATTGCTGTAGGACACCATTCAGATGGCTGTGATCCAAAATTAAATATGGTTCAAACATCATGATACAACATGATTTCCTCCAGTACCATCCACCTCCAACATATATTACAGTTTCTCTCAGTCGCTTTGCTGCAGTTCTCACATCAGTGATGCTTTTCCCCAATCAAATTAGCCTTTCTCATTGTTTTCATACACACATACACACTGCTGTTGTTTCTACACTAATAAAGGGATTTGTTACTTCATTGATCCACAACTCACAGCTCACAACTGTAGTGATCGGGCTGTGTCCAGGCAGGAATTGGACCCAAACCAAACTCACTGGAAATAGGACTGAACTCAAAGTGGCAGCTTTTATTGCTGAACAGAAAACTCCACAAAACCTAAACTGGGAAGAATCTAACAAAACACACACAGCATGAGGAAGATCACGGCACTGTAGTAAACAATCAATCAATCAATCAATCAATCAATCAATCTTTACATGAGCCGGGTGAGGAAACACTATCACAGGGAGCCGTCTACACCGGGAGCCTCCAGGCTGGGCAAAGAAGCCCCCCAGCCAGGCTGAGAATGTGTCGATGATGTGAGCAGAACACACATATAGTTTAATGAGTATTATTTTGCTTTTCTCCATTTCATCAGTTTTGTAAGGTTAAAAAAATACAAAAAAAAACATCAGACGTGATTTTTGTTTCTGAAAACAGTTTTAAACTTCTCATTAGCTGTCACAGTCCGGGTGAGCTGCTGGTAAATTTCCACCATGTTCTCCTGTGTCTGCCCCTGTGCAGAGCCGTCATCTCCTCACATGGAGCCAATCTGGAGCAACCTACTCAGGATATTCAAGACCAGCGTTGCCGTCTCTTCACTGCTAGTTTGCCAACTTACCCTCGGTGCTAACAGGCTACCATGCTTCATGCTCCTTGCCCAAGTCTATGCACTCGGCCATACTCACTGCAGTTTCATGCTCCGTCTCCTGGGAAGGATTTCAATATCACACCTGCTGCCCTCTTCCCACTGCTTCTCACAGGATCCCTTGGAGCTCAGGTCAGCTCATCTTAACTTTGTTCAGCTCACCTGGACCTTCACCTACTCCCCTCAAAGTACCACCAGCTCCACCTGCAACATAAGCCATACTCCTCTTTAAAATTCAACCACACCTGGAGAAGTCTGTGAACCCACTAACCCCCTTTTCCTCTCTCCCTCTTGATCACCACGCCACCTTAGGCCACCACGCTACGTTTTCTTGTCAGGAATCCCACGTCAAGTATAACTCTGTGTTTTTGTGCCAAATAAAGATTTGTGTGAAGCAAACTCAACCGTCTCCACATGTGGTCCAGCACTTGAGTCCAGTTTCGTACAGGCCTTTGGCCCCTTGTGACATTAGGCCTACATTTTTTGCAGTACTCTTTCCAAAGTAGGTGAGGTTTTGAGAAAAATGACAAAACAAAAAAACCTGTTTTGATGTCTTAAAACGACGGTGAAAGTGTTTTATGAAGTGTCTTTTGCATAGATGAGTCTGTGTGGTGAAAAAGGCCTTACATATTTGGAGAGCTGCATTAAGAGTGGTGAGAATGACGTTCCTGATGTAAGACTTTCACCAAAGCAACTGAGAAAAGCAGTGATGGGGAAACATTTACTGGAGTTCATTTAAGTGTTCACGAATAAATGTCAGTGAAGTCGTTTGAAAACGTGTGTGTGTGTGTGTGTGTGTGTGTGTGAAACATGTCAAAAGTGAACCAAAGCAACACATGGTGATAAAACCTGAATTGAATGGTAATGTTTACCAGTTAGAAGCCTTCACAGTGAGAACAGCACAGAGCACCGTCTTCTCTACCTGGAAGGAATTTTCAAAACTTCCTAAAACACCATTATTTGTAGACAGCAAATCCAGCATGTCCAAATTAACACTGTCGGATTTGATTTCAACACTATTAAAGTGTCTATATGGGTCCACACCAGAGAGTGTTAATTTAACTCTTTTTGGAGAGTTGGTACGTTAACTCTGATTTAGTGTTAAACACCAAATCTGTCTGGAGTTGATAATTTAACACTTGGTGTTAAGAGTTTATATATTAACTCTCAAAGAGTATTTTAGTTTAACTACGTAAGAGTTATCTTCTAATTCATTCTAAAAAGCGGGATTTTTACTGTTCTGAACTTCTAGAAATTTCTTTTGGAAATAAACATTTACTAAAAAGATGCAATGGTTTTTGAAAAACTTTTATTCTGAACTGTGCACCACAATTTCAAAACATTTTCTGAAAGATGTAACAGTGTACATGTTCTCACTTTCATTAGAATTTTGTTTATCAAAAGGTCTGACATGGTAAATGCAAATAACAGCATCTCATCACTTATTTCTTCAATACAATATGCATGTCCTTCATTCATCCCTTTGTGGAACTTCAGCGCACTTCTGCTCTCCCCCATATTCTATCTTCACAAGCATATCCTGTGCGGAGATTGAATAAAAATTAGTTGACACTAATTGATGGCACAAATAATCCAGTAAACAATTGCAGCACAGTTAAAAAAAAAAAAAAAAGGAATCCTCTTTGAGCCATTACTTGTGTAAAGTATTTTCCCAAAAGACAAAGACACAGGCAACAGGTAATACTGAACTAAATGTAAAACCTCAACCTTTTTCATTTTTACCTAAACCGTGTGCACAAAACTCTGGAGGGATCTAAATGCTAACGTAGAATCCAGTCAGGACGTCTGCTGCTGCTGTTTGCTCGGTTTTTTGTTTTATTTAAAATTTTTTATGGGCGATCGTTTTCAGGCTTCAAGTAGCACCATTATACCAACATTTCACATTCTAGACATTGTTTTAGGTGTATTTGACCAAAAGTTTGACTGAAAATTCACATGCAAGCTTTTTTCAAGGCTGTGGTATTTGCCCGCAAACAATACCTTTCAGCTAGCTTAAAACAGAATGTTATCACCGAGCAACATGGCTAATGCCTTTCACACAGCTTTGTCTCAACTCCAAAGAGCCACAGAAGTAAAAGCTCATGATAATAATTGAAACAATCTTTGAAAAAATGACTTACCAAGCATGGCAAACAACTCAAATATGTAGAGCAAAATGTTCCGAAACGGCTTCACTTCAGCTTCGATTGGAGCCGTGCTGGGGGCGGAGTCTGTGAATTTACTCTGTTGGTGTCATAGCCCCTGTAGGAGTTCAGAGTTAAGAGGTCAAGAGTTAATGTTTCCATTGTAACACCTCCAGATTTGACAGAGAAACACTCATTTTTAACACTCGATTTTAACTACTATCATTTTACACCTCAGAGTTACATTAAAAGAATGTGACTCTGCTTAGAGTAAAATTAACTCTACTTTTGCAAGAAGACTATTAACACCAAAACATTTAACACTTTTGAATTTGCTGTGTAGACAGAATTCCAAAATAGAAATAAAAACTCATTAAATAAACCCTGTATGTGTAGGCAGCGTCTTAACAATGGACATGTTCCTTCAGAAATTAAAAAAAAATTATAGAAAAAAATGCTGGTACACTTTCCAGAACTTAATATTTTTGTGAAATTCAAAACATAACTACATGAATCTGAAGTGTTTTTGAAGCATTTTAGGCTGAGAATTAATTTCAGTGTTTAGAGCTGTGAAAAAATAAGTGCCAGGTTTCAAGAGATGTTTTCACATGTGAAAGCTGTAAAATCTACATTTTGAAATCAGATTCTTTAAATATTGTTGTAATGGGCTTTATTTGTTTTAATTATTATAATATTATCAAATGATACAAACAGTGAATGATTTTGTTGAGTTTGTTTGTCTCAGAGTCAGAGAGCCGTGTCTCTCTACAGTCAGAGGTTTTTGTACGGCGGCTCAATGAGTTTGTATCACTGTGGTACACGTTCGGTGGAGGAACCAGACTGGAATTTGGAAGTAAGTCAAAAACAAAGTTACTTCTATGTCCTATTTTTTTTTTTTTTTTTTAGAAAAAATATATATCTTGAGTAATGTCCAAGTTATGTTTAGCATTTTTATTTTTTATTTTTTGGGGGTTTGGTTTTGGTAGGCTGAGAAACAAACTGACTTTTAGAAAAGTAAACATAAAAAATTATTTAAATTTGGAAAACACAAGGTTATGCACTACAATTATTTGCTTTAACTGGTTGAGCCTGTAGGTTTAGTTCAGTCTGACGGTCAGAGAGCCGTGTCTCTCTACAGTCAGAGGTTTTTGTACGGCGCCTCAATGAGTTTGTATCACTGTGGTGGACTTTTGGTGGAGGAACCAGACTGGAATTTGGAAGTAAGTTACTGTTGTAAAAATAAGATCTTTTATTTGCTTCAATTGTTGACTGTTGGCTGAGAGAAAAACATTTAAAAACTTTTTTCCCCTGATATCACAAGGAGGCTGACAGAAATTTATGTCTAAATATGTGTTTGAAACGTTAACCTACTTGCTGTTGATAAAACTGTTCCTTCAGTGATTTTTCTGTACATGATCTTCACGGTAAGTTGTGGATAAACAACATTTACTTGAATAAAAATCTTCAAATGAAATTAAACAGACTAAACTTAGATAGTTTCAGATCAAGGTTAACTGTATAGTAAATATCTCTGTTTATGAAGTAAATAGTTTGAGTTGTGTTTCTAAACGTATTTCCCAGTAATACTTAAAATCATGAGTGAGTCAGATTTTTGTGAGTTTAACACTCTTTTGTCAAATGTTGCACTTTTTTCCTTCTGTATGTGGTTTGGACATATTTCACTGCTGTTATTTCTGTGCTGAGAGGTTTCTTAAAGGGAAGTGAAACAACGTGTGAGTGACTGTTGGAGCAGAAAAACATCTGACAGAAACTACCTGTTACCCTTTCTCTAAGCTGATTGGTGTCTCCTAGGTGATGTCCGTCCCACCCTGACGGTGCTCGCCCCTTCCAGTAAGGAGCTGGAGCAGGGGAATGCCACGCTCACATGTCTGGCCAACAAGGGCTTTCCCTCAGACTGGAGTCTGTCCTGGATCGTTGACGGCCGCAGATGCAGCGGCATTGGTTGGGAAGTGAGCAGGAGCCCCGGGGCGCTGCAGACAGACAGGCTCTACAGCTGGAGCAGCACCCTGATGCTGCCTGCAGACCAGTGGGAGAAGGTGGGCTCTGTGACCTGTGAGGCCACGAGGGGCTCCGATACTCCACTCTCAGAGACTCTGAGGAGAGACCAGTGTTCCCAGTCCTGAGCTGATTCACTGGGGGCATGATGCTGTTTTCTGTTATTGTTGTTGTTTTCTACACTTTGCTACAGCTCTCAGTCTGCAGTCTTTTTCAGTCTCAGTCTCTTTATTCTTAATCTGTTTGTTTCCTGTTTTATGAACTTGTCAAGATTTTACAGCAATAAAGATTTTTCACCTGAACATGTCCTGTTATTTCTGCTGTTTGTTATATATGTTTATAAATATATTAACATGGATTTGAACGTTTTCAACATACTTTATTAAATAACAGTTTTAATGTGGTTACAAACACACTGATTCATTGAAATAAATAAACCACTTAAAGAAGAAAGAAAAATATATAAATACTGGAAAAGTCAAAAGGCTAAAACGCAGTAAACCATGTTTGTTTGTAAATAATTTATATTCATATGTATCATGTTGATGACAACAATCGTGATATTTGTAAATAAAAATATTATATTTATTAATCATGTAATTTTCCTGCACCTGTCATAGACGAGCACATGACGTCCAACAATGACCCAGTCCAAAGTTTAAATGTTAAACGTCACACTGACGTCCAGGTTGGGTCAGGGGTGGACGTCCAAGTGTCCATAGTGGACTGTGCCTGATACTAAAAATCAATAAGGTCTTGTTTATGCTCTTGAATCATTTTTGTATTGTTCTTCAAACTGAGTTAGAAAGGAAAACTCTAATAAAATGTGTTTATGTGTCCTCAGTGAACTGTATCAGTCTCTGCAGTATCTTCCAGCTGCAGCAGTCACTTCAGTTTCTGTTCAGTCTGACTGAGGGAGGTTTTTGTACGACTGTTTTTCACTGTGTGAACGGGAAGCTGTTGTCCTGCTGACAGTAATAAACTCCTGCATCTTCAGCCTGAACTCCACTGATGGTCAAAGTGAAGTCAGTTCCAGACCGACTCCCACTGAAACGCTCAGAAACTCCAGAGTACCGACTGTCTGCGTTGTAAATGAGGAGTTTGGGAGATTCTCCAGATTTCTGAAGATACCACTGCAACTCATAACTAACACTTGAACTGGCTTTACATCTGATAGAGACAGTCTGTCCTGGAACAACAGACTGAGCTTCTGGAGTCTGAGTCAGGACGACATCTCCAGATGAACCTGAAAACATGAAAATAGGAGAAGTTTAGAGAAAGATGATCAACATCTAAACATTAGAGGATCATTTCTCTAACATGGAGAACAGATGGAAGAAGGTCAGTGCTGCTGGTTTCAGAGTTTCTCCATCATAGCAGAACATCATTGTGGTGAACCTGGCTGCATGCTGAAGCAAAGTTTTCACAGAGAGTCTCACCCTGAACAAGGAGCCCCAGGGTGGCCAGCAGTAGAGTCAGTGACATCATCATTGTGCTGCTGGTGTGTGAGTGGCTCTGAAAGGCCTGGACAGCCACTGATCAACACTGGCCTCTTAACAGCTGTGAGCAGAGAGGCAGGACACATATGCAAACACACAGAGTCAGTCAGCTGCAGCTGCTTCCTTCTCAGTGCTGAAGCCATTTCCACTTTACATTATTACATATTGAGGATATTGAATATTCGGACATGGAATTGTAGTTTGTGAACATTTTTTTCCTGGTTTGCAGTTGCTTTGGTCTTTTCACAAGTGATTAGTAACAACAACAATTTTTTGACATTTTGACATAGGTTTTTACAGTGATTTAAATAGAGAAACATACCACATGAAGGAATGATGAGATCAAAATAGATGATAAACTCCAAACATCAGTCCTGAACATGTGCAAAAGCTGTAAAAACTGGAACTCATGGCAGTTTCCCAACACAAAAACCTTTGTGAGCTCAGATTTCCTCTGGTTTTTATTGTTATGACTGTAACTCAGCACATGGAGTTTGTAGTATTTCCTATTGATAGATGTGTCTCCACCTGTGAGTAAGATCAGGTGTTATGAATGAAAACTGCACCTCAGGTCTTAGTGGTGAGATTGTTCCATCTGTTGTTCCAGTGTAATAAAATGACCTTCAGGTGTTTAACTGGCTCTTGAGCAGAAGCTGTAGAAGTTTAATAAAAGTTTTTATTTTTGATTCAAGTCTTTGAGAATATTTTCTAGTGTGAACCTGAGGTCAAAGTTGAGTGAGGATTTTCTTATTCTCTGTCTGGCGGCTTTCAGGTTTTCGCAAAACAAACAAAAGGTGAGAAATTAACAGAATGTGAATGATTCATGATATCTGACAGGGACAGTAGTCTTTTTTTCAATACATATTCATTTAATCATCATTAACCGTTGATAAAATGTTAGTGTGTGTGTGTGTGTGTGTGTGTGTGTGTGTGTGTGTGTGTGTGTGTGTGTGTCCTCAGTGAACTGTATCAGTCTCTGCAGTATCTTCCAGCTGCAGCAGTCACTTCAGTTTCTGTTCAGTCTGACTGAGGGAGGTTTTTGTACGACTGTTTTTCACTGTGTGAACACATACTGACTGTTTAGATAGTGAAAACTCTGACAGTAATAAACTGCTGCATCTTCAGCCTGGACTCCACTGATGGTCAGAGTGAAGTCAGAGTTTGATCCACTGCCTGTAAAACGAGCTGGAATCCCTGAATATCGAGTGCTAGCATAGTAAATGAGCAGTTTAGGAACTCCTCCATCTTTCTGTTGGTACCAGGCTAAACAGTCGTTGCCATAAACATCCTGACTGGTCGTACACTTGATGTTCACAGTTGCTCCCACAGCAGAGCTCACTGCTCCAGGCTGAGTCACTGTGATCTGTCCTCTGGACTCTGAGGACACAGAGACAAAAACATAAAGCAGCTTCATGGTTTTGTGGGCTTCATTTCAGAGGGACAGATGTTGATAGAGGAGAGGAGTTTGATTCTCTGGACTTTACCTGTGAAGCAGCAGCAGAGGAGAGTCCAGATGAGGACGCAGATCAAAGTCATGTTTTTGATGAGGAGGATTTCTGTGGCTTCTGTTGTGATGAAGGACAGCTGTCAGTCATCCAGTGTTCAACTCTCAGGACTATAAACTCTCCCAGAGCACTGGAGCATGGTGCTGCTGATGCAAAGTGCCTCTCTATGGAAATCATCTGACTCCAGCAGGACTTGTTTAAAAAAAGTTTTTCACAGCATATTTAGCATGTGATACACATGAACCCTGTAGAATTTATAGACAGTTAACAAATGGTCTTTGAGCGCAAAATCTCCAACGGGAGATTGATAAACATTGAGAGCGACTGTAAAATTGACATGCAGTTGTTTGCACTAAAGGAAACTACCATCATTTCATGTGGCTACCATATCGGCGCCAGCTGTGGTCTCAAGGCTGGAGATGACCAACAAAAAAACTCTGTTTCTGATGACAGACTCTGTAGACTCTTCGTTCCCATCCTGTGTCCCCCATCCTGGATTCCAAACACCTTTGAACGCTTATCTCCAAGGCTGAGGTCGAACGGCGGGTCTAGTCCCAGCCCATGCTGCAGGACCGGATGTGCTGTCTACACCGACTTACTCTCACCCCTTACTCATGCCTGTTTCTTGTCATGTGCTTCTATGGTGTATTAAGATTCATGTGCTTTTGTGCTGAGGTGGTTTTTTTTCTGTCCTCAAACTGTTCACCCATCAGGAGCTCAGTCTGGGTGGAGCTTTTTTCTCCTTCTCTCGCCTCATGTTGTGTATCCGTTCTTTAAGTCTGACGTCGTTAGCCATGTCTGGGCCCAAACTCCGCTGCAGGTCCTTAAGTCAAATGATCACTGCAGTATTACTGAGAGTTGAAATACTTTATAAATTCTTTCATCTTTAATAAAATGATCAGTGTGGCTGCTCTACCAGGTATAACAATTAAGTTTAACATCCGGGCATCCATGAAAACAGAATTTATATTTAGACTTCCATCTAAATATATTACACCATGTTCTGACTGAGAGATTTATGAAACAAATTAAAACGTACAGCTCTGCTATCACTTCCAACATAAATGAAGACAGGAAAGTAAACAGCAGTGACGTTTGTAGGGTTACTGAAGTTGGACTACCTGGTATATAATGATGTGCTACGTGATCGCTAGCACGACAAAGCTATGTTAGCATAACATAAACAGTGAAGCTGGAGGACGAACGCTAACGGAGGACTTTTTTCCACTCGATAAAAGTTAATGTGAGGGTTCCCAATGGTTAGGGGCAAATGCAATCGCATGGCAGGATGCTGTAAAAGGACTAAACGTCAGTCCAGTGTTGCCAACTTAGCGACTTTGTAGCTATTTTTAGCAAGTTTTCAGACTCCCTTAGCGACTTTTTTTCTAAAAAGCGACTAGCGACAAATCTGGCGACTTTTTCTGGTGTTAGGGAAAAATATAACTCGACCCCTACAGTGAGGGGATGTGAACGCTGTATGAATTTGAACAGATGTGTTAGAGCTCACCTTTATCCTCCTGTATCATCACCATCATTGACACTGAATGAGGGGACATAATCATAATTATAAGACTTTAGAACAAACAGGAGAATCAGTGCCAAAGAGCACCGAAGGTTTTATAATCAATGTTGACTCAACAATGTAAACAAACACTTGTTCAGTTTTTGCTCTTTTGTTGTGAGTTACTTACCTCACTTTGTCACTGCAGAATGATGTCATGGAAATTTCATTAACAGTCCACAGACACGATGAGATGTAGCCAACACCTTTTAATTCCCAAGCAGGTGAGAGAGAGAGGACATTCAGTGGGGCACTGAAACGCAGTCTCTAAGGCTACGTCCTCACTAATGCGTTTTCATTGGAAAACACATCATTTTCTCTCTGTTTTGGCGTCCCATCTACACTGAGACAGTGTTTTCACTCAAGGAAAATGCTGCGCTCTCGAAAATGCATACATTTGAAAATGGTGTGTTCGCATCATGTGCGGACAGCGAAAACGGAGACTTTCTAAAACGATGATGCATGTTAGTCATGTGATGCAGTCATTTGACCAATTAAACTAAGATAGCGGAGGGCATTATACAGCAGTTGTTTTGTTTGCTCTATTAAGACTAATATCAGTCTGTACATGCTCCAGATTGCTTTTCTTCAAATTCTTTAACTCTTACTCGCTTTTGCAACTTTGTACTTTTGTGTTACTCGCAGCAACAACTCCACCTCCTTGTTAGTCCATTTAAAAAACTCTGTGCTTTTCCTCAACATTTTGCCGTGACGTTTAAAGAGCTGGAAAGTAAATACGCGGCAGACAGAAATGAAGCAGGTCGAATCTTCTTGCGTTTCACACATGCGTGGACCCGCAACTCTGTGAAAACGACTGAAAACCCTAGTGTGGACGTGAAGTGTTTTCAGATGAAAACACCGTTTTCAAATCTATCTGGGCTAGTGTGGACGTAGCCTGAAGATGAATGGCACAGCCCTCTTTAAATACAGTCAAACAGTTGTTGTTCTCACCCTTGTCTCGTCCGAGAGAGAGAGAGAGAGTTTAGAACCTTGTCTCCTCTTCCAGTGTCACATAGAGACTGCTCCTTGCCTCTTCTCCCCATCCCCAAAGACCTGATTAACAAAAGACTTCACCACCTGTTGAATTCTCCCCCTCTGGGTGTCACCAACTTTCTCACGATGTCTGACTTTGTGCAATAGAGTAAAAGCTGAATGCTTCCCCACATGTGAACCTTGAAGTGACCCAAAAGTGATATTACTAAAACATGTGACAAATTCATAAAATAAAATAAATTTCCAGCACATTTCCACTCTTTGGATTACTCTGCTAATCACATCAATAACAGACTTTTCTTTTCTGACATTCTGTATATATTACATCAACATTTTTGTTCATCTCCAATCATCCTCATAGCCTAAACTTCCATATGCAAAGGATAACAATAATGATAAAAAGAAAAAACTTCCCAAAAATGTCAAATTACACATGGACACATGATGTTCATTCATGAGAAACTGTGGCTAAGATAACTGGCGTACTAGAAAAGCAGTGGTAGTTCTGACTGCTGGTATACCACAACTTTATGCTTTCAACAGCTATCATTAAGCGACCTAGTTTGTATGAAGCTTATCTGATATTTATATAGTGATCCTCCAGCTTCCAACTGTATTACCCTTCCAGGACCTGAAGCTCAGTAAAGCGCCCCTCCGACAGCCAAACCCATCTGTTCTCTGATTGAATTGTTAAATTTGTGATTGACATGACATTGACCAATTAGCTGAAAGGAAGAAAAATCGGGTCAAAATTTGTAAGTTGAGAGTCACACACATGAGCGCAGAGATTTGCACATAGTTTTTTGCTTTATATCTGTAACCAGACCTCAACAAACAAAAATTATAACTCGTGTATATTTTTGACACACACACAAATTTTTATCTGTAGATGCACAAACATAAAACTTTCACATATTTTGGTTTACAAGGTTACAAAACTCAGTTCACAACTATGCATTTGATTCACAAGTACAAAATATTTATGACCACAATTTGAGCCCATAAATGGCCTTCATCCCTCCAGTAGAGTTCACAGTCTTAGGCTATGTTCAAGCTGCAGGTCTTAATGCTCAATTGCGATTTTTTTGTCTGGTTGTTCACACTACAAATAAAATGTGACATCAAACGCACTCTACTGTGAACGGTTCACGGCCCTCGAATCGGCCCGCATGAGCAAAAGAAGACGTCACACACGCTCTGTTTACGGAAGTAAAAATGGCGGCTACAGAGCTAGTAGGTGTTGTTGCAGCAGTCTATCAACTTTTGCACAGCCAACAGAATTTTACAAATTAATTAGAGAATGAAGGACACTGAGAAAAAAGAGAGCTTGTGCTTTAACAATGGCCTTGTTTGGAGCAGTGGCTGCTACCTCCGTGTTGTTTAGCTTGAATAGAATTGTCTCCCCATATGCTAATAAAGTCGAAAACCTCAGTTTTTGTCCATTGACTCGCTCCGTCTCCAGTTTCCGCTGTCATGCTTTCTCGTTTGTCTATTCTGGCGCTGATAATTGGCACCTGTCTTGTGTCAGTGATGTAAAAGACGGATTTAATGCAACATGACCATTCACACAGCAGTCGCTTTCTAAAACGTCAGATATGTATCGGATTCAGTACCACATACGAAAGTGAACTAGATCGGATTTGGAAAATATTGGATTTGTGCTTTCTGTCATACCATGATCGGATATGAGTCGCTTAGGGTCAAAAAAGTTGGATTTGATGCACTTTCGCCTGCAGTGTGAACGTAGCCTTAGTCTTGCTGTTCAGTGCTGGCTCAGTACCGTTGTATGTTTGTGTCCTTTGTCAATATATATGCATCTTTGTATGGAGTGGATCAGCCAGTTTATCAGAGCATCAAACACAAATATATCTGATTTTTCTATATTTATGAATATAGTCTCTAAAAATGTAGGAAATCACAAAGTCTTCATTTACACTGATGCATATTAATTAACATTTACATTTCTGTAAATTGGATCCACTCTGTTATTCTCAGATTTTGATATCAGAAAAAGTCCCAAGTCTCTTTGCTTAGGTTGCTGCCCCCGCGACCCGGCCTCGGATAAAGCGGATGAAGATGGATGGATGGAAAAAGTCCCAAGAAATCAAAGTCAAAAGTTTTACATTCCAAATAAATTATTCATTATTTAAATGTGATGCACTGTAATATTTTCAGTTTTCACATGAGCTGACAAAATGATACAAACAGTGAATGATTTTGTTGAGTTTGTTTGTCTCAGAGTCAGAGAGCCGTGTCTCTCTACAGTCAGAGGTTTTTGTACGGCGCCTCAATGAGTTTGTATCACTGTGGTACACGTTCGGTGGAGGAACCAGACTGGATGTTGGAAGTAAGTCAAAAACAAAGTTACTTCTATGCCCTTTTTCTCTTTCATTTAATTTTCTTTTCTTTAATTTCATTTAATATGAAAGGCTAGGAAACTTTTTGTGTAACTGATTAATTATTTTATTCATAAATTTTGTCCTAAGAAACAAAGTCAGCTTTGGAAATGAATATTCAGACACTCAGGACAATTTCCAATGAAAATCTGGGATGTTTCATATTATTCATTATTATTTGTAGTTCTGATGATAAAGTTGCATTTTGAGGGCTTGTAGGTTTAGTTCAGTCTGACAGAGTCAGAGAGCCGTGTCTCTCTACAGTCAGAGGTTTTTGTACGGCGCCTCAATGAGTTTGTATCACTGTGGTGGACTTTTGGTGGAGGAACCAGACTGGATGTTGGAAGTAAGTTAATTAAACTGTGTTTATTATTAAATATTGTATCATTTTATTTAATAACTACTTGTTAGGCTGCTTAGATGAGAGAAAAGTATTTTTTTAAAATAATTTAGTGTTTGATGTTTGTCCTTTTTACTGGACTAATTCAGATGAGCTCTGCGAGTTTCTCTTGTTTAATCTACATTTCTGTCACAGTAAAATGTAGACAAGAGTAAACTTCATCATCTTATGATTAGTTTGTAAATTTCCACCACATCAGCTGCTGTTTGGATGAGTTAAAGTTTGCTTTCTGATGTTTTTATCGTGTCAGATGTTTCAGATTTAGTTTGAAATCATGTGAGCTGTTCAATAACATTTCAAATCTATATGAATGAGTAGCTGCTCTGTGCTTGTGTCCACTAATGTCTTCAGTCGTCCATGATTTAGACTTCTAATCATTTTAAAGCTTCTGCTGTAAATGTTTCCACATCTGCTTCTTTTATTTCCAGTGTAGTTTGAACATATTTCAGCTCAAACTGTGTGATGATTCTCTCTGTGCTGATATGCATGAGAGGTTTCTTACAGGGAAGTGAAACAATGTGTGAGTGAATGACTGGTGGAGCAGAAAAAACACCTGACAGAAACTTCTTAACGGAGAAATTCAAATTGTGGTTCCTGTCCTCTAAGCTGATTGGTGTTTCCTAGGTGATACCCGCCCCGCCCTGAAGGTGCTGGGTCCCTCCAACAAGGAGCTGGAGCAGGGGAAGGCCACGCTCATGTGTGTGGCCAACAAGGGCTTCCCCTCAGACTGGAGTCTGTCCTGGAAGACGAGCGACAGCAGTGGCAGCAGCAGCATCAGAGGGGAGGAGAGCAGGACTCCTGGAGTGCTGCAGAATGACGGCCTCTACAGCTGGAGCAGCACCCTGACGCTCACTGCAGACCAGTGGGGGAAGGTGGGCTCTGTGACCTGTGAGGCCACCCAGGGCTCCCACACTCTGGTCTCAGAGATACTGAGGAGAGACCAGTGTTCCCAGTCCTGATGTCAATCACTGAGTCTTTGATGTTGATTTTCTTCTGTCTCTTTGTTTCTTTGTGTTTACAGATTTAAAAAATAAACTCATCAAACAGTCATGTTTCCATCTCATAATGACAACAATCAGAGCAACAATCTCCTCTAGTTTCATCCTTTTGTGTCTGTTGTAAAGCTGATATTTCAAACTCTTAAAAGAATAAAAACGTACCGAGAAAACATGTTCTTTGACTCTGTGAGTTTAATAAATGCACATTAAAAAATTAAGATTTTGTAATATTTGTAAAACCAGACCAAAATAAAAATGTAAACAGACACATCAAGTGTAATGTGCAGTGAAAATGGTTAAATATATTTTTTAATCCACATATTAAATATTTCTCTATAAGATGTTGAGGTCATGTCAACCATAGATTATCTGTGTGCTCTTCATAATTTCTAGTCTCAAAGCTGTTTTATGATCTACATTTTAATCTGATCTAAAACCTAATAAGTAAAATTAAAGAGCAGGGTATCATCTGTATGTTTAAACAGAGATCATTTAAATCAAGTTCAAGTGAAGATTTACTGAAGTTTGATTAATGAACTATTTGACAGTGAAACTCTGATGAAGCACCAAAGCAGAGAAGAGTCTAGAAGCTGGTGGTGGCAGAGGTGAAGCAGGTGGAGACTTAGCTGAGGATCTCTAATTGTCAGGATGAGGTGGAGATCAGGAGTCTGAGAGTTAAAGCACACAAAACAGAGGCTGAGTAACTCACAGAAGGCAGCGAGACAACAACTGGACTCACATAATGACGACAGAATTGAGCTCGACAGTGGACATGATGTTAAAAACAGACTAACAGAACAAACACAGGAATGCAGGCAGATGAGAGACTACAGGTCTGCTTTAATCAACTTATATAGAAGTTAATCTCTTCTAGTGTTCACAGCAAAATGAGAGAAACTCACTTCACTAAACCTCTTAACACAAGAAAAAGACCACGGTCTGTCAGGAGGACGCTTGCTGGTTTTACATCTGACAGAGACAGTCTGTCCTGGAACAAAAGACTGAGTCGGCACTTTTTCTCCCAGTTAATAATAAAGAATATCAGAGTTATTGAAGTTACAGCTTTCATGTTTCATGCTTCATGCACGACATTCACAGTGTTGGTTTTTGCCCAGTTTAGGTATTTGTGTCTTAGTCCTGTTTTTCCTTTGCTTTGTATTTTTCATGCAGTCTCAATGAACGCCTCGCTTTCTGGTAAATTCCATCCTGTTTCCACGTGTCTGATTTTGGGTCCTTTCACTCTCCGCTCCACACAATCTGCTGCTGCAGATCGTGACATTATTGGAATTATTCATTGTTTTTTTTCTTTTTCTTTTTGCCTGTCCCGTTTGGCTCTTTTGCCATCAGAATTGTTGTCTAAAGGCAAAGAAAGATGCCCAACGGATTTACTTTACCAAATTGACCATCCCAGCCTTGCTGTAATGGTCCATTTGATTCACCTTTTATTGTTTATTTTATTTTCACTTGCTGAATACGGGACAGACTTGACTGGGGGAAAGAAGGGGAGAAAGAAAGAGAAACAGCTGAGAAGAGGGACGGGGGAGAAGGGCAAAAAAACAAAAACCAACAGAATGGGCAGAAAAAAAAATACGTGTATCGATCACCTGGATCACCTGTTGAGAAAGAAAAAAAGAAAGGAAGCAGAAGAAAACAAGAGTAATAGAATAAACAACATCACAATGATATATGGGAATATGACAGTAAATACTAAATATTAAACATTATTGTGCAGCACATAAGATCAACAGAACACAGTGTGCTTTGAGGTAGGAGCCAAAAAGGGTGTAGTTTGTGGGTGTGGTCACCCGTGGTACACCTGTGAGCATGGACGCGCTTGTTTTTTTAAAAGGTTCCTTCATGTAATGATCTGCTAGAGGGTGTGGGGGGGCCACAGCCCCGTCCTCCAGGGCATGAAGCAGGTATGGAGGAGATCAAAACTCCAGACATCCAGAGGCCCCCAGAACACAAGAGACCAAGGAAGACCCACAGAGGGGCAGCCGCGCCACTGTCCCAGAAAGAGCTGAGGAGAGTCCCAGATGAGGGTTCACCCAGCAGCCGCGGAGCAGAAGCCAGGGGGGTTGCAGTGACGTGCCCGTGAGCTCCGCCGGCAGCCAGCTGTGCCTGAGTGACCGAGCCCCAGGCCGAGAGGCCGGGGGCACCCCACCTCCAAAGTGGCCCGAGCGAGCCCCAGGATCCAGGCCCCGATAAGCGGCCGCCAAGGAGTGAGCCGGCGTGTACCTGGATGCCCATCCCCAGATACAAAGAACCACCAACGCACCGATGTCTGAGGGAGTCCGCCACTGGCAGGGGAACTGGTGGTGGGGGGAGATAGGCCTCCAAACCTTGGAGGGCCTGAGATGTCCCCAGAGAGGTGGCGTCTGATACCCAACCTGACATATAGACACAGACATACAGGCACACACAGACACAAACATCCATTCCCACCCTCATGCTCTCATGTGCACTTCACACTCAACCGACGTGGAGACAGACATAAAGAGACGCTGTACACACAATCACACTCCCCAAGCGTACTCTACAAACCGGGTCTAGGTACCCTTGCCCCTGGAGGCGGGAACTGCACCCAGACCCAGGTGGTGTTACCCTTTTCCCTGCGGTGGGGAGAGGCAGACCGCCCCGACTCCGCAGCAGCAGGGAGGCCCACACCCCAGACCGCAGTCGGACGGCCAACTCCTCCTCCCGGCCCTCCCGCTCCAGCAGGCCGCAGATAACGGGGGTGAGAGAAGACTCCAAACCTCCCCCCACCCGCTCATTGTAGTGTTGATGCATGTGTGTTCTAAGGTGCATTTAAAACCCAGGAGGGCATGGAGCTACCTGCCAGAGAGCAGCAGGTAAGCGCATAGTCCCTCCTGCTAGCCCTCAATGTCTACGTGTATTTAAAATTGAGAGGTGGGCAACGACGCCAGGGGTGAGGTGTACACCCTGATGGTAACTTGGACTCCGTGTATCGTGCCCACCCCCAAGATCCTATATGTATGTGTTATGAGAGTGTGAGTAATGTGAATGTCTAAGTTGTGGGATAAAATTGAGGCAGAGGCAGCCAGAAGGGGACAGAGGGGGGGGATAGCCTCCTCTGCACCCTGGTGACATACCCCTACTCCAAGGCCCTGCATGTGTGGGTGGTTGTGGTGGAGCGGGAAGAGGGAGGCAGCTGGAGATGGGGAGGGAAGGTAGGGAGGGGCAGGTGACCCCTCCCTGGGGCCAGCTCCCCCGCTGACCCCAGTAGGCACCCCCATACTCCGCGACCCGCCAAGGAAAGGGGGCCCAGGCCCATCCAGACCGCGGCCCAGTGCAGCAGCGCCTCCCGGCCCCACAGAGCCCGGGACAGTCCACCCAACCCCACCACAGAGAAAACTGCGCCCACCCCCCCACCACTCATCTTCCAGACTACATGAGACAATAGACGCCCAGGCTGAGATCTTCCTCCACCTCTCCTGAATCTCCCCCTCCTGCAGAGAGTTCCTGAGGAGAGGAAAGCTCCTGCAAGATGTGTCAATCTCCCCCACCGGTTGAAGAGCCCCCCAGGTGGCTCGACACACCGGCGGCACCCTGCGCCAGGGCCGGGCCCCCATGCACCCACCCGCCCACAACCCTGGCAACACACCTACCAGGACCCAAGCCCCCAAGGCCCGGCAAGGGCCCCAGCCTAGAGACGGAGCGCCACCAGAACCTCACGCCCATCCCGGACCCACCCAGGGGCAGCCAGGCTACCAGGTCAGTAACCCACGTCCGTCAGCACAGACCCTCCCCTAGCCCCGCTGCACGAAGCCGCGAGGAAACAGTCACCTGAGAGCCAACAGAGCCCCCAACCGGACATGACCGCTACCCCGGGTTGAGCCCCCCAAGGAAGATGCCTCCGGGGAACCCCCTGACGCCCTAAGCCTGTCCCTACCCCCACACCAATCACAACATTGAAGGCAGGACCAGACTATGACCCCCCACTAGGTGATGGAGCCGATCAAAGGAGCCCAGAGCAATTGATCTGATGTGGTGGCAGAGGCTGTATCAAGACTAATGTAATCTAATAGATAATTTCTATATTGGTTAGAATTAAGATTGTTTTTATTTTTCCAGTTCATGAGGACAGTTTTCTTGGCTATGCATAGGGCAGTGAAAACCATATGGGCTATATTGTTTTCTGAAGTGACATTATCTAAGCTGCCCAACAAACACACTAAGGGGGAAGTTGGAATGTTACATTTCAGACACTTCGATAAGTCTTCACATATCTCGCGCCAAAACTTCTGCACTGGTGGACAGAACCAAAGAGCGTGAATGTAATTGTCTGGTGTATTGCTTTGACAGTGTGAGCAGTTGTTGGAAGATGTAAAGCCCATCTTGAACATCCGATGACCTGTATAGTGCACTCTATGTAGTATTTTGTATTGTATTAATTGCAGACTGGGATTTTTAATCAATTTAAAGGTTTTTAAGCAAATCTGAGACCAGAAGTTTAGGTCTAAGTTAACTGATAAATCCGCTTCCCACTTTGCAATAGGAAGTGATATTGATTCATCTGTTTTAGAAAGCATTCTGTAAATTTTGGAAAGTAATTTGGAGGTTTTAAGAGTAAGAAATTGAACCACACTTGGTGGTGTTTGTAGTTCAACTTGACCCGGTTTGAATTTCTTTTTTACTATGGATTTAATTTGTTGATATTCTAAAAATCTTTTCCTGTTGATCCCATATTGTGTAACTAGTCTGTCAAATGGGATAAATTCTGTTCCTTCTAATATATGTTCTAAATATTTGATTCCTTTACCACTCCAATCTGAAAAGTTTATCATATATCATCAGCAGAGCGTCTGTGCACCGTAACTTTGTTCTGTATACCTGTTAATGGATTAACTTGTTCATCACAGCACTGAGCAAATAATAATCAAGACAATACCATACTTGTATCTATACTGAATTGTGCTGTATTAAGTTGTTTTCTGGGAATGTTTAAAAACTTACAAGATATTCAAAATGTTTATTTATCAAGAGTATTAGTGGCACTGCATACAAACATTTTGAAATCATAAAATATAAGCTTTTTAAATATAAACTTTTCTTTTATAATGTAATGTTTTTATAATATAAGCTTTTTTCTGACATTATCAAACAAAGATTAATAAAAATAAAATGAAAGGAGTTGTTACATTTACTCTTAAAAGTTTTTTTTTTATCAACAATGATATTTACACTGTTTTTTACTCTTTTAAGCCAAGTTGATGAGATTTTTCAGTTATCTATATTTCAATATTTTCAAGCTGAGTTCAAAGGTCATAGCTAAGCTTTTTTCAATACACGGCCCAGCTTTCTTTATCATCATTTTTCAAGCAAGAGGAGATTCTCTAGACTTTCTTCCACTTTTCCTTACTACGCAAAAAATGATGGTAGTTGTTTAAGAGATAACAGCGAGTATCTGTCAGTGTGTGTGTGTGTGTGTGTGTGTGTGTGTGTGTCCTCAGTGAACTGTATCAGTCTCTGCAGTATCTTCCAGCTGCAGCAGTCACTTCAGTTTCTGTTCAGTCTGACTGAGGGAGGTTTTTGTACGACTGTTTTTCACTGTGTGAACACATACTGACTGTTGATAACATGAAAACTCTGACAGTAATAAACTGCTGCATCTTCAGCCTGGACTCCACTGATGGTCAGAGTGAAGTCAGAGTTTGATCCACTGCCTGTAAAACGATCTGGAATCCCTGATTCTCGATTGCTAGTGTAGTAAATGAGACGTTTAGGAACTCCTCCATCTTTCTGTTGGTACCAGGCTAAATAGTAGGTGCCATGAACATTCTGACTGGTCGTACACTTGATGCTCACAGATCCTCCCACAGCAGAGCTCACTGCTCCAGGCTGAGTCACTGTGATCTGTCCTCTGGACTCTGAGGACACAGAGACAAAAACATAAAGCAGCTTCATGGTTTTGTGGGCTTCATTTCAGAGGGACAGATGTTGATAGAGGAGAGGAGTTTGATTCTCTGGACTTTACCTGTGAAGCAGCAGCAGAGGAGAGTCCAGATGAGGACGCAGATCAAAGTCATGTTTTTGATGAGGAGGATTTCTGTGGCTTCTGTTGTGATGAAGGACAGCTGTCAGTCATCCAGTGTTCAACTCTCAGGACTATAAACTCTCCCAGAGCACTGGAGCATGGTGCTGCTGATGCAAAGTGCCTCTCTATGGAAATCATCTGACTCCAGCAGGACTTGTTTAAAAAAAGTTTTTCACAGCATATTTAGCATGTGACACACATGAACCCTGTAGAATTTATAGACAGTTAACAAATGGTCTTTGAGCGCAAAATCTCCAACAATAATATGTTATATTTGCTTCAGTTGTTGGCTGTTGGGTGAGATAAAAAACATCCAAACTTTATTTTGTTGTTTTTCCTGATATCACAGGGAGGCTGACAGAAATTTATGTCTAAATTTGTGTTTGAAATTTTTACCTACTTGCTGTTGATAAACCAGTTCCTTCAATGATTTTTCTTTGTATGATCTTCACAGTAAGTTGTGGATAAACTAAATTTTACATGAATAAAAATTCTTCTGCATCATCTTCCTTGGTTTCAGATTAAGGTTAATTGTATAGTAAATATCTCTGTTTATGCAGAAAATTGTTTTAGTGAGTTGTGTTTGTAAACGAATTCTGGCCAACAAGGGCTTCCCCTCAGACTGGAGTCTGTCCTGGATCGTTGACGGCCGCAGATGCAGCAGCATTGATTGTGAAGTGAGCAGGAGCCCCGGGGTGCAGCAGACAGTCCTGAGCTGATTCACTGGGGACATGACGTTGTGTTGTTGTTGTTGTTTAAATTTGCTACAGCTCTCAGTCTGCAGTCTTTTTCAATCTCAGTCTCTTTATTCTTCATCTCTTTGTTGCCTGTTTTATGAACTTGTCTCAAGATTTTACAACAATAAAGATTTTTCAACAGAACATGTCCTGTTATTTCTGCTGTTTGTTATATATGTATATAAATACATTAACATGGATTTAAAAAAAAACAAAAAAACATTTAACACATTTTATTAAACAACAGTTTTGATCTGGTTACAAACATACTGATTCATTGAAATAAATAAACTAGTTAAAAAAAAAGAAAAAAAGACATATATTGGATAAATCAACAGGCTAATTAGATTTACTGTGTTAACACAGTAAATCGTGTTTGTTTGTAAATAACTTGTATTCCTATGTATTATCTTGATAACAATGATAATGTTTGTAAATAAAAATATTATATTTATTAATCATTAATTTTCTCCCTTGATTTTTCACAGCTTATTAAAACTGATTATTTCAACATTTTAATGAATGAAGCAAATATTTTGTGTTGTCAAAAAGGTCGTACCAGTATTGAGATACAACTAATAAACAGCATCAAAGTAAACAATGAAGTAATGTTGCAATTTGTACATTTTCAGACTGAATACATACTATTTTCTGCCTTTAATGAATATTTTTGATATCAGTATTAGCATTATTGCTATTTGATTGGGGATCAGCCATCTGAAAAGTGTTTGGAGACTCATTGTTTTTACAAGACTTTAAATATTTTTGACTTTATCGAAAATAAAAAAATAAAAACACTAATATTTATTTAATAGAAAACAAAAAGGTCCTGGTTTAAATTGATGTGATTATGAGATTTGAATATCATTGCATTTTGTGAAAGTTGCCTGAAAAGCTGTGTGTGTGTGTGTGTGTGTGTGTGTGTGTGTGTGTGTGTGTGTGTGTGTGTGTGTCCTCAGTGAACTGTATCAGTCTCTGCAGTATCTTCCAGGCACAGCAGTCACTTCACCTTCTGTTCAGTCTGACTGAGGGAGGTTTTTGTACGACGGCTTTTCACTGTGTGCGCAGTTCCCAGTAGCTGCTATCAAATCCACCCATACAGTAATAAACTGCTGCATCTTCAGTTTGAATCTGACTGATGGTCAGAGTGAAATCTTTGTTTGATCCACTGCCTGTAAAACGATCTGGAATCCCTGATGCTCGAGTGGTAGCATAGTAAATGAACAGTTTGGGAACTCCTCCATCTTTCTGTTGGTACCAGGATAAAAGGTTGGAGCTCCAAACATTCTGTCCAGTTGTACATTTTATGGTGACAGTTCCTCCCACAGCAGAGCTCACTGCTCCAGGCTGAGTCACTGGGATCTGAGGTTTAGACTCTGAGGACACAGAGACAAAAACATAAAGCAGCTTCATGGTTTTGTGGGCTTCATTTCAGAGGGACAGATGTTGATAGAGGAGAGGAGTTTGATTCTCTGGACTTTACTTGTGAAGCAGCAGCAGAGGAGAGTCCAGATGAGGACGCAGATCAAAGTCATGTTTTTGATAAGGAGGATTTCTGTGGCTTCTGTTGTGATGAAGGACAGCTGTCAGTCATCCAGTGTTCAACTCTCAGGACTATAAACTCTCCCAGAGCACTGGAGCATGGTGCTGCTGATGCAAAGTGCCTCTCTATGGAAATGAACTGACTGACTCCAACAGGGAGTTTGGTTGATCTGATGATGATTGTTCAAAACACATTTAAAGACTTTTAGTGAATCCATTGTTAGATTATAATATTATTTTATGCCATGTTAGACCCCTAATTAAAGATTGGGAATTATTATGTAGTTTTAGTTTGCATTATTCTCCTGAATTAGAAGAAGCTGATAACTATTGCATTAGTTAAACTGATTTGCATTACATTAGACTGCTGATTTATTGTGGATGAATGATATTGTTTTATGATGCATTATACTGCTGAGTTATGAGAAATACTGTTCGCAGAAAGTCATCGCCTTATTTGTCTGATTAGAAGAGAACAGAATATACTGGAGTTTTCTGCCCCATCTCAGCAGGAGCAGATAGACGGGGAGCCAAGGTCGTAGCTTAGGCGCTGTGTGAGAGAAAGCATGTGAATGTTTAGGTTTTATGATAAGGTGGAGGCACCAGAGGCTATAAGAGTTTGAGCAATGCTCCACCATTTTGAGATTTTGAGGCTGTCTGCATACAGTGTCCATCTCCCACGCGTGTGTTCATTAAAATCATCGTTTGACTCAACCCGGCCGGACCAGTGTTGTTATTGTGGTTTTTTCTCTTGTCTCCATCCCCAATATTTGAATCCGTAACAGTTTGGGGGCTCGTCCTGTGGTATTGGGGTGGAAGTTAGAGGTTTGGACGGTCCGAGGTTGTCGAACGGACAGGCACAAGCCAGTGGTCTGACGTGAGTGGGCATAAGCCGGCTTATCTAAAGGTAAGGCACTACCTGTTGAATTATTTCCAAAGTGTGCCAAATTGGATATGACTAAATTAAAGTCTACTCACTGAAATTACTGGTAGAGGGTCTGTTTTGATTTTGATGAGAATCACCGTGTGTGTTATGCAGTTAAAGTCGGTTAATGGTTAATTAATGGTTTAATGAGTGTTTAATGCAGTCGGAAACTGCTAGGAAGAAATATTGGGTTTTAGTCCCAGGATATTGAGTTAAAGTCTCAAGTAGTTTGGTAGGGAATTGGCTATGTGTTGTTCTAGAAATTAGGCCATAGGCTGTTCTGGAGGAAACAGATATTGGTTAATTGATTACAAAAAAGTTAACTTTCTTCGGTCGGACCCGTTATGATAAATTTGTCAAAATCGGTTAGGTGAAAATTATTATAGGACGGCAGTCGGAAACTGCTAAGAAGCGCATAGCCCGGGGGTTACGCCCCCTCCTGGCCGTGGACGCGCGGCTTTGACCTGTCGTCGAACAGGGTTAGTTCAGTTTGGCTTATCTGTGGGGTACAGGGCATCCTGAAATAAGCTAGGAGTTACCGAGTCTCCTCATCGTTGGAAACGGTGTCATGTGCTTTTTTGGACAAAGTTAAATTGAGTTAGGGACTTTAGAATTTAGGCCAGA
The DNA here is from genome assembly GCF_057382185.1 of Mchenga conophoros. NCBI lineage: Eukaryota > Metazoa > Chordata > Actinopteri > Cichliformes > Cichlidae > Mchenga > Mchenga conophoros. The sequence continues at coordinate 4,542,851 of NC_140546.1, read as the reverse complement.
GACTGTGGAAACAGATACTGGTTAATTGATTACAAAAAAGTTAACTTTCTTCGGTTGGACCCGTTATGATAAATTTGTCAAAATTGTTAGGCGCTGAATCTGTCAGGCCTGTCAGTGATTGTAAATATAAGACGTCTTTGTAATATAAAATAATAGAGTTTTGTCTGAGCTTTGTGTGACCCTGTGTGTGACGACAGCGCACTGCAGCGCTGCGAGCTATTTTTAGACTGTGTGAGCATGCAAATGAGCTATGACGTGCACAGAGGACTTTTGTTGCTGTTTAGCGTGTTTTTGAGTTTTATAATTATGATTTGCAAATAATGATACATGCCTGTAATTAAAACGCTGATTTTGCTGATTATAATATTACCAATAAGGTTATGAATGACTAGGGTGAATGTTTGATGTTTGGCTGGGTTTTGATATAGAAGAGATAAATCGAGCATGATTAAGACCGGCACTTCAGCCGGCAGAGTAAGATTGTGATAAAAATGATATTAAATAAATCTCTCAGTGTGTTGATACAGGTGGCTACGGGCCTGGACCAACTGCCCCCACAAGCACAGCAGCCGAAGCAAATTATAGTAATGGAAACCACACTCAGCAAGAATCAGCAGCTGTGGAAAAGACAGCAGCTAGCAGAGAATTAAAGGAGAAATTAAGAGAAGCTTTTAAACATAAAATTGGGGCCAACAGACTTGTGGAGGTTGGGAAGGTGGCCGGAGCATCACAACAAAAGGTGAAACAAAACACACAAGCAGAGAAATGTGAGAGAGAGGCACATGTTAGAGAAATGCCTTGTTTGAGAAAAAAAACGTTAAATTAGCCAAGAAACAGCTTACATTCATGAACACGTGAAGATTTTCCAGCAAGTTTCAAGCAGTGAAACTTAACATACACCCGCCGTTAAAGAATAAAGTTTATCCACTACTAACAAATAAACTCTCTGGGTTTCAGGACAACAACTTAACTTGAAAAAAAGGCACTGGTCTGACCAACCAGTGATAACACGACAAATTTAGTGGTTAGAAAAGTCAAATTGTGACATGTTTTCTGCTGATTGATTAATACAAGTGATTACCAGATGAAAGAAAATTCCAATTTTTGTGCTTTTAAACACGATCTTAAGAATTTTAACATGTACCTGTGATGTCCTGTCAGCTTGGTGGGTCATGAGTGGATTATATGGTGAGAAAAAACAAAAAAAGGGGGAGAGAAGGCTGACACAGGGCCTGGTCCCGTTGTTTCTCCCCTCTCTGAATAACGCAGCCAAAATAACATCATTTTCCTGTTCGTTTGTTTTTGTTTTGTTTTTTCTCTTTATGCTTGATTACAGGCTGCTTTGCCGGAAAGCCGAGGCTGACCCTGGACTCCTGCTCTCCCCTACCATATTTGCTCTCTCCTCTACCATCTTTGATGTGACCCTGACCAAATGCTAAAGCAGCTGGACCCACAACAACAACTTGAAAATGTCAACAGTGCTGCAGGAAAATGATCTCATGCAGCAGAGACGGAGAGAGTTAAATCCAAGGCCCGTTTCACTACACGGGGAGATTTCCGTCAGCGTCTCTTCTTTCTGAGAAGGTTGGTGTGACCAAGGTGTGGTTTGGCTTGTTGTATGTATATTTTGAGATCATATGGCTCTGGATGGACCAGTTACCGGGGCATGGAAGGAGGACAGACTCATTAAAGGAGGAGAAGGAATTTCCTGGGATTGGAGATCCTCTGGGTGAGTGGTTGATTGAACGCATGCATAAAATAGAAGTTATCTGTTGTTATTGATTGGTAATAGATTGATAATTGGCCACATTTACAGCTGTATTGACTTGTTGTGGACGTAGTCGACTTCAGGTTTAAGCACTCTAATTAACAGGTTGAAAATAGTGACATTAAAGGAAGAGTATGCAGCGCCACCCTGTCAGACGCCAGTGATGGTGGAGCTCACTGATGAATCAGGTGAGCTGGATTCATGGCTGAGTCAAAACTAAGATCCCCCTGCTGTGGTCAGTGAGGGAGAAATCAGGGGGAAATAAAATTTAAAAGAGGCATCTATACACGTTTATGGGTCAAGTGAAACGGGATAAAAGGGGGTGTTTTACTGTTATTTTAATATCAGCAGTATTATTGTATGAGAATCATGTAACAAGCATTGCATCGATGATCATTTATTGAAGCTTTTGACCTTATACTAACATTTGTGTTCCTGTGATTGTTATAACCTCTGATGAATCTTCTATTTACAGGTGTTAGGATAATGATATAATTTTTCATTGCAGGTGTAACCATGTTCATTTTTATACATATCGCGATTTGTTGCTCATTGTAGAGTTGTGCTCAAGTTAATAAGGGTTAAAAGCTACAGTCAGCGTGAATGTCTGACTGATCTATTGAGGGAAAAGGCTTCGAGCATAGAGGGCTGCAAGCGCTTACAAAACACTGATATCATGTTATTGTTTGTGATCTTTTCTTCAATTATGCCTTTTGCTAAGTTTAAGTAGTGGCAGTTAATTAAACGACATTTATTAAAATATTAAATACCTGAGTCAGAACATTACACGCAGATCACCATAACAATCTGGGAAACCTTGTAGCTGCCTAACCATTTCTTTTTTGAATGTTCTAGCTCCGTTGATTTGACACATTGGGATGTGTCAAAAAAGGGGGGGGAAGTTGAGTTTTAACATAACTTTTTATAACTTTATTTGTGTCTTTAATACCTTAGGTATGGTAAAGCTTAAGCTAATAGCGGTCCGAGAAGTTTCTGGTCCTTTGTAGAGAATCAGTGAGAAGCATAGATCATCACGTCCATGTTTAAGCATTAATCATTGAAATGAACTGAATAGCGTTTAGAAGATTTGTTAATTTGTTTGTCTTTTGTTAAAAAGAGTGGTTTCAATAATTTTCAGACACACCTTGCAAATGTGCTTATAATGAGTTGGCACTTGGTCTTTTGAAGGTCATGAGCTTCGTTCGGCGTGATGGTCCGGACTGATATATTGTACGTATTGACTTTGAGTGCAGAGGGCTAAATGCAAACACGCTTACACACACATAGGATATGATTAGAATAAGTCCCTGGGACATTCTGAATGTTTTTAAACCAATTCTGAATCACTAGAAGGTCAGTAGATAACAACATTAGATTATAATTGTTAGGTATTTTAGTACCATGGTAGCATTTACTGGATATTGTTTTATAGTGACATTATGCAGGAAAACTCTGTCATTCAATAAGGCCCCTTTTGTTTTAGTTATTTTTCTCTTTGACCCAAGAATTGATGTGTGAGAATCACAGGCTGGTACAAGGTTGAAATACCACAGAGATCACTCCCTCAGCTACATTAGTTTCTTAATCTTTTAGACGCCTGTTGAAGGCCAAATGGTTTGTTTCAGATTTCACTAATGTAAGAACTCTTCGTTTTGTGCCTTGAAAATATGTCGCTGAGATAATCACAATTGTAGCTGAACTAATAAACTACACAAAGGATGCTTCTTCACCCAAGGGCAGGAAGACGCTGCCTTATCTTGGTCTGTACTGGTTTAAACTGATAAATCTGCTGTCTCATGAATTTTACCCTCTATATAAACTGTTGTACTTGTGAATAAAGTTGAGTCACTTTGGGAAGACAATCTAAAGCAGTCTCTGTTTTCTTGTTCTCCCAAGCTGCTCCCGAGCTGCTCGTACTAACACGCTGAATGGCATGCTTGAATATTACTTGAGAATATATTTGACTGTGTTACAGACTAAGGGACATTCTCTGCTGATAGGTGAAGGTACATTCTCTGCTGATAGACGTCCACGCCTCGGAGGAAGCCGATCCACGGAGTAGGCCCTGGAAACAGTTTCCTTCAATTTTGGTGTCAGAAGTGGGATCCTGACGAAGGTAGGCACTTGTCTTTTTATTTTATAAGACTGTGTTATGCCTTTCTCAGTGATCCACATAAAAACGGGATACGCTGACGAGGCCTTCTTCAGTGGCCCACATAGTAACAAGTGGGATACACTGAGGAGCCTTATTTAGTGGCCCACATAGAAACACAGGAAGTTGCCTGTTGTTTTGTAAATAAAAGCAGAAAGGACACAGGAAGTTGCCTGCTGTCATAAACTAAGAAGTTGCTCACCAGCAGAAAGGACACAGGAAGTTGCCTGGGGTCATAAAACGAGAAGTTGCTCGTTAAAAAGTGAGAAGTTGCTCACTAAAAACATAAAATTGCTAGCAAAAAATCAAGTAACCTCAGGTGTGCCACAGCAAAAATAGAAACTAACTTAAATCCTTCAAAGCGTCTAAACCCCTCTGGAAATCACTGACCATGGGTCAGAATAATTCAAAGACCTTAGACGGGTCCGATAAAAAATCAAAATTAACTGTAAAACCGAAAAAAATAAAATATAAAATCACAAATAGCGGCTCAGTACGACTCCCACTTCCGGTTACGTTTAACCCACGCTCGCGAATCAATGAAGACTTCCATGATTACGTATCCAGGACATGCGGAAGTGCTTACGTGACTGATTTCGTCTCGAACTTAAGAACTATAACTTTAATGCATCCTAATGTATTTCCGGAGCCCTATCCCGAACGATTATCGCCAGAAAACAGGTCAGTAGAAATGTTAAATACTATTTGTGATAAGAAAAGTAGGCTGATTAAAAAGTCCTGTAAAAAATATATGATAGAATGTCGTGATGTGACCAATCGCATGCTACCACTATGGAAAAAAGGACCCGAGCCAGACGTAAATGCTTTAAATCAAGCCAGTGCAGGCTCTAGTAAATCCACTGCAGAAAAAACTAGCCTTATATGCCCATCCGTTCAACCTACGGCTCCGCCGCCTTATGATGAAAAAACAGAATTAATAGCTGCTGCGGCGGCTGCACGTCATCAGCGCGTATATCCTGATTTAACAGCAGAATCCCAAAGGAGTGAGGAAGACACTGAAATGACACCTAAATCAGAAGAAGATGACTGGTTTAACCTAGATCAAAGACAGGAACGAGAATACACTGAACGAGAAAGAGAGTTACAGGAACATAAAAAGCAAACAAAACAGTTAATGACAGAGTGTGAGGAAATCATGAAAGACCCTTTAACTGAACGTACGGAAGCCGAACTGCAGGAAGCCGTTTCTGTCATAGATAATCATGTTCAGCGCCACACTAGAGTAGCAAATGGTTTAACTGTGCCAAAAGCAATAACTAACACCAGAAATTTAATAAGGAACTACTTAAAGCAGAAAAAAGAGGAAAAAACTCAAGAGGGCCCCCACAAAAACACCCGTTATAAAGAAAAGCAGGGATCACAATTTAATGACGTCAGCACCTCCCTCCCGTTCATGATAATAGGGGACATGTGTTGCATTCAACCCCCTAAAATTTCAGAGTTAGCAGCAACCATTAAAGAACTTCCCGATCCTCTACAAAATCCTACAGCCTTTGTTTCTGCATTACAGAGAAGTACCAGATACCACCACTTGGGTGGGCCTGACTATAGATATATATTATGTCAACGAATCCCAGGTGTGACTGAATCTCAGCTTATTGAAGAAGTAGAGGAACTAGACCCTAAAAATGACCAAGCAGCCAACACCTCCTCGTTTTTGTGGATAAATGATGACAAAATCACAGCTTTTTTTCAAAATCTAAAGAGATTTCTGCTCACAATGTCTAGAGATAAAATTGATTTAAATGCAGTAACCATGTGTAAGCAAAAGCCAGATGAATCCATTCTAGTGTTTATGAAACGTTTCACACACTGCTGGACTAATGAGGCATGCATGCCTGAAGGAGGAAATGATCAGATTTTCATAACAACATTCTTAAACAATATTCATCCAGAATGTTCACAACTATTGAAGCTGACTGCCACTGATAATCTCTATGACATGAAAATAAAGAACTTTATCACACTTGTCAAAACAAAAGCTGGTGCAGATCTTTTCCCCAACAGCACGAAGGCTAAAAGTGTTAAGATGATGTTGAATTTTGATGTTGAAGGCTCAGAGGAAAGTGAAAAAATGATGTATGCAGGGGCCCCGCCCCCTCAACAAGCGCAGCAGGGAGATTTCAGAAGGAAAGATAGGAGTGGAGACGTATGTTTTTATTGTGGAAAAATAGGACACTGGAGGACGGAATGCAAATCAGCAGCACATAGGTCTCAACCACAAAACACAGGACCAGCTCCTGCCACTAGGCGTAAGCAGAGCTCTTACAGACAAGGTAACTGGCAACGCAGACAGGAATCACATCAAAATAATGGCCCCTTTGCACTTAGGCAGCAACCTTATAATCCACATTTTAATCCCCACCCATATGATAACGAAAGACTGGACCGACAATAGGGAGGCCCAGGTGAAGATGAGGGACAGTGTGAAGCACTACACACGATGCTGCATTTGCAATTGTCCCGTAACACAGAAAGCTTGCCCATGTTAGATATAGAGATAGGTGAAAAGATTTATTCCTTTTTAGTTGACAGTGGAGCCACTAAAAGTTCACTGTCTGGAAAATTCTATAGTGGGCCTGTTTCCTCTGTGTGCATCAACACCATGGGAATAAACGGAACTCTAGTGCAATGCCCCAAAACTCATTCTCTAAAAACACGCTGGGGCCCAAAACCAGATGAAATTACATATCATCCATTCATAATTATTCCAAACTCGCCTGTGAATCTATTAGGCAGAGATTTAATGGCAAAAATGAACTTGTGTATTTCATTTAACACAAAGGGTGAAATGTTTGCAGATACTGATAACAGCTATGTTTTCTCTGCCCTATGCACCGACACCATGGAGAAGGAACATCCTCTGTGTCAGCTGGACGCCTCAGCGGAGAATGAACTCAATATCCATCTGACTGGTATCCCACGTCACACTCTGTGTCAAAAACATGTGCAAACACCGTTACCAGGTAGCCCCATGCCTGGAAGCCACATATTTGTTTCTCTCACACTGTTCAACAACATGATAACTGCTCACACCAGTGAAGGCCAAACAGTGGTTTTGTCACATAACTCAGACATAGGCTATGACATCACTGCACCATGTCGACACATAGATCTAACCTACCCCATACACTGTACTATCTCTGCTGTCACATTGCCAGCTGAATATCAAAACATGACATTATGGTCAAGAGGTGAGAATGATGTAGGATTTATTGACTGTACACCTTATCATGCTCAGCTGAAAAACAACAAGCCGGTATATGTCAAGCAATATCCCATTTCCGCTGAAAAAGCCGCAGCCTTAGACATCATCATAGGAGATTTATTGACAGCTGGAGTAATAAAGCCCACAGTATCTCCATATAACACTCCTGTCAATCCTGTGCCAAAGCCTAACAAACCTGGCGTATGGCGTTTCACACAAGACTTAAGGCAAGTTAATGCAGTCATTAAGCCTCTGCCACCTATTGTCCCAGATGTTCCCAGCATACTGACATCTATTCCAGCAACAGCTACACATTTTACTGTGGTGGATTTGTGCTCCGCCTTTTTCTCAGTACCTGTGCATATAGACACACAGCCGATATTTGCTTTTACACATAGAGATAAGCAGTACACATGGACTCGCTTACCCCAAGGCATGGTAGACAGCCCTGCGGCTTTCTCAATGGTAGTACGTGCTACCCTGGACGGCTTCACTCCTCCAGAGGGCTGTACTCTGATCCAGTATGTAGATGATCTCCTCCTCTGTGCTGAAAGTGAAAAACTATGTCAAACTGCCACACACATGCTACTCCAGCACCTCCAACAGACTGGCCACAAAGCATCAGCAAAGAAAATGCAGTACTGTCAGACTTCTGTTCAATATTTGAGATTTACACTGTCTCACGGACAACGTTCTATGACTACAGACAGGGTCAAAGCTGTGACCTCTGTCCCTAAGCCCACTACACAGAAAGAAATGCTGTCTTTCCTAGGCATGGTGAACTATTGCAGACAGTGGATACCAGACTGTTCTTTTCATGACCACATTCTGCGTGAATGCTGCAAAAAAGACAAGCCTCCTCGAATACTGTGGTCCACAGAAATGACTGCCTCTTTCAATGCATTACAGGGAGCGCTGACCTCCGCCCCTTGTTTGGGTCTGCCTGACTACCACTTACCGTTCCACCTGTACGTCACAGACAACGGCACAACCTGTGCAGGTGTATTGGCCCAAGAGCATGGCTGTGGCTACCGTCCAGTAGCCTTCTACTCAAAGGTGCTGCCAGCAGTAGTTCAGGGGATGCCGGCCTGCCTGAGAGCAGTAGCAGCTTGCTCTATCATGATAAGGGACTGCGAGAAGCTCACACTCTCACATGACACTATTCTACACACCAATCACCAGGTCACGACCATTCTAGCAAACATAACTACACAACACATGACCGCACAACGTCGCTCAGGTTATGAAGCTACACTAACTTCAACAGCAAATCTCACTATAAAAGCAAGCAGCACACCCAATTCGCCAGCACACTTACTCATTCGTATGCTGTGTTCCTCTGACCGACAGGATGGTTCAGACGACCCTGACGATCATGATTGTATGACACGTATACAGGAATCCACAGCACCACGCCCAGACTTAGAGCAGACACCAATCCCAGACTCAGTCATTGTTTATGTGGACGGGTCCTGTTCAAAACCAAATGACAACTTATTTCTTTGTGGCTATTCGGTGGTGACATTGCCTGACATCATACTAGAGGCTCACTCATTACCATTTCACTCAGCACAAAAAGCAGAGCTCATGGCTTTAATACGCGCCTGTGAGTTACATGTGGATAAGCGGGTAACAATTTACACTGATAGCCGCTATGCATTCGGTGTGGTGCATGACTTTGGCACATTGTGGAGACAAAGAGGATTTAGATCTGCCGATGGAAAACCGATCGCTAATTCTGACCTTGTTCAAAGACTTTTGCAGGCTATACAGCTGCCATCGGCAATTGCAGTTGTTAAAACGAAGGGGCACAGCACGGCTGACACAGACGAAGCAGTGGGAAATGCTCTTGCAGACGTAACCGCGAAAGCAGCTGCTGCCTCACAGCAACCACCCAGAAGGGAAGTATTATCTTTGCCTTTACAGCTGCCACTTGTCACGCTCCCAGACTATTTAGAAACAAATGTTGACCTAAAATTCATACAAGAGCAAGCCTCTGCCTTAGATTACACTTACTGGGAAAGTAATGATTGTACCTTAGATAACAGAGACGGCTTATACAAAAACCTTGAGGGTTTGATTGCCCTCCCATCTTCACTACTGCCAATCCTTGTCCGCCATTTTCACGGTGTGAGTCATGTCGGACAAAGAGGGGTAATAGGAGCAATAAAATCAAGATTTGTAATTGAGAAAACATCACACGCAGTAAAACGCATATTAGCAACCTGTCTAACATGTGCACGAACTAATGTAGGAAAACCAAAAGCAAAACATCAGCATTTACCACAACCAGATTTCCCATTTCATACATTACAAATTGATTTTACACACATGCCAGCACAAGGAAGCATCAAGTACTTACTGGTAATAGTGGATCAATTTAGTAAATGGGTAGAAGCTTACCCAACATCAAAAGAAACTGCAGAAGTAGTCTGTCAAAAGTTGTGCAATGAAATAATACCCAGATTTGGAATACCTCACCAAATTAACAGTGATAGAGGACCTTCATTCACATCAGAAGTAATTCAAAAGTGTGCTAAAACTCTAGCAATAGACTGGAAATATCATGTGCCATACCATCCTCAGAGTTCAGGAGTTGTAGAAAGAATGAATAGGACCATAAAAAATCGCCTGACTAAAGCAATGATAGAAACAGGAATGACCTGGATCAAACTACTTCCTCAAATCCTCTGCGAGATTAGAATGACTCCATCCGCAGCAACCAAATTATCTCCATTTGAAATAATCATGGGAAGACCGTTTCCAACACCATGGTCAGCCTCCAGAGGGGCACCGCTATTGGAAGGGGACATAGACACTGCATTGTCTGACTATGTTCATAACCTGGTAGAAACACTGAATAATAACTATCAGAAAGTTTGTCTCTCTCAGCCTCTCCCTTCCATAGATCCAACCCATCCGTGGAAACCAGGAGATGCGGTGTTGGTACAGTCGCTAAAACCAAGGGCACTCGGGGAGGCCGCGTGTTCCAGCCCCCAGACTGTACTTGCAGTGACGAGAACCAGCATCCTTACAGACGGACAACCTCAGTGGATTCATGCCAGCAGGGTTAAGACCAGCCCCACCAAACCACCTAAGGCGTCGGATCAAGTAGATGACGTCTCCGGCGAGCCAGCGCCCGGATTCAATACACCTATAGATGACGACTCAGGCGAGCCAGCGCCCGGATCCAATCCACCTACACACACACAATCACTGATTAACACACAACGTCGGAAAGAGCCAAGACTCAGAAAGCCCTTTGATCCCCCACCTGAACAACAACAAGGTACTCGAACATCCAGCAGGAACAGAAAGCCTAGAGTACCACACAATGTCTAACCTGATAAAGATAGACTCGTTTCATCCTGATAATGGAGAAAATGAAATGCCCATTGTCATCTCTCGAACCTGGGACCAGGCCAGGAGACGACTAAAGAACTGTCTTTTTTATATATTTAGGTTATTAATCATATCTACTGCATTAATCTTAGGATTTTTATTTACTATTTCGTATTGTAAAGTGCAACCCTGTTCACATTTCTGCAAGCCACATTTTCAATGATAACCCATATAGCTACTAGTACAGCTACTTCAATGTATTTGCAATTAGCACAAATTGATCCTGAGGATGTGCCAGATCTTACCAATGATGTTCCTGATGTGTATATTGAACATTAGGTTGTGAACTATTACATTTTATGATTTGCTTTTTATATTATGTTATTACATTTGTGATTTTTCCTTTCTATTTGAGTTATTATTTTTTTAAAAAATAATAATAAAAAAAGAGTGGAACTGTTAGGTATTTTAGTACCATGGTAGCATTTACTGGATATTGTTTTATAGTGACATTATGCAGGAAAACTCTGTCATTCAATAAGGCCCCTTTTGTTTTAGTTATTTTTCTCTTTGACCCAAGAATTGATGTGTGAGAATCACAGGCTGGTACAAGGTTGAAATACCACAGAGATCACTCCCTCAGCTACATTAGTTTCTTAATCTTTTAGACGCCTGTTGAAGGCCAAATGGTTTGTTTCAGATTTCACTAATGTAAGAACTCTTCGTTTTGTGCCTTGAAAATATGTCGCTGAGATAATCACAATTGTAGCTGAACTAATAAACTACACAAAGGATGCTTCTTCACCCAAGGGCAGGAAGACGCTGCCTTATCTTGGTCTGTACTGGTTTAAACTGATAAATCTGCTGTCTCATGAATTTTACCCTCTATATAAACTGTTGTACTTGTGAATAAAGTTGAGTCACTTTGGGAAGACAATCTAAAGCAGTCTCTGTTTTCTTGTTCTCCCAAGCTGCTCCCGAGCTGCTCGTACTAACACGCTGAATGGCATGCTTGAATATTACTTGAGAATATATTTGACTGTGTTACAGACTAAGGGACATTCTCTGCTGATAGGTGAAGGTACATTCTCTGCTGATAGACGTCCACGCCTCGGAGGAAGCCGATCCACGGAGTAGGCCCTGGAAACAGTTTCCTTCAATAATAATAATAATAATGGATTGGATTTATATAGCGCTTTTCAAGGCACCCAAAGCACTTTACAATGCCACTATTCATTCACTCTCACATTCACACACTGGTGGAGGCAGCTACAGTTGTAGCCACAGCTGCCCTGGGGCAGACTGACAGAGGCGAGGCTGCCATATCGCGCCATCGGCCCCTCTGGCCAACACCAGTAGGCGGTAGAGTAAAGTGTCTTGCCCAAGGACACAACGACCAGGACAGAGAGCCCGGGGATCGAACCGGCAACCTTCCGGTTACAGATACGCTTCCCAACCCCCTGAGCCACGGTCGCCCGATTATTAGGGTTAGGAAGAGAGGTGTTTTGGTTTTCTGTCTCTTACAGAGAAAGGAACAGACACCAGACGAGGTCACAGATATGCGAGGATCCTCCGCAGCAGAGACAGACACAGTGACTGCCGAGACATCAACTGGGTCCAAGGGTCATGGCGTTTGGGCTCCAGCTAGTCACCACAAAAGGATGGATCCCATAAACACAGCAATAACCATGAAGGGGTTGGCGGAAATCCAGGAACACCAGACCAACGAGGTTCGAGAGGCTCTTGGGCAAAAAGGGGGACACCTTCCTGTTCCTTTTTCTGGAGGATACACAGATCGTTGTTTGAAATCGGGGCAGAATAATCCCCTGATCTGTGCCACGACTGAAGGGTTGTCTAACCCCTAAGGTTGAAGAATGAAGAGCAGAGGATCACCCAACTGGACAACACTGGTAGCTGCAGCAATAAAATAAAAGGCTAAAAGCTCCTTGGACAGAGGTTCTAGTCTGAGTACGTCTGAAGGGTATAAGGTAGCACCAAAATAAAGCTGTGGGAGAACTGGGGAGTGTCATCTGTACCTGCTATTGTTGTAATAATAGTTTTTCTTACATCTGAACTGCGCAAACACAGAGGTCATCTCACATATGGTTCGCCCATCAGGGGGACAAAGGACCTCAGGAGTGAGAAGAGATGAACCCGGCCACACTGAATTGAAGGGTGTTGGTGAGGTCATTATTCTAATGACCTCATCAGGGGGAATTGTTAGATTATAATATTATTTTATGCCATGTTAGACCCCTAATTAAAGATGGTGAATTATTATGTAGTTTTAGTTGGCATTATTCTCCTGAATTAGAAGAAGCCGATAACTATTGCATTAGTTAAACTGATTTGCATTACATTAGACTGCTGATTTATTGTGGATGAATGATATTGTTTTATGATGCATTATACTGCTGAGTTATGAGAAATACTGTTTGCAGAAAGTCATCGCCTTATTTGTCTGATTAGAAGAGAACAGAATATACTGGAGTTTTCTGCCCCATCTCAGCAGGAGCAGATAGACGGGGAGCCAAGGTCGTAGCTTAGGCGCTGTGTGAGAGAAAGCATGTGAATGTTTAGGTTTTATGATAAGGTGGGGGCACCAGAGGCTATAAGAGTTTGAGCAATGCTCCACCATTTTGAGATCCGAGGCTATCTGCATACAGTGTCCATCTCCCACGCGTGTGTTCATTAAAATCATCGTTTGACTTAACCCGGCCGGACCAGTGTTGTTATTGTGGTTTTTTCTCTTGTCTCCATCCCCAATATTTGAATCCGTAACACCATATACACACAAAAAAAAAGCTGAACCCTCAGGCCATCTGCTGCGACCGGTTCGGGTGAGAGAGGGAAAACAGGATGAAAGACATGCTGTGGAAGAGAGACAGAGATTAATAACAGATATGATTCAATGCAGAGAGGTCTATTAACACATACTGAGTGAGAAAGGTGACTGGAAAGGAAAACCTCAATGCATCATGGGAATCCCTGGCAGCCTACGTCTATTGCAGCATAACTAAGGGTCAGCTGGTCCAGCACTAACTATATGCTTAAGGAAAAAGGAAAGTTTGAAGCCTAATCTTGAAAGTAGAGATAGTGTCTGTCTCCTGAATCCAAACTGGAAGCTGGTTCCACAGAAGAGGGGCCTGAAAACTGAAGGCTCTGCCTCCCATTCTACTTTTAAATACTCTAGGAACAACAAGTAGGCCTGCAGAGTGAGAGCGAAGTGCCATCGGCTAACCGGGTAAATGCTCGGTATGCGCTTTGGGATCTTTTAAACATCATTAGACGCGTTGCTGCGCGCTGTCAGTCCCGTCTGTGAGCGCAGAACAAGCCCTCACAAAACAGCAGTTCGGGGATGACGTCTCACACATGGGTCCTCTGTCGGACTACAGGAAAACCCGGACATATTCATCAATCTCGAAAATCCCCTCGGACGCCCCGGACAGAACGTGAAAAGTGGACATGTCCGAGGAAAAGAGGACGGTTGGTCACCCTACATAAAATGCTTCTGTTCGGTCAGATGAGCGACTGCATCATTTTGCAGCAGAGCAGCTAATCTCCAAATTTTAACTTTAAAACACCAAACCAACCTCTGGCTCCTTTTTCCATTATAAACTCAGATTTGCGTGAACAACAGTCCCATAATGCATTGTGTCGGTCACGTCAAAATCCAGATGGACGCAGCAGTTTACATGTGGTGGTGTGGCTGCTAAAATTAGAAGTGTTAGCGCTTGATCCTTCATGTGTTTAAAGATTGGGATACAAACTTCTCAGTGAATCTGGACAAAAGCTATTTTTAGCACATACATGTCAATAATAAATGGACGCTTCTATCTGATCGTGTGTTGTCACTGAAAGCTCCTCAACAGGTACTGACTGTAACTCGAGGTGAGATTGTTTCATCTGAAAGTCTAAAGTGCAGGATGAACTTTGAATCTCAGAGTAAGGGTTGTATACATGTGACAAATATGTCACTGCATATGATTTGGATGTTATGTATGTGTAGTTATGGACACATGTGATTTAATCATGAAAGCAACTCATGACTTCTGTTTTTGAGCCGCAAATTTATGTTTAGATTATTTAAAATAAAATTTATTTTTTATGTCGAGCTGTATGATATTTAATGATTGTATTTTGTATATGTTAACAGGAAGGTCTTATGTTACTGATAATTGTTCAAATTTAACAAATCATAGATTATATTACGGCGGCTGTAGTATGAAACTGAGGTCAAAGGTCATGATGAAGCGTTTTTTCAATAACTGTTCGACTTTGGAACATCTGACTTATTTTTAGTTAAATGTAAAGGAAAACGAGAAAGAAACTATTTTTAGATTGAAATCAAATGTGTGCACGTGTGTGTGTGCACGTGTGTGTGTGTGTGTGTGTGTGTGTGTGTGTGTGTGTGTGTCCTCAGTGAACTGTATCAGTCTCTGCAGTATCTTCCAGCTGCAGCAGTCACTTCAGTTTCTGTTCAGTCTGACTGAGGGAGGTTTTTGTACGACTGTTTTTCACTGTGTGAACACATACTGACTGTTAGGATAGTGAAAACTCTGACAGTAATAAACTGCTGCATCTTCAGCCTGGACTCCACTGATGGTCAGAGTGAAGTCAGAGTTTGATCCACTGCCTGTAAAACGAGCTGGAATCCCTGATTCTCGACTGCTAGCATGCTTAATGAGCAGTTTAGGAACTCCTCCATCTTTCTGTTGGTACCAGGCTAAACAGTTGGAGTTATAAACATTCTGACTGGTCCTACACTTGATGCTCACAGATCCTCCCACAGCAGAGCTCACTGCTCCAGGCTGAGTCACTGTGATCTGTCCTCTGGACTCTGAGGACACAGAGACAAAAACATAAAGCAGCTTCATGGTTTTGTGGGCTTCATTTCAGAGGGACAGATGTTGATAGAGGAGAGGAGTTTGATTCTCTGGACTTTACCTGTGAAGCAGCAGCAGAGGAGAGTCCAGATGAGGACGCAGATCAAAGTCATGTTTTTGATGAGGAGGATTTCTGTGGCTTCTGTTGTGATGAAGGACAGCTGTCAGTCATCCAGTGTTCAACTCTCAGGACTATAAACTCTCCCAGAGCACTGGAGCATGGTGCTGCTGATGCAAAGTGCCTCTCTATGGAAATCATCTGACTCCAGCTGGGAGTGGGATCCATCTGATGACGTGGTTTGTTATAACAAATTTTTCAAAACATATTGTTATGGAAATTTAATTAACAAAGTCCACAGACACAGTGAGCAGTAGGTAACACCTTCAAATCTCAGCGCATGTGTTTTATTGAAAGGAAGAATGGTTTTCATCCTTCCAGTCGAGCTCAGAGAGTCAGAGCATGAATGCAGAGGAGGTGATCAGACACTTTATTTTGAATGATCTTTTTCTCTCCTTCGACATTGCTTAATAACCTTTGTGTCTGCGTTTATCAGGGGATCTACTGGAAATATATCTACTCTTTTTTTTCAGTATTTATGAGTGTTTATTTTATTAAATAATCCCACTATCCAAGGTCTTTTATATCTTAAAATCCCATAATTTAGAAGAAAATGAAGGACTTATTTTTTTGAATTCTAGAAAGTTTTGCCACTCACTATGTTATTGTGAACTTTTAATTTTGTGAAACATTTAAAATAAATGAAGAGATTCTAGAAAACCTAAATAAAAAATGAGTTAGTTATAAGAATAGTATCAGCAACTGACGCTGGCTTTACTCTGATACTGGTTCATATACAGTTAAATAATTTTGGGTGAGAGGTTAACCCTGACCCTAACCCAGAGCAAACATGTTGTTCAGGTTATTTGTTCTTCTGTTTGATCATCATCATCATGCTTCTCTCTTTTTCAGTTTTTTGGGACATTTTACAACAAGGTGGATTCACAATTTACGGCCTTATTTCAAAATATCATCTTGTTTCCAAATATCTAATTATTTATTTAAAAATGTGCTAAAAAGTTTATTTTGGGGGTAGAATATCCTGTTAGAAGACCAGTCGATAATATTTGTCTCATTTTAAAAGCCAGTTCTCAAAGCCAGTTTAGCTCCTCTGACACAAAGCTCAGTGCAGAAACCTGGGTTCAAGTCCGACCCAGATCCTGTTGCTGGAATTTAAATAAATGTACTGTTTATAAAACTTTGTTGTTTATATTTGTTTTCATGTTGGCCGACAAACTGGACAAACAGTGAATGATTTTGTTGAGTTTGTTTGTCTCAGAGTCAGAGAGCCGTGTCTCTCTACAGTCAGAGGTTTTTGTACGGCGCCTCAATGAGTTTGTATCACTGTGGTGGACTTTTGGTGGAGGAACCAGACTGGATGTTCACTGTAAATATGTTTAACTGTTTTATGAAAGTAAATTACTTTTATTTAGTTTCATTTTATGATTCTAGAAATTACTACTTTAGAACAATATGAATTATATATAAATGAAAATATGAAATATGAGCTGGTTATTTAATGACTTCAGACAAACTAAATGTTTGACATTTTCTGTCTCTGGAAGTAACTGCAAATTATTTGTCATCCATTTATCTTGATCTGTCAAAAAGATTTCAATTAATAATTACATATTTAACAGATTTGAAGAGTTTTATTGTCTACTTCAGTGCAGTTAATACTTATCTTTCTCAAAAGGAGCAAAAATTCATTTTTGTTAGTTCTCTGTCTGTTTCACATATTTATTTGTTGAAAGTAAGAAGAATAAGAAATGTTGGTAGTTTTATCAGAGGTAGTTTGTTTTTTTTAACTGTTAGATTAAGAATGAGTTTATAGATGGGGATATATTGAAAAACAACACAATGTTTTAAGTTGTTTGTACTGTAACTCGTCTGTTGCAAGGGTTCAGCTGTGATGCTTGTTTGTTTCCATGGTTACCGAGCTCAGCGAGGGAAGTGAAACACTGAAGACCAGTTTCATTTAAACTGTCAACTTCTTTAAAATGTATTTTCTTTCTCTCTCTGCAGTGGGTTTAGTCGCCCCTCCCTGACAGTACTGGCCCCCTCCAGTGATGATGCGCTGAGACCGGAGAAGGCTACACTCATGTGTCTCGCCAATAAAGGCGTCCCCTCAGACTGGACTCTGTCCTGGAAGGTAGATGGAAGAAGCAGCAGTGGGGAGGAGAGCAGGAGCCCCGGGGCGCTGCAGAATGACGGCCTCTACAGCTGGAGCAGCACCCTGAGGCTCCCTGCAGACCAGTGGGAGAAGGTGGGCTCTGTGACCTGTGAGGCCACCCAGACTGTTGTCTCAGACATAATAAGCAGAGACCAGTGTTCCTAGTCCTGAGCTGACTCACTGGGACTCTGATACTGCTCTCTCTTTGTCCTCTTGGTCTGATTATTTTCTTTTTGTCTTGTTGTAATGCTGATGAATTTATTAGCCCAATAAAGATTAATTCAAATATTTTCATGTTTATTGCCTTCTTTACTCTTTCATGCGTTTGGAAATTTCCTGCAGGTTTGTGTCTTATGCAAAACGGACATTTATTGTCACTCTTACAAAATATTAATGATCATTTTAAATCAGTGATATCTGTTATTGGTATTTGTGTAATTTATGAATAAAGTTTGCAGAGGACTGAGAAAAATCCACCTTAAATTGTTCATCAATGGATCAGTTGATGCTTATGGAATATAGGCTTTGGTACATGACTTCACTCCTTATATTTACATTATCTACCCAAACAATTTTCTTTCATTTTATTATGTACTTGTAATAACTGCCTGTGTAAAATTATCAGTGGTGCAGCAATAAATGATTAGCCTCTCTATATAACATAGGATTTACATGTATTCATAATATTTATTTTTCTCTTTGAAATATGTTGATTCCTACTTTTTCGACTTGTGACAAAATTCTAAAACTACTGACATTGAAATAATTTAGCAGTTAAATCACAAATTTTTAACTTGTCAAAAATATTTAATAGTCGACTGTATTTTTTTCCCTAAACTATAGAGTTGAAAACGTGTGATACTGCTTCTATTTTCATTTTTTTAGTTTGTATCACTGTGGTTCACGATTGGTGGAGGAACCCGACTGTGAAACTTACATCCAACATCCCAAGTAAAAGCTGTTTTATACATTTTAACCCTTAATTTATTAATTTATTTTCAGTTAGGAAAAAAGACCCAAATGTTTAAACTGACATGTCTCATCTCTGTAAGCCGTCCACAGCTCTACAACATGTAACTAATTGGAAATTGAAATTGAAAGCCTTTATTGTCATTATATATAGTATAACAAGATTAAAACAGCTCTATAAAAGTGCACTTGTGCTTTAGCACATTATACAAACTATACAACAATTTATCTACAGACTTAATATAAATATAAATACACAGTACAGTATTACATGACAGAGACAGACAGGCAGAGAATTGATGATATTTCAGTGCAGATTACTTTTTCTGCAAGTTTGAGTTGAGTATGGTGATAGACTCAGGGACAGCTTCTTCCCCAAAGCTGTTTGTTCTGGCCCGTATGGATATGAAGCCCCTGCCAGAGGGCAGTAGGTTGAAAAGATGGTAGCCGGGGTGGAGAGTGTCCTTTAACATGTTTCTGGCGCTGCTGAGAGAACGGGAGTTGTTGATGGCAGACAAGGAGGGCAGGGGGCAGCAGATGATTTTTTATGCTTTGTTTACCACCCTCTGCAGTCTCTTCTTGTCTGCCTCCATGCACCTGGCGTGCCACACTGTCACTGCACAGGTAAGCAGGCTCTCGATGGTGGATCTGTAGAAGGTCACCAGCAGTGGGGCGTTTAATTGCTCCTTCCTGAGCACCCTTAGGAAGTGTAGCCACTGCTGGGTTGTCTTGACTAGGGCCGTGGTGTTAGCTGACCAGGAGAGGTCTGCAGAGATGTGGACGCCAAGGAATTTTGAAGGACTCCACTCGCTCTATACATTCTCTGTTGACATGCAGGGGGGCAGGGGCAGTTCTGTTCCACCTGAAGTGCAGGATGAGTTCCTTGGTCTTGATGATGTTAAGTGCCAGGTTGTTTGATGCACACCATTCTCCCAGTCTCAGGACCTCATCTCTGTCAGCCGCCTCATTTCCCCCTGTGATCAGCCCCACCACCGTTGTGTCATCAGCAAATTTGACAATGATGTTCTCTGGGCGGACGGGACTGCAGTCAGATGTGTGGAGGGAGTAGAGTAGCGGGCTCAGTACCCAGCCGGTGCTGAGAGTGTGAGGGGAAGAGAGGTGAGGACCCAGTTTCATCTGCTGGGGTCTGTTGACCAAGAAGTCCTTTATCCAACAGTAGGTGGGTGGTAGGAGCCCCAGGTTTGCTAACTTGGTGATCAAAATGTCTGGTATTATTGTATTAAATGCTGAGCTGAAGTCGATGAAGAGCATTCTGACATAGCTCCCCTGTTGTCCCAGGTGGGTCAGTGCTGTGTGGGAGCGATGGCTATGGCGTCTTCGGTGGATCTGTTAGTCCGGTATGTGAATTGGTGTGGGTGCAGAGTGGGGGAGGCAGGTTCTTGTCATGATCCGGAGTCTGCCACTCCGTGTTTATTCTGTGGTTCTGTTTATTTTGGGTTTCTTGTACGTTCCTTGTTCACATTTCATGTTCCTATGTTCTGTGTTCCCCAGTCTGTGTGAAGTTTGTGTGTTGTGTCAGTGCGTGTATGTGTTTCCTGTTTTATTGTGAAGGTCTGCGTCTTATGTGAGTGTTTTCAGTTGCCTCCCCTGTCTCGTCACGTTAATCACTCCCAGCTGTGTCCCCCACCTGTGTGTAATCTCCCTGTGTTCTCTGAGTGTATTTAAGTCGTGTCTTCTGTCTTAGTAGTTGCTGGTTTGTCTGTGTTGTTCCCCTCCATGTTCTCGTGTATTCTCCCTGCGTCTCTGTTTCTCAACTCAAGGTTTCAGGTTTGTTTTTGCGTAGCTTTTCCCAGTTTAGTTTATTCTTAGGTTTTGGTTTTCATCCTCCTCGTCCCGGTTTGTTTCACCCTTTTGTTAATAAAGCTCACTCACAACTTAAGCAGTCTGCATTTTGGGTCCGTTTATATTCTCACACGGCCTGCCTCGGCACCCTGTGACAGTTTTGATGTGTCCCCGAACCAGTTTCTCAAAGCACTTGGTGATGACACGGGTTAGTGCAATTGGACGGAAATGATTGAGACTGGTTATGAGTGGCTACAACAGTTACATGTGCTGGCATTATAACTTACCAACAGAGCTGAGATCACAAAAACATGTTTTCTGAAATATTGTTTTTCCTTCTTCCAGCTGCTACCTGAGCCTTGTTGATGGTTCCAAACTTTGAGCACAAAAATTAGTCCACTCCATAAAATGCTTCTGTTCGGTCAGATGAGCGACTGCATCATTTTGCAGCAGAGCAGCTAATCTCCAAATTTTAACTTTAAAACACCAAACCAACCTCTGGCTCCTTTTTCCATTATAAACTCAGATTTGCGTGAACAACAGTCCCATAATGCATTGTGTCGGTCACGTCAAAATCCAGATGGACGCAGCAGTTTACATGTGGTGGTGTGGCTGCTAAAATTAGAAGTGTTAGCGCTTGATCCTTCGTGTGTTTAAAGATTGGGATACAAACTTCTCAGTGAATCTGGACAAAAGCTATTTTTAGCACATACATGTCAATAATAAATGGACGCTTCTATCTGATCGTGTGTTGTCACTGAAAGCTCCTCAACAGGTACTGACTGTAACTCGAGGTGAGATTGTTTCATCTGAAAGTCTAAAGTGCAGGATGAACTTTGAATCTCAGAGTAAGGGTTGTATACATGTGACAAACATGTCACTGCATATGATTTGGATGTTATGTATATGTAGTTATGGTCACATGTGATTTAATCATGAAAGCAACTCATGACTTCAGTTTTTGAGCCGCAAACTTAAGTTTAGATTATTTAAAATAAAATTTACTTTTTATGTCGAGCTGTATGATATTTAATGATTGTATTTTGTATATGTTAACAGGAAGGTCTTATGTTACTGATGATTGTTCAAATTTAACAAATCATAGATGATATTGTGGTGCTGGTAGTATGAAACTGAGGTCAAAGGTCATGACCAAGAGTTTTCTCAACTGTTCTCAACTTCAGAACATCTTGACTTATTTTTAGTTAAATTTAAAGGAAAAAGAGAAAGAAACTATTTTTAGATTGATCTCAAATGTCTCTTTGTGTGTGTGTGTGTGTGTGTGTGTGTGTGTGTGTGTGTGTCCTCAGTGAACTGTATCAGTCTCTGCAGTATCTTCCAGCTGCAGCACTCAGTTCAGTTTCTGTTCAGTCTGACTGAGGGAGGTTTTTGTACGACTGTTTTTCACTGTGTGAACACCCACTGACTGTTGATCTCATGAACACTCTGACAGTAATAAACTGCTGCATCTTCAGCCTGGACTCCACTGATGGTCAGAGTGAAGTCAGAGTTTGATCCACTGCCTGTAAAACGAGCTGGAATCCCTGATTCTAGAGTGTCAGCATCATAAATGAGCAGTTTAGGAACTCCTCCATCTTTCTGTTGGTACCAGGCTAAAGCGATGGAAAGAAAAACATCCTGACTGGTCGTACACTTGATGCTCACAGATCCTCCCACAGCAGAGCTCACTGCTCCAGGCTGAGTCACTGTGATCTGTCCTCTGGACTCTGAGGACACAGAGACAAAAACATAAAGCAGCTTCATGGTTTTGTGGGCTTCATTTCAGAGGGACAGATGTTGATAGAGGAGAGGAGTTTGATTCTCTGGACTTTACCTGTGAAGCAGCAGCAGAGGAGAGTCCAGATGAGGACGCAGATCAAAGTCATGTTTTTGATGAGGAGGATTTCTGTGGCTTCTGTTGTGATGAAGGACAGCTGTCAGTCATCCAGTGTTCAACTCTCAGGACTATAAACTCTCCCAGAGCACTGGAGCATGGTGCTGCTGATGCAAAGTGCCTCTCTATGGAAATCATCTGACTGACTCCAGCAGGGATGTTGTTTGTCAATGAATCAAACACTTCATGATATTGACAGAAACAAAGGTGCTCATTTCAGTATCCAGTTAGACTTATTTAAGTGGAAATTATTTTTCTGAATGTCTCTTTTTATTTAACTCTTCTGCCCTCATCAAATTTTCCACCATGTCGACACCTTCATATACAAAAATGTACATGCAAAAAATTTGCCATAAAATCCTCATATGGCAATATTTTTTCTCCTTTGTCTTCAAAAATAAATTGAGCCCTTTTCCAATTTAAATAATTTTCACAGTTTAAACCTTTTAAATGCCACTTTAAACAGTTTAATCTTTATTGAAAAAACTCTCCAAAACTAAATATTTTCCATATAATAAATAGGATGGGACATTAGTGTCTATTAGTGTCTTGGACATGTCAAAGTTGAGCAACAAAACTGATTTGATTGCATAATTATTAAGTTCTTCATGCAAAACAAAAAAGCTGAAAAAATATTGTTGTATGAGGATTTAATGCCAGATTCTGTTCTTGTACATTTTTGTCCACAAAGGTGTCGACAGGGTGCAAAATGCATCAACAGAGTACGGATGACACGTAAAAGTAAAAGACACCAGATTTCAAAAAACTTGACCAAAAAGAAGATTTCCTGCAAAAATCCATGTCACAAGTTATAACACAGCCAAAATGATCACAAAATTTAAAAAAGTATAAAAAATGCTTTAAAATGTGAGCATCTGTTGATCCTGTTGCAGTCCCTAAATTTATGGCTCAAAGAATGAGAGGATGAGATGAGATGCCACAAGGCTGCTGCTGGTCTTTTAATAAAGCTTTTAACCCTTTAAGACCTACCATAGAACCAAGTTCGCCAGAGCTTATATTATATTTTTACATGCTGTGGAGCCATTTTTGGGAGCATTTCAAGTTGCTATACATCAATACAACCATTATAGCCCAAACTTTAATAATATGTCTGCATTAAGTGCATAGTAATTACATAAATTGCAAAAAAGTGCAATAAACTACAAAAAAATTGAAAATCGTTTTTGTTTTTTTAACATATATTTCTAGTTAGAGAAATTTAAGAGGCTTATCCCTCAAAACTGTAAATACAAAAAAGTTACACAAACTAGTTTCCCACCACAGGAAATTTATTTTGAGTGTCTTCATAGTTTTATTTTTGAAATACACCAATTTTTATATACTGCAGGAAAAACGAAAATAAATATTATAGTGCAAATTTGCAAAATAACAGCATGTGCATCAAAATAAACTATTTCCAGCAGTGCAATATGAGTCCTAAGCATCCCAGAAACGACACAGAAAGTCATAAACTCAAACATAACTTTTTAAAACACATAACAAGTAAAACACAAGCTCATAAGGGCCCGATCGTAAAAAACTACATTTCCGCAAAAGACGTCACTTCCGGTTTCGGGCAGGTCATGCGGTCATGTGATAGTTCGCGCTGATGGACGTAGGAAGTGTTACAAACAGCTGATGGATCGGCGAAGCGTGTTTCTGGAATATCATGTTTTTGTTGCTGCAAGTGATTTTTATGCAGTTTTTGCAAAGCTATATGTGGAAGGAAACTGTGACCGAGGACAAGCTGATGGCATAAGATGTAAGTACAACTCCTCCAGTTTCATATGCAAAAAAAATTATTGTGCTAGCTTACTTGGTTGCAGAGCTACCGGGATTTAAAAATAGTTACGCAAAACAGAGCGTGCCCACTCCGATTGGCTGTAAAGGGTTAATAAAGGGGATGTAGCTCCACACGGAAGCAAAAGGAGGAAGAAAACCGTGAAACGTTCCAACAGGGCAGATTGTTAAACATCAGGTGTAGTAAAAAGGTTGAATGTGTTCTTATGTCCACATCTAATGTGAGTCGAGCTGTTTGGGTCACGTCAGCGGTCGATGAACCAGATGCTCTTCATAATTTCTCATCCTGAAGCAGTTCTTTGTCCTGCATTTGATTCTGATCATCACATTAAAACTATATTAATAAAGAGATTCAGTGACATAATTAAAGTACATGGTATCATTTGCATGGAGAACTTTACCAAAAACAGGAGCAGAGAGAAAACAGTCTGTATCTCTTGTTGTCTAACAGTGAATTACTATGATCCCATTTTCATTGCTGACAGTAATGCTAACAATAATTTAAAATAGAACATAAATACTCTCAAATCAGCTGTGTTAATGGAAATATTTATAACTGTCAGTATGTACTGATAAATTAAATTCAAATGTAGTAATATATAATATAGAGCATGTACCTAAAACACTTCAGAGACACATTGCCTGAAGTTTTTGCTTTAAAGATGATTACATGATAATCATAAATATTTGTGTTTGTGTGGAAGTTAAAGCAGGATGAATTAGTCATTAGTCTTTTGACTTTGAGAAAATTGTTTCTAACTTTCATAATTCAAAGATCAAATATTTAAATGATTGCTTTCACTCGTTGCCCGTATGGATATTCTCTGTTTTACAGATAATTAATTGTAGCAATAAAATAAAAATTTTGTACACAAAGAACTTTAAATTAAAATAATAAAAAATAATGAAAATGTTACAACTGATGATATTAACATTTATAAAAAAAAATATTATAACAAAATATAAAACTATTTTATCAACATGAAATAATATGTGTTTCTGAGCAGCTGTCAGTTCAGATGATCTTTTTTCTCAGTTCCTCTCCAGCTGTGTGAGGTTTTTGTACGGCGTTGTATCACTGTGTGAACGGCCAGCTGTTACACTGCTGACAGTAATAAACTCCTGCATCTTCAGCCTGAACTCTGCTGATAGTCAGAGTGTAGTCAGTCCCAGATCCACTTCCACTGAAACGATCAGAAACTCCAGACTGACGGCTGGTAGCAGAATAAATTAAGAGTTTGGGAGATTCTCCGTCCTTTTGAAGGTACCAGTTGAGGCAGCCGCCAACACCTGAACTGGCTTTACATCTGACAGAGACAGTCTGTCCAAGAACAACAGACTGAGCTGTAGGAGTCTGAGTCAGGACTTTTTCTCCTGATGAACCTGAAAACATGAAAAAGTGGAGAAAAGTTATTGAGATGATGAACATCCAAACATTAGAGGATCATTTCTCTAACATGGAGAACAGATGGAAGAAGGTCAGTGCTGCTGGTTCCAGAGTTTCTCCATCATAGCAGAACATCATTGTGGTGAACCTGGCTGCATGCTGAAGCAACGTTTTCACAGAGAGTCTCACCCTGAACAAGGAGCCCCAGGGTGGCCAGCAGTAGAGTCAGTGACATCATCATTGTGCTGCTGGTGTGTGAGTGGCTCTGAAAGGCCTGGACAGCCACTGATCAACACTGGCCTCTTAACAGCTGTGAGCAGAGAGGCAGGACACATATGCAAACACACAGAGTCAGTCAGCTGCAGCTGTTTCCTTCTCAGTGCTGAAGCCATTTCCACTTTACATTATTACATATTGAGGACATCGAATGTTCTGACAGTTATTCACTGAGGAGATGATGGAGCGGGTCAATGCTGGGCTCAGATCTACCCCCCGTCCCAATCCCTTTTTGTCCCCCATAAACCCCCCACCAGAGCGGCCAAAGGTTCGCCATCGAGCCCCACCCTCAACAGAGCAATCGAAGTCACATTGCCCAGCCTCGCCCCCCTTAGTTCCTCTTCATGCCCTGTCTCCGCAGTCTGATGTGTGATGTGTGAAGGGTCCGGGCTGTGAGGATTATGGCAGTGATGACTTTTCCAAGGAGAAGCTGGGACCCTGTTTACTAGAAGGTTTTAAAATTTCTGTACTTTTAGGTGACAGGAGACATGTGGCCTGGTCAAAACACAGAGAGCTGCACTCTCAAAGATCTTTAAATATAGTAAACATACCTTGTGTGCCACAGACTGCTCCCAAACACGAGGGGACAAGTAATACCTCTAAAACACTTAAGTTGGCTTTATTAAACATTAGATCTCTAGCTGGGAAAACATTTTTAATTAATGATTTAATCACTGAGCACAGCCTTGATTTTATGTTTTTAACTGAAACTTGGTTGGACCAAAGTAACAGTGGAGCTGTTCTCATCGAGACGACCCCTCCTAACTACAGTTTTATCAGTGAGGTCAGGGCGAGCAGGAGAGGAGGGGGGGTTGCTGTCTTATTTAATGAATCATTTCAATGTAAGCAGCTATCTCCTGGAAGTTTTCAGTCTTTTGAATATGTGGCTTTACAGCTGAAGGCCCCATCCAAAGTTATGTTTCTTAATGTTTACAGGCCTCCCAAATACTGCACAGACTTTTTTAATGACCTCAGTGAACTGCTGTCTGTGATCTGTGTTGATTTTGACTGTGTAATTATTGCTGGGGATTTTAACATTCATGTGGACAACCCTCAGGACAAAGGGACTAAAGACCTGAGTAACACTCTGGGCAACTTTGGGCTGACTCAGCATGTAACAGAGGCCACACATAATAGAGGACACACTCTTGACCTACTGATCTCCAAAGGCCTGAGCATTTCAAAGGTTACTGTGTCTGATGTGGGCGTGTCTGATCATTACTGTGTTTTCTTTGAAAGTAAAATCTCAGCCCACATAAATATATCAACAACAGTGATCACAAAACGGTGTATAACTGAACACAGTAGTGCAATTTTTAACCAGGTCTTCCCATTAACACCTGACCTGCCCAGAGGGTCAGTCAATGAGCTCGTCAATAGCTTCAATGCTAACATGTTAAATGTAATGGACACTATTGCTCCCATTAAGGTGAAGGTTATCTCTGGAAGGAAAAAGTCTCCATGGAGAAACTCCACACTGGTGAAAAATGAAAAAAGAGAGTGTAGGAAAGCTGAGCGCAGATGGAGGAAAAACAAACCTCCAGGTTCATTATGACATTTATAAAGAGAAACTTCACAATTATAATTTACAACTGAGGAATGCAAGGAGGTCCTACTTCTCTGACATCATCACTAAAAACAGCCATAATGCTCGGGTCTTATTTTCTACAGTTGACAGGCTAACAAACCCTCCTGTGTCAGTGGCAGCTGAACTTCATTCAACCATGGCCTGCAATGACTTTGCCAAATTCTTCACAGAAAAAATCCAAAAAATTAGACAAGCAATTGGTACATCAACAGCAGATCCAGGATGTCCACCAAAAAACTGTTTAAACACCATGAAACAGTTTCAACCTATTAACAGCAAAGACCTGGAGGACATCTTAGGTCAACTGAACTCCTCCTCCTGCTGTTTAGATGTCCTGCCAACAAGTTTTTTCAAAAAGGTCTCAAAGACTTTAGAGTCAGACCTGTTACAGATCGTCAATTTTTCTTTATTATCAGGTGTGTTTCCAGAACCACTAAAAACTGCTGTAATCAAACCTATACTGAAAAAGGACAATCTTGACAAGACACAAATGAACAACTACAGGCCGATCTCAAATCTCCCGTTTTTAAGTAAGATCATTGAAAAAGCAGTTTCTCAACAGCTCAGTTACTTCTTAAAACAGAATAATTGCTACGATGCCTTCCAGTCAGGTTTTAGACAGAACCACAGCACTGAAACCGCTCTGACCAAAGTGTTTAATGACATATGTCTGAATACAGACAGTGGAAAAATGTCAGTCCTAGTTTTACTGGATCTCAGTGCAGCATTTGATACAGTTGACCACAACATATTACTCAAACGACTGGAGAACTGGGCAGGTCTTTCAGGAACTGTACTAAACTGGTTCAAAACATACTTAGAAAACAGGAAATACTTTGTATCAATAGGTAACTTCACATCTGAGCAGACAAGTATCACATGTGGAGTTCCCCAAGGTTCCATCTTGGGACCCCTTCTGTTTAACATCTACATGCTCCCACTGGCACAGATTATAAACAACAACAAAATAAACTATCACAGCTATGCAGATGACACACAAATATATATCACAATGTCACCAGGAGACCGAGGCCCTGTACAGGCTCTTGGTAAATGCATTGAGGAAATCAATGACTGGTTGTGCCACAATTTTCTCCAGCTAAACAAAAACAAAACTGAGGTAATAGTCTTTGGCGCCAAAGAAAAACGATTACAGGTCACCAGAGAACTTCAATCTATACATCTAAAAACCACAAACCAGGCGAGAAATTTGGGTGTAGTGATGGATGCAGACCTAAACTTAGAAAAACACATTAAGACAATAACAAAGTCAGCTTACTATCACCTCAAGAATATTTCAAGGATAAAAGATCTGATGTCTCAACAGGACCTGGAAAAACTAGTCCATGCATTCATCTTTAGTAGGCTTGATTACTGTAACAGCATCTTTACAGGTCTACCTAAAAAATCAGTCAGACAACTACAGCTCATTCAGAACTCTGCTGCTCGAGTCCTCACTAAGACCAAAAAAGTGGACCACATCAGTCCAGCTCTGAGGTCCTTACACTGGCTGCCTGTCCGTCAGAGGATAGACTTTAAAGTTCTGATGCTGGCCTATAAAGCTCTGAATGGTTTAGGACCAAAATACATCAATGACCTCCTGACCCAGTATGAACCATCCAGATCCCTCAGGTCATCTGGATCCGGTCTTTTATCAGTTCCCAGAGTCAGAACCAGACACGGAGAAGCTGCATTCAGCTTTTATGCTCCTTATATCTGGAACAAACTCCCAGAAAGCCTCAGATCAGCTGAAACACTCAGTTTATTTAAATCCAGGTTGAAGACTCACCTGTTCTCAGCTGCATTTGAATAAAGCACCAAATCCACACTTTAAGCTTAAATTTCAAAACTTACATTTAACTACTGATTTTATCTACTGTTCTGATTTTATCTGTTTTGATTTTATATACTGTTGTTTGTTTGTTTGTTTGTTTGTTTATTAATTAGTTAGTTAGTTTATTTGCTTGTTTTAATCAATTTTAAATCATGCTTTTTATTTGTTCTTGTTTCTAATGTCTCTGTAAAGCACTTTGAATCACCTTGTTGTTGAATTGTGCTATACAAATAAACTTGCCTTGCCTTGCCTTGCCTTGCCTTAATTGTAGATTATAAAAAAAATGCTGAAGTGAAGCAAAGTAATTATTAAAAACAACAAAAACAAAGTAAATATGTGGTTTCATGCATTTTTCTGAATTCTGAAGAAAGTTTAAACTCAAAGGTAGAATTGTGTGAACTTGGAAGCCTAAAGAAAACATGACATGAGACATTCTGACGTCAACAGAGTGACAGGAATCCTTGTTGATGGGTGCTGCTTGGCTTGAAATGCTACTGATTTAGCATCAGTGTGTGAGCTAATGATAGTGAAGCTGTTTATGAAATGTGTGCCTGAGTTCTTCTGTGGCTGATCTAAATGAACAGAAGGTCCTCTTTGCAGAAGGCAGATGAGTTCACACTAATGCACTAAGTGACTTTATTCATCCTGAACTCTGCTCTGATTGGCTGAAAGCTGCTAACATGCAGGCTAAAGGCCTCACTTTCAAATGTTTGTTGTCTGAACATGAAGACGAGAAAAAACTGAAAAACTCTGGTCTCATAAGAGCTGAATGTAAAACTGGATATATTTGACTTTAAACTGATTCGATTTTTGGTTTGAAATTATTTATTTTTCCATTGAAAGTTGGATTTATTTATTAAAAGGACACCTGGAGAACCACGCTGACACTGAACTGACTGAGAGCAGTGTTTGTTTTCTTAAAAAGAATCACTTTAATAATCTTTAGAAATCGTTGAGCTTCAGGGTGACTGAGTGTTGAGATTTGTTTCTTTTATTTAAAGACAGTGTGTCTGTGATCCATTATGAAGCTGAGGTCAAAGTTCATGATCAAGCATCTTCTAACTACTCAAAGATTCACAGCAACAACTGTGTTAGTTCGAGATTTCCTGAGTTTTGAGTGGGTAGAAAGAAGTTTCCACCATAATGATCATTTAATAGTGAACTTTAGATTTCTGAGTGATATGATGAAAAATTCAGTCCCTTCATGAAATTGTGTTTGTGCTCATTGAACTGTGTCAGTCTCTGCTGCAGCTGGAAGTTACTGCAGTTTCTGTTCAGTCTGACTGAGGGAGGTTTTTGTACGACTGTTTTTCACTGTGTGAAGAGCTCCCAAGAGCTGACATTAAATTCTCCTTTACAGTAATAAACTGCTGCATCTTCAGCCTGGACTCCACTGATGGTCAGAGTGAAGTCTTTGTTTGACCCACTGCCTGTAAAACGAGCTGGAATCCCTGATGCTCGAGTGCTAGCATAGTAAATGAGCAGTTTCGGAACTCCTCCATCTTTCTGTTGGTACCAGGCTAAAGAGTGGGAGTGGGAACTGCTGTAAAAATAAACATCCTGACTGGTCGTACACTTGATGCTCACAGATCCTCCCACAGCAGAGCTCACTGCTCCAGGCTGAGTCACTGTGATCTGTCCTCTGGACTCTGAGGACACAGAGACAAAAACATAAAGCAGCTTCATGGTTTTGTGGGCTTCATTTCAGAGGGACAGATGTTGATAGAGGAGAGGAGTTTGATTCTCTGGACTTTACCTGTGAAGCAGCAGCAGAGGAGAGTCCAGATGAGGACGCAGATCAAAGTCATGTTTTTGATGAGGAGGATTTCTGTGGCTTCTGTTGTGATGAAGGACAGCTGTCAGTCATCCAGTGTTCAACTCTCAGGACTATAAACTCTCCCAGAGCACTGGAGCATGGTGCTGCTGATGCAAAGTGCCTCTCTATGGAAATGAACTGACTGACTCCAGCACGACTCGTTTAAAAAGAATTTTTCACAGCATATTTGGAATGTGACTCAACTGAACACTGTAGATTCATAGACATGTAACAAATAAAGAAAAACTCAACCCCTACAATGAAGTGATGTGAAAGCTGTGTAAATTTGAGCAGATGTGTTAGAGCTCACGTTTATCCTCCAGTATCATCACCATTATTGACACCGAATGTGGGGACATAATCAAAATGCTGGAGGACCGGATGTGCTGTCTACACCGACTTACTCTCACCCCTTACTCATGCCTGTTTCTTGTCATGTGCTTCTATGGTGTATTAAGATTCATGTGCTTTTGTGCTGAGGTGGTTTTTTTTCTGTCCTCAAACTGTTCACCCATCAGGAGCTCAGTCTGGGTGGAGCTTTTTTCTCCTTCTCTCGCCTCATGTTATGTATCCGTTCATTAAGTCTGATGTCGTTAGCCATGTCTGGGCCCAAACTCCGCTGCAGGTCCTTAAGTCAAATCAAATCAAATCAAATCAAATCACTTTTATTGTCTCATCACATGTGCAGGTACATTGGTACAGCACATGTGAGTGAAATTCTTGTGTGCGAGCTTCACAAGCACCAGAGTTGTGCAAAATACAATAATGTAAACAAGCAAAATACAAGAATGGCTACATCTGAAACTAATAAATATATGTACAATATATAATAGTATATGCATTTCTGGATGTGTATACTAAATATTTCTGTGTGTGTGTGTGTGTGTGTGTGTGTGTGTACACATATTTTACAAATTAAATAGAGTAAACAATAAATAAAATATATGAAAATATACAGAGTGAGACATGTGCAAAACAGTGGCGTTACTGTACAGTATGGAGTGCATAATGTTAAAGTTCCAGTAGTGAAGCTGAGGTTTCTATGACGTGTTCAGCAGTCTGATGGCCTGATGGAAAAAGCTGTCTCTCAGTCTGCTGGTACGGGACCGGATGCTGCAGAACCTCCTTCCTGATGGAAGCAGTCTGAACAGTTTATGGCTGGGGTGACTGGAGTCCTTGATGATCCTCCCCGCTTTCCTCAGGCACCGCTTCCTGTAGATGTCTTGGAGGGAGGGAAGCTCACCTCCAATTATCCGTTCAGAGCACCGCACTACTCGCTGGAGAGCTTTGCAGTTGTAGGCGGTGCTGTTGCCATACCAGGTGGTGATGCATCCAGTGAGGATGCTCTCAATGGCACAGTGATAGAAGGTCCTGAGGATGCGGGGGCTCATGCCGAATCTTTTCAGTCTCCTGAGAAAGAAGAGGCGCTGCTGCGCCTTCTTCACTGTTTTGTTTGTGTGTACTGACCACGTAAGATCCTCAGCCAGATGTACACCAAGGAACCGGAAGCTGCTCACTCTCTCCACAGCAGCGCCGTTGATGGTGATGGGGGTGTGTACTTCTCTGCACCTCCGGAAGTCCACTATCAACTCCTTTGTCTTTGCGGGTTTTTGATTTGGGAAGGATTTAACTGTTCTGGATGGGACGACACTGTCCACTTTTAAATCACGTCTTAAAACCCACTTTTATTCCTTGGCTTTTAACCTCAGTGAGACTTAGTTTCTTTTTTAATGCAGTAGTTATTTAATTAATGATTTCACTCTTCTTTTATTTGTTTTTTATTTATATCTCATGTAATTTTATTTTACAGTTCCAATGTACAGCACTTTGTGTCAGCTGTGGTTGTTTTAAAGTGCTTTATAAATAAAGTTGATGATGATGATGATGATGATGATGACATCTTCGACGCATTTCCTGATAAATCCGCAGACTGAGTCTGTGTACTCGTCAATGTCCCTAGCAGCCACGTGAAACATTTTCCCAGTCCGCGTGATCAAAACAAAAATGATCACTGCAGTATTACTGAGAGTTAAAAAACTTTATAAATTCTTTCATCTTTAATAAAATGATCAGTGTGGCTGCTCTACCAGATATAACAATTAAGTTTAACATCCGGGCATCCATGAAAACAGAATTTATATTTAGACTTCTATCTAAATATATTACACCATGTTCTGACTGAGAGATTTATGAAACAAATTAAAATGTACAGCTCTGCTATCACTTCCAACATAAACGAAGACAGGAAAGAAAACAGCAGTGATATTTGTAGGGTTACTGAAGTTGGACTACCTGGTATATAATGATGTGCTACGTGATCACTAGCCCGACAAAGCTATGTTAGCATAACATAAACAGTAAAGCTGGAGGACGAACGCTAACGGAGGACTTTTTTCCACTGGATAAAAGTTAATGTGAGGGTTCCCAATGGTTAGGGGCAAATGCAATCGCATGGCAGGATGCTGTAAAAGGACTAAACGTCAGTCCAGTGTTGCCAACTTAGCGACTTTGTAGCTATTTTTAGCAAGTTTTCAGACCCCCTTAGCGACTTTTTTTCTAAAAAGCGACTAGCGACAAATCTGGCGACTTTTTCTGGTGTTAGGGAAAAATATAACTCGACCCC
This sequence comes from Mchenga conophoros, assembly GCF_057382185.1. Lineage (NCBI taxonomy): Eukaryota > Metazoa > Chordata > Actinopteri > Cichliformes > Cichlidae > Mchenga > Mchenga conophoros. The sequence continues at coordinate 4,509,253 of NC_140546.1, read as the reverse complement.
TACAGTGAGGGGATGTGAACGCTGTATGAATTTGAACAGATGTGTTAGAGCTCACCTTTATCCTCCTGTATCATCACCATCATTGACACTGAATGAGGCGACATAATCATAATTATAAGACTTTAGAACAAACAGGAGAATCAGTGCCAAAGAGCACCGAAGGTTTTATAATCAATGTTGACTCAACAATGTAAACAAACACTTGTTCAGTTTTTGCTCCTTTGTTGTGAGTTACTTACCTCACTTTGTCACTGCAGAATGATGTCATGGACATTTCATTAACAGTCCACAGACACGATGAGATGTAGCCAACACCTTTTAATTCCCAAGCAGGTGAGAGAGAGGACATTCAGTGGGGCACTGAAACGCAGTCTCTAAGGCTACGTCCACACTAATGTGTTTTCATTGGAAAACACATCATTTTCTCTCTGTTTTGGCGTCCCGTCTACACTGAGACAGCGTTTTCACTCAAGGAAAATGCTGTGCTCTCGAAAATGCATACATTTGAAAATGGTGCATTCGCGTCGCAGTGTGGACAGCGAAAACAGAGACTTTCTAAAACGATGACGCATGTTAGTCATGTGATGCAGTCATTTGACCAATTAAACTAAGATAGCGGAGGACATTATACAGCAGTTGTTTTGTTTGCTCTATTAAGACTAATATCAGTCTGTACATGCTCCAGATAGCTTTTCTTCAAATTCTTTAACTCTTACTCGCTTTTGCAACTTTGTACTTTTGTGTTACTCGCAGCAACAACTCCACCTCATTGTTAGTCCATTTAAAAAACTCGGTGCTTTTCCTCAACATTTTAGAATAGAATAGAATTCAACTTTATTGTCATTGCACATGCACAGGTACAGGGCAACGAAATGCAGTTTGCATCCATCCAGAAGTGCTTTAGTGATATAGATATATTACAATATATATTAGCAATAATATAGATATGTGAGTATATTACAGAAATGGGTCTATTATGGTATGTTATAATGTACACGGTATGAAGTATGTTGTGAATATTCTATAACTATAAGTATGTACAGGCTGTAGTGAGTACAAGCTATGTACAGGATATGAACAGGATATAAATATGAAAAACTATACAGAATATGAAATAAATAACTTTACAGAAATCTGAGATATACAGCTATACAGAAATGGGAACTATGCAAGTTGTAAACAGTTGTAGGGTTAAACATTATCGTATGTACAGAATGATTATTTACACAGAGCTATACAGTAGTGCAGTTAAGATAAGTGAGATATGTGGATAATTTCTACAGAGGCTATGTAAAGTGCTAGTGGTTGTGAGTGGTGGTTCAGTCCATGTTATTATTGTGTTTGAGGGTACAGTTGTCCATTGTGGGTGTGTGTATGTTCAGTCCATGTGTTAACATGGGTCAGATGTCAGGAGGCAGAGTTCAGGAGTCTGACAGCTATGGGGAAGAAGCTGTTCCGGTACCTGGTGGTCTTAGTCCGGAGGCTCCTGTAGCGCCTCCCAGAGGGCAGGAGGGTGAGGAGTCCATGTGATGGGTGGCTGGGGTCTCTGATGATTTTCCCAGCCCTTTTCAGACACCGCTTCCTGTAGATGTCTTTTATGGCAGGAAGTGGTGCTCCGGCGATGCGCTGGGCAGTTTTCACGACCCTCTGCAACGCCTTCCGGTCCGAGGCAGAGCAGTTCCCGTACCAGACTGTTATACAGTTGGTCAGGATGCTCTCGATGGTGCAGCGATAGAAGTTCACCAGGATGTCTGAGGACAGGTGGTTCTTCCTCAGAGTCCTCAAGAAGAAGAGGCGCTGGTGAGCCTTCTTGACCAGCTTGGAGCAGTTGGTCGTCCAGGTGAGATCCTCGGAGATGTGGACTCCCAGGAACTTGAAGCTGCTCACACGCTCCACAGCCGTCCCCTTAATGTGGATGGGTGGATGTGGGTCAGCATTCCTCCTGTAGTCCACGATGAGCTCCTTGGTCTTCTCGGTGTTAAGCAGCAGGTTGTTTCTGTCGCACCACTCAGCCAGACGATCCACCTCCTCCCTGTAGGTGGCCTCATCGTTGTCATTGATGAGGCCAATCACCGTGGTGTCATCTGCAAACTTAATGATGGTGTTGGAACCATCAGCAGGTCTGCAGTCGTGGGTGAAGAGGGAGTAGAGGAAAGGGCTCATCACACAGCCTTGTGGTACACCGGTGTTCATTGTGATGGTAGATGAGCAGCGGTTATCCAGCCGGATATGTTGGGGGCGGTTGGTCAGGAAGTCCAGTAACCATTTGCAGATGAGGGAACTGATGCCCAGGTCTGTCAGTTTCCTGATGAGTTGTGAGGGGTGGATTGTATTGAACGCTGAACTGAAGTCTATAAACAGCATTCTGGCGTAGGTGTTGTTGTTGTCCAGGTGTGAGAGGACAGAGTGCAGTGCGATGGAGACTGCATCCTCTGTGCTCCTGTTCTGGCGGTATGCAGATTGGTGGGGGTCCAGGGTGGGGGGGAGACAGGATTTGAAGTGTGCTAGGACCAGCTGCTCTAAGCACTTAGTGATGATGGGGGTGAGTGCTACTGGGCGGTAGTCATTGAGGCAAGATGGGTTGGAGTTTTTGGGTATCGGGACGGTGGAGGTGGATTTGAAGCAGGCCGGTACCACAGCGTGGGCCAAGGACAGATTGAATATGTCTGTGAGCACTTCTGCAAGCTCCCCAGAACACGCTCTGAGAACACGCCCGGGGATGCCATCAGGGCCTGCAGCCTTGTGGACATTGATCCTGCTCAGCACCGCTCCTACATCGGTGGGGGAGAGAGTCAGAGGTTGGTGGTCTGGCGTCACGTCTGCTTTGGTTGTGGTTGTGGGGTTCCCTCGCTCAAAACGAGCATAAAAGTTGTTGAGCTCGTTGAGGAAGGAGACATCAGAGGATGCGGGGGAGGGTTTGGTGGTCCTGTAGTCTGTGATGGTCTGGAGTCCTTGCCACATGCGTCGGGGGTTGGAGTTGGAGAAGTGTTCTTCTACCTTCTTTTTGTAATGGTGTTTGGCTTTTTTGATGCCCTTCTTTAGATTAGCCCTGGCTGTACTGTAGGCGTGTGCATCTCCTGGCGATGTTGCGGGCCTTCAGAAGGAGACGAACATCCCGGTTCATCCAAGGCTTCTGGTTGGGTTACATCTCCGAAACCACAGACAGTGTCACCACCCAGAAACGGATCACCAGTACAGATGAGGCATACTGGTCCAGGTCTGTGTGGGTGAACATATTCCAGTCTGTGTTTTTAAATCTGTCCTGGAGCACTGCGTCTGTCCCCTCTGGCCACACTTTAATTGTCCTCACAGCAGGTTTCACATGTTGGATGAGTGGTGAATACCGAGGTGTGAGGAACAGGGAGAGCTGGTCCGATTGTCCAATGTGGGGGAGGGGTGTGGCTTTGTAGGCTCCAGCCAGGTTGGAATACACATGGTCTAAAGTCTTGTCTCCTCTGGTGTGGCGGGAGACATGTTGGTGGAATCTGGGGAGGACTGTCTTTAAGTTGGTGTGGTTGAAGTCGCCAGCAACAATAAAAGCAGCCTCGGGGTGTTTATTCTGGTGTTTGTTAATGGCTGCAGAAAGTTCTTTCATGGCCAACCTAGCATTAGCATCGGCGGGGATATACACTGCAGTGAGTATGATCGAAGTGAGTTCTCTGGGGAGATAATAAGGTCTGCATTTGACCATTAAAACTCCGCATTAGGTGAGCAGTGACTCTCAGTAGTAGTGGAGTTCATGCACCATGCATAGTTAATATAAATGCACAAACCTCCACCTCTGGTCTTGCCGGAATCATCTGCTAGCCTGTCGGCTCGGTGTGTGTGGCGTCCTGCTAACTCGATAGCATTGTCCGAGCAGCTGTTGTTCAACCATGTTTCGGTGAAAAACATGACATTTGAGTCCATAATCCGTCTGTTGTTAGTGATGGAGAGCCGTATCTCATCCATTTTGTTTGCCAGAGAATGGACATTGGCGAGGAAAATACTGGGTAAAGGCAGTCGGTGTGGTGTTAGCTTTAGCTTAGCCCGTAGCCCTCCGCGCCTACCTCGCCTTTGTTTACGATCTCGGCGCCGTCTGCGTGCACTTCCTCCCGGCCGGGGAGAGTGGGCAGCCTCCGGTGTTCTGGAGATCTCTGGGATTAGTCGGAGATCGGCGATAAAACTGTTGGAGTTATGAGTCCAGATGTCCATAAGCTCTTGTCTGCTGTAGGTCAGCAACGCACAGCAATTCTGGACGAATAATCCGGTTAAAAGTAGATAAAAAAAACCGCTAAATAGCAGATTCTGGAGAGACACTGAGCCTCGCGTTGTTCACGCGCCGCCATCTTGGAAAAAGTCTTTTTTTTTTTGCCGCAATGTTTAAAGAGCTGGAAAGTAAATACGTGGCAGGCAGAAATGAAGCAGGTCCAATCTTCTTGTGTTTCACACATGCACAGTACTGAAATGAAAACATTTTCAGCCGTTTCAATGTGGACCCGCAACTCTGTGAAAACGACTGAAAACCCTAGTGTGGACGTGGAGTGTTTTCAGATGAAAACGCCGTTTTCAAATCTATCTGGACTAGTGTGGACGTAGCCTGAAGATGAATGGCACAGCCCTCTTTAAATACAGTCAAACAGTTGTTGTTCTCACCCTTGTCCCATCCGAGAGGGAGAGAGAGTTTACAACCTTGTCTCCTCTTCCAGTGTCACATAGAGACTGCTCCTTGCCTCTTCACCCCATCCTCAAAGACCTGATTAACAAAAGACTTCACCACCTGTTGAATTCTCCCCCTCTGGGTGTCACCAACTTTCTCACGATGCCTGACTTTGTGCAACAGAGTTAAAGCTGAATGCTTCCCCACATGTGAACCTTGAAGTGACCCAAAAGTGATATTACTAAAACATGTGACAAATTCATAAAATAAAAGAAATTTCCAGCACATTCCCACTCTTTGGATTACTCTGCTAATCACATCAATAACAGACATTTCTTTTCTGACATCAACACCATTGTACACTCAAAGAGGTTTCACTATGTGCATCCTCACTTCACTATTCTCCTCTCCACCCTTTTGTTCATCTCCAATCGTCCTCATAGCCTAAACTTCTATATGCAAAAGATAACAAGAATGATTAAAAGAAAAAGCTTCCCAAAAATGTCAAATTACACATGGACACATGATGTTCATTCAATAGAAACTGTGGTTAAGATAACTGGCGTACTAGAAAAGCAGTGGTAGTTCTGACCGCTGGTATACCACAACTTTATGCTTTCAACAGCTATCGTTAAGCGACCTAGCTTGTATGAAGCTTATCTGATATTTATATAGTGATCCTCCAGCTTCCAATTGTATTGCCTTCCATGTGACCAATGACCATTCACACAGCAGTCGCTTTCTAAAACGTCAGATATGTCTCGGATTCAGTACCGCAGACAAAAGTGAACTAGGTCGGATTTGGAAAATATTGGATTTGTGCTGTTCTGTCATACCATGATCGGATATGAGTCGCTTAGGGTCAAAATAGTTGGATTTGATGCACTTTCGCCTGCAGTGTGAACGTAGCCTTAGTCTTGCTGTTCAGTGCTGGCTCAGTACCGTTGTATGTTTGTGTCCTTTGTCAATATATATGCATCTTTGTATGGAGTGGATCAGCCAGTTTATCAGAGCATCAAACACAAATATATCTGATTTTTCTATATTTATGAATATAGTCTCTAAAAATGTAGAAAATCAGCAAAGTCTTAATTTACACTGATGCATTTTAATTAACATTTACATTTCTGTAAATTGGATCCACTGTGTTATTCTCAGAGTTTGATATCAGAAAAAGTCCCAAGAAATCAAAGTCAAAAGTTTTACATTCCAAATAAATTATTCATTATTTAAATGTGATGCACTGTAATATTTTCAGTTTTCACATGAGCTGACAAAATGATACAAACAGTGAATGATTTTGTTGAGTTTGTTTGTCTCAGAGTCAGAGAGCCGCGTCTCTCTACAGTCAGAGGTTTTTGTACGGCGCCTCAATGAGTTTGTATCACTGTGGTACACGTTCAGTGGAGGAACCAGACTGGAGGTTAACTGTAAGTACATTTCACTCATTTATGAAGCTCAAACTTGTATCATTAAGGTGGATTTCATTTCCTTCTACATAAATACTTCATGTTTCTCATGAATATAAAATCTAATATCAGTGTAAATTTTGAATTCAGACTAAAATCGTCTTGTGCATTTATTTTTACTGGAAATTAAACTTTTAAAAGTTTTTTTTTTCTTGAAGGAAAGTAGAAAAAGTTTATATATTTTACATTTCCATAAAAGTTTTGTCTTCAACCTTTTGCTGCAAAAAATGTGACATCCATCTTGATCCAAGATGGCGCCGAGTATGGCAGCCTCGTCGCGAGCTCCCCCAAGCAACAGCTTTTTTCTGTGTTTAATTTTACTTTTCCTTCATTTTTTCGCGAGTAGCACATGTCTCCTTGTGTACGACCGACAAACCTTACTGGACATAAAAGACGGTCTTTCTTATAACTTTCCGGAGTTCAAGTTTTGCAACACGGACGCTCCGTTTGCAGACCCCCCATTCATCTCACCTGAGACGCCTTTGTTCTCTGGCCCTGGAGGCCGCAAACGCCGACGCAGAGGGAGAAGATCTGGCGTTCTGGTTCGACTGAGACGGCGCACTAACAGACCACCGTTACCCAGTTTATTACTGGCTAATGTGCAGTCTCTGGAGAACAAGCTGTGCGAGCTTCGGGCACGGATCTCATTCCAGCGAGAGATGCGGGACTGCTGCGTGATCTGCCTCACAGAAACCTGGCTATCGGACAAGGTACCGGACTCCGCAATACAACTACCGGGGTTCTCCGTGCATCGCGTGGACAGGTCACAGGATCTTACTGGGAAAAGCAGAGGCGGTGGTGTGTGTTTCATGATCAACAACAGCTGGTGTGATTATGCGAACGTGCACCCGGTCAAATCCTTCTGCTCACCGGACCTGGAGTACCTGATGATTAAGTGCCGGCCATTCTGGCTACCGAGGGAATTTACAGCAGTGATTATTACGGCTGTTTACATTCCCCCACAAGCCGACACTGACCGTGCACTCAGGGAACTGTACAGCGCGATCAGCAGCGAGGAAACCGCACACCCAGAGGCAGCGTTTATCACAGCCGGAGACTTTAATAAGGGAAACCTGAAGAAAGTCTCACCCAAACTCCACCAACAAATCCATTTTAACACTCGTGGAGACCGGCTACTCGACCACTGCTACACCTCTTTCCGGGATGCGTACAAAGCCCTCCCCCGCGCCCCATTCGGCTAATCAGATCACCGCTCCATCCTGCTCCTGCCCGCCTACAGGCAGAAGCTGAAACAGGAAGCTCCAACCCGGAGGGCGGTGCACTGTTGGACGGACCAATCGGAGTCTGCGCTGCGGGACTGTTTTGATCACGCGGACTGGGAAATGTTTCACGTGGCTGCTAGGGACATTGATGAGTACACAGACTCAGTCTGCGGATTTATCAGGAAATGCGTGGAAGATGTCGTCCCATCCAGAACAGTTAAATCCTTCCCAAATCAAAAACCCTGGATTAACGGAGATGTTCGCGCGGCACGGAGCACCGCCTTTGCCTCCGCGAACACATCGGACTACAAACACGCACATTACCAACTCCGGAAGACGATCAAAGCAGCCAAACGTGAGTACAGGGACAGGGTGGAGCAACAGTTTGACAACCCTCGGAGTATGTGGCAGGGACTAAACACGATCACAGACTTTAGAGGGAAAACCAGCACACCGCAGACCACGGCCTCTCTGTGTGAGGATCTAAACGTATTCTACGCTAGATTCGACACAGCGAACACCATGAGACCGGACAGTGTGCGCACCGCGGATGACGTCAGTGCGCACACTGTGTCTGAGGAGGATGTGCGGAAGTGCTTCAGGAAGGTGAACGCACGCAAAGCTACTGGTCCGGACGGGATTCCCGGCCGCGTCCTCAAGTCATGCGCGGCTCAGCTGGCTGGAGTGTTCACGCACATCTTCAACCTTTCCCTCTCTCTGTCTGTAGTCCCAGCCTGCTTCAAAATGGCCACCATCGTCCCTGTACCCAAATCCTCCACCATCTCCTCATTGAACGACTGGCGACCTGTAGCCCTGACCCCCATCGTAAGCAAATGCTTCGAGAAGCTGGTCAGGGACTTCATCTGCTCTGCACTACCCGACTCACTGGACCCTCTACAGTTTGCATACCGCCACAACAGGTCCACTGATGATGCCATAGCCCTGACACTACACACTGCCCTGTCACACCTGGAGAAGAGAGACACGTATGTGAGAATGCTGTTTGTAGATTACAGCTCAGCATTCAATACCATCGTTCCCTCGAAGCTGGACAGGAAACTGCAGGATCTAGGACTGAGTAGCTCCCTCTGCAGCTGGATCCTTAGCTTCCTGTCTGACAGACGCCAGGTGGTCAGACTGGGCAGCATCACCTCATCCCCCATCACACTGAACACTGGTGCTCCACAGGGGTGTGTACTGAGCCCTCTCCTATACTCACTCTACACCTACGACTGCACAGCCACTAACAACTCCAACATCATTGTGAAGTTTGCGGACGACACTACAGTGGTGGGTCTTATCACCAACGGTGATGAGACGGCTTACAGGGAGGAGGTCAGCGCCCTGACCCGCTGGTGTCAAGACAACCATCTCACCCTCAACGTCGCAAAGACAAAGGAGTTGATAGTGGACTTCCGGAGGTGCAGAGAAGTACACACCCCCATCACCATCAACGGCGCTGCTGTGGAGAGAGTGAGCAGCTTCCAGTTCCTTGGAGTACATCTGGCTGAGGATCTTACGTGGTCAGTACACACAAACAAAACAGTGAAGAAGGCGCAGCAGCGCCTCTTCTTTCTCAGGAGACTGAAAAGATTCGGCATGAGCCCCCGCATCCTCAGGACCTTCTATCACTGTGCCATTGAGAGCATCCTCACTGGATGCATCACCACCTGGTATGGCAACAGCACCGCCTACAACTGCAAAGCTCTCCAGCGAGTAGTGCGGTGCTCTGAACGGATAATTGGAGGTGAGCTTCCCTCCCTCCAAGACATCTACAGGAAGCGGTGCCTGAGGAAAGCGGGGAGGATCATCAAGGACTCCAGTCACCCCAGCCATAAACTGTTCAGACTGCTTCCATCAGGAAGGAGGTTCTGCAGCATCCGGTCCCGTACCAGCAGACTGAGAGACAGCTTTTTCCATCAGGCCATCAGACTGCTGAACACGTCATAGACACCTCAGCTTCACTACTGGAACTTCAACATTATGCACTACACACTGTATATAAATGCCACTTGTTTTGCACATATTCAACTCTGTATATTTTTATATATTTTATCTATTATTTTTTTACTATTTAATTTGTAAAAATGTGTACACACACACACACACACACACACACACACACACACGTAGAAAAATATTTAGTATACAAATCCAGAAATGCATATACTATTATATATTGTAAATATATTTATTAGTTTCAGATGTAGCCATTCTTGTATTTTGCACAACTCTGTTGCTTGTGAAGCTCGCACACAAGAATTTCACTCACATGTGCTGTACCAATGTACCTGCACATGTGATGTGACAATAAAAGTGATTTGATTTGATTTGATTTGATCTAAAATTAATAGTTCTTAAAGATTTAACATTATTAACGACACATTAACAGTTTGCTGTCTGAGGTTTGCTGAGTTTATGAATTTTAATGTGTGAGTAAGTACAGTTATCTTTATTGTTCCAAAATAGAGCAAAACAGGTCTATGCTTTTTTCTTTTTTACATAATAAATTGTTTATGACAAAATTCTCACATTTTAATATTTTGTTTGTTTTCTAATTATAAAACTAATAAATAATACAAACATAACACACATGAGTATATCAGAAGTCAAAGAAACACTTTAATATTTTTATCTTTGGTACTGAAACTCGTCTGTTGCCATGGTTCAGCAGTGAAGCCTGTCTGTTACCATGGTTACCAAGCTCAGAGAGGGAAGTGAAACATCTGGAGAGCAGTTTCACCCAAACTCCCAGTTTCTCTAACATCTCTCTCTCTCTCTCTGCAGTGGGTCGAGTCCCCCCCTCCCTGACAGTACTGGCCCCCTCCAGTGATGATGCGCTGAAACCAGAGAAGGCTACACTCATGTGTCTCACCAATAAAGGCTTCCCCTCAGACTGGAGGCTGTCCTGGAAGGTGGATGGAAGAAGCAGCAGTGGAGAGGAGAGCAGGAGCCCCGGGGCGCTGCAGAATGACGGCCACTACAGCTGGAGCAGCACCCTGAGGCTCCCTGCAGACCAGTGGGAGAAGGTGGGCTCTGTGACCTGTGAGGCCACCCAGGGCTCCCACACTCCACTCTCAGAGACTCTGATGACAGACCAGTGTTCCCAGTCCTGAGCTGACTCACTGGGACTCTGATACTGGCTTTAGTCTGCAGCTTCTCTCAGTCTGCTCCCTCTGTGTCTGTATTGCTTTGATAGTTTTCATGTTTTCATGCTTGTGGCACTGTTGATGGTTTTAATACTTCAAATAAAAACTGAGGTCTTCAAATAGTGGTTTTCATGTGTTTCCATTCAGCTGCTCTTCTGTCTGATAATCATCCTTCAGCTTCAGCAGTGATGCTTCCATACACTGAAAATCTCTGCTTCAGTAACTTTGACTGAGAGAATCACATGTGCTGTATCACATCAGACTGTAAACGTAAAAAAATGAAAACAACTAAAAAAAAGAAAAGAAAAAGCAATAAGTTAAAAATAGAATCACAGCCAACAGCTGCTCCCTGTTATAAATAGTTTTAAGGTCTTTTGCAGCTGCATTATTTTCCATCATGTTGGATTTTGTGATGATCTTTGCTGTTGGGTGTAGAAGAAGTAGAAAACATGGTGACAGATTATTGTAACCTGCATGTGACCCGTGATGAGACCCGTCCTGGTTTTCTTCAAAGTCAGAATTGATAAAATAACCCAAAGAAAAACTAAACTTTCTTTATCAACATAGGAGACACTAAAAATGTCTCTTTCAGAACATCAGTGCAGGTTAAAAAGTGTAAATGTCAGAATAATTTATGTCACAAAGATGAAGTTAAAGACTTGATGAACTAAACTTTAAATCTTCAGATCAAATCATGTGAAATATTTCTGTGACCAAGAATGTAGCTGAGCAATCTACATACATACATATATCAGTACTGCAGTTTACTAAAATATTCTCATTTAATAACTACTTCCCAGTTTGAATATTTACAGGAGAGTTTCTTCATCACAGATCTGACTCACAGTATCAACTGTTTTGTGTTTCACATGTTCTTCTGTGCGAGCTCGTCAGGATGGACACAAGTCTGATGTTTTGAGTCAAACCCACATTAACATTACTGTGTGTGTGTGTGTGTGTGTGTGTGTGTGTGTGTGTGTGTGTGTGTGTGTGTGTGTGTGTCCTCAGTGAACTGTATCAGTCTCTGCAGTATCTTCCAGCTGCAGCAGTCACTTCAGTTTCTGTTCAGTCTGACTGAGGGAGGTTTTTGTACGACTGTTTTTCACTGTGTGAACACACGCTGACTGCCAGGCCAGTGAAAACTCTGACAGTAATAAACTGCTGCATCTTCAGCCTGGACTCCACTGATGGTCAGAGTGAAGTCAGAGTTTGATCCACTGCCTGTAAAACGAGCTGGAATCCCTGATGCTCGACTGCTAGCACGATAAATGAGCAGTTTAGGAACTCCTCCATCTTTCTGTTGGTACCAGGCTAAACAGTTGGAGCTCCAAACATTCTGACTGGTCGTACACTTGATGCTCACAGTTCCTCCCACAGCAGAGCTCACTGCTCCAGGCTGAGTCACTGTATATTGCCCTCTGGACTCTGAGGACACAGAGACAAAAACATAAAGCAGCTTCATGGTTTTGTGGGCTTCATTTCAGAGGGACAGATGTTGATAGAGGAGAGGAGTTTGATTCTCTGGACTTTACCTGTGAAGCAGCAGCAGAGGAGAGTCCAGATGAGGACGCAGATCAAAGTCATGTTTTTGATGAGGAGGATTTCTGTGGCTTCTGTTGTGATGAAGGACAGCTGTCAGTCATCCAGTGTTCAACTCTCAGGACTATAAACTCTCCCAGAGCACTGGAGCATGGTGCTGCTGATGCAAAGTGCCTCTCTATGGAAATGACTGCAACAGGGAGTGGGATCGATCTGATGATGCTGTTGATGATGTTCACTGTAAATTATTTCAAAAAGAACATTTCTTCCTCCTTCTATGAAAAATTCAATTCTTTTTATCTTGATCTGGTGGTGAATCAACTGATTTTATCATTAGTTAGAAAGATATTTCAGATTTTGTATAATTATATTTTTGAGTGAATGTATGATTGTAACGTCGTGTCTTAGGTTACAATCATACATAGGTATGTTTTTAAATAGGACATTTTCTGCAATCCTTTTAAAAAAACATCTCAGCTGAAGGAGAAGACAAGAAAATATTTCAAGAGCAAACCTGAGCCCTACATTGTAATATAATACTAAGTGTTGACCAGTCTGGACTGTACAGGGTGCCAGTTCAAGCTCAGTGGGTGCGCAGACGACCACATGCCCCATGGGATTAGGGTATCGCTGTCATGGTACTGGGTCTGAGACCCAGTGTTTTGTGTATTTTAGTGCTATTTCGTTGTTTATTGTATTTTTTGGCCGTTTTCCCTGTTTTATTTTTGTTTTATTTTAATTTTGAGTCTTGTGTTCTTTGTTCGTTGTATTAGGTTCACTTCTCCTGTCCCGTCATTATGTTAATGTCAGTCAGCTGTTTCCCCATTTGTTCCCACGTCCCCATATCACCTCCTGTGTACAATACAATGCAATACAATTTTATTTATATAGCACATTTAAAAAAACACAGGTATGCCAAAGTGCTTCACAGAACGAGTTAGAGCAATAATAAATACAAAACACAAAACACAAAATACAAATAAAATATACTAACAGGCGGGTGACATAACTAACCAATAATACACCAGGCGTAGTAGGCACAACCTGAAAGGCTGAAGGTTAAAACATTATAAATAAAGCGAAAAAGATAACTTACAGTACACCAAAAATGCAGGTTCTAGGAGGCGGGGAAAGCAAGGCTAAACAAATAAGTTTTTAATCGAGATTTAAAAGATTGAATTGAATCAGACGCCCGAATAGCTAGAGGGAGGTTATTCCAGAGGTAGGGTGTGACAGCAGCGAATGCGCGGTCACCTCTGGTCTTGAGCCGAGATCTAGGTCGCACCAGGAGCATTTGGCCTGCTGATCTAAGCGCTCTCCCAGGGGTATAAAAGCTGAGGAGATCCGTAAGATAGCTGGGCGCGGTGTTACTTATGATTTTAAAAGTGAGCAATAAGATTTTAAAATCAATACAAAGTTTAATAGGGAGCCAGTGCAGGTCGGAAAGAACTGGAGTAATAGAGTCAAACCTGCCAGTTCCAGTTAAAAGACGCGCAGCCGCATTTTGAACGAGCCGCAGTTTGTGAACAAGGGCAGAATGGAGACCAGTGTAAAGGGAATTACAGTAATCTAATCTTGATGTAACAAAGGCATGGATAAGTTTCTCCAGGTCCTTACGTGGTAAGTAGGGCTTGGCCTTAGAGATTAGACGTAGTTGACTGAAACTCGATTTAACTACAGAGGACACGTGTTTGTCCAACTTGAAGGAACTGTCCAAGACAACACCCAGGTTCCTCACAGTGTCATAAAGGGAGTCAGCAAAGGGCCCAAAAATACCAATTAGTTCAGCCCGAGAGAAGGGAGTATCAAAGATTACAATTTCAGTCTTCTGATCATTTAGAATGAGGGAATTGCTCAGTTGCCAGATTTTAACTTCATTCATACAATCGGAGAAATGTTGCAACGACAACATGACATCCTCAGCTAGTTCAAAATAGATTTGAATGTCATCTGCATAAAAGTGGAAATATTGTATTTATCAAAGATTCGGCCCAAGGGTAACAAGTATAAAGAGAACAGCATGGGACCCAGCACAGACCCCTGGGGGACACCAGAGGTAACAGGGGCAATGGAGGAGGCGTAGGTACCCATGGTGACAGAAAAGGACCTGTGTGTATTTTTTTCATACACTTGATTAATGAAAAAATTCTTGGCAAATGCTTTCGCTTTCGTCCGCCGTATGTATTTAAGTCGGTGTGTTTTCTGTATGTCTGTCATGGTCCTGAGTCTGACGACTCTGTGTTTTGTGTGTATTTATATTATTCTATGTTCTTTGTTTATTCTGTTATATCTTTTGTTAAGGTTTACCATTTGTTAGGGTTTTGTTCTGTGCCTGCCTGCTCCCACTTCTCCGTGTTCGTTAGCGCTTCAGGTTTGTTTTCTTACTTTTTTCCAGTTTAGGTTTTGTTTAGTTTCCTCCACTCCTCTGCCGTTTCTGTTTGTACCTCCACCTTCTCTATAAAAACTCCCCTGCATCTCAGCTGCCTGCATCTTGGGTCCTCATTAAATTCCACACGGCTCATCCCACGAGCCCTGCCAATGTCATTGTCAGGTCGTCTGTTATACCCACCACAATTGTCACTGTTGTCACAGTTCTCATAGTATTTTCGTAGTTTTCAGTTTTGGTTCAGCCCTCAACCCAAATAAAGGCTCGTTTTTTGCTGAAACCTGCAACTCCTCTGTCATCATCTGCTTTTGGGTCCTGTATCAAAAAAGCACAGGCACAACCCTGCCGTGACAGAACGATCTGACGCAAGATGGACCCAGTGGATGCTGTTCGTGAGGAGGGTGTCACCGTCTCTGGAACCTGTGAGCATACATCTCTGGCACCTCGGATGTGTGGACAAAGCTGGTGGGAGTAAACAACATGGAGGCGATTCTTCACGGCAATCCCGAACTGCTGGAGATCCCGTCGGCTTCGGCGCTGATCTGCTATCTGGTCCGAGCCAAGGAGACGATCCAAGCCCGGGAGCTGCTGGATTACTCTGCCCACTGCGGCTGCAGCTGCCAGTGGACTGCACGCCTGCCGTTTCTGCTTCGTCTCCGCCAGCAGTCCCCGCGCTTGCTGGTTCGGCTTCGTCTCAGTTACGAATCCGTCGCCAGCAGCTCCACTATTCGTGGCTCTCATGCTGCCGTGACATTCAGCGTGCCTGACGCCTGCCAAGCCAATGCTATGCAGCTACGCAGAGTGTGTGTAGCCAAGCCACTGGGGGCTTTTCTGCCATGGCCTCACCAACGACGTCACCACTTTGTATGCAGTTCGCCACCACAGGCCTCCTGGTTGCCCCCAGAGTTACATCGGTATCAACTGTTAAGCTGTCGACCCCCACAACTATTTGATCGTGGGCTATTGTGTTGCCGACCTCCGGGTCGTCCTCTGGAGCTTCATTGAAACTTCATTGATTTTTGGGCCATGTGCTTTTTGTATTGGATTGTCTTGGACTAAAGTGCTGTTAACATGTAAGCAGCACAGAATAAATAGTAAAGTCTGTTTTCCAAAAGACGCCTGCACATGTAAACAGGGCCTCAAAAGTGAAGGACATTTAAAAAATATTCAGAGGAAAGGTTCAATTTGTAAAACTTACTTTAGATTTTTAGAAAACTCACTCAGTGAAACACACTTTCAGTGATTCACAATGATGTACAATGCTGACCACAGGATGCAAAAGTTAAACCTGACCACAGCTCAGAATCATTCATCTCTGTTTTAACTTCACATTTGTATATGTTTTGTAGAATAACAGGACAACCTGTGACACTGGACAGACTTGAGTTTCATGCCCTGAACAGGTTTTGTGATGTAGTGTGTAATAACTGCTCTTTATCGTTTGTAACCTGTGTTTGGGAGTACACACAAAATAGTTTTTTGATGCAGTTTGAAGTTTAGTGAATGTAGGTTAAAAGTACATTTTAATGTTTAGAGTAGTGCTGTTAGCGTTATTTTTGTTTAAATGACGTTGAAGCCACAACTGCATTAACACCACAAATCTCTCTTAGCGAGTTAACGCAGATCGCCCCGTGCGTTGGCTGCACGGCGTCAACGCATTGGTGCAGTTAGATCGTTAACGTGTTAGTGGCGTGCAGCCCCATGCACAGAGAAGGGCTGCAGCCACTGGGGAGCGCCATATTGCGACCTCCACAGTAAAAGGAAGCACGTGACCTCCATGCTAACCGGAAACACGTGATCTCTACAGTAGGCCGAAATGCGTTCCTGCATGGATCATCGTCTGTGGAAACCTTGCAAGTGGATTGTAAAGGTTGGGACAGAGTCTGTCATGTATAAATTTGCCGTTAATAATTATATAATTCTAGGAATCATCTAGTTTGCTTACACTGATTATGTTGGCACTTTGTTAGCGTTACAACAACAGTCAGACCCCCGAGGTATCTAAACTTGCAATGTGTGTACTTTTGACACCTCTGGTTAGCTTTTAGTGGTCAGTTTCAAACGTATTAGATTTTTGCTTGTTATTGAACAAATTCACTTCACTACTTTTCTCTCTCTGACATCAGTGCACATTGTTCCCTTTACTGCATATTGCACTTTATTTATGTCTCTCATTCCACCTGCATCAACATTGTAGCGTTTGTCACAAAGACAAACTTACATTCTGCTCTGTTTTTTATTGCCCAGATGTTAGTTAGCCTTTGCTAAATTGTCTGTTATATGTCAATAGATACGTATGTCACTAATAAAAGTGTCTGGTAAATTATGTTTTTGTAAAGAATTTTCTCCCAAATCTCTTACATGCTAACTGTAACGTGTTATTTCTGCTAAAACCTGAACTTAAATGTATATATGGTGTTTATCTGTTTTTCTCTCTGTTTATTCTGCCTCCAAGCCAGAATTGCAGGGTTAGGTTTTTTTGTCCTTGCTACATTTGGAGCGCTTAGGCCTAATAAAATATTGTTAAACCATCTGCTGTCTCTGCTCTGGGTTTCTGCGCCTGAGTTCAGTTCAGTACAGACCACTCGGTCCAGTGGCAGTAACAGCATTGTTTATACTTCTTACTTCAAAGTAAAAAGCTTACAGTTGCTATTAACATTAATGTATTACCCTGTAATCAATAATATTTTTATACATTTTATGCATTAACCCTCTGGGCTCTATCCTGGCCATTTGTGGCCACTTCACTTTTCTTTTGACTGCTACACTGCAGTGGACCAAAAGAATGGTGCAGGTTTGATCTTAATGTGGTTATGGCGTTAACGTCATTTTAACAAGATTAACGCTGACAGCACTATTTTAGATTTTTCTAACTCTAAAATACACAATATATCACAGCCATAACCTTTTGGTTACTGAGGACCAAAACTGGATAAAAACTCTAAAATAAATGCAAATTACATTTTTGGAAAATTGTTTTATTGTGTTTCATTCATTTTTATTTCATAATTATAATAATAATATGTCATGAAATTATGATTTAAAGAATTCATATTGGTGAGTTTGTTTGTTTCAGAGTCAGAGAGCCGTGTCTCTCTACAGTCAGAGGTTTTTGTACGGCGCCTCAATGAGTTTGTATCACTGTGGTACACGTTCGGTGGAGGAACCAGACTGGATGTTGGAAGTAAGTCAAACTTAAACCGCTTTTACTTTAACAGATTTCTTTCTTGTAATTATCTTGACTTTTCTGTTCAGTGTACCAGAAAAAAACTCAGTAAAATATTTTTTCCATCAATTTTCATGACGAAACAAAGTTAGCTTCAGAATAAATGTTAAAATGAATATTAACAAATGATATAAAACATCAGAGTGGACTTGAGGATATTTTACATATACATACATCTGGTTAAGTCTAGAGAGCTTTTAGTTTTAATTCAGTCTGTTAGTCAGAGAGCCGCGTCTCTCTACAGTCAGAGGTTTTTGTACGGCGCCTCAATGAGTTTGTATCACTGTGGTGGACTTTTGGTGGAGGAACCAGACTGGATGTTGGAAGTAAGTTAATTAAACTGTGTTTATTATTAAATATTGTATCATTTTATTTAATAATTATTTGTTAGGCTGCTTAGATGAGACAAAAGTATTTTTTTTTATTTAAAATAATTTAGTGTTTGATGTTTGTCCTTTTTACTGGACTAATTCAGATGAGCTCTGCGAGTTTCTCTTGTTTAATCTACATTTCTGTCACAGTAAAATGTAGACAAGAGTAAACTTCATCATCTTATGATTAGTTTGTAAATTTCCACCACATCAGCTGCTGTTTGGATGAGTTAAAGTTTGCTTTCTGATGTTTTTATCGTGTCAGATGTTTCAGATTTAGTTTGAAATCATGTGATCTGTTCAATAACATTTCAAATCTATATGAATGAGTAGCTGCTCTGTGCTTGTGTCCACTCATTTCTTCAGTCGTCCATGATTTAGACTTCTAATCATTTTAAAGCCAAACTTCTGCTGTAAATGTTTCCACATCTGCTTCTTTTATTTCCAGTGTAGTTTGAACATATTTCAGCTCAAACTGTGTGATGATTCTCTCTGTGCTGATATGCATGAGAGGTTTCTGAAAGGGAAGTGAAACAATGTGTGAGTGAATGACTGGTGGAGCAGAAAAAACACCTGACAGAAACTTCTTAACGGAGAAATTCAAATTGTGGTCCCTGTCCTCTAAGCTGATTGGTGTTTCCTAGGTGATACCCGCCCCGCCCTGAAGGTGCTGGGTCCCTCCAACAAGGAGCTGGAGCAGGGGAAGGCCACGCTCATGTGTGTGGCCAACAAGGGCTTCCCCTCAGACTGGAGTCTGTCCTGGAAGACGAGCGACAGCAGTGGCAGCAGCAGCATCAGAGGGGAGGAGAGCAGGACTCCTGGAGTGCTGCAGAATGACGGCCTCTACAGCTGGAGCAGCACCCTGACGCTCACTGCAGACCAGTGGGGGAAGGTGGGCTCTGTGACCTGTGAGGCCACCCAGGGCTCCCACACTCCGATCTCAGAGATACTGAGGCGAGACCAGTGTTCCCAGTCCTGATGTCAATCACTGAGTCTTTGATGTTGATTTTCTTCTGTCTCTTTGTTTCTTCTTTTTGGCAGATTAAAAAAAATAAACCCATCAAACAGTCATGTTTCCATCTCATAATGACAACAATCAGAGCAACAATCTCCTCTAGTTTCATCCTTTTGTGTCTGTTGTAAAGCTGATATTTCAAACTCTTAAAACAATAAAAATGCAACGAGGAAACATGTTCTTTGACTCTGTGAGTTTGATCGATGCACATTTAAAAAAGAGAGATTTTGTAACATTTATTAAACCAGACCAAAATAAAAATGTCTACAGACACACCAAGTGTAATGTGTAGTCAACATGGTTAAATATATTCTTATACACACATTTAGTGTTTTCTATAAGATGTTGAGGTCCAACCATAGATTGTCTGTGTGCTCTTCATATTTTCTAGTCTCAAAGCTGTTTCTTGACCTGCATTTTATTCGGACAATATAGATAAAAAATATCCTAATAATTGAAATTAAAGAGCAGGCTGTCATCTGTATGTTTAAACAGAGTCTATTTAAATGAAGATTTACTGAAGTTTGATTAATGAACTATATGTCAGTGAAACTCTGATGAAGCAACAGAGCAGAGAAGAGTCTAGAAGCTGGTGGTGGCAGAGATGAAGCAGGTGGAGACTTAGTTGAGGATAATTGTCCAGGATGAGGTGGAGATCAGGAGTCTGAGAGTTAAAGCACTCCTGTCCAGAAACAGGTGTGAACAAAGTACGTGTTCAGGATTATCAATTAATCTAGTGATGTTTTCTAAGTGCTATGTATTGTATTTGGTCGTCTCTTAATTTGTAGCAATATACTCAATGTATATGCTTGTGTGTGTGTCCTCAGTGAACTGTATCAGTCTCTGCAGTAGCTGCATTTGAGTCCTTTCCTGCCTGCCTGCTCAGCAGTTTCATGACACCATTTGTTCTTTGACATAAATCATATAAAGTGTCCTTCAAGTCCTTCAGACTTTAAGACAGTTGAACATCTGTGCGTGAATTTGGATCGATGTGTTAGAGTTGAAAGAGTCAAAATTTGGTAAATAAAGCTTGAGAGAAACAACGACACTGTCATATTAGACTCTGTCATTATTTATTCACCAAGGGCTAATGGACTTACAACTCTTCAGTTTAATTTGAAACACGGCATGGAATAATTTACTTGATAGAAATGTGAAATTTTTGACCCATAACAGAGACACCATTAGTGAGGAGCTGCAGCAGGGGAAGGCTACAGTCATGTGTGTGGCCAACAAGGGCTTCCCCTCAGACTGGAGGCTGTCCTGGAAGGTGGATGGAAGAAGCAGCAGTGGAGAGGAGAGCAGGAGCCCCGGGGCGCTGCAGAATGACGGCCACTACAGCTGGAGCAGCACCCTGAGGCTCCCTGCAGACCAGTGTTGGGGAGTAACAGAATACATGTACCGCCGTTACGTATCTAAAATACAAAATATGAGTAACTGTATTCCGTTACAGTTACCGTTTAAAAGGTGGCATTCAGAATACAGTTACTTTGTTGGAATAAAGGGTTTACACGTCAGTCTTTTCCTGTTTCATATGTTAGGCTGTGCCCTCTCTATTTTTGGTGATTCCAGGCGGGTGGAAACACAAACAAAACACACATCAAGAGGCTCTAATTTCTGTGTCTCAATCTCACAGACCATTTCACCTCTACTTGTGGCCCGCATAATGACGTGAAGAAATATTTATAAAAAAGACGATTACATGGTAATCATAAATATTTGTGTTTCTGTAGAACTTACAGCAGGATGAATTAGTCATTGGTCTTTTGGGTTTGAGAAAGTTGATTCGAGCTTTCATAATCCAAAGATAAAATATTTAATTGATTGCTTTCAATCGTTGCTCGTATCGATATTCTCTGTTTTACAGATAATTAATTGTAGCAATAAAATTCTATTTATAGGATAAATAACTTCTTGCTTAAAAATAAAAATAATAAAAACATTCACAAAATGATGATATTAACATTTATAACATGTATTTATAAAAAAAATATAAACTATTTTATACAGATAAAATAATGTGTGTTTCTGAGCAGCTGTCAGTTCAGATGATCTTTTTTCTCAGTTCCTCTCCAGCTGTGTGAGGTTTTTGTACAGCGTTGTATCACTGTGTGAGCGGCCAGCTGTTACACTGCTGACAGTAATAAACTCCTGCATCTTCAGCCTGAACTCTGCTGATAGTCAGAGTGAAGTCAGCCCCAGATCCACTTCCACTGAAACG
This sequence comes from Mchenga conophoros, assembly GCF_057382185.1. NCBI lineage: Eukaryota > Metazoa > Chordata > Actinopteri > Cichliformes > Cichlidae > Mchenga > Mchenga conophoros. The sequence goes on along the minus strand of NC_140546.1, from coordinate 4,488,015 downwards.
ATCAGAAACTCCAGACTGACGGTTTGTAGCAGAATAAATCAAGAGTTTGGGAGATTCTCCGTCCTTTTGAAGGTACCAGTGGAGGCATGAGCCAACACTTGAACTGGCTTTACATCTGACAGAGACAGCCTGTCCTGGAACAACAGACTGAGCTGTAGGAGTCTGAGTCAGGACTTGTTCTCCTGATGAACCTGAAAACATGAAAAAGTGGAGAAAAGTTATCGAGATGATGAACATCCAAACATTCAAGGATCATTTGTCTAACATGGAGAACAGATGGAAGAAGGTCAGTGCTGCTGGTTTCAGAGTTTCTCCATCATAGCAGAACATCATTGTGGTGAACCTGGCTGCATGCTGAAGCAAAGTTTTCACAGAGAGTCTCACCCTGAACAAGGAGCCCCAGGGTGGCCAGCAGTAGAGTCAGTGACATCATCATTGTGCTGCTGGTGTGTGAGTGGCTCTGAAAGGCCTGGACAGCCACTGATCAACACTGGCCTCTTAACAGCTGTGAGCAGAGAGGCAGGACACATATGCAAACACACAGAGTCAGTCAGCTGCAGCTGTCCTCAACATAAAAGGCTGATTTACTCTTAGTGAGCAGTGAATAATTAAATAATTTATGATATCTAGTGGAGAGAAACAAGTCTGATTTTAAAAAGGGATGATGATTAAAACTGTGTAGTTATTATAAAGTATTGTGTGATTGTTATAGGATAGTACAGTAGCACTTAAGCTGGTACAGTAGGAACTGTTGTGAAACGATGACAAGCAAGAGCAGTGACTATTGTGCTACATTTTTACCTTTTATGAGTCCGTTTACATTTTTTTGCTAAGACCAAAGCTCGTTGATTTTACATTGAGACCTCAAAGGATGACGGTGACTTTTAGTCAGATATTTAAAGTGATGTCTTTTTATTTGTGTGTTCTTCAAGTGCGTCTAAGTTGTATGTGTGCTCTATCATAGTTTATTAATGAAGAATGTAAATGATTCATGCAGGCGGTAGGTATTTTCTGTCCTGCAGTTTGCCTCTAGTGGTTGTTTTTGTGTATTTTTACTCTGTAAGATTTAATTAGCCAGAGGCAGTTCCACCTCTGTTAATCTGTTGACATCCATGCCATCACAAGTTGATAAACGGCATCATCTGTAAGTAATATTGTTTGTTATCACTGAGACGACTTGTGTGCATTATTATTTGTTGTGAAGGTGAGATATAGTTTGTAGTTTGAATTTAATTTGAATGCATGTATAACCTAAGCTAGTAAGGTTAAGCTAGCTCATATGCCATGTGGTTTCTTTAACATTTTGATCATGAGCGTGATTTCATTTGATGTTTTATTCGGGCACTCACTAGGCAGATAAATATTGTGCTCATATTTTTGAATATGTGACTTACTGGTGTGTTTGTTATATTGTATATTGATGCAACATCTTTATTGGTTTATTTCTGGTTTTGTCAACAGTTTCACACTTTTTCCTTATTAAATCATCCAACTCAACACATCGGCCTGTTCCTTGGATTTTGATTAAGAGAGTGTTTTTCTGTCTGTATAGCTGAGTCTACTTTCACGAGGTGTGTGTGTGTGTGTGTGTGTGTGTGTGTGTGTGTGTGTGTCCTCAGTGAACTGTATCAGTCTCTGCAGTATCTTCCAGCTGCAGCAGTCACTTCAGTTTCTGTTCAGTCTGACTGAGGGAGGTTTTTGTACGACTGTTTTTCACTGTGTGAACGAATACTGACTGTTAACATTGAATTCACCCAGACAGTAATAAACTGCTGCATCTTCAGCCTGGACTCCACTGATGGTCAGAGTGAAGTCAGTGTTTGATCCACTGCTTGTGAAACGGTCTGGAATCCCTGAGACTTTGCGATTTCCATAGCTAGTGAGCAGTTTAGGACGTTCTCCATCTCTGTGTTGGTACCAGAATTGATCTTCTCCATCATCTACCCTTTGACTCGTTTTGCAGTTGATGCTCACAGTTCCTCCCACAGCAGAGCTCACTGCTCCAGGCTGAGTCACTGTGATCTGTCCTCTGGACTCTGAGGACACAGAGACAAAAACATAAAGCAGCTTCATGGTTTTGTGGGCTTCATTTCAGAGGGACAGATGTTGATAGAGGAGAGGAGTTTGATTCTCTGGACTTTACCTGTGAAGCAGCAGCAGAGGAGAGTCCAGATGAGGACGCAGATCAAAGTCATGTTTTTGATGAGGAGGATTTCTGTGGCTTCTGTTGTGATGAAGGACAGCTGTCAGTCATCCAGTGTTCAACTCTCAGGACTATAAACTCTCCCAGAGCACTGGAGCATGGTGCTGCTGATGCAAAGTGCCTCTCTATGGAAATCATCTGACCAAGTTTAGAGGCACAATGTGAAAAAGTAAAGGTCTGGACTTCACTACATGTTTTTACAACATTCTGTACGCCACGCAGATCCTGATGCGTTTGAAGAACTACTAATTGATTATTTTTAAAATAAGTTCAATGTCAATTTTAAAATATTGCTGTAGGACACCATTCAGATGGCTGTGATCCAAAATTAAATATGGTTCAAACATCATGATACAACATGATTTCCTCCAGTACCATCCACCTCCAACATATATTACAGTTTCTCTCAGTCGCTTTGGTGCAGTTCTCACATCAGTGATGCTTTTCCCCAATCAAATTAGCCTTTCTCGTTGTTTCATACACACATACACACTGCTGTTGTTTCTACACTAATAAAGGGATTTGTTACTTCATTGATCCACAACTCACAGCTCACAACTGTCGTGATCGGGCTGTGTCCAGGCAGGAATTGGACCCAAACTCAAGCTCACTGGAAACAGGACTGAACTCAAAATGGCAGCTTTTATTGCTGAACAGAAAACTCCACAAAACCTAAACTGGGAAGAATCTAACAAAACACACACAGCACGAGGAAGATCACGGCACTGTAGTAAACAATCAATCAATCAATCAATCAATCAATCTTTACATGAGCCAGGTGAGGAAACACTATCACAGGGAGCCGTCTGCACCGGGAGCCTCCAGGCTGGGCAAAGAAGCCCCCCAGCCAGGCTGAGAATGTGTGGATGATGTGAACAGAACACACATATAGTTTAATGAGTATTATTTTGCTTTTCTCCATTTCATCAGTTTTGTAAGTTTTGCTGAATGAGCCCTCATCTGGGACTCTCCTCGGCTCTTTCTGGGACAGTGGCGCGGCTGCCCCTCTGTGGGTCTTCCTTGGTCTCTTGTGTTCTGGGGGCCTCTGGATGTCTGGAGTTTTGATTTCCTCCATACCTGCTTCATACCATAGAGGACAGGGCTGTGGCTCCCCACACTCCCTAGCAGATCATTACATGGAGAAACCTTCGGAATACAAGCATGCTGATCCACACAGGTATGCACACAGGTGTACACATGGGTATTCACAGACGCGGACTACAGCTTTCTTGGCTGCTGCCTCAAAGCACACTGTGCGCTGTCTATCTTGCGTGCTGCACAATATCGTTTATTATTTAGTAACTATTGATATCTACGGCTAGCTAGTTTATTGTGATGGTGCTTTTTTTTTTTCTTATTATGTTGCTCTCTGTTTTTTTTTCTCCATACAGGTGACCCAGGAGTTTTGTTTTTTCTGTTTGTTTGTTTTTTTTTCTCTCTTCCCCCCCTTCTCACCGTCTCTTCTCCCCTTTGGTTTTCTTTCTTTCTCTCCCTCTCTTTCTTTCATTCTTTCTCCCTGTCATGTCTGTCCCGTTTGCAACTGAAAATAAAATAAATTCATAATTATAATAAAGGTCAATCAAATGGACCTATATGGCAAGGCCATGATGATCCACTTGGTAAGAAAAAAAAAAATACAAAAAAACATCAGACGTGATTTTTGTTTCTGAAAACAGTTTTAAACTTCTCATTAGCTGTCACAGTCCGGGTGAGCTGCTGGTAAATTTCCACCATGTTCTCCTGTGTCTGCCCCTGGGCAGAGCCGTCATCTCCTCACATGGAGCCAATCTGGAGCAACCTACTCAGGATATTTAAGACCAGCGTTGCCGTCTCTTCACTGCTAGTTTGCCAACTTATCCTCGGTGCTAACAGGCTACCATGCTTCATGCTCCTTGCCCAAGTCTATGCACTCGGCCATACTCACTGCAGTTTCATGCTCCGTCTCCTGGGAAGGATTTCAATATCACACCTGCTGCCCTCTTCCCACTGCTTCTCACAGGATCCCTTGGAGCTCAGGTCAGCCCATCTTAAATCTATTCAGCTCAGCTGGACCTTCACCTACTCCCCTCAAAGTACCACCAACTCCACCTGCAACATAAGCCATACTCCTCTTTAAAATTCAACCACACCTGGAGAAGTCTGTGAACCCACTAACCCCCTTTTCCTCTCTCCTTCTTGATCATCACGCCACCTTAGGCCACCACGCTACGTTTTCTTGTCAGGAATCCCACGTCAAGTATAACTCTGTGTTTTTGTGCCAAATAAAGACTTGTGTGAAGCAAACTCAACCGTCTCCACATGTGGTCCAGCACTTGAGTCCAGTTTCGTACAGGCCTTTGGCCCCTTGTGACATTAGGCCTACGTTTTTTGCAGTACTCTTTCCAAAGTAGGTGAGGTTTTGAGAAAAATAACAAAACAAAAAAACCTGTTTTGATGTCTTAAAACGACGGTGAAAGTGTTTTATGAAGTGTCTTTTGCATAGATGAGTCTGTGTGGTGAAAAAGGCCTTACATATTTTGAGAGCTGCATTAAGAGTGGTGAGAATGACGTTCCTGATGTAAGACTTTCACCAAAGCAACTGAGAAAAGCAGTGATGGGGAAACATTTACTGGAGTTCATTTAAGTGTTCACGAATAAATGTCAGTGAAGTCGTTTGAAAACGTGTGTGTGTGTGTGAAACATGTCAAAAGTAAACCAAAGCAACACATGGTGATAAAACCCGAATTGAATGGTAATGTTTACCAGTTAGAAGCCTTCACAGTGAGAACAGCACAGAGCACCGTCTTCTCTACCTGGAAGGAATTTTCAAAACTTCCTAAAACACCATTATTTGTAGACAGAATTCCAAAATAGAAATAAAAACTCATTAAAAAAAACCCTGTATGTGTAGGCAGCGTCTTAACAATGGACATGTTCCTTCAGAAATTAAAAAAAAATATTATAGAAAAAAATGCTGGTACACTTTCCAGAACTTAATATTTTTGTGAAATTCAAAACATAACTACATGAATCTGAAGTGTTTTTGAAGCGTTTTAGGCTGAGAATTAGTTTCAGTGTTTAGAGCTGTGAAAAAATAAGTGTCAGGTTTCAAGAGATGTTTTCACATGTGAAAGCTGTAAAATCTACATTTTGAAATCAGATTCTTTAAATATTGTTGTAATGGGCTTTATTTGTTTTAATTACACTATTATAATATTATTAAATGATACAAACAGTGAATGATTTTGTTGAGTTTGTTTGTTTCAGAGTCAGAGAGCCGTGTCTCTCTACAGTCAGAGGTTTTTGTACGGCGCCTCAATGAGTTTGTATCACTGTGGTACACGTTCGGTGGAGGAACCAGACTGGATGTTGGAAGTAAGACAAAAACAAAGTTACTTCTATGCCCTTTTTCTCTTTCATTTAATTTTCTTTTCTTTGATTTCATTTAATATGAAAGGCTAGGAAACTTTTTGTGTAACTGATTAATTATTTTATTCATAAATTTTGTCCTAAGAAACAAAGTCAGCTTTGGAAATGAATATTCAGACACTCGGGACAATTTCCAATGAAAATCTGGGATGTTTCATAGTATTAATTATTATTTGTAGTTCTGATGATAAAGTTGTATTTTGAGGGCTTGTAGGTTTAGTTCAGTCTGACAGAGTCAGAGAGCCGTGTCTCTCTACAGTCAGAGGTTTTTGTACGGCGCCTCAATGAGTTTGTATCACTGTGGTGGACTTTTGGTGGAGGAACCAGACTGGATGTTGGAAGTAAGTTAATTAAACTGTGTTTATTATTAAATATTGTATCAATTTTTTTAATAACTACTTGTTAGGCTGCTTAGATGAGACAAAAGTATTTTTTTTATTTAAAATAATTTAGTGTTTGATGTTTGTCCTTTTTACTGGACTAATTCAGATGAGCTCTGCGAGTTTCTCTTGTTTAATCTACATTTCTGTCACAGTAAAATGTAGACAAGAGTAAACTTCATCATCTTATGATTAGTTTGTAAATTTCCACCACATCAGCTGCTGTTTGGATGAGTCAAAGTTTGCTTTCTGATGTTTTTATCGTGTCAGATGTTTCAGATTTAGTTTGAAATCATGTGAGCTGTTCAATAACATTTCAAATCTATATGAATGAGTAGCTGCTCTGTGCTTGTGTCCACTAATGTCTTCAGTCGTCCATGATTTAGACTTCTAATCATTTTAAAGCCAAACTTCTGCTGTAAATGTTTCCACATCTGCTTCTTTTATTTCCAGTGTAGTTTGAACATATTTCAGCTCAAACTGTGTGATGATTCTCTCTGTGCTGATATGCATGAGAGGTTTCTTACAGGGAAGTGAAACAATGTGTGAGTGAATGACTGGTGGAGCAGAAAAAACACCTGACAGAAACTTCTTAACGGAGAAATTCAAATTGTGGTTCCTGTCCTCTAAGCTGATTGGTGTTTCCTAGGTGATACCCGCCCCGCCCTGAAGGTGCTGGGTCCCTCCAACAAGGAGCTGGAGCAGGGGAAGGCCACGCTCATGTGTGTGGCCAACAAGGGCTTCCCCTCAGACTGGAGTCTGTCCTGGAAGACGAGCGACAGCAGTGGCAGCAGCAGCATCAGAGGGGAGGAGAGCAGGACTCCTGGAGTGCTGCAGAATGACGGCCTCTACAGCTGGAGCAGCACCCTGACGCTCACTGCAGACCAGTGGGGGAAGGTGGGCTCTGTGACCTGTGAGGCCACCCAGGGCTCCCAGTCTCTGGTCTCAGAGATACTGAGGAGAGACCAGTGTTCCCAGTCCTGATGTCAATCACTGAGTCTTTCATGCTGTTTTTCTTCTGCGTCTTTGAGTCTTCTTCTTTGCAGATTTTTAAAAAAGCATCAAACAGTCATGTTTCCATCTCATAATGACAACAATCAGAGCAACAATCTCCTCTAGTTTCATCCTTTTGTGTCTGTTGTAAAGCTGATATTTCAAACTCTTAAAAGAATAAAAACGTACCGAGAAAACATGTTCTTTGACTCTGTGAGTTTAATAAATGCACATTAAAAAATTAAGATTTTGTAATATTTGTAAAACAGACCAAAATAAAAATGTAAACAGACACATCAAGTGTAATGTGCAGTGAAAATGGTTAAATATATTTTTTAATCCACATATTAAATATTTCTCTATAAGCTGTTGAGGTCATGTCAACCATAGATTATCTGTGTGCTCTTCATAATTTCTAGTCTCAAAGCTGTTTTATGATCTACATTTTAATCTGATCTAAAACCTAATAAGTAAAATTAAAGAGCAGGGTGTCATCTGTATGTTTAAACAGAGACCATTTAAATAAAGTTCAAATGAAGATTTACTGAAGTTTGATTAATGAACTATTTGGCAGTGAAACTCTGATGAAGCACCAAAGCAGAGAAGAGTCTAGAAGCTGGTGGTGGCAGAGGTGAAGCAGGTGGAGACTTAGCTGAGGATCTCTAATTGTCAGGATGAGGTGGAGATCAGGAGTCTGAGAGTTAAAGCACACAAAACAGAGGCTGAGTAACTCACAGAAGGCAGCGAGACAATAACTGGACTCAAATAATGACGACAGAATTGAGCTCGACAGTGGACATGATGTTAAGAACAGACTAACAGAACAAACACAGGAATGCAGGCAGATGAGAGACTACATGTCTGCTTTAATCAACTTATATAGAAGTTAATCTCTTCTGGTGTTCACAGCAAAATGAGAGAAACTCACTTCACTAAACCTCTTAACACAAGAAAAAGACCACGGTCTGTCAGGAGGATGATCACATCTTATTTTCATTGGTTTCAGATTTAGGTAGGACTTTATATTAATGTCACACTTTTAAGCATTAGTAAGATATTATTTGAAAGAGAAACTTTTTATTTCTTTGTTCTGTCTACATTAATACTTTGGAAATGGACTAAATAACTTTAGGTTTTTACAACAGTAACAGTGGTAAATGGACTGGTTCTTATATAGCGCTTTTCTACTCTTCTGAGCACTCAAAGCGCTTTACACAACTTGTGCATTCACCCATTCACACCCATTCGCACAAGCACATTGTTCTAGGTGCTTTCTAAGTAACATTCACACACATTCATACTCCGATGGATGCATCGGAGAGCAATTCGGGGTTAATATCTTGCCATGCAGACTGGAGGAAGCCAGGAATCGAACCACCAACCTTCCAATCAGTAGATGACCTGCTCTACCGCCTGAGCTACAGCCACCCCAGTGATTCGTTTGTGCTGGAAATGTCCATGAGGCTAAATCTCCACTGACATGACAATGAACACATTTCCTACAAATACTGTTTACACAACATTCTTGATTTGTTAATCAGCAGAATATTAGAATATTATAGACACTAGTTGTGATGTGACTACAATGATTTTCTGGACTGCAGCTGAGCTCCACAGAAGCATCAGTTTAATATTTAACAGCTTACAAATAGAAAAGAGCTGCTCATCAGTGCAGAAACACTGACAACAGCATTTGTATTGTTAATAAGAGCTTGTTATATTTTACCTTCCAGTTATGTCTTTTTATCTGAACTCAGTTTCTCTAAAGTCTATTTTCTCTCTCTGCAGTAGGTCGAGGCTCTCTCTGGACACACTGTCTATTGTTATAAATGTAATCGTTCCTCCCAGTCTTTTAGTTTGTTCTGCAGCTGTTGCTTCAGATCAGTTCCTTTTCAGCTGAGAGGTTTTTGTACGACAGATTTTCACTGTGTGAACGGGCGGCTGTAACCACTTTGTCCACAGTAATAAACTCCTGCATCTTCAGCCTGAACTCCACTGATGGTCAGAGTGAAATCAGTCCCATATCCACTTCCACTGAAACGATCAGAAACTCCAGACTGACGGGTTGTTGCATAATAAACAAGCAGTTTAGGAGCTTCTGAGGGTTTCTGAAGATACCAGTGGAGGTAGCTACCCATACTTGAACTAGCTTTACATCTGATAGAGACAGTCTGTCCTGGAACAACAGACTGAGCTGTAGGAGTCTGAGTCAGGACGATTTCTGCTGATGAACCTGAAAACAGGAAAAAATAGGAGAAGTTTAGAGAAAGATGATCAACATCCAAACATTCGAGGATCATTTCTCTAACACGGAGAACAGATGGAAGAAGGTCAGTGCTGCTGGTTCCAGAGTTTCTCCATCATAGCAGAACATCATTGTGGTGAACCTGGCTGCATGCTGAAGCAAAGTTTTCACAGAGAGTCTCACCCTGAACAAGGAGCCCCAGGGTGGCCAGCAGTAGAGTCAGTGACATCATCATTGTGCTGCTGGTGTGTGAGTGGCTCTGAAAGGCCTGGACAGCCACTGATCAACACTGGCCTCTTAACAGCTGTGAGCAGAGAGGCAGGACACATATGCAAACACACAGAGTCAGTCAGCTGCAGCTGCTTCCTTCTCAGTGCTGAAGCCATTTCCACTTTACATTATTACATATAGAGGATATTGAATATTCGGACATGGAATTGTAGTTTGTGAACATTTTTTTCCTGGTTTGCAGTTGCTTTGGTCTTTTCACAAGTGATTAGTAACAACAACAATTTTTTGACATTTTGACATGACTGTAACTCAGCACATGGAGTTTGTAGTATTTCCTATTGATAGATGTGTGTCTCCACCTGTGAGTAAGATCAGGTGTTATGAATGAAAACTGCACCTCAGGTCTTAGTGGTGAGATTGTTCCATCTGTTGTTCCAGTGTAATAAAATGACCTTCAGGTGTTTAACTGGCTTTTGAGCAGAAGTTGTAGAAGTTTAATAAAAGTTTTTATTTTTGATTCAAGTCTTTGAGAATATTTTCCAGTGTGAACCTGAGGTCAAAGTTGAGTGAGGATTTTCTTATTCTCTGTCTGGCGACTTTCAGGTTTTCGCAAAACAAACAAAAGGTGAGAAATTAACAGAATGTGAATGATTCATGATATCTGACAGGGACAGTAGTCTTTTTTTCAATACATATTCATTTAATCATCACTAACCGTTGATAAAATGTTAGTGTGTTAGTGTGTGTGTGTGTGTGTGTGTGTGTGTGTGTGTGTGTGTGTGTGTCCTCAGTGAACTGTATCAGTCTCTGCAGTATCTTCCAGCTGCAGCAGTCACTTCAGTTTCTGTTCAGTCTGACTGAGGGAGGTTTTTGTACGACTGTTTTTCACTGTGTGAACACCCACTGACTGTTGATAACATGAAAACTCTGACAGTAATAAACTGCTGCATCTTCAGCCTGGACTCCACTGATGGTCAGAGTGAAGTCAGAGTTTGATCCACTGCCTGTAAAACGAGCTGGAATCCCTGATACTCGAGTGCTAGCAAGGTAAATGAGTAGTTTAGGAACTCCTCCATCTTTCTGTTGGTACCAGTGTAAATAGTTGCTATAAACATTCTGACTGGTCGTACACTTGATGCTCACAGATCCTCCCACAGCAGAGCTCACTGCTCCAGGCTGAGTCACTGTGATCTGTCCTCTGGACTCTGAGGACACAGAGACAAAAACATAAAGCAGCTTCATGGTTTTGTGGGCTTCATTTCAGAGGGACAGATGTTGATAGAGGAGAGGAGTTTGATTCTCTGGACTTTACCTGTGAAGCAGCAGCAGAGGAGAGTCCAGATGAGGACGCAGATCAAAGTCATGTTTTTGATGAGGAGGATTTCTGTGGCTTCTGTTGTGATGAAGGACAGCTGTCAGTCATCCAGTGTTCAACTCTCAGGACTATAAACTCTCCCAGAGCACTGGAGCATGGTGCTGCTGATGCAAAGTGCCTCTCTATGGAAATCATCTGACTGAAAACAAGATCTTGAAATGTTTATATGTAACATACAGTTAATGCTAAAACTCACCAAATGTAACATTTTCAGTCTTTTGTAGTTCACAGCTGTCATTTCAGAAAATAAAATTAGGTGATGATATCAAAGAAAGTACATTCGCCTTCAGTTCTAATTCTCTACATGGTAGGACACACACACAAAAAAGATTTTCACATTGTTAGAAAATTATTTAAATACAATCTCTGATGAACAACACCACAACATATTAAACGATATCACCTTTTATTAAAGAAGAATTGAGGTGTAATGGAGACACATTGTGTGAAAACTACACTCATAATCAACTAAAAACCCAGAATAATTTGAAGTAATAGCTTTCTGTACGACTTTAGCATTTCTCATATCGTCAGTGGCACTGACATCTCTGATCTTTGTTTTTCTAATCACATGCCTGTGATGGCTGAACTTGCTTTTCTCAAAAATAATCAAGAGTCTTAACTGTAAAGCTGAGCTCAGACTAAATAATGCAGCTCCCCAACCAATCAGACAGACGTATAGGAGAGCTGAGTGAAGATGGATGAAAGAGAAACAGGTGTCATATGTTGTACTACGAGATTCTTAAATCTCAGGAGGCTGTCATCATGAAGCATTTTCCTGATGTTGTGTAACAGACCCCATATCTTATTTAGCAGTTTTAACGCTGTTGCTAATCCTCCTTGTGCTGCTCCTCTTGTAGAGTCTTAAGGAATGTGGGAGAATTTATTGAATATTTTGTTGACAGGATTGTCTGCAGTCTGTCTTTTGACAGTTTCAAGCAGCTGTTGCCTTCATTGTTGGCCAAAGCAGTTACCCACTTGAAACCTCATCTAAACAACAATTGGGACTGGGCCGTGTTCAGCACTGTGTAGTATAACCTGTTCCTTTAACAACAGTCTATTAAAGTCTAAGAACTGTTGAGAAAGAAAGGGCTGGACTGCAGGTAGGCCAGTGCACCATCTGTACACTTTTACTATGAAGTGTTAAAAATCTCCCAATTCTTTGAATCTTTGGGCTGAAGGAAGGACAATACTCGGTGTATAAATGCTCAATCAACAATCATTTATTTCCATACAATTCAACAATAAGAGCATTAAAGCGTCCGGACGGGAGAGATGCCTGCAGAGGGTCAGCAGCATGTCTCAAAATGGTGACGGGTTACTCAGCTTTTTATAGCCTCTAGTGGCCCCCACCCAGTCGTAAGAGCCTAAACATTCACATTCTTTCTCCCTTACGGCACCTAAGTTATGACCTCGGCTCCTTGCTCCTCTGCTTCTACAGAAGGTGGGGGTATGGAATGTGGTCTATCTCTCCTGTCCTAGACACAAAGTCTCCGCTTACAACCTTCTTTTTATGATTCAGCAGTAAAGCATGTCAAGAAAACAGTGTAAGACATTCACAGCCGATCAAGGATACAGAGTGATGCACACTTGTCTAATGACCTATGAAAATGATTATGTTCTTTTAACCCAAAAGTATAATGAGGACTAAACTACATACACAGCACACCATCTAAACTAAAGGATAATATATGACCTACAGCAGTTAACATAATTCAACTATTCTAACTACAGGTGTAAGATAACATATGATAACAGAATAATCTGACAGAAGCCATACTGTTTAATAGATGCCGTATGTGGTTTCGCTTGTTTAAATAAAATGTTTTTTTTTCCCATTGGTGTTAATGAGTTCAATAACAAAATGTCAGATTCTGTAACATTTTGCAGTCTGATAACTCAGTCAGTGTAATGTGCAAGTGTCCATGTTTAACTCGTGTGTTTTAAAGGAGATCAGAGCTGCTATGAAATCACAACAGAAGGTCATTTTATGGAAGCAGAGCGTCTGTGCACCGTAACTTTGTTCTGTATACCTGTTAATGGATTAACTTGTTCATCACAGCACTGAGCAAATAATAATCAAGAGAATACCATACTTGTATCTATACTGAATTGTGCTGTATTAAGTTGTTTTCTGGGATTGTTTAATAACTTACAAGATATTCAAAATGTTTATTTATCAAGAGTATTAGTGGCACTGCATACAAACATTTTGAAATCATAAAATATAAGCTTTTTAAATAAAAACTTTTCTTTTATAATGTAATGTTTTTATAATATAAGCTTTTTTCTGACATTATAAAACAAAGATTAATAAAAATAAAATGAAAGGAGTTGCTACATTTACTCTTAAAAGTTTTTTTTTTTAATCAACAATGATATTTACACTGTATTTTACTCTTTTAAGCCAAGTTGATGAAATATTTCAGTTCTCTATATTTCAATATTTTCAAGCTGAGTTCAAAGGTCATAGCTAAGCTTTTTTCAATACATGGCCCAGCTTTCTTTATCATCATTTTTCAAGCAAGAGGAGATTCTCTGGACTTTCTTCAACTTTTCCTTACTATGCGAAAAATGATGGTAGTTGTTTAAGAGATAACAGCGAGTATCTGTCAGTGTGTGTGTGTGTGTGTGTGTGTGTGTGTGTCCTCAGTGAACTGTATCAGTCTCTGCAGTATCTTCCAGCTGCAGCAGTCACTTCAGTTTCTGTTCAGTCTGACTGAGGGAGGTTTTTGTACGACTGTTTTTCACTGTGTGAACACATATGGGCTGTGGTAACTCTGACAGTAATAAATTGCTGCATCTTCAGCCTGGACTCCACTGATGGTCAGAGTGAAGTCAGAGTTTGATCCACTGCCTGTAAAACGAGCTGGAATCCCTGATTGTCGAGTGCTAACATAGGTAATGAGGAGTTTAGGAATTCCTCCATCTTTCTGTTGGTACCAGAACATATAGTTGTTGTTATTAACATCCTGACTGGTCGTACACTTGATGCTCACAGATCCTCCCACAGCAGAGCTCACTGCTCCAGGCTGAGTCACTGTGATCTGTCCTCGGGACTCTGAGGACACAGAGACAAAAACATAAAGCAGCTTCATGGTTTTGTGGGCTTCATTTCAGAGGGACAGATGTTGATAGAGGAGAGGAGTTTGATTCTCTGGACTTTACCTGTGAAGCAGCAGCAGAGGAGAGTCCAGATGAGGACGCAGATCAAAGTCATGTTTTTGATGAGGAGGATTTCTGTGGCTTCTGTTGTGATGAAGGACAGCTGTCAGTCATCCAGTGTTCAACTCTCAGGACTATAAACTCTCCCAGAGCACTGGAGCATGGTGCTGCTGATGCAAAGTGCCTCTCTATGGAAATCATCTGACCAAGTTTAGAGGCACAATGTGAAAAAGTAAAGGTCTGGACTTCACTACATGTTTTTACAACATTCTGTACGCCACGCAGATCCTGATGCGTTTGAAGAACTACTAATTGATTATTTTTAAAATAAGTTCAATGTCAATTTTAAAATATTGCTGTAGGACACCATTCAGATGGCTGTGATCCAAAATTAAATATGGTTCAGACAGCATGATACAACATGATTTCCTCCAGTACCATCCACCTCCAACATATATTACAGTTTCTCTCAGTCGCTTTGGTGCAGTTCTCAAATCAGTGATGCTTTTCCCCAATCAAATTAGCCTTTCTCATTGTTTTATACACACATACACACTGCTGTTGTTTCTACACTAATAAAGGGATTTGTTACTTCATTGATCCACAACTCACAGCTCACAACTGTCGTGATCGGGCTGTGTCCAGGCAGGAATTGGACCCAAACTCAAACTCACTGGAAACAGGACTGAACTCAAAATGGCAGCTTTTATTGCTGAACAGAAAACTCCACAAAACCTAAACTGGGAAGAATCTAACAAAACACACACAGCACGAGGAAGATCACGGCACTGTAGTAATCAATCAATCTTTATTTATAAAACACTTTTTATACAGAAATGTAGCACAAAGTGCTTTACATGGTTAAAAGCAGCATTAGTCATTGGTCTTTTGGGTTTGAGAAAGTTGATTCGAGCTTTCATAATCCAAAGATAAAATATTTAATTGATTGCTTTCAATCATTGCTCGTATCGATATTCTCTGTTTTACAGATAATTAATTGTAGCAATAAAATTCTATCTATAGGATAAATAACTTCTTGCTTAAAAATAAAAATAATAAAAACATTCACAAAATGATCATATTAACATTTATAATATGTATTTATAAAAACAATATAAAACTATTTTATACAGATAAAATAATGTGTGTTTCCAGCTGTGTGAGGTTTTTGTACGGCGTTGTATCACTGTGTGAACAGGCGGCTGTTACACTGCTGACAGTAATAAACTCCTGCATCTTCAGCCTGAACTCTGCTGATAGTCAGAGTGAAGTCAGTCCCAGATCCACTTCCACTGAAATGATCAGAAACTCCAGACTGACGGCTGGTAGCAAGATAAATTAAGAGTTTGGGAGATTCTCCGTCCTTTTGAAGGTACCAGTTAAGGCAGCCGCCAACACCTGAACTGGCTTTACATCTGACAGAGACAGTCTGTCCTGGAACAACAGACTGAGCTTTAGGAGTCTGAGTCAGGACTTGTTCTCCTGATGAACCTGAAAACATGAAAAAGTGGAGAAAAGTTATTGAGATGATGAACATCCAAACATTAGAGGATCATTTCTCTAACATGGAGAACAGATGGAAGAAGGTCAGTGCTGCTGGTTTCAGAGTTTCTCCATCAGAGCAGAACATCATTGTGATCCTGGCTGCATGCTGAAGCAAAGTTTTCACAGAGAGTCTCTGAACATTTTGTTACGGCCGAGACCGTTTCAGACGAGTGACAGGACTCAAACGCAAGACGCCGAACAGCTCGTAAGTATATTTTAAGAATAATGTTTAATGTTTACACAAAATATTCATAAACAAAAGGTGAGCGTAGACGTTAAACTAAATAACGATCTGGTCCGGGTCAGAGAGGACAGCTATTCCGGGGTTTGGGCTGGAAAGCAAGTCACAAAGGGTCCAGGAAAAGGTCGGGGTCACTGTAACAGAATGCAGATGTTCAAACATAGATAAGGAGGCATATGAATATGTTGTTTGGCTCAGAATCCTCCTTCGTACTGCGTACTTGCCAACGGAAGTCGGAGATGACATAGAGGGGTGAGTAGTCCGGGTGTGTAAATCCAAAAACTCCTGGCGTGGAGGCAGAGAGGCAGGTAGGTAATTTTGGTAATAGCCTGAGGGACTGCCAGAAGGTCCAGCATCCAAGTAGAAGCTCTTCGCCAGGGGTTGACAGTTAGGTGTAGCTGAAAAAGGAGGCGCACAAAAAACAAACATACAGTGAGGCAAGGTGATTCAAAAAAAAACACGTAGGGAATTTATGGTGGTGGCCTGCACTGACTGATGTTTAGCAGAGAATCTGGCGAAGAGAGATTGAGAACGCTGGCCTTATGAGTCCCCGGCTAATTACCCACAGATGTAAGCGATCAGCAAAAACACTGAGGCCCCTCCCAGGGGTGGAGACGCCGGCTCGGAGGGAGACACACTGGCACACACCCGGACCATGACACATTTTGCCTTGAACATCCTGTTTTTGCTGGTTAAAATTTCTGCAACAAAAGGCAGTTTGCTTGTGTTTGAGATTTAGATCCTACCACATTTCTTTGCCATGTTTATGTCTCTTCAGGTTGAATCCTTTCCCCCCTATTGCTATTTTCTATCAATGATTGCAACTTCTTCTGTTTAACAGTCATATATATAAATCATATCCTCCAATGAGTGCGGCCTGTGTGCCAAAATAAATACTATGCTTTTCAGTTCTTCAACGGGGCTTACCACTTTTACCACGTTTGGCTGGACTCCAAACGTGAATTTAAAGTAAAAAATGGGAGTGATCTGTTTACTGTTCATGTTCTGTCACAGCACATAGAAGATTCATTTCTTGCCATTTCACAGTGTGACCTGTGAGGCCACCCAGGGCTCCAACACCTCATTATTCATCTGCACTCTTGCTGTATTTTTTGTTTGTTTCATGCTTTAAGACCATTAAATTTTCATATTTTTAAATACTTTGTGTTTTAAAAAAAGATCTCTCTCTGTCTGTCTGTCTGTTTCTCTCTCTCTCTCTCTCTATACATATATATACATATACATATATATATACATATACATATACATATACATATATATATATATATGGCAACAAACATCCACGGATACATCAGTAAGATGGCCCCAACCGACCCCGTGCTCAGCAGTGAATACCTCAGGGAGCAGAAACCCAAGAAAGAAGAGGAAGAGGAGGCACCATCATGGAGGGACAGGCCCCTGCACAGTATGTACCACCGACAGAGAGAGGAAGTGGCTGATATCCAGAAATCCTACCAGCAGATGGACAAAGCTGGACTGAAAGACAGCACAGAGGCACTAATCATGGCAGCACAGGAACAAGCTCTGAGCATAAGATCCATAGAGGCTGGGGTCTATCACACCAGGCAAGACCCCAGGTAGAGGCTGTGTAAAAATGCCCCTGAAACAATCCAGCACATAACAGCAGGGTGCAAGATGCTAGCAGGCAGGGAATACATGGAACGCCATAACCAAGTGGCCGGCATAGTATACAGAAATACCTGTGCCGAGTATGGCCTGGAAGTCCTGAGGTCAAAATGGGAGACGCCCCCAAGGGTGGTGGAGAATGACCGAGCTAAGATCCTGTGGGACTTCCAGATACAGATGGACTTGCTGATGGTTAACCAACCGGACATAGTGGTGGTAGACAAACAGAAGAAGACGGCCGTAGTGATCGATGTAGCGGTTCCGAATGACAGCACCATCAAAAAGAAGAAATATGAGAAGCTCGAGACGAGGGCTCAGAGAAGAGTTTGGGAAGTTGTGGAGGGTGAAGGTAACAGTGGTCCCCGTGGTAATCGGAGCACTAGGTGCGGTGACTTCCAAGCTAGGCGAGTGGCTCCAGCAGATCCCGGGAACAACATCGGAGATCTCTGTCCAGAAGAGCGCAGTCCTGGGAACAGCTAAGATACTGTGCAGGACCCTCAAGCTCCCAGGCCTCTGGTAGAGGACCCGAGCTTGAAGGATAAACTGCCCGCAGGGGCGTGCTGGGTGTATAGTTTTATATATATATATATATATATATATATATATATATATATATATATATATATATATATATATATATATATATATATATATATATATATCATCCATAACTCAGACTTGTAGTCATTTTAAAGCTACTGTAAATGTTTCCACATCTGCTTCTTTTATTTCCAGTGTAGTTTGAACATATTTCAGCTCAAACTGTGTGATGATTCTCTCTGTGCTGATATGCATGAGAGGTTTCTTAAAGGGAAGTGAAACAATGTGTGAGTGAATGACTGGTGGAGCAGAAAAAACACCTGACAGAAACTTCTTAACGGAGAAAATCAAATTGTGGTTCCTGTCCTCTAAGCTGATTGGTGTTTACTAGGTGATACCCGTCCTGCCCTGAAGGTGCTGGGTCCTTCTAGTGAGGAGCTGATGCAGGGAATGGCCACACTCACATGTCTGGCCAACAAGGGCTTCCCCTCAGACTGGAGTCTGTCCTGGAAGGTGGATGGCAGTGGCAGCATCAGCTGGGAGGAGAGCAGGAGCCCCGTGGTGCAGGAGAACGACGGCCTCTACAGCTGGAGCAGCACCCTGAGGCTCCCTGTAGACCAGTGGGGGAAAGTGGGCTCTGTGACCTGTGACCCACCCAGGGCTCCCACACTCTGGTCTCAGAGATACTGAGGAGAGACCAGTGTTCCCAGTCCTGATGTCATTTACTGAGTCGTTGTTGCTGTTTTTCTTGTGGTACAGCTCTTTGCTTATGTGCTGTAACATCCTTTGTTTTCTTGTTGCTTCTACTTCTCATATTAAAAAAACAAAACAATAAAAATTGTTCCATTTCATAAATACCAAAATCATAACAAATGCCTCTACATTCATCCCTTTGTGTGTATGATCTGTTCTAAAAAGAATAAAATTAGTAAACATGGTCTTTGAGTACTCGAGTTTAACAAATACACCTTAAAATAGAAACATTTAATAAGCCCAACCAAAATAAAAAAAACAAGAGTTATATAATTTGAAAAAAGATATATTGCATTTGCGATAATATCGCGACATGATCAAGTGCAATTTTCTAACCGCAAAGGCTGCGATTATACTGCGATTATAAGGCTGTCCAAATTACTACCATATCCCAGAATTCATAGCGCGGCCCAGCCAAACTCCAGTTTCCAGCAATGGCGGCCGCTACTAAGTTTTAAAATTAGTCATACTAATCTTTCTGGGTCACAAAATAAACTTTTAACATATTTTCAGGCGAGAAAGTAGTTGTGTAAACATCAAATATCTGCTCGGTTTATCAAGATATCCCATATTTGCAAAAGTGCTTCGACGTTTTCAGAGGCGTCTGCTACCCACCAGCTCGACAGCTAGCCGGGAGCTCGAGGATTACTGATGCGGCCGAGAACGGCACAACTCCCGGCACATCATTTTCAGATCACCGCGGAGTTTCGCTGCTCAGGTTAAACGTAATATATAAGTCACTTAGACAACCTAAAAATGTTATTGTTGGGCTTTTTTCAGTGTTTTGTTTGTTCGTGAGTAAATCGGTTTGGCTGAGATTAAAGTTATTAGATTAGATAAAATAAAACTTTATTAATCCCCCGGGTGGGTTCCTCCTTGGTTTTCACACAGCTGACTAAACGTCAAACAGAAAACTTATTAAACAGAAGTATGAGACAGTCGAGAATTTACACCAGTGTCTGGTTATATTTTAGATAGCAAGAAGCAGACGGCCGAGTTTATTAAACTCCACCGAGACAGCGGTGACGCTAATCAGAACTAGACCGTCCAATTTCACGCCTTTAAATTTTAAAGGCGTGTTTGTGTGTGTGTTTATACAATTGCTATTATGTTTGCACTTTATGTGTAATGTTACTGACTGCAGAGATCAGTAAGATGTGTGTATTTTTTATTTATTAGTTTTATTTATTTAATATTATTTTTTAATTGAATGACTGTCTAGTAGTTCACAGATGTCGAAAAACTGAGTGTGGTAAAGCCACTGATTTTTTTTTATGTATATTTCTGCAATCTGCACATTGTACTGACTTTCATTTTAATGTTTACACCAGGGTTCCTTGTCAGCACTTTATGCTCAGATGTTTGTAAGCTAAAAATAAACTATTGTGTATGTTCAAATATACTGTTGTGATTGAAGAAGTTAAATAAAAATGTCAGTCATCAATTCATGCATCACCTCATGTCATCATAACAGAGGTCTGTCTTCCAGGAAAGAACAGTTTAAAATTAATGTAATATAGTATTGGCCATACTATATGATGTATTGCTTGTCTTTGTTTAATAATACAGAAGACAAAGACCTTAAAAAATAATCGCATATCGCATCGCAATCGCAATATTGGGGCAAAAAAATCGCAATTAGATTATTTTCCATAATCGTTCAGCCCTAATACACAGAGGCAAAAACATGAACTCAAAACAGCTTTAATGCTGAACTTGAATGTAGGCAGGCAGAGAGAACACAACTCAGACCAAAGTAAACGCAGGGCTTAAATACACAGAGGGAGCAATCAGGAAATAGGAGACAGGAGGGAGACACAGCTGGGACAAATCAGGGCTAGTGAGACAGGAAAACCAGACACATTAACATGAGACACAGACTTTCAAAGTAAAACAGGAAACATAACACAGAGACACAGACTTGACAAGGCAATTGTTCTGTCCTCACTAGATGTGGGCGTGATTTAGCTTATCCAGTTTGACAGACAGTGAACAGAATGAGAAGAAGAGAATGCTTTGAACTAGAGCTGGGCGATATGAGATTTTTTCATATCACGATATGTTTTTTTCATTTCAGGCGATAACGATATCTATCACGATATAAGCCAAATAACTATATTTGTAAGATTTAAATGTGCCGTTGCTCACAAGTAAAATGTGAAATAATCAGCAGCTTGTTTTTATTTAAATATTTATTTCCCATAATAAGTTCAACAGGGTAGATGTACTTAAGGAACATGAGACTTTTTCAGATAAATAAAGGCAAATATTGCAAACTACACAAAAGGCAGCCGCTAAAGCGTTTAAGTTTCAAAATAGAACAAACGAAACAGACTACTAAATTGTCAATTCCACTTAGAAACAAAGTATTAATTCTAAAAATAAATCTTAGTTTGTTTTACAGAAGAACAGACAAAACTGACTAACTTTTGTCAATATCAAATAAACTGAGAACTAAAAGGAAATTCTCAATCTCTCCTTGTTGTATAGCTTAGCTTTTCAAACAGTTTTAACAGTTACTTTAGTCTGACAAAAGCCGAATGACGAATTAGCGCTTCCAGTCAGAGACTGAGGCTACGTCCACACGTCCACGGGTATTTTTGAAAACGGAGATTTTCCGTTTTCGTTTTAAAAAATAATCCCGTCCACACATGCCCGTTCTGTTGGTTTTTGTCTTTTGCCCTTCTCCCCCGTCCCTCTTCTCAGCTGTTTCTCTTTCCCTCTTTCTTTCTCCCCTTCTTTCCCCCAGTCAAGTCTGTCCCGTATTCAGTAAGTGAAAATAAAATAAACAATAAAAGGTGAATCAAATGGACCATTACGGCAAGGCTGGGATGGTCAGTTTGGTAAAGTAAATCCGTTGGGCATCTTTCTTTGCCTTTAGACAACAATTCTGATGGCAAAAGAGCCAAACGGGACAGGCAAAAAAAAAAAAGAAAAAAAAAAAAAAAAAAAAAAGGGAGAAATGAAGGAAAACGCTGCTATGAACATGCCAAAGCAGCAGGTGGCGCTAGATTCCTAAACGTGCAGAAATGTTGGCCAATCAGAAGTCTAGAAGCCTCGGTGGGAAAAAGTAAACAAAGCTGGGGCATAGAAGCAGAACCGAGTCGTATGTGTGGAGGGACAGTAACTGTATGTATATGTAAGCATTTAAATACTGCAGAGAGTAGAATTAACAGTAACAGTATTGTAGAAATTCATTTCACCGAAACAATAACGTGGCGCACAGTGTGACGTCAAAAAATGCGCACACCTTTGAGCTGCGTTTTCTCCGTTTTTCTAGTCCACACGTAAATGCAAAAACGGAGTTTTCAAAAATCTTCGTTTTCAGTGACCAAAAACGCTGTTTACGTGTGGACGAAAGGTGCAAACGCATAGAAAAATCTGCGTTTTCAAAAATACCCGGGTACGTGTGGACGTAGCGCATGCACCAGTTTATTGTATTTCCAGACTTGCTTTCGGCACAATTTACAGTGCACGCTACTCTGTTTTTTGTCAGACTTGAAATAGCCGAAATACCTTCACACTACGGAACTTCTATGGCTCTTCCGTTCGACAATCTCTCCGGCGTTGGAACCATCATCTGTTTTCTCTTCGGTAACCTTCGGTCACGGTCGGTTGATTTTTCTAGTTGGCACACTCATTTCCTCCATTACCCGGGCGGTACGGTGGCTGGCTGCTTCTGTAACGCTTCTGTAACATCGTTTCTTGTGCAATTGTATGCATGCACCAGGGGTTTTACAAAATCTTTCCAATGGGATTTCTGTTGAGCTGTGAGTGTTCCTAGCATATCCAGTAATGTTCGGTTAAACCGTTCAACAGGATTGCCTCTTGGATGGTATGGAGTGGTTCTTATTTTGTGGATCCCAGCCATTTCACAAAGCTCTCGGATGATTCTGGATTCAAAGTCAGGGCCTTGGTCACTGTGCAAACGTTCTGGGATACCATAATGCACAAGAAAGTTGTCCCATAAACATTTGGCAACAGTCCTGGCTTTCTGGTTTGGTGTTGGCACAGCAATGGCATATTTTGTGAAATGGTCAGTTATGACAAGTATGTCTTTGACTCCACGATCTGGTTCCACAGAGAGAAAATCCATGCACACCAGTTCCATGGGATGAGAGGTTTTGATATTGACCAGAGGTGCGGCTCGTTCAGATGGGGATTTGCGTCTCACGCATCTTTCGCACTGTCTTATTTTATTGACCACATCACTTGTCATCTTAGGCCAATAAAACCGGGAACGGACCAAGTCCAGCGTTCTGTCAATTCCCATGTGACCCATTTGATCATGTAGGTGGTTAAGTACAACTGGTCGATATTCCTCAAGTAGCACTAGCTGGTATGCGAAGTCACTTCCCACTTGTCTCTTCCTGACGAGAAGGGTGTTATGGAGCTCCAGTTTATTTACTTCTCGCAGTAAGAGAGGTAGATCGGGAAGTTCTTCCCTCAGGAATGGCGGTGGTGACTCGCCTCGTTCAACCTGAGCTATGACATGCCGGATGACAGGGTCAAGGCGTTGTTTGGCTGCAAGGTCAGCTGTTGAGATTTGGGGGAGTACCATGGAGGTGAACTGGATGTCGTCCGTGAAACTGTCAGGCAGACTGTCGACATTGACAGACATGGATAACACCAGAGCAAGATCAGGATCCGTGCTTGAACTGTACATCAGATGACGGTCACAAACTGCTTTGATGGTATGCTGGTCAATAGAGACATAATCTGGTTCATTGAGATGTTGCCATGCAAATCTCCAGATTCGCTCACGTTCTTTCTGTGACAGAGGATCATCAGACAGTTCACCATGAGGTCGGCGAGACAAACCATCAGCATCCGAGTTCTGCTTTCCTGCTCTGTAGATTAATTTGAAGGTGAAAGTGGACAAAGCTGAAGGCCATCTGTAACCGGTAGCGTCAAGTTTTGCTGATGATAAGAGGTATGTTAATGGGTTGCTGTCCGTCACAACTGTAAACTGAGCACCATAAAGGTAGTCGTGGAATTTTTCAGTCACCGCCCACTTCAAAGCAAGAAACTCCAATTTGTGGGCGGGATACTTTGACTCACTCCGGGAAAGACCTCTGCTGGCATATGCTACAGCTCTGTTTTTTCCATCCTGCTCTTGATACAGCACCGCACCAAGACCTGTGGCACTGGCATCAGTGTGGAGTGTGTATGGTTTCTGGGGATCAGCAAATGCCAGAACTGGGGCAGAAGTGAGTTTGTCAATAATGGACTCAAAAGCTTGTTGACACATTTGCGTCCATAGTCCTCCAAATGGCTCTTTGGGGTTGAGGTAATTCTCTGGCTTTACAGTTCGTCTCAGTTTCCTCTGAGAAGGTGGATAACCAGCAGTGAGTTCATGTAACGGCTTGACAATGGCCGAATATCCCTGGACAAAACGTCTGTAGTACCCAGCAAAACCAAGGAAAGATCTTAATTCCTTCAAGTTTTTTGGCACTGGCCAAGAAGTGAGTGTGGAAATCTTGTCCAGATCAGTTTCAACACCAGCCTGGGACACTACATGGCCCAGATACTTCACCGATGTCTGGAAGAACATGCATTTCTCAAGTGAAAGCTTCAAGCCAAAATCTTTGAGTCTGGTAAGAACTTTCATCAGGCGAGCTTCATGTTCCTCAAGAGTTGGTGCAAAGACAATGAGATCGTCAATGAAAACCAAGACTTCTTTTAGATTTAATTCTCCCATGCATTTTTCCATCAGCCGTTGGAAAGTGCTTGGTGCGTTGGTAATCCCTTGTGGCATCCGATTAAATTCCCAAAATCCTACTGGGCAGACAAAGGCAGTCTTTGCCTTATCCTTCTCCTCCATTTCGATTTGGTAGTAACCCGACTTGAGGTCTAGCACCGTGAACCACTTTGATCCTGCAAGTGCGGAGAAGGTGTCTTCCAGTTTAGGCAGAGCATAAGCATCTTTGATTGTTTGCAGATTGAGTTTGCGGTAGTCAATACAAAGACGTATACTGCCGTTCTTTTTGCGTGCAACCACAATTGGAGAGGCAAATGGTGAGTCAGATTCTCTGATAACGCCAGAGTCAAGAAGTTCTTGCAGGTGCTTCCTGACAGCATCAAGATCTTGAGGGTGAATTGGTCGTGGTCTTTGCTTGAAAGGAGTTGGATCGGACAATTTGATTTGGTGTTTAACTTTGTTGGTCCTGCCGAAATCCAGATCGTGTTTGGCAAATACTTCAGGAATAGTGTTGAGTTTTTGAACAATGCGTTCTTTCCAGTCTGGAGTTAAGGGGGAATCTCCAAAGTTGTATGGTGGTTGAGATGGAGGTAACGACTCTATAGACTGGTCTGAATACTGGGTGGGTTGCTCTTTGGAAATGACCTCTTGGAAGGCGCTGATTTCTGCAATAATAGCTCGAGCTGGAATGTGGATTTCATGGTCGGACTCATTACTCACTACAACAGGCAGAGAATATGGCCGACGTTTAGGTAAGTCCACAAGGCAGGTTTTTACTAGGAGTCCACCAGGCAGAGAACTGGAGGTGGGTTGTTCCAGAATAACTGCTTTCTCATAGAGCTGGGCGATAGAACGATCACGATATGTATCACGATATAACTTTTACTCGATAGAGAAATTAAGCTATCGCGATAGACCTCGCCGCTCTTGTCCGCTTAAAAAAAAAAAAAAAAAAAAAAAAAAAAAGGTCAGCCAATCCAAATTAAGTAGCGCAGAGCCGAACCAATCACAGCCGCAGCGTCACGCCGCGTGACTTGTTACGTACAGCACAAGTGCCAAGCCGCACGTGTGTTTGTTTGGGAAGCAGCCAGCGGGTAATGGAGCCAGCGCGTAATGGAGGAAATGAGTGTGCCGACTAGAAAAATCAACTGAGCGTGACCGAAGAGAAAACAGATGATGGTTCCAATGCCGGAGAGATTGTCGAACGGAAGAGCCATAGAAGTTCCGTAGTTTGAAGGTATTTCGGCTATTTCAAGTCTGACAAATACAATAAACTGGTGCATGCGTCACACTGTGCGCCACGTTATTGTTTCGGTGAAATGAATTTCTACAATACTGTTACTGTTAATTCTACTCTCTGCAGTGTTTAAATGCTTACATATACACACAGTTACTGTCCGTCCACACATACGACTCGGTTCTGCTTCTATGCCCCAGCTTTGTTTACTTTTTCCCACCGAGGCTTCTAGACTTCTGATTGGCCAATATTTCTGCACAGTTAGGAATCTAGCGCCACCTGCTGCTTTGGCATGTTCATAGCAGCGTTTTCCTTCATTTCTGCCTTTATGTGTGGACGGGATTATTTTTTAAAACGAAAACGGAAAATCTCAGTTTTCAAAAATACCCGTGTACGTGTGGACGTAGCCTCAGTCTCTGACTGGAAGCGCTAATTCGTCATTCGGCTTTTGTCAGACTAAAGTAACTGTTAAAACTGTTTGAAAAGCTAAGCTATACGACAAGGAGAGATTGAGAATTTCCTTTTAGTTCTCAGTTTATTTGATATTGACAAAAGTTAGTCAGTTTTGTCTGTTCTTCTGTAAAACAAACTAAGATTTATTTTTAGAATTAATATTTTGTTTCTAAGTGGAATTGACAATTTAGTCTGTTTCGTTTGTTCTATTTTGAAACTTAAACGCTTTAGCGGCTGCCTTTTGTGTAGTTTGCAATATTTGCCTTTATTTATCTGAAAAAGTCTCATGTTCCTTAAGTACATCTACCCTGTTGAATTTATTATGGGAAATAAATATTTAAATAAAAACAAGCTGCTGATTATTTCACATTTTACTTGTGAGCAACGGCACATTTAAATCTTACAAATATAGTTATTTGGCTTATATCGTGATAGATATCGTTATCGCCTGAAATGAAAAAAACATATCGTGATATGAAAAAATCTCATATCGCCCAGCTCTACTTTCTCACCTTGGAATAGCCTTGTGACCAGGCATCCCTCAAGGACAGTGGTTTGGCCGGCAGTAATCGTATGCGGTTGGTCTGACTTTAAGATTACAAGAGCATACTGGTCATTTGAATTCTGGATGTGGCGACACTGGAGGATTTTATAAACTGCAATGTAACCGGAACCAGATGGCAGGAATGACTGTTCAGAGAGGGTATCACAGTGTTTGCTGTACGCAACGTCAAGAGTGTTGGTACCAACAAGTATCATTGGGGGTGATTGCTGGACGTCAGGCACGACAAGCGCAAGTGTATCAACATTAATGGATGAGCCAAGAAAATTAGATGGGAACGTCAGGTTAATCTCAATGTATCCCAGGTAAGGTACGGCTTGTCCATTTGCTCCTTCTACTTCCAACAGATCATCCAGTGGTTTGATTGGATGGTCTGAAAGGTAAGTATTATAGAAGGAAAAAGGAATCGTAGTAACCTGAGAGCCAGAATCAAGAAGACAGTTGAAATGGTTGCCTTTGATTTGAATTTGGCCTGTGCTTTTCGTCCCCACAAGCCCTTTAGGCAACAATGGAGATTTGTTGTGGTTTCTGGGACTGTTCGTGCACGCAGCTCCTGTGTGTCCCACCACAGAAACTCCTTCTAGTTTAAAGATGAAGTATTTCTAGCGTCCCACTCTTGCTGTTTTTTTCTTAATTGGCTCTTTTTCTGTTCAACAAGACTGGAGTTTGCTCTGTTGTTGCAGGTGGAAGAAACATGGCCATCTTCTCCACAGTTAAAACAGTACCATGGCTTGGGTCTGGTATTTGACTGAGGTGAAGAATGACTGGATTTGGTTTGTCGTGGCTTAAACTTTGACTCGGTTGGACGTTTTTGGGACAAAAGTTGGGATATTTGCTGTTGGAGGGTTTGGAGTTGTTTTTTCATTTCTTTTAGCTCTTCATTGGCTGTAGAGTGCCCACAAGAACAAGTACTTTGGGATTGGATGTTAGCTTTTTGTTTTGATGAACCGATGTATTTCTTCATAAGTGACTCCTTAGCAATTTGTCTGTCTTCTTCTGTCCGTAACGACAACAACAAGTCAGAGAAAGGTGGTGGGTTGTCCTTTTGCTGTTCTAATTGTAGTTTGGTTAGTATAGTGTTATCCCAACACCCACGACAAAACTGCTTCAGCAGATGCTTATTCATGTCAGCAGCTGCAAGTCCTCCTTGCTTTACAACAGTGCTGAGGGTTAGCTGCAATCTTTGGAGGTAAGCGGATGGTCGTTCACCTGGATTTTGAAGAATATTTAAGTATTGAGCATACAATTCTTCACCATCTTGAACTGTTCCAAAAGCGGAGTCAAGTACACTTAGTATGACTGAAGGCAATGTGTTGGGACTTAGACCTTTAACCAAATCAGCAGCAGGTGACAACAGGCTCTCTATAATACGCCTGGCGACGTATAGAGCTGACAAACTGGGGTCGGCAAGCAGTAGATCAATTTGGGAACGCCATGATTCAAAATCTGCTTCACTACTTGGCTTAGGAATCCTTCCTGAAAAAGCACGGAGACGTAGTGAAGTTGTGGTGCTTATGTCTGGGTTTTGGACCACATGCTCAACAACAACCCTTTGTATTTGTGGTGGGTTGAGATCAGGGGCTGTGAGTGATACTCTTGGAGTTGGTCCAGTCTGGCTTTGACGAGGTCGTGCCCCCTGCTGGTCAGTGGAAACCTGTCTGGCAGGAGGTGAAGACAATTGCTGCCGCTCCAGTTCCCTTTCTTCTTCCTCTACACCAATGTCCTCATCTACTCCATTTTCCTCATCATATTCAATTTTTCCATCATCACCTGCTCCATGCAAATGTTGACCAATCTGCCTCATTACTGTCTTCAAGACATCTTCAAACCGGTGCCCGCAGCGATCAGCAATATGCTTGAGCTCTTTGAGGTAATTGGGAGGGGGACTGCTGCTGTCCTCCGTGGCGGCGTACTCACAGGCCAAAGCTGTGACGCGGAAAACAAGGTCGGCAACACTTTTAGAACAGTGGGTGTATGGCAGAAACGGCTCTAGAGTTGTAAAAGCAGTGGTATCTACAAACTCAGCGATCAGGTTTTTGAAGAAAGTACTTGCGGGATCATTTACGTAAAAATGACGGCTAAGATTTCCATAAGTACGCAAGTAGTCAAGAATTTCATTATCAGATTTTGTGTTAGACACACCGGAGATCATCACAGACTGTGATATATTTATGCCAGAAAGTGCAACTGAATCCATTTTTGATTTTATGTTCAGCAAAAGCGAAGTAAATAAGTAAAGAAAATTGTACGTAAGACCCCAAAATATTCACACACAAAGGCTCCTGGCTGGCTCGCCACTTGTAACGCGGTTAAAGGACCAGGGCGCCTGACTGCAGCCTCATAGACAATGAGCTATCAGAATAAGATTCGACTATGGAGCCTAAGGGTGTGAATAAAACACAGGAAACAAAAGTAGAGCTCAAATATATATATATATATTATGTTTGTTATGAGAAGTGTATAGACGGATGTACAAAAGAAATAAAAACATATGCATATATATCACAAACAAAAATAATGTTGACAATACAAAACAGCTTAGTAGGTTCCAAAAGGAGGTGGGATGAGGTGTAGTCCAGTATGTGATTTAGTTTAGTTCCATGGACCTGTGATAGGTCATGTGTCAACAATTTGTGATTCAGTCCATAGGTTCACAATTCCTACCGCAACGTAGCGGTGGTCGGGTGGCTCGCCATCTCGCGCTGATCAGGGCTGATCGCGGGAGAACAAAAAAACCTGACCTAAACAAGGTCAAAAAAACAGAAATTATCATTCACAGAAGAAAATGAAACAGCATTCTACTGCTGTGACAAAATAAATACATAAATCCATAAATAACAAAGTCAAGTAATCAATGCCATGTTTCATACAACAATCAATAAACCGTCATCTCTTATAATGAATGTCATTCTAAATACTATTATAGAAAGACATTCTCATGGGTCCCATCAAAGTATATCAGCGTTAAAGCTAATAAATATTATCCAAAGTTAATCAAATATATTTACAAAACTCATTTAATCACAGGTGTTGCGCAACAGATTCAATAATGTAAATGGAATTTAACTCAATGCAAAATCTCATAGGCCGTTTCGGCATTTCATCAGAAAAGTAACAAAAAACATCCAAAACGGACAAAACTACAAAAATCAAATCACTCATTCAACTCTAGATACGTTAAATCAACATTCGGCCATAATGGAATAAACAAAAACAACAATATTCAATAGATGACACTAGTAATTGCACTTACTGTCGCTAGCCTAGCATTAGCTTACCGGCATTGTAGGATGTGCGATCGCGGCTCCGCATGTACATTAATTGTGACAAAACAAAACAAACAAATAACTCACCGTTGAGTCGAGTGTGAGGTAGTGTAAAGATGAATGAATCGGCCGGGTTATTGCACGCTGTCAACTGACCTGTAGTGCAAAATTTGTCGTGATCTGACAAGTACACCAACCACAGGGACAACAGCAGCCAGAGGAGCAGGGACATGCAGCTGATTGACCCGGAACTTATACAGGATTCATTCCCGCCACAATAAAGGGACTGGCGGAAGTGGGGTCAGAAGTTACCGTGGTTACACTTCCCAAACAAATACACATGTGCGGCTTGGCACTTGTGCTGTACGTAACAAGTCACGTGACGTGACGCTGCGGCTGTGATTGGTTCGGCTCTGCGCTACTTAATTTGGATTGGCTGTTCTTTTTTTCTTTCTTTCTTTTTTTTTTAAGAGGACAAGAGCGGCGAGGTCTATCGCGATAGTTTAATTTTTCTATCGAGAAAAAGTTATATCGCGATACATATCGTTATCGTTCTATCGCCCAGCTCTACTTTGAACTGAGATTCTTCTTTACTTCGATCTGCATCTCCAGTTTACAGGCAATGTTACTGAGGCTTCTTATACATGGTATCCTTTATCCATTTTCATTACTCTCCTTTCTCTTTTCTTTTTGTAAAACTAAATAAACACAAAACAGATAATTACCTTCTCATTCACTGAACATACATAATGTACTAATTGAAACTTAGTTTTCATGACAACCAGCAAAAAACATAAATCTTAAGGTTGCCTAAATAAAACATAAACATCACCTTCAGTTAACTAGCATTATTGATCATAGCAAGTTAGCAAACACATGCTAATATACAGTCGCTAGCACACAAGTAGCTTTACAAATGACCACACAGCTGAAATAGTAACTCAGTATATGCACGCTACACATGCATCACAAATCAGATAGTTATGGTTATAGTATGTAATGAAAACTTACAGGCATGCGTGGGCAAAGGTTTCACCTCCACTGAGTACTTGTAGCAAACTAGCTGGGCATAACAACTTCCCAAGTACCAACTGTGGCCACAAGAGGGTGCCAAATCATACAAACAAAAGCATATTACCACATTAAAGTTATACCAACACAGGGATACAGCTGACAGATGAGGCACAGTAACTAGGGAAGACAGAGACAGAAACCAGAAGACTAGAAATGATAAATAATGGCAAAATCAAAGTTCATCAATAATGTAAAACTCAAAACTCTCGCAAAACAGTCTGCATTGGTCTCATTTTATCAGAAGCTTAATATTTGGTGTTATTTTCTATAAACCAGAGATATAGTAGTCATACATTTTTTTAATGGTTTATACCATAATTCACTGTTTTTCGGGCAAATCACTGAACATTATTGTAGTGTCTTTACCTAAAATATAAAAATCTTAAAGTAACTGTTGTTCTGATTTGATGTGATAAAATTGAACATAAAAATATTTAAAATCAAATAACTGCAAATTGTTTAATTGAAGCTATTATTAAATGATGAAATAGTTTACGTCTCTGAGAAGCTGCTTATTCAGATTTTCTTCTTCTCGGTTCCTCTCCAGCTGAGGGAGGTTTTTGTACAGTGTTGTTTCACTGTGTGAGTGGGTAGTTGTGATGCTGCTCACAGTGATAAACTCCTGTATCTTCAACCTGAACTCCACTGATGGTCAGAGTGAAGTCAGCTCCAGACTGACGGGAGGTAACATCATGAATCAGCAGTTTAGGAGCTTCCCCAGATTTCTTTTATATACTGCGTGTTCATGTTGGTACAGTAGGGTTACTAGTAGTAGGTCACTCATGTTTTGTCTTGCTGTCTTTGGAATTTCCATTAGAAAGACTGTCGAGATTTTTGTCGAGATTCACTCATTCATGGAAATTGTAAAAGGGTTTAAAATATTGAAATCATATGGTGGTTGCTTTAAAGAACATGGAGAATATGGTAAAGTGTGTGTGTGTGTGTGTGTGTGTGTGTGTGTGTGTGTGTGTGTGTATGTGTGTGTGTGTCCTCAGTGAACTGTATCAGTCTCTGCAGTATCTTCCAGCTGCAGCAGTCACTTCAGTTTCTGTTCAGTCTGACTGAGGGAGGTTTTTGTACGACTGTTTTTCACTGTGTGAACACATACTGACTGTTAGGATAGTGCTGACTCTGACAGTAATAAACTGCTGCATCTTCAGCCTGGACTCCACTGATGGTCAGAGTGAAGTCAGAGTTTGATCCACTGCCTGTAAAACGAGCTGGAATCCCTGAATATCGACTGCTAGTGTAGTAAATGAGCAGTTTAGGAACTCCTCCATCTTTCTGTTGGTACCAGGCTAAATTATTGCTATTAATATTCTGACTGGTCGTACACTTGATGCTCACAGATCCTCCCACAGCAGAGCTCACTGCTCCAGGCTGAGTCACTGTGATCTGTCCTCTGGACTCTGAGGACACAGAGACAAAAACATAAAGCAGCTTCATGGTTTTGTGGGCTTCATTTCAGAGGGACAGATGTTGATAGAGGAGAGGAGTTTGATTCTCTGGACTTTACCTGTGAAGCAGCAGCAGAGGAGAGTCCAGATGAGGACGCAGATCAAAGTCATGTTTTTGATGAGGAGGATTTCTGTGGCTTCTGTTGTGATGAAGGACAGCTGTCAGTCATCCAGTGTTCAACTCTCAGGACTATAAACTCTCCCAGAGCACTGGAGCATGGTGCTGCTGATGCAAAGTGCCTCTCTATGGAAATCATCTGACCAAGTTTAGAGGCACAATGTGAAAAAGTAAAGGTCTGGACTTCACTACATGTTTTTACAACATTCTGTACGCCACGCAGATCCTGATGGGTTCTGAAGAACTACT
Source organism: Mchenga conophoros (assembly GCF_057382185.1). NCBI lineage: Eukaryota > Metazoa > Chordata > Actinopteri > Cichliformes > Cichlidae > Mchenga > Mchenga conophoros. The sequence continues at coordinate 4,455,172 of NC_140546.1, read as the reverse complement.
AACTGATTATATTTGAAATAAGTTCATTTAACAGTTGCTCTTTGCTAAGATGTAGAGAAGTAAGAAATTCATATTTTTCCTGAATTCCTTCGTTCATGTTTGTAGCATTAAATATTTCATGGAAAGCATTTAGTCAGTGACTTTATGATGGTATACAGTGGTGGGTCACACTTAACATTTGTACAGTTACATTGAATCAAGTAACTTTTTGGAGTAAATTCTACTTGCTGGTGAAGATCATGTGACCTAACTGAAAGCTTCACAGTGGGAATACAATAGACTTTGTGGAGAAAGTGTTTTCTAAACCACTTGTGCCACTGTGCTGGTATTTGGAAAGAATGTAATATCACATATTATTTGTATGAATGCAGTTATACTCACTGTATGTAAAGTACTATTGAGTGAGACATGCTGTTTGACTTATTGGAAACACATTTTTTAGTTAAGCATAACATTTCATTGGTTTTGTTTGCGATGTTGTTGATTATTAAAGTTTCTGATGACAATGTAAATTTTAAAATGTTGCTATAGGACACCATTCAGATGGCTGTGATCCAAAATTAAATATGGTTCAAACAACATGATACAACATGATTTCCTCCAATACCATCCACCTCCAACATATGTTACAGTTTCTGTCAGTTTGCTGCAGTTTCAAATCAGTGATGCTTTTCCCCAATCAAATTAGCCTTTCTCGTTGTTTTTATACACACATACACACTGCTGTTGTTTCTACACTAATAAAGGGATTTGTTACTTTGTTGATCCACTTGAATCTCACAACTCTTCGAAACAGTTTTGTCAGACAGAACTCCAGATCTGTCACTTTGCTGAATACTGTCCAACACTGCATTAGTGTTTCCACTCAAATGACTTCAAAGCAGTGAAATTGCTCTTCAATTATAATCACATATGGACACATGTTCTCAGAAGACGTTTAAGTTGAAACATTTGGAAATGCATAATCTCAGTCTTGTGTCACACGTCCATGCCATGGCACTGCTACTGTAATTACACAGAAACATACACTATATGCACTCACAGACCACTTTATTAGGTACACCTCGCTAGTACCGGGCTGGACCCCCTTTTGCCTTCTGAGCTGCTTTGTAGCATAGATTCAACAAGTATAACATATAGTTGCTGCAGATTTGCCAGCTGGACACCCCTTTTAAGCACATCCCAAAAATGCTGTCTTTAACTGAGATCTGGTGACTGTGGAGGCCATTGGAGCACCGTGTTTTTGTTTTTTTGTTCTTACAAGTTTGGTCAGCTCATGTGAATTATAACCTCAGTTTCCTGTTCTTAGGTGACAGGCCCTGCAGTGCAGTCTTCTACTGCTGTAGCCCATCTGCTTCAAGGTCGCATGTTGTGCTTGCAGACATGCTCTTCTGCGTCTTGTTTGTATCGAGTGGTTGATTGAGTTACTGTTGCCGTCCCATTAACGTTCTCCTCTGGCCTTTGACATCAACATTTTTCAGACCGTTCCCCATCAACCCTACAAATGGCTGTGTAAAGAAATCCCAGCAGATCAGCCTGTCTGGCATCAACAACCATGACACTTTTAATTATCTTTCTTAATGATGTTTGAATTAATCCTCAGCAGGCTGTGTCCAACATGTCTACATGTGTAAATGCTATGAGCTGCTGATATGTGATTGGCTGATATTTGGATTAACAAGCAGTTTAACAGGTGTACTTAATAACCTAATAAACATATGCAGTATGACTTTACTGGACTATACAGTAGTTGGTGCTGTGGTCTCAGATTGTATACATTTTCTTTTCCTGACACATGACACAATAATAATGAGTATTATTTTGCTTTTGCAAAAAAACCATCAGACTTGATTTTTGTTTCTGAAAACAGTTTTAAACTTCTCATTAGCTGTCACAGTCCGGGTGAGCTGCTGGTAAATTTCCACCATGTTCTCCTGTGTCTGCCCCTGGGCAGAGCCGTCATCTCCTCACATGGAGCCAATCTGGAGCAACCTACTCAGGATATTCAAGACCAGCGTTGCCGTCTCTTCACTGCTAGTTTGCCAACTTACCCTCGGTGCTAACAGGCTACCATGCTTCATGCTCCTTGCCCAAGTCTATGCACTCGGCCATACTCACTGCAGTTTCATGCTCCGTCTCCTGGGAAGGATTTCAATATCACACCTGCTGCCCTCTTCCCACTGCTTCTCACAGGATCACTTGGAGCTCAGGTCAGCCCATCTTAAATCTATTCAGCTCAGCTGGACCTTCACCTACTCCCCTCAAAGTACCACCAACTCCACCTGCAACATAAGCCATACTCTTCTTTAAAATTCAACCACACCTGGAGAAGTCTGTGAACCCACTAACCCCCTTTTCCTCTCTCCCTCTTGATCACCACGCCACCTTAGGCCACCACGCTACGTTTTCTTGTCATGAATCTCACGTCAAGTATAACTCTGTGTTTTTGTGCCAAATAAAGATTTGTGTGAAGCAAACTCAACCGTCTCCACATGTGGTCCAGCACTTGAGTCCAGTTTCGTACAGGCCTTTGGCCCCTTGTGACATTAGGCCTACGTTTTTTGCAGTACTCTTTCCAAAGTAGGTGAGGTTTTGAGAAAAATAACAAAACAAAAAAACCTGTTTTGATGTCTTAAAACGACGGTGAAAGTGTTTTATGAAGTGTCTTTTGCATAGATGAGTCTGTGTGGTGAAAAAGGCCTTACATATTTGGAGAGCTGCATTAAGAGTGGTGAGAATGACGTTCCTGATGTAAGACTTTCATTTAACTGTTCACGAATAAATGTCAGTGAAGTCGTTTGAAAACGTGTGTGTGTGTGTGTGAAACATGTCAAAAGTAAACCAAAGCAACACATGGTGATAAAACCTGAATTGAATGGTAATGTTTACCAGTTAGAAGCCTTCACAGTGAGAACAGCACAGAGCACCGTCTTCTCTACCTGGAAGGAATTTTCAAAACTTCCTAAAACACCATTATTTGTAGACAGAATTCCAAAATAGAAATAAAAACTCATTAAAAAAAACCCTGTATGTGTAGGCAGCGTCTTAACAATGGACATGTTCATTCAGAAATTAAAAAAAATATTATAGAAAAAAATGCTGGTACACTTCCCAGAAGTTAATATTTTTGTGAAATTCAAAACATAACTACATGAATCTGAAGTGTTTTTGAAGCGTTTTAGGCTGAGAATTAGTTTCAGTGTTTAGAGCTGTGAAAAAATAAGTGCCAGGTTTCAAGAGATGTTTTCACATGTGAAAGCTGTAAAATCTACATTTTGAAATCAGATTCTTTAAATATTGTTGTAATGGGCTTTATTTGTTTTAATTACACTATTATAATATTAATAAATTATACAAACAGTGAATGATTTTGTTGAGTTTGTTTGTTTCAGAGTCAGAGAGCCGTGTCTCTCTACAGTCAGAGGTTTTTGTACGGCGCCTCAATGAGTTTGTATCACTGTGGTACACGTTCGGTGGAGGAACCAGACTGGATGTTGGAAGTAAGTCAAAAACAAAGTTACTTCTATGCCCTTTTTCTCTTTAATTTAATTTTCTTTTCTTTAATTTCATTTAATATGAAAGGCTAGGAAACTTTTTGTGTAACTGATTAATTATTTTATTCATAAATTTTGTCCTAAGAAACAAAGTCAGCTTTGGAAATGAATATTCAGACACTCAGGACAATTTCCAATGAAAATCTGGGATGTTTCATATTATTAATTATTATTTGTAGTTCTGATGGTAAAGTTGTATTTTGAGGGCTTGTAGGTTTAGTTCAGTCTGACAGTCAGAGAGCCGTGTCTCTCTACAGTCAGAGGTTTTTGTACGGCGCCTCAATGAGTTTGTATCACTGTGGTGGACTTTTGGTGGAGGAACCAGACTGGATGTTGGAAGTAAGTTAATTAAACTGTGTTTATTATGAAATATTGTATCATTTTATTTAATAATTATTTGTTAGACTGCTTAGATGAGACAAAAGTATTTTTTTTTAATTTAAAATAATTGAGTTTTTGATGTTTGTCCTTTTTACTGGACTAATTCAGATGAGCTCTGTGAGTTTCTCTTGTTTAATCTACATTTCTGTCACAGTAAAATGTAGACAAGAGTAAACTTCATCATCTTATGATTAGTTTGTAAATTTCCACCACATCAGCTGCTGTTTGGATGAGTTAAAGTTTGCTTTCTGATGTTTTTATCGTGTCAGATGTTTCAGATTTAGTTTGAAATCATGTGAGCTGTTCAATAACATTTCAAATCTATATGAATGAGTAGCTGCTCTGTGCTTGTGTCCACTAATGTCTTCAGTCGTCCATGATTTAGACTTCTAATCATTTTAAAGCCAAACTTCTGCTGTAAATGTTTCCACATCTGCTTCTTTTATTTCCAGTGTAGTTTGAACATATTTCAGCTCAAACTGTGTGATGATTCTCTCTGTGATGATATGCATGAGAGGTTTCTTAAAGGGAAGTGAAACAATGTGTGAGTGAATGACTGGTGGAGCAGAAAAAACACCTGACAGAAACTTCTTAACGGAGAAATTCAAATTGTGGTTCCTGTCCTCTAAGCTGATTGGTGTTTCCTAGGTGATACCCGCCCCGCCCTGAAGGTGCTGGGTCCCTCCAACAAGGAGCTGGAGCAGGGGAAGGCCACGCTCATGTGTGTGGCCAACAAGGGCTTCCCCTCAGACTGGAGTCTGTCCTGGAAGACGAGCGACAGCAGTGGCAGCAGCAGCATCAGAGGGGAGGAGAGCAGGACTCCTGGAGTGCTGCAGAATGACGGCCTCTACAGCTGGAGCAGCACCCTGACGCTCACTGCAGACCAGTGGGGGAAGGTGGGCTCTGTGACCTGTGAGGCCACCCAGGGCTCCCAGTCTCTGGTCTCAGAGATACTGAGGAGAGACCAGTGTTCCCAGTCCTGATGTCAATCACTGAGTCTTTGATGTTGATTTTCTTCTGTCTCTTTGTTTCTTTGTGTTTGCAGATTTAAAAAATAAACTCATCAAACAGTCATGTTTCCATCTCATAATGACAACAATCAGAGCAACAATCTCCTCTAGTTTCATCCTTTTGTGTCTGTTGTAAAGCTGATATTTCAAACTCTTAAAAGAATAAAAACGTACCGAGAAAACATGTTCTTTGACTCTGTGAGTTTAATAAATGCACATTAAAAAATTAAGATTTTGTAATATTTATTAAACCAGACCAAAATAAAAATGTAAACAGACACATCAAGTGTAATGTGCAGTGAAAATGGTTAAATATATTTTTTAATCCACATATTAAATATTTCTCTATAAGATGTTGAGGTCATGTCAACCATAGATTATCTGTGTGCTCTTCATAATTTCTAGTCTCAAAGCTGTTTTATGATCTACATTTTAATCTGATCTAAAACCTAATAAGTAAAATTAAAGAGCAGGGTGTCATCTGTATGTTTAAACAGAGATCATTAAAAAAAGTATAATTGAAGATTTACTGAAGTTTGATTAATGAACTATTTGACAGTGAAACTCTGATGAAGCACCAGAGCAGAGAAGAGTCTAGAAGCTGGTGGTGGCAGAGGTGAAGCAGGTGGAGACTTAGCTGAGGATCTCTAATTGTCAGGATGAGGTGGAGATCAGGAGTCTGAGAGTTAAAGCACACAAAACAGAGGCTGAGTAACTCACAGAAGGCAGCGAGACAATAACTGGACTCAAATAATGACGACAGAATTGAGCTTGAAGTGGACATGATGTTAAGAACAGACTAACAGAACAAACACAGGAATGCAGGCAGATGAGAGACTACAGGTCTGCTTTAATCAACTTATATAGAAGTTAATCTCTTCTAGTGTTCACAGCAAAATGAGAGAAACTCACTTCACTAAACCTCTTAACACAAGACAAAGACCACGGTCTGTCAGGAGGATGATCACATCTTATTTTCAGTGGTTTCAGATTTAGGTAGGACTTTATATTAATGTCACACTTTTAAGCATTAGTAAGATATTATTTTAAAGAGAAACATTTTAGTTCTTTGTTCTGTCTACATTAATACTTTGGAAACTGACTAAATAACTTTAGGTTTTTACAACAGTAACAGTGATTCGTTTGTGCTGGAAATATCCAAATGAGGCTAAATCTTCACTGAACACATTCCCTACAAACACTGTTATAACAGCCTGCTTGATTTGTTAATCAGCAGAATATCAGAATATTATAGACACTAGTTGTGATGTGACTACAATGATTTTCTGGATTTGTGTGATGAAGGACTGCAGCTGAGCTCCACAGAAGCATCAGTTTAATATTTAACAGCTTACAAATAGAAAAGAGCTGCTCATCAGTGCAGAAACACTGACAGCAGCATTTGTATTTTTAATGACAGCTTGTTATATTTTACAACTTGGATTAATATAAAAATCTTTAATGAGCAAAAACAACATTTTTTTCTTTGTGGACCTTCCAGCTACGTCTTTTCATCTGAACTTATTGTTATAAATGTAGAAACTAAGAATGAGTCAGACTGATGGGCTGCAGAGAACATCAGTCATCTAAAAATAATGTTAATGTTTTAAACATCTGGAGCCAGTGTTGTGTCTGTATTCTGTGACTCATTAAACATTTATGTTTTTATTCGGGGACACCACTTCATTTTTGTTTTCATGTTACTAACAACGTATTCAATAAGTTTATGAATGTTAAACTGTGAGTGCACACAAATGAACTTCCACAGTAAATATTAAAGTAATCGTTCCTCCCAGTCTTGTAGTTTGTTCTGCAGCTGTTGCTTCAGATCAGTTCCTCTTCAGCTGAGAGGTTTTTGTACGACAGATTTTCACTGTGTAAACAGAGTGTTTGTTTTTGAGCCTCAAATTTATGTTTAGATTATTTAAATTAAACTTTATTTTTTATGTTGAGCCGTATGATATTTATTGATTTTATTTTCATATATTTTAACATGGTCTTATTTTACTGATAACTGTTAAAATTTAACAAATCATAGATGATATTATGGTGGTTCTAGTATGGAATGGAGGTCAAAGGTCACAATGAGTTTTCTCTATAACTATTCAACTTGTTGAACATGTTGACTGATTTTTACTTAATTTTTAGGGAAAAGAGAAAAAGAAACTATTTTTAGATTGGAAGCAAGTGTGTGTGTGTGTGTGTGTGTGTGTGTGTGTGTGTGTGTGTGTGTGTGTCCTCAGTGAACTGTATCAGTCTCTGCAGTATCTTCCAGCTGCAGCAGTCACTTCAGTTTCTGTTCAGTCTGACTGAGGGAGGTTTTTGTACGACTGTTTTTCACTGTGTGAACACATACTGACTGTTCAGCCAGTGAAGACTCTGACAGTAATAAACTGCTGCATCTTCAGCCTGGACTCCACTGATGGTCAGAGTGAAGTCAGAGTTTGATCCACTGCCTGTAAAACGAGCTGGAATCCCTGATACTCGAGTGCTAGCAGCATAAATGAGCAGTTTAGGAACTCCTCCATCTTTCTGTTGGTACCAGGCTAAATAGTGATAGATGCTCCAAACATGAACATTCTGACTGGTCGTACACTTGATGCTCACAGTTCCTCCCACAGCAGAGCTCACTGCTCCAGGCTGAGTCACTGTGATCTGTCCTCTGGACTCTGAGGACACAGAGACAAAAACATAAAGCAGCTTCATGGTTTTGTGGGCTTCATTTCAGAGGGACAGATGTTGATAGAGGAGAGGAGTTTGATTCTCTGGACTTTACCTGTGAAGCAGCAGCAGAGGAGAGTCCAGATGAGGACGCAGATCAAAGTCATGTTTTTGATGAGGAGGATTTCTGTGGCTTCTGTTGTGATGAAGGACAGCTGTCAGTCATCCAGTGTTCAACTCTCAGGACTATAAACTCTCCCAGAGCACTGGAGCATGGTGCTGCTGATGCAAAGTGCCTCTCTATGGAAATCATCTGACTGACTTCAACAGAGACTTGGATCAGTCTGATGATTTCTATCAGTGGATCAATCACTTCATGATAATATTGACCAACAGTCTCCAATTAGACGCATTTGTGTTGAAATTGTTCCTTTCTGAATGTCTGTTATTTAAACCCACTTCATTTTTCTACAACATTATGGTTTTCATACCACTTTAAAGCGCCTTAAAGAAGTTAAACATTTTCCACTTTATAGTTTTACAAAATGACAGAGAAAACTGAAGAAAACTATTTTCAGCAAATTGGATAAAATCAGTCCTGTCACTATTATTAAATGAGATCATTTAATTTATGATCATTAGATCATTGAGGGTCACGCGATTATTTTTAAATTCATGATTCACTGTCTTCCTTAGATTTGATTGAACACAAGTTTGACATTTTATCGATTTCAGAGTCAGAGAGCTGATCAGTGAGTTTGTATCACTGTGGTGGACTTTTGGTGGAGCAACAGGCTGGAAGTGAACTGTTAGTAGATTTGAGTCACTCAAAGAACTAAATTCTGTACTTTTATTGATTCATTTTAAAACCCTGATGCTGCTGCTACATTTTGTTGAACTTTACTAATTATATATTCTGACTCTTGGATGTGTTACATTTTGTCTTCAGACAGAGTAATATCTTCTTCACTTCTTCTTTTGTCTCCCTGAAAATGTTTCAGTAGAACTTTTGTCTCTAAAGCAAATATTGTTTGAAGTTTTTCAATTTCAGAGATAATATATTTTACATTTTGTGCTCCCTTTGTCAAAGGCTTACGTTTGCATAGCAGAAATAAAAGCACTTAATCAGCATGTTGTCCGAGTTTAACTAATTTAATGAGTTTTCTTTTTTTTTAAATTTAATTTCTGTCATTGACGAGAGGCCCTCCAAGAACATAAATCTCCACCAAGGCAGCTCATTCTACTGGAAGTATTTACTTTGAAGGAAATAGTTTTGTATTTTTTTCTTTCTATATTTTGTTTTCTTGGTTTTTAAAATAAATATATTTTAAGAAGTTTGGAGTGCTGTAGAAGTCAGATAAGGGTAGAATGATGGATTTTTACACAAACATTGTATTATTCCTTTATATAGGAGCAGATTGTCAGGGGCATGGGAGAGTCTCGCCATGTTTGGTCATGACACTGCTCCCAGGCGGGGTCCTCTCCAGTTTTCCTTACAGCCGCACCTTTTCACAGTCAGAGGCATTTCATAGAGTGACAAGTTTTCTCGTCATATTTACATCAGGGACATGAGCTCCATGTCAGGAACCAGTCACACGCAGATGACAGGGACAGAGAAGAATTTGATGTTTCAGACATGATCACCTGCACAAAGCCTGCACAACCTGATCCTAAGGCTACGTCCACACTAGCCCGGACAGATTTGAAAACAGCCTTTTCTTCTGAAAATGCTCCGCGTCCACACTAGCGTTTTCAGTCGTTTTCACAGAGTTGTGCGTCCACATTGAAAACGTTCCAGTCCTGCGCAAAAGCGAGTGAGAATTAAAGAATTTGAAGAAAAGCTATCTGGAGCATGTACAAACTGATATTAATCTTTTTTTTAGTGCTGTCAAAATTGAGAGCAATCAAAACAACTGCTGTATAATGCCCTCTGCTATCTTTGTTTAATTGGTCACATGACTGCATCACATGACTAAAATGCGTCATCGTTTTAGAAAGTCCACGTTTTAGAGTGTCCACACTGCGACGGGACAGCTCCGTTTTGAAATGTATGCGTTTTCGAGAGCGTTCTCAAAACTCTCAAAGCCGAAGTTTATAGTAGTGCAGAAGCGAATGTGTGTTGTCGTTTCAACAATAACGATTCACAACTTTTCCTTGGTTGCATAACAGTGTACAAGGGGGGCTTATTTTCCACTGTGCCAAAGTTTATTCAAATCAGTCAACAAGTGTGACCCAGCCTTTGTCCGTGTAGGCTTTAGAAATTTAGGGAAAGGCTATCTTCAGGTTCTCAGGACATGCAAAAAGTCAGTTACATATCCATGCCATTAACATCTTTGCTCAAAAAGAGAATACTGTTGTCACAAACAAGGATGCAGTGGACTCGAGAGCAGACTCAATTGCTCGAACTATGTACAATTTATTTGAAGGAAAAAGGTACTTAAACAAGGCTGGGTCTAACAGAAACTATTCGCAGGAACTGAAGGAGACCAGAGGACGGGAAAACAGACGTGGAACACAAAGAAAACACGGGCGGGAACTTCTGCAAACACAGGAAAGAGGTTTTACTGATCTGGTAAACAATTAAAGGGCTGAGGTGAGTGGTACTAGTGGAGAGTCTTGTGCTTACTTGAAAACACCGACTATTAGGCAGAGGAGGGGTTGCCGTGGGAGCATCCCAGGGATGGCTGAGAATGTGGGGAAGCTGGTCCAGGTTCCAGGGTGTCCAGGGGAGAGGGATCCACCGTTGAAGTACGGGCTGGAGGGCAGGCTGAGGAGAAGGTGAGTGTGTAGTCCTAGGGTTCTAGGCAGACTGGAGAACGGAGTGGAAACAGAGCACGACGGGTGATGTATCTGGAGAACACAGGAGACGGAGAACACATTTACCCACGGTCCAGACAAACAGAGTCCAAACACAGTGGAGGCTAGTTTACCACTAGTGGTAGCAGGACGAACTGGCGAGGAGTGGCAGGCAGCGCTGGCTTGAAAACCCTCCAGATGGAGGCCCAGAAATTGGAAGCAGGTGATGAGCTGGCCAACTCCACCCCAGGGGACGGGCAACAGGAACCTGGACCACACCCGACCAGACACTCCCACGGCATATGACAACTGTAGCTTCACAGCTTTCTTCAGCTGTTGTCAGATAAAAGGAGGAAGCAAGTTATGGATTATTGAAGACTGTAGGCTCCATCAAATACTTAGCTTGGCAAGGTTTAGCTCTACGACTCAAGACTCAAGAAGTTTATTGTCATTTCGTATGGTGTTACCCGGGCTGAAACAAAATACTGTTTCTCACCAGCCTCTACAGTGCAATAAACAATACAGTTTAAAAAGAATACGTTTAAAAAAGAGCAGCAATAAATAATAAAAAAGGCAGTAATAAACTGCAACAATATAGATAGGGATAAATAACATAAAATCTAAATTCTAAAACAAACTCATTCAGGTAGGTAGCAGCAGTCCTTTCACAGAAGGTCATGTAGGTGTAGTTGTTGGTATAGTTTATTGGTGTCAATACATTGATGTAAATGATTGAATAGAAAAAACAAATAAGCAGAGTTGCCATGTGGAATTTCTTCCATCTGGCAATAATTTCCTTTGGCATTAATAAAGTATTCTGATTCTGATTCTGAATACAGCAGTGGAGAGCCGACAGGCAAACATTCCGGTGGGCCTCTGGCATTTAAAACAAACCTATTTATTTATTTAGAGAAAAAGAAGAAGAAGGTTGAACTTTTTTGATGTCAATAAAAAAAGTTAATAAAGGCCGGCACATGGATGTGGAGAGAAATGCAGATTCAATCACAGGAAGTCAGGATAAAGTTCACTCAGAAGCTTTATTATGCAACACAATAATGAACAATGGCACTGGAGACGATTTCTTAGTGTGGGGATCACAAAAGTGAAGGTTTTGGCAGGTGGAGTGGGGGTCGCTCCAGTGGGAGTGATGTTGGCTGAGTGAGCTGGATGGATGAGTGTACTGAGCTCAACATGATTAATCCAGTGATGAAGAACAGTTGAAGGCAGGAGAGAAGACAGGTGATGAAACGTGAGTCTGTGAACATGAAGCAGCGTGAGCATGACCTGCGTACAGGTCGGTATGCAAACTGCTGATAATGTGACTGGTGGATCTGAGAAGCTCCTGAGAGCACAAGGAGAACAAGGAAAGGTAAACACAGCACGAGACGTAAAGGCAGCCTGTTACTAACATGTTTTGAGCAGACGGACCAGCAAAGAAGAGATGCTGATGCTGGTCTTAAACACTGCCGCTTGTCCTGGATCACAATCAGGTGAGCATGGCAGGTGTGCTGATGAGGGCTCCGCCCAGAGGTGGAAGCACAGAGACATCATGGAAAAACACAGCCAGCTCCCCCTGACCATGACACTTTTAATGCCCATTTATAGAAAGTCATTTCTTGAACTGCTGGTTCAGTGTTTTATTTATAAATACCTGCTCCAAAACCACGGAGGTCAGGCAGAGAGACACTCTGAAAATGAAGGACAAAAACATTATTATCCATCCTGAACGTGTTTTGTCATCTGAGTTCAGGAAGTTGTTCTCAGGTCACCGTTACCTTGAACCTCAGTGTAGAACAAACAGAAACTTCAAATCCTTCATTCCCTCAGCTGTTAGATTCCTGAACGCTGACAGGAGTCGTTTAGATGAATGTTTCTGTGATTCTTCATTTTCAGACATTTACCCTTCATATTCTATTTATTTTGAACATTTTTGTTCATTTTGATGCATTTATTTACTTTTTCCTTGACCTCATTGCTTGTTTATCTCTGCCTTGACGTGCAACAGTGCTCGTGATTATTGTTTAAAGACTGTAGGGTGTGTGAGTTTGACCATGTGAGCAGGTAGTGTGGGAAAGCTGCAAACTTTGGAATTAATAAAATTATCTGAAGTGTTCATTTCATTTCCTTCTACATAAATACTTCATGTTTCTCATAAATATAAAATCTAATATCAGTGTAAATTTTGAATTCAGACTAAAATCGTCTTGTGCATTTATTTTCACTGGAAATTAAACTTTCAAAAGTTTTTTTTTTCTTGAAGAAAAGTAGAAAACGTTTATATATTTTACATTCCCATAAAAGTTTTGTCTTCAACCTTTTGCTGCAAATAATGTGACATCCATCTAAAATTAATAGTTCTTAAAGATTTAACATTATTAACGACACATTAACAGTTTGCTGTCTGAGGTTTGCTGATTTTATGAATTTTAATGTGTGAGTAAGTACAGTTATCTTTATTGTTCCAAATAGAGCAAAAAAAGGTCTATGCTTTTTTCTGTTTTACATACAATTGTTTATGACAAGTTTATGAGAAAAATCTGACATGTTAATTTCTTTTTTTTTTTCTAATTATAAAACTAATAAATAATACAAACATAATGCACATGAGTACATCAGAAGTCAAAGAAACGCTTTAATATTTTTATCTTTGGTACTGAAACTCGTCTGTTGCCATGGTTCAGCAGTGAAGCCTGTCTGTTTCTATGGTTACCAATCTCAGATAGAGAAGTGAAACATCTGGAGGGTAGTTTCACCCAAACTCCCAGTTTCTCTAACATCTCTCTCTCTCTCTGCAGTGGGTCGAGTCCCCCCCCTCCCTGACCGTGCTGGCACCCTCTAGTGAGGAGCTGCAGCAGGGGAAGGCTACAGTCATGTGTGTGGCCAACAAGGGCTTCCCCTCAGACTGGAGGCTGTCCTGGAAGGTGGATGGCAGTGGCAGCATCAGCTGGGAGGAGAGCAGGAGCCCCGGGGCGCTGCAGAATGACGGCCACTACAGCTGGAGCAGCACCCTGAGGCTCCCTGCAGACCAGTGGGAGAAGGTGGGCTCTGTGACCTGTGAGGCCACCCAGGGCTCCCACACTCCACTCTCAGAGACTCTGATGACAGACCAGTGTTCCCAGTCCTGAGCTGACTCACTGGGACTCTGATACTGGCTTTAGTCTGCAGCTTCTCTCAGTCTGCTCTGATAGTTTTCATGTTTTCATGCTTGTGGCACTGTTGATGGTTTTAATACTTCAAATAAAAACTGAGGTCTTCAAATAGTGGTTTTCATGTGTTTCCATTCAGCTGCTCTTCTGTCTGATAATCATCCTTCAGCTTCAGCAGTGATGCTTCCATACACTGAAAATCTCTGCTTCAGTAACTTTGACTGAGAGAATCACATGTGCTGTATCACATCAGACTGTAAACGTAAAAAAATGAAAACAACTAAAAAAAAGAAAAGAAAAAGCAATAAGTTAAAAATAGAATCACAGCCAACAGCTGCTCCCTGTTATAAATAGTTTTAAGGTCTTTTGCAGCTGCATTATTTTCCATCATGTTGGATTTTGTGATGATCTTTGCTGTTGGGTGTAGAAGAAGTAGAAAACATGGTGACAGATTATTGTAACCTGCATGTGACCCGTGATGAGACCCGTCCTGGTTTTCTTCAAAGTCAGAATTGATAAAATAACCCAAAGAAAAACTAAACTTTCTTTATCAACATAGGAGACACTAAAAATGTCTCTTTCAGAACATCAGTGCAGGTTAAAAAGTGTAAATGTCAGAATAATTTATGTCACAAAGATGAAGTTAAAGACTTGATGAACTAAACTTTAAATCTTCAAATCAAATCATGTGAAATATTTCTGTGACCAAGAATGTAGTTGAGCAATCTACATACATACATATATCAGTACTGCAGTTTACTAAAATATTCTCATTTAATAACTACTTCCCAGTTTGAATATTTACAGGAGAGTTTCTTCATCACAGATCTGACTCACAGTATCAACTGTTTTGTGTTTCACATGTTCTTCTGTGCGAGCTCGTCAGGATGGACACAAGTCTGATGTTTTCAGTCAAACCCACATAAACATTACTGTGTGTGTGTGTGTGTGTGTGTGTGTGTGTGTGTGTGTGTGTGTGTGTGTGTGTGTGTGTGTGTGTGTCCTCAGTGAACTGTATCAGTCTCTGCAGTATCTTCCAGCTGCAGCAGTCACTTCAGTTTCTGTTCAGTCTGACTGAGGGAGGTTTTTGTACGACTGTATTTCACTGTGTGAACACACGCTGACTGCCAGGATAGTGAAAACTCTGACAGTAATAAACTGCTGCATCTTCAGCCTGGACTCCACTGATGGTCAGAGTGAAGTCAGTGTTTGATCCACTGCCTGTAAAACGAGCTGGAATCCCTGATGCTCGACTGCTAGCATAGTAAATGAGTAGTTTAGGAACTCCTCCATCTTTCTGTTGGTACCAGGCTAAACAGTTGGAGCTCCAAACATTCTGACTGGTCGTACACTTGATGCTCACAGTTCCTCCCACAGCAGAGCTCACTGCTCCAGGCTGAGTCACTGTGATCTGTCCTCTGGACTCTGAGGACACAGAGACAAAAACATAAAGCAGCTTCATGGTTTTGTGGGCTTCATTTCAGAGGGACAGATGTTGATAGAGGAGAGGACTTTGATTCTCTGGACTTTACCTGTGAAGCAGCAGCAGAGGAGAGTCCAGATGAGGACGCAGATCAAAGTCATGTTTTTGATGAGGAGGATTTCTGTGGCTTCTGTTGTGATGAAGGACAGCTGTCAGTCATCCAGTGTTCAACTCTCAGGACTATAAACTCTCCCAGAGCACTGGAGCATGGTGCTGCTGATGCAAAGTGCCTCTCTATGGAAATGACTTCTTTTTAAACACAGCAAAAAAGCTGTCATTACTCATTTATACACATTATTATTGCAGCATTAAAGTTTGAAGTGTTCTGTAAATTTTGTGCCTTTCCCAAGAAAATAAAATAAGCAATACAGAGGAAAAGTAATTAAAAGAAACTGAACAATACCTACTAAATTTATTTTTACATTTTAATTTCAATGTGAAACTAACTATCAGTATTTTTTTTGTCACAGATTTATTCAGCCACACTTTGATTTGACGTTTTTAGCTGTTGCTTTGTTCACTGGAGTTTGGTGGTGGAACCAGATTGGATGTTAACTGTAAAAACTTTTTCTCTCTTATAAACATGAATCCTGTTCATCTTCAGTCTTCATTTTCTAAATATAGATTCATTAATCGATATCACTTTAATGAATCGATTTTTAAATATAAATTTATTTTGCCCAAAGTGCCCCAATTTTCTGAAGCTGAAGGTTTTTTCTCTCTCTAACTAAATTTGATTGAAGCAGCAGCAAAAGAAGATCCAAACTATGCTTCACATTTCGCGTCACATAAACATCGTCATGAATTCCCTCTGACTTTTGTTGTTTTGCTTCCACCACGATAAAATCACACTTCATGCAGAGCTCTCTCTCTCTCTCTCCCTTTCAGTGTATTTTCAGAACAGTTTCCCATCTAAAAATCTCAGTTTTCTGCATCATTTGCTTGCTTATTACCCACCAGTCTACCATTATGTCAGCTGCTGGTTTTTTTTATTTAACTGACTTCCGACAAGAAAGTCTCATTTCTGCTGTTCAATACTGAAGAAATTTAAACTTTGTAAAATTATGCAAAATTGCAAACTGCTTAGTTGTGTCTCTAATTAAACCTCTTTAACTTTGCTCTGCTTCACTTCAGCAGCATCAGGTAATGTTATATGTTGGTTCATGGTTTTCTTCAGTTTTTGTTGTACTGCAAAATCTCCTTCATGTTTTTCTGTGTTTTATCCTCAGTTATTTTGACACAAAGGCATCTGCTGTGGTGCTTACACCTTTGATAAAGTCTCACAAGTGTCAGCTTTATTTTCATAGATATAAAAATATGGATATGTAATGATAAATATTTAGAATTGTAATATTTCTGGCTTTCTAAGACAAAATTTCGATTCGAATCAAAGAAAGAATTGAATCATGGATCCAACCAAATCAGGACCTTGTGAATCAATCAATCAATCAATCAATCTTTATTTATAAAGCACTTTTCATACAAAAAAAATGTAGCACAAAGTGCTTTACATAGTTAAAAGCAGCCCACCCCACCCTCCAACTCACTCCCCACACTCTCATTAACATAAATGATGTGAATAAACACATATCCCCCCATCCCCCCCCCGCACACACACACACACACATACACACACGCGCACACTTAAAGAGTAAAAATTGGGCTGGGTTCGCATGAGCCAAGTGAGGAAACACTATCACAGGGAGCCGTCTGCACCGGGAGCCGGTCACAGACCGCAGCCTCCAGGCTGGGCACACAGCAGGAGGGAGGCCAAGGAGCCCCCCAGCCAGGCTGAGAGGACCCCCAGAGACCCAGCAGCCACGGTCAATCACAGCCCCGGTGCAGAGAGCGCCCTCCGAGGAAACACTGGAGATATGACACAATAGGATATATACAGGATAAAATAAATAAGAACAGGATACAATATAAATATAAATATAAATAGAGTAAGAAGATTAAAAATGAATAAGAATAAAATCAATAAATATTAGGTAAATCTTAAATTAATAATAGAATAACAGGATAGAATAAATCAGCATAAAATAAATAAACGCTAAGTAAAAGCTAAATTAAAAAGGTGGGTCTTGAGCCTGTTCTTAAAAACATGTACGTTCTCTGCGGCCCTGAGCTCCTCCGGCAGGCTGTTCCACAGACGAGGACCATACCACTGAAACGCTGCCTCTCCGTGAGTATGTGTCCTGACTTTAGGGACAATCAAAAGGCCAGTACCAGAGGACCTCAGGGTCCGCGAGGGTTCGTATGGTAAAAGCAGATCTGAGAGATAAGAAGGCCCAAGACCATTAAGACATTTAAAAACCAATAAAAGAACTTTAAAATCGATCCTGAAACACACGGGGAGCCAGTGCAGCGATTCTAAAACCGGTGTAATGTGGGCCCGCCCTCTGGTCTTCGTCAGCACACGAGCTGCAGAGTTTTGTAAAAGTTGTAAATCAGAATCGAATCGATTTTAGAAATCAGTGACGATACACAGCCCTAATTTTGAGCACTGTCATGAACTGGCAGAGGCAGTTCACACAAGAAGTTTACGGAAATATAAAGTTATTTATCAAACATAACAGAACCAAGATGATGTCATGGCTGGCTGTGTGGCAGGCCGAATAGGAATCCAAGGCAGGACTTGAAACACAAAGGAATTGAGTAAAGGAGGCAGCTTTTATTCGCTGTGACAAAACCAAACACTGAATTCAAGAAAACAAAAACCTAATGCTGCTGAAAAAGCAGAAACTAGGAATTGGGGAAAAAACTAGGAGGCATGAGGGATACAAGGTTTACAGGACACACAGCAACGTCGAGGACATGACAACGAGCAGAAGGAGGCTGAGCAAGGAGGCAGGAGTTCAACAAACATGAAGACAAAGGTGAAGAAGCATGAACCACCGGGGAGGCACACTAACCAGAAATGAAACAAATGAAACAAAGGATTAAACCAGGAAACTGAACAATGCCAAATAAAGCCTAAGACAGTGGTTAACAAACTTTGGTACGCGTACCACTGGTGGTACTTGGTCTCTCTCTAGTGGTAGACGGGAAGTCTCCAGATTAAATAATATACCATGTCCTGAGGGATTTCTGAAAAGTTCAAATGCACAGCTGTGCTATCACTTATGACATAAATGAAATGGTAAATGGCCTGTATTTGTATAGCGCTTTTACTAGTCCCTAAGGACCCCAAAGCAATTTACACAACCAGTCATCCACCCATTCACACACTGGTGATGGCAGCTACATTGTAGCCACAGCCATCCTGGGGCAGACTGACAGAGGCGAGGCTGCCGGACACTGGCGCCACCGGGCCCTCTGACCACCACCAGTAGGCAACGGGTGAAGTGTCTTGCCCAAGGACACAACGACCAAGACTGTCCAAGCCGGGGCTCGAACTGGCAACCTTCCGATTACAAGGTGAACTCCCAACTCTTGAGCCACGATAGCCCCTACATGAAGACAGAAAAGAAAAAAGCAGTGATGTTTATAGGGTTAGTGAAATTGGACTAGCAGGTCTATAATGCTGTGCTATGTCGTGGCGAGCTACACAGCTATGGTTAGCATACTATAAACACAATGAAGCTGGAGGACGAATGTTAACTTTTTTTTTAAAGTTAACATGAGCGTTTCTGATGGTTAGGGACAAATGCAATCGCACGGCAGGATGCTGTAAACAGACCAAACTTCAGTCAGGAGATAATCCATCCACAATATGAGGTTAGTCATTAATATACTGCTGCATGGGCTGGGCTGCAGTTACATTGTAGGGTTTAAAAACTGAGCTTTAAAATGAACGGTGGTAATAAAAACCGAGAGAGGCCGACAGTGATCACTGACTTTTTTTAGGGGCTTGTTCAGATTAAACAGAACAAGATACAAAGCATTAAAACATGTTAAAAACACAATAGCCCTGATAAACACAGAGTAGTTTGTTCATACATCATCACTTAAAGACTGATATTCCACCTGCTGTGAATGTTTTAATACAGTACAGCTGGTATTATTATCACTTGTCACATCCTGTTTATGACAGTTAAAATAAATAACATTCATATAAGATTTAAAATTGTCTTGTGTAAACTGCATGTGGTGTTAAATAGGCCTATACTACTGTACTTTAATGTTGGTCATAAGGGTGGTACTTTAAGAGCCATATATTTTATGAGGTGGTACTCATTGTGAAACGTTTGAGAACAACTTGCCTAAGGGACATCGAAACACTGGGTAGCAGAGCCAGGACCATGACAGACAAAAAGATCACCAATAGCTTGATGTCAGATGGAGTGGAAGACAGAGCTCATATGGAAAATCCTCAAGCAGGTGTTGAGGTTCACTTGTTGACCTCACCGATCCTTTGATATCACAGCTGGAGAAGAAGAGTCAGATTAGGCAGATTAGGCATCAAAGCTTTATTACCAATGCGCATTGGGAGATTCCACTGCATGGAGTCACAGCCAACACCGAGTGGATCTGAGGAGCACTCCTCACACACACCTTCAGTTGCGGTTTTTGATATGGGCGACATGGGCGTTTGCCCAGGGCAGCATCGTGGTGGGGGCCGGCATCATGGCATCGGCAAAAGAAAAAAAAAGGTAGCTCGCACCCATGCTGCCCCGACATAGTGCCAGGCAACAATTGGTTTTCTATTGCCCATTTGCGGGGAGTAAAGGCGCCCTGTATTTGCGAGGTGTGGCTGCTGCTTGCCAAACACAGCGAGGAGAGGGGCGGGGCTGCGGGGGAATTCTCTGACTTGCTGGAGCGGCATCTAATAACAAGTTCACATATAAAACAAACCAACAAACTAGGGCTGTGAACGTAAACGCCGTCATCATGATTAACGCGATTAAAAATTTTGACGCGATTAATCCGTTTGGAGCGCAGAATGACTCAAAATCCCAGAAATGTCTCTGTCAACGCATTTCGATTTGTGTGTTTGATGATGGCAAAGATTCCTATGTTTACTTTTATTTATAAGTGAGGAAACTGGCAGTTATTGCTGGTCAGATCAACTTGAACACATGTGAGAGGCTTCTTTAGTTTGGTTTAGTGAAAACACCTTTGACTGCTGCTGTCGCTGACCTGAGGTTTGTCAAATGTGTCAAACAGCTAATGACAGCTGGAAGCAGGGAAATATTTGATCACAACAGAGCATCTCCTGTCTCTCTTCAGCAAGTCAAAGAGATAAATACGGCCAAAAGGAACTGCTTCCTTTTTACTGCCATGCAGAAGGGCTCAGCTGGTGATGTAGGGTACACTGCACACGCTTTGAGAATTAAATTAGTTGATGCATTTATTACTTCTAGGCTGGACTACTGTAATTCATTATTATCAGGCTGTCCTAAAATCTCCCTAAAAAGGCTTCAATTGAGCCAAAATCCTGTGTGTCTTTGTTCTGTCTTCCTCTCCTTCCAACCAGTCGCGACAGATCGCCACCACTCTGCTGCAGGAGGGAATTTTTCCTTCCCACTGTCGCGAAGTGGTCATCTGATGTTTTCTGTTTTCCTTTAAAAAAATATTATTATAAAGTCTTTCCTATACAACATATAATGCTTGCATGCTTTTTCTTTGATCTGGCACTGTATAAGTAGAATTTATTCAGAAATGAATGTATGAAAATCTACAGATTTATTTGAATATTTTCTTGAATATTTTTAGATAACCTTGTTAGAAGACCTTTTTGAGTTTGTTCTAGTTATATAAGTGTATTTGACAGTTAATCTGGCAGTATCATACAAAAAATAAGTCATTTTCCTGAGTTTGTTTGCTTCAGAGTCAGAAAATCGTGTATGTGGAGGGAGGTTTTTGTACGACTGCTTTTCACTGTGTGAATGAATACTGACTGTTGATGTTGTGTCTGCCCTTACAGTAATAAACTGCTGCATCTTCAGCCTGGACTCCACTGATGGTCAGAGTGAAGTCTTTGTCTGATCCACTGCCTGTAAAACGACTTGAAGTACTTGATGCTCGCCGGTTTGACCAGTATATGAGTAGTTTAGGAGGTTCCCTTTGTTTATGTTGGTACCATTCAACAGAGTCAGAATTAATGACAGTATGACTGATTTTACAATCCATGCTCACAGATCCTCCCACAGCAGAGCTCACTGCTCCAGGCTGAGTCACTGTGATCTGTCCTCTGGACTCTGAGGATACGGAGACAAAAACATAAAGCAGCTTCATGGTTTTGTGGGCTTCATTTCAGAATTAAGAAAAAAACAAAACAAAGAAAAACTAAACTTTATTTATCAACATAGGAGACACTAAAAATGTCTCTTTCAGAACATCAGTGCAGGTTAAAAAGTGTAAATGTCAGAATAATTTATGTCACAAAGATGAAGTTAAAGACTTGA
Source organism: Mchenga conophoros (assembly GCF_057382185.1). Classification (NCBI taxonomy): domain Eukaryota; kingdom Metazoa; phylum Chordata; class Actinopteri; order Cichliformes; family Cichlidae; genus Mchenga; species Mchenga conophoros. The sequence goes on along the minus strand of NC_140546.1, from coordinate 4,433,791 downwards.
TGAACTAAACTTTAAATCTTCAGATCAAATCATGTGAAATATTTCTCTGACCAAGAATGTAGCTGAGCAATCTACATACATACATATATCAGTACTGCAGTTTACTAAAATATTCTCATTTAATAACTACTTCCCAGTTTGAATATTTACAGGAGAGTTTCTTCATCACAGATCTGACTCACAGGATCAACTGTTTTGTGTTTCACATGTTCTTCTGTGCGAGCTCGTCAGGATGGACACAAGTCTGATGTTTTGAGTCAAACCCACATTAACATTACTGTGTGTGTGTGTGTGTGTGTGTGTGTGTGTGTGTGTGTGTGTGTGTGTGTGTCCTCAGTGAACTGTATCAGTCTCTGCAGTATCTTCCAGCTGCAGCAGTCACTTCAGTTTCTGTTCAGTCTGACTGAGGGAGGTTTTTGTACGACTGTTTTTCACTGTGTGAACACATACTGACTGTTAGGATAGTGCTGACTCTGACAGTAATAAACTGCTGCATCTTCAGCCTGGACTCCACTGATGGTCAGAGTGAAGTCAGAGTTTGATCCACTGCCTGTAAAACGAGCTGGAATCCCTGATTGTCGAGTGCTAGCATAGTAAATGAGCAGTTTAGGAACTCCTCCATCTTTCTGTTGGTACCAGGCTAAACGGTTGGAGCTATAAACATCCTGACTGGTCCTACACTTGATGCTCACAGATCCTCCCACAGCAGAGCTCACTGCTCCAGGCTGAGTCACTGTGATCTGTCCTCTGGACTCTGAGGACACAGAGACAAAAACATAAAGCAGCTTCATGGTTTTGTGGGCTTCATTTCAGAGGGACAGATGTTGATAGAGGAGAGGAGTTTGATTCTCTGGACTTTACCTGTGAAGCAGCAGCAGAGGAGAGTCCAGATGAGGACGCAGATCAAAGTCATGTTTTTGATGAGGAGGATTTCTGTGGCTTCTGTTGTGATGAAGGACAGCTGTCAGTCATCCAGTGTTCAACTCTCAGGACTATAAACTCTCCCAGAGCACTGGAGCATGGTGCTGCTGATGCAAAGTGCCTCTCTATGGAAATGAACTGACTGAAAACAACAAGTAGTTGGATCAAATAGTCGATGCTGTTTATCAATTAATCAGTCAGTTTATGAAAATGTTTTCTTTCTTGTGTTTTAGGACACATCCACACATTGATGGATGTGTGGGATTTTTAAATTTGGGTATTTTTTGCAATCTTTTACAAAAACATGTTCATTGACTGAGAGAGGCAAGAAAATGTTTCATGATCAAACCAGAGCAGTACTTTGTGATATAACCCCAAGTGTTGCCAAATGCCAACAAAACATGCAAACAATGTCTGAAGATAAAGGCTCAGACATTCGTCCTTGTAAGACAAAATCTGATTTCCTCTTGTTCACTTAAAAAAGAAGAAGAAAAGAAATGTTGTACTTGTCTACTCAAACACATGAACAGAGTTTCAGAGAATCTTCACCCTGAAAGAAGTTTTAGAAACCTACCTGTCAGCAAATCAAAGAACCGCTTACATGTAAGCAACAGGACAGAATAGAAAAGATTTCCCCCAAAAAAGAACCTGCACATTTGAACATGGCGTCAAAAATGAAAGACATTAAAAAAAATCAGAGGAAAGGTACAATTTGCAAAACCTATTTTAGAGTTTTGTAAAACTCAGTACAAAAAAACTTGCAGTGATTCACATTGATGCATGATGCTGACCACAGGATGCAAAAGTTAAACATGACCACAGCGCAGAATCATTCATCTCTGTTTTAATTTGATATTTTTATAACAGGACAACCTGTGAGGCTGGAAAGACTTCGGTTTCATGCCCTGAACAGGTCACTTTCTGTTTGGTGATGTAGTGTCTGCAGTGTTGGGAAGGTTACTTTTAAAATGTATTCCACTACAGATTACAGATTACATGCCCCAAAATGTATTTTGTAACGTATTCTGAATACTTTGGATTACTTAATATATGATCATGCTTTTTACAACTACATGAATGTACTATTGCTGTTTGATTTATTACTGTTACTGAAGGCTACTTGCCGTACCAATAACAACTCGATTTTTACATCTTAATATAAATGAGTAACAGTAGGTGGACATTAGGTAAGGCTGCACTTTTTGCAGTGATCTGCAAACGCATATATAAAACAGGTCCGCGGCTCCGAACCGTAGTAAAGGGACCTCTGGCTAATCCGTCGGGTTCGTGTCGGCTCGTAGCTGAAAACTAGCTTTACTTTGTTGTCTGGGTCAAGTTTGTAAGAGACAGAGAGAGACGTTGAAAGGCTGCTCCAGCAGAACTTATTGTTTCGGAGGAAAACACGAACACAGTGTCCAGTCGAGTCTTAACAGCTTACTTACAGCTGGGCTTGTCAGGCTCTCTGTTTGGCTGCTGTGGTTATTATTATATTTACATGCTTCCAGCTCCCGTTTCTGCTCGATGACAGCTCGTACTTTTTCTCCCTCTTCGCGCTCACAGACACATAACAGGTACAGCAGTCCATTCTCCCTGCAGCACGGACTACACTGCCCATCAGGCTGCATTCTTTAGGGCGATGCCTGTAACACTCTGCCTGTTGCCTTCATGTTAAATCATTTTTTGAATAATAATTTTTAAATATTTCTTCACGTCATAATGCTGGCAGCAAGTAGAGATGACATGGGCCGCAAGATTGAGACACAGACATTAGAGCCTCTTAATGTTTTCTTTGGGTTTCAACCAGCGTGGAATTACCATAGAGAGTGCACAGCCTAACATATGAAACAGGAGAAGACGTGTAATCCATTTATTTCAACAAAGTAATTGTAATCTGAATTGATGTGATTAGCAGAGTAATCCAAAGAGTGGGAATGTGCTGGAAATATCTTTTATTTTATGAATTTGTCACATGTTTTAGTAATATCACTTTTGGGTCACTTCGAGGTTCACATGTGGGGAAGATTCAGCTTTTACTCTATTGCACAAAGTCAGGCATCGTGAGAAAGTTGGTGACACCCTGAGGGGGAGAATTCAACAGGTGGTGAAGTCTTTTGTCAATCAGGTCTTTGAGGATGTGGAGAAGAGGCAAGGAGCAGTCTCTATGTGACACTGGAAGAGGAGACAAGGTTGTAAACTCTCTCCCTCTCTTGGAGGGGTCAAGGGTGTGAACAACAGCTGTGGAAATGCCTTCTGTTTGACTGTATTTAAAGAGGGCTGCTATTCATCTTTAGAGACACGCATCAGTGCCCCACTGAATGTCCTCTCTCCCTCAACTGCTTGGGAATTAAAAAGGTGCTGGCTCATCGTGTCTGCAGACTTTGTTGATTATATTTCCATGACATTATTCTGCAGTGACAAAGTGAGATATGTCACAACAAAAGAGCGAAAACTGAAAAAGTGTTTGTTTACATTGTTGAGTTAACACCGAATATAAAAGCTTCAGTGCTCTTTGGTATGGATTCTCCAGTTTTTTTATTTAAAAGTTTTATAATTACGATTTTGATTATGTCCCCACATTCTGTGTCAATGATGGTGATGATACTGGAGGATAAACGTGAGCTCTAACACATCTGCTCAAATTTACACAGCTTTCACATCACTTCATTGTAGGGGTCGAGTTTTTCTTTATTTGTTACCTGTATATGAATCTACAGTGTTCAGTTGAGTCGCATTCCAAATATGCTGTGAAAAACTCTTTTTAAACGAGTCGTGCTGGAGTCAGTCAGATGATTTCCATAGAGCGGCACTTTGCATCAGCAGCACCATGCTCCAGTGCTCTGGGAGAGTTTATAGTCCTGAGAGTTGAACACTGGATGACTGACAGCTGTCCTTCATCACAACAGAAGCCACAGAAATCCTCCTCATCAAAAACATGACTTTGATCTGCATCCTCATCTGGACTCTCCTCTGCTGCTGCTTCACAGGTAAAGTCCAGAGAATCAAACTCCTCTCCTCTATCAACATCTGTCCCTCTGAAATGAAGCCCACAAAACCATGAAGCTGCTTTATGTTTTTGTCTCTGTGTCCTCAGAGTCCAGAGGACAGATCACAGTGACTCAGCCTGGAGCAGTGAGCTCTGCTGTGGGAGGAACTGTGAGCATCAAGTGTACGACCAGTCAGGATGTTAATGGCAACAACCGTTTAGCCTGGTACCAACAGAAAGATGGAGGAGTTCCTAAACTGCTCATTTACTTTGCTAGCACTCGAGAATCAGGGATTCCAGCTCGTTTTACAGGCAGTGGATCAAACTCTGACTTCACTCTGACCATCAGTGGAGTCCAGGCTGAAGATGCAGCAGTTTATTACTGTCAGAGTGGTCATGTTATTAACAGTCAGTGGGTGTTCACACAGTGAAAAACAGTCGTACAAAAACCTCCCTCAGTCAGACTGAACAGAAAGTGAAGTGACTGCTGCAGCTGGAAGATACTGCAGAGACTGATACAGTTCACTGAGGACACACACACACACACACACACACACACACACACACACCCGTTTCTTGGGTTAGAAGGACAATTTCTGAAATTTTTGGCAAATCAGACTGGACATAGGGCTATGGGGACACCGGGTTCCAGAGGTGCTAGAGCTACAATATGCATATCAAAAATCATGAAAAAAATCAGCAAACCTATACACAACTTAAAATTTAAACATTTTCTTTGCTCAACTGAGATATAAAAAAGGCTATTTTTTCAGACATTCTGGTGGTTTGTAGAGACTTTTCTGTAGCTCGGTCTATAAGGACAGTCTGGTGTACAAGGTCAGTGATGTCATCATACATATACACAAAGTATAGTCTGTTCTGAAGGGACACATGGTGTGTAAAGCCAGTCTACTGTACACACACACAGTGAGTAAATCTGGTTTAAAAGGACACATGGTGTGTAAAGCCAGTTCACTGTACACACACACACTGAGTTAATCTGGTTTAAAAGGACACATGGTGTGTAAAGCCAGTTCACTGTACATATACTCACACATGCACTAAGTATAACCTTCTTAGAAAAGAACGTGTATTATAAGACTGTGACTGATACATCATTATAGTAAAATTGAATAAATTTGCTTAGGCTGCTGCCCCTGCGACCTGGCCTCGGATAAGCGGTTGAAGATGGATGGATGGATGAATAAATTAAAAAATAATAAAAAGACTATATTTTGGTTTTCTCTGATGAGCATTACAATCTGACATACAAGCTTACATAAAACACCACAGATCATATCTGTTGTGATCTACTAACAGGTGGTCAAAGTGTCATTAAAACAACTAGAAGCATAATAATAATAATAATAATAATAATAATAATAATAATGGATTGGATTTATATAGCGCTTTTCTAGGCACCCAAAGCGCTTTACAATTCCACTATTCATTCACTCTCACATTCATACACTGGTGGAGGCAGCTACAGTTGTAGCCACAGCTGCCCTGGGACAGACTGACAGAGGCCAGGCTGCCATATCGCGCCATCGGCCCCTCTGGCCAACACCAGTAGGCAAGTAGGGTAAAGTGTCTTGCCCAAGGACACAACGACCAGGACAGAGAGCCCAGGGATCGAACCGGTGACCATAACACAACAGTGCTTGCATCAACTAGAACAAACTATGTATTATAGAGTTTTTCATTGTCCTGAAGAAACTGGCACTGAGTGGCTGACCAATAAAACAGCACCTTTGCACACCAGGGGTGAGTCGGGCTGACACCATGACTTATACATAAGACTTATATCAACACACAACACATTTGTTGAATTACTGAATTATATTTAATATAACCAACTCAATAATCAATTCCTTAAAAGGACAGCATTGTAACAATTATTGAAGGAAAATAAAAGTGAATCCTGGCATTAAAAGACTCAGGCTAACCACACATCAAAACAAAACACTGCCTGTGAGCACAGTGAAGTCAACTACATACTTTTTGAACGGAGAACACTAACCTTGAAATCAGGCCCAGAAAGGTAAAGGCTCAGACTGTCAAAAAGTGCATTTAGTGTTTAACATTTATTTTTTTTTTTTAAAGGCCAGTCCTCTGTTGCGCACAAAATCTCGAATGTTTTGAATAGATCTCGTCTCCAAGATAGGTTGTTCCTTTTCTTTGCACTTCAGACACTGCTGGTTGGTGACAGTGATACCGTTTTCAATAAAAGGCTTCATATGTTTCATCACCGCTCCCATCTCCTCCTCAGACCATGGTCTCTTCACACACCGCCTTGATGAAACACATAAACCTGTTCAATAAAACAAAACAAATTTGAAGTTTAAAAAGATCATGTGAGATGCACTTGTAGGTAGAGATGGTGTTCAAAACTGTGAAAACAAGCTGGTACTTGTCTAAACAAATTGTGTGTGATAATAAATAGACTGTAGACCTGATAAAATTTAAAGTTTGATTGTTTTCATTAACATGATAGTTCATCACACTGCTTGGTAAGCACAAAATACATTCAGCTTCTTTATATGTTATATAATGTCTAACCACATGATGTTGGTGTTGACTGCACATAGTGCCTAGTGATGGACATGGCATCTGATTTAGATCATACCTTTAGTAACTGAGTCAGGGACAGGAGGTGAACCAGAAGTCACACAGGCATCATTCCCCTGGTCATCTAAAAAATATTGCACAGTATAAATGTATGGGCTTAAAGAGGCTTTCTGCCTACCAATCAAACACCATGGGCACAGAGGGGACAGTGACAGCCAGTTCTATTATACTAACTATACACATGGCAATGCTGCTGAACTGGATGAAGTCAACAATACCTTGGGTAATAAGTTTACTGGGAAATGATGTAGATTTTGCACAGGCCAAATTTCGCTTGGCCAAAACTGATGAAGCATCAAAATACTAGTCATAAAGCATTAGTGTCACAATTAGGAATGGAACAACTAACAATCGACCATGTAAAAATGTACTGATGGTTAGTAATATTGTTCTATTCACAATCCCAGGTTATCGTAATCAGCATAGTAGTGTTAATAGTAAAGTCTGATTTCATTTTTAATGCAATGAAAAACAGAGATGCAAGTGGCATTAATGAAACAAGAGAGCATCTTTATCATACGTGATGTGCGCTGTTAAAATACGTTACTGCACATTTCACTGGATTTGTCTCTGAACAGGACTAACTCACAGATCCCAGCTCATTACCTAAGATATGTTGGGCAAACTTTGAGTACAGCATTGAAAATGTACCTTGAGCTGCAGTCTCGGAGAAGTGAGGCAAATCAGCAGTCACAGAAGTTAATATTTCTTCATTGTCATTGATAGATTTTTCTAGCAAAAAAATAAAAAAAATTTTTATTTTATTTACACACACACATATATACACACACACACACATATATATATATATATATATATATATATATATATATGAGGAAAGTGAGTATTTGAACACCCTGCTATTTTGCGAGTTCTCCCACTTAGAAATCATGGAAGGGTCTGAACTTTTCATCATAGCTACATGTCCACTGTGAGAGACATAATCTAAAAGAAAATTCCGGAAATCACATTGTATGATTTTATAACAAGTTTTTTGTATATTTCTTTGTAAAATAAGTATTTGAACACTTGAGTCAAACTATATTAATATTGCCTTTGTTAACAATTACAGCAGCCAAACAGTTCCTGTAGTTCTTCACCAGGTTTGCACACATTGCAGAAGGTCTTTTGACCCACTCCTCCACACAGATCTTCTGTAGATCTGTCATGTTTTGGGCCAACACAGACTTTTAACTCCATCCACAGATTTTCTATTGGACTGAGGTCTGGAGACTAGTGAGGCCACTCCAGAACCTTGAAATGCCTCTTACGGAGCCACTCCTTGGTTTTCCTGGCTGAGTGCTTCAGGTCTTTGTCTTGTTGAAAGACCCAGCCAGAACCCATCTTCAATGCTCTGACTGAGGGAAGGACGTTTTGGCCCAAAATCTCACAATCCATGTCCCTGTTTATCTTCTCCTTAATACAGTGCAGTGGTCCTGTCCCCCGTGCAGAAAAACAGCCCAGAGCATGATGTTTCCACCCTCATGCTTCACTGTAGGATGGTATTATTGGGATGAGACTCATCCTTCTTCTTCCTCCAAACCCCAACAATGGAGTTTAGACCAAAAAGTTTTATTTTGGTCTCATCGGACCACAGGACTTTCTCCCATGACTCTGGATCATCCAGATGGTCCCTGGCAAACTTCAGACGGGCCTGGACATGGGTTGGCTTAAGAAGGGGAACCTTCAGTGTGATGAATGATTTTAAACCATGACGTCTCAGTGTATTACTGATAGTAGCCTTGCCAACGGTGGTCCCAGCTCTCTTCAGGTCATTGACCAGCTCGTCCCGTGTAGTTCTGGGCTGATTCTTCACCTTTCTTAGGATCACTGACACCTCACGAGCTGAGATCTTACGTGGGGCTCCAGTCCGAGGAAGACATTAGCCTCTTCCATTCAGGGGCGCCTGCAGGAGTCTTGCAGAGGGTACACACAGTCACCTGCACGCGCTCCATCGCGCACACGCACATGCGTGCACGCGCACTGTCGCGCACCGAGCTGCTTGGCAGTGGCTCTGGAGCCCTTTCCAGCTTTGTGAAGGTCTAAAGTTTTGTCTCTTGTGTCATTGGACAGCTCTTTGGTTTTACTCATGTTGCTGCAACACTTTTGACAGATTGTGGGGTGCACATGTGTCTTTATGAAAGCTAACGGCATCAAACAGGTGCTGCTAAATTAGAATCATGAGCAGAGTGTAGTTGGACTGTTTAAAAGCAGAATAACAGGTCTTTGAGGGTCAGAAATCTGCATGATAAGCAAGTGTTCAAATACTTATTTTAAGCAGTAATATACAAAAATATTTTAATAAAATCATACATTGTGATTTCCGGAATTTTCTTTTAGATTCTGTCTCTCACAGTGGACATGTACCAACGCTGAAAATTTCAGATCCCTCCATGATTTCTAAGTAAATGGCCTGCATTTGTATAAATGGCCTGCATTTGTATAGCGCTTTTTCTAGTCCATAGGACCCCAAAGCGCTTTACACTACATTCAGTCATTCACCCATTCACACACACATTCACACACTGGCGATAGCAAGCTACAGTGGGAGAACATGCAAAATAGCAAATACTTACACAGCAAAGTACAAACAGAACTGCAATAACATTATCTAAATATATAAAAATGTAAATTTTAAATATTTTATCAATACAACTACAAAGTCTATAACACAGAATACAATAATTTTAGTACCTCGCAATGTGGAAGCATCAGGGAGTTGCTGTGATCCAGTAGCCATCCCATCTATGTCATCTATAAAATTGAAAAAATGTTATTAGACCAACCATATTCACAAACACCAAGCCGATTTAACAACATATAAACCATGCATACCACCAATTTCATCCAGAGTTTTTCCTTGAATATCCTTCACAGTTCCCTTCTCCATGGCCATGAGCAACTTGGAGATCTTAGCCAGCTGAATTGTTGATTGGGGCAGTCGATAGTATTCTCTATGGACCCTAATGTCATGGCCGAGGAAATCGGCCAGCTGGTCTAGTTCATTATCTTTCAAGTTCATGACTTGGCTTATCGTGGCAATCTGTTTGCGAAGGTTAGTTGATCTGAGGTTCTGAGGATGTTCAGCTCCGCAAGCATCTGCAAACTGACCAAACTGCCCTCTGTAGTGACCATCACTACAAGGAATGGCGAAAAGGTACATATTGTTTTCAGATACCCCGCACTCTTTCCTCTTACTAACGAGGAGTGACAGGTTATCGGTCATATCAGAAGTCAGGATCACAGCCACCTTTCGTCCTTTTTTCCCCTTCAGTTCCACTCTGGCAAACTGTTGGCAAAGCCTTTTCTCAACTTCTGTAAGCCCAGAGCTGATGTCATCGTTTAGTTTGGACATGTCACGATCTTCAAAATTTTTGACAGTCATACGTGCTACTTCACCTTCCCTCCTCCTATTGAACAAAATCACTTGACAAAGGATCACCTTTGCTAGTGCTGCATAAGTTCCTGCTGTTGGGTTATCACCTAGTTTCTCCCTAGCTGATTCCACTTGCTGACCAAGATATAACTGCAGCTTCTGAACATCTCTGGTCAGTGGAAGGCTGTCGACCTTGTTGTATTTTGCCTCACTCAGGTTTGATAAGGCTGAATGGGAAACTAATTCAGACCACTTTGTTTCATGAAGTGTGTGAAACCTCCTGATTGAATCGATCGCCTCTTGATCCTCTTCCATGAGAGCACGACACATGATAATATCACTTATTTTTCTGAGAGAATGTCCAAGCTTCAGGGCCAAACTTGGGGCTTTGAATGTGCTGGTTTCAGTATCAAAACCTGAAACTCTCTTGACAGCATTAGTAAGAATAAAGAAGTTGGCTGGTTTTATTGCCTCTTCCATATTATGGATTCTTGTTGTGTGACGCAAAGTCACAAGTAATCTCCCAAGTTCCCTTACTTTCTGTCTTATATACTCATGCTTTGATCTGTCACTTCCATGCTTATTAAAAAGAGACTGAGCCAACTGCATAATATAATGATCATTCCTTATTGCACTAGACACATCATCCTTGTGCATCTTGCCCAGTACTGAGTAGAGTTCACTTGAAATTGGCTGAGACATTGTGGATTGAGTAGATGCTATACCAAAGACTCTATCTTTCAGCTTCTCTTCAGCATTATTCTCTGGTCTTAAAGCACATCTTTTCATATGCCGAGAAACTTCTTTTCTGGATATCATACCCTTACAGTATAAGCAGTACTCGTATGTCTCAGCGCTGCTGCTGCTCTTTTTTGAGATCCTTTTCACTTTAAGACAACCTGATCCTGTGGTTTTAACAGCAGAGTTGTGCTTGAAGTTACCAAGGTTTCGTAACCTTTCAAGATGAACTTTTCTGTCCTTTGATGATTTGGGTAACTGAAGCACCTGGGCGACTTCAGCATTTTCATTTACATGCGTCTCCAGATGACGTGCAAATTTTGTTTGAGGTTTTCCACACACAAAACAAAAATTGACTGTGCTTTTGATTAATTTTGTTGACTTGGTTGGGGATTCATTTTGGCTAATATCCACAGTACTCTTTTCGCTACATGCATCTTTTGTTTTCTGCTGGCATGACTCTGAGCTGTCTGGTTCTTGGTCGGGATGAAGATCATCAGTAGTTTCAAGATCATTCAAAATGTGCTCAAAGTTGTTCTTAACATCCATGGTCTGTTCTTTTTCAGCAAAAGTAACGCATAAATCAGGCATGCTAGCAGCATGGGAGTTTTTTGATGGTCCAGGTAACTCAATAGACAACTCTGTTCCTGAGCTTTCTGAATCTGATGCAGAATTTGGGATGTATTCTTCATCAGATGAGACATCACCCTGTTCGTAGATACAGCATAGATTAAATAACAGAAATAAACATGGGAAGGATAAATGCTAAATTGTTCACGTCACAGAGCTCGGGACGTAAACCAAAGTCTCTAGATGTCTTAAAAGTACTAAGAAATACCTCCTGATTTAAAGAAGAAAATGTGCAGCAGATATGTATTTTGTGCAAGTATTTTGATTCTGCTTGATCAATTTGCAATCTGTGATCGATTCAGTACTTTTTTGATATTTGTCCCATTTCTAATATCCAATTTATATTTTTTGAACAATGACATTAACAAAAAAAACAAACACAAAACAAAAAAAACTAAGACACCAGCCCTAACCTGGTCCCGGAGCCCCTCCCACAATGACCCCCACAGATCAAAATTTGTAAAACCTTTGAGACTAGATTGTATGAAACTGTTTTTTTTTTTGTTTGTTTTTTTTTTTTTACAAAGGATTATAATAAAATCTAAGTAATATTTTTACAATGTGTTTATTTCTGGCCTCTCTCACATAACTTCTACACTCTATCCAGTCCAAAATCTCTCTGCTTTCAATTCTCTATCTGAGACAACACTTACAAAACTGATTATCCTTATAATTTTGTGATGAAAGAAAAAGGAAGAGCAAGCAACATGTGGCAATCTTCACGAACTGCATCTACGTCAATATTAACTATATTATAATGAAGCCTGCGTAAATTCAACCTGGGAGAAACACCTGCACATCATCTCCATCATCATCATCATCATCTCAACTCCCTTCAGCTGCTCACTCCGGCGCAGCCAATCCGGAGCTCCCTCGCACCTATGCCTCCATTCAGCATCCGGGCATTTAAGCTCTTTCACCCATAGCTCAGCCTCTCAGCGTTTTCGCATCCCTCCACCACCCCTGCACCCCCATGCTTGCCCCCTGCCTCCATACCACCACCAGTGTCCAGACCCCAGGGGAAGACCTCCTACTTCAATCAGCAATGCTTTTATCAACAGTTTTCCCGCCGGGGTCTGACCGCCAAATATTTAATGTTCAATAAAGCATGTCTAATTCTTTCTCCGTATCTGAGTCTTTCCAGGTTGAATTTCACTGTACACTTACGTCGGACATATCCCAGTCTTCTGAAGATGTCTGGAGGCAGATCTTATGCCACACACAACGGCATTCTACAAATACAAAGAAACCACAGCATTAGACAACAACCGATGATTCATTAAGTTATAATTTAAAAAGTAGCGATCCCACACATCACAAATTATATTCACGAAGACCACTAAATATAAACAAGCATAAAGTGAATTTAAAACCAACGCATAATTCAGAATAAAAAGCAGATTTTTTTTTTAAGTTTAAGACACATTTTAAACTTATGAATATGATATACTGAATCATCCTAATAATAAATTTTTTCATCAGATTTGAGATATAAAACATTGTTATTTTAAAAACAGACTAATTGACAGACAGACAGACAGACATACATACATACGATCTAATGAGAAACAGAAAAGCTAAAATGTTTATCCTACATTAATTAATAAGGATTGAGATGAAAAGGACTTCTACTAAAAAGTCATTGAAAATGTGTAGAGACACCATCAAGCATTTGTATTGCAAATTGCCTGATTGATCTATTGGAATAGGTCTGGATTAATCAGACCCAGTACCTTATTGGGCTTCCTATATTGACATTGTAAGAAGTTTGCAAGTTTGATGCAATGTTTACTCAAAGGGTTTATTATCATCAAACATCATCTTCCAAGTTTGTGTGTATATGTGTAATTACAGAATGACAAACAGACTTGAGGGCAGTTTACTTCATACATGTTGATACTCTCTTAAATATAATTAAACATTTGTGCATTTTGCTTTATCTTTATATAACAGATCAAATCAGGAACTGTGGTTTTTGCATTGTAACATCACAAATAAGCTAAATCAGCATTGTCAGTACGCATGCACGACGCGGCCGGGTCAGAGTACACCACTACCCACGATGTAAAGGCTGAATTATACTTCTCCGTCAGATATAGGCTTGGTTCTTTTAATACATCCATGGATATAGGCCTACGGGGAAGTGCTGTGCCAGGGTTGCCAGACGTCAGTGGCCAAACCCCGCACGAGCGTCTCCGGGCACCACAGAGGCTGATGGCTCCGAATATGAGGCTTTGAAAGTGAAAGTTTATTTGCAGCTGTTGATTCATTGTACCAACCTTCCCTCAGCTCTAAGGGATCTGGAATTGTCATCTGACAACTGTCAGTCTCGATCTCGAGCAGAGACTTATATCCAAGGTAGCATAGCCTCCCACTCCTGCTGTTTTGTTAAAACTATAGGGGCTTTTTGTAGTGAAAACGCCCAAGCGAGGGCCACGAATTCTTTCTTTCTCTTCCCAGCAGCACTGTATCCCCGTTTCGTACCAAATTCTTTTAAAACATTGACTTTAGGACGCTCAAAATATTCAATATCGCTATCACATGCGGCAGTGTTTACTGTTTACGATGCACGCTGGGTAGTCGTGACCCTTGACCCGGACCGGCATGCCTTGCGCGCGGTGAGATGCTTATTTAGCTTATATGAGCTTGATGTTGAAAGAGTGAAACAAAGATTTAAAGTTGTAAAGTTCAACAGTCTAATCAACAAAGAGTAAGAGGGCAATATACATTATTACAGTATGTTCTCTGTTCTCTGCCACACTAAGCAGACAAACTCAAATGCATGATATGTGATAGTATCTGCCATTACACTGTGTATCATTGCAATGGTTTGAATTGATAAAACTTTGAAGTGATTTTTTTTATTCTTTACATATGAAAATGTAGACCTGACTCATGGTAACTTATGGTATAGTGAAAAAATGCATTAATTAACACAAGATAAATAATACACTTACGCTTGCATCTTAGACCGTGCCATCTGATAGCTGTCAAAGGTGAATGGCATAGCCCGCATTTGTCAAGTTTCACCGATTCAAATACCAGCCTATGAATTGTACACTGGAAAAAATTAAAAACATGAAATGAAACATAAAACATTGTTACCCAAATATTTTATGACGAATTAAAAATAATGTTTGACCATTTTACATATTTTCTACCAATCCTTCAGGAGAGATTGAAAGGGAGATAGGAGTTACTTTTTAGATAAAATAGTGAAGCATATCTATTCAATTCCTGAGATTTGTGAGTTAGAGAGAGGGGAATCTATTTAGATGAAGCAAAAGTAAAATACTAAGAAGCTAAAGTGACTGTGAGTAAAAGGTGCATGTATATGTCTGACACAGAAAAACCCAAGGTTTACAAGGACACTGGCCATCAGCCTCATAATGACATCCGAGCTCAAACTGATGCTTTCACTGTTTCACCTCCAGTGTGTGGCCACTCAGTAAAACACACTTGTTAAGGGGACACTGTGGTTAGAAAAGACCTCCTGTTCTAAATAGAGGACATTTCCACCACCGCTGCCAGATGTTTGCTAAAATACTCAAAATGGAGTTTCATGTAAACACCATAACACTTCTAACCATTGGTCAATTTTAAAACAAAGGTCAATTTCAACTCACCTCACAAGCAGAGTCGTTAGGCACAGCTCTGGATGATTGTGGCACCTCTTTCGATTTGCTCTCTGTACAAGGGAACACAAGGAGATTCAGTGCTTGACTTTCGTTAAGTCAAAAAAACACACATCTACGCATAACGCAATCAATTCACATCCCTGACTGTTACAATTCTACTCAAAATATCCATCAAGACACTATAGAATCATCAGAAATGTCCCAATACTGGCACATTTTTCATGCAGCAAACCTTCAGGCATGTCATGCATTGCCAGAAGTTAACAACATTTACTCAAAACTGACCACTGGTAAGTTCTTCTGAGAACGCTTGGGGTGACAACTCCTGATACTGGACACCAACTTCACCAATTAACTCTTTCAGAGAAGAAGTGCCACGCTGACCTCCAACAGAATGCACCTAAAAAGATGCAAAGATGAACAAGCATCAATGGTACAGTGTCCATCTGATCAAGAGGGACACTCTCAGTCAAACCTTAAAACACCCAAATGATGTTGAGAGGGAAATGCAATGTTAAATGATGACTACCTGTACTTACAATGATTTAAAGACTGCACATGCAGTATAATTGTAATCAATTGATAAACATGATCTTTACAAACCACACTATTTACCAAACTACACATTGATACAATCTTTAGTAAACAGATGAATCCATGCTAACCTCATGCTCAGAGTTGTCTGCTGTAGGTCTAGATGACTGACACTCTGCTCTTAATTCTCTGTCTGTAGAAGAGAACACAAGACATGGAGGCATAGTGCTTTGCAAGACCCCAGGGTTTAACAGGTAGTGCTTACTCAAGCAGGGACTCACCTGTGAATGAGTCTGTAGAGATCACATGGTGCTCCACGTCATGGGCAATAGGCTCTGCAACACACTGTTGACCAGAAGGGATGCTTGCGATCTTTAGCTGGGTATGAAAAGTAGAACAAATATTGTAAACATCTGGCAGCTACAGTGGAAATGTATTTAATCCACTACAAGTGGTCTTTTCTAACCAGTGTCCCCTCAACCCGTGTGTTTTTCTGAGTATGCCAAACACTGGAGATGAAACAATGAAAGACTCAGTTTGAGCTCAGATGTCAGGACAGTGTTCTCACATACCTTGAGTTTGTCTGTGTCAGACACACACACATAGTTAAGCATTTTCTGTTTCACCTTCAGTTAAATACAGTTCTAACTTTCACCCTAACTGCAAGGAAACAGAGTGATTAACCCTTACCTAGTTAAGTGAAGCCAAAGTAAGACAATACTAAGAAGCTAAAGTGACTGTGAGTAAAAGGTGCATGTATATGTCTGACACAGAAAAACCCAAGGTTTACAAGGACACTGGCCATCAGCCTCATAATGACATCTGAGCTCAAACTGATGCTTTCACTGTTTCACCTCCAGTGTGTGGCCACTCAGTAAAACACACTTGTTAAGGGGACACTGTGGTTAGAAAAGACCTCCTGTTCTAAATAGAGGACATTTCCACCACCGCTGCCAGATGTTTGCTAAAATACTCAAAATGGAGTTTCATGTAAACACCATAACACTTCTAACCATTGGTCAATTTTAAAACAAAGGTCAATTTCAACTCACCTCACAAGCAGAGTCGTTAGGCACAGCTCTGGATGATTGTGGCACCTCTTTCGATTTGCTCTCTGTACAAGGGAACATAAGGAGATTCAGTGCTTGACTTTCGTTAAGTCAAAAAAACACACATCTACGCATAACGCAATCAATTCACATCCCTGACTGTTACAATTCTACTCAAAATATCCATCAAGACACTATAGAATCATCAGAAATGTCCCAATACTGGCACATTTTTCATGCAGCAAACCTTCAGGCATGTCATGCATTGCCAGAAGTTAACAACATTTACTCAAAACTGACCACTGGTAAGTTCTTCTGAGAACGCTTGGGGTGACAACTCCTGATACTGGACACCAACTTCACCAATTAACTCTTTCAGAGAAGAAGTGCCACGCTGACCTCCAACAGAATGCACCTAAAAAGATGCAAAGATGAACAAGCATCAATGGTACAGTGTCCATCTGATCAAGAGGGACACTCTCAGTCAAACCTTAAAACACCCAAATGATGTTGAGAGGGAAATGCAATGTTAAATGATGACTACCTGTACTTACAATGATTTAAAGACTGCACATGCAGTATAATTGTAATCAATTGATAAACATGATCTTTACAAACCACACTATTTACCAAACTACACATTGATACAATCTTTAGTAAACAGATGAATCCATGCTAACCTCATGCTCAGAGTTGTCTGCTGTAGGTCTAGATGACTGACACTCTGCTCTTAATTCTCTGTCTGTAGAAGAGAACACAAGACATGGAGACATAGTGCTTTGCAAGACCCCAGGGTTTAACAGGTAGTGCTTACTCAAGCAGGGACTCACCTGTGAATGAGTCTGTAGAGATCACATGGTGCTCCACGTCATGGGCAATAGGCTCTGCAACACACTGTTGACCAGAAGGGATGCTTGCGATCTTTAGCTGGGTATGAAAAGTAGAACAAATATTGTAAACATCTGGCAGCTACAGTGGAAATGTATTTAATCCACTACAAGTGGTCTTTTCTAACCAGTGTCCCCTCAACCCGTGTGTTTTTCTGAGTATGCCAAACACTGGAGATGAAACAATGAAAGACTCAGTTTGAGCTCAGATGTCAGGACAGTGTTCTCACATACCTTGAGTTTGTCTGTGTCAGACACACACACATAGTTAAGCATTTTCTGTTTCACCTTCAGTTAAATACAGTTCTAACTCTCACCCTAACTGCAAGGAAACAGAGTGATTAACCCTTACCTAGTTAAGTGAAGCCAAAGTAAGACAATACTAAGAAGCTAAAGTGACTGTGAGTAAAAGGTGCATGTATATGTCTGACACAGAAAAACCCAAGGTTTACAAGGACACTGGCCATCAGCCTCATAATGACATCTGAGCTCAAACTGATGCTTTCACTGTTTCACCTCCAGTGTGTGGCCACTCAGTAAAACACACTTGTGGAGGGGACACAAAACAGATAAGCTTGCAATCATCACTTGGGAAAGTCATACAAATTCAAGATTTAGTTAAACCAGATTGAATACCACCAAGAGGACATTTAAATATTGTGACTAGGGCTGAAACAACTAATCGATTAATCGACAATAATCGATTATTGAAATAATCGTTAGTTGCAGCCCTAATTGTGACATCTAGATATGTAGGTTTTAAACAACAATTCATAGGGGGAAATTTTTTTTTAAATGACCCACCTTTTTCCGCCAGGGCCATTCTTTCCCACCATAGTCATAAGTAATTTCACTTCCTGCCGCAATTTCCTTCAGTGCAAAAAGGCAGAGATGTGGCTTCCCTTCTGCTTCAATCAACTTCATTCTGCAATTTGGTGTCCTGTGTTCATCGTTTACTAGTCGCCCAAATGACCCATCTTCAAGTGCTCCATCAATACTGCAAATTTGGAAACATACATTAAACAAACATTTATAGTGACACGCCTATGAACTATACTATAATTTTTAAGCACCAACACAAACACAACATCCAATACAAGTTTAGTTGTTAAATGCATAGTTGATAAGTTAAAGAGGGTCCATCAGTCAAGGACGCGTTGCTTTCTGACTGAGATAAGTGTTTGCGCTTCTACTGCTTAGAGCTTAAACGTGGTTTTGTTGTACTGTCGCGCTGACCTAGTAGGTGTAGGTGTGGCTGTGGCTGTTACTCTTCTCTTCCTCCTCTTGCCCACTACCTGCTCTGTGCTGCTGCTTGCGCGTGGCCGCTGATTAGACCTTGTGCAATCTACAGCTAAGCGCAGCCTGGTGCGCACTGCTCCGCCAGGTGAGTTGAATTAGAGCAATCAAGGGCGGGCGTGCCTAGTAGACCTTAAAATGCATGCAGCAGTCATTTGACCCGAGCGTGACATGCTGAGAGGACAGCAAACCAAGCACAATCCACTTTGAGGAAGACTTTGAGTTAGACGGGCTATCGGTAAGCTTGGACTCATATTTGCTGCTTATGTTTGGGAACTATGGAAGCTCAATTGTGGAACTGTATTTATGCTTTGGGAAATAGTTACTGCATTTAAGTTTAAAAAATTATATTGATATTAAAATAAATGTTTAAGTTTGAATAAACTGTTTATGTAGATAGTGTTTCCCACACTTATGTTAATTAATACTAAAAGCAATTACCCCAAATCCTTGGTTAAATCTTAAAACTAGTGTAAATATGTTTGGTTTAATTTAAGGAAAATAATTCTTTGTAAAAGAAAATCCTTGGTTAAAGTCTTTATTAAAATATTTGTAAACTCTAAAATGTATACTTTAAAAATGTAATTGTTACAGAAAGTGTAAAAAATGCAAGGTAGACCAGTTTATTTCATCTTTGTTGTTTGAAATTACTCACCTCTGATTCAAAAACTAATGAATGTAAAACTAAAACTAGGATAAATGATAGTTTAGACAAAAGTGGCTTTACTGAAGTGTATATTTTTGTTATTTCATTTGTCTTCTGTATAATTCATTTAATTTATCTGAATGATTAATGAAATGTTCTTTATTTTTTGTGTTGAAAGGTTTTTCACCTATCCATCAAGCCATCCATCTACCTACCTCACAGACAGAGAACACTTGACATGTACTATTTTGGCATTGTACATATTATACAGTAGTTTTGGACACAGTATAACAGTGCACGAGTCTCCGTGTCCACATGTGCCAAATGCGCACAGACACAGGGCCGCTCATTCAGCCCTGGCCATTTGAATTTTCTCTTATTATTTTCTCTATCTCTATATTATATTTTAAATCTTCACAGCAGCGTGAGCACACTGTCTTAGCTGTAAAATGTAGGCTTATATTATTACCCCTCTAACCCCGTACATTACGCCCGTGAGTGTGTATTAGAGAAGGCACACACAGGCTGAATACGGGGACTAACGGGCCCTCAGCATATGTGGGAGTCCCGTCAGTCCCCAGTACTGCGAGTTCCCGGGGCCCACAGGGTCACCGGGAAATGACGGAGCCTCAGTAAGAATGAGATCCTGCTATTCCACGGGTCCGTCACTCCCCCTTCTATAGATTCTGGGGACTGACGGGGCCGGGTACTAGAGGTAAGGACTCGTTAAAGAGCAATATGAGATGTTTGCTTCAGAAATCCTGACCTTGCAATAGAAATGTAAACATTCAGTCATTTTGAATTTACCACAAAGTCTTCTGCTTCCATATGAATTCAAACATGAAGACTGAACATGCGCTGGGGTACAGGTTACGTCTGTGTTCAGCTTCAGTTGCATCAATAAGCTCCCCTCTATACTCGACCACGAAGTCTCCTTGTTTGAAATTGGCTAAAGTGAAGATGCCACGACCTGAAGACACAACCATATTAGAGACACAGGCGTGGCAGCACTGCAAATAATCAATTCATTAAATATGTATATCTGTAAATTGCAAGTATGCAATGTTGTGCTTTTTTTCAATTCTACATATATAATAAAGAAAACATAAATAGCCAGGCTCGCTAATAACTAAATTATTATTAAAATACCTTAGATTTTAATTTATATTGATGTTTGTACAGGTCACCACTGGTGATGTGTAACCCCTCAGTCTAGCCTGCAGTGTGTCAAAGTCACTCACCTTTAACTGAATTAATAAATTTGATTTCTAACATTGAATTCTTGTCTCTTCTTGCAAGGATGTGATTAATGGCATCCTGAAGGGGAGTGGTTCTCCGTGACATGATTTGCTAAGGAAATCAAGATAAAAATGTAAACAACATCAAAACTTCAAGCCTTTACTAATGCCCTTGTAAGCATAAAGCTGAATGAGAAGCACCCCCCCCCCCCCCCCCATGTTAGCGTATTATTAGTTTAAGGTTATTTTAGTTTGGTGATGAGTGCTGGAGGGATTCTGATTAACAGATAAATGGATGGGGGCGAGGCTGTATTTGTGCAGATTAACTTGACTGTGTTCCACCTGTGTTGATTAAGTCAAGTTTCTGACATGCTCCACCCAATTTTTCTTATTTCACTAATAGCATGGATACTGAAACTGTTTCAATTGAGTTCTATGCTTTCATTACATTCACATAACAGACACAGACAAGGCTGATGTCTGAGTTGTTTTAACAGAAAGCATGCACTTGCAGATATTAAAGATACTTAAATGTCCTAATTTAACTAAAGCCTAACTCTGACTTAGCCTAAACCTGTCTGTCAAACTAAGCTTTAGATCTCTCAGGAATCATGTGCTTCATCAACACAACTATAAGAGCAAAACAAATGTTGTTTTTTTTACAATATTTTATAAACAAATGTGTGCAGAGTGACACCAATACTGTCTCAATTTAATTTCATAAATCTACAAGAGTTTATTTGTATTTGCCTTCCATGTTTCCTTGGTATTTGGGCAAAGATCATCTAATAGCAGTAGCAGCCATTTTACATTAAACAAGTGATCTTGTCGTGAAAAAGGCCTTCTTTCAAACTCAGTGAAACATCACACACTTGTGTAATTTCTTACCTTGAAACAAGTGATGAGATTAGGCCAGGGTAAAAATAACCCTGGGACAGTCCGGGAATCCCCGCCCCGCGTGTTGCTGTGACCTCCGTGAACCGTTCCGCGTGCTCCGGCCCGCTCCGCCGTCCTCACCTCGTTGTGGTCCGGTCCCCGCGGTGCGCTCTCCGCCGTATGCTTTCCACCGTACCTCGTCGTTCCCTCACCTGCCGCCTCACCACGGCTGTGCCTACTCTGAAGCACTGTGTCTGTCAGAACGCCCGTCTTTTAAAAGTTTTATAATTACCTTCTTACCTTTTCTCCAAAGCGTGTCAAAACTCTGCCAAAATTGATGGATGAATAAGAAGCGCCCAATCAGTCAGTCTAAATCATTGATGTAAATATCAATGGTCTAAATGGGTAATGTTAAAATGCGCATGCGCAGCTTCCAATTTCGCGCCATGTGTATAATGTCCCGCGCTCGTGTATAATTTCCCGCGCTTGTGTGTGCGGCATGCAGGGACAGCTCCAACCGACAGGGGGCAGTGGCGGACACACAAATATACAACATATGTCAAGTTTTTGGTTTACAAAGACTTTTGAGAAAAACACTTTTTGGGTATTAAAACATGCCCAGAAACCATTTTAAAAGGTCAATTTTATGAGGACAGCAAAATGTCCTCCTGTAACAGAGGGTCCTCATAGCTCTTTGATTTGTCTTGAAAATTGTCCTCCTAAAACGAAAAACAAACACACACACACACACACACACACACACACACACTAGTACAGGTCCTCCATCTTTTTTTTACCCAAAAAGGGTTTAATTTGTGAGAGTAAACTTGTGCAGTGTAAACAGTAAAATGTAAACATTGCAGCAGTTAAGGAGTGAAAGGCCATTTTTGTTGAAACACTTGTTTCCTGGTTAAGAGCATTGCTTAGAAACTCGTCTTTGGTTTACTTTTACTTTTCTGTTTGGGAAGATTGGGGAACATAAGGACCTGTTTTCTTGTTTTGGCATTGCTCACATCCAAAACAAATAAACTCCTCTATACCAAAAACGAACCTTCTTATCAACTCACATTGTTGTGCAAATAAAGTCATCCTGTTTTTATTAAGCTGTATATTTTCAAACTTGAACATTGTTAAAATGATTTGGTCGATGTTTCATCTTTCACTTTGTTATTCTCCTGGTGTTTCATTTGTTCAACTGTGATGCTAAAGTTCAAAAAACAAATCCCAGAATTGTTTTCAGTTAAGCTAAGCAGTGGCTTCATGTTCTAATTATCTTTAACATTACAGGGCTCTAGAATGACTTTTTGCCTTGGTTGCACTGGTGCGCCACTTTTTCAACCGCATCGCTTAACACCGCGGTTTTACATGTGCCCTTTTTTGGGGGGAAATTGCTGTCCATACAGACAATATTGATTTGTAAATGATTAACTAACAATCTTGTTCTTGTGCTTAAAGTGCTTTGGCACTCTTTGGCCATAAGAATGCAGAGATGGCACCGGGTGTTATGGCACGCCGTCTTTCTCTCGGTTCTGCAATGTTTGTTTGTTGTGTTCTTAGTGGTGTCCCTGCTAGCTTGGAAAACCCACTCCCTGTTGGTGTATGAGCGACAGACGCTTTTTAACATCCGTGACTCACTGCTGATGCTCCACAGTGTTAGCGAGCGATCTGGAGGAATCCCGCCGCCGTGCCGGAGGAGCAGCTTCGCCGCGATCGCTGCTCTGCGCTTCCACAGGCCCCGCTGGTTTAGAAACTTATTCCCGTTAACGACAAGGAAGCAAGATGAACAGCAATTTTACTTGCTAGCAAGGCAGGCTGGTTGGAACCAGGCTCTTGGAGCTAAACGCTCCTCACCTGTCTGCTAGCTAGCATCAAGTAAACAGCCTTCCTTGCAGCTTTTTATTCTGAGAACACAAGCACTGTGTTTGTGTGTATGTGAGTGTGTATGTTTGTTTGGTGGTGCGTTTGTGTGACCTCCTGCTTATCAAAAGGGTCATAAAAGCAGGAAGCTTACTAACCAAGAAAACAGAACCCTCACATAGGATGTCCCTATAATGAAACACTACAGCCTCCCCCACCAACAAACAGGCTGGAGAGGTGGTCAGAGACAAAGGAATGTCTTTGACCATGCTGCTTGAACTAAGTCTTACACATTTAAGTAACACAATGACAGCATTTAACAATTTGACTCCAACAGTCCCGCCTTTTTGTCAACTTTGTACTTAAATTTCCACTTATGCACCCTTGTGTTTGACAGTTCAGTATAGGCTTCATTCACACACAGCTCCTCACATCATTCACTTCCTACTGCTGCAAAAGTTCACAGTTCATACATGTACGAAACGTGCTTAGCAATTATCCTACTTCTCATTCATCTCACACACATTAAACTACATCCTGCAAGGAAACAAATGAATGTCAACAGTCAAAAACAAGAATCAACGTTCTCAAAAGAATATGCACTACAATCCAAATGTTTGCAGACATAGGCATTCAAACACATCCGTTGGTTTTTGGTTTGTCCATGTGGCTTCCAGCTATCTTCAAAGCTGTAGCCTGGTCAACACTCCTCTTTATGACCCCTTTCAAACCCCCAAATCTTCTCACTGTACACATCCTGTGGGGTGATCGAGTCACCTGGTGAATCATCTGCATTTACAACTCCTCTCCTTTCCTGTTGTCACTGCAGAAAAAGTTTTTTAAAGGAAATTGGATCAAGTTGTTTATGATCTTCTCCCCCCTTTTTGAGTATTAGGACACATAAAGGCAATGGTTATATATCTATATATTTTAGCACAAATGACAATATAAAAAATATCAATCCTAACAATGCCCATGTGTCAAAGTAACTGAGAATAAAAAACAGAAAACATGAAGGAGATATTCCTGCCCTGGCTTTTTATAGCAGACAATCTTAAAAATATTCTGCAATTTTGCATAATTTTAAAAAAGTTTACATTTCTTCAGTGTTGAACAGCAGAAAATAGGCTTTCTTGTCCGAGGTCATTGAAGTAAAAGAAAAAGAGACAGAGGCTGACAGCGCTGTAAACAACGGTAGACTGGTGGGTAATAAGCGAAGGAATAATGCAGAAAACAGAGATTTGAGACGGGAAACTGTTCTTGAAGTACAGAGAGAGAGAGAGAGAGAGAGCTGTGCATGAAGTGCGATTTTTATCTTGGTGGAAACAAAACAGTAAAGTAAGAGGGAATTCATGACGATGTTTATCAGATGTGAAGCATAGTTTGTTGCTTCTTTTGCTGCTGGTTCAGTCAATTTTGCTTGGAGAGAGACAAAACCTGCAGCTCAGAATCAGCACAAAAAAGACGTAAACAGTGCGGACCCGACGCATCAGAATCAGTGAGCTGTCGGCTTTCAGCCTGATGGCGTGTCCGTCTACGTGCCGTCGTGTGAGAAAGCAGAGAAAGCTGATTCTGATGCGTCGGGTCCCTCTGTGTGTTTACACTGTGTGTCTTTGTGTGGAATCCGTTTACCTGCTCTCATTTACTGTTTGGTGGTTGATAAAATACTTTTGTGATCTTTAACCTGAGATTCCGGCGTTTCTGGGAGAATATATTTATGTTTAAAACTCGATTTAGGATTTAATGAATGCACACATGGGTATTTCTTTCTTGGCTGCTGCCTCAAAGCACACTGTGCGCTGTCTATCTTGCGTGCTGCACAATATCGTTTATTATTTAGTAAATATTGATATCTATGACTAGCTAGTTTATTGTGATGGTGCTTTGTTTTCTCTATTATTATGTTGCTCTTTGTTGTTTGCTGTCTCCTCTGTTTGTTTTTTTTGTTTGTTTGTTTTTTTTTTCTCCATACAGGTGACCCAGGAGTTCTTTTTTTTTTTTTTTCTCTCTCTCTTCCCCCCCCTTCTCACCGTCTCTTCTCCCCTTTGGTTTTCTTTCTTTCTCTCCCCCTCTTTCTCTCATTCATTCCCCCTGTCGTATTTATTAAAAAAAAAAAAAAAAAAAAAAAAAAAATGACAAAGGATGAACTGAAGCTCTGCCATCACGTAATGTCGCATACTGCTGTTTCTGATGTCATTTAGAAAAAAAAAAAAAAGAAAAAGAAAAAAAAAAGGATTTAATGAATCAATGTCGCTTTATTCAAGCTACTCACCTCTCTCTATCTGCCTGTACTTTCAAACGTACAGACGGACTACATGAATATCTGAACTACGACCAATCAGAGAGGTCCCACCCTTGATTATCTCTGATTGGTTTAGACCACGATAGGAGCATAATGTGTGTCGGTTGTTGACCACAGGGAGAGTTTCAGAGTTGCAGAGAGTGTTTTTTTTATTTATTTTTTACTCGAATAGTTGGTCGTACCGCTGCGACCTGAGATTATTTTTAATCGCACTTGCGACCAAATTGGTTGCACTCTACAGCCCTGCATTACATTTAATTTTTTCTAACTTAGCTTTGCTCCAGTGGTAATTAGAGTGAAAGGACTTGAAAATCAAAGTTTTACTCGTCTCTGTAAAACAAATTATTCATACCACCTTTACTTAACAGGAGCTTTACTGTGATAGTTTTAATGCATTCTTCTATATTTAGTATGGTTTTAATATTTTCGTATTTTAAATTACGCAGGATATATGATAAAACAATAATTTACTTGCAAAGAGTTTTAATTTCTACACAAATACTTTCATTATGTGGAAAAAAAGTATTTGAGATGGAATTGTTTTATTTGATCTGAGAACAAAAAGAAATTGTTCATTGTTAATATATTTAGATCATATAAACAATATACAGGTACATTTATCAAAGAAAGTAAGAGAGAAAAAATACTACAGACGGGCATCTGAGGGTGAGGGGAGCGTGCCAAGCTCCAATCGACAGCACAGAGGGAGTTCAATGATGGCATCATGATTCTGTGAGCAGCACATAAACCAGAAGCTAGGGTGGTGATGGGGAATGACCGACGGCAATTTCCTATGAACATCACCTAATGCTGTGTCACTGTGCTAAGCATACTTTGACAATCTGAAGAGAGTCTTCCTTTGTGTCATTGTTGTTGTCATTTGCATCATGACCACTTCTACAAGACTGCTAAAGTGATTCAACAGGTGGGATCATAACAGCAGTAAAACAACTGGATCCAATACCCTTTCCGAGAAAGGTTTTCTGCAGAGATAAAAAGGACAATAGAGGAGTCATAAGTATTCCCCCCACAGGAAGAA
The DNA here is from genome assembly GCF_057382185.1 of Mchenga conophoros. Taxonomy (NCBI): domain Eukaryota; kingdom Metazoa; phylum Chordata; class Actinopteri; order Cichliformes; family Cichlidae; genus Mchenga; species Mchenga conophoros. The sequence goes on along the minus strand of NC_140546.1, from coordinate 4,407,153 downwards.
TGCCTGAAGTGAGGCGATGAGGGTTGATAGAGGCCATAAAAAAGGGCTCTATCATATAATCATATATGCTTAGAGGTATCAATTGTATAATGATAGAGGTCTGATCCTTGGTAGTCTGCAAAGACTCTTCCAGAGTGTTCTGGCATGCACACACATCCTAAGGTCATGAGTGAGGTCGTACCTTCTTTATATAGTATGGGAGGACACCTACTCTGTATCTGTTTAAGTATAAGAGCCTTTTGTTTAGGTGGACCGCTGGACTCCTGGCACCAGCTTTTAAGGAGACGTTCACAGGGCCATATCTTGATACACACACACACACACACATACATACAGTGCCTTGTCTTTGTAACCACGGAGGGTTTACGAGGGGAGGTACTATTGTATTGTGTGAACTGTTTTCCCAATAGCAAGCGGAGGCCGTCGTTGGGGTCAATTTGTGGTAGACACCGACGAGGCCTCCATTGCAAATAAATCGATCGATCGCTGACTGTCTCGTTTTCTTCATGATGAATTAGTCTCTAAACCAGCGGGGCTTGTGGAAACACAGACCCAACAACACCCAGATGGAAGACTAGTATTAATAACTGAGTGCACACTTATTTCCACACTGTCATCCTCGAGTAGGTTTGAGGGAACGAAGTCTTGCCCCAAAGACATTTTGTAGGTTTGGTGGCTCCTTAGAGTACGAGCACCTGGATGACTGAGAACCTTCACAGATCTATTTTCAAGCTGAGCTCAAAGGTCATAGCCAAGCTTTTTTCAATACACTGCTCAGCTTTCTTTATCATAATCGTACACATCATGGTTTTGGGAGCTTCGTTTCAGAGAAATAATTTTTTGCAAGATGAGAGATTGTTTCCCGAGACTTTCTCCAACTTTTCCTTGCTGTGCAAAAAATGATGGTATTTGTTTAAGAGATCTACAGTGTGTGTGTGTGTGTGTGTGTGTGTGTGTGTGTGTGTGTGTCCTCAGTGAACTGTATCAGTCTCTGCAGTATCTTCCAGCTGCAGCAGTCACTTCAGTTTCTGTTCAGTCTGACTGAGGGAGGTTTTTGTACGACTGTTTTTCACTGTGTGTTCACCCACTGACTGTTAGGATAGTGCCAACACATACAGTAATAAACTGCTGCATCTTCAGCCTGGACTCCACTGATGGTCAGAGTGAAGTCAGAGTTTGATCCACTGCCTGTAAAACGAGCTGGAATCCCTGATTGTCGAGTGCTAGACCAGTAAATGAGCAGTTTATGAACTCCTCCATCTTTCTGTTGGTACCAGGCTAAATAGTTGTTGTTATAAACATTCTGACTGGTCGTACACTTGATGCTCACAGTTCCTCCCACAGCAGAGCTCACTGCTCCAGGCTGAGTCACTGTGATCTGTCCTCTGGACTCTGAGGATACAGAGACAAAAACATAAAGCAGCTTCATGGTTTTGTGGGCTTCATTTCAGAGGGACAGATGTTGATAGAGGAGAGGAGTTTGATTCTCTGGACTTTACCTGTGAAGCAGCAGCAGAGGAGAGTCCAGATGAGGACGCAGATCAAAGTCATGTTTTTGATGAGGAGGATTTCTGTGGCTTCTGTTGTGATGAAGGACAGCTGTCAGTCATCCAGTGTTCAACTCTCAGGACTATAAACTCTCCCAGAGCACTGGAGCATGGTGCTGCTGATGCAAAGTGCCTCTCTATGGAAATGATCAGACTGACAGAAACATGCAAGTTAGAATAGAATAGAAAGCCTTTTTTTGTCACTATAAAGTTGTACAAAGAGACACAGCGAAAATGAGACAAAGACACAAAGTTGCAGGGGGAGAAGTGCCAGAAACACATTATATTAGATTAATATTTCAAACATGACAAAATGCTAATCTTACAGCAGCAAAATGATTGTATCTCTACAGTTTAAACATTTCTTATGCACAGAGTGGATAGTCAAAAAAATTGAATCATCACAAATACATCATTTTATATTTATTACTTTTACTATTACTTACTTTTTAGTCTCATTTTATTCTTATTGTCACGGTTTCTGAGTCAAGCTGCATGGTGTTATGAATGAAGGACCCAAGATTCAGGCACAGGCTGTGATGCGAGTGAGCTTTTATTCCAACAGGTGAAAACACACAAAAAAAGTGAGGATGGCGAAGACAGAACTAAGGCTACGTTCACACTGCAGGCGAAAGCGCATCAAATCTGATTTTTTTGACCCTGTCTGCTGACAGATGGAGAGAATAGACAGACTGTTCCCTGTTTGTGAAGGACTGCTAGGAAAGTTTTACATAACTAACTGTCTGTCCTGAATCAGTCTTATTAGGTAATGTTCACATAATGTGATACAATACAAAATATTACACAGAGTGCACTATACTGGTCATAGGATGTTCAAGATGGGCTATACGCCTTCCAACAACTGCTCACACTGCACAGCAAATACACCGGACAATTACATCCACGCTCTTTGGTTCTGTCCACCAGTTCAGAAATTCTGGCGTGAGATATGTGAAGACTTATCAAAGTGTCTGAAATGTACGGTAACATTCCAGCCTCCCCTTTAGTATGCTTGCTGGGCAACTTGGATGAGGTCACTGCAGAAATAAACACAGCCCACGTTGTTTTTACGGCCCTATGCATTGCCAAGAAAATGGTCCTCATTAACTGGAAAAATAAAAATAATCTTAATTCTAACCAATATAGAAACCATCTAATAGATCACATTAGTCTTGATACAACATCTGCCATCACATTTGATCAATCCCTTTGGGCTCCTTTGATCGGCTTCATCACCTAGTGGGGGTGGGGGGTCATGATTTGGTCCTGCCTTCGCTATTGTGGTTGATATGGGGGTAGGGATGGCCTTAGGGCGTCTGGGGAGTCCCTAGGGACGTTTCCCTAGAGGGACTAACCTGGGGGATGTGGCCATGACCTGGTTAGGAGCTCTGGGGCTCTTAGATGGTGGTTTCCTTGTGGCTGCGTACAGCGGAGATGGGGGAGGGTCTGTGCTGGCAGACGTTGGTTACTGGCCTGGTAGCCTGGCTGCCCCTGGGAGGGTCCGGGACGGGCGTGGAGGCTTGGGGGTCTGGGGGTGCTCCGCCCCCCGGTCTGGGGTGCTGGCCGGGCCTTGGGGGCTTGGGTCCTGGCTGTTGTGTCGCCGGAGCAGTGGGCGGGTGGGTGCAGGGGGGCTCAGCCCCAGTGCAGGGGACCTCTGGTGCATCGGCCCTACTAGGGGGCTCTCTAACTGGTGGGGAGGTTGTTATATCTTTGCAGGAGGTCTCCTCACTACAGGAGCTCACTCTGCAGGTGGGGGGAGAGATATAGGAGAGGTGGAGAATGAACTCAACCTGGGTGTCTATTGTCTTGTGTAGTTTGGGAGATGATTGGATGATGGGGTGGGTGCAGTTTTCTCTGGGATGGAGTCGGGTGGGCTGCCCCGGACTCTGTGGGGCTGGGCGGTGCTGCTGCTGCGGGCCCCGGTCCGGATGGGCCTGGGCCCCCTTGCCCTGGTGGGTTCCAGAGTGTGGAGGTGCCTACTGGGGTCAGCGGGGGAGCTGGCCCCAGGGAGGGGCCGCTTGCCCCTCCCTTTCTTCCCTCCCCATCCTCAGCTGCCTCCCTATTCCCGCTCTACCACACCCATCCACACACGCAGGGCTTGGGGTGCGGGTATGTCACCAGGGTGCAGGGGAGGCACTCCCCCTCTGTCCCCTTCTGGCCGCCTGTGCCTCAATTTTATTCTGCAACCTAGACATCCACATTACTCACACTCTCACATAACACATACATATAGGGCCTTGGCGGTTAGCACGTTTTACAGCATCCAGAGGATGGTCGGTGTACTCCAACCCACCTCTGGCGCTGGTGCCCTACCCTCAATTTTAAATGCATTTAGACACTAAGGGTTTTCGGGAGGAGCCGTGCTGCTCTCTGAGAGGAAGCTAGTACCATGCTCTCCTGAGTTTTAAATGCACTTTAGAACAGCACACAGCAACACCACATATGAGCGGGCGTAGGGAGGTTTGAGGTCTTCACTCACCCCGGTTCTGTTAGCCGTCAGGGCTGGGGGGCTGGGAGGAGGTGCTGGCCGTCAGACTGGGGTCTGGGATGCGGGGCCTCCCTGCTACTGCAGATAAGGAGGTGGTCCGCTTGCCTCCACCCCAGAGAGAAGGGTTACATGTCCTGGGTCTAGGTGCGGCTTGCCCCTCTGAGGGCGGGGGTACCTGGACCTGGGATATAGAGTATGTTTGGGGAGTGCGACTGTCTGTGCAGTGTCTATTTGTGTCTGTCTACACGTTGGGTGAGTGCCGAGTATTTGGTGGTGCCTACGGGGTGGGAATGCACATCTGTGTCCGTGTGCGCCTGTTCGTCTGTGTCTATATGTCAGGTTGGGTCTTAGACTCAACCTCTCTGGGTACATCTCAGGCCCTCTAAAGTATGGAGGCCTATCTCCCCTCACCACACTCCCTGCCGGTGGCTGATGCCCTCAGACGTTGGTGTGTTGGTGGTCCTTGTCGTCTGGGGCTGGGCGCTCATGTATGTACTGGCTCACTCCTGGTGGCTGATTGGCGGGGCCTGGCGCCTGTGGCCCGGCTGGGCTCCTTCCGGGGGGTGGGATGCCCTCAGGCCTCTGGCCTCTGGGCCTGAAGCTCAGTCCTCTCTGGCACAGCTGGCTGCCGGCAGAGCCCGCGGGCACGCCACTGCAACCCCCTCTGGCCTCTGCTCCGTAGCTGCGGGGTGACCTCTCCTTTGGGGCTCTACTCAGCTATTCCCAGGAGGGTGGCACGGTTCCCCCCCTTTGGTGGTCCTCCTCGGGTCCTTGTACTCTGGGGCCTCTGGATATCTGGGGCCTGGATCTCCTCCATACCTGCTTCATACCCTGGTGGACGGGGCTATGGCTCCCCACACTCCCTAGCAGATCGTTACATGGAGAAACCTTCGGAATACAAGCATGCTGATCCACACAGGTGTGCACACGGGTGGACTACACCTTTCTTGGCTGCTGCCTCAAAGCACATTGTGCGCTGTCTATCTTGCGTGCTGCACAATATCGTTTATTATTTAATATCTACTGTTATCTACTGCTAGCTAGTTTATTGTGATGGTGCTGTTTTTTTATTATGTTGCTCTTTGCTGTTTGCTTTCTCTTCTGTTTTTTTTCTCCATACAGGCGATCCAGGTGTTTTTGTTTTTTTTTTCTTTCTTCCCCCCCTTCTCACCGTTTCTTCTCCCCTTTGGTTTTCTTTCTCTCCCTCTCTTTCTTTCATTCTTTCCCCCTGTCCTATCCCCCAGTCATGTCTGTCCCATTTGTAGCAACTGAAAATAAAATAAATACATAATTATAATAAAGGTCAATCAAATGGACCAATATGGCAAGGCCATGATGATCCACTTGGTAAAATAAATCCGCTTGGCATCTTTCTTGGCCTTAAGACAACAATTCTGATGGCTAAAGATCCAAACGGGACACAAAAAAAAAAAAAAAAAAGGAAAGTTTAACATAACTGTCTGTCCTGAATCAGTCTTATTAGGTAATGTTCACATAATGTTATCATCGCAAGTAACCCCGGCGGAAGGGGCTACATGAATAGGATGACGGACCTATGGATTCTTCGATACCCAACATCCACAATGACGGCGAAACAACTAGTAGCTCAGTGTTCCAACATTCGAAAGAAGGGACTGCTCTCATAGCTAGAGATTGACGAGGTACAACACAAATGCTGCGGCAAGGAGTCAGGACGCCAGGTCAGGGGGGAGATATCATCACCCCCACCCGAGATTGGGTACATAGCCCCAAGTGCGATAGGAGAAGGATCGTTGAGTGCGAGAGGAACTGACCTGAAAAATAGGATAATGGCCAAGCTTGAAACCTGGATCCCCCGTAACCGGTTACCAAGATTACGTGAAGTACCCTCAGAAGGTCTGCTAGATGATGTTAAGCACTACAGACAATACCTACAATACCACTAACAAGCTGATCTACAATACGGCAGCAGTGATCAGTGAGATGCTTGGCTACAAGTTGAACAGCCACAAGGGGCAGTACCCTCCATGGAGAAGGAGGCTAGAGGGCAAGATCAAAGTAGCACGGAGAGAGGTTAGCCAACTAACGGAGTTGCAGAAAGGTGCGACAAATAAGGTGCATAAGAAATACAGCAAGCTGTCCATACCTGAGGCCTTGGAAACTGCCAAGCAAAGACTCACAGCCTTGGCCAGCCGCTTGAGGAGGTACACCAGAGAGATGGAAGAATAAACCAGCTGTTCTCCACAGAACCAGCAAAGGTGTACTCTCAGTGGCAAGGGAACAATAATAAGAGAACAGCACCACCAAGGCTGGAGACGGAGCAATACTGGAAGAGCATATGGGAGAAGGACGCAACCCATAACGGCAATGCTCAGTGGCTAGTGGATCTGAGGGCAGACCACAGCAACCTCCCTGAACAGGGTCCAGTAACCATCACAGTGGCAGATATCCAAGAAAGGGTCTCCAGTATGAAGAGTTGGACAGCACCAGGGCCCGACATGGTTCACGCCTACTGGCTAAAGAAGCTGACTGCACTCCACGAGCGTCTGGCAGCACAAATGAACCAGCTGCTAGTTAACGAGAGACACCCGGAATGGCTAACCGAAGGTCGGACGGTCCTGATCCCCAAGGACCCCAAGAAGGGACCGGTCCCCTCCAACTACCGACCAATAACCTGCCTCAGTACTACATGGAAGCTCCTGTCAGGCATCATATCGGCTAAGATGAACAGGCACATGGGTCAATACATGAGTGGGACACAGAAAGGAATTGGCAAGAATACCAGAGGCGCAAAACACCAGCTACTGGTAGACAGAACAGTCAGCCGAGGCTGCAAGACCAGACTGACCAACCTGTGCACTGATTACAAGAAGGCCTATGACTCAATGCCCCACAGCTGGATACTGGAATGCCTAGAATTGTACAAGATCAATGGGACCCTAAGAGCCTTCATCAGGAACTCAATGGGGATGTGGCGTACAACACTAGAGGCCAACTCCAAGCCCATAGCACAAGTCACCATCAAGTGCGGGATCTACCAAGGAGATGCTCTGTCCCCATTGCTGTTCTGCATAGGCCTGAACCCCCTCAGTGAGATCATTAACAAGACTGGCTACGGATACAGACTACAGAACGGAGCAGTTGTCATCAATGGATGACATCAAGCTGTATGCCAAGAGTGAACGAGACATCGATTCACTGATCCACACTACCAGGCTATACAGCAATGACATTGGAATGTCGTTCGGACTAGAGAAGTGTAGTCGGATGGTAACAAAGAGAGGGAAGGTAGTCAGAACTGAAGGGATTGAACTACCAGAAGGCAACATTGCAGACATAGAGGACAGTTACAAATACCTGGGGATCCCGCAGGCAAATGGGAACCATGAAGAGGCCGCTAGAAAGGCTGCAACCACCAAGTACCTGCAGAGGGTCAGGCAAGTCCTGAGGAGTCAGCTGAATGGTAAGAACAAGATCCGGGCCATCAACACATACGCCCTGCCCGTGATCAGGTACCCTGCTGGGGTAATAGGCTGGCCAAAGGAGGAGATAGAAGCCACTGACATAAAGACCAGAAAGCTCCTTACCATGCATGGAGGGTTTCACCCCAAGTCCAGCACCCTGAGGCTGTACGCTAAGCGGAAGGAAGGGGGCCGGGGACTGGTGAGTGTCAGCACCACAGTCCAGGATGAGACAACGAACATCCAAGAATACATTGGGAAGATGGCCCCAACTGACCGAGTGCTCAGTGAATACCTCAGGCAGCAGAAACCCAAGAAAGAGGAGGGAGACGAGGAACCATCATGGAAGGACAGGCCCCTGCACGGTATGTACCACCGGCAGATAGAGGAGGTGGCTGATATCCAGAAATCCTACCAGTGGCTGGACAAAGATGGACTGAAAGACAGCACAGAGGCACTAATCATGGCAGCACAAGAACAAGCTCTGAGTACAAGATCCATAGAGGCTGGGGTCTATCACACCAGGCAAGACCCCAGGTGCAGGCTGTGTAAAGATGCCCCAGAGACAATCCAGCACATAACAGCAGGGTGCAAGATGCTAGCAGGCAAGGCATACATGGAACGCCATAACCAAGTGGCCGGCATAGTGTACAGGAACATCTGTGCCGAGTATAACCTGGAAGTCCCGAGGTCAAAATGGGAGATGCCCCCAAGGGTGGTGGAGAATGACCGAGCTAAGATCCTGTGGGACTTCCAGATACAGACGGACAAAATGGTGGTGGCTAACCAACCGGACATAGTGGTGGTAGACAAACAGAAGAAGACGGCCGTAGTGATCGATGTAGCGGTTCCGAATGACAGCAATATCAGGAAGAAGGAACACGAGAAGCTGGAGAAATACCAAGGGCTCAGAGAAGAGCTCGAGAGGATGTGGAGGGTGAAGGTAACGGTGGTCCCCGTGGTAATCGGAGCACTAGGTGCGGTGACTCCCAAGCTAGGCGAGTGGCTCCAGCAGATCCCGGGAATAACATCGGAGATCTCTGTCCAGAAGAGCGCAGTCCTGGGAACAGCTAAGATACTGCGCATGACCCTCAAGCTCCCAGGCCTCTGGTAGAGGACCCGAGCTTGAAGGATAAACCGCCCGCAGGGGCGTGCTGGGTGTTTTTTATATATATATATATATATATATATATATATATATATATATATATTTATATTTATATGTGTGTGTTATGGAATGCCCTTTAGGAAAATATTATATATATATATTCCAACCAAAGTCTGAATATATAGAATGAAACTTGAATATATAGAATGATCTGTTGAATATATAGAATGAAGCTTGGATATATAGAATGAAACTTGAATATATAGAATGTATGAACCTCATTTTTAGAGATGATGTGTTTCTGAATTCTCTGCCTTTACAAAATGGCATCAGCTGAACTATTTCAGTACTTTTTAGAGCTTGACAACTGTTTTGCGACAGCTGTTCAAATTGCAAATTTCCATAGTCCACTAAACCTAGTTGTATCCTGTGGTTGTACAGTGTTCGAACATTTACTGACAACATTTGAGATATGGCCATCCAACTAAACCCCAAGTCTCGCATGTCAGTCAGCTGAGTAGCTGGTATGTTGTACCTAAAAGAGTTAGAAACAAAAGAAGAAATATGTTAACTTCTTTCTTATTTCTTGCATTCATTATCTTGTTTGCCATCTCTTGACTCTTTCAAGTGCCATACACATTATGAATGAATTTGTTTCCATTTTTATCACTTACCTTGGCCTTCCTCTTTGAGATGTAGAATGATATAATGAGCCCATAACATGTGCTTCAGCTTCTGCTCGAAGTGTTAGCTCAGTTGACATCTCCATCAGTGATTGATAAATTCCCTCAAGAAGTGTGCATAATCTTCTCCCAGAAACATTTTGTGTAACATTATTCATGAGCACTAGAAATGTTGCAATAATGAAAACGTGTTCTTCAAGGTGACGTAGTATAAATTCCAAATTATTTCTACCATTTGCAATTTGAACAGCTGTCGCAAAACAGTTGTCAAGCTCTAAAAAGTACTGAAATAGTTCAGCTGATGCCATTTTGTAAAGGCAGAGAATTCAGAAACACATCATCTCTAAAAATGAGGTTCATACATTCTATATATTCAAGCTTCATTCTATATATTCAAAAGATCATTCTATATATTCAAGTTTCATTCTATATATTCAAACTTCATTCTATATATTCAAAAGATCATTCTATATATTCAAGTTTCATTCTATATATTCAAGTTTCATTCTATATATTCAAACTTCATTCTATATATTCAAGCTTCATTCTATATATTCAAACTTCATTCTATATATTCAAACTTCATTCTATATATTCAAGTTTCATTCTATATATTCAAGTTTCATTCTATATATTCAAAAGATATTCAAAAGATCATTCTATATATTCAAAAGATCATTCTATATATTCAAGTTTCATTCTATATATTCAAAAGATCATTATATATATTCAAGTTTCATTCTATATATTCAAACTTCATTCTATATATTCAAAAGATCATTCTATATATTCAAGTTTCATTCTATATATTCAAGTTTCATTCTATATATTCAAGTTTCATTCTATATATTCAAAAGATATTCAAAAGATCATTCTATATATTCAAGTTTCATTCTATATATTCAAGTTTCATTCTATATATTCAAGTTTCATTCTATATATTCAAACTTCATTCTATATATTCAAAAGATCATTGTATATATTCAAGTTTCATTCTATATATTCAAACTTCATTCTATATATTCAAAAGATCATTCTATATATTCAAGTTTCATTCTATATATTCAAGTTTCATTCTATATATTCAAGTTTCATTCTATATATTCAAAAGATATTCAAAAGATCATTGTATATATTCAAGTTTCATTCTATATATTCAAACTTCATTCTATATATTCAAGTTTCATTCTATATATTCAAACTTCATTCTATATATTCAAAAGATCATTATATATATTCAAGTTTCATTCTATATATTCAAACTTCATTCTATATATTCAAGTTTCATTCTATATATTCAAACTTCATTCTATATATTCAAACTTCATTCTATATATTCAAAAGATCATTCTATATATTCAAGTTTCATTCTATATATTCAAGTTTCATTCTATATATTCAAACTTCATTCTATATATTCAAAAGATCATTGTATATATTCAAGTTTCATTCTATATATTCAAACTTCATTCTATATATTCAAAAGATCATTCTATATATTCAAGTTTCATTCTATATATTCAAGTTTCATTCTATATATTCAAACTTCATTCTATATATTCAAGTTTCATTCTATATATTCAAAAGATCATTCTATATATTCAAGTTTCATTCTATATATTCAAACTTCATTCTATATATTCAAAAGATCATTCTATATATTCAAGTTTCATTCTATATATTCAAACTTCATTCTATATATTCAAAAGATCATTCTATATATTCAAGTTTCATTCTATATATTCAAACTTCATTCTATATATTCAAAAGATCATTCTATATATTCAAGTTTCATTCTATATTGTCATGGTCCGGGTGTGTGCCAGTGTGTCTCCCTCCGAGCCGGCGTCTCCACCCCTGGGAGGGGCCTCAGTGTTTTTGCTGATCGCTTACATCTGTGGGTAATTAGCCGGGGACTCATAAGGCCAGCGTTCCCAATCTCTCTTCGCCAGATTCTCTGCTAAACATCAGTCAGTGCAGGCCACCACCATAAATTCCCTACGTGTTTTTTTGAATCACCTTGCCTCACTGTATGTTTGTTTTTTGTGCGCCTCCTTTTTCAGCTACACCTAACTGTCAACCCCTGGCGAAGAGCTTCTACTTGGATGCTGGACCTTCTGGCAGTCCCTCAGGCTATTACCAAAATTACCTACCTGCCTCTCTGCCTCCACGCCAGGAGTTTTTGGATTTACACACCCGGACTACTCACCCCTCTATGTCATCCCCGACCTCCGTTGGCAAGTACGCAGTACGAAGGAGGATTCTGAGCCAAACAACATATTCATATGCCTCCTTATCTATGTTTGAACATCTGCCTTCTGTTACAGTGACCCGACCTTTTTTCCTGGACCCTTTGTGACTTGCTTTCCAGTCCAATCCCCGGAATAGCTGTCCTTTCTGACCCGGACCAGATCGTTATTTAGTTTAACGTCTACGCTCACCTTTTGTTTATGAATATTTTTGTGTAAACATTAAACATTATTCTTAAAATATACTTACGAGCTGTTCGGCGTCTTGCGTTTGAGTCCTGTCACTGGTCTGAAACGGTCTCGGCCGTAACATATATATTCAAACTTCATTCTATATATTCAAAAGATCATTCTATATATTCAAGTTTCATTCTATATATTCAAGTTTCATTCTATATATTCAAAAGATCATTCTATATATTCAAGTTTCATTCTATATATTCAAGTGTCATTCTATATATCCAGACTTTGGTTGGGATATATATATATATAATATTTTCCTAAAGGGCATTCCATAGTGTGTGTATATATATATATATATACACACACACACACACATATATATATATATATATATATATATATATATATATATATATATATATATATATATATATATATATATATATATCCCTCTGATGCATAGTGGTCACTGGAGTGGACAGCTACTAAAACGTACATATCTCTTTAATGCATTGGTTTCTATGGTGGAACTGCATATTAGCCTCTAGAATGCTCTCTGCTGCCATGCTCCATTGAGGTCAATTCAGTGTTCAGTTAGTGCAACTGCAAGTAAATTTCCTCTGAATCAAAGATGGCAGACAAACTGTCACCCGTGCCGACCACTGCTGGCATATCCTGTCAATCCTTCTATGCTAAAAGAGCCCAACAGGTAAAAAAAATATGATGATATGCAGTAACATCTAGGGAAGGATATTATCTGTTTGGAATTAGAAATTGTTATGTCTAATATGTAGAAAACTACGATTAACCATGTGTCCACTGTAGTGGACATCATGCATTACCCACTATATTTTTTTTAACATAAGTCATAAATTGTCTCACTGTTTTTTGGGACTGTTTTGGTTATAAGTAAGCATATAATTGTTACATTTATAAGCTACTCATTTAAAATATATATTTCTGTGCAGATCAGCTGTAGTTTGAGTTACTATAATAATAATTATTTTATCATATTTTGTAGACTTCAAATGCAGCAAAGAATAAGGCAGCGTACAGAATAGTCCAGGAAATTCCATCCAGCTCCAGTGATGATGATTTCATTGATGAGTGCAGTGATGATGAGTTCAGTGATAAGTCCAGTGATGATGAGAGTGGCTGCCAGAGCAGAACAGAGAAATAGGAACTACGGATGATGAAGACACAGACAGTCAGGATGCAGAAAGTGAGAACGATGAGGGGCAGGATGAAGAGGAAGGTCAGTATGATCAGGGAGCTGTGGGAGATGGGTACATGGCACCTGACCATACTCAAGCCCGCAAAAATATTTGGAAAGTCCAAGACAATGACTTTGATGGAGACTTGCCTCCTTTTCTAGGAGAGTGGAAATTGAATGTGGAGGGGAAGGATCCCATAGATTTCTTCAGACATCTGTTTCCAGCAGATCTAATTGATAATATAACATACAACACCAACTTGTATGGGAAAGAACTGTCAGTAACAGGAGAAGAGATTCACCTTCCAGCAATGCAAAAGAGGAAGACCCAGTGGGACCCCACAACCCGTGAAGCGGAGAGCAGTCACTAAAGTAGCCTGTGAGGTCAGGTTTGCCACAGGATATCACTGGCCCCAACTGACCGAGATAAAAAATGCAAACAGGTGCCATGATGTTGCGTGCACACGGAAGACCAAATACATCTGCATGCAATGCTGTGTGCCATTGTGCCCTGGATGCTTTGCAAACGTTCGCACAGCCTAGGTGTGATGAACATATAAGTGTTTGGAGATGCAGAGACTAAGATGTCAGTTTGTGTTTTCTTCCAGCATGCTAATAAGGGCTTGGTAATACTGTCCTGCATCGTTATAGAACTGTGTAGACTCAAAAATGTTTCTCTTGTTGGAGATTGTTTGCCATATTCAGGTGTAGGATTCACAGCTTAGGACTGTTGATTGGTTTTGTTATTTACGTCTAAACACTGGGGCCTTATGAGTTGAAAGTTCCAAAAAAATTGCTGAGATGTTTTTCAAAGGATACAAGCAAACAAGTGTTTGTATATTTACAATAGAACACAAGGTAATTAATTGTTACAGTAAATTCACAGTATTTCATGCTAAGTGCTCAGGCGCATGTAGTCCGCTGGAGTGGACAAGTTTATAACTTTATAAAAAAACATATTTTTGGAAAAAAAAGAGTTGAACATTTTTTTTCATGTCCTGAGAAGAATAAAAGCACTTAAGAAAAAAATCTTGACCAAGGCTTTCATAATTCATGCATCAGAGGGATATATATATATATATATATATATATATATATATATATATATATATATATATATATATATGTGTGTGTATATATATATATATATATATATATATATATATATACACACACACACACACATATATATATATATATATATATATATATGTGTGTGTATATATATATGTATATTTCCAGTCCTCAGATACTCAACTAATCAAAGTGATGTCATGACAAAAATGAATGACCAACAAGACATTTTTTCTCCTTCATTTCTGTCACACAAAGCTGTATGAAATCTTTCTCGCGGTTAGTATCATGGTTGCTAGGCAACCTGAACAGCGCGACGCAGGCTAGACCGTCCCATTTCACAAGCCTCTCACTTCCGCACTTCTCGTAGTCATAGTACGCACCGTAGTGCGCGTACTTCAAGCGTGCAGACCCTGAATTGGGACACAGCCACGGACTTTACACAGAGACCTGACTGAACTGGAACAGAGGGAGCATGGGAACCAAACCTAGGAACTAGAAATCACAGCAAAAGACATAACCAGAATAACCTAAAGCATAAGATAATAATAATTAACACAAAACACTGGGTCACATGACCCAGGACCATGACACTTATAGCACTAGAATTAAATAATAAGGGAAGGATTCTGGATCAGCATCATGATGAAAACTTGTGGCCGTAGTATATACAGTATTCTGGAGAAGGTATAAAATGTCACCGTATGTGTGTGTGTGTGTTTTATGTGTATGGATTTTTTAAATTATTACTCATCATATATTACTGTCTATTAAACCTGATTTTTTCATCCCCATGATAGAACAGAGAAAACCCAACTCAGGAGTGGTCCAAACATTTATAATTCTTTATTCAATCATCTTCCGGAAGAGAGAGACCCCACACAGCCCAAAAGCCAGTTGCAAAATCTCTAGAAGCCAACAATGTGTCTCATATAGGTGATATTTTGGTTCTTTCCACGTCACACATAGTTTCGATAAAAACAACTCCTTCTGTGTTACTAGTTCCGCTTTTTCTGTCTGGTTTCCTGTATTTTATTAATATGCCTCTGCAGCTCTGCACTAAACTTCCTGTTTCGTAACCTCCCCTTACTGAAGCCTCGGTTGCTAAGGCGACCTGTCACCCTCTGACCTAATTCTCTCTCACAGCTGGCCTTGCTTTATAAAAGACTTTATTAAAAAGTACAAAAAACAATATAATCAGAAAATAAGCACTAATAACATATATTGATTCTGCAACATGTCCAAACATGTCTTGTAAGGACATGAGGAGGAAACAGTGACAAGGGAGCTGTGTGAGGTTATTAAAGGCAATGGATCCCTCAGCAGCTGGATTAAAAAGAGCACAGGTAACAATAATGCCTGTACCAGTTGTTGTATAGCAGAGGTGCTCAAGCATAAAAACAATAATAAACACAATGCTTTGGTTCTATAACATTTTTCTATCATTACTTTATTTTGGATTAGGTGCATGAGCTTTTAAGTATGGATAATTAAATAATAGATTAATGAAACACCAGAGTGTGCCCTGTTCTGAGATGTACAGCAAGTGGAGAGTGACAGATGAGATGAGGAGATGGAAGAGTGACTCACAGGCAGAGCCGAGTTTATTTCCCACAGTTTTGTTGTTTAATGCTTCCGAGCGCTGTCACCAATCTTTGCATTTTATTATCATCTCATAACACTTCTTTAATCAGCTGCCATCTCTGCTGTGGACTTTTTACTGTCTACAGTCTCAAAGCAACACAGACCTCCATCACTATCTGCAGCAGGAGCAGCAGCAACCCCTCAACAGCAACAGTGTTGTTGTTATTCAGCCTGGTTCCATGTGCCCCTTTTGAACTTTGAGCACCCGTCCCTTCCAGCATCTCTGCACGGCCCTGCTCAGAATCATTCATCTGTTTTAGGTTGACATTTTATATGTTTTGTAGAATAACAGGACAAACTGTGAGACTGGAAAGACCTGAGTTTCATGCTCTGTTTTGTGACGTAGTGTGTAATGCTCAGCAGTATTATCATTTTAACTGGTTCTGTGCGCGATCTGAAGACACTAAGTGTTTGTGATAGAACATAAAACTGTTTTGATGCATTTGTGAGGTTTTACCTGATGAGTTTTAAGTTTTGTGATTGTAGCTTGAAAATTAATTTTAATGTTTAGAGTTATGAGAAAGAAGGTGGAAGCATTAAAGTGATGTATCTTAACAGTTGTAAAATGTAAATGACCAAATTGGATTATTGGAATATAGTTTTATTGTGTTTCGTTGTTTTTATGTAAAAATTATAATTTTAATATGTTATGAAATTATGATTTAAAGAATTCATATTGTTGAGTTTGTTTGTTTCAGAGTCAGAGAGCCGTGTCTCTCTACAGTCAGAGGTTTTTGTACGGCGCCTCAATGAGTTTGTATCACTGTGGTGGACTTTTGGTGGAGGAACCAGACTGGATGTTGGAAGTAAGTCAGACTTAGAGCTTTTTTTTTTTAAATGTAATTTTCTTTTCTTTAATTTCATTTAATATGAAAGGTTAGGAAACTTTTTGTGTAACTGATTACATATTTTATTCATAAATTTTGCCCTAAGAAACAAAGTCAGCTTTGGAAATGAATATTCAGACACTCAGGACAATTTCCAATGAAAAAAGTTAAACTGCACAGAGTGAAGATAAAGATCTCTGGTGTTCTTATTGTATCATATCATTTACAACAATGTAAGCAATAAAAAAAACACATTAGGTAAGTAGTGGTATTGAGTTTCTTATCCAGAACAAGCTGTTTATTATGAAGAACTGATGATGTTGAAGCTTAACATCTTTTAAAAGTGTTGACACATCTTTGTTTTGTTTTGTTCTTTTATTTCCAGTGTAGTTTGAACATATTTCAGCTCAAACTGTGTGATGATTCTCTCTGTGCTGATATGCATGAGAGGTTTCTTAAAGGGAAGTGAAACAATGTGTGAGTGAATAACTGGTGGAGCAGAAAAAACACCTGACAGAAACTTCTTAACGGAGAAATTCAAATTGTGGTTCTTGTCCTCTAACCTGATTGGTGTTTCCTAGGTGATGCCCGCCCCGCCCTGAAGGTGCTGGGTCCCTCCAGTGAGGAGCTGAAACAAGGGGAGGCTACAGTCATGTGTCTGGCCAACAAGGGCTTCCCCTCAGACTGGAGTCTGTCCTGGAAGGTGGATGGCAGTGGCAGCATCAGCTGGGAGGAGAGCAGGAGCCCCGTGGTGCAGGAGAACGACGGCCTCTACAGCTGGAGCAGCACCCTGAGGCTCCCTGCAGACCACTGGATGAAGGTGGGCTCTGTGACCTGTGAGGCCACGAGGGGCTCCCACACTCTGGTCTCAGAGCCACTGATGAGAGACCAGTGTCCCCAGTCCTGAACTATATGTGACTTTTATGCTGGTCTTACTTTCACACTGCTTTTTTTTTTTTTTTCCAATTTCTTCTCTCATTTTTCATTGCTTTGTTTAAAGTTTAAAGTTTGTTTAAAGTTTTAAAGAATAAAAAAATATCTATATTAAATAAGGACCGAGTGTTTGTCTTACTTTTGTGGTGATGTCAATATTAAACTCTAAATAATGATTTCCAGGGTTCTAATTGGAAGCCAGTGTGCTATCTGTAGTCTATATGAGTCGGTAGAATTAAGCCACTTTCAATACATGAAGTAAAGCAAAGTTTATGTTAAAGAGTAAGTGCGAAGGGGAATTGAGAGACACTGCCATTACTAAGCAGGATATTAAAGACATTACATATATGCAAATTCATTGCATGCTGTGTAATGAAATGTTTCAGCATGTTGCAGTTTGTTGTATAAAACACTGAGCAGGTGGAGCAGAAAAGCGCTGTATAAGAATGAGTCTATTCTCGTGATCAGTGTTGGGGCAGGTATTTTAAGAAGTAATTTAATATACAGAGTTTTTTTGTTAAAAGTATTCAGTACGTTATTTTGGTGTTTTTGTTTCTGTAAAATCACCTGAAACACAACATGTCATAACTGTCATTGAACAATATGAACTTGTAGGCTACAGTCTCTCACACCAACATAAATCCCTATCCTAACGACGACACACATATTTTCTTTCTCTTGGCATTTAGGTATATGAATACCTGTCAAGGGTCCTTGACATACAGGTCTCCGACTCGGAGGACAAAAATTAATGTCCTGTGTCTTAGGAGGGCAGGATTGCTTTGCTTTTTCTTTATACGATGCTTCGCAGTATTAGTTTTGCCTAACAACCTGTTTTTGACTCCTAAATTGTCATTAATGCAACCGCTCTACATAACAGTCAGTGTAACTGATTATAAATCTTTTATTCATGAACCTACACATTACGCTTTATTTACTAGTTGTATGTATTTTAACAGAGCAAGAGGTGGACCACACGTTTGAAGAGCTGCTGGTCTTTATAACTGGGGCTGACTTACTTCCACCACTGGGGTGTCAGGGCTCTGTGTGCGGGCAGGCGAAGAGGAGGATCTAAACGCAGGACTAAGACACAAACGTGAAACTAAAAAACCTCAGCTTTATTGCTGGTACGAAAACAAAACCTGAAGTGAACACGGAATATGGAGAACAGAAACACACAGGCATAATCTGAGGGTACGACGCAACACTGAGCACAGGAAAACACAGGGCTTATATACACAGGGTGGTAATCAGTGAATGGGCAACAGGAGGGAGACACAGCTGGGAGAGATCAGGGTTAACGAGACGGGGGGAGCCAAGCTGCACACACTAACATAAGACAAAGACTTTCACAATAAAACAGGAAACGTGAATTATTAAACAAGCATGCAGACTTTACACTGAGAGACAGAGAATGACACATGGAACCTGAACTAAACTAAACGTGAGATATAACTGAGAACAAATCCTTAAGCACGGATAAACAGAAACAAGAAATAATAATCATCACTACGAGAATAAGAAAACAATCCATGAAGCAGAATTAAACCGAAATATAATAGACACAAAATACTGGGTCCAACGGACCCAGAACCGTGACATGGGGTCCTGCAACATAGACTTTTATGATCAGGAGTCGGGGATACGCATCGATGTGCAGCTTATCCCTGTATCTTCCGAGACGTGTTGCATACGAGGATCAATTTAAAGATCTTATGAACACTGCATTAAAAGCATTCCTGGGATTTGGAAAGCTGTAGCTGCATTTACATGAACTGATGCTGGAAAGCTGTGGTTAAAACCTGTGGCCTTTTGGGATGAAGTTGTGTTATTCTAAGTGTTCTGAAATGGGATTGCTCCTGGGCTTCTTCAAAATTGTACATTTTAAAAGTGTTTAGTATAAAAGTTTTTTGTTCTTACAAATGTGACTGTATATAGTTGTATTTATAGTCCCGTTGAGACAGGTGGGGTATGCATGCAACAAGCCATGCACCAAAAAGTGATGCTCAGAAAATGCTTCAAGTATTGGAAGGAAAATAACAATTCATCTACAAATGCTCTTTTGAAAGGTTGTTGTGCAGTCATGTTTAAGTATTCGGTTATAATATACTGCATAGTTTCTTGTTGCTGCGTTGTGTTTGTGTTGTTGTTTTAAATGTGCAATAGCTGCCTAACAAACTTTGAACTGAAAGACGCTGACTTTTGTAAAATAAAAGTATTGTAATGTCAGTTCTCATGGTGTCTCTTTACCAATTAAAGTTGAGGCTCACCTGTTACTGTCAAATACTGGTGTTGGGATCCACTGACGAGGGCTGTTCAGTACACAGGTATGTGCTTAAGTCGAGGTAAACGGTTCAATAAATTTACCTTCATCTGTTCTCAAACTGAGAGCTCAAGATTCCAGCTCAACTCAATTTGTTCAACTGCTTTCAGGAACAAAGCAGTTTTAACTCCTAAGTTTAAAGTCAGAGTTGGTTAACTCTGAGATGGGCAGCTGACCTTTGACTATAACCTGTTTAAATATTAATAACTCAATTTGAGGAATGTGAACATGTGTCAGTGCTATTATTAGAACACATACTAATATACACAGAGGGTAACGAGGGAATACACCACAGAAGGCAGACACAGCTGAACCTCATCAGACATGACGAATACACTCACACAGAACGCAGAATCCAAATAAAACAGGGAACCAGAGAATAGCTCTGAGACACGGGTTGACAGAACATAAGGAACAGAGGGACGAAGAGATGCGACTGGAAAACAGAAAATAAATGAAAAGAATCATATTAATAATCAAAAACATGAATAGGAAGTCAACAGGTCTTTGGACCATGGCAGTGTTGAAGAGCAAAAAAGAGAAAATCTAAAAACCTGAGAAAGAAAAGATGGAAATTTGATCATTTGACTGATTTGCACTTAAAGTTTCTATTTGAAGTATTTGCTAAATTGTGCAGATAATTATGACTCACTGACTTTTGCTGACTTCATTTAGTGTTAGATTTTTTTTTCTTACAGAAATATGATTTTTGATAATGATCGATATTTAGAAATTGAGATTTATTTGAGCTGGTATGAAGCAGAGGTTAAAGGTCATAAATGATTTGTTAAAAATAAATGATATATTTCCAACTTTCTTTTCCTTTAGCAACAATGACATTTTCCCTCTGTGTGTGTGTGTGTGTGTGTGTGTGTGTGTGTGTGTGTGTGTGTGTCCTCAGTGAACTGTATCAGTCTCTGCAGTATCTTCCAGCTGCAGCAGTCACTTCAGTTTCTGTTCAGTCTGACTGAGGGAGGTTTTTGTACGACTGTTTTTCACTGTGTGAACACATGCTGGCTGTTAGGATAGTGATAACTCTGACAGTAATAAACTGCTGCATCTTCAGCCTGGACTCCACTGATGGTCAGAGTGAAGTCAGAGTTTGATCCACTGCCTGTAAAACGAGCTGGAATCCCTGATTCTCGAGTACTAGCATAGTAAATGAGACGTTTGGGAGATTCCCCATCTTTTTGTTGGTACCAAGCTAAATAGTTGTTGTTATAAACATTCTGACTGGTCCGACACTTGATGCTCACAGTTCCTCCCACAGCAGAGCTCACTGCTCCAGGCTGAGTCACTGTGATCTGTCCTCTGGACTCTGAGGACACAGAGACAAAAACATAAAGCAGCTTCATGGTTTTGTGGGCTTCATTTCAGAGGGACAGATGTTGATAGAGGAGAGGAGTTTGATTCTCTGGACTTTACCTGTGAAGCAGCAGCAGAGGAGAGTCCAGATGAGGACGCAGATCAAAGTCATGTTTTTGATGAGGAGGATTTCTGTGGCTTCTGTTGTGATGAAGGACAGCTGTCAGTCATCCAGTGTTCAACTCTCAGGACTATAAACTCTCCCAGAGCACTGGAGCATGGTGCTGCTGATGCAAAGTGACTCTCTATGGAAATGAACTGACTCCAGCAGGACTTGTTTAAAAAAAGTTTTTCACAGCATATTTAGCATGTGACACACATGAACCCTGTAGAATTTATAGACAGTTAACAAATGGTCTTTGAGCGCAAAATCTCCAATGGGAGATTGAGAGACCCGTGATGGACATTTAGTTCGACTGTAAAATTGACATGCAGTTGTTCGCACTAAAGGAAACCACCATCATTTCATGTGGCTACCATATCGGCGCCACCTGTGGTCTCAAGGCTGGAGCTGACCAACAAAAAACTCTGTTTCTGAAGACAGACTCTGTAGACTCTTCGTTCCCATCCTGTGTCCCCCATCCTGGATTCCAAACACCTTTGAACGCTTATCTCCAAGGCTGAGGTCAGACGGCGGGTCTAGTCCCAGCGCATGCTGCAGGACCGGATGTGCTGTCTACACCGACTTACTCTCACCCCTTACTCACACCTGTTGCTTGTCATGTGCTTCTATGGTGTATTAAGATTCATGTGCTTTTGTGCTGAGGTGTTTTTTGTTGTTCTCCCATCAGAAGCTCAGTCTGGGTGGAGCTTTTTTTTCCTCCTCTCGCCTCATGTTGTGTATTTTTGTTGTTTTTCTTATCAGCCTACCTCTCTGACCTGTCTTCCCAATGTGATGTTTGTTTTGAAGTATGTTTGGTCTGAGGGTTCCTTTGTGTGTGTGCTGTGAGATTATTATTTTATCATGTGTCTATAATCGAAATGAGTGAATCATTGTACTGCTGTAAGCCACACCATACTCCTTATTATAGAGAGTATAATTAGTATGTAGTTGTAGTTCTAGTTTGCACTATGCTTCTGAATTACAAAAGAATCATTAGAAAATCATTAGATTCATTAGATAGGTTTGTACTATCCTATACTGTTGATTTACTGTGAGTGAGTTACACTGTTTCATGGCATTTCATACTGCTGAGTTAAGAAGAGAATACTGTGTGCAGAGAGCACAGAGCACATTCCACAGGAGCTCACCCCCTTGTTGGAAGCAGATAGGCAGGGAGCCAAGGTCATAACACAGGCTCACTGAGAGTTAGAGGGTAAGTTTGAGCTTTTTACGACTAGGTGGGGTCAACAGAGGCTATAAAAGCTTTGGGTAACGCTCCACCATTTTGAGACTTGCTGTGACCCTCTTCTTGCATGTCTCCCCATCCGGATGGTTTGTGCTCTTAAAGTGTTGAATTGTATGGAATACAGGATTGTTGATTGAGCATTTATACACCGAGTATTGTCCTTCCTTCAGCCCATGCACAGTACTGGAATGTAAGCGTTTCAATGTGGATGCACAACTCTGTGAAAACGACTGAAAACCCTAGTGTGGACGCAGAGCGTTTTCAAATCTATCCGGGCTAGTGTGGACGTAGCCTAAAGATGAATAGCAGCCCTCTTTAAATACAGTCAAGAAGAAGGCATTTCCACAGTTGTTGTTCACACCCTTGAACCCTCAGAGAGAGAGTTTACAACCTTGTCTCCTCTTCCAGTGTCACATAGAGACTGCTCCTTGCCTCTTCACCCCATCCTCAAAGACCTGATTAACAAAAGACTTCACCACCTGTTGGATCCTCCCCCTCTGGGTGTCACCAACTTTCTCACGAAAGTTAACTCGCCTAACTTTGTGTAATAGAGTTAAAGCTAAACGCTTCTCCACATTTAGTATTTATTTATTTATTGTCATTGTCAAGAACAATGAAATTGCGTTTGGGGCTTCCATACAACCCCAAAAAAGAAGAAAATAATAAATACCCCTTAAAACCCAAGTGTACATATTTAACCCAGTGTGACTCCAATGCAATCAGACAATCCTTAGCAATAATGTTCGTAGAAATTCAGACAAAGACCTGAGAAACATGACAAAATACAACAATGCAACCCATTCAATATTATTGTACTGTGAGATATGATATCAGATATGATAGTTATCTATTTAAGAAAGAGGGGGGGGGGGGCAGGAGGGGGAAGAGAATAAAGATATGATGCACCAATGCAGACCAGTTCATTGCTATTAATAAGTTGGATATGGTTATTGTCCGTGAGAGGGGGGCAGAGAGTTCAGGAGCCTCACAGCCTGTGGATACAGGCTGTTGGCCAGTCTGGATGTTCTGGCCTGTATAGACCTGTACCTTCTCCCTGAGGGCAGCAGATGGAAAAGGTGGCGCGCAGGGTGATGTTGGTCCCGCAGGATACTGTGCACCCTCCTCAGACAGCGAGTGGGGAAGATATTACTGATCTCTGGCAGACTTGTTCCAATAATTCTGCCAGCTTCTTTCACCACCCGCTGGAGTGCTTGCTGATCGGCCTTGGTGCAGCTGGGGAACCACACTAGAAATCCATACATCAGAACGCTGCTGATGGCACAGTTGTAGAAGTTCAACATCAGAGATCTGGGAATGTGTGCGCTCCGCAGTCTCCTCAGGTAGTAGAGGCGCTGTTGGGCCTTCCGTACAACTGAGGTGATATGGTTGCCCCAGGACAGGTCCTCGGTCACAGTTACCCCCAAGAATTTAAAACTGCTCACCCTCTCCACCGCCTCACTGCCAATGAAGAGAGGCAGATGGTTGTTATGACCCCTCTTCCGGAAATCTACAATGATCTCCTTGGTCTTTTTGGTGTTTAAGACCAAGTTATTGTCGTGGCACCATGACTCTAGTTGTTGCACCTCTGTCCTATAGTTTGTCTCATCATTGTTGGATATAAGTCCGAGCACTGTAGTGTCATCTGCAAACTTAACAATGAGATTGGACGCGCAGGAGGAAATACAGTCATGGGTGAAGAGAGTGTATAGCAGAGGGCTCAGAACACACCCCTGAGGGGCACCGGTGTTGACCACAAGGGTGGAAGAGGTGTTCTTACCCACTCTGACACTCTGTCTACGGTTAGTGAGGAAGTCCACAATCCAGTTGCACAGAGAGGAGTTAAGTCCCAGTTGGTGGAGTTTGGGACGTAGTTTGTATGGCCGGATGGTATTAAAAGCCGAGCTGTAGTCTACAAAGAGGAGCCGTGCATAGGTATTCCTGTGTTCCAAGTGCTTCAGTAATGTGTGCAGCACTGTGGCGATCGCATCCTCGGTTGACCGGTTCTCCCTGTATGCAAACTGGTACGAGTCCAGGGATGGTGGAAAAGCAGCTCTGATGTGTTTAATGACCAGTCTCTCCAGGCATTTGGCGGGAATGGGGGTGAGTGCCACAGGTCTGAAATCGTTCAGACATGTGACATTTGACTGTTTTGGATGGGAACGATGGTTGCTGCTTTGAAACAGGATGGTACCAGTGAACAGGACAACGAGGTGTTATATATAGAGGTGAAGACGTCCGCCAGGTCCGCAGCACAGTCTTTTAGCACCCGGCCCAGCACTCCATCCGGCCCGGCCGCCTTCCTGGTGTTAATGCTCCGGAACACACGCCTCAGCTCATGAGTGCTCAGGACCGGAGCAGGGTCGGTTGAGGGGAGAGGGGACAGGACAGGGTCGGTGTTCTCCCTGTCAAAACGGGCATAAAAGAGATTTAGATCCTCAGCCAGTAGAACTGTCGGCTGAGGGTGATGGTGTTCTTCTTTTGTAGTCCGTGATAGCCCTGATGCCCTCCCAGACCTGCCTTGGGTTTGTGTTGTTCTCAAACCTGGCCTCGATACGCCTCCTGTGCTGCTGCTTGGCAGTCTTGATGCCTCTTCTCAGGTTGGCCCTGGCAGCACTGTATGCCTCCTAGTCCCCGGATTTGAAAGCGTTGTTCCTTGTTCGAATAAGTTGTTGAACTCCGTGTGTCATCCAGGGTGGATTATTAGGGAACACACGGAATCGTTTCCAAGTTGTTACATTGTCCACACAGAAACAGATGTAGTCCAAGACAGTGGAGGTGTAACTGTCCAATGCGACACGATTGTCAGTGTCCTGCACCTTGAATACATCCCAGTCTGTGCAGTGGAAACAGTCCTGAAGCATCGGAATAGCATCCTGCGGCCATGTTCTCACGGTTTTGGTTGTAATCCCAGTGCTCTTGATCTTTTGTGTGTATATTGGGTGTAGCAGAAGGGAGAGATGGTCTGACAGACCCAGGTGGGGATAAGCCTGGGCTCTGTACGCATTCGCCATGTTGGTGTACACCTGGTCCAACGTTCTATCTCCTCTGGTAGCACACTTCACATTACGGTGGAAATTGTGAAGTACAGATTTCAGGTCCGCGTGGTTAAAATCCCCAGCCGCAATAAAGACACTGTCCGGGTGTGCTACCAGGCTGTTATTGATGCTGCTGCTCAATTGTGCTAACGCTAGCTTAGCATTAGCATCTGGTGGAATGTAAACAGCGCAGATGTAAACGGCAGAAAATTCCCGAGGGAGATAGAATGGACGGCACTTTAACACCAACAGTTCTACCTCTGTACTGCACAGTTTTTCCGTTACCGTGACGTTCGTGCACCAAAGGTTGTTAATATAGATGCACAGCCCCCCGCCAGTCTTCTTACCCGAGTCCGCAGACCTGTCGGCTCGATAGGCGGTGCGGCCTGCTAGATCGATAGCCGCATCGGGAATGGCGCTGTCCAGCCAGGTTTCAGTGAAAATCATGCACGAACAGTTATTAAAAGTCCGTCGAGTGGCGATCTGCAGTCGTATTTCATCCAGTTTGTAACGGATTGAATGGGCGTTGGAGAGGAATATGATCGGGAGTGGTGGTTTAAACAGACTAGTCTTTAGCTGTGCCCACAGGCCTCCCCGCTTGCCTCTCTTCTGCCTCCGCTCGCAACGTCTCCTCCTGCGGCTTGCTGTTGCGGGTAGCCCCGGGGGTTGCTTAACGATCTCCGGGGGGATGAGATACTCGGATGTTAGTTGAAGATCTCCACGGCTTAGCTGTAGTAGATCATCTCTGTTGTATTGAAGTAACCCCAGACTGTGTGAAATAATACACAGTACCACCAAAAGTGCAAAAGTGTAGGAGCTCCGGGCCGCTGCGTCTGTGCGCGCCGCCATCTTGGTTGCAGTGATCAGAAACGCTTCTCCACATGTGAACCTTGAAGTGACCCAAAAGTGATATTACTAAAACGTGTGACAAATGTGAAATTTCCAGCACATTCCCACTCTTTGGATTACTCTGCTAATCACATCAATAACAGACATTTCTTTTCTGACATTCTGTATATCACATCAACACCATTGTACACTCAAAGAGGTTTCACTATGTGCATCCTCACTTCACTATTCTCCTCTCCACCCTTTTGTTCATCTCCAATCGTCATCATAGCCTAAACTTCCATATGCAAAAGATAACAATAATGATAAAAAGAAAAAACTTCCAAAAATATCAAATTACACATGGAAACATGATGTTCATTCATGAGAAACTGTGGCTAAGATAACTGGTGTACTAGAGAAACGGTCTAGCTGTCATACAAAATGTGCACAAGTAATTTGTCAGTCATTTTTAATCAGGATCACGACTCCCTGTATTTGTGATGTGTGGAGAATCATGTAAATGCATATCATTTGTAAAATGACTAGAAAAGTCACACCAGTGACCACCAGAACTTAAAAACACACTGAACCTTTCAGGCAAGACCAGCCTGACTGTTTAATCAGGTGTTATCCACATTCCATCGCTGATCCCTCTCTGCACGTTACTCAGTTGGAGCTTGGCACTCTCTCGTTGGAGGAGGGCGCTCTTTCACCCCTCACTCTGTTCCAACGCAGCTTTAGGTTGAAAGGGCAAAGTACATAGACCCTTGTTGTCTTCCTCAACATCAACACAGAAATCCTTTCGACCTTTGGATTATTATTGTGGTTCTGAAAACTTCTTGTGACAACTGCTAGGAACTCAAGTGGCACAACCTTCCACCTTAACCTCTGTCTGGGCTCTCAGCTGTGACTGGAATGGTCCCTGCTTCTCACTGGTTCTTTCATGACTTCTCATCCAGTCTCAGTCTGGAGTTTCCACCTTGGGATGACTTCTTGTTGTAACACTCTCTGGTGTTAAAGGTCCTTGCCATGCATCAATTTAACTTAATTAGCAGAACAAGAAAACGGACAAAGCTAAGTCTCTTAAATTGATAGGTTTGTAGCATAAACCTATTCGCTGGAACGTTAAGACAATATAATTACACTGCAAGCAAGACACAAGTAGGCAAACTTCTTCATGTTACTCGTGCACGGGAGAGAACCAGACAGAGCGCCGTTCCTTCGCTTGACCCCAGTAGCTCTCGTCCGTTCTCCCGTACCACTGTTCTTTTATTGAGGTTACATGAATATGCATAAGTTCATTAACATATGACGTCTACATACAAACAAAGAGTACCTTGCCTGTGTGTGTGTGTGTGTGTGTGTGTGTGTGTGTGTGTGTGTGTGTGTGTGTGTGTGTGGACTGCTGATCAAAGGGTCAAACATCCTTGGTCAGGAAGAGGGTAGACTAGACCCCCCCCCCGGTGAGGAAGTCCAGCAGTTCATCTAAACAGAAAAGCACTTAGACTAGAACAGACGTAGCTACGTTAATCCTACCATAAAACAATAAGACACGGTATGACCTCTCATGCTCCCAAAGTGCTGTCTAATACACACAAAGTTTGCAGACTATCAAGGATCAAAACCTCTACCAATCTACAACTAATTACAAAACTCTAAGCATATATAAGTAAATATTTCTAAGCATAAATAACAATCAACAATACAAATCTAACATTTCCCCCCTTTTTGACCTTTATGCTTGAAAAGTTCCCAGGTATGAATACCTCATGTCTGACAGTTTCAATGCAAACCTTTTTATACTCAGCATATGTCAAATCACCCTAAATTACTGAAAAGGTACACAGTTTAACAAATGTATTAGCAGTTATCCCATTCCTCATTGATCTCATCTCATGGCAAACTGCATCCCACAAACAAACAAATTGTTAATTTAATAGTGAAAATAAGAAGATAACATTTCCAAAAACATCTCAGCTTGGTGATGCTTCCTCCGGGTGTGCGATCACATGTCTCTCTGCAGAGTGGTTTAAGCTCTGCAGGGCGTCATGAATGTCTCTTCCAGTTGTTTCCATCACTGTCCATAGGACCAGAGTCCAAATGTATGTAGAATAGACATTCAAACATACCAGTTGGTTTTGTTGTTCGTCAACATGGGTCTCAGCTATTTCCAAGCTGCAGACCTCTCAGCACTCTAGTTTTATGGCCTCTTACCAGCCCCCATCACCTGACTTCAGACCTTCGTCTTGTGAGGGGGATATTTATGACTCCTTAATTGTCCACGCTCTGCAGAAAAAGCTCTCTGTGGAAAGGGTGCTGGGTTCCGTCATCTTACTGCTGTTATGATCCCAGCAGCCTTCAGAGTGTCATCGTATGCACAGTACAGTGGCACAGCGTTAGGTGATGTTCATAGGAAACTGCTGTTATCACCACCATAGCTTCTGGTTCCTGTGCTTTCACAGAATCATGATGTCATCCTCGAACTCCTTCTGCGCTGTCGATGGAGCTTGGCACGCTCCCCTCATCCCACGAGTTTTCATGTTCCAACGCTGCTGAAGGTTTAAGGCAGAGCACGTCGTACACCTTAGTTGTCTTCCTCAGCGTCAATATTGAATCTTTCATTTTATTTAAAATCTCCTGGAAGCTCAGTAGCACAGCTCTCTGTGTGATGTCTGCTGTGCTGAAGATGATCTCTGATCCTCCTGAAGCCTCTCTCCTGGCCTCAGCTCCCATCTTGTGGACGATCCTCTCCTCTATTTTGCAGGCAGTTTCATGGTCCTTGCTGTGGCTCCAAGGTCTGATCTCATGATGGGCCCCAACCAGCTTGACCTTTGACCTCAACCACTGCCTGGCTGTCAGCTATGCCTGGAATGGTTCACGCTTCTCACTGGGCCTCTGAAGATTTCTCAGGAGATTACTGCTGCACCTGTATTTCCTTGCTAGGAAGAAAAACTTCTATTTGGAGACTATGTCAACAATCATCAAACCACATTCTTTAGTTCAGTGAACTTCACTTATAGGCCATCAAAGCCTCATCTGAACATGGATGCACCACTTGCATAGGTTTAATACTTGTAAATAAACGGCTAATCACACAAATCACTGCAACAATAATAGTAAACATTGTTTAATGTTAATCCTTGCACTCCACCTCTTGACGCATGGACATTCCCATGCATCAACTCACCAAACCTGGATCCCTGTCTTAAAGAAAAAGATTAGCTAGATCATGTCCCAGGCAACATCAGGGCATCTCCTCCGGAGTAGCTCCGTAACCCTGCAATAAAAGATGTTAGTGTGTCTTGCATATTAAGTTTGCTTAACACCTGGCTCTCCCAGGAGCCTGCATACACACCATCATGGCCTGGAAAGCAAAACCTGGAAGTGAAATCAAACTTCATACCTGTAAACAATTGTATCATAAGAGTAATAAGCATTCGACATCAGCAAGACAAGTGTCATGTGCAGGCTTTCTCAAATCAGTAACTACAACTATTACCCTAATTCACCTCAGACATGGATTATCCCATGTACTCTGTTAACATTAATGTAATCAGTGACTTCTCTTAAGCAAAGTCACTCCACTCATATATTATTATTATTATGGGTTCAAAAGTGGCCAGCAAATGAGCCCATAATAAACTATTCCATAAATACCGTAATCTCTTATCTGTTTTACTCATGTCACTTGTCCGCTTCAGCTGAATCTTCTAAACACAGTCTCAGAAAAACAAACATTAGCAATACACATTGACCATCCTGGTGGGCAGGCGTCGGCCATCCACATTCCAGAGGTGCCATAAAACACCATAAAGTTAGCCATCCCTAGCTGTGGAAAGAAGTAACACCAGTTCTCAACACAGGAAATTTCACACATGTTATTCACAGTACCAAAGTAACCTTCACATTTTCCCATCAACACAATGCAACAGCATCACCACCCATAACCTGTAAACACAGTTTTCCTCACACATAAACCCAGAAATCCTGTAGTAGGAAAAAACATCAACCAGTTGTCCTGGTATAAATCGCATCATCAATTCACATGAAGAACTGGCATGCTGTAAGAAAAGAAAATGCAAATATTAGCGCTTGCGCAGGCGTATGCATACTTTGTCACAGTTATCTCTGTGAGCAACTCAAGCTAGTGAATGACACACACATAGTAAATTCACAGACACAGAAAATGGCATTTAAAATGTTAAATCATCACGCAACCTCGAGTGTTGCTGTCATCTTTCTGCTCCTGTAAAAGGAAACACATGGGTTCATCTGCACCTTTGTCAGGTGGGGGTTAGCTTCACACAATCATGTTCAGTCAGTCAGTCAGTTATTTTAAAAGTCTTACTCATTCACTCAGTGGTTCCTTCTTTTGCTAATTGTGGAAATTATCATCGCATTCGTTTCCACGCTCAGCAAAACGACGTTATTTCAAAAAGAAAAATAATTTAGACTGGATTTCCTCGTTGAATCCTTTTTGGGGGGGACTCTCATTTCCTAATTGTCCCAAATAAGTGGCTTTCTCCTGAACCCATTTTAAATGTGGAGAAACTCACTTGCAACAATTTCCTTGACGACGTGTAACGCTTTTAATTCCCGACTTGCAGATCTGCTCAAAGAAAAGAAATTCACAAGCAAAAATCAGTACTTGTTCAAAAATGAAAAATAAAAAATAACAGAGATTATCAAACCAAACTCTCAGTGCACTGTGAAAGTATCAAAATAAAAAGGCCTTGTTAAGTCATGACACAAACTCCTCATCATCTTCACAACAGGAGAAGAATCATCAGCTAGATTCACTCCAAACCAACCATCAACTGCACAATACACAACATAACCCTAATGTCATATTAGCTATGAGTTTAATCACCCGGTCTGTGCTCTTCACTCATTTAAGCCACAGATCTATTTTATTCAATTTTTCCTTTTTCCCTTCATCATAAAACATGTGACATGCTGTCATGCACTTCACAAAAGACGTTTGTTCTGATGTATTCAGAGTTGTGTATCTAAATACAGGATTCACTCGCACATCAAAACAGGAAACTCAGTGTTTTAGAGTCTCCACTCAACACACAACAACTCCAACACATCTCATTCACTCATACTAGAATTCAGTCACCTTTCATTAATCTAAGACCGATCAACTAATTTGAATCAGCTATTAACCCACTAGGATGACAGGACGACAGAAATGCATGTTCAAAATGTTATCACTAAAAGAGAATTTCCCTCATACAGTAAATTTAGTAGTAAACTTGTGCTGCATCAATCAAGCAGGAAGCTTCTCCCAATTTACCATTTTAACAACTAAATTTATTGTCTGATCACTGGTTGGTCAACCCAGGATCTTTTTTCCCACAAAAGTTAAACTGTTGTCCTGCAACCTGGAGAGTCAATTTTTTGCATTGGATACATTCAGTATTTAATAACAAGTGTCTGCTAAATTGACACTAATTTAACACTGATGAAAGATAACAAGCTAATTTTCATTGCATGGGTGTTTGTGTTATTAGGCAGGTCTAATGCATGTCTGTGGAGCTGCATCTCCAGCAGAGCATGTTCTTAAAGCTGCCTTTCCTACACATTTCTCTGCTATTATTTAATCATTTCTTAACTAATGTGCTATGAGTCATTTTGTGTTTGGAATTGTTAGTAGGGTTAATGCATGTTCTGCTTGTGTGTGTGTGATTTTGTATATGTTTCTATTTTCGCAATGTTTCAGACTCCGTCTCAATTTTCCAACTTAAGCAGTCAGTTTTGTTTTTCCCAGGTTTGCTAACCCAAATTTTGATTTCCCACATTAAATAATTCCTATGTGTTCTCACCTAGTCTTCTCACTCTGTTGTCCTCTCCCACTTCAACAGTCCAATAGCAGGCAGTTTCTCCTTCAGCTTTGTCCTGTCCCTCCTCTGATGCGGTTGACTTTGTGCTAGTGTCTGAAGTGCTGCCGCTGCCTTCTTGGGCGACTTCTTAGCAGCTGCTGTTTGTCCACATTGCTGCTGCTTTGCTGGGACTTTTTGTGCTCAGGACTTGCTGCTGTCTCTTTATCATGTTATTGCTTTGGAGCTGCATTCCTTATCTTCAGGGAGGAGTGAGCTCGCTTGTGAGGTTGAGAAACACATGGCACTGTAAATAAGTCAGCCAGAAACTTGGCCTGCATGTTTCCAATGATGTTAAACTATAACTTTCTTCCGACCGCTGCATGTGGAAAATTGATTCAGGTCTGCTTTTCACCTGAAAGTGACAAACTAAGACATTTCATTATTATCATCACTGCTTAATCAACACACATCTCTCTCTCTCTCTGTGTTTTTGTGAACAGTCTTTTCTTAAAAGCAGAAAATGAAATTGTAGATGTTTTTGGCTGATCAACACAAAACCTTTTTCCTATGATTTTTCTTTTTCATCTACAATATAAGTTCATTCTCTTTTTCACCCTTTTTTTTCTTCTTCTTTACAATAGCTGGTGATCTGCAGAATCACCGCTCTCACTCACAATCAGAGGCAATTACTTTTACACAGCGCACAAAAACACTGTGACGTCAGACACATTCACACTCACTTTGTCATCTGCAAAAATAAATCACATGGCTGATGATATGTGCCATGGTGATCCGTAAATATGATCACCAGTTTATTTAATTATTTTTCAACCCAACAAACAAATAAACAAAAACATGATGCTGATGTTATGAACACTCTACACACAAGTCAAGATGCAGGAAAACTGCTCACGGAAACGCTGCACACTCCCTGTTTCCCCCTCTTTGAGTAGTTCCCAGACAGCTCTTGATCTGATAACGTGTAGCTTGCTCATCAGCTCAGAAAAAAAACTGCAACGCAACATCACACAGTAGTTGCATGCTCTGCCCACAGCGGCAAAGTCTTACACTTTCATATTCAACACAGCTCCTCCATCATGTACTTTTAGATGTTTCATACAGGGTTCAGCATATTAGTTGTTTTCACAGGTGTGCTCCATATCTCAACAATGGCTCATAACAAGACGACAGTCTTTCACACAGGTCAAGTGCCTCTATGCACTTCATTAGTTTAAATATTTACCTATATCACTTCACCTCACATGTCATTATACTGAATTTAAGCAACCACAAGCTTAATGTAGATTACTTTTAACAACTATCCACCTCAATTAAATCTGTGGTCTGGCACACAGGCTGCTGTCGATCAGGGCAAGCTAAAGAATAAACATTGTGTCAGCAAGGGGTGGGGGGAAAGCCATTCACCAGAGCATATCTTAAGTGCTGCTGATGTGGGCTGGCCTTCTCCACAGCTCTCCAAGGCTGGTGTGTTTTCTGAAAACTTCTAACATTTGAATCTCTTCCATTTATAAGCCTGCGATTAACCGCACGGCTCAGGTCCGCGTGACCGCGCTCGCGTGAACCCGCGCAGCTGTGGAGCCGTCGCTCTCTCTCTTTTTTACATAAATACTTTGTGCTGCCAGGAGCAAAGTCCAGCACAAACGTCTGTCTCCCTCCGACTCACTCTTGGTTGCTTAGAAACCCATGATAACAACAACAGTCGGTGTCACAGACCACATGTTCTGCTCCGCACACACTCACACACAACAACAACAACAACGACGACGACAATGACAACAACACAAAATAGGCCTACTGTCCAGCACAATCTGGACCCCGCGGAACTTCTCAACACCCCACTGAGCGGTGGAGAACTCACTACAGTACCCCACACAGCGGTCTGTATTTCGCCCCACTAAGACGGCGAACCAAAAAAAGTTCGAACTGCGCAATTCTGCGACTTAATGCTTCTGTACAAAAAACCCCACTGAGCGGCTTTGTACATCGCCCCACTTAGACGGCGAATTTTAGCCCCACTAAGCGGCCACGGACAACGCCCCACTGAGCGGCGAAGACGTAATTTTAGCCCCACTAAGCGGCCACGGACAACGCCCCACTGAGCGGCGAAGACGTACAGTTATAGAGTTGGACTCTAAACTTACTCGGTGTTGCTTAGCGTGTAATATCAGCCTCGAATCCTGCCAATCGCCATTCATCGAGGAGAAAAGACATACAGCGAATCCACAGGAACTTCCTGGCTGACGTCAGTCTTTCAGCGTGTCCCTCCTCCCCTCGGTGAATGCGATTCCAGGGATCCGGCTCGAAGGACCAATTAATGATAGGTTTGTAGCATAAACCTATTCGCTGGAACGTTAAGACAATATAATTACACTG
Source organism: Mchenga conophoros (assembly GCF_057382185.1). Lineage (NCBI taxonomy): Eukaryota > Metazoa > Chordata > Actinopteri > Cichliformes > Cichlidae > Mchenga > Mchenga conophoros. The sequence goes on along the minus strand of NC_140546.1, from coordinate 4,372,642 downwards.
CAAGCAAGACACAAGTAGGCAAACTTCTTCATGTTACTCGTGCACGGGAGAGAACCAGACAGAGCGCCGTTCCTTCGCTTGACCCCAGTAGCTCTCGTCCGTTCTCCCGTACCACTGTTCTTTTATTGAGGTTACATGAATATGCATAAGTTCGTTAACATATGACGTCTACATACAAACAAAGAGTACCTTGCCTGTGTGTGTGTGTGTGTGTGTGTGTGTGTGTGTGTGTGTGTGTGTGTGTGGACTGCTGATCAAAGGGTCAAACATCCTTGGTCAGGAAGAGGGTAGACTAGACCCCCCCCCCGGTGAGGAAGTCCAGCAGTTCATCTAAACAGAAAAGCACTTAGACTAGAACAGACGTAGCTACGTTAATCCTACCATAAAACAATAAGACACGGTATGACCTCTCATGCTCCCAAAGTGCTGTCTAATACACACAAAGTTTGCAGACTATCAAGGATCAAAACCTCTACCAATCTACAACTAATTACAAAACTCTAAGCATATATAAGTAAATATTTCTAAGCATAAATAACAATCAACAATACAAATCTAACATAAATAATTTCAGGATTTCTCCTCTGGAGCAGCCTCGCTCCGGGCCTGTAAACCTGTGTTAGAAATGGAAAAGAAAGAAAATATGTCTGTGAAGGTCATCGTGGTCTAAGGAGCTTGGAAAGAAAAGCGTCTGGACTTCTTTGAGTTGCTTGAAGACGTTTCACCTCAAGAAAGAAAGAAAAGAAAATGAAGTTAGTGTGTTTTTCATGTTGACTCTGTGTAACTCCTGGTTCCTCCATCCACACTATAGTATAATCAAAGACCACTGATCAATGGCCATGAAAATTTGCATATTAATGATCAAGGAACTGACCTCACAGCCCATTTTTCACTCAGTGGTGCTGGTTTCAGTCATTGTGGAAATGTCCTGTTTATAAGGTTGGGGAAACCTGCAGTCAGCTGAGACTGAAGAAGTCACTTGGATGAGTGACGCTATGACCAGATGAACAGATTCAAATTTTGGGGATAAAGTCAACACAGCTTGATACCTTTTGTTTGTGTATTCAATTGTGTCTGTATTTCAATTATTTCAAGTTATATTGTCTCTCATTACAGTGTGTGTGTGTGTGTGTGTGTGTGTGTGTGTGTGTGTGTGTCCTCAGTGAACTGTATCAGTCTCTGCAGTATCTTCCAGCTGCAGCAGTCACTTCAGTTTCTGTTCAGTCTGACTGAGGGAGGTTTTTGTACGACTGTTTTTCACTGTGTGAACACCCACTGACTGTTAATGTTATGGAGACTCTGACAGTAATAAACTGCTGCATCTTCAGCCTGGACTCCACTGATGGTCAGAGTGAAGTCAGAGTTTGATCCACTGCCTGTAAAACGAGCTGGAATCCCTGATTGTCGAGTGCTAATATAGTAAATGAGCAGTTTAGGAACTCCTCCATCTTTCTGTTGGTACCAGTGTAAACGGTTGTTGCCATGAACATTCTGACTGGTCGTACACTTGATGCTCACAGATGCTCCCACAGCAGAGCTCACTGCTCCAGGCTGAGTCACTGTGATCTGTCCTCTGGACTCTGAGGATACAGAGACAAAAACATAAAGCAGCTTCATGGTTTTGTGGGCTTCATTTCAGAGGGACAGATGTTGATAGAGGAGAGGAGTTTGATTCTCTGGACTTTACCTGTGAAGCAGCAGCAGAGGAGAGTCCAGATGAGGACGCAGATCAAAGTCATGTTTTTGATGAGGAGGATTTCTGTGGCTTCTGTTGTGATGAAGGACAGCTGTCAGTCATCCAGTGTTCAACTCTCAGGACTATAAACTCTCCCAGAGCACTGGAGCATGGTGCTGCTGATGCAAAGTGCCTCTCTATGGAAATCATCTGACTGACACAATGAAATCCTTCGTGCTTTTTCTGTCTGAATTAATGATGTCTTTTCTGTTTTTGCTTAGTTTCCTATTAATTGATATTAAAAATTACTCAAAATTTTATTTGCAGTTTCCATATGGATTACAGTTACAGTTAATGTGTAACCTGCCCCTTACCCTGGGACAGCTGGGTAAAGCTCCAGCCTCTCCAGAATCCTGTCAGATAAGATCACAGATTGAAATAGAAAGTGTGACATCATCAATATTTTTTATAACTTTCATTTGATGCTTTTTTTATATATAAATTTGTTAGCCCAACAGCTAATTTAGGAAATTATTTAGGTGACTCATAACTGAATGATCAGTCATTCAGTGTTTAACAGAACGGCTTATTCATTTATTAATGTCAATAGTAAATGATCAACTGTAATGAATATTATCCGTAGTGTCCATCTTAACACAAGGTCACTCTTCTGAAAAGAAAAACAAATTATCATCAAGAGAACTAAAACCATGAATAACAATAATCAAGAAATATAAATTAAACACAGAACACTTGGTCACAGACCCAGGGCCGTGAAAGCTATTGTTGTCACGGCTGGGGCGGCAGTCGTGTGGAGGGTGAGAAAGGAGTTCTCCTGAACCTTCAGCTGACGAGTCTTGGGGCTGGACGGGCTTCTCGGGCCCCCCAGCGAAAACAGTCTCAGAACCAGTGGGCACCGGAGCCCCTGGCACACACAGGACAGAACCAGCAGGTGCGGGGACCTCTGGCGGGCGCAAGACAGAACCAGCAGGTGTGCGGACCTCTGGCGGGCGCAGGACAGAACCAGCAGGTGCGGGGACCTCTGGCGGGCACAGAACAGACTGCAGGTGTGCAGAGCACCGACCCTGCTCAGGCAGCGACAGCCGGGTGCAGTCCTCAGCTGGGTTCTTAGCCTCCAAGGTGTCCAGAGTCGGCTGAGGGCTGTAATTTAACCTCTGGTGAGGCCCTGGAGCAAGTAACAGTCTCTAAACTAGCCAGCTGTTGAGGAACAGTTGCAATTTTAACGTGTTTGTCTCTCTGCAAAAAATACGTACTAGAAAAAGAGTCCAAAACCGGAGGCACAGACGCAGCCTCCCGTACAGAGGGAGTCGGTGAAGACGGAGATGGCATAGATGACTGGGCTAGCGGGGATACCGGAGGCCGAGCTGAATGCTGCTGCGCAGCTAAACGAGGTAAAGACAGCTGAGCAGGAGAATGAACAGGCAACAAACAGTTCTCCTTGTCATCTGCTGCACAAAACAAAGCCCCTGAATAAACTGTCCCACAGTCCAAAACAGAAAAAGGGTCCTTCTCACTCACTACAGCCGGCAATTCTGAAGTCCTAATATCCGGCTGTGGGGTGACGCGCCAGCGGCGCGATCGTCGCTTCCTCCCTGCCGATGGCTCCGGCGGGTCGGGCAAAACCTCTAGCGGGCCGATCAAAACCGGGAGAAGCTGACATGACTGTTCCGGGGCGGCCGTAGTCCGCTGCTGCTGGACAAAGTCTGTGGATTCCTGAGCTTGCACCACCCCCTGGGCTTTATGCAGTAGTATTTACTGATAATGTTACTGCTGATAGAGGTAGCATGTCACAATCTGGGAGGCAGATCGTCTGGAGGAGGATTTGGACCCAAACGCAAGCACGGACGACAGCGTAGCTGTGAGCAAGTTTATTAACAATGAAAGGCAAAATATAAACCAGAGCAGAGCAGTCGGTGGGCCTTGAAGGTCTGCACTTCAGTCACATCCTAGTTCTTTGAGTCAGATTCCACTGTGTTGGTGTACACAGTAAAACTGTGAAAATGTGTCATTGTCCAAAAACTTATGGATCAAACTATATTTAAACTAGTGTTGTACGATGTTATTATGATGGTATTTGAAGAAGTCATATCAGCTGAGTCATGGCTGCTGTGCAAACAATGAATGATTTAGTTGAGTTTGTTTGTCTCAGAGTCAGAGAGCCGTGTCTCTCTACAGTCAGAGGTTTTTGTACGGCGCCTCAATGAGTTTGTATCACTGTGGTGGACTTTTGGTGGAGGAACCAGACTGGAATTTGGAAGTAAGTCGAACTTAAACCTCTTTTATTTGATCAGATTTCTTTCTTGTGGTTATCTTGACTTTTCTGTTCAGTGTGCCAGAAAACAAAAATCATTAAAATAGTTTTTAGATCAATTTTCATGAAGACACAAAGTTAGCTTCAGAATAAATGTTAAAATCAATATTAACAAATAATATAAAACAGAGTTGACTTGAGGATTATTGAGATATATATATGTCTGGTTAACTCTTGAGAGCTTTTGGTTTTAATTTAGTCTGTTAGAGTCAGAGAGCCGTGTCTCTACAGTCAGAGGTTTTTGTGCAGCGGCTCAGTGAGTTTGTATCACTGTGGTGGACTTTTGGTGGAGGAACCAGACTGCAAGTTGGAAGTAAGATTATAATGTTTTTAAAGAAACTACATCGAGGTGTAAATGTTAGCTTTATAACAATGAAGTATTCATGTAGAGGTAATATTATAACCATTGTACACTGGAGGCTGACTCCATCAGCTTTAATTCGATTTTATGTCGACATTTCTGACATAAAGACAATGCATTGTGTAAATAATATAAACTGTCATCAGCCTGTGATTATTTTCTAGTTTGAAATCACAGTCACTGTTTCTAAGATGAATTAAATGTAACTGTCCTCAAGTTAAACAGAGTGAAGATAAAGATTTCTGGTCTTTTACTTAGTCAGTAAAAATGTAGAATTTGCTTAGAAATCATAAAAGCACTACAATAAATGACTGAAATTCACATGAGGTAAGTAGAAAACTTGTGTATTATACAGAACGGAGGTTTTTGAAGCTTAACATCTTGTATAATTGTTGCCATATCTGCTTCTTTTATTGCCAGAAGTTAAAGATGGGCATTTGACAGTGTGCAGCACGTCTGGTGTTTCTGTTGTAGCAGATATCATTTCAAATGTCATTAAAATCATGTAAGCAGTAAAAGAAATTAATCCACATCATTCAAGTAGTGCTATTAAGTTTCTTATCTCCAACAAGTGATGTGTTATAGATAACTGATGATGTTGAAGCTAAAATAGTTTTGTAAATGTTTCCACATCTGCTTCTTTTATTTCCAGTGTAGTTTGAACATATTTCAGCTCAAACTGTGTGATGATTCTCTCTGTGCTGATATGCATGAGAGGTTTCTTAAAGGGAAGTGAAACAATGTGTGAGTGAATGACTGGTGGAGCAGAAAAAACACCTGACAGAAACTTCTTAACGGAGAAATTCAAATTGTGGTTCCTGTCCTCTAAGCTGATTGGTGTTTCCTAGGTGATACCCACCCAGCCCTGAAGGTGCTGGGTCCCTCCAGTGAGGAGCTGAAACAGGGGGAGGCCACGCTCATGTGTCTGGCCAACAAGGGCTTCCCCTCAGACTGGAGTCTGTCCTGGAAGGTGGATGGCAGTGGCAGCATCAGCTGGGAGGAGAGCAGGAGCCCCGTGGTGCAGGAGAACGACGGCCTCTACAGCTGGAGCAGCACCCTGAGGCTCCCTGCAGACCACTGGATGAAGGTGGGCTCTGTGACCTGTGAGGCCACGAGGGGCTCCCACACTGTGGTCTCAGAGCCACTGATGAGAGACCAGTGTCCCCAGTCCTGAACTATATGTGACTTTTATGCTGGTCTTACTTTCACACTGCATTCTGTAGCTTTTTTTTTTCCAATTTCTTCTCTCATTTTTCATTGCTTTGTTTAAAGTTGAAAGTTTGTTTAAAGTTTTAAAGAATAAAAAAAATCTACATTAAATAAGAATCGAGTGTTTGTCTTACTTTTGTGGTGATGTCAATATTAAACTCTAAATAATGATTTCCAGGATTCTTATTGGAAACCAGTGTGCTATCTGTAGTCAATATGAGTCAGTAGAATTAAGTCACTTTGAATACATGAAGTAAAGCAAAGTTTATGTTAAAGAGTAAGTGCGAAGGGGAATTGATAAGAACTTAGAGATTATGATTTTATTACTGAGAATATTGAGCGACACCGCCGTTATTCATGCAAAGTCATTGCATGCTGTTTAATGAATGTTTCAGCATGTTGTAGCTTGTTATATAAAGCAATTTGAGTTCTCAGGTGGAGTAGAAAAGCACAATATAAGAATGAGTCAAATGATCAGTGCTGAGGTATCTTAAAGTATTCTATTATGCAGAGTACTTTTTTAAAGTAATGCAGTACATTATTTTGGTGTTTTTCTGTAAAATCACCTGAAACACACCATCTCATAACTATCATTTAACAATAAGAACTTATAGGCTACAGTCCCTCACGCCAATATAAATCCACTATCCATTCACTTAGCTTAACATCACCCTGGATTCTTGATTAGTTTAGCATTAGCATGCTGTCTGTGCAGAAGCATGCAAGCAATCAAACTTGTGTTACCGGCATAATGTTTAGTTACTTTGTGCTTTAATAAGTACCTCTTAATATATGCTGCAGTGTTACAGTTAAATAATGGAACTATTGGTTCAAAACAATAGTGAGTAAACAGTGATCATGACTTACTTATATATATAGTAGGTGACTTATATATATGTATAGATTATATATATTGTGCTATTTCTTACTTTTTGTGTTGTCTGCTTTTGTTACTGTTTGTACTGGAGCACTGTAACCAACATAACTGGTGCAGGAAACAGACTGGAATTTGAAATTACGTTTACACTGATTGTAAAAATTAAATATGCATAAGGGTGAATGTTAACATCACAAAGATGTTGTATTCATATAGTAATATGAATATTCCCAGTGGAAACTTACTAAACCAGGTTTGCATAAATTTTAAATTTTATATTAATATTTCTGTCAAACTGAAATGAAAACAAGGTGATGTGTAAATATTATAAACTGTAATCATCTGTAATCATCAACTGTAAAATCAACTGTAATCATAACATAAACTGTCTGTCACGTTGAACTTGTTTCTCCCTTCTTGCTGAAAGCATCACAATAAATATTTGCATTACTACACTCTTCATGTAATAAATGGACTGATAGTGAACTTTGGTATGTACTGTGGTAGTTTTCACATTGTATATTAATTGTGCTATTTTGCCAGGGGTAATATAGATAGGTATTTGTAACATAATGTCAAAGACAAAGTTATCAGACTAGTATTGAACAGCAAAAAAGAAAAAAATCTACAAACCTGAGAAAATTGGACTTAAAGTTTCTATTGGAAGTATTTATATAAGTTATGGAGACAATTGTGACTCACTGATTTTGGTGATTTATTGTGTTTTTTTTCTCTTTCTTTAAGAAATGTTTTCATAATGAGCAATATTCAGGAATTGGTTCACATGTATCTGAGCTGCTATGAAGCAGAGGTCAAAGGTCAAAATTTGATTGAATGAGATACAAATTTCCAAATTCTTTTTTGTTTAGCAAAATTAACATTTTCACTCTATCACTCTGTGTGTGTGTGTGTGTGTGTGTGTGTGTGTGTGTGTGTGTGTGTGTGTGTGTGTGTGTGTCCTCAGTGAACTGTATCAGTCTCTGCAGTATCTTCCAGCTGCAGCAGTCACTTCAGTTTCTGTTCAGTCTGACTGAGGGAGGTTTTTGTACGACTGTTTTTCACTGTGTGAACACATACTGACTGTTGGGATAGTGAAAACTCTGACAGTAATAAACTGCTGCATCTTCAGCCTGGACTCCACTGATGGTCAGAGTGAAGTCAGAGTTTGATCCACTGCCTGTAAAACGAGCTGGAATCCCTGATTGCCGAGTGCTAGCACGGTAAATGAGCAGTTTAGTAACTCCTCCATCTTTCTGTTGGTACCAGGCTAAATGGTTGTTGCCATGAACATTCTGACTGGTCGTACACTTGATGCTCACAGTTCCTCCCACAGCAGAGCTCACTGCTCCAGGCTGAGTCACTGTGATCTGTCCTCTGGACTCTGAGGACACAGAGACAAAAACATAAAGCAGCTTCATGGTTTTGTGGGCTTCATTTCAGAGGGACAGATGTTGATAGAGGAGAGGAGTTTGATTCTCTGGACTTTACCTGTGAAGCAGCAGCAGAGGAGAGTCCAGATGAGGACGCAGATCAAAGTCATGTTTTTGATGAGGAGGATTTCTGTGGCTTCTGTTGTGATGAAGGACAGCTGTCAGTCATCCAGTGTTCAACTCTCAGGACTATAAACTCTCCCAGAGCACTGGAGCATGGTGCTGCTGATGCAAAGTGCCTCTCTATGGAAATCATCTGACTGAAAACAACAAGTAGGTGGATCAAATAGTCTGTTTAGATGCTGTTTATCAATTAATCAGTCAGTTTATGAAAATGTTTTCTTTCTTGTGTTTTAGGACACATCCACACATTGATGGATGTGTGGGATTTTTAAATTTGGGTATTTTCTGCAATCTTTTACAAAAACATGTTCATTGACTGAGAGAGGCATGAAAATGTTTCATGATCAAACCAGAGCAGCACTTTGTGATATAACCCCAAGTGTTGCCAAATGCCAACAAAACATGCAAACAATGTCTGAAGATAAAGGCACAGACATTCGTCCTTGTAAGACAAAATCTGATTTCCTCTTGTTCACTTAACCTTCCTCTCGTGTTAGCTTTCTGTTATCATCTCTTATGTTAGCGGGTCGGTTTTGACCCGTGAATTAAATCAGCTATAAAATATACTAAAAACAATAAGTTATCATCCAATTTGTTTCTCATCTCTTGGTTACCTTGTTAGGCTTCCTTATCCATGAAAATGTTGGTTTTAATACTTTTGGTGTGGGCCTCTGGGTCTTTTTTTGTCACTATACCCCTCGATTTCAATTAAAAAAAAATTGTAAAATTAACCTCAAGAGAATCATATTAATAAATAAAAGGTTTCTGTGTTACCTGAGTATTACTGAGGGGTATAGGACACATCTCTTAAATAAATCTGTTTTATTGATTTTTTTCATTTTAAGATTAATAACTAAAATGACATCGATGGTGTTACGGGTCAATTTCGACCCATAGACATTTACATCAAGAAAAGACAAAAAAAGTTTTTTTTTCAGCAGTAGACCTTTAATATAAACTGAAAAAAAGAAAAAGTCCTCTCCTCCTTTGTTTTGGTTATAGCCGTGGGTAATTGTGGGCTTTTTATCACTTCCCAATGATACAGCTTCACCTCAGTTTCCTTTGTGAAGTTCTTGTCCAAGGTCATATCTGGTAAAAAATAAAATAAAATAAAATATCACAGCTGATATTGTGATCTTGCAGTCCAGTGGTCATATGGAGGACCACACATTTTCATTGTTTCTTCTCAGGGGTGCCACTCGCAGCTTTGACTGTGAAAATCTGTACATTCCAGGCATAGTTGGTTTTTGCATCACAGGCTTCCCAGATTTTTCTGCCGTTTTTCCCTTGCTTACTGGGTATATATTGCCGGAAGGGGCATTTTCCTCAAAAAGTGGACAAGACATTCATCCACTGTCACTGGCCCTGGGATGAACATCAGTGGAAGAAGCTGCACCCATCTCTCCCAGACATCCCTGATGGGAGCAAGCTTGTCAGACCTCGGTCTGGTCTCTCTGTTGTCAAATCTGAGGACTCTTGAATCAAAATGATATCAAATGTGTGAAGTGACATCGTTGCCCAGAAAATGTTTCTGCCTGTCGATGCATCCCATAGACGATCAGTGGCCTCATTGCAGCATCTGTACACTCCAGCAAGAACAATGAAAGCATCCAGGTATTCCTCATCATGTCGCCATGGACTTTTTTTCCTTCAAGGTTTATCATAGTAATGATGATTCTTTCTAGTGACAATGGCATAAATATCTCAAAACATCTCTTGATGTCACTGACTTTGGTCAGAGCAAACCTTGTGATTCCAGGGGTCATTTTGATGACATTTGCAGCAGCTGCCCTGCCATGTACATCATGAGGTACTGAGCTCCAAAAGATCTTACCATTTTTGGACTTGAATCTTTCAGCAGGAGTAGCTTCAGCACCAGCGACCTCCACCTCTGATGAGATGTGTCTGTGTCTTCTGGATGATAGTCCACATTGTCTTCCTCCTTAGAAACCTGCCCATCTGAATCGCTATGCTGCTCTGTGTCCTCTCCTTCATTTTCACCAAAAATATGATCCAGAACTTAGCTCACTGTGAATCTTCTTCTCATTTTTTGTATGCTGCAAATTGTAAATGTGCACTCTGGAAGTCAAATGGCCACTCAAATAGTGAATTCACCTCACATGCCCGTGTTTATTTTGTTTTGTTTTTGTGCAGGTATACTGCAAAAAACATGCAAAATAAGAATCCCCTAAAGCTCATATGATTAGGAGAGGTGCTTGCTGTAAGTGTTTTAGCTGACAGTGCACTTATGATTTCAGTTTTGGCTTTAATTATTGCTTTACACTCATTTTTTTTTTTTTTTTTTTTTTTTTTTTTTTTTTTTAATGACATCAGAAACAGCAGTATGCGACATTACGTGATGGCAGAGCTTCAGTTCATCCTTTGTCATTTTTTTTTTTTTTTTTTTTTTTTTAATAAATAGGACAGGGGGAATGAATGAGAGAAAGAGGGGGAGAGAAAGAAAGAAAACCAAAGGGGAGAAGAGACGGTGAGAAGGGGGGGGAAGAGAGAGAGAAAAAAAAAAAAGAACTCCTGGGTCACCTGTATGGAGAAAAAAAAAAAAACAAACAAAAAAAACAAACAGAGGAGACAGCAAACAACAAAGAGCAACATAATAATAGAGAAAACAAAGCACCATCACAATAAACTAGCTAGCCATAGATATCAATATTTACTAAATAATAAACGATATTGTGCAGCACGCAAGATAGACAGCGCACAGTGTGCTTTGAGGTAGCAGCCAAGAAAGCTTTAGTCCGCGTCTGTGAATACCCATGTGTGCATACCTGTGTGGATCAGCATGCTTGCATTCCAAAGGTTTCTCCATGTAATGATCTGCTAGGGAGTGTGGGGGGGCCACAGCCCCGTCCTCCAGGGTGTGAAGTGGGTATGGAGGAGATCAAAACTCCAGACATCCAGAGGCCCCCAGAATACAAGAGACCATGGAAGACCAACAGAGGGGCAGCTGCGCCACTGTTCCAGTAAGAGCTGAGGAGAGTCCCAGATGAGGGCTCGCCCAGCAGCCGCGGAGCAGAAGTCAGGGGGAGTTGCAGTGACGCGCCCGTGAGCTCCGCCGGCCCCCAGCTGCGCCTGAGTGACCGAGCCCCAGGCCGAGAGGCCGGGGGCACCCCACCTCCAAAGGGGCCCGAGCGAGCCCCAGGCCCCAGGCCCCGACAAGCGGCCGCCAAGGAGTGAGCCGGTGTGTACCCGGACGCCCACCCCCAGACACAAAGAACCACCAACACACCGACACCTGAGGGAGTCCGCCACCGGCAGGGGAAGTGGTGGTGGGTGGAGATAGGCCTCCAAACCTTGGAGGGCCTGAGGTGTCCCCAGAGAGGTGGCGTCTGATACCCAACCTGACATATAGACACAGACATACAGGCACACACAGACACAAACATCCATTCCCACCCTCATGCTCTCATATGCACTCACTCCACACTCAACCAACGTGGAGACAGACATAAAGAGACGCTGTACACACAATCACACTCCCCAAGCGTACTCTACAAACCGGGTCTAGGTACCCTTGCCCCTGGAGGGGGGAATTGCTTTACACTCATAATATTATACCTGGGTCGAAACCGACCCTAACAACACAAAGGTCATAATTTCAACTAGGGCATTTTATAATTTAGTGAAAATAATTTTTTTTATTTTATTTTGTAGAAATAGAGGTTCCTGACAAAGTCAAAAAGCCTTGATACAATAAACAAATGTATGTGATTTTTTTATGCATTTGAAATTTAAAATGGGTCGGTGCCGACCCTAACACGAGAGGAGGGTTAAAAAAGAAGAAGAAAAGAAATGTTGTACTTGTCTACTCAAACACATGAACAGAGTTTCAGAGAATCTTCACCCTGAAAGAGGTTTTAGAAACCTACCTGTCAGCAAATCAAAGAACCACTTACATGTAAGCAACAGGACAGAAGAGAAAAGTTACAATTTGCAAAACCTATTTTAGAGTTTTGTAAAACTCAGTACAAAAAAACTTGCAGTGATTCACATTGATGCATGAGGATGCAAAAGTTAAACATGACCACAGCGCAGAATCATTCATCTCTGTTTTAATTTGATATTTTTATAACAGGACAACCTGTGAGGCTGGAAAAACTTCGGTTTCGTGCCCTGAACAGGTCACTTTCTGTTTTGTGATGTAGTGTCTGCAGTGTTGGGAAGGTTACTTTTAAAATGTATTCCACTACAGATTACAGATTACATGCCCCAAAATGTATTTTGTAACGTATTCTGAATACTTTGGATTACTTAATATATGATCATGCTTTTTACAACTACATGAATGTACTATTGCTGTTTGATTTATTACTGTTACTGAAGGCTACTTGCCGTACCAATAACAACTCGATTTTTACATCTTAATATAAATGAGTAACAGTAGGTGGACATTAGGTAAGGCTGCACTTTTTGCAGTGATCTGCAAACGCATATATAAAACAGGTCCGCGGCTCCGAACCGTAGTAAAGGGACCTCTGGCTAATCCGTCGGGTTCGTGTCGGGCTCGTAGCTGAAAACTAGCTTTACTTTGTTGTCTGGGTCAACTTTGTAAGAGACAGAGAGAGGCGTTGAAAGGCTGCTCCAGCAGAACTTATTGTTTCGGAGGAAAACACGAACACAGTGTCCAGTCGAGTCTTAACAGCTTACTTCCAGCTGGGCTCGTCAGGCTCTCTGTTTGGCTGCTGTGGTTATTATTATATTTACATGCTTCCAGCTCCCGTTTCTGCTCAGTGACAGCTCGTACTTTTTCTCCCTCTTCGCGCTCACAGACACATAACAGGTACAGCAGTCCATTCTCCCTGCAGCACGGACTACACTGCCCATCAGGCTGCATTCTTTAGGGCGATGCCTGTAACACTCTGCCTGTTGCCTTCATGTTAAATCATTTTTTGAATAATAATTTTTAAATATTTTTAAATATTTCTTCACGTCATAATGCTGGCAGCAAGTAGAGATGACATGGGCCGCAAGATTGAGACACAGACATTAGAGCCTCTTAATGTTTTCTTTGGGTTTCAACCAGCGTGGAATTACCATAGAGAGTGCACAGCCTAACATATGAAACAGGAGAAGACGTGTAATCCATTTATTTCAACAAAGTAATTGTAATCTGAATTGATGTGATTAGCAGAGTAATCCAAAGAGTGGGAATGTGCTGGAAATATCTTTTATTTTATGAATTTGTCACATGTTTTAGTAATATCACTTTTGGGACACTTCAAGGTTCACATGTGGGGAAGCATTCAGCTTTTACTCTATTGCACAAAGTCAGGCATCGTGAGAAAGTTGGTGACACCCTGAGGGGGAGAATTCAACAGGTGGTGAAGTCTTTTATTAATCAGGTCTTTGAGGATGTGGGGAAGAGGCAAGGAGCAGTCTCTATGTGACACTGGAAGAGGAGATAAAGTTGTAAACTCTCTCCCTCTCTTGGAGGGGTCAAGGGTGTGAACAACAGCTGTGGAAATGCCTTCTGTTTGACTGTATTTAAAGAGGGCTGCTATTCATCTTTAGAGACACGCATCAGTGCCCCACTGAATGTCCTCTCTCCCTCAACTGCTTGGGAATTAAAAAGGTGTTGGCTCATCGTGTCTGCAGACTTTGTTGATCATATTTCCATGACATTATTCTGCAGTGACAAAGTGAGATATGTCACAACAAAGGAGCGAAAACTGAAAAAGTGTTTGTTTACATTGTTGAGTTAACACCGAATATAAAAGCTTCAGTGCTCCTTGGTACGGATTCTCCATTTTTTTTATTTATTTAAAAGTTTTATAATTACGATTTTGATTATGTCCCCACATTCTGTGTCAATGATGGTGATGATACTGGAGGATAAACGTGAGCTCTAACACATCTGCTCAAATTTACACAGCTTTCACATCACTTCATTGTAGGGGTCGACTTTTTCTTTATTTGTTACCTGTCTATGAATCTACAGTGTTCAGTTGAGTCACATTCCAAATATGCTGTGAAAAACTCTTTTTAAACGAGTCGTGCTGGAGTCAGTCAGATGATTTCCATAGAGGCACTTTGCATCAGCAGCACCATGCTCCAGTGCTCTGGGAGAGTTTATAGTCCTGAGAGTTGAACACTGGATGACTGACAGCTGTCCTTCATCACAACAGAAGCCACAGAAATCCTCCTCATCAAAAACATGACTTTGATCTGCGTCCTCATCTGGACTCTCCTCTGCTGCTGCTTCACAGGTAAAGTCCAGAGAATCAAACTCCTCTCCTCTATCAACATCTGTCCCTCTGAAATGAAGCCCACAAAACCATGAAGCTGCTTTATGTTTTTGTCTCTGTGTCCTCAGAGTCCAGAGGACAGATCACAGTGACTCAGCCTGGAGCAGTGAGCTCTGCTGTGGGAGCAACTGTGAGCATCAAGTGTCGGACCAGTCAGAATGTTTATGTTTCTGGCAACAACCACTATTTATCCTGGTACCAACAGAAAGATGGAGGAGTTCCTAAACTGCTCATTTACTATGTTAACAATCGAGTATCAGGGATTCCAGCTCGTTTTACAGGCAGTGGATCAAACTCTGACTTCACTCTGACCATCAGTGGAGTCCAGGCTGAAGATGCAGCAGTTTATTATTGTATGTGTTGGCACTATCCTAACAGTCTGTGGGTGAGCACACAGTGAAAAACAGTCGTACAAAAACCTCCCTCAGTCAGACTGAACAGAAACTGAAGTGACTGCTGCAGCTGGAAGATACTGCAGAGACTGATACAGTTCACTGAGGACACACACACACACACACACACACACACACACACACACACACACTAGTACAGGTCCTCCATCTTTCTTTCACCCAAAAAGGGTTTAATTTGTGAGAGTAAACTTGTGCAGTGTAAACAGTAAAATGTAAACATTGCAGCAGTTAAGGAGTGAAAGGCCATTTTTGTTGAAACACTTGTTTCCTGGTTAAGAGCATTGCTTAGAAACTCGTCTTTGGTTTACTTTTACTTTTCTGTTTGGGAAGATTGGGGAACATAAGGACCTGTTTTCTTGTTTTGGCATTGCTCACATCCAAAACAAATAAACTCCTCTATACCAAAAACGAACCTTCTTAGCAACTCACATTGTTGTGCAAATAAAGTCATCCTGTTTTTATTAAGCTGTATATTTTCAAACTTGAACATTGTTAAAATGATTTGGTCGATGTTTCATCTTTCACTTTGTTATTCTCCTGGTCTTTCATTTGTTCAACTGTGATGCTAAAGTTCAAAAAACAAATCCCAGAATTGTTTCCAGTTAAGCTAAGCAGTGGCTTCATGTTCTAATTATCTTTAACATTACAGGGCTCTAGAATAACTTTTTGCCTTGGTTGCACTGGTGCGCCACTTTTTCAACCGCATCGCTTAACACCGTGGTTTTACATGTGCCCTTTTTTGGGGGGAAATTGCTGTCCATACAGACAATATTGATTTGTAAATGATTAACTAACAATCTTGTTCTTGTGCTTAAAGTGCTTTGGCACTCTTTGGCCATAAGAATGCAGAGATGGCACCGGGTGTTATGGCACGCCGTCTTTCTCTCGGTTCTGCAATGTTTGTGTATTATGTTCTTAGTGGTGTCCCTGCTAGCTTGGAAAACCCACTCCCTGTTGGTGTATGAGCGACAGACGCTTTTTAACATCCGTGACTCACTGCTGATGCTCCACAGTGTTAGCGAGCGACCTGGAGGAATCCCGCCGCCTCTAGCATCGGTGCCGGAGGAGCAGCTTCGCCGTGATCGCTGCTCTGCGCTTCCACAGGCCCCGATGGTTTAGAAACTTATTCCCGTTAACGACAAGGAAGCAAGATGAACGGCAATTTTACTTGCTAGCAAGGCAGGCTGGTTGGAACCAGGCTCTTGGAGCTAAACGCTCCTCACCTGTCTGCTAGCCAGCATCAAATAAACAGCCTTCCTTGCAGCTTTTTATTCTGAGAACACAAACACCACTCGTTGTAAAACCCCCCTATGGTCACAAAAGGTTAAAACACTGCGTGTGTGTGTGTGTGTGTGTGTGTGTGTGTGTGTGTGTGTGTGTGTGTGTGTGTGTGTGTGTGTGTGTGTGTTTGTGTGTATGTGAGTGTGTATGTTTGTTTGGTGGTGCGTTTGTGTGACCTCCTGCTTATCAAAAGGGTCATAAAAGCAGGAAGCTTACTAACCAAGAAAACAGAACCCTCACACAGGATGTCCCTATAATGAAACACTACAGCCTCCCCCACCAACAAACAGGCTGGAGAGGTGGTCAGAGACAAAGGAATGTCTTTGACCATGCTGCTTGAACTAAGTCTTACATATTTAAGTAACACAATGACAACATTTAACAATTTGACTCCAACAGTCCCCCCTTTTTGTCAACTTTGTACATAAATTTCCACTTATGCACCCTTGTGTTTGACAGTTCAGTATAGGCTTCATTCACACACAGCTCCTCACATCATTCACTTCCTACTGCTGCAAAAGTTCACAGTTCATACATGTACGAAACGTGCTTAGCAATTATCCTACTTCTCATTCATCTCACACACAGTAAACTACATCCTGCAAGGAAACAAATGAATGTCAACAGTCAAAAACAAGAATCAACGTTCTCAAAAGAATATGCACTACAATCCAAATGTATGCAGACATAGGAATTCAAACACATCCGTTGGTTTTTGGTTTGTCCATGTGGCTTCCAGCTATCTTCAAAGCTGTAGCCTGGTCAACACTCCTCTTTATGACCCCTTTCAAACCCCCAAATCTTCTCACTGTAGACACCCTGTGGGGTGATCGAGTCACCTGGTGAATCATCTGCATTTACAACTCCTCTCCTTTCCTGTTGTCACTGCAGAAAAAGTTTTTTAAAGGAAATTGGATCAAGTTGTTTATGATCTTCTCCCCCCTTTTAGAGTCATGTCCACCCATGGCTCAAAACTCCAACCAACTTATATAAGTGTATATGATGTAAATGTAAACAAAAGAAAGCCCCTTTGACTGTCTGGCTTTTTCTTCATAATGATAGCCATATTAGGACACATAAAGGCAATGGTTATATATCTATATATTTTAGCACAAATGACAATATAAAAAATATCAATCCTAACAATGTCCATGTGTCAAAGTAACTGAGAATAAAAAACAGAAAACATGAAGGAGATATTCCTGGCCTGGCTTTTTATAGCAGACAATCTTAAAAATATTCTGCAATTTTGCATAATTTTTAAAAAGTTTACATTTCTTCAGTATTGAACAGCAGAAAATAGGCTTTCTTGTCCGAGGTCATTGAAGTAAAAGAAAAAAAGAAAAAAAAAAGACAGAGGCTGACAGAGCTGCAAACAACGGTAGACTGGTGGGTAATAAGCGAAGAAATAACGCAGAAAACAGAGATTTGAGACGGGAAACTGTTCTTGAAGTACAGAGAGAGAGAGAGAGAGAGAGCTGTGCATGAAGTGTGATTTTTATCTTGGTGGAAACAAAACAGTAAAGTAAGAGGGAATTCATGACGATGTTTATCAGATGTGAATAGTTTGTTGCTTCTTTTGCTGCTGGTTCAGTCAATTTTGCTTGGAGAGAGACAAAACTTGCAGCTCAGAATCAGCACAAAAAAGACGTAAACAGCGCGGACCCGACGCATCAGAATCAGTGAGCTGTCGGCTTTCAGCCCGATGGCGTGTCCGTCTACGTGCCGTCGTGTGAGAAAGCAAAGAAAGCTGATTCTGATGCGTCGGGTCCCGCTGTGTGTTTACGCTGTGTGTCTTTGTGTGGAATCCGTTTACCTGCTCTCATTTACTGTTTGGTGGTTGATAAAATACTTTTGTGATCTTTAACCTGAGATTCCGGCGTTTCTGGGAAAATATATTTATGTTTAAAACTCGATTTAGGATTTAATGAATCAATGTCGCTTTATTCAAGCTACTCACCTCTCTCTATCTGCCTGTACTTTCAAACGTACAGACGGACTACATGAATATCTGAACTACGACCAATCAGAGAGGTCCCACCCCTGATTATCTCTGATTGGTTTAGACCACGATAGGAGCATAATGTGTGTCGGTTGTTGACCACAGGGAGAGTTTCAGAGTTGCAGAGAGTGTTTTTTTTATTTATTTATTTTACTCGAGTAGTTTGTCGTACCGCTGCGACCTGAGATTATTTTTAATCGCACTTGCGACCAAATTGGTTGCACTCTACAGCCCTGCATTACATTTAATTTTT
This sequence comes from Mchenga conophoros, assembly GCF_057382185.1. NCBI lineage: Eukaryota > Metazoa > Chordata > Actinopteri > Cichliformes > Cichlidae > Mchenga > Mchenga conophoros. The sequence continues at coordinate 4,354,423 of NC_140546.1, read as the reverse complement.
CTAACTTAGCTTTGCTCCAGTGGTAATTAGAGTGAAAGGACTTGAAACTCAAAGTTTTACTCGTCTCTGTAAAACAAATTATTCATACCACCTTTACTTAACAGGAGCTTTACTCTGATAGTTTTAATACATTCTTCTATATTTAGTATGGTTTTAATATTTTCGTATTTTAAATTACGCAGGATATATGATAAAACAATAATTTACTTGCAAAGAGTTTTAATTTCTACACAAATACTTTCATTATGTGGAAAAAAAGTATTTGAGATGGAATTGTTTTATTTGATCTGAGAACAAAAAGAAATTGTTCATTGTTAATATATTTAGATCATATAAACAATATACAGGTACATTTATCAAAGAAAGTAAGAGAGAAAAAATACTACAGACGGGCATCTGAGGGTGAGGGGAGCGTGCCAAGCTCCAATCGACAGCACAGAGGGAGTTCAATGATGGCATCATGATTCTGTGAGCAGCACAGAAACCAGAAGCTAGGGTGGTGATGGGGAATGACCGACGGCAATTTCCTATGAACATCACCTAATGCTGTGTCACTGTGCTAAGCATACTTTGACAATCTGAAGAGGGTCTTCCTTTGTGTCATTGTTGTTGTCATTTGCATCATGACCACTTCTACAAGACTGCTAAAGTGATTCAACAGGTGGGATCATAACAGCAGTAAAACAACTGGATCCAATACCCTTTCCGAGAAAGGTTTTCTGCAGAGATAAAAAGGACAATAGAGGAGTCATAAGTATTCCCCCCACAGGAAGAATGCCTGAAGTGAGGCGATGAGGGTTGATAGAGGCCATAAAAAGGGGCTGTATCATATAATCATATATGCTTAGAGGTATCAATTGTATAATGATAGAGGTCTGATCCTTGGTAGTCTGCAAAGACTCTTCCAGAGTGTTCTGGCATGCACACACATCCTAAGGTCATGAGTGAGGTCGTACCTTCTTTATATAGTATGGGAGGACACCTACTCTGTATCTGTTTAAGTATAAGAGCCTTTTGTTTAGGTGGACCGCTGGACTCCTGGCACCAGCTTACACACACACACACACACACACACACACACACACACACACACACACACACACACACACACACACACACATACATACAGTGCCTTGTCTTTGTAACCAAGGGGGGTTTACGAGGGGAGGTACTATTGTATTGTGTGAACTGTTTTCCCAATAGCAAGCGGAGGCCGTCGTTGGGGTCATTTTGTGGTAGACACCGACGAGGCCTCCATTGCAAATAAATCGATCGATCGCTGACTGTCTCGTTTTCTTCATGATGAATAAGTCTCTAAACCAGCGGGGCTTGTGGAAACACAGACCCAACAACACCCAGGTAGAAGACTAGTATTAATAACTGACTGCACACTTATTTCCACACTGTCATCCTCGAGTAGGTGAGAGGGAACGAAGTCTTGCCCCAAAGACATTTTGTAGGTTTGCTGGCTCCTTAGAGTACGAGCACCTGGATGACTGAGAACCTTCACAGATCTATTTTCAAGCTGAGCTCAAAGGTCAAAGCCAAGCTTTTTTCAATACACTGCTCAGCTTTCTTTATCATAATCGTACACATCATGGTTTTGGGAGCTTCGTTTCAGAGAAATGATTTTTGCAAGATGAGAGATTGTTTCTCGAGACTTTCTCCAACTTTTCCTTGCTGTGCAAAAAATGATGGTATTTGTTTAAGAGATCTACAGTGTGTGTGTGTGTGTGTGTGTGCTCAGTGAACTGTATCAGTCTCTGCAGTATCTTCCAGCTGCAGCAGTCACTTCAGTTTCTGTTCAGTCTGACTGAGGGAGGTTTTTGTACAACTGTTTTTCACTGTGTGCTCACCCACAGACTGTTAGGATAGTGCCAACACATACAGTAATAAACTGCTGCATCTTCAGCCTGGACTCCACTGATGGTCAGAGTGAAGTCAGAGTTTGATCCACTGCCTGTAAAACGAGCTGGAATCCCTGATACTCGAGTGCTAGCAACATAAATGAGCAGTTTAGGAACTCCTCCATCTTTCTGTTGGTACCAGGATAAACGGTTGTTGTTATAAACATCCTGACTGGTCCGACACTTGATGCTCACAGATCCTCCCACAGCAGAGCTCACTGCTCCAGGCTGAGTCACTGTATATTGTCCTCTGGACTCTGAGGACACAGAGACAAAAACATAAAGCAGCTTCATGGTTTTGTGGGCTTCATTTCAGAGGGACAGATGTTGATAGAGGAGAGGAGTTTGATTCTCTGGACTTTACCTGTGAAGCAGCAGCAGAGGAGAGTCCAGATGAGGACGCAGATCAAAGTCATGTTTTTGATGAGGAGGATTTCTGTGGCTTCTGTTGTGATGAAGGACAGCTGTCAGTCATCCAGTGTTCAACTCTCAGGACTATAAACTCTCCCAGAGCACTGGAGCATGGTGCTGCTGATGCAAAGTGCCTCTCTATGGAAATCATCTGACTGACAGAAACATGCAAGTTAGAATAGAATAGAAAGCCTTTTTTTGTCACTATAAAGTTGTACAAAGAGATACAGAGAAAATGAGACAAAGACACAAAGTTGCAGGGGGAGAAGTGCCAGAAACACATTATATTAGATTAATATTTCAAACATGACAAAATGCTGATCTTACAGCAGCAAAATGATTGTATCTCTACAGTTTAAACATTTCTTATGCACAGAGTGGATAGTCATATTTACTATATCAGTCTACTCTTCATTCTATCAGAAACAGTTTTCACAGCTCGTACATTTTCTTTTTACACATATATGTAAGCATTGAGCCAAATGTAATAATGCCAACATATTAAATGAACAATAGTTGTCTCTTGTATATAATACATCTATATATACACTGTCACACTGTCATACTTGTCTTTTAGTGAAGAAATGAATGACCAACAAAACATTTTTTCTCCTTCATTTCTGTCACACAAAGCTGTATGAAACGTTTCTCGTGGTTAGTATCATGGTTGCTAGGCAACCTGAACAGCGTGACGCAGGCTAGACCGTCCCATTTCACAAGCCTCTCACTTCCGCACTTCTCGTACTCATAGTACGCACCGTAGTGCGCGTACTTCAAGCGTGCAGACCCTGAATTGGGACACAGCCACGGGCTTTACACAGAGACCTGACTGAACTGGAACAGAGGGAGCATGGGAACCAAACCTAGGAACTAGAAATCACAGCAAAAGACATAACCAGAATAACCTAAAGCATAAGATAATAATAATTAACACAAAACACTGGGTCACATGACCCAGGACCATGACACTTATAGCACTAGAATTAAATAATAAGGGAAGGATTCTGGATCAGCATCATGATGAAAACTTGTGGCCGTAGTATATACAGTATTCTGGAGAAGGTATAAAATGTCACCGTATGTGTGTGTGTGTGTTTTATGTGTATGGATTTTTTAAATTATTACTCATCATATATTACTGTCTATTAAACCTGATTTTTTCATCCCCATGATAGAACAGAGAAAACCCAACTCAGGAGTGGTCCAAACATTTATAATTCTTTATTCAATCATCTTCTGGAAGAGAGAGACCCCACACAGCCCAAAAGCCAGTTGCAAGATCTCTGGCTTAGAAGCCAAAAATGTGTCTCGGGACGGTGTAACTCCGTCACAACAGGGAACAATAACGCCTGTACCAGTTGTTGTATAGCAATAATAAACACAATGCTTTGGTTCTATAACATTTTTCTATCATTACTTTATTTTGGATTAGGTGCATGAGCTTTTAAGTATGGATAATTAAATAATAGATTAATGAAACACCAGAGTGTGCCCTGTTCTGAGATGTACAGCAAGTGGAGAGTGACAGATGAGATGAGGAGATGGAAGAGTGACTCACAGGCAGAGCCGAGTTTATTTCCCACAGTTTTGTGGTTTAATGCTTCCGAGCGCTGTCACCAATCTTTGCATTTTATTATCATCTCATAACACTTCTTTAATCAGCTGCCATCTCTGCTGTGGACTTTTTACTGTCTACAGTCTCAAAGCAACACAGACCTCCATCACTATCTGCAGCAGGAGCAGCAGCAACCCCTCAACAGCAACAGTGTTGTTGTTATTCAGCCTGGTTCCATGTGCCCTTTTGAACTTTGAGCACCCGTCCCTTCCAGCATCTCTGCACGGCCCTGCTCAGAATCATTCATCTGTTTTAGGTTGACATTTTATATGTTTTGTAGAATAACAGGACAAACTGTGAGACTGGAAAGACCTGAGTTTCATGCTCTGTTTTGTGACGTAGTGTGTAATGCTCAGCAGTATTATCATTTTAACTGGTTCTGTGCGCGATCTGAAGACACTAAGTGTTTGTGAGAGAACATAAAACTGTTTTGATGCATTTGTCAGGTTTTACCTGATGAGTTTTAAGTTTTGTGATTGTAGCTTGAAAATTAATTTTAATGTTTAGAGTTATGAGAAAGAAGGTGGAAGCATTAAAGTGATGTATCTTAACAGTTGTTAAATGTAAATGACCAAATTGGATTATTGGAATATAGTTTTATTGTGTTTCGTTGTTTTTATGTAAAAATTATAATTTTAATATGTTATGAAATTATGATTTAAAGAATTCATATTGTTGAGATTGTTTGTTTCAGAGTCAGAGAGCCGTGTCTCTCTACAGTCAGAGGTTTTTGTACGGCGCCTCAATGAGTTTGTATCACTGTGGTACACGTTCGGTGGAGGAACCAGACTGCAAGTTGGAAGTAAGTCAGCCGTAGAGCTTTTTTTTTTTAATGTAATTTTCTTTTCTTTAATTTCATTTAATATGAAAGGCTAGGAAACTTTTTGTGTAACTGATTAATTATTTTATTCATAAATTCTGTCCTAAGAAACAAAGTCAGCTTTGGAAATGAATATTCAGACACTCAGGACAATTTCCAATGAAAATCTGGGATGTTTCATAGTATTAATTATTATTTCTAGTTCTGATGGTAAAGTTGTATTTTGAGGGCTTGTAGGTTTAGTTCAGTCACACAGAGAGCTGTGTCTCTCTACAGTCAGAGGTTTTTGTACGGCGCCTCAATGAGTTTGTATCACTGTGGTACACGTTCGGTGGAGGAACCAGACTGGATGTTGGAAGTAAGTCAGACTTAAACCTCATTTACTTTAGCAAATTTCTTTCTTGTGGTTATCTTAACTTTTCTGTTCAATGCGCCTAAAAAAAACCTCAGGAAAATACTTTTTAGATAAATTTTCATGAAGAAACAAAGTTAGCTTCAGAATAAATGTTAAAATGAATATTAAACACAATATAAAACATCAGAGTGGACTTGAGGATATTTTACATATACATACATCTGGTTAAGTCTAGAGAGCTTTTAGTTTTAATCCAGTCTGACAGAGTCAGAGAGCCGTGTCTCTCTACAGTCAGAGGTTTTTGTACGGCGCCTCAATGAGTTTGTATCACTGTGGTGGACTTTTGGTGGAGGAACCAGACTGGATGTTGGAAGTAAGTCAGCCTTAGAGCTTTTTTTTTAAATGTAATTTTCTTTTCTTTAATTTCATTTAATATGAAAGGCTAGGAAACTTTTTGTGTAACTGATTAATTATTTTATTCATAAATTCTGTCCTAAGAAACAAAGTCAGCTTTGGAAATGAATATTCAGAGACTCAGGACAATTTCCAATGAAAAAAGTTAAACTGCACAGAGTGAAGATAAAGATCTCTGGTGTTCTTATTGTATCATATCATTTACAACAATGTAAGCAATAAAAAAAACACACATGAGGTAAGTATTGGTATTGAGTTTCTTATCCAGAACAAGCTGTTTATTATGAAGAACTGATGATGTGGAAGCTTAACATCTTTTAAAATTGTTGACACATCTTTGTTTTGTTTTTTTGTTTTTTTATTTCCAGTGTAGTTTGAACATATTTCAGCTCAAACTGTGTGATGATTCTCTCTGTGCTGATATGCATGAGAGGTTTCTTAAAGGGAAGTGAAACAATGTGTGAGTGAATGACTGGTGGAGCAGAAAAAACACCTGACAGAAACTTCTTAACGGAGAAATTCAAATTGTGGTTCTTGTCCTCTAACCTGATTGGTGTTTCCTAGGTGATGCCCGCCCCGCCCTGAAGGTGCTGGGTCCCTCCAGTGAGGAGCTGAAACAAGGGGAGGCTACAGTCATGTGTCTGGCCAACAAGGGCTTCCCCTCAGACTGGAGTCTGTCCTGGAAGGTGGATGGCAGTGGCAGCATCAGCTGGGAGGAGAGCAGGAGCCCCGTGGTGCAGGAGAACGACGGCCTCTACAGCTGGAGCAGCACCCTGAGGCTCCCTGCAGACCACTGGATGAAGGTGGGCTCTGTGACCTGTGAGGCCACGAGGGGCTCCCACACTCTGGTCTCAGAGCCACTGATGAGAGACCAGTGTTCCCAGTCCTGAACTATATGTGACTTTTATGCTGGTCTTACTTTCACACTGCATTCTGTAGCTTTTTTTTTTTCCAATTCCTTCTCTCATTTTTCATTGCTTTGTTTAAAGTTTAAAGTTTGTTTAAAGTTTTAAAGAATAAAAAAATATCTACATTAAATAAGAATCGAGTCTTTGTCTTACTTTTGTGGTGATGTCAATATTAAACTCTAAATAATGATTTCCAGGGTTCTAATTGGAAACCAGTGTGCTATCTGTAGTCAGTATGAGTCAGTAGAATTAAGCCACTTTCAATACATGAAGTAAAGCAAAGTTTATGTTAAAGAGTAAGTGCGAAGGGGAATTGAGAGACACTGCCATTACTAAGCAGGATATTAAAGACATTACATTTATGCAAATTCATTGCATGCTGTGTAATGAAATGTTTCAGCATGTTGCAGTTTGTTGTATAAAACACTGACTGCGCAGGTGGAGCAGAAAAGCGCTGTATAAGAATGAGTCTATTCTCGTGATCAGTGTTGGGGTAGGTATTTTAAGAAGTAATTTAATATACAGAGTTTTTTTGTTAAAAGTATTCAGTACGTTATTTTGGTTTTTTTTTTTCTGTAAAATCACCTGAAACACAACATGTCATAACTGTCATTGAACAATATGAACTTGTAGGCTACAGTCTCTCACACCAACATAAATCCCTATCCTAATGACGACACACATATTTTCTTTCTCTTGGCATTTAGGTATATGAATACCTGTCAAGGGTCCTTGACATACAGGTCTCCGACTCGGAGGACAAAAATTAATGTCCTGTGTCTTAGGAGGGCAGGATTGCTTTGCTTTTTCTTTATACGATGCTTTGCAATATTAGTTTTGCCTAACAACCTGTTTTTGACTCCTAAATTGTCATTAATGCAACCGCTCTACATAACAGTCAGTGTAACTGATTAGAAATCTTTTATTCATGAACCTACACATTACGCTTTATTTACTAGGTGTATGTATTTTAACAGAGCAAGAGGTGGACCACACGTTTGAAGAGCTGCTGGTCTTTATAACTGGGGCTGACTTACTTCCACCACTGGGGTCCTGCAACATAGACTTTTATGATCAGGAGTTGCATACGAGGATCAATTTAAAGATCTTATGAACACTGCATTAAAAGGATTCCTGGGATTTGGAAAGCTGTAGCTGCATTTACATGAACTGATGCTGGAAAGCTGTGGTTGAAACCTGTGGCCTTTTGGGAGGAAGTGTGTTATTCTAAGTGTTCTGAAATGGGATTGCTCCTGGGCTTCTTCAAAATTGTACATTTTAAAAGTGTTTAGTATAAAAGTTGTTTGTTCTTACAAATGTGACTGTATATAGTTGTATTTATAGTCCCGTTAAGACAGGTGGGGTATGCATGCAACAAGCCATGCACCAAAAAGTGATGTTCAGAAAATGCTTCAAGTATTGGAAGGAAAATAACAATTCATCTACAAATGTTCTTTTGAAAGGTTGTTGTGCAGTCATGTTTAAGTATTCGGTTATAATATACTGCATAGTTTCTTGTTGCTGCGTTGTGTTTGTGTTGTTGTTTTAAATGTGCAATAGCTGCCTAACAAACTTTGAACTGAAAGACGCTGACTTTTGTAAAATAAAAGTATTGTAATGTCAGTTCTCATGGTGTCTCTTTACCAATTAAAGTTGAGGCTCACCTGTTACTGTCAAATACTGGTGTTGGGATCCACTGACGAGGGCTGTTCAGTACACAGGTATGTGCTTAAGTCGAGGTAAACAGTTCAATAAATTTTCCTTCATCTGTTCTCAAACTGAGAGCTCAAGATTCCATCTCAACTCAATTTGTTCAACTGCTTTCAGGAACAAAGCAGTTTTAACTCCTAAGTTTAAAGTCAGAGTTGGTTAACTCTGAGATTGGCAGCTGACCTTTGACTATAACCTGTTTAAATATTAATAACTCAATTTGAGGAATGTGAACATGTGTCAGTGCTATTATTAGAACACATACTAATATACACAGAGGGTAACGAGGGAATACACCACAGAAGGCAGACACAGCTGAACCTCATCAGACATGACGAATACACTCACACAGAACGCAGAATCCAAATAAAACAGGGAACCAGAGAATAGCTCTGAGACACGGGTTGACAGAACATAAGGAACAGAGGGACGAAGAAATGCGACTGGAAAACAGAAAATAAATGAAACGAATCATATTAATAATCAAAAACATGAATAGGAAGTCAACAGGTCTTTGGACCATGGCAGTGTTGAAGAGCAAAAAAGAGAAAATCTAAAAACCTGAGAAAGAAAAGATGGAAATTTGATCATTTGACTGATTTGGACTTAAAGTTTCTATTTGAAGTATTTGCTAAATTGTGCAGATAATTATGACTCACTGACTTTTGGTGAGTTCATTTAGTGTTAGATTTTTTTTCTTACAGAAATATGATTTTTGATAATGATCGATATTTAGAAATTGAGATTTATTTGAGCTGGTATGAAGCAGAAGTCAAAGGTCATAAATGATTTGTTAAAAATAAATGATATATTTCCAACTTTCTTTTCCTTTAGCAACAATGACATTTTCACTCTGTGTGTGTGTGTGTGTGTGTGTGTGTGTGTGTGTGTGTGTGTGTGTCCTCAGTGAACTGTATCAGTCTCTGCAGTATCTTCCAGCTGCAGCAGTCACTTCAGTTTCTGTTCAGTCTGACTGAGGGAGGTTTTTGTACGACTGTTTTTCACTGTGTGAACACATACTGACCGTTGATAACATGAAAACTCTGACAGTAATAAACTGCTGCATCTTCAGCCTGGACTCCACTGATGGTCAGAGTGAAGTCAGAGTTTGATCCACTGCCTGTAAAACGAGCTGGAATCCCTGATTCTCGAGTGCTAGCATGGTAAATGAGACGTTTAGGAACTCCTCCATCTTTCTGTTGGTACCAGGCTAAATAGTTGGAGTTATAAACATTCTGACTGGTCCTACACTTGATGCTCACAGTTCCTCCCACAGCAGAGCTCACTGCTCCAGGCTGAGTCACTGTGATCTGTCCTCTGGACTCTGAGGACACAGAGACAAAAACATAAAGCAGCTTCATGGTTTTGTGGGCTTCATTTCAGAGGGACAGATGTTGATAGAGGAGAGGAGTTTGATTCTCTGGACTTTACCTGTGAAGCAGCAGCAGAGGAGAGTCCAGATGAGGACGCAGATCAAAGTCATGTTTTTGATGAGGAGGATTTCTGTGGCTTCTGTTGTGATGAAGGACAGCTGTCAGTCATCCAGTGTTCAACTCTCAGGACTATAAACTCTCCCAGAGCACTGGAGCATGGTGCTGCTGATGCAAAGTGCCTCTCTATGGAAATCATCTGACTGACTTGAATCAATCTGATGATGCTGTTTATCAGGAATGATTCAATCCATCGTAGTATTGAGCAGATATATCAGTTTGTTCTTCAGAATATTCTTATTCCAAAATTTTTTCTATTATTTAAATGTTTTGTTTTATGGTTCATTGATGGATTCACATGTTTATCATAATATTTAGTAAGGATATATCTGGATTAATTTAAAATATGAATTAACGAGGTCACAGGTTCATGCTGTAGAGTAGCTGAGCTTAGTCTCAGTGAGTGAGGAGCTCAGACATGTGGAGGTACAGTCACTGCTCTTTGCTTCAAAGGACTTCTTATAAAACACAAAAAGACACAATCAGTATCTTTTAAACGAGGCTGTTATCTCTGACAGCAATACCTATAACACCTCTTTCTGTAGCTATGATCACAACCATGTGACATGTAACAGCGGGGCAGATCAAGCATCGTTGTTCACTGCTGTTGATGTTTTTTTAATCACGAATTACAAACAATTACACAACTGAATTCCAGCTTTATTCAAATGAATAAAATTAAGTAATAAAACCCATCATGATAGAATCTCTGTTATCATCACGGACACTTTAAGTTCAAGAACATGTACCTGGATAAAAGCTGCTGTTGGAGGTAAAATCCTCAGACTGAACTTGGGACCTTCACATTTCTAATTCTTACAGAATTTAATGAGCAGAAACAAACAACTGATTGTTTAGAATTTATGATTGTTCAGCACTTTACTGCACCTTACTGAGTGCTTACATTTGAGTCTTTCATGCTACTCTGTATACAAATCTGTACATCTGTGTCCATAACAGAGAGAGCCAAAATGGGTATGTTTGATTTGCCTTCTGTGGCGGAGGTGTGGTCCTTGGCTCATCTGCAGGGGAGGAGTGGTACAGTGAGCTCAAGGGGGTGGTGCCGGGAGGCAGGTGAGCCACAGGTGGTGGCGACTGACTGATGACGCTGTCTCTTTCTGTTTCTCTATATAGTGAAGACAGAGTCGAGCGGGGACGGGGAGAGCTGGACTGGAACAGACTGTGTTCCTTGAGTTCATAACTGTCAGTAAAACGCAATAATAGTGAGCACAATCATCGTGTGTGTTGTGTACTTTTACACCTTTCTAACAATCCTATTTATGTGAAGTTGGGATAAGGTTCCAAGAAACTTAAAACCTCTGTGAAGTGTGAGTGAGGTCAAAGGTCATGAAGCTCAAGTGTCAGCATTGTAAGTTAGCTTTTTAGGAGTTTCACCATTTTTCTGTTGGTAACAGAACATGTCATTACCTTCATCTACCCCATGATTGGTTGTAAATCTGAGGGTGATGGAGACCAATTAACTTCTTTTGATGAAATAATATACACTATGTTTGTTGACTCCAGAAACACCAACAGTGACATCTGGAGGAGGTTCCCCACATGTTTTGTTTTTTGTCCATCCATCCATCCATCCATCCATCCATCTTCATCCGCTTATCCGAGGTCGGGTCGTGGGGGTAGCAGCCTAAGCAAAGAGGTCCAGACCTCCCTCTCCCCAGCCACCTCCTCCAGCTTGTCCGGGGGAATACCAAGGCGTTCCCAGGCCAGCCGAGAGATATAATCTCTCCAGCGTGTCCTGGGTCTGCCCCGGGGCCTCCTCCCGGTGGGACATGCCTGGAACACCTCGCCCAGGAGGCGCCCAGGGGGCATCCTTGCCAGATGCCCGAACCACCTCAGCTGGCTCCTTTCGATGTGGAGCAGCAGCTGCTCTACTCTAAGCCCCTCCCGGATGGCCGAACTTCTCACCCTATCTCTAAGGGAGAGGCCAGCCACCCTTCGGAGGAAGCTCATTTCCGCCGCTTGTATCCGCGATCTCGTTCTTTCGGTCACTACCCACAGCTCGTGGCCATAGGTGAGGGTAGGGACGTAGATCGACCGGTAAATTGAGAGCTTCGCTTTTACACTCAGCTCCCTCTTCACCACGACTGACCGGTGCAGCGTCCGCATTACTGCAGCCGCAGCCCCAATCCGTCTGTCGATCTCCAGCTCCCTTCTCCCATCACTCGCGAACAAGACCCCGAGATACTTGAACTCCTCCACTTGGGGCAGGAACTCATCCCCGACCCGGAGTGGGCACTCCACCCTTTTCCGTGTGTGTTTTGTTTTTTGTTTTTTGATTTTTTTTTTGTAATGTGCGTTACACGTGTGGCATGCCACTATACTGTGGAGAACAACAGTCACTCCTCCATCTTTCTGTTGGTACCAGGCTAAAAGATGGTTGTTGTTCCAAACATGAACATTCTGACTGGTCGTACACTTGATGCTCACAGTTCCTCCCACAGCAGAGCTCACTGCTCCAGGCTGAGTCACTGTGATCTGTCCTCTGGACTCTGAGGACACAGAGACAAAAACATAAAGCAGCTTCATGGTTTTGTGGGCTTCATTTCAGAGGGACAGATGTTGATAGAGGAGAGGAGTTTGATTCTCTGGACTTTACCTGTGAAGCAGCAGCAGAGGAGAGTCCAGATGAGGACGCAGATCAAAGTCATGTTTTTGATGAGGAGGATTTCTGTGGCTTCTGTTGTGATGAAGGACAGCTGTCAGTCATCCAGTGTTCAACTCTCAGGACTATAAACTCTCCCAGAGCACTGGAGCATGGTGCTGCTGATGCAAAGTGCCTCTCTATGGAAATCATCTGACTGACAGAAACATGCAAGTTAGAATAGAATAGAAAGCCTTTTTTTGTCACTATAAAGTTGTACAAAGAGATACAGAGAAAATGAGACAAAGACACAAAGTTGCAGGGGAAAAGTGCCAGAAACACATTATATTAGATTAATATTTCAAACATGACAAAATGCTGATCTTACAGCAGCAAAATGTTTGTATCTCTACAGTTTCAACATTTCTTATGCACAGAGTGGATAGTCAAAAAAATTGAATCATCACAAATACATTATTTTATATTTATTACTATTACTTACTTTTTAGTCTCATTTTATTCTCATTGTCACGGTTTCTGAGGCAAGCTGCATGGTGTTATGAATGAAGGACCCAAGATTCAGGCACAGGCTGTGATGCGAGTGAGCTTTTATTCCAACAGGTGAAAACACACAAAAAAAGTGAGGATGGCGAAGACAGAACTAAGGCTACGTTCACACTGCAGGCGAAAGCTCATCAAATCCGATTTTTTTGACCCTGTCTGCTGACAGATGGAGAGAATAGTCAGACTGTTCCCTGTTTGTGAAGGACTGCTAGGAAAGTTTAACATAACTAACTGTCTGTGCTGAATCAGTCTTATTAGGTAATGTTCAAATAATGTGATCATCCCAGTGTTTTCAGTGTGGGAGAAAGTACTCAGGCCTTCAAGTTACACACTGTGAAAGGCAGCAACAAGTTTAATGTTCAGAAACCTAAAGTCTGTAAAAATAAATGTTGGTTTCAGTTCTATGAAGCTTTGAGTATTTTGGATCAGTAGCTGCTGTGTTTGTTGCATCATATTGCTGTACTTGTTTATATGCTCTATATATTCTGAGCTAAGTTGATCTATAGTGTTACATCATATTCTATAAGGATGTTATGTGTTTGTTTACTTTCTGCCCAGTTTGACCCATTTAGCAGACGTCAGCCTGTTTAAGGCTCTAATATCTATTCTGTATGACTTAAAGCAGTTATGACATGGTCTGATTTTCTCACCCAATAAAGGAATATTTCATATATCAGTCTACTCTTCATTCTATCAGACACAGTTTTCACAGCTCGTACATTTTCTTTTATGTAAGCATTGAGCCAAATTTAATAATGCCAACATATTAAACGAACAATATTTGTCTCTTATGTATAATACATCTGTATATACACTTTTGAGTGAAGATTTAAGGTGATAGGAAATATAAATAACTGCAACTTGAACTTGAAGTTCAAGCTCACTGCTGTAATATATGTATATATATATACACACACACACACACATATATATATATATATATATATATATATATATTTCCAGTCCTCAGATACTCAACTAATCAAAGTGATGTCATGACAAAAATGAATGACCAACAAGACATTTTTTCTCCTTCATTTCTGTCACACAAAGCTGTATGAAATCTTTCTCGCGGTTAGTATCATGGTTGCTAGGCAACCTGAACAGCGCGACGCAGGCTAGACCGTCCCATTTCACAAGCCTCTCACTTCCGCACTTCTCGTACTCATAGTACGCACCGTAGTGCACATACTTCAAGCGTGCAGACCCTGAATTGGGACACAGCCACGGGCTTTACACAGAGACCTGACTGAACTGGAACAGAGGGAGCATGGGAACCAAACCTAGGAACTAGAAATCATAGCAAAAGACATAACCAGAATAACCTAAAGCATAAGATAATAATAATTAACACAAAGCACTGGGTCACATGACCCAGGACCATGACACTTATAGCACTAGAATTAAATAATAAGGGAAGGATTCTGGATCAGCATCATGATGAAAACTTGTGGCCGTAGTATATACAGTATTCTGGAGAAGGTATAAAATGTCACCGTATGTGTGTGTGTGTTTTATGCGTATGGATTTTTTAAATTATTACGCATCATATATTACTGTCTATTAAACCTGATTTTTTCATCCCCATGATAGAACAGAGAAAACCCAACTCAGGAGTGGTCCAAACATTTATAATTCTTTATTCAATCATCTTCCAGAAGAGAGAGACCCCACAAAGCCCAAAAGCCAGTTGCAAAATCTCTAGAAGCCAACAATGTGTCTCATATAGGTGTTATTTTGGTCCTTTCCACGTCACACATAGTTTCGATAAAAACAACTCCTTCTGTGTTACTAGTTCCGCTTTTTCTGTCTGGTTTCCTGTATTTTATTAATATGCCTCTGCAGCTCTGCACTAAACTTCCTGTTTCGTAACTTCCCCTTACTGAAGCCTCGGTTGCTAAGGCGACCTGTCACCCTCTGACCTAATTCTCTCTCACAGCTGGCCTTGCTTTATAAAAGACTTTATTAAAAAGTACAAAAAACAATATAATCAGAAAATAAGCACTAATAACATATATTGATTCTGCAACATGTCCAAACATGTCTTGTAAGGACATGAGGAGGAAACAGTGACAAAGGGAGCTGTGTGAGGTTATTAAAGGCAATGGATCCCTCAGCAGCTGGATTAAAAAGAGCACAGGTGTCGCGGGGTCCTCTCCTAAACTTCTCCCGAACAAATGCAGGCATAGTCAGGAAGCATTCAGTGTGGATAATTTATTCTGCCGGCCTCCCAGGTGCACAAAAGATTATTTACAAAGAAAATAGGAAACTAACTTAAGTCAACACAAAACAAACATCTATATACAAAACACAGTCTGCATGTTACCCTCTCTGTAACATCTCACTGAAAGAACCCAAGTAGGCCCTGACAGCCTTCTTTTATACCCCATGGCCCCTCCCACTAGGCATAATAGTCATCTCTTTATTATTTCTTTCACCAAACAATCTTTCCCCCTCAGCTTATTTCCAGCTGTATTCCTACAATACATATATGTATATACAGACATTTATGGCCAATTCCAGGCAGCCTACAGTGTTTCACAATAACAAAAAAAATAATGCAGTTCACGTGACCTTTCAAGCGCGCGCGAACCCACTATTTGAACCCCGGAACACCATACCATCGGCTTGCATAACCCCCGTATAATCGGCGATCACAGCGAGTCTCCGCGACCGGCTTTATTAAAGGTAAGTGGGAAAATATGTTGGCCACCCTCTGCGCTGCTCAAAATATACCTCTCACCCCTTTTTGTTTATCTGCCCGGTCGACGAAAAGACGCGCAGTAATTGTAGAAACTAATGGTGGTGGTGCGTGTATTCGCCCAGATCAGCTGTCTGCGGCCCGGGATGGTGTAACTCCGTCACATCATCCCCTTCCACCCAGAGGTTGGCGTTGTGCGGCAACCTGGAGAGATAATCTGCCACTACACTGAGCTTGCCTGGTCTGTGACGGATGGTGAATCTGAAAGTCTGCAGTGAAAGGTACCAGCGTGTCAGTCGGCTGTTATGGTCCTTCATGGAATGGATCCAGGTGAGCGCTCGATGATCAGTTTCCAACTCAAACTCCCTTCCAAGTAAATAATACCTGAGTTTCTCCAGTGCCCACTTAATGGCCAAGGCCTCCTTCTCCACCGTTGAGTAGTTGGTCTCCCGTGGTAGCAGCTTGCGGCTTAGGTATAGGACCAGATGCTCTTCTCCAGGGTCCCCTTGGGCCAGCACTGCTCCCAGGCCACTTTTGGAGGCATCCACCTGGACCAGAAATCTCTTCCTGAAGTCTGGGCTCCTGAGAACTGGGGTCGTACACAGGCAGGTTTTCAGCCCTTTGAAGGCTTGTTCACATTCCGCTGTCCATGTGACAGGATTCCGTTGGTCCTTGCTGGTCAAAGCAGTAAGAGGGGCCGCAATAGTTGCAAACTGGGGCACAAATCTTCGGTACCAGCCAACCAGCCCCAGGAAAGACCGGACTTCCTTTTTGGTGCGAGGCCGAGGGCAGTTCTGGATAGCTTCCATTTTATCCATCTGCGGGCGCACCTCACCTCTGCCCACTTGGTAGCCAAGGTAGCGGGTCTCCTGCCGTGCCCACTCGAATTTAGAGGGGTTGAGGGTCAACCCTGCCTTATGGATTCTTCTCAGGACTTCGGACAGGTGCTGCAGATGCTCTTCCTAGGTGTTGCTGAAGATCATTACATCATCCAGGTAGGCGGCACTATAGGGGTCACACCCCTGTAGTAATTTGTCCATCAGCCTTTGGAAGGTGGCCGGTGCCCCATGTAGGCCAAATGGCATCACCGTGAACTGGAACAGGCCGGCAGGTGTCCTGAAGGCGGTGTACGGTCGAGAAGACTCCTCCAGTGGCACTTGCCAGTAACCTTTGCAAAGATCCAAGGTGGTGATGTACCTGGCCGCTCCGATCTTCTCCAGCAAATCCTCGGTTCGAGGCATGGGGTAGGCATCAAACTCTGAAATGGAATTAAGCTTCCGGAAATCAATGCAGATGCGTAGGGAGCCATCTTTGAAGATGATGACCACCGGGCTACACCACTCTGAGCAGGACGGCTCTATCACCCCAAGTGATAGCCAGCATCTTCTCCACCTCCTGTCGCAGTTTATCCACTAGGTGCTGTGGAACCCGGTATGGACGTTGGAGGATGGGATGTCCATCCTTTAGGCGTATCACATGTTCGACAAGGGTGGTCCTGCCGGGGTTAACTGAACACAGAGATGGAGTCTCCCAAAGGACTTGGAATAGCTCAGCAGCCTGCTGTGGGGTAAGATGAGTCAGCACCGGAGACATCGGATCGGCTCCCTGCTCGGGTTCTGTCTTCCCTTCTCTTGGCACTTTTCTTGCCATCAGAGCTTTCGCAGGGGCCTGGTGGGCACGCTCTTCCCATTCTTTCAGGAGATTCACATGGTAAGTCTGCTTCGGTTTCCTCTTTTCAGGATGATGAATCTCATAGGTCACTGGCCCCATTCTGCGAAGAACTGTGTATGGCCCTTGCCATTTCGCCAGAAGTTTACTGTTGGCTGACGGGAGAAGTAACAACACCTTTTGACCAGGTTGAAATTCACGTTGCCGGGCCTGTTGGTCATACCAGGTCTTCTGGCTTCGTTGAGCGTCTCGCAGGTTGACCTCTCCATGGTATCTCCCCAACCGATCTCTCATTTCCAGCACAAATTGCACCACTCCTTTATCATTTGGAGCAGAAGCAGGAGACTCCCAACCCTTCTGGAGGAGATCCAATGGCCCCTGCACATCCCAACCATAGAGTAGCTCGAATGGTGAGAAACCAGTGGAAGCCTGGGGAACTTCTCTGTACGCAAACAGCAGGAAGGGTAGCCACTGGTCGCAGTCTTTCCCAGTGTCTGACACAAACTTCTGCAGCATCCTCTTCAGATTTTGGTTGAACCTCTCCACTAACCCATCTGTCTGTGTATGGTAGGGTGACGTCCTGATGGCAGAGATGCCTAGCTGGTTGTGGAAGAGCTGCATCAACCTAGAGGTAAAGTTAGTCCCTTGGTCGGTCAAAATCTCATCTGGTATCCCCACCCGGGAGAACAGCTGTACTAGTGCACGCAGAACATTGGGTGCCATGAACGCACGCAGGGGGAACGCTTCTGGGAAACGAGTCGCATAATCACACACCACCAAAATGTACTGATGACCCAGACTACTTTTTACCAGAGGACCCACAATGTCCATAGCTATCCTACGGAAGGGGGTGGAGATGACCGGAAGTGGCTGTGGCAGGGCCCTGTCTGACTTGCGAGCTGGACAAGTTTTCTGGCAGGTAGGGCATGTACGGCAATATTTTTGTATGTCTGTGTACATTGATGGCCAAAAGAAACGTGAGCTAACTCACATATAGGTTTTTTGGCGACCCAGATGACCTGCCCAGGGGAGGGTATGTGCTAATTGCATAATGAGGGGTCTACAACTAGAAGGTATCACAAGCCATTGGTGGTCACCGTCAACTGCATACAACACATTTTTGTCAACAATGAACTTCTCTTTCCCTCCCCATTTCCCAGTTCCCCCTTCAGTCACATTAGCAAAGAAAACTTTCAACGTTTCATCCTCCCTTTGCAACAAAGTGATATTTTCTGGTACATCCCATTTCATGCTCTTAGTGTCCGGCCCCTTTGACCATAGCTACTTCTCAATGCGGCGTTGGCGGCGGGATTTTCTTGTCCCATTAGTGCCACCCTCGCACAGAGTACTGTCAACGTCTGGCAAGGGTTGGAATCCAGCCTTCATTTGGGCTCTAGTGACCACTGGGCCAGACACGTTTAATTTAGTATTCCCCTTATCCCCCACATCAGTCTCTGTCCACTGTTCTTCTTTTTCTTGCAGCAAGTCCATGAGTACAGGCAAGTCCATCCCCAGAATAACCTCTACAGGCAAGTTCTGTACCACCCCAATTGACAACAGGTATGGCTGTTCATTAATAGTCACTGTTACCTCCACTTTTGGGTATGGATGTTTATCACCATGCACACATGGTAAATGGTAAATGGTCTGTATTTATATAGCGCTTTACTAGTCCCTAAGGACCCCAAAGCGCTTTACATATCCAGTCATCCACCCATTCACACACTGGTGATGGTAAGCTACATTGTAGCCACAGCCACCCTGGGGCGCACTGACAGAGGCGAGGCTGCCAGACACTGGCGCCACCGGGCCCTCTGACCACCACCAGTAGGCAACGGGTGAAGTGTCTTGCCCAAGGACACAACGACCGAGACTGTCCAAGCCGGGGCTCGAACCGGCAACCTTCCGATTACAAGGCGAACTCCCAACTCTTGAGCCACGATCGCCCTTAAAACTTCTTCCTGTCTGCTATAGTCCACACTGTTCACTGGTACCAAACTATGCTTAATTAAAGACATAAAACTACCAGTGTCCAGAGAAGCAGTAGCCTGCAGACCATTGACCATTGACCTTTACTTTTTTATAGCGTTGCACATCCACTGGCTGGACCCTTGTGGGCTCCATCTCCAGCCGCAATAATAACAAAGAAAGTCCTTACCCGCTCCTCGTAAGTTTGATGACTTGGGGTTTTCTGGTGGCTCTGGGTTGCTCTCCCTTTTCAGAAGACCCGATGATGGGAGTGGTGGTCGCTGTGGCGTCCCAGATGAGCATGCAGGTGGTGCTCCTTTACGCGCATTGAAGTACTGTGACACCAGCTTAGTAGCGGTCAATCCATCTGCTGGCTCATGCTCCCTCACCCAGGTCCTCACCTCCCCTGGAAGTACCCGGATTAACTGCTCCAAGATGATAGCTTCTCCCATCTCTTCTTTAGTATGCTGCTCTGGTCGGATCCAGCGCCGATAGAGGCCCTTCAGGCGATAATAGGTCTCAGTGGGGCTCTCACCAGGTGGAACTGTATTGGACCGGAACGTCTGCCGACACGTCTCAGGGGAAATGTCAAATTTGGTTAGCAACGCCGCTTTTAAATCTTCATAACGATGGGCTCTTTCTTCATCCATTGCAGTGTAGGCCTCCAACACCTTCCCCAATAGCAGTGGAACCAGACGACAGGCCCATTCACTCTCTGGCCATCTCCAGGTTTTGGCAACTCGCTCAAAACGCAACAAATAGTTCTCAATGTCTTCCCCCATCTGATAGGGTGGAATTTTTGGCCCAGCAGATCGCATCCACTCTGAGACTGACTGGTTGAGGCTGTTGATCACTGCTTGTGACTGACGAGAGGGAACCTCCTCTGGGGGATCCCGGTATCCTCTTTGACGTGCAGGTGTAGGCAGTACCATTCTGGGGCTGCTTGCTGTTGCGGTGCTTGGCGTGGCCGTTGCTGCTGTGGTGCTTGCTCCGGCTGGTGCTTGGGCTGGACTTTGCTGACCAGCAAAATCTGAATGCAGCTGAGCGTTGGGAGGGGAAACAGTCCTCAGCCCCCTGAGTTCTGTCAAAAAAACCTCCTCTCTCCTTTGCTGTCCCGCCAGGAAGTCCCTCATCATCGCAATCAGCTCTCCATTTGGGTCACGTGCTGAGGTCGAAGCTGTAGGCAATTCTGGAAAAATCCTGCCGGAAACCTCCTCCTCCTCCTCTGCTGAAGAAGATGACGCCGGCACTGTGTCCCATGCCAGCTCCTCTGCTGTCTTCTCCACTGGAAGCTCATGCTGCTGGGACCGCAGCCCTGTGCGCTTAACTGGGAGGCGCGTTTTCCTCTTCCGACTAGCAATCCCACTTCTGACACCATATGTCGCGGGGTCCTCTCCTAAACTTCTCCCGAACAAATGCAGGCGTAGTCAGGAAGCATTCAGTGTGGATAATTTATTCTGCCGGCCTCCCAGGTGCACAAAAGATTATTTACAAAGAAAATAGGAAACTAACTTAAGTCAACACAAAACAAATATCTATATACAAAACACAGTCTGCATGTTACCCTCTCTGTAACATCTCACTGAAAGAACCCAAGTAGGCCCTGACAGCCTTCTTTTATACCCCATGACCCCTCCCACTAGGCATAATAGTCATCTCTTTATTATTTCTTTTACCAAACAATCTTTCCCCCTCAGCTTATTTCCAGCTGTATTCCTACAATACATATATGTATATACAGACATTTATGGCCAATTCCAGGCAGCCTACAGTGTTTCACAATAACAAAAAAACAAACAAAAAAAATAATGCAGTTCACGTGACCTTTCAAGCGCGCGCAAACCCACTATTTGAACCCCAGAACACCATACCATCGGCTTGCATAACCCCCGTATAATCGGCGATCACAGCTAGTCTCCGCGACCGGCTTTATTAAAGGTAAGTGGGAAAATATGTTGGCCACCTTCTGCGCTGCTCAAAATATACCTCTCACCCCTTTTTGTTTATCTGCCCGGTCGACGAAAAGACGCGCAGCCACGGTAATTGTAGAAACTAATGGTGGTGGTGCGTGTATGCGCCCAGATCAGCTGTCTGCGGCCCGGGACGGTGTAACTCCGTCACAACAAGTAACAATAACGCCTGTACCAGTTGTTGTATAGCAGAGGTGCTCAAGTATAAAAACAATACAGTTTTTTTCAATCGCTAACAAGCGCCTACCCATACTTCAGATACTTTTTCTAAACTCTTAACACAGACTCACACCTACAAAACACAATTGGCCAAATGGATAATTTTCTTCTCAAAAATACATTTTGTTAAATATATACTAACTCTTCATTTCAAAACAGAACACATCTTTCTCTGCACACACTAACTGTACAAAAACACTATAAATCTGACTCAAAATGAAATTAGTCTGTCAAAGAATAACACTTGTTTTCACCTCACAAGGTACATGCAGTCAATCAAAGTACACCTTGTTTCAAAATACTGGCTATTATTGACATTACAAAAACTGCATAGACTTTTATGTTTCAGTTTTACAGGTATTTGCATGCGAAACATGCAATCCACCATATTGACACCAGAAATGTCTTGGTTGGTAACTGTATGTCCACATGTACAGTAATGTTCACATTCAAAAGCATTCCAGTAAAAAGCAAACAAGTTTTTGTTTCTTTACTGTTTACCACAGGAGGTACAGTAGAAACACGGTATGATAGGACAGAGAAAGTTTTACAGTATTGCTTACAGTGAACAAAATATCCATGAAACACACAAGAGCATTCTGAACAAAAAAACAACAGCAAAAAGCCAAGATAAAAAGGGGGGAGGGGGAGGGGGGCTAAAAAAAGGCAAAAAATTTGCATCTAATCTCTGCGATCTTCAGGGTTAGGCCACATGTTTTCATCAACATCACATCTGATGTTATCCAAGTCGATGCACCTGGGATAAAACCGCCCGGTATGTCGGATCCACCCTTGGCAATCGTCAATTGTGATGTCCCTGGAGCCAACATCCATGGCTTCAAGGAGGGACATCTGGTCATATGGCTGATGGTCATAAACCTTCCACCTCCATGCAGAAAAGAACTCCTCTATGGGGTTGAGGAAAGGTGAATAGGGTGGACGGAAGAGACTTACCAGTCTTGGGTGGACTTCAAACCATGTTGTTATTGCTTGCGAGTGATGGAAAGCCACATTGTCCCAGGTAATTACAAAGGTCCTCATGTTTTCACCCTCCTGACCCTGCTATGGAACCAGGCGCTGGTGGAGATCATTGAGAAAGGCAAGCAAGCGCTCTGTATTATAGGGTCCAACCTGACATCTGTGAAGGAGTAATCCTGCATTTGCAATTGCTGCACACATGGTAATGTTTGCCCCTCTCTGTCCTGGCACATCAACTGTGGCCCTTTTTCCAATTACATTTCGTCCACGTCGACGCCTTTTGGCCAGATTGAATCCTGCCTCATCGATGTATATGAATTCATGAGGGGCCTGGTTGGCCTCCAATTCCATAACTCTCTGAAACAAAGTTTATGTAAGTCATGTTAGTACTGTATACCATACTGTACTGTAACCTAGTATTGTGTAGGTTACCTACTTGCAAAGTGCAAAGCTTATAGAACTGGACATTGGATTGAATATACACTATACCTGGACATATTGTCGTCGTAGCTCCTTGACCCTCTCACTGTTCCTCTCAAAGGGAACAGTGTAGAGCTGCTTCATCCGCACTCTGTGTTTGGACAATGTCCGCGTAATGGTTGTGAGGCTGATTCTATCGATATTGTCAAATATCTCATGGTCCGCCACAATTCTAGTTTGAATTTCACGCAGTTTTATTGCATTATTTGCAGTAACCATTTCTACAATGGCAAGCTCCTGATCATTACTGAGGAGCTTTCATCTTCCCCCAGAGGGTGGAAGACGTTGCATTCTTTAGAAAGACAAAAAATTCAACATATGCATTACTGTATGACCATATTGACATGTCAAGTGAGAATAGAAACAATCCATGTAAAATGCAATACTTACCTGTTGGTTTGTTGAAAGATGCGTATAATGGAGGCAACCGTTGACCGCCTCAAATTGGGCTGCACTCTTTCACCAGCCTCTCTTAGTGAAAGACCATGGTTGATTACATGGTCAATGATAGTGGCATGAATTTCATCACTGACTACTGTTCTTGCAGCCCTTGGAATGCCACCACCACGCATTCTTACACCTCTACCTTGCCCTCTCCTTGGGCCTGCTCTTCTCCCTGGGCCCCTTGCTCTTACTCTTCCTCGACCAGAAATTACAGTATTTGTCTTTTTTTTGTTTCCAAAAACATCACTCCTCAAGGTCTTGCCTTATAAACCCCACTGAGTCTAAGCCAGAATGGAAGAAGCTGTGGTTGGCCCAATTTACCCAACATAAATCAGCTGTGTGTCAATTATTCAATTGTTTGTTTATTATCAGCTGAGATATATTTTTGATATTGATATTGTTTTTGTACTGATATCATTGCAGAAGCAGAGGTTTTTATACTGTATCTAAGGTTTGGAATATTGTTTTTGCTATTGTGGGATGTTGTTTGTTAACATTCGTAGATACTACAAAAACAGTCCATAATTTTGTTGGGAGGTATAGCTTGACTGTTAAGAAAATGTAAGCATCGTGGAAATGTGTTCACTGACTGCATATTGGGTGAACACGACATGAAATGTGTGAATGGTATGGCCACAACAGACCGATGCTGTGCTAATTGTGTTTAGAGTTTTGCAAATGTGACAACTGTTTGGACAAACGCTTGTTAGCGACTGCAAAAAACTGTAATAAACACAATGCTTTGGTTCTATAACATTTTTCTATCATTACTTTATTTTGGATTAGGTGCATGAGCTTTTAAGTATGGATAATTAAATAATAGATTAATGAAACACCAGAGTGTGCCCTGTTCTGAGATGTACAGCAAGTGGAGAGTGACAGATGAGATGAGGAGATGGAAGAGTGACTCACAGGCAGAGCCGAGTTCATTTCCCACAGTTTTGTTGTTTAATGCTTCCGAGCGCTGTCACCAATCTTTGCATTTTATTATCATCTCATAACACTTCTTTAATCAGCTACCATCTCTGCTGTGGACTTTTTACTGTCTACAGTCTCAAAGCAACACAGACCTCCATCACTATCTGCAGCAGGAGCAGCAGCAACCCCTCAACAGCAACAGTGTTGTTGTTATTCAGCCTGGTTCCATGTGCCCCTTTTGAACTTTGAGCACCCGTCCCTTCCAGCATCTCTGCACGGCCCTGCTCAGAATCATTCATCTGTTTTAGGTTGACATTTTATATGTTTTGTAGAATAACAGGACAAACTGTGAGACTGGAAAGACCTGAGTTTCATGCTCTGTTTTGTGACGTAGTGTGTAATGCTCAGCAGTATTATCATTTTAACTGGTTCTGTGCGCAATCTGAAGACACTAAGTGTTTGTGAGAGAACATAAAACTGTTTTGATGCATTTGTGAGGTTTTACCTGATGAGTTTTAAGTTTTGTGATTGTAGCTTGAAAATTAAATTTAATGTTTAGAGTTATGAGAAAGAAGGTGGAAGCATTAAAGTGATGTATCTTAACAGTTGTAAAATGTAAATGACCAAATTGGATTATTGGAATATAGTTTTATTGTGTTTCGTTGTTTTTATGTAAAAATTATAATATTAATATGTTATGAAATTATGATTTAAAGAATTCATATTGTTGAGATTGTTTGTCTCAGAGTCAGAGAGCCGTGTCTCTCTACAGTCAGAGGTTTTTGTACGGCGGCTCAATGAGTTTGTATCACTGTGGTACACGTTCGGTGGAGGAACCAGACTGCAAGTTGGAAGTAAGTCAGCCGTAGAGCTTTTTTTTTTTAATGTAATTTTCTTTTCTTTAATTTCATTTAATATAAAAGGCTAGGAAACTTTTTATGTAACTGATTAATTATTTTATTCATAAATTCTGTCCTAAGAAACAAAGTCAGGTTTGGAAATGAATATTCAGACACTCAGGACAATTTCCAATGAAAATCTGGGATGTTTCATATTATTCATTATTATTTCTAGTTCTGATGGTAAAGTTGTATTTTGAGGGCTTGTAGGTTTAGTTCAGTCACACAGAGAGCCGTGTCTCTCTACAGTCAGAGGTTTTTGTACGGCGCCTCAATGAGTTTGTATCACTGTGGTACACGTTCGGTGGAGGAACCAGACTGGATGTTGGAAGTAAGTCAAACTTAAACCTCATTTACTTTAGCAAATTTCTTTCTTTTGATTATCTTAACTTTTCTGTTCAGTGTGCCAGAAAAAACCTCAGGAAAATAGTTTTTAGATACATTTTCATGAAGAAACAAAGTTAGCTTCAGAATAAATGTTAAAATCAATATTAAACACAATATAAAACATCAGAGTGGACTTGAGGATATTTTACATATAAATATATCTGGTTAAGTCTCGAGAGCTTTTAGTTTTAATCCAGTCTGACAGAGTCAGAGAGCCGTGTCTCTCTACAGTCAGAGGTTTTTGTACGGCGCCTCAATGAGTTTGTATCACTGTGGTGGACTTTTGGTGGAGGAACCAGACTGGAATTTGGAAGTAAGTCAGACTTAGAGCTTTTTCTTTTTTTTAATGTAATTTTCTTTTCTTTAATTTCATTTAATATGAAAGGCTTGGAAACTTTTTATGTAACTGATTAATTATTTTATTCATAAATTTTGTCCTAAGAAACAAAGTCAGCTTTGGAAATGAATATTCAGACACTCGGGACAATTTCCAATGAAAATCTGGGATGTTTCATATTATTCATTATTATTTCTAGTTCTGATGATGAAGTTGTATTTTGAGGGCTTGTAGGTTTAGTTCAGTCTGACAGAGTCAGAGAGCCGTGTCTCTCTACAGTCAGAGGTTTTTGTACGGCGCCTCAATGAGTTTGTATCACTGTGGTGGACTTTTGGTGGAGGAACCAGACTGGATGTTGGAAGTAAGTCAAACTTAAACCTCATTTACTTTAGCAAATTTCTTTCTTTTGATTATCTTAACTTTTCTGTTCAATGTGCCTAAAAAAACCTCAGGAAAATACTTTTTAGATAAATTTTCATGAAGAAACAAAGTTAGCTTCAGAATAAATGTTAAAATGAATATTAAACACAATATAAAACATCAGAGTGGACTTGAGGATATTTTACATATACATACATCTGGTTAAGTCTCGAGAGCTTTTAGTTTTAATCCAGTCTGACAGAGTCAGAGAGCCGTGTCTCTCTACAGTCAGAGGTTTTTGTACGGCGCCTCAATGAGTTTGTATCACTGTGGTACACGTTCGGTGGAGGAACCAGACTGGATGTTGGAAGTAAGTCAGCCTTAGAGCTTTTTTTTTTTTTTTAATGTAATTTTCTTTTCTTTTATTTCATTTAATATGAAAGGCTAGGAAACTTTTTGTGTAACTGATTAATTATTTTATTCATAAATTTTGTCCTAAGAAACAAAGTCAGCTTTGGAAATGAATATTCAGACACTCAGGACAATTTCCACTGAAAAAAGTTAAACCGCACAGAGTGAAGATAAAGATCTCTGGTGTTCTTATTGTATCATATCATTTACAACAATGTAAGCAATAAAAAAAACACACATGAGGTAAGTAGTGGTATTGAGTTTCTTATCCAGAACAAGCTGTTTATTACGAAGAACTGATGATGTTGAAGCTTAACATCTTTTAAAATTGTTGACACATCTTTGTTTTGTTTTGTTCTTTTATTTCCAGTGTAGTTTGAACATATTTCAGCTCAAACTGTGTGATGATTCTCTCTGTGCTGATATGCATGAGAGGTTTCTTAAAGGGAAGTGAAACAATGTGTGAGTGAATGACTGGTGGAGCAGAAAAAACACCTGACAGAAACTTCTTAACGGAGAAAATCAAATTGTGGTTCCTGTCCTCTAAGCTGATTGGTGTTTCCTAGGTGATGCCCGCCCCGCCCTGAAGGTGCTGGGTCCCTCCAGTGAGGAACTGAAACAGGGGGAGGCTACAGTCATGTGTCTGGCCAACAAGGGCTTCCCCTCAGACTGGAGTCTGTCCTGGAAGGTGGATGGCAGTGGCAGCATCAGCTGGGAGGAGAGCAGGAGCCCCGTGGTGCAGGAGAACGACGGCCTCTACAGCTGGAGCAGCACCCTGAGGCTCCCTGCAGACCACTGGATGAAGGTGGGCTCTGTGACCTGTGAGGCCACGAGGGGCTCCCAGACTCTGGTCTCAGAGCCACTGATGAGAGACCAGTGTCCCCAGTCCTGACCTGACTAACTGTGACTTTCATGCTGGTCTTACTTTCAGTCTGCATTCTGTAGCTTTAAAAAAAAAAAATCGAATTTCTTCTCTCATTTCTCATTGCTTTGTTTAAAGTTGGTTTTAAAAGTTTTAAAGAATAAAAAAATATCTATATTAAATAAGGACCGAGTCTTTGTCTTACTTTTGTGGTGATGTGAATTTTAAACTCTAAATAATGATTTCCAGGGTTCTAATTGGAAACCAGTGTGCTATCTGTAGTCAATATGAGTCAGTAGAATTAAGCCACTTTGAATACATGAAGTAAAGCAAAGTTTATGTTAAAGAGTAAGTGCGAAGGGGAATTGAGAGACACTGCCATTACTAAGCAGGATATTAAAGACATTACATTTATGCAAATTCATTGCATGCTGTGTAATGAAATGTTTCAGCATGTTGCAGTTTGTTGTATAAAACACTGAGCAGTGTTGAATTCTCCCAATTCTTTGAATCTTTGGGCTGAAGGAGGGACAATACTCGGTGTATAAATGCTCAATCAACAATCATTTATTTCCATACAATTCAACAGTCAGAGCATTACAACGTCCGGACGGGAGAGATGCTACCAGAGGGTCAGGCACATGTCTCAAAATGGTGACGGGTTGCTCAGCTTTTTATAGTCTCTAGTGGCCCCCAGCTAGTCGTAAAAGCCAAAACATCACATTTTTTCTCTGTTACAGCGCCTAAGTTATGACCTCGGCAGTTGTTTCTCTGCTTTCTGTAAGGTGGGGGTGTGGAATGTGGTCTATCTATCTCCCCTGTCTTTAGACACAGAGTCTCCTGCTTACAACCTTCTCTTCATGATTCAACAATTAAGCATGTCAAGAAAACAGTGTAACACATTCCCAGCAGATCAAGGATACAGAGTGATGCACATTTATCTAATGAACTAATATGTGAATATGTTCTGTTAACTCAAAAGTATAATGAGAACTAAACTACATACAGCTCACACACTCTATATTAAAGGGTATAATGTGATCTACAGCAGTATTCTAATTCAACTACTTTGATTACATATATAAGGTAACATATAATAACAGAATAATCTAATAGCAGGTGGAGCAGAAAAGCGCTGTACAAGAATGAGTCTATTCTCGTGATCAGTGTTGGGGTAGGTATTTTAAGAAGTAATTTAATATACAGAGTTTTTTTTGTTAAAAGTATTCAGTACGTTATTTTGTTTTGTTTTTTTTCTGTAAAATCACCTGAAACACAACATGTCATAACTGTCATTGAACAATATGAACTTGTAGGCTACAGTCTCTCACACCAACATAAATCCCTATCCTAACGACGACACACATATTTTCTTTCTCTTGGCATTTAGGTATATGAATACCTGTCAAGGGTCCTTGACATACAGGTCTCCGACTCGGAGGACAAAAATTAATGTCCTGTGTCTTAGGAGGGCAGGATTGCTTTGCTTTTTCATTATACGATGCTTCGCAATATTGGTTTTGCCTAACAACCTGTTTTTGACTCCTAAATTGTCATTAATGCAACCGCTCTACATAACAGTCAGTGTAACTGATTATAAATCTTTTATTCATGAACCTACACATTACGGTTTATTTACTAGTTGTATGTATTTTAACAGAGCAAGAGGTGGACCACACGTTTGAAGAGCTGCTGGTCTTTATAACTGGGGCTGACTTACTTCCACCACTGGGGTCCTGCAACATAGACTTTTATGATCAGGAGTCAGGGATACGCATCGATGTGCAGCTTATCCCTGTATCTTCCGAGACGTGTTGCATACAAGGATCAATTTAAAGATCTTATGAACACTGCATTAAAAGCATTCCTGGGATTTGGAAAGCTGTAGCTGCATTTACATGAACTGATGCTGGAATGCTGTGGTTAAAACCTCTGGTCTTTTGGGATGAAGTTGTGCTATTCTAAGTGTTCTGAAATGGGATTGCTCCTGGGCTTCTTCAAAATTGTACATTTTAAAAGTGTTTAGTATAAAAGTTTTTTGTTTTTACAAATGTGACTGTATATAGTTGTATTTATAGTCCTGTTAAGACAGGGTAACGAGGGAATACACCACAGAAGGCAGACACAGCTGAACCTCATCAGACATGACGAATACACTCACACAGAACGCAGAATCCAAATACAACAGGGAACCAGAGAATAGCTCTGAGACACGGGTTGACAGAACATAAGGAACAGAGGGACGAAGAAATGCGACTGGAAAACAGAAAATAAATGAAACGAATCATATTAATAATCAAAAAACATGAATAGGAAGTCAACAGGTCTTTGGACCATGGCAGTGTTGAAGAGCAAAAAAGAGAAAATCTAAAAACCTGAGAAAGAAAAGATGGAAATTTGATCATTTGACTGATTTGGACTTAAAGTTTCTATTTGAAGTATTTGCTAAATTGTGCAGATAATTATGACTCACTGACTTTTGCTGACTTCATTTAGTGTTAGATTTTTTTTCTTACAGAAATATGATTTTTGATAATGATCAATATTTAGAAATTGAGATTTATTTGAGCTGGTATGAAGCAGAAGTCAAAGGTCATAAATGATTTGTTAAAAATAAATGATATATTTCCAACTTTCTTTTCCTTTAGCAACAATGACATTTTCATTGTGTGTGTGTGTGTGTGTGTGTGTGTGTGTGTGTGTCCTCAGTGAACTGTATCAGTCTCTGCAGTATCTTCCAGCTGCAGCAGTTACTTCAGTTTCTGTTCAGTCTGACTGAGGGAGGTTTTTGTACGACTGTTTTTCACTGTGTGAACACATACTGACTGTTAGCATAGAATTCACCCACACAGTAATAAACTGCTGCATCTTCAGCCTGGACTCCACTGATGGTCAGAGTGAAGTCAGAGTTTGATCCACTGCCTGTGAAACGAGCTGGAATCCCTGATTGTCGAGTGCTAATATAGTAAATGAGCAGTTTAGGAACTCCTCCATCTTTCTGTTGGTACCAGGATAACCAATTACTATAAATATTCTGACTGGTCCTACACTTGATGCTCACAGATCCTCCCACAGCAGAGCTCACTGCTCCAGGCTGAGTCACTGTATATTGTCCTCTGGACTCTGAGGACACAGAGACAAAAACATAAAGCAGCTTCATGGTTTTGTGGGCTTCATTTCAGAGGGACAGATGTTGATAGAGGAGAGGAGTTTGATTCTCTGGACTTTACCTGTGAAGCAGCAGCAGAGGAGAGTCCAGATGAGGACGCAGATCAAAGTCATGTTTTTGATGAGGAGGATTTCTGTGGCTTCTGTTGTGATGAAGGACAGCTGTCAGTCATCCAGTGTTCAACTCTCAGGACTATAAACTCTCCCAGAGCACTGGAGCATGGTGCTGCTGATGCAAAGTGACTCTCTATGGAAATGAACTGACTCCAGCAGGACTTGTTTAAAAAAAGTTTTTCACAGCATATTTAGCATGTGACTCACATGAACCCTGTAGAATTTATAGACAGTTAACAAATGGTCTTTGAGCGCAAAATCTCCAATGGGAGATTGAGAGACCCGTGATGGACATTTAGATCGACTGTAAAATTGACATGCACTTGACATGCACTTGTTCGCACTAAAGGAAACCACCATCATTTCATGTGGCTACCATATCGGCGCCACCTGTGGTCTCAAGGCTGGAGCTGACCAACAAAAAACTCTGTTTCTGAAGACAGACTCTGTAGACTCTTCGTTCCCATCCTGTGTCCCCCATCCTGGATTCCAAACACCTTTGAACGCTTATCTCCAAGGCTGAGGTCAGACGGCGGGTCTAGTCCCAGCGCATGCTGCAGGACCGGATGTGCTGTCTACACCGACTTACTCTCACCCCTTACTCACACCTGTTGCTTGTCATGTGCTTCTATGGTGTATTAAGATTCATGTGCTTTTGTGCTGAGGTGTTTTTTGTTGTTCTCCCATCAGAAGCTCAGTCTGGGTGGAGCTTTTTTTTCCTCCTCTCGCCTCATGTTGTGTATTTTTGTTGTTTTTCTTATCAGCCTACCTCTCTGACCTGTCTTCCCAATGTGATGTTTGTTTTGAAGTATGTTTGGTCTGAGGGTTCCTTTGTGTGTGTGCTGTGAGATTATTATTTTATCATGTGTCTATAATCGAAATGAGTGAATCATTGTACTGCTGTAAGCCACACCATACTCCTTATTATAGAGAGTATAATTAGTATGTAGTTGTAGTTCTAGTTTGCACTATGCTTCTGAATTACAAAAGAATCATTAGAAAATCATTAGATTCATTAGATAGGTTTGTATTATCCTATAATGTTGATTTACTGTGAGTGAGTTACACTGTTTCATGGCATTTCATACTGCTGAGTTAAGAAGAGAATACTGTGTGCAGAGAGCACAGAGCACATTCCACAGGAGCTCACCCCCTTGTTGGAAGCAGATAGGCAGGGAGCCAAGGTCATAACACAGGCTCACTGAGAGTTAGAGGGTAAGTTTGAGCTTTTTACGACTAGGTGGGGTCAACAGAGGCTATAAAAGCTTTGGGTAACGCTCCACCATTTTGAGACTTGCTGTGACCCTCTTCTTGCATGTCTCCCCATCCGGATGGTTTGTGCTCTTAAAGTGTTGAATTGTATGGAATACAGGATTGTTGATTGAGCATTTATACACCGAGTATTGTCCTTCCTTCAGCCCATGCACAGTACTGGAATGTAAGCGTTTCAATGTGGATGCACAACTCTGTGAAAACGACTGAAAACCCTAGTGTGGACGCAGAGCGTTTTCAAATCTATCCGGGCTAGTGTGGACGTAGCCTAAAGATGAATAGCAGCCCTCTTTAAATACAGTCAAGAAGAAGGCATTTCCACAGTTGTTGTTCACACCCTTGAACCCTCAGAGAGAGAGTTTACAACCTTGTCTCCTCTTCCAGTGTCACATAGAGACTGCTCCTTGCCTCTTCACCCCATCCTCAAAGACCTGATTAACAAAAGACTTCACCACCTGTTGGATCCTCCCCCTCTGGGTGTCACCAACTTTCTCACGAAAGTTAACTCGCCTAACTTTGTGTAATAGAGTTAAAGCTAAACGCTTCTCCACATTTAGTATTTATTTATTTATTGTCATTGTCAAGAACAATGAAATTGCGTTTGGGGCTTCCATACAACCCAAAAAAAAGAAGAAAATAATAAATACCCCTTAAAACCCAAGTGTACATATTTAACCCAGTGTGACTCCAATGCAATAAGACAATCCTTAGCAATAATGTTCGTAGAAATTCAGACAAAGACCTGAGAAACATGACAAAATACAACAATGCAACCCATTCAATATTATTGTACTGTGAGATATGATATCAGATATGATAGTTATCTATTTAAGAAAGAGGGGGGGGGGGGGCAGGGGGGGGAAGAGAATAAAGATATGATGCACCAATGCAGACCAGTTCATTGCTATTAAGAAGTTGGATATGGTTATTGTCCGTGAGAGGGGGGCAGAGAGTTCAGGAGCCTCACAGCCTGTGGATACAGGCTGTTGGCCAGTCTGGATGTTCTGGCCTGTATAGACCTGTACCTTCTCCCTGAGGGCAGCAGATGGAAAAGGTGGCGCGCAGGGTGATGTTGGTCCCGCAGGATACTGTGCACCCTCCTCAGACAGCGAGTGGGGAAGATATTACTGATCTCTGGCAGACTTGTTCCAATAATTCTGCCAGCTTCCTTCACCACCCGCTGGAGTGCTTGCTGATCGGCCTTGGTGCAGCTGGGGAACCACACTAGAAATCCATACGTCAGAACGCTGCTGATGGCACAGTTGTAGAAGTTCAACATCAGAGATCTGGGAATGTGTGCGCTCCGCAGTCTCCTCAGGTAGTAGAGGCGCTGTTGGGCCTTCCGTACAACTGAGGTGATATGGTTGCCCCAGGACAGGTCCTCGGTCACAGTTACCCCCAAGAATTTAAAACTGCTCACCCTCTCCACCGCCTCACTGCCAATGAAGAGAGGCAGATGGTTGTTATGACCCCTCTTCCGGAAATCTACAATGATCTCCTTGGTCTTTTTGGTGTTTAAGACCAAGTTATTGTCGTGGCACCATGACTCTAGTTGTTGCACCTCTGTCCTATAGTTTGTCTCATCATTGTTGGATATAAGTCCGAGCACTGTAGTGTCATCTGCAAACTTAACAAGGAGATTGGACGCGCAGGAGGAAATACAGTCATGGGTGAAGAGAGTGTATAGCAGAGGGCTCAGAACACACCCCTGAGGGGCACCGGTGTTGACCACAAGGGTGGAAGAGGTGTTCTTACCCACTCTGACACTCTGTCTACGGTTAGTGAGGAAGTCCACAATCCAGTTGCACAGAGAGGAGTTAAGTCCCAGTTGGTGGAGTTTGGGACGGAGTTTGTATGGCCGGATGGTATTAAAAGCCGAGCTGTAGTCTACAAAGAGGAGCCGTGCATAGGTATTCCTGTGTTCCAAGTGCTTCAGTAATGTGTGCAGCACTGTGGCGATCGCATCCTCGGTTGACCGGTTCTCCCTGTATGCAAACTGGTGCGAGTCCAGGGATGGTGGAAAAGCAGCTCTGATGTGTTTAATGACCAGTCTCTCCAGGCATTTGGCGGGAATGGGGGTGAGTGCCACAGGTCTGAAATCGTTCAGACATGTGACATTTGACTGTTTTGGGATGGGAACGATGGTTGCTGCTTTGAAACAGGATGGTACCAGTGAACAGGACAACGAGGTGTTATATATAGAGGTGAAGACGTCCGCCAGGTCCGCAGCACAGTCTTTTAGCACCCGGCCCAGCACTCCATCCGACCCGGCCGCCTTCCTGGTGTTAATGCTCCGGAACACACGCCTCAGCTCATGAGTGCTCAGGACCGGAGCAGGGTCAGTTGAGGGGAGAGGGGACAGGACAGGGTCGGTGTTCTCCCTGTCAAAACGGGCATAAAAGAGATTTAGATCCTCAGCCAGAGTAGAACTGTCGGCTGAGGGTGATGGTGTTCTTCTTTTGTAGTCCGTGATAGCCCTGATGCCCTCCCAGACCTGCCTTGGGTTTGTGTTGTTCTCAAACCTGGCCTCGATACGCCTCCTGTGCTGCTGCTTGGCAGTCTTGATGCCTCTTCTCAGGTTGGCCCTGGCAGCACTGTATGCCTCCTAGTCCCCGGATTTGAAAGCGTTGTTCCTTGTTCGAATAAGTTGTTGAACTCCGTGTGTCATCCAGGGTGGATTATTAGGGAACACACGGAATCGTTTCCAAGTTGTTACATTGTCCACACAGAAACAGATGTAGTCCAAGACAGTGGAGGTGTAACTATCCAATGCGACACGATTGTCAGTGTCCTGCACCTTGAATACATCCCAGTCTGTGCAGTGGAAACAGTCCTGAAGCATCGGAATAGCATCCTGCGGCCATGTTCTCACGGTTTTGGTTGTAATCCCAGTGCTCTTGATCTTTTGTGTGTATATTGGGTGTAGCAGAAGGGAGAGATGGTCTGACAGACCCAGGTGGGGATAAGCCTGGGCTCTGTACGCATTCGCCATGTTGGTGTACACCTGGTCCAACGTTCTATCTCCTCTGGTAGCACAATTCACATTACGGTGGAAATTGTGAAGTACAGATTTCAGGTCCGCGTGGTTAAAATCCCCAGCCGCAATAAAGACACTGTCCGGGTGTGCTACCAGGCTGTTATTGATGCTGCTGCTCAATTGTGCTAACGCTAGCTTAGCATTAGCATCTGGTGGAATGTAAACAGCGCAGATGTAAACAGCAGAAAATTCCCGAGGGAGATAGAATGGACGGCACTTTAACAACAACAGTTCTACCTCTATACTGCACAGTTTTTCCGTTACCGTGACGTTCATGCACCAAAGGTTGTTAATATAGATGCACAGCCCCCCGCCAGTCTTCTTACCCGAGTCCGCAGACCTGTCGGCTCGATAGGCGGTGCGGCCTGCTAGATCGATAGCCGCATCGGGAATGGCGCTGTCCAGCCAGGTTTCAGTGAAAATCATGCACGAACAGTTATTAAAAGTCCGTCGAGTGGCGATCTGCAGTCGTATTTCATCCAGTTTGTAACGGATTGAACGGGCGTTGGAGAGGAATATGATCGGGAGTGGTGGTTTAAACGGACTAGTCTTTAGCCGTGCCCACAGGCCTCCCCGCTTGCCTCTCTTCTGCCTCCGCTCGCAACGTCTCCTCCTGCGGCTTGCTGTTGCGGGTAGCCCCGGGGGTGATATTACTAAAACATGTGACAAATGTGAAATTTCCAGCACATTCCCACTCTTTGGATTACTCTGCTAATCACATCAATAACAGACATTTCTTTTCTGACATTCTGTATATCACATCAACACCATTGTACACTCAAAGAGGTTTCACTATGTGCATCCTCACTTCACTATTCTCCTCTCCACCCTTTTGTTCATCTCCAATCGTCATCATAGCCTAAACTTCCATATGCAAAAGATAACAATAATGATAAAAAGAAAAAACTTCCAAAAATATCAAATTACACATGGAAACATGATGTTCATTCATGAGAAACTGTGGCTAAGATAACTGGTGTACTAGAGAAACGGTCTAGCTGTCATACAAAATGTGCACAAGTAATTTGTCAGTCATTTTTAATCAGGATCACGACTCCCTGTATTTGTGATGTGTGGAGAATCATGTAAATGCATATCATTTGTAAAATGACTAGAAAAGTCACACCAGTGACCACCAGAACTTAAAAACACACTGAACCTTTCAGGCAAGACCAGCCTGACTGTTTAATCAGGTGTTATCCACATTCCATCGCTGATCCCTCTCTGCACGTTACTCAGTTGGAGCTTGGCACTCTCTCGTTGGAGGAGGGCGCTCTTTCACCCCTCACTCTGTTCCAACGCAGCTTTAGGTTGAAAGGGCAAAGTACATAGACCCTTGTTGTCTTCCTCAACATCAACACAGAAATCCTTTCGACCTTTGGATTATTATTGTGGTTCTGAAAACTTCTTGTGACAACTGCTAGGAACTCAAGTGGCACAACCTTCCACCTTAACCTCTGTCTGGGTTGTCAGCTGTGACTGGAATGGTCCCTGCTTCTCACTGGTTCTTTCATGACTTCTCATCCAGTCTCAGTCTGGAGTTTCCACCTTGGGATGAGTTTCTGCTGTAACACTCTCTGGTGTTAAAGGTCCTTGCCATGCATCAATTTAACTTAATTAGCAGAACAAGAAAACGGACAAAGCTAAGTCTCTTAAATAATTTCAGGATTTCTCCTCTGGAGCAGCCTCGCTCCGGGCCTGTAAACCTGTGTTAGAAAAGTGAAAAGAAAGAAAATATGTCTGTGAAGGTCATCGTGGTCTAAGGAGCTTGGATAGAAAAGCGTCTGGACTTCTTTGAGTTGCTTGAAGACGTTTCACCTCAAGAAAGAAAGAAAAGAAAATGAAGTTAGTGTGTTTTTCATGTTGACTCTGTGTAACTCCTGGTTCCTCCATCCACACTATAGTATAATCAAAGACCACTGATCAATGGCCATGAAAATTTGCATATTAATGATCAAGGAACTGACCTCACAGCCCATTTTTCATTCAGTGGTGCTGGTTTCAGTCATTGTGGAAATGTCCTGTTTATAAGGTTGGGGAAACCTGCAGTCAGCTGAGACTGAAGAAGTCACTTGGATGAGTGACGCTATGACCAGATGAACAGATTCAAATTTTGGGGATAAAGTCAACACAGCTTGATACCTTTTGTTTGTGTATTCAATTGTGTCTGTATTTCAATTATTTCAAGTTATATTATCTCTCATTACAGTGTGTGTGTGTGTGTGTGTGTGTGTGTGTGTGTGTGTGTGTGTGTGTGTGTGTGTGTCCTCAGTGAACTGTATCAGTCTCTGCAGTATCTTCCAGCTGCAGCAGTCACTTCAGTTTCTGTTCAGTCTGACTGAGGGAGGTTTTTGTACGACTGTTTTTCACTGTGTGAACACCCACTGACTGTTAATGTTATGGAGACTCTGACAGTAATAAACTGCTGCATCTTCAGCCTGGACTCCACTGATGGTCAGAGTGAAGTCAGAGTTTGATCCACTGCCTGTAAAACGAGCTGGAATCCCTGATTGTCGAGTGCTAGCATAGTAAATGAGCAGTTTAGGAACTCCTCCATCTTTCTGTTGGTACCAGGCTAAATGGTTGTTGCCATGAACATTCTGACTGGTCCTACACTTGATGCTCACAGATCCTCCCACAGCAGAGCTCACTGCTCCAGGCTGAGTCACTGTGATCTGTCCTCTGGACTCTGAGGACACAGAGACAAAAACATAAAGCAGCTTCATGGTTTTGTGGGCTTCATTTCAGAGGGACAGATGTTGATAGAGGAGAGGAGTTTGATTCTCTGGACTTTACCTGTGAAGCAGCAGCAGAGGAGAGTCCAGATGAGGACGCAGATCAAAGTCATGTTTTTGATGAGGAGGATTTCTGTGGCTTCTGTTGTGATGAAGGACAGCTGTCAGTCATCCAGTGTTCAACTCTCAGGACTATAAACTCTCCCAGAGCACTGGAGCATGGTGCTGCTGATGCAAAGTGCCTCTCTATGGAAATGATCTGACTGAATACAACAGCTACTTGGCTCAAATAGTTGATGCTGTTTATCAGTTAATCAGTTTTTCACAATGTCCACTGTAATTTATTTCAAAAGAATGATTTTTTTGGAAAGGAGATTTCCTCACCCCAATCCAAGTGTTAGCCAATCAGGACTGTCCAGTTTAGCGCAGTGGGTGATGGGAGGGGGCAGCAGCCTGGATTTGAGTCTAACCTGTGGCCCTTTCCTGTCTGTCTTCACTGTTTTACTATCCAATGATGGGAAAAATGCCAAAAATGCCAAAAAAAACATGCTACCTATAAGACAGTGTTGTCTGAAGATAAAAGCACACACATTTGTCCTTGTAAGACACAATCTGATTTTGTTCACATAAAAAAAAGAAAAGAAATACTGTACTTATCTACTCACAAAAACATGAACATAGTTTCTGAGAATCTTCACCCTGAAAGAAGTTAGAAAATGACCTGTCAACAAATTAAAGTGCTGTTCACGTGTAAAAAATAGGCCAGAATAAATATAAAAGTCAATGTTTTTCAAACTACACCTGTGCATGCAAACATGGCCTCAAAGGTGAAATTAAAAAAAAAAAAAGGAACAATTTGTAAAAGTTATTTTAGAGTTTTGAAAAACTCACTCAGTACAAAAAACCTTGCAGTGATTCACATTGATGCACGATGCTGACCACAGGTTGGAAAAGTTAAACATGACCACAGCGCACATATCACTTGTTAAAATGTTTTGTAGAATAACAGGACAACCTGTGAGACTGGAAAGACTCGACTGTCATGTCCTGAACATGTTATTATCTGTTTTGTGATGTAGTGTGTAATGCTCAGCAGTATTATCATTTTAACTGGTTCTGTGCATGATGTAAAGCAGTCTTTCTCAAACTGTGGTTCACATACCACAAGTGGTACTTGGCCTCTCTCTGGTGGTACGCGAGAAATCTCCATATTTTTATTAAGATTAAATAATATACCATTGTGGAGGTATGCAAAGACGACACGAGCGTTCCCGAGGCTCTTCTGGGAGCCGGAGTCAACCAGAAAACGTCTCCCCGAGTATGAGTCCTCTATGAAGTGCAGCCTTTCCTTATCGCCAGCGGTCATGGCCGCTACAGAGCACAGGCGGGCTCATTTCGCTGGGCCTTAAAACTCCGCTGTCATCCGTTCCTAGCAAGGACAGCGTGCTCTCCAAGAGTTCGAGAGCGGTACCATCACCCAGGCCAGAGAGAGAGAGAGGAGTTTCTCAGCCCGCTGTGCATCGGAGGGGGAGTAGTGCTGCAGCAGCAGCGCCTTCAGAGCGGTGTATTTCCCTTTGATAGGAGGGGATCTCGGAGGAGGGTCATCACAAAACAGTAGGCAAAACTGACGTGAATACAGTGCTTTATCTACAGTGCCTAGTTTAATTACAATGCAGGAACTATAAAGGCTACGAACTGGGAACTATGAAACGTGAAACTCAGACAGTGTGCTATGACTTGATGCAAGAGTTTAAGTACAGATCCTGGGGAGGGGGAAAGGGGCAGCGGCCTGGGTGGAGTTACACAGAGTCACTATAATGAGAAGAGACAGCCAGTCAGTGGCAGTCTAGTGAATCACAGCCATTTGATTAAAATCGAGGACTTTACTGTGTTTGAATAGTTATGATTGATAAGGACGATCATATTCACAGAATTACTTTTACAGCTGAGATTGTTGGAAATGCACGAAACATTTAGAATTTTAAATGATGTGACATCTCATGCTATTAGTATCGTCATCAAAAATCATCCTGAAAAATGTTTGCTCATAGGGGGCTCTCTGATTGTTGGGGTTGTCCTGTATTCTTGTAAGTCTTTTTTTATGTTACAATAGTGACTGTTGTGAGTTGATGTTACATAAATAAAACTGAATTGGACTGAACGGAATATTATTTAGTTCCCACAACTGTTTCACAAGGAAAACCTGTAGAAATAAAGTGTTTCTGACCAGTAAGATGGTAGAAAGCTTTTATTTTGAAA
The DNA here is from genome assembly GCF_057382185.1 of Mchenga conophoros. Classification (NCBI taxonomy): domain Eukaryota; kingdom Metazoa; phylum Chordata; class Actinopteri; order Cichliformes; family Cichlidae; genus Mchenga; species Mchenga conophoros. The sequence goes on along the minus strand of NC_140546.1, from coordinate 4,314,440 downwards.
ACACCCAGGAACTAATGAGTTTGTTGAAAAAGTGGATTACAGTGACTTAAAGGGAGCAGGAGAGCATACACTTTGAAATACTGATGGATTATGACACAATTATGATATAGAGATTTCCAACAGTGCCTGAATCACATTAATGTTTATAGTTTGAGCTGCTTCAAAATGCCTTTGACTTTTAGTTATCAGTTTTCTCAAGTTTCATTTCATGCAAAAGTTGACTTCATGAGTCAAGTAATGTGTCTTATCCTGACATTTTCCCTCTTGCATGAAGTTTAGTTAATATCTGCTCTGTTCTATTAAAATATCAGAATTATTTGGGACCAGGAGCATGTGGGTCCATGCAGATTCAGGACTAAGTGAAGAGGATGCTGGAGCCTCTCTCAGATGCTATTGGGAAAAGAGACAGGATACACCCAGGATAGATAAAGAGATGGACAACCATTCATACTCACATTTTCACGTTTGATCAATTTAGAGTCACCAGTTAACATAACCACAGTATCTGCATGTCTTTGGATGTGGAAGGAAACCGGAGAGAGGCCACAGAAACACTGGAGGAACCTGCATCCTCCACAAAGAAAGTCCCCAGCCTGGATGAACCCAGGACCATCCTGCTGTTAAAGCAATAAGTGTTAAAGCTATAACGAGAATCACACAATGATTTTTCCTAAGCTTTGCTGTCATGTCTTAAAGAAAATAAACTACCTCACTGCGGGTTAGCATAATACTCGATAAAACACAAACTGGAAAAACACAGTATTTATGACATGGAAGCGAAGTCTCCCTGTAGTCTTCCAAAGAATATAAAAGCATATTTTAATTTTAATTTAATTACATTTTAATTGTAGCAGCTTCTTCAAACTTCTTTCCTATGGTAGAAAGGTGATTACTTGGGTTAAGATACCCCCCACCAAAAAAATTAAACCAAAACAAAAAAGAAAGGAAAGAAAAAAGCTTGAAATATTCCCAAAAATAACTGCAATAAACTGATAGATCCACTTATAAATGATTCTTCAGACCAACTGAATCTGTCTTACAGTCAGATCATTTCCATAGAGAGGCACTTTGCATCAGCAGCACCATGCTCCAGTGCTCTGGGAGAGTTTATAGTCCTGAGAGTTGAACACTGGATGACTGACAGCTGTCCTTCATCACAACAGAAGCCACAGAAATCCTCCTCATCAAAAACATGACTTTGATCTGCGTCCTCATCTGGACTCTCCTCTGCTGCTGCTTCACAGGTAAAGTCCAGAGAATCAAACTCCTCTCCTCTATCAACATCTGTCCCTCTGAAATGAAGCCCACAAAACCATGAAGCTGCTTTATGTTTTTGTCTCTGTGTCCTCAGAGTCCAGAGGACAGATCACAGTGACTCAGCCTGGAGCAGTGAGCTCTGCTGTGGGAGGATCTGTGAGCATCAAGTGTACGACCAGTCAGAATGTTCATGTTTGGAGCAACTACCATCTTTTAGCCTGGTACCAACAGAAAGATGGAGGAGTTCCTAAACGTCTCATTTACTATGCTAGCACTCGACAATCAGGGATTCCAGCTCGTTTTACAGGCAGTGGATCAAACTCTGACTTCACTCTGACCATCAGTGGAGTCCAGGCTGAAGATGCAGCAGTTTATTACTGTCAGAGTGATCACTACATTAACAGCCAGTATGTGTTCACACAGTGAAAAACAGTCGTACAAAAACCTCTCTCAGTCAGACTGAACAGAAACTGAAGTGACTGCTGCAGCTGGAAGATACTGCAGAGACTGATACAGTTCACTGAGGACACACACACACACACACACACACACACACACACACACACACACACACAGTGAAAATGTTATTGTTGCTAAACAAAAAAGAAGTTGGAAATCTATCTGTATCTTAGTCAATCAAATTTTGACCTTTGACCTCTGCTTCATAGCAGCTCAAATACATGTGAACCAATTCCTGAATATTGCTCATTATGAAAACATTTCCTAAAGAAAGAGAAAAAAACACAATAAATCACCAAAATCAGTGAGTCACAATTGTCTGCATAACTTATAAAAATACTTCCAATAGAAATTTTAAGTCCAGTTTTCTCAGGTTTGTATATTTTTTCTTTTTTGCTGTTCAATACTAGTCTGATAACTTTGTCTTGCAATTCCAATAAATAATTGATTCATGTTTGTGGCTGTAATGTGACAAAATGTGGGACAGTTCAAGGGGGCCGGATACTTTTGCAAGCCACTGTATGTGTGTCCTCATTAGGATAGGGATTTATATTAGCATGAGGGACTGTAGCCTATAAGTTCTTACTGTTAAATGATAGTTATGAGATGGTGTGTTTCAGGTGATTTTACAGAAAAACACCAAAATAATGTACTGCATTACTTTAAAAAAGTACTCTGCATAATAGAATACTTTAAGATACCTCAACACTGATCATTTGACTCATTCTTATATTGTGCTTTTCTACTCCACCTGAGAACTCAAATTGCTTTATATAACAAGCTACAACATGCTGAAACATTCATTAAACAGCATGCAATGACTTTGCATGAATAACGGCGGTGTCACTCAATATTCTCAGTAATAAAATCATAATCTCTAAGTTCTTATCAATTCCCCTTCGCACTTATTCTTTAACATAAACTTCGCTTAACTTCATGTATTCAAAGTGGCTTAATTCTACTGACTCATATAGACTACAGATAGCACACTGGTTTCCAATAAGAATCCTGGAAATCATTATTTAGAGTTTAATATTGACATCACCACAAAAGTAAGACAAACACTCGATTCTTATTTAATGTCGATTTTTTTTATTCTTTAAAACTTTAAACAAACTTTAAACTTTAAACAAAGCAAATCAAAAATGAGAGAAGAAATTGGAAAAAAAAAAGCTACAGAATGCAGTGTGAAAGTAAGACCAGCATAAAAGTCACATATAGTTCAGGACTGGGGACACTGGTCTCTCATCAGTGGCTCTGAGACCAGAGTCTGGGAGCCCTGGGTGGCCTCACAGGTCACAGAGCCCACCTTCATCCAGTGGTCTGCAGGGAGCCTCAGGGTGCTGCTCCAGCTGTAGAGGCCGTCGTTCTCCTGCACCACGGGGCTCCTGCTCTCCTCCCAGCTGATGCTGCCACTGCCATCCACCTTCCAGGACAGACTCCAGTCTGAGGGGAAGCCCTTGTTGGCCACACACATGAGCGTGGCCTTCCCCTGTTTCAGCTCCTCACTGGAGGGACCCAGCACCTTCAGGGCGGGGCGGGCATCACCTAGGAAACACCAATCAGCTTAGAGGACAGGAACCACAATTTGAATTTCTCCGTTAAGAAGTTTCTGTCAGGTGTTTTTTCTGCTCCACCAGTCATTCACTCACACATTGTTTCACTTCCCTTTAAGAAACCTCTCATGCATATCAGCACAGAGAGAATCATCACACAGTTTGAGCTGAAATATGTTCAAACTACACTGGAAATAAAAGAAGCAGATGTGGAAACATTTACAAAACTATTTTAGCTTCAAAGTCATCAGTTATCTATAACACATCACTTGTTGGAGATAAGAAACTTAATAGCACTACTTGAATGATGTGGATTAATTTCTTTTACTGCTTACATGATTTTAATGACATTTGAAATGATATCTGCTACAACAGAAACACCAGACGTGCTGCACACTGTCAAATGCCCATCTTTAACTTCTGGCAATAAAAGAAGCAGATATGGCAACAATTATACAAGATGTTAAGCTTCAAAAACCTCCGTTCTGTATAATACACAAGTTTTCTACTTACCTCATGTGAATTTCAGTCATTTATTGTAGTGCTTTTATGATTTCTAAGCAAATTCTACATTTTTACTGACTAAGTAAAAGACCAGAAATCTTTATCTTCACTCTGTTTAACTTGAGGACAGTTACATTTAATTCATCTTAGAAACAGTGACTGTGATTTCAAACTAGAAAATAATCACAGGCTGATGACAGTTTATATTATTTACACAATGCATCGTCTTTATGTCAGAAATGTTGACATAAAATCTAATTAAAGCTGATGGAGTCAGCCTCCAGTGTACAATGGTTATAATATTACCTCTACATGAATACTTCATTGTTATAAAGCTAACATTTAAACCTCGATGTAGTTTCTTTAAAAACTTTATAATCTTACTTCCAAATTCCAGTCTGGTTCCTCCACCAAAAGTCCACCACAGTGATACAAACTCACTGAGCCGCTGCACAAAAACCTCTGACTGTAGAGACACGGCTCTCTGACTCTAACAGACTAAATTAAAACCAAAAGCTCTCAAGAGTTAACCAGACATATATATATCTCAATAATCCTCAAGTCCACTCTGATGTTTTATATTATTTGTTAATATTGATTTTAACATTTATTCTGAAGCTAACTTTGTGTCTTCATGAAAATTGATCTAAAAACTATTTTAATGATTTTTGTTTTCTGGCACACTGAACAGAAAAGTCAAGATAACCACAAGAAAGAAATCTGATAAAATAAAAGAGGTTTAAGTTCGACTTACTTCCAAATTCCAGTCTGGTTCCTCCACCAAAAGTCCACCACAGTGATACAAACTCATTGAGGCGCCGTACAAAAACCTCTGACTGTAGAGAGACACGGCTCTCTGACTCTGAAACAAACAAACTCAACAATATGAATTGTTTTCATCACAGCTTTATAACATATTAATAGTATAATTTTAAAATTAAAATAAACACAATAAAATAAAGTTCCAAAAATATAATTTGAGAATTTACATTTTATAGTTGTTAAGATACATCACTACAAAAGCTCCCTGTCACAGCTGCAGGTTTTATTGGAAGGACCCAAACGCAGACTCAGATTCAGGGAGTGAGTTTTATTTAACGTAAGTGAAGCACATAACAGGAACGGGTATGGCGTGAACAAAACTTGGGGAAAAATACAAACCAAACATGAAACGTGAGGAGACTGAGACAACACAGGGGATGGCCAGCAGGAAACGAGATGCGGATGAAACACCAGTGAGACGCAGATGCTCCAACAAAGAGCAAAGAGGCAAACACACACTAATATACACACACAAGGAAACAAGGAAATGACAGACAGGAGGAAGAGTTGATTCTAATTAGACGAGACTGGGAGGATGTAACCTGAAAACATTACCATAGAACCAAAAATACTAAGCAAAACACAATCGAGGAACAGAGAACATTAAACTCTGAACAATCACAAATAACCCAAAATAAACAAAACCACAGAATATTAATTAACCTAAAACATAAACATGGAGTCCACAGACTCCGGACCACGACACTTCCACCTTCTTCCTCAAAACTCTAAACATTAAATTGAATTTTCAATCTACATTCACAAAACCTCAAACTGCACAAATACATCAAAACAGTTTTACGTGTTCTCACAAACACTCAGTGTCTTTAGATCAGTGGTTCTCAAACTTTTCACAGTGAGGACCACCTCATAACATATGTCTCTTGAAGTACCACCCTTATGACCGACATTAAAGTACAGCAGTATAGGCCTATTTACAGTGGCTTGCAAAAGTATTCGAACTTTTCCACATTTTGTCACATTTCAGCCACAAACATGAATCAATTTTATTGGAATTCCAGGTGAAAGACCAACACAAAGTGGTGCACACGTGAGAAGTGGAACGAAAATCATACATGAATCCAAACATTTTTTACAAATAAATAACTGCAAAGTGAGTTGTGCGTAATTATTCAGCCCCCTGAGTCAATACTTTGTAGAACCAGCTTTTGCTGCAGTTCCAGCTGCCAGTCTTTTAGGGTCTGTCTCTACCAGCTTTGCACATCTACAGACTGAAATCTTTGCCCATTCTTCTTTGTAAAACAGCTCCAGCTCAGTCAGATCAGATGGGCAGCGTTTGTGAACAGCAGTTTTCAGATCTTGCCACAGATTCTCGATTGGATTTAGATCTGGACTTTGACTGGGCCATTCTAGCACATGGATATGTTTTGTTTTAAACCATCCCATTGTTGCCCTGGCTTTATGTTTAGGGTGGTTGTCCTGCTGGAAGGGGAACCTCCGCCCCAGTCTCAAGTCTTTTGCAGACTCCAAGAGGTTTTCTTCCAAGATTGCCCTGTATTTGGCTCCATCCATCTTCCCATCAACTCTGACCAGCTTCCCTGTCGCTGCTGAAGAGAAGCCCCCCCAGAGCATGATGCTGCCACCACCATATCTGACAGTGGGGATGGTGTGTTCAGAGTGATGTGCAGTGTTAGTTTTCCGCCACACATAGCGTTTTGTAGCCTAAGCCTGCTTTAAATTTCTCAGTAACTTCATCCCTGACCTGTCTGGTGTGTTCTTTGGACTTCATGGTGTTGTTGCTCCCAATATTCTCTTAGACAACCTCTGAGGCCGTCACAGAGCAGCTGTATTTGTACTGACATTAGATCACACACAGGTGCATCTATTTAGTCATTAGCACTCATCAGGCAACGTCTATGTGCAACTGACTGCACTCAGACCAAAGGGGGCTGAATAATTACGCACACCCCACTTTTTAGTTATTTATTTGTAAAAAATGTTTGGATTCATGTATGATTTTCGTTCCACTTTTCACGTGTGCACCACTTTGTGTTGGTCTTTCACCTGGAAGTCCAATAAAATTGATTCATGTTTGTGGCTGTAATGTGACAAAATGTGGAAAAGCCACTGTAGCACCACACAGTTTACACGAGACAATTTTATTTCTTATATGAATGTTATTTATTTTAACTGTCACAAACAGGATGTGACAAATGATAATAATAACAACTGTACTGCATTAAAACATTCACAGCAGGTGGGATATCCAATCTTTAAGTGATGACGTATGAACCCTGCTTCTGGAGCCAAACTATTCTGCATTTTTTAAGGCTGTTGTGTTTTTAACATGTCTGTTCTCTAAAACGTAAAAGAGGAATTATGGATTTGATCAATCTGGTCTCTGAATGCAATTGACACCCTTTTCTCAACGAGAAGTCTGGGCTTGGGTGAGCCTGAGTGCTGAAGATATCTACGTATTCAGAACCATGATAACAGGGTTCTTGCTGATCGGAGCTGGCTTGGCCCAGACTTATCGAAGAATTAAGAAAGCGGAACCGGCTGTTCAAACCCCCACAAGGCTGCCCGCTGGGATTGAAACGATGGGACGAGGCCTGAGTTTCTCAAAATGGGCTCATTGAGTGCAGCATGGATAAGATCTTGGAGAAGCTTACGGCTGCCGTGAATACTCAGAATAAGACCTCTGAGCACAAACTGGATCACATCTTGGAGCAGCTCACTGCGGTCGTGAGTTCTCAGAATCGGCTCTTTGAGCACAAGAATGACGACATCACGGAGCGTAAGGTTGATAACATCATGGAGAAGCTCACGGCTCTCCAACGGGAGATTGAGAGACCAGTGTCGGACTGTTAGAACAGCTTTGAAATTCATATGAGTTGTTCTCACTAAAGTAAAAACCACCATCACTTCATGCGGATACCCCTTCTGTGCCAGCTGTGGTCTCAAGGCTGGAGCTGAACATCAACACCCTGATAACGACTGTGTTTAGACTGTTCTTCCCATTCCATGCAAGGCCACCTGGGTTGGCTGGAAGACTGTTTACTTAGCCTGGCAGGGCGAAGGACACTGTCTCAGCTGAACTCTGGACACACACACACATACAGACAAAGACATATATACACATGCAGATGTGCACTCATCCCCCCTCCAAACGCCTTTGACGCTTATTCCCCTCTGATGCTGACGGTGGATCAAGGAGACCAGCGCACACAGGCCCGGATGTGCTGTCTACACTGGTTGTCTCTCACCCTTTACCCCCCCCCCCCCCCCCCCCCCTGTTTCTTGTCATGTGTTTCTTTGGTGTATTAAGAGTTTTTTCATGTGCAGAGGTGTTTTTTCTGTTCTCAAACTGATCTCCCTGTTGGAGCTCAGTCTGGGGGGAGTTATTTTTTTCTCCTTATCTTTCCTCATGTGGTGCATTTTCCATGTTATACCTCTCTGACCTGTCTTCCCCATGTGATGTTTTTGGGTAATGTATGTATGGTTGGAGGGTAAGATGGCGCTGCCATTGCGTGCAATACGTCAGCAGCCTTAACATGAAATTTCTCCTTGTGGGACTAATAAAGGTATCTTATCTTATCTTACGTTTTAACTGTCATGGTCCGGGTGAGTGCGGGGTTTTTCCACTCTACTGGGCTCCACCTTCAGGCGGAGACTCCCATCAGCCTTCAAACCTGACTGCAATCAAGTCACCAGCATTTAAGACCAGCACTCACAGCAGACCTCTGCCAGATCTTCAGCTAACCCACGTTAGTTCTAGGCCGCCAAGCTCTTGAGAGTTTCCCTAACATCTGCATTTCTACTCAGTGTTTTCTCCCTGTCTTAGTACCTGCCTGGCTGTCACGCTTTACAAACAGGAGAGATGCATCTCTGTCTGGACACTGGGTTTCTGCTATCAGGTTGCACTCCCTTCATCGTGGCCCTTCATCAGCCTCCCTGCCAGGGCCGTTGCTCCAAGTATATTCCGGACTCTCTCCCCACCACTCCTCACCCGGACCCCCTAGACACCCTCCTTGCGCGACGCCTGCCCCTGCAATGCATAAGCCATAACCATCATAGTTTAAATCACTACATTATTTTTCACAAGCAATTGTGTTTATACTAACTGCTGCACCTCCACCCACCAGTCTGTCAAGCTAATCAAGTTTGCAGATGACACCACCGTTATTGGACTCATCTCGGACGGGGATGAGTCTGCCTACAGGAGGGAGGTTGAACGTCTGGTGTCCTGGTGCAGCCACAACAACCTGGTGCTGAATGCCCAGAAGACAGTGGAGATTATTGTGGACTTCAGGAAGCACACAGCCCCACTCCCCCCCATCATCCTGTCTGACACCCCCATCACCTCTGTGGACTCATTCCGCTTCCTGGGTACCACCATCACCCAGGACCTGAAGTGGGAGCCCACCATCACCTCCGTCATCAAGAAAGCCCAGCAGAGGATGTACTTCCTGAGGCAGCTGAAGAAATTCAACCTGCCAACACGGACGATGATGCAGTTCTACACTGCAATCATCGAGTCCATCCTCACCTCCTCCATCACCGTGTGGTACGCTGGAGCCACTATCAGGGACAAACAGAGACTGCAGCGTGTTGTGCGCTCTGCTGAGAAGGTGATTGGCTGCAGACTCCCATCTCTGCAGGACCTGTACACCTCCAGGACACTGGGGCGTGCAGCTCGGATCTCAGCTGACCCTTCTCACCCTGGACACAGTCTGTTTGACCTGCTCCCCTCAGGCAGGAGGCTCCGGTCCATTCGCACCAGAACCTCTTGCCATAAGAACAGTTTCTTCCCCTCTGCTGTCGGACACATGAACAATAACCACATGACTGTACCCGCCACTAACACATGACCCTACGCTGTGTTCACTGCATCATTCCATGTTTGGCACTGATCTCCACCTGCACTCATGTATATATCAGGTATATATCTATCTACTTAGCACTTTTAATTCTTATTATCATTTTTATTTTCATGTCTATTAAAGCTTAATTTATGACAGTATTTATAACAGTATGTTTGCACTGAAGCACCGCAGCAATTTCCTAATGTTGTAAACCCGCTCAACATTTGGCAATAAAACCCTTTCTGATTCTGATTCTGATTACAGAGTTCACACTAAATATTTGAGCATATTATTCTCAATGAAGAATAAAAGCCTCAATGTGCTCATTCTAGTGACATTTTTTATGACTTGTTATTTATTCACTTCCTGAATGTGACACTGCAGATAGTAAAGGTATGGATGGATGTTTTGATGCTAATTTATTCTGAAAGCAGAAATATTTCAGCAATATAAAGTGTGTGTGTGTGTGTGTGTGTGTGTGTGTGTGTGTGTGTGTGTGTGTGTGTGTGTGTGTGTGTGTGTGTGTGTGTGTCCTCAGTGAACTGTATCAGTCTCTGCAGTATCTTCCAGCTGCAGCAGTCACTTCAGTTTCTGTTCAGTCTTAGTGAGGGAGGTTTTTGTACGACTGTTTTTCACTGTGTGAACACCCACTGACTGTTAGGATAGTGCTGACTCTGACAGTAATAAACTGCTGCATCTTCAGCCTGGACTCCACTGATGGTCAGAGTGAAGTCAGAGTTTGATCCACTGCCTGTAAAACGAGCTGGAATCCCTGAATATCGACTGCTAGTGTAGTAAATGAGCAGTTTAGGAACTCCTCCATCTTTCTGTTGGTACCAGGATAAATGATTGCTATAAATATTCTGACTGGTCGTACACTTGATGCTCACAGTTCCTCCCACAGCAGAGCTCACTGCTCCAGGCTGAGTCACTGTGATCTGTCCTCTGGACTCTGAGGACACAGAGACAAAAACATAAAGCAGCTTCATGGTTTTGTGGGCTTCATTTCAGAGGGACAGATGTTGATAGAGGAGAGGAGTTTGATTCTCTGGACTTTACCTGTGAAGCAGCAGCAGAGGAGAGTCCAGATGAGGACGCAGATCAAAGTCATGTTTTTGATGAGGAGGATTTCTGTGGCTTCTGTTGTGATGAAGGACAGCTGTCAGTCATCCAGTGTTCAACTCTCAGGACTATAAACTCTCCCAGAGCACTGGAGCATGGTGCTGCTGATGCAAAGTGCCTCTCTATGGAAATCATCTGAATCAAGGACATGTAATTATTTGTTCTTTGCACAGTTTTGCTTTCATCAGCTTCTGAAATGAAAAAGTTTAGTTTTTCAGTACAAATAAACAGAATAGAGCCCTTTCATCACTGTGAAAACAGGTCCTTGAATATTTAATCATAAATCCTTAAATAATTCTTTGTCAGTGATGCATTTTTCAGGTACAAAGAAAATTTTATTATCATTTTTAATGAGATGTGCAAAGGGCCCTTGAATTCTGTGCATTTAAAAGTGGAGTAGAACCAACCACAAAATCACCTTCAATTCATCATCAGGTGATGGTTTAAAGCAGGGGTCTCAAACTTGCGGCCCGTTTACTAATGTTGCAGCTTTTAGGCAGGGATGACTCCGGGAGTTGCTTTCTCACTGCATATGCTTTATTTCACAATCAGATCGATAACAAAAACATACAGCAGCTCCTCTCCTACTCCTAGCCCTTTGCTGCGGTGGAAAAAGAACGACTCCAAATCCCCTTCAAGGAACATATGTACAAAAGAGTTTTCCTGACACACCAATGGGGCGTTCAATGCCATCTTGTAAATATGAGTACTCTGGCAGAATAACAGTTCAAATGAAAAATACACCAGAACAAACAAGCAAACAAAAAAAGAAGTGTGGGGTACCTTTGAACCAATGAACAAAGTATAACAATTTATACTTTTTAACATAACCCGGCCCCGTCAATATGTGTATCTCTCACACTCTCCCCCACTCGAGAAATGTCGTCCCGACATAAATGTACCTTATAATCTACAATCCATAGGGAATAATAGAATGGCATGGACTATTTACCAGGTTACATTACACCCTTTTTTTTTTAAGTTACCCAAACTACCGTGCACTGTAGTTGTGTATACTCCTGATATAATCAGTTTAGCTTTCTTTTTTTTTTTTTTTTAGTCCAACATTCACTCTATCAAATTACCATGCTATGTGTACTCTCCTGTAAGGGCATTAACTTTGTCCACATCACATCTGAACACTAAGCATCTTCCCTTTACTCATACACATGTTCGGCCTGCAATCCATGTGTCACGATATTTCAATCAACATAGGTACATTTGTTACAATCTGAAATAGGGGTACCAAGTGTAAACATTATATCTTCTTCTTTTACCAAGGTCGCCAGTAACCTTGAATATTCACACATTTGGTGGCCACTATTCTTTCTTCAAGACTTGGTTGTCCAAGTTTACTATAGGTCAAAGTCTGTGGTCTCCTCCTTTCTCTCTTTGGGTATGGACTTGGCTGGTCTGTTTCCAAAGCCTCTTCGACATCAGAGCTGCTGTCCACCTCCCCTGCATCCACAATAGCCACATCCTCTGGTTCCATATTGTCCATTTTCTCCTCATCAGCTTGGCTGGGGTCCCCCTGGCCATCTCCTGACATGTGAGGAAGCTCATCTGGCTCACCCCCGTCCCTTAGTGGCATAAACTCTGCCGCTGTGGGGTCCAATGTAGGTGAACACTGAGGCTCAGGATAAGGCCAGGTGAAAACCGCATCAGAAAACTCATCTGTGTCCTCCTCCTCCTCACTCCCCACTTGTGTTGGAGTCATGCATGTTTGTTTCCGTTTGTTATAATGTCTTTTCCTTGTTTTAGTACTCGTTACGGTTGCCTCCTTATCTGCTGGGAGCGGAAGAAAATCGCAAGGCAACAACATATTCCTGTGCAAAATCCTTGTCCTGCCTTTACCATTCTCTCGCTCCAACTCAAACACAGGACTGTCCTCTCCCTTTTGTCTTTTAATGATGTAGATGTCTTCCCAATAGGAGCGGATTTTACCTGGCCCACCCCTCTCCACAACATTTCTAACAAGGACACGACTCCCTATTTGAAGTGGTGGACCATGCACACTTTTGTTGTACTGCCTTTTACCTCGGTCAGCTGACTTAGCTGCATTTTTGGAGGCGACAGTGTAAGCTTCAGCCATTCTCCTTCTCCATCTGTCCACATAGTCCTGGTAGGAGCCTGAACTGTCCTCCTGCTCAATGCCAAAGAGAAGGTCAACCGGTAACCGTGGTGACCTACCAAACATTAGGAGAAAAGGAGGGTAGCCAGTGGCCTCATTAACAGTACAATTGTAGGCATGTACAACTTTATGGAGGTGGCTTTTCCAGTCTCTTTTCTGTTCCTCTGTTAGTGTTCTTAACATCGAGAGCAAGGTCCTGTTGAATCTTTCGGTCTGCCCATTTTCTTGTGGGTGATAAGGAGTAGTGTGTGACCCTTTAACACCAGCCAGTTCTTTTAAATGGTGCAACAGTCTATTCTCAAACTCTCGCCCCAAATCGTGGTGTAATTTTTCTGGAAAACCAAACCTGAGACAATAATCATTGAATAGTTTTTCTGCTACAGTCTTAGCTGACTTATTTGTAGTTGCGTAGGCCTGAGCGAGGTGTAGTGGTCCATAACTACAAGTATGTATTCACACCCCCCCTTGCATTGCTCCAGGTGCAAAAAGTCAACTGAAACCAACTGAAATGGATGAGTGGTCTCTATGCTCAACATAGGTGCCCGTGCCTGTCTGTTTGGTTTCCTCTGTTTGAGACACTCACAAACATTACTGACAAAGTGTTCAATGTCTCTTTGCATCTTAGGCCAGAAGAAACGATCCCTAATTAAATTTAGGGTCCTTTCTGATCCCAAGTGGCCCATCTGTTGGTGTAGTTCCTTGAGCACTAGTGGGCGGTAAACTGAGGGGAGAACTAGTTGTTTTTTGTGTCGAGTCTCTCTGAACATAGTTCCATCCTCTCTGATTTTTAGTTTGCTCCACTCTCTAGCCAATGCTTTAAACTCAGTGCTCTCAGTTTTAATTTCCTGTGTGGTGGGCCTTTTGTTTTGCACTACAGACTCGTACATTTTACCCATCACGGGGTCTTGCCGCTGTGCTGCACAGATTTCCTCTCTTGGTATTGGCTGAATCATGTCCAGCAGTTCCTCTGCTCGTGTTTGATGCTGAAGGGTGTGGGAAGGAGACAGCGTTAAACATTAGAGCTTCTGTTTGCTGTACTAATATGCCCTGCTGTGAGGCTGCAACCACGTCCTGGCTAACCGTCTGTGTACAGCAGTTTATATAGTCCTCAAAATCGAGGGGCATCCTGGATAAAAAATCTGCATCTGCATTTGTTTTTCCTGGCCTGTATTTTATCGTAAAATTGAAATCTGCGAGCTCAGCCACCCAACGCTGACCTGATGCATTCAACTTTGCTGTCGTTAACACATAGGTGAGTGGATTATTATCTGTATAAACCACAAAAGATGGCGCATGCAGCAAATAATCTCTGAAGCGCTCACAGACATCCCATTTGAGAGCTAAAAACTCTAGTTTGCCAGCATGCATATGGTAATTTTTTTCTGGCGGCGTTAACGTTCTAGATCCATAAGCTATGACTCTTAACTTGCCATTACTGCGCTGGTAGAGCACTGCTCCTAACCCTGCTTGAGAAGCATCAGTATGAAGCACAAATGGTTGGTTTAGATCAGGGTAGCCTAGGATCGGAGGACTGGCCAGTTTATTGACTAAGTAAGACAAAACCTGATGGTGTGACTCTGTCCATTTCACAGGGGCTGATGAAGGCAACTGTCCTTTAGCCTGTTTGTTTTTCTCCTTCCTTCTCTTGTTCTGTGTTTTTAAGTCCTGTGGGCTACTTTTAGCATTTGTTTGGGCTACTAGCAGTTCATACAAAGGTTTGGCGATACGTGAAAAGTCCTGTATATAGGCTCTATAATAAGATAGGAAGCCCAAAATCTGTCTCACTTCCCCCACTGTACTAGGGTGTTTCTCTTTAAGTGACATCATGGAGGCGACCTCTGCTGGATCCATACTATGGCCATCTTTTGACACCACTCGACCCAAAAACCTGACCTTAGGCTTGAACAGTTCACATTTCTTAGCAGTAAGTTTGACCCCATGTCTCTGATACCTTTGTAGCACGGCTCTTACATGCTCAACATGGTCCTCAAAAGATTTACTGTGGACCAAATTGTCATCAAGGTACGGTAGACAGATATCATCACGCAGACCCCAAAGACACTCCTCCATGCTCCTCTGGAACTCTGCTGGGGCGGAGCTGAGTCCAAATGGGATTCTAACCCACTGGTATAAACCCCAGGGGGTGATGAATGCAGTGAGTGGCTGACTGTCTTCGTCTAGGAATCCTTGATGATAAGCCTTTCCCTGGTCTAGTACTGTAAACCAGGAGCTACCAGTAAGGCTATCCAACATGTCCTGTATCCTAGGAATAGGATGTCTGTCAGGCACCGATTTGCGATTAAGTTCTCGATAATCCACACAAAGTCTGAGGTCACCGGACTTTTTCCTAACATAGACTATCGGTGACGAATAAGGCGACTTGGATTTCCTGACCCACCCCCTATTGATCAAGTCTTGCAGGTAAGCTTTTACTTCCTGATGCAGAGGTTTAGGCACACTATTGTAAGTCTTTTGAACTGGTGTTTGGTCGTTGAGAGTGATGTGCATCCGAAGGCTAGGAATGCAGCCTACATCATTTTCGTCTTTTGCAAAAGCTTTGCATTCCTCCCTGAGCATCAGCCTCACCGCCGACTGTTGCCCACTTGTTAGATGGTCTAGAACTACAGGAGGATCCCAAACACCACTTGTCTCACCTGTGGGGGCTAATGGGACTTCAACACCTGCTTCGTCTGCTGTTTTAGTTATTGGAGTTTCTACAAGTTTTAGGGCAGCTGGGTATATTGCTTTTACGCCCTCAATTATTATCATTTTTAATGAGATGTGCAAAGGGCCCTTGAATTCTGTGCATTTAAAAGTGGAGTAGAACCAACCACAAAATCACCTTCAATTCATCATCAGGTGATGGTTTAAAGCAGGGGTCTCAAACTTGCGGCCCGTTTACTAATGTTGCAGCTTTTAGGCAGGGATGACTCCGGGAGTTGCTTTCTCACTGCATATGCTTTATTTCACAATCAGATCGATAACAAAAACATACAGCAGCTCCTCTCCTACTCCTAGCCCTTTGCTGCGGTGGAAAAAGAACGACTCCAAATCCCCTTCAAGGAACATATGTACAAAAGAGTTTTCCTGACACACCAATGGGGCGTTCAATGCCATCTTGTAAATATGAGTACTCTGGCAGAATAACAGTTCAAATGAAAAATACACCAGAACAAACAAGCAAACAAAAAAAGAAGTGTGGGGTACCTTTGAACCAATGAACAAAGTATAACAATTTATACTTTTTAACATAACCCGGCCCCGTCAATATGTGTATCTCTCACACTCTCCCCCACTCGAGAAATGTCGTCCCGACATAAATGTACCTTATAATCTACAATCCATAGGGAATAATAGAATGGCATGGACTATTTACCAGGTTACATTACACCCTTTTTTTTTTAAGTTACCCAAACTACCGTGCACTGTAGTTGTGTATACTCCTGATATAATCAGTTTAGCTTTCTTTTTTTTTTTTTTTTAGTCCAACATTCACTCTATCAAATTACCATGCTATGTGTACTCTCCTGTAAGGGCATTAACTTTGTCCACATCACATCTGAACACTAAGCATCTTCCCTTTACTCATACACATGTTCGGCCTGCAATCCATGTGTCACGATATTTCAATCAACATAGGTACATTTGTTACAATCTGAAATAGGGGTACCAAGTGTAAACATTATATCTTCTTCTTTTACCAAGGTCGCCAGTAACCTTGAATATTCACACATTTGGTGGCCACTATTCTTTCTTCAAGACTTGGTTGTCCAAGTTTACTATAGGTCAAAGTCTGTGGTCTCCTCCTTTCTCTCTTTGGGTATGGACTTGGCTGGTCTGTTTCCAAAGCCTCTTCGACATCAGAGCTGCTGTCCACCTCCCCTGCATCCACAATAGCCACATCCTCTGGTTCCATATTGTCCATTTTCTCCTCATCAGCTTGGCTGGGGTCCCCCTGGCCATCTCCTGACATGTGAGGAAGCTCATCTGGCTCACCCCCGTCCCTTAGTGGCATAAACTCTGCCGCTGTGGGGTCCAATGTAGGTGAACACTGAGGCTCAGGATAAGGCCAGGTGAAAACCGCATCAGAAAACTCATCTGTGTCCTCCTCCTCCTCACTCCCCACTTGTGTTGGAGTCATGCATGTTTGTTTCCGTTTGTTATAATGTCTTTTCCTTGTTTTAGTACTCGTTACGGTTGCCTCCTTATCTGCTGGGAGCGGAAGAAAATCGCAAGGCAACAACATATTCCTGTGCAAAATCCTTGTCCTGCCTTTACCATTCTCTCGCTCCAACTCAAACACAGGACTGTCCTCTCCCTTTTGTCTTTTAATGATGTAGATGTCTTCCCAATAGGAGCGGATTTTACCTGGCCCACCCCTCTCCACAACATTTCTAACAAGGACACGACTCCCTATTTGAAGTGGTGGACCATGCACACTTTTGTTGTACTGCCTTTTACCTCGGTCAGCTGACTTAGCTGCATTTTTGGAGGCGACAGTGTAAGCTTCAGCCATTCTCCTTCTCCATCTGTCCACATAGTCCTGGTAGGAGCCTGAACTGTCCTCCTGCTCAATGCCAAAGAGAAGGTCAACCGGTAACCGTGGTGACCTACCAAACATTAGGAGAAAAGGAGGGTAGCCAGTGGCCTCATTAACAGTACAATTGTAGGCATGTACAACTTTATGGAGGTGGCTTTTCCAGTCTCTTTTCTGTTCCTCTGTTAGTGTTCTTAACATCGAGAGCAAGGTCCTGTTGAATCTTTCGGTCTGCCCATTTTCTTGTGGGTGATAAGGAGTAGTGTGTGACCCTTTAACACCAGCCAGTTCTTTTAAATGGTGCAACAGTCTATTCTCAAACTCTCGCCCCAAATCGTGGTGTAATTTTTCTGGAAAACCAAACCTGAGACAATAATCATTGAATAGTTTTTCTGCTACAGTCTTAGCTGACTTATTTGTAGTTGCGTAGGCCTGAGCGAGGTGTAGTGGTCCATAACTACAAGTATGTATTCACACCCCCCCTTGCATTGCTCCAGGTGCAAAAAGTCAACTGAAACCAACTGAAATGGATGAGTGGTCTCTATGCTCAACATAGGTGCCCGTGCCTGTCTGTTTGGTTTCCTCTGTTTGAGACACTCACAAACATTACTGACAAAGTGTTCAATGTCTCTTTGCATCTTAGGCCAGAAGAAACGATCCCTAATTAAATTTAGGGTCCTTTCTGATCCCAAGTGGCCCATCTGTTGGTGTAGTTCCTTGAGCACTAGTGGGCGGTAAACTGAGGGGAGAACTAGTTGTTTTTTGTGTCGAGTCTCTCTGAACATAGTTCCATCCTCTCTGATTTTTAGTTTGCTCCACTCTCTAGCCAATGCTTTAAACTCAGTGCTCTCAGTTTTAATTTCCTGTGTGGTGGGCCTTTTGTTTTGCACTACAGACTCGTACATTTTACCCATCACGGGGTCTTGCCGCTGTGCTGCACAGATTTCCTCTCTTGGTATTGGCTGAATCATGTCCAGCAGTTCCTCTGCTCGTGTTTGATGCTGAAGGGTGTGGGAAGGAGACAGCGTTAAACATTAGAGCTTCTGTTTGCTGTACTAATATGCCCTGCTGTGAGGCTGCAACCACGTCCTGGCTAACCGTCTGTGTACAGCAGTTTATATAGTCCTCAAAATCGAGGGGCATCCTGGATAAAAAATCTGCATCTGCATTTGTTTTTCCTGGCCTGTATTTTATCGTAAAATTGAAATCTGCGAGCTCAGCCACCCAACGCTGACCTGATGCATTCAACTTTGCTGTCGTTAACACATAGGTGAGTGGATTATTATCTGTATAAACCACAAAAGATGGCGCATGCAGCAAATAATCTCTGAAGCGCTCACAGACATCCCATTTGAGAGCTAAAAACTCTAGTTTGCCAGCATGCATATGGTAATTTTTTTCTGGCGGCGTTAACGTTCTAGATCCATAAGCTATGACTCTTAACTTGCCATTACTGCGCTGGTAGAGCACTGCTCCTAACCCTGCTTGAGAAGCATCAGTATGAAGCACAAATGGTTGGTTTAGATCAGGGTAGCCTAGGATCGGAGGACTGGCCAGTTTATTGACTAAGTAAGACAAAACCTGATGGTGTGACTCTGTCCATTTCACAGGGGCTGATGAAGGCAACTGTCCTTTAGCCTGTTTGTTTTTCTCCTTCCTTCTCTTGTTCTGTGTTTTTAAGTCCTGTGGGCTACTTTTAGCATTTGTTTGGGCTACTAGCAGTTCATACAAAGGTTTGGCGATACGTGAAAAGTCCTGTATATAGGCTCTATAATAAGATAGGAAGCCCAAAATCTGTCTCACTTCCCCCACTGTACTAGGGTGTTTCTCTTTAAGTGACATCATGGAGGCGACCTCTGCTGGATCCATACTATGGCCATCTTTTGACACCACTCGACCCAAAAACCTGACCTTAGGCTTGAACAGTTCACATTTCTTAGCAGTAAGTTTGACCCCATGTCTCTGATACCTTTGTAGCACGGCTCTTACATGCTCAACATGGTCCTCAAAAGATTTACTGTGGACCAAATTGTCATCAAGGTACGGTAGACAGATATCATCACGCAGACCCCAAAGACACTCCTCCATGCTCCTCTGGAACTCTGCTGGGGCGGAGCTGAGTCCAAATGGGATTCTAACCCACTGGTATAAACCCCAGGGGGTGATGAATGCAGTGAGTGGCTGACTGTCTTCGTCTAGGAATCCTTGATGATAAGCCTTTCCCTGGTCTAGTACTGTAAACCAGGAGCTACCAGTAAGGCTATCCAACATGTCCTGTATCCTAGGAATAGGATGTCTGTCAGGCACCGATTTGCGATTAAGTTCTCGATAATCCACACAAAGTCTGAGGTCACCGGACTTTTTCCTAACATAGACTATCGGTGACGAATAAGGCGACTTGGATTTCCTGACCCACCCCCTATTGATCAAGTCTTGCAGGTAAGCTTTTACTTCCTGATGCAGAGGTTTAGGCACACTATTGTAAGTCTTTTGAACTGGTGTTTGGTCGTTGAGAGTGATGTGCATCCGAAGGCTAGGAATGCAGCCTACATCATTTTCGTCTTTTGCAAAAGCTTTGCATTCCTCCCTGAGCATCAGCCTCACCGCCGACTGTTGCCCACTTGTTAGATGGTCTAGAACTACAGGAGGATCCCAAACACCACTTGTCTCACCTGTGGGGGCTAATGGGACTTCAACACCTGCTTCGTCTGCTGTTTTAGTTATTGGAGTTTCTACAAGTTTTAGGGCAGCTGGGTATATTGCTTTTACGCCCTCAATGTGCCCCAGGACAACACGCGGATCTACAGAAATATTATGGCATGTGGTATTTGTGACAGATACTGGGACCATGGCTGAGTTGCCCCTTTTTACTTTAAACAATACTTCCTGCAAATGAAGCCCCTCAGGCAGGCTGGGGTTCAGAACAGGACAAAATAACATTACAGTGTCCTCGTCACCCTGTATGCGTGTGCGACAGCGAATGGTAGTAGCTTCACTAGGGCCTAAAACAACTTTACTCCGCCCTGTCTTGACTTGGATCTCTTCCGCGGCTGTTCGATGTGTCTCTATCAACTGGATAAAAGTCTTAGCAGATCCGACGTCAATACCAAAAGCACTACTCACAATATTTGCAGCACAGTCACAGTTTTTAACACCCTGTTGTTTAAGTTGCTCGTTGATGATTTCTTCTATAACACTGTATCCAATAATGGGATCCTGAGCTACATTTGGGTCACTAGAGACCAATACGGGCACTAGGAGACTAGAGCTGGTCGTCTCCACCCCCGTCAGTCTAAACTCTACAGGGACCCACCCCATAAATGGTATCTCTGTCTGATTAGCTGCGATTGCTAAGAGTTCATCTATCCACCTGATAGTGGTGTGAGGTAAGTGCTTGACTCTCCAGTTCTCATTTATTACGGTAGCCTGTGCACCCGTGTCCCACAATGCAGTGACTGGTACATTGTCAAAAGTGCATCTCACCATTTTTCGTCTACCAATCAGTTTCACCAGTTTTTGTCCTTGCTTATCTGATAGAAGGTCAGAATATCCCATGTATGACAAACACCCCTTTTTCTCTCTTTCCCTCAAATGTTGTTCAACTAGCCTCACCGCTTTACATACATGTTTGTGATGGTGCCAGTGTTGTCCCTGACAGGCTTTAGAACAGTAACTGACAGATGAGCAGCCTGCACACCTCTGGAGTGGGGTGCTGACCGACTCTCTCTGGTGGCAGCAACCACAGCGGCGGGACTCCTGATGTGGCGGTGGCGGTGGGGTCACTGCTGGTCCCGTGGCAGTGGCCCTCTGGCATTTCCCTGCAGCTGAAGTGGAGCTCGGCATCCTCTGGAGATGTGGCCGGGCTGGCCACACTTAAAGCAGTGGGTGCAGTTGTCTCCCTCTCCGTTGCTCTGGCAGGTCCTGCAGCCTTTCTTCCTCCGGGTGTCCTCCAGCATCTGATGTCCTCTTTGTAGTCTGCGACTTGCCAGCATTCAGGGAAGCAAGAACCATCTGCCTCACCCCTGCAACCTCGTTCCTCAGCTCTTTCACCAGGTCGTGCATTTCGGGTGGAGGATGATTTTTCTTGTCTTCCTTGGTGGCGGGGATCTGTGAGTTGCTGCGTGGTTCATCCCTAGTATGTAGCTCATTGATTCTTGGTGGTTTTGTATTGTTCCTCTTTAACTTGTTCAGTCTTTCTGTCTCGAGATTGGCAGCCTCATTTAGTTTCTCAATCAGCATTTCATCAGTCACATCTGGGTTGTCAAGAAGGGCTTTAATCTGGAACTTTATGTTGTCATTTTGCAGCCCAGTACCCACTGATCTCAAAAACTTCCTTTTTACCAGGTCCCGACTGTAGTGTTCTGCTTCTTTGTACTTGGATGCATACAGGAGGCGATCTTTAAGCTCAATGGCTCTGAATAAAAAGTCTTGAGCTGACTCTTTTGGATCTTGGGAAATATTTATCAGTTTTTGGTACAAATCAGATGTGTCATCTTCTCTGTAATGTCCTTTTAATATTGTCTTTAACTGTGTGAGTGTCAAATCAGTCTTTATTTCAAGCATATCACGCAGTTTGAGACCTGGGCCCTGTGCTTCGTACGTCGCTTACTACATCCAAGATCAAATGAAACATCCAAGACCAAACCATCGCGCTAACCGTGAGCGCGCTAATCCGGTTCCCCGAACACACCTGCTGTTGACGATTAGTACAGCTGGACGCAGTAATGTGACATCACTGGGTGTCGTAAAAGGGGCTACGCATCGATAGTAGAAACATTGATCGGCAACCCTCTGATTGGTCGGCGAAAATGTCGACGGAGCGCGCTCGGCTCGGTATTTTTCGGCAGCAGAGCAAGAACTCTTGAGTGAGGGATTTCAGGAGTTTCAGAGTTTAATCAGAACGCAAGGGAACACTGCAAAGGCTGCAAAAGCAAGGAGCGAGGGCTGGCAGGAAGTTGCTGACAAATTAAACTCGTAAGTAATTTAATAATAACAATAATAATGGAGTGGATTGATATAGCGCTTTTCAAGGCACCCAAAGCGCTTTACAATGCCACTATTCAGTCACTCTCACATTCACACACTGGTGGAGGCAGCTACAGTTGTAGCCACAGCTGCCCTGGGGCAGACTGACAGAAGCCAGGCTGCCATATCGCGCCATCGGCCCCTCTGGCCAACACCAGTAGGCGGTAGGGTAGATTTATTATATTACACTATATTATCCAATATTATATTACATTATATTATAATATGTTATATTTTATCCTCTTTCACATTAGAGCCACGACAGGACCCACTAGAACATGGGAACAGGTAAAAGTGAAATATAAGAATGTTCTACAGAATGGTAATATTTATCACTTATATTGCTTTTAGTCTCTTGGAAAGAGACCCTGGAATAATCTGTTTGTTTATAACAGCAACCAAGAAAAGGGCAGAGCAACAAAAGACAGGTGGTGGTCCTGCACCCCCTCGTCAACAAGTTGGTTAAGTAAATAATACCCTCACGGGAAAATCGATATCTCTCTATGAGCACACTGTCGCGCTGAGCTAAAGGATCCTGTCTGTCCCGCAATATACGCTGAATTCTGAGGACTCTCCTTATCAATCTTGCACCTTCCGCAATGGGTGGCTCGCGTATACGGACAGGACATGGCTGCGACAGACTTCCCAAATCCACCTTCGCTTTTATAGCCGTGGTCTCTCATCTTGATTACACGAAGTAATTTACAATTGCTACTCTGAAATATGAATTAAATCTGTAATAATCACATACATGTAATAGAATGTTAATAGTACATTTCCCTTTTTTAGGAAATGACCTGTGTGAAATCAATAAATGGATCAGGTGCTGCATTGTCTTTAGTTACATTGATGTTATTTATTTATGGTGAAACAGTGGTGGAATATCGCTGTTGCTTTCGTATGAATGACGCGGGCATACCTGCGTGGCCGCGATCTAATCCTGTTTACATAGAGTAAACCTGCTCCCCAGCAGGTTTACGCTTACGGCTCTGTTGCTATGACAGCAAGTCCCGGATGGGCTTCGGGGAACCGAACGATCCAGGATCACGCGAAATCGTCAACAATCTCATCCAGCTAACTCACTTAGCACAGTACGAAGAACAGGCCCCTGGATTGATGGCTCTTATCACTGCTTCAATAACTTCTGACTCACTGTGGCCTTTGCGGAGTCCATTTTCCATCTGATGCAGCAGGTTGGTATAGGACAGCCGATCGCGCTGCCCTCCCTCACCTATTTGGCCACAGATGCGAAACTCCCTGCGAATTGTCACCTCTGGTACTTTAGAAGACGGCAGGTTCTGGCCGAGGCTCGGGGCAGCGTCTGCCATCTTGAGTTTCTGCCCTATCGCTCTAATTTCTTCCTGCAGCTCGTCATACTTGTCTCTAGCGTCTGAAGGGCGGGAAAAATCACTCTCGGCCGCATTGTCTTTAGCTTTATATTCGCCCAAAAATGATAAAAGTTCCTTCACAAACTGTACAGCATCGTCTGGTGTATAACTGTTTTCCACCTCGTCCAGTTTATGTTCTATAACTTTCATCAGGTGGCGTCTGGAAGTGTCTTTTGTAGGCTCATCTAGCGGTGTAGCAAAGCCTTTCACATTATAACCCACTTCTATGAGCTGATCACGACTTAGCTGGCAGAGTTTGGCGGTGATCTTATCTCGTAGGGCTTCTACCTCCATTGTGGGTACTCACAAGCTTGTCTTTAGCCCATCAGATTTCAGGTCCGGTGCTTGGAGAAAGGTTTTTCTTCAGCGGTGCGGTAGCGCTAACGTTAGCAGCTAATGGCGCTAACCAGGCTTCTGCTTCACTCTTGTGCTGGAAGTTCTTCAAACCTTCCTCCTGGCTGGCTCGCCATGATATGTTGCAGCTTTTAGGCAGGGATGACTCCGGGAGTTGCTTTCTCACTGCATATGCTTTATTTCACAATCAGATCGATAACAAAAACATACAGCAGCTCCTCTCCTACTCCTAGCCCTTTGCTGCGGTGGAAAAAGAACGACTCCAAATCCCCTTCAAGGAACATATGTACAAAAGAGTTTTCCTGACACACCAATGGGGCGTTCAATGCCATCTTGTAAATATGAGTACTCTGGCAGAATAACAGTTCAAATGAAAAATACACCAGAACAAAAAAGCAAACAAAAAAAGAAGTGTGGGGTACCTTTGAACCAATGAACAAAGTATAACAATTTATACTTTTTAACATAACCCGGCCCCGTCAATATGTGTATCTCTCACACTAACATGAAGAATTACAACACAATTTGGCCCTTGAAGTTCCTTTTTTTGTTAGGGAGGGTTTGTGTGCTGTTGAGTGCAATGTTACAATAAGTTCTTTAAAACAACCAGAAAGACAGTACCAATGTGTTTACTTTGTAGTTCAATGAAAGGCTTCAGTTCGTTAAGAGTGTGAAGTACTGCGCTCACGTTTGCAGTTTTGTCTTGTTAAACAATATTTGACATAAAAAAATAAAAAAATAAAAAAACACTACATTTTCAGAAATATTTGTTTTCTTGTTTGGTTGGTGTTTTTTCACTGCTTGAACACTAAATTGGCCCTTCAACGAGATGACAGTGCCAGCAGTGGCTCACAGCTCAATTAAGTTTGAGACCCCTGATTTAAAGGAACAGGAATACTGGTTATATTTTTTGGACCTTGGTCATTTTTTGTGATGAGAGGAGATGATCAATGTTGAGTTTTTCATGTTCCCAGAGTTGCACTTTTAATCCTGCTTTGATTTCATTACTGTGCTAGTGCTTATGAACTTTGTTTGATTCTTGTGTTTGTTTTTAGATTCCTGTTTTGACTTTAGTTATCCTCGTGATATGTTTCAGGTCTTGTTCACGTTGGACCTTGTGGTGATTTTGCTATTTTTATTATTATTAGTAGTAGTAGTATTATAGCCTCCCCAGTGTTTCCATTTCTCTTATCTGCTCTGTTATGTAGTTTATTCTTCTCACTTTTCTAATTAAAGTTTTGGTTTGGTTCCTGTTTAACATCTGAAGAAAGTTGAAGGTGTAGATCACAGGTGTCGAACTCCAGGCCTCGAGGGCCGGTGTCCTACTGGTTTTAGATGTATCCTTGATCCAACACAGCTGATTTAAATAACTAAATGACCTCCTTAACGTGTCTTGAAGTTCTCCAGATTCTTGGCAATGAACTAATCATTTGATTCAGGTGTGATGACCCAGGGTGAGATCTAAAACCTGCAGGACACCGGCCCTCGAGGCCTGGAGTTCGACACCCCTGTAGATTTTCCGTGCAGACTGTCATGGTCCTTCTGTCCTAGTCAGTCTGACCTGCTATTTCTGCCATTCTCTCCTCCACCAGCTCTCTCTCTGCCTCCACTATCACTGTGTGTGTGTGTTCTGGTGTTCTCGTCTTTGTGCAGCATCAGGACTTTGAGAGGAGTTTCCACTTCTGGACCACAAACACCTGCTGGCAATCACACACCTGCCTGATGATCTTGTCAAGCGCCACTATTCAGGAGTGTCATGTGTCTTTGACCCAGTGTTTTTGTGTTTTTTTGGACTTGGTTATTTATTATTGTGGTGATTTTGTTTCTTAGTCTTGATTTGTGCTTCCTACTTTAATTGTTTATATTTCTATTTATTTAGTCTGTTCTCTTTCGTGTCCTGGTTGTCTTGGTCTCATCTGTGTCGTCTTTCCAGCCCATCATGTTACCCCCTCGCTGTCCCTCGCTCTCTGTCTCTATGTTGTGTTTCCTGTTTTATTTTGGTAGTCCTTGTCTCACGTGTATTGTGTATAGTTTTGCTTCCCCCTCATCTCATTATAGCTGTGTCCCAAAACGTCGGCTGCATCCTCCGGAGGCCGCATTTGAAGGCCGATTACGTCACAGCCAGGCGACGAAGGCTGTCCCAATTCGTCAACTCCTTCAAATGCGTCCTTCATTTCCCCAAATTTGAAGGATGGGTGGGGTGTGTCCTTCGTGGCCCACCATATCCCAGAATTCATAGCGCGGCCCAGCCAAATTTCAGCTGCCAACAATGGCACTAAGTTTTAAAATTACTCTTATTAATCTTTCTGGGCCACAAAATAAACTTTTAACATATTTTAAGGCGAGAAAGTAGCTGCGTAAATTACAAATATCTGCTTGGTTTATCAAGACATCGCATATTTGCAAAAGTGTGCCGACGTTTTCGGAGACGTCTGTTACCCACCAGCTCGATAGCAAGCCGGGGGGTTCAATGGTCACTCCAGCTGGCGAGAGCAGCGGACTCCCGGCTTCATCGTTTTCAGACCCCCGCTCTTTCGCTACTCAGGTTAAACATGATATAAGTCACTCGGATAACTTAAAAATGAAATTGTTTGCCTTTTTCTGTGTTTTATTGGTTCTGGAGTAAATCGGTTTGGCTGAGATCAAAGTTATTAGATTATTAGATTGAATAAAACTTTATTAATCCATCGGGTGGGTTCCGCCGGGATTTTCACACAGCTGAATAAACGTTAAACAGAAAACTGATTAAACAGAAGTGTGAGACGGTCGAGAATTTACGCCAGTGTCCTGTTATATTTTAGATAACAAGGAGCAGACGGCCGAGTTTATTAAACACCACCGACACAGCGGTGACGCAGATCTGAAGGCTAGATCGTCCCATTTCACAGCCCCGCACTTCCGGCCTTCTCGGTCTTTGAAGGACCCGGCCCACGTAGACCGCGTCCTCCGAAGGATGCAGCCGATGTTTTGGGACACAGCTTATGTCTCATTTGTTCGTCCTGTGTTCCCATCGGTTGCCCATCCCCTCGTTATCCTGATTTAAATCCTCAGTTTATTTCTGCTTGTAGCCGTGTTTCCTTGAGGCCCACACTACACCCACTTTACTCCTTGTTCCTATTTTCAGAGTTTTGTGTTTTAGCAAATAAAGCTCCTTTTTTCAGTTCATCCCTTTGTTTGTGTTTTTTCACACCAACTCTAACAGGATTACATAAGCAGTCATCACAATGTAAATTCATACATGTCATTTCAATTGGCCAACGTGTTTTGTGAAAAAAAAAATTCGGGGGTGGGGTCGACGTTAAGTCTTCTCCTGATGTACAAACTATGAAGCCCATTGATGGGTCTAAAACACTCTTTGGGAGGGAAATGGACTGGTTCTTTTACAGTGCTTTTGTGTTGTAGTCTGAGCACTCAGACCTCTATCTGAGCTTTGGGCTACACTTTACACAACTTGTCTCATTCACCCACAAAGAAATACAAGAATTGTTTCTATGCTTTTCTTATGTAGGTGCTTTCTATATAACTCTTACAAACATTCAGACTCAGATAGATGCACTGGACAGATGCTTCTGAGCTACAGCCAACCCAGGCAGTTGTATCATACTCAAAGTCTACTGTCAAGAGATCAAGAGTCATGTTCATGAAAGGAAACTGTTACTGGTTGCAAACCAGTGGTTACCCTCAAGAACTGGAAGACTGGATTAGACTTTGCCAGTTAAACATTTGAAAGAGCAGGAACAGTTCCAAGATGAAGATTTTTCAGCACAATTGGATTGCAAAGGAGAAAAACTGATCTGAAGCAAATCACATCGCCTGTCAAAGATGGTAGAGCCAATGTTCTGGCACTGATGTGTATGGCTGCCAGTGTAGCTGGGGCACTAGTGTTTATTGATGATGTGAATGCTGATACAGGTAGCAGGATGAAGTGTACACATCTTTACTCTCTGCTCACATTCAACCAAGTGCTGCACAAGCACTGGACAACCCTTCACAGTGCAAATGGATAATGGCTCAAAGAAAACTGTAAAAAAAACACCCACGACTTACTCTGGCAAAGAAATAGGATATTCTTCAATGGTCAAATCAGAAATTGAAACTGAAGCAGAAATTGAAATTGAAGATGGCTTCAGTAAAGGCCTGGTAGAGCATCTCAAAGAAGGACACAGCATTTGGTGATCTCCATGTATTCAAGGTGTTACAGGAAAAATGATTCTATGTTTCTTTACCTTCTTTTAAATGTACAAAGATGCCTTTTGTCTGCCCTCTGCCTATGGTTAGATTAGTTTAGAATTATCTTTTTAGACTTTCCCAGCAAACACATCTTGTTTCTGGGACATATTGTTTTAGATTGTTTTATCTCTCACAGCTCTCTGCTGACGAGACTAGCACCACATATGGAGTTGTTTATTTTATCTGTTTTGTATTTTCTTATCCTGTTCTCACTGTCTTTCCTATAAAAAGTGCCCAGCCTCTGTACACGTTGTGAGTTGTTCTGAACAGCTTACCCGTGTGCACGTTAAAGCATAAAAAGTGATCTTGTCTCATTGTGTCTTTATTTCTCCTGGGTTTTTTTACAGAGTTTTCCCCCAACATTTCTTGGTCCTTCGGAGCCGGAGCACCTCCATCGTGTCCCATCTCCGTGACCAGTCCACGTTGTTCGCCTGTCGACAGCCCACACACCAGGTGTGTGGAAAAAGACCAAGAGCGTTAAATTCGGGTCTTGGCCAACGTCTTAGAAAGCGACCCACGGTGGTGGGGCCCGATCGAGGTGACCCGGCGACACCGACCAGGTAGATACAGACACACTGACACAATCTTGCGTAAAAGCGTATTTTAAATTCAGGGAATTTAAATTCAGGGAATTTAAAATAGCGAAAGTAGCTCGTCGCGACTGGAAGCTCCCCACCTCTGTGGGTTTAAAGTAGCTCGTCGGCTGGTAGCTTGGAGCTCGTCGACTGGAAGCTCCCCACTTCTGTGGGTTAGGTTTGGAGCTCTGGGTAGCTCCCCCAGCTGGGTCTAGACAGGGTCTAGGGAATAAGTAGCTCGTCTACAGAAAGACTGGCAGCTCCCCTTATGATAAGGGTTCCGATCGCGCGAATAGGTGTGAATGTGAATGTGTGTGTGTGTATTGTTTTAATTAACGGAGCAAGCTGAATTTTCACGGTCCAATAAGAGACTGAGCTGCTCCTACTGTGTTTTTCTTTTACTGCTATTCACTGACGTGCTGGTGAGTTGAGAGAACGGTCGAGTTCCGTCTCGTAAAGTTCACACCGCTTTTGGAAATAGTCCGAAAGTAGAAGGGCGTGTGAGCAACCACTCTCGTCTCTAATACCAGCGAAGGTGATAGCAGCTGTATCGTGTATATATTACTTAATAAACAAAAATAAGTAAATACATAAATAAGATGGGTAATCAAGCAAGTGAAATTAAAACTCATTCCTGCTGACGAGCAGTGGTGAGAAAAGAAAAGTCCAGACGCCGGACAAAAACAGAGAGAGATTTAAGAAAACAAAATATAAACAGTCAGAAGAACAGAATCCAACTGCCAGTTTAGTAAAACCAGAAGACGAGACACTGTGCAGTGTCCACAATCCTTTTAGTAAACCATCACTCACTCCTGCAGCCGCATGTGCAGCAACACCCATATCAGGAAGAACATAATAATCCCTTATTAAGTGAAAACTAGAGATCAAAGTAGTTTGAGTTAGTTTAAAAGGGTTGAAAACAGACCCCACTGAGTAGATATAAATATAAAAAGTACGAAATAAAGATGAACAAAGGGAAAATTACAGTAGAAATTATCTTTAGAGTACTTGAAATTAATAATAGCAAGGATAACAACCTGTAAAGTGATATTATCAATGAAACACAGTTGGCATGATGACCATGCCCACAATGTATAAAATGGATATAAAGCAAATAATTCACATGAAAATATTTTAATAACATAAATAAAGTATATTAAGGCTGTGTCATTGTTCAGCCAAGGACAGTGTGTGAAAAGGTAACTGTCTCCACCTTGGGAAAAGGATGATTCTGCAGGTCATCTGAAGCCCTTGATGGATACAAAATAAAATATAAATAATATATTATAATAGAACTGCCTGGTCCGCCATGCAACAGAGAGAACAAATGTGACCGCAGATTGGATGAATTCTAAATTATCTGTTTGCTGAATAAGATGATCCTAACTAACAAATTGGCTCAGGAGTAGTATAGTGGTACACACTGATAAAATATTATAATATGCTATTGCTGTTATATAAGACAAAGAGGATAATATTAACAATGACATAATATTAATATGAAGAGGCACCTTAATCGGTTATGATGTGAGGTGGATAATTGTTAAGCAGTAGTCTGCATCAAGCTTAAGGTTTGCTGAAACTCAGTGTAATGACATGTGAGATGAAGACAATACAGAGAATAACTAAACTAATGAAGTGCATAGAGGCACTTGACCAGCTTGAAACTTATCATCCTAGAATGACACATTGCTGAGATATAGAGCACACCTATAATAACAACCAATAAGCAAAACCCTGTAGACAACAGCTAAAACTACAGGATTGAGAAGCTGAATTAAATATGTAGACACTGCTAAGCTGATGAGCATGTTACACATTTTCTTTTCTTTTTATTTATTTGTTTCTTTTAGAGCAGAAGCTGCTGTAACACACCCAAAGAAAGACTCTAGGTCTGACCAACCGTCTCAGTCGTGGGCAAAAAGATGTCAGTCAATAAAATTCTAAAAGATAATTTATTGACAAAAAATATATCAAGAGATAAAAGATAAAACAGTCCAGTGTCCCACTTAAGAATTGTATAAAAACACACAGTCCCAAGGCCAGAGCCAGCTATGCCACACAGCCAAGTTGCACTCCACATGTTGCCTTTAACAGGGTTAGAAGTCGTCCTTGGAGACCCACCACCCTGCAAGCATATAGTCAGTGGTCACTCAAGCCTCTGCAACTCTGCTGCCTTTAGGCTGTGGCATATAATAGGCCCTGGACTGCACAGAGAGACAAAACGACACACTTAATATAAAATTCATAGGGCAAAACCCGTCCATCCCAAACATATCTGATTTCATCACATTACATACCTGCACAGAGAGACAAAACAACACAGCAGTGTTTGTAGTGTGGGCTATAAGAAGACCGGTGTATCAGTGCAATCAAGTACACCTAAGCTAAATACACAAAGACAAACTAATAAACATACATACAGACAGCCAGTATGTTTTCTCTGCTGTGCATCATTTTGCAAAAAATTTGGCATAACAGAGGAATGATTACACCAACTGGCAAACCAGCATGCCAACCTCTTACAACGCCTACTGACTCTTTCATTACTACAGGCAACAATTTTGCTGACAAAAGACAAACATCACATTGATGGCAGTAAACACACATCAGATTCCACTGGATGTGTTGAAAAATGAACAAAAGCAGCAAGCACAGCAGAGCAGGCAAAATGGTTAAAACACGGTGCAGTTCTGACAAACGACTTAATGATGTGTTTTATGGCAAGCCAGTGTTGCCAAAATTCCTCCACAAAATGGCGGCATTAGTGACTCATGGCTGTACGCATTTGTCAACGGGGGGACTGACCAGTATTGTCAACTCTCATTTCTACACTGTAAATTCTACACTGTAAATTTTGAAACCTCAGCAAAACAATTTGTCAGAACGTGCATGACGTGTCAAAAATATAATGCTCAGGGAAACCTGAGACCACACAAGCCATATGGACTTTATTGAGCTAAATGAATGCCAAGGGTAAAAATACACCCTAGTGGTTATAGATGTATTCTCAAAGTGGCCAGAAATCTACCCAGTGAAAAAGGCAGATACAATTTCAGTAGCAAAATGTATGTCTAAGTTGTAGGAAAATAAAGAGATGATTGTAAATGACGAAGAATGTAATGATGTCTATCAAGTGTCTTGCAGATCACAGCCCGGTGACTGGGTTCTGATCAAAGTGCTCCAAAGGAAAAACTGGAGCTTGCAAAATAGCGGAACGACCATCTTGCATCCATCAGAGCCAGTAAGTGAAGCCATCTAAACACAGCTGACGGCAGGCTTGCCCACTTGTTGTGATCTCGCCCGGTGGAGGGGTCAGCTTTCCTGGCCGGGGGGTCTACTCGCGACAGGAGGGTGTGTCCCATCGTCATGAGGTGGTGGCTCTTAATAACTGCAGTGGCCCTGACCATGGCCGGGCTCCTCATCTTTGCTTCCGTGAGGGACAACAAGTCACGCAATATGAAGAAAAGGCAGACACTGTATGACAAAGGAAAGTACACCAAGTTTCCCCATGGCTATGCCACTAATTTCTGGTGGCAGTTTATGAACACTACAGCTTACTTGAATAATAAAACTGACTGCTATGCAAATACATATACACTTTCTGCCCACCGAGGAACGAGAGGAAGTGTATGGACTGTTCACTCAACGAAACCTGTGCCAGTAACGCGACACTGATGAGCCTCAACTGTCGCTCCAACTACAGCTACCGAATGATACTACAAACAAAGACTCATTACCAGACAGGATGTGCACGGACGGCACCAAGCAGTAAAGGAACCAGAGTTTCGCATCTGAGGAGGAGTGAAATTCTTACAGAGCTTGATCCCCGGCATTGGAGTTGCCGAGGTGCGGGATCATGTGGAAATCAACCGATATGCTCTGCTACGACACATCAACTTGACTAAGACCCTGGGAACGGCCTTAGCAGGAGAACAGCAGGCCATCAGAACGATGGTGCTGCAGAACAGACTGACTCTAGACCTGCTAACAGCATCACAAGGAGGAGTTTGTAAGCGGAGACATTTATGAAGCTTTGCAGAATTTGACCATTCTGCAGAAATATGTCACTGACCACACATCTGGAGCAGCTACACCGCCATGTCTAAGAGTAATGATTTCAAAGATGATAACAACTACAATGACTGCTTATGTTGCCGTGCCTGAAGAAGACCAGCATCCCGTTGCAATTCTGTTAGAGGAGAACTTGTAATAACTGCAAATGAATGACGTGGTGATTAAAAATGACTTGTCAAGTGATCACGCACTGATTAAAACATTAGTAGGTTATGCAGGTTTTCATCCTTTTATTTTTTGAAGTTTTCATTTTAAGCATAAAGTTTTCATTTTAGATATAAGGTTCTCATCCTTTTATTTGTTGCTTTTATTTTTTGTAGTTTTAGTTTTATTATTTTTTCTTGTTTATTCCACTTGTTATTTCATTTACTATGTTTTTCTTTTTATTATTTTCTTTTGTTTTATTCTTTAGACCAAATGACTTCCATTTCTGCTATGCTGACATTTTGAAAATTAAAAAATTGCTTAAGATACTTAATAAATAACCTTCACAGACAATTGTTGTATACATTTAAAATAAGTTAAAACAGGAGGGAATGTTACAGGAAAAATGATTCTATGTTTCTTTACCTTCTTTTAAATGTACAAAGATGCCTTTTGTCTGCCCTCTGCCTATGGTTAGATTAGTTTAGAATTATCTTTTTAGACTTTCCCAGCAAACACATCTTGTTTCTGGGACATATTGTTTTAGATTGTTTTATCTCTCACAGCTCTCTGCTGACGAGACTAGCACCACATATGGAGTTGTTTATTTTATCTGTTTTGTATTTTCTTATCCTGTTCTCACTGTCTTTCCTATAAAAAGTGCCCAGCCTCTGTACACGTTGTGAGTTGTTCTGAACAGCTTACCCGTGTGCACGTTAAAGCATAAAAAGTGATCTTGTCTCATTGTGTCTTTATTTCTCCTGGGTTTTTTTACAGAGTTTTCCCCCAACACAAGGCATTAGGTAGTGATGTCTACAGAGGATTTTCATCCAAATATTAAAAACTGTTTTATTAACAATTATCTCGGTTTGTCCAATTAATTGTGTGCCTCTGAAAATGTGGGACAATGTCTAAATATGGCTGAGATTCCTAAACAGCTGATACAAAACTCGACGTGGATAAGGAGCTTTATGGGCCTTGAAGGTCTGGATTTCAGTCAAGTCTGAATTGTTTAAGTCAGATTTCACTCTGTTGATGTACAAAGTAAAATTGTAAAAATGTGTCATCATCCAAACATGTTTGGATCTAACTGTATTTAAACTAATATTTGTATGATGGTTTTTGAAGGAGTCATATCAGCTGAGTCATTGCTGCTGTGCAAACAGTGAATGATTTAGTTGAGTTTGTTTGTTTCAGAGTCAGAGAGCCGTGTCTCTCTACAGCCAGAGGTTTTTGTACGGCGGCTCAATGAGTTTGTATCACTGTGGTGGACTTTTGGTGGCGGAACCAGACTGGATGTTGGAAGTAAGTTAATTAAACTGTGTTTATTAATAAATATTAGTTTTAAATATTACGTCGACTGAGAAAATTGTCAGGCGGTGGAAGGAATACTTCGAGGACCTCCTTAATCCCACTGATACGGAGGAAGCAGAGTCTGGGGATGAGGGGAATGAGGGACTGCAACATTCTGTGCTTCACGGAGACATGGCTGACCCCCACCGTGCCGGACCAGGCCGTAACTCCGTCGGATTCATTCTTTGTGCTCCGCGCGGACAGAACGGCAGAGTCAAACAAAACCAAAGGTGGGGGAGTGTGTTTCATGGTAAACAGAAAGTGGTGTGATGCCAGGAGCATTTCTACTCTCTCCAGCGGCTGCTCGCCACATCTGGAGTTCCTGAGCATTAAGTGCCGCCCTTTCTATCTGCCCCGTGAGTTCACCTCAGTCATCGCCACGGCGGTCTACATCCCACCCCAAGCGGACACAGGTATGGCTTTGTCCGAATTACATGATGTGCTGAGCTCGCTTCAAAACAAGGACCCGGGCGCAGCCCTCATTGTAGCAGGAGACTTTAACAAAGCGAACCTCAGACAAGTCATGCCAAACTTTTACCAGCATGTCTCGTGTCCAACGAGAGGGGATCGAATTTTGGATCACTGCTACACGCCATACAAGCAGGGCTACAAAGCTGTCTCACACCCGGCTTTTGGGAAGTCTGACCATAACGCCATCTTCCTCATCCCCCAGTATAAACAAAGCATACGGAGGGAAGAAGTAACCACGAGGGAGGTAAAACGGTGGACTGCCCAATCAGAAGCTACGCTACAGGACGCACTCAACGACGTCGACTGGGACATGTTCAGAGCATGCGCAGTCGACATCAACGAGTTTACGGAAGTAGCAGTATGCTTCGTCAATATGCTAGCGGAGGAGATTATCCCCACTGCGAGAGTCACCTCATTCCCAAACCAGAAACCGTGGATGGACAGATCGATCCGCACTGCAGTAAACGCCAGGACCGCCTCCTACAACGCGGGTCTCGCCACTGGCGATATGAGCGCCTACAAAGCGACCTCATACGGCGTGCGGCGCGCGGTGAGAGATCCCAAACGCCGGTACCGGGAACGTGTGGAGTCCCGCTTCCACCAGGGCGACACACGGAGTATGTGGCACGGACTACGCACCATTACGGACTACAAAGCCAGGGACACTGCGCCGATCAACGCCGACTCTGCATTCACCAACGAGCTGAATCAGTTCTACGCCCGTTTCGAGGTTAGCCAGGCGGCTAATGCTATCTACCGCCTGACTACCGAGGACAGTGACGTCATCAGCGAGAGACCGGTGACCAGCATCGCGGAGCATGACGTCCGAGCGGCACTGAGGAGAGTGAACACAAGGAAAGCGGCGGGGCCAGACGGCATCACCGGCCGTCTGCTGCGCTGCTGTGCTGATCAGCTAGCAGGTGTGTTCACTTACATCTTCAACGAGTCCCTGGTGAAGTCTGTGGTCCCCACATGCTTCAAAAGATCCACCATCATCCCTGTGCCTAAGAACAGCAAACCCTCATCCCTGAACGATTACCGGCCAGTTGCACTGACCTCGGTAGTAATGAAGGTGTTTGAGAGGCTGCTGAAGAACATCATCTCCTCCTCCATCCCAGACACCACAGATCCGCTGCAGTTCGCCTACAGATCCAACAGATCCACAGAGGATGCCATCGCCCACGTCCTACACACCACCCTCAGCCATGTGGACAAGAAACAGGGTAACTATGTGCGAATGCTGTTTGTTGATTACAGTTCAGCGTTTAACACAATAGTGCCCTGCAGACTGTTCACAAAGCTGAGGGATCTGGGACTTAACAGCCGTCTGTGTGCATGGGTGTTGGACTTCCTCACTGGCAGAACTCAGGTGGTGAGGGTGGGCAGGTGCTTCTCCAACAGCATCACCATAAACACAGGAGCACCTCAGGGATGTGTCCTCTCGCCACTGCTCTACTCCATCTACACTTCAGACTGTGTGGCCACCCATGGCTCCAACACCATTGTGAAGTTTGCTGACGACACAGTGGTGTTGGGTGCCATCTCCAACAACGATGAGGCAGCCTACATGGATGAAGTGAAGAATCTGGCATCGTGGTGCCAGGACAACCACCTCCAGCTGAACGTCAGCAAGACCAAGGAGCTGGTGGTGGACTTCAGAAGGGGTCAGCACAGAGACTACAAGCCCATTATCATCAATGGAGCTCCAGTGGAGAGGGTGCAGTCCTTCAAGTATCTTGGTGTCCACATCTCCTCAGACCTGACATGGGCTGCCCACATTCAGGTCCAGACCAAAAAGGCTAGGCAGCGCCTGTATCACCTACGACAACTGAGGAAGTTCAGGGTCTCTCCAAAGATCCTCAGGATTTTCTATACAGGCGCTGTGGAGAGCATCCTCACACAGAACATCGTGGTTTGGGAACAGCTGTGTGAAGGACCAAAAAGCTCTCCAGAGAGTGATCCGTACAGCAGAACGCTGCTGCAGGATTGCTCTCCCCCCGCTTCAGGACACCTACACCAGGAGATGCCGAACTAGAGCAGCGCAGATACTGAAGGACCCGTCCCATCCTGGCAACAAACTGTTCCAACTTCTGCAATCTGGTAGAAGGTTCCGCATCATCCGGGCAAGGACAGAGAGACTCAAGAGGAGCTTCTATCTCCAGGAAGCTCTGATAAGTATGCCCAATAATAAGGCTCCAGGTCCAGACGGCTTTCCTGCAGAATTCTACAAAGAATTCTGGTCGATTCTAGCACCAGTTTTCTACAGAACGTTGTTGGAAATTAAAGAAAAGGGCAGACTTCCATCAAATATGAATTCTGCAAACATTAATCTCCTGCTAAAACCAGGCAAAGACCCTGTATATCCCTCAAGCTATCGTCCAATATCCCTTATAAACGTAGACCTTAAAATAATCTGCAAAGCTCTCTCAAAGAGACTGGAGAAAATAACCCCCCTCTTAATTCATCCTGACCAAACTGGTTTCATAAAAGGTAGGCACTCATCAACAAATACACGTAGATTACTTAATTTGATAGACTACTCTTACAGTAAAAACCTAGAAACTACAATATTCTCTTTAGACGCAGAAAAAGCATTCGACAGAGTTAACTGGAAATTTCTATTTGCAACTTTACACAAATTTGGTTTTGGATCCTCTTTCATAAACTGGTTAAAAATATTATATAATTCCCCAACAGTTTGTGTCCTCCAGCTTCTGTCTCTTGAGGGGCACCAGGCAGGGATGCCCACTCTCCCCTTCACTGTTTGCAATTTTTATTGAACCACTAGCAGCAGCAATTAGACAGAATTCAGTAATTAAGGGCATAAAATGCAAGAACGTGGAACATAAAATCAGCCTTTATGCGGATGATGTGTTACTCTTTCTCCAAAATTCACAAACCAATATCTCTGGGGTGATTGAATTGATAAACTCTTTTGCAAGAATATCAGATTACTCAATTAACTGGTCAAAATCTACAGTTCTACCGATTAATTGCTCCCTCCATAATTCCTCTTCTACACCACTGCAATCGGGAAATATAAAATATTTAGGTATTAATGTTTCTCCCAAGCTTGCAGATCTAACTAAATTAAACCATATCCCACTTTTAAAGAAGGTAGAAGATGATCTGGCTAGATGGAAATGTCTACCCATATCGCTCATGGGAAGGGTTGCCGCTATAAAAATGATGGTCTTACCAAAAATAAATTATTTATTCTCAATGAACCGCCACAAGATTGGTTCAGATCTCTAGATTCATGTATGTCCAAATTCCTTTGGAAAATAAACCCCCACGTATAAGCTTAAAAACACTACAAAAGACCAAAGATAAAGGAGGACTAGAACTGCCTAACTTTCAGCACTACTTCTTAGCAAACAGGCTTCAGTTTATCTCAGGATGGCTAAAACATACCCTCTTAGATGAACCTTGGCTAGATGTAGAACAAGCACTCTGCAATAATCTAGAGATCTCAGACCTACCATTTATCAGCTCAAACATCCAACGGCATGAATGCTTTAAAAGCATCAACATCAGCTCTTCTCTGACAGCATGGTGGGAGTTTCTAAAATTGACGGCGTCTTCATTAATCCCATGCAAACGTACACCTATCTGGAACAACCCTGACATATTACAAAACAATAATATGATAAACTTTTCAGATTGGAGTGGCAAAGGAATCAAATATTTAGAACATATACTAGAAGGAACAGAATTTATTTCATTTGACAGACTAGTTACACAATATGGGATCAACAAGAAAAGATTTTTAGAATATCAACAAATTAAATCCATAGTAAAAAAGAAATTTAAACCGGGTCAAGTTGAACTACAAACACCACCAAGTGTGGTTCAATTTCTTACTCTTAAACCCCCCAAATTACTTTCCAAAATATACAGAATGCTTTCTAAAACAGATGAATCAATATCACTTCCTATTGCAAAATGGGAAGCGGATTTATCAGTTAACTTAGACCTAAACTTCTGGTCTCAGATTTGCTTAAAAACCTTTCATCTAATTAGAAATCCCAGTCTTCAATTAATTCAATACAAAATATTACATAGAGTGCACTATACAGGTCATCAGATGTTCAAGATGGGCTTTACGTCTACCAACAACTGCTCACACTGCCAAACCAATTCACCGGACAATTATATCCACGCTCTTTGGTTCTGTCCACCAGTTCAGAAGTTTTGGCGCGAGATATGTGAAGACTTATCGAAGTGTCTGAAATGTAACATTCCAACTTCCCCCTTAGTGTGTTTGTTGGGCAGCTTAGATAATGTCACTTCAGAAAAGAATATTGCCCATATGGTTTTCACTGCCCTATGCATAGCCAAGAAAACTGTCCTCATGAACTGGAAAAATAAAAATAATCTTAATTCTAACCAATATAGAAATTATCTATTAGATTACATTAGTCTTGATACAGCCTCTGCCACCACATCAGATCAATTGCTCTGGGCTCCTTTGATCAGCTCCATCACCTAGTGGGGGTGGGGGGTCATAGTTTGGTCCCGCCTTCACTGTTGTGATTGGTGTGGGGGTAGGGACAGGCTTCGGGCATCGGGGGGTTCCCCGGAGGCATCTTCCTTGGGTAGCGGTCATGTCCGGTTGGGGGCTCTGTGGGCTCTCAGGTGACTGTTTCCTCGCGGCTGCGTGCAGCGGGACTAGGGGAGGGTCTGTGCTGACGGACGTGGGTTACTGACCTGGTAGCCTGGCTGCCCCTGGGTGGGTCCGGGATGGGCGTGAGGTTCTGGGGGCGCTCCGTCTCTGGGCTGGGGCCCGGGCCGGGCCTCGGGGGCTTGGGTCCTGGTTGGTGTGTTGCCGGGGTTGTGGGCGGGTGGGTGCATGGGGGCCCAGCCCTGGAGCAGGGTGCCGCCGGTGCATCGAGCCACCTGGGGGGCTCTTCAACTGGTGGGGAAGATTGTCACATCTTGCAGGAGCTTTCCTCTCCTCAGGGGCTCTCTCTGCAGGAGGGGGAGACACAGGAGAGGTGGAGGAAGATCTCAGCCTGGGTGTTTATTGTCTTATGTAGTCTGGAAGAAGAGTGGATGGTGGGGTGGGTGCAGTTTTCTCTGTGGTGGGGTTGGGTGGACTGTCCTGGGCTCTGTGGGGCCGGGAGGCGCTGCTGCGCTGGGCCCCGGTCTGGATGGGCCTGGGCCCCCTTTCCCTGGCGGGTCGCGGAGTATGGGGGTGCCTACTGGGGTCAGTGGGGGAGCTGGCCCCAGGGAGGGGTCACTTGCCCCTCCCTTCCTTCCCTCCCCATCTCCAGCTGCCTCCCTCTTCCCGCTCCACCACAACCACCCACACATGCAGGACCTTGGAGTAGGGGTATGTCACCAGGGTGCAGAGGAGGCCACCCCCCCCCCCCCCCCCCCCCCCGTCCCCTTCTGGCTGCCTCTGCCTCAATTTTATCCCACAACTTAGACATTCACATTACTCACACTCTCATTACACATACATATAGGATCTTGGGGGTGGGCACGATACACGGAACCCAAAGTACCATCAGGGTGTACACCCCACCCCTGGTGTCGTTGCCCACCTCTCAATGTTAAATACACGTAGACATTGAGGGCCAACAGGAGGGACCATGCGCTTACCTGCTGCTCTCTGGCAGGTAGCTCCTTGCCCTCCTGGGTTTTAAATGCACCTTAGAACACACATGCATCAACACTACAATGAGCGGGTGGAGGGAGGTTTGGAGTCTTCTCTCACCCCCGTTCTCTGCGGCCTGCTGGAGCGGGGGGGCTAGGAGGAGGAGTTGGCCGTCCGACTGCGGTCTGGAGTGTGGGGCCTCCCTGCTGCTGCGGAGTCGGGGTGGTCTGCCTCCCCCCACCGCAGGGAAAAGGGTAACACCACCTGGGTCTGGGTGCAGTTCCCCCCCTCCAGGGGCAAGGGTACCTAGACCCGGGGCTTAGAGTACGCTTGGGGAGTGTGATCATGTGTACAGCGTCTCTTTATGTCTGTCTCCACGTTGGTTGAGTGTGGAGTAAGTGTATATGAGAGCATGAGGGTGGGAATAGATGTTTGTATATGTGTGTGCCTGTATTTCTGTGTCTATATGTCAGGTTGGGTGTCAGGCGCCACCTCTCTGGGGACATCTTAGGCCCTCCAAGGTATGGAGGCCTATCTCCCCCTACTACCACTTCCCCTGCCAGTGGCGGACTCCCTCAGGTGTCGGTGCGTTGGTGGTTCTTTGTGTCTGGGGGTGGGCGTCCAGGTACACACCGGCTCACTCCTTGGCGGCCGCTTATCGGGGCCTGGAGCCTGGGGCTTGCTCGGGCCACTTCAGAGGTGGGGTGCCCCCGGCCTCTCGGCCTGGGGCTCGGTCACTCAGGCACGGCTGGCTGCCGGCGGAGCTCACGGGCCCGTCACTGCAACTCCCCCTGGTTTCTGCTCCGCGGCTGCTGAGTGAGCCCTCATCTGGGACTCTCCTCAGCTCTTTCTGGGACAGTGGCGCGGCTGCCCCTCTGTTGGTCTTCCTTGGTCTCTTGTGTTCTGGGGGCCTCTGGATGTCTGGAGTTTTGATCTCCTCCATACCTGCTTCATGCCCTGGAGGACGGGGCTGTGGCCCCCCCACACCCTCTAGCAGATCATTACATGAAGGAACCTTTTAAAAAAACAAAAAACAAGCGCGTCCATGCTCACAGGTGTACCACGGGTGATCACACCCACAAACTACACCCTTTTTGGCTCCTACCTCAAAGCACACTGTGTTCTGTTCATCTTATGTGCTGCACAATAATGTGTAATATTTAGTATTTACTGTCATATTCCCATATATCATTGTGATGTTGTTTATTCTATTACTCTTGTTCTCTTCTGCTTGTTTTCTTTTTTCTTTCTCAGCAGGTGACCCAGGTGACTGATATATGCATTTTTTTTTCTTTTCTTTTTCTGCTCACTCTGTTGGTTTTTGGTTTTTGCCCTTCTCCCCGTCCCTCTTCTCAGCTGTTTCTCTTTCCCTCTTTCTTTCTCCCCTTCTTTCCCCCAGTAAAGTCTGTCCCATATTCAGTAAGTGAAAATAAAATAAACAATAAAAGGTGAATCAAATGGACCATTACGGCAAGGCTGGGATGGTCAGTTTGGTGAAGTAAATCCATTGGGCATCTTTCTTTGCCTTT
This sequence comes from Mchenga conophoros, assembly GCF_057382185.1. Lineage (NCBI taxonomy): Eukaryota > Metazoa > Chordata > Actinopteri > Cichliformes > Cichlidae > Mchenga > Mchenga conophoros. The sequence continues at coordinate 4,272,478 of NC_140546.1, read as the reverse complement.
AGACAACAATTCTGATGCAAAAGAGCCAAACGGGACAGGCCAAAAAAAAAAAAAAAAAAAAAAAAAAAGAGGAGCTTCTATCCCCAAGCCATCCGTGCTCTAAACACACACACCCGCCCTCTCACATCATCTATAATTGACTGAGTCAGGACTCTTCCAGACACTAAACCAAGGCACAATGTACATTTCAATTCCTTTAATTTTAAATATGTTTATATTGTCTATCCTGTAAAATAGTCAGATGTCTATTCATATTAATGTACAGAATTCACCTGCTTGCTGCTACTACTGCACATTCACCCAATGTATATACTACATATATATATATATATATATATATATATATATATATATATATATATATATATATAATGTTTTTCCTCTACACCCCCCCCCCCCCCCCCCCAATTTTTTTGCACACGTCGAGGAGTGGGGATGGGTATCGTTTAGGTTTTATCTGATACCGGTGCCAAATCGGTACTTTTGAAACGGTGCCGGTGCTTAAACGGTGCTCGAACCGGTGCTTAAAGAATGGAGAACACAAACTTTGTCCAAAAACCTCTCATGTTCAGCTGTTTTTTTTTGTAAAAAGATATCAATATTAGCCTTTTCTGCAGCTATGTGGCATATAAATGGCATCACTCTTGGCTGGAAGCAGTGCTTAAACAATGGAAAAAACACAAACTTAAACCCTCTCATGTTTAACTGTTTCCCACTTTTTCTTTGGTCATTTTAGCCTTTTTGGCCAGGGTGAAGGGAGTATCTGCCATCAAACAAGAAGACAGCCGCATGTAGCTATGATGATGTTTGCTAGTTCACCTTACATGCATTAATGTAATAACGTGGTGAGTCTACTCAACGTAAATTACACACGAACAACATGAAGCTACTCATGCAGAGAAGAACTGCTGCTGCTGCCATCATCATCCGTCATCATTTCTGCTACACTGGCAGGGCTAGGGGCCAGGACTCTGTTCTTCGGGTTTTTGGGGGATGTTGCTCCGGGTCCGATAACTGGCAACCCACCCGACGTGCACGGTGTGAGGTCTCGCAGCAAGCTATCAAATACGGCGCATTTCTCGGCTTTTAAAAAAAACGCTATGCGTCGCCAGCTGTTTAATCGGATTCTTGGTGTTACCTTCTTTGACAGTATCACAGTATCAGCTTAAAGCACTTGTTGCAGGCTGCTGAGTTTGCATATTTTGCTGTGAAGTACAGCCAGACTTTTGACCGCTTCGCCTTGGGCATTTTTAATCTGTAGCTCTGCTCTAACAGAACGTACGTACTCAGGAAAGCTCAGGAAAAAAAAGCACCGAACTAAAGCACCGAAATGTGCGCTGCTTTTCGGTCTGGTTACTACCGTTTATGTCAGAACCGGTGCCATCATGGCACCGGACACCGGTACCCATCCCTATCGAGGAGCGTGTCAGGCTACATTTCACTGTGTGTTATACTTGTATAACTATGCAGGTGACAAATAAAGAACCTTGAACCTTGAACCTTGAATGACCCGCCAATTTCCGGAGGCGAGGTCACTGAGGCAGTTAAACAACTCCTTGGTGGCAGAGCCCCTGGTGTTGATGAGGTCCGCCCCGAGTTCCTGAAGGCTCTGGACGTTGTAGGGCTGTCCTGGTTGACACGCCTCTGCAATGTTGCGTGGAGATCAGGAGCAGTACCTGTGGACTGGCAGACCGGGGTGGTGGTCCCCATCTTTAAGAAGGGGGACCGGAGGGTGTGTTCCAACTACAGGGGGATCACACTCCTCAGCCTCCCTGGGAAAGTCTATGCCAGGGTGCTGGAAAGGAGAGTTCGTCCGCTAGTCGAACCTCGGATACAGGAGGAACAATGCGGTTTTTGTCCTGGTCGCGGAACACTGGACCAGCTCTTTATCCTCTCCAGGATACTTGAGGGTGCATGGGAGTTTGCCCAACCAGTCTACATGTGTTTTGTGGACTTGGAGAAGGCATTCGACCGTGTCCCTAGGGGTGTCCTGTGGGAGGTGTTGCGGGAATATGGGGTGTCTGGCCCTTTGCTACGGGCCATTCGATCCCTATACAACCGTTGCAAGAGCTTGGTTCGCATTGCCGGCAATAAGTCGGACTCGTTCCCGGTGGGTGATGGGCTCCGCCAGGGCTGCCCTTTGTCTCCGGTTCTGTTCATAATTTTTATGGACAGGATTTCTAGGCGCAGCCAAGTGGCGGAGGGCTTTTGCTTTGGTGGCCTCAGAATCTCATCTCTGATTTTTGCAGATGATGTGGTTCTGTTGGCTTCATCGGGTGAGGGCCTCCAGCTCGCACTGGAACGGTTCGCAGCCGAGTGTGAAGCAGCGGGAATGAGTATCAGCACCTCCAAATCTGAGGCCATGGTTCTCAGCCGGAAAAGGTTGGAGTGCCCACTCCGGGTCGGGCATGAGTTCCTGCCCCAAGTGGAGGAGTTCAAGTATCTCGGGGTCTTGTTCGCGAGTGATGGGAGAAGGGAACCGGAGATCGACAGACGGATTGGGGCTGCAGCTGCATTAATGCAGACGCTGCACCGGTCCGTCGTGGTGAAGAGGGAGCTGAGTGTAAAAGCAAAGCTCTCAATTTACCGGTCGATCTACGTCCCTACCCTCACCTATGGCCACGAGCTGTGGGTAGTGACCGAAAGAACGAGATCGCGGATACAAGCGGCAGAAATGAGCTTCCTCCGAAGGGTGGCTGGCCTCTCCCTTAGAGATAGGGTGAGAAGTTCGGCCATCCGGGAGGGGCTCAGAGTAGAGCAGCTGCTGCTCCACATCGAAAGGAGCCAGCTGAGGTGGTTCGGGCATCTGACAAGGATGCCCCCTGGGCGCCTCCTGGGTGAGGTGTTCCAGGCATGTCCCACCGGGAGGAGGCCCCGGGGCAGACCCAGGACACGCTGGAGAGATTATATCTCTCGGCTGGCCTGGGAACGCCTTGGTATTCCCCCGGATAAGCTGGAGGAGGTGGCTGGGGAGAGGGAAGTCTGGGCCTCTTTGCTTAGGCTGCTGCCCCCGCGACCCGGCCTCGGATAAAGCGGATGAAGATGGATGGATGGATGGATGGAGTTTGTTTGTTTCAGAGTCAGAGAGCCGTGTCTCTCTACAGTCAGAGGTTTTTGTACGGCGGCTCAATGAGTTTGTATCACTGTGGTGGACTTTTGGTGGAGGAACCAGACTGGAATTTGGAAGTAAGTCAGCCTTAGAGCTTTTTTTTTTTTATGTAATTTTCTTCTCTTTTCTTTAATTTCATTTAATATGAAAGGCTAGGAAACTTTTTGTGTAACTGAATAATTATTTTATTCATAAATTTTGTCCTAAGAAACAAAGTCAGCTTTGGAAATGAATATTCAGACACTCAGGACAATTTCCAATGAAATTGTGGGATGTTTCATAGTATTAATTATTATTTCTAGTTCTGATGGTAAAGTTGTATTTTCAGGGCTTGTAGGTTTAGTTCAGTCTAACAGAGTCAGAGAGCCATGTCTCTGCAGTCAGAGGTTTTTGTACGGCGCCTCAATGAGTTTGTATCACTGTGGTGGACTTTTGGTGGAGGAACCAGACTGGAATTTGGAAGTAAGTCGAACTTAAACCTCATTTACTTTAGCAAATTTCTTTCTTGTGGTTATCTTAACTTTTCTGTTCAGTGTGCCAGAAAAAACCTCAGGAAAATAGTTTTTAGATACATTTTCATGAAGACATAAAGTTAGCTTCAGAATAAATGTTAAAATGAATATTAAACACAATATGAAACATCAGAGTGGACTTGAGGATATTTTACATATACATACATCTGGTTAAGTCTCGAGAGCTTTTAGTTTTAATCCAGTCTGACAGAGTCAGAGAGCCATGTCTCTCTACAGTCAGAGGTTTTGAAAAAAGTTAAACTGCACATAGTGAAGATAAAGATCTCTGGTGTTCTTATTGTATCATATCATTTACAACAATGTAAGCAATAAAAAAACCACATTAGGTAAGTAGTGGTATTGAGTTTCTTATCCAGAACAAGCTGTTTATTATGAAGAACTGATGATGTTGAAGCTTAACATCTTTTAAAATTGTTGACACATCTTTGTTTTGTTTTGTTCTTTTATTTCCAGTGTAGTTTGAACATATTTCAGCTCAAACTGTGTGATGATTCTCTCTGTGCTGATATGCATGAGAGGTTTCTTAAAGGGAAGTGAAACAATGTGTGAGTGAATGACTGGTGGAGCAGAAAAAACACCTGACAGAAACTTCTTAACGGAGAAAATCAAATTGTGGCTCCTGTCCTCTAAGCTGATTGGTGTTTCCTAGGTGATACCCGCCCCGCCCTGAAGGTGCTGGGTCCCTCCAGTGAGGAGCTGAAACAGGGGAAGGCCACGCTCATGTGTGTGGCCAACAAGGGCTTCCCCTCAGACTGGAGTCTGTCCTGGAAGGTGGATGGCAGTGGCAGCATCAGCTGGGAGGAGAGCAGGAGCCCCGTGGTGCAGGAGAACGACGGCCTCTACAGCTGGAGCAGCACCCTGAGGCTCCCTGCAGACCACTGGATGAAGGTGGGCTCTGTGACCTGTGAGGCCACCCAGGGCTCCCACACTCTGGTCTCAGAGCCACTGATGAGAGACCAGTGTCCCCAGTCCTGAACTATATGTGACTTTTATGCTGGTCTTACTTTCACACTGCATTCTGTAGCTTTTTTTCCAATTTCTTCTCTCATTTTTGATTTGCTTTGTTTAAAGTTTAAAGTTTGTTTAAAGTTTTAAAGAATAAAAAAAAATCTACATTAAATAAGAATCGAGTGTTTGTCTTACTTTTGTGGTGATGTCAATATTAAACTCTAAATAATGATTTCCAGGGTTCTAATTGGAAACCAGTGTGCTATCTGTAGAAAGTCAATATGAGTCGGTAGAATTAAGCCACTTTCAATACATGAAGTAAAGCAAAGTAATGAAATGTTTCAGCATGTTGCAGTTTGTTGTATAAAACACTGACTGCACAGGTGGAGCAGAAAAGCGCTGTATAAGAATGAGTCTATTCTCGTGATCAGTGTTGGGGTAGGTATTTTAAGAAGTAATTTAATATACAGAGTTTTTTTGTTAAAAGTATTCAGTACGTTATTTTGGTGGTTTTTTTTTCTTTAAAATCACCTGAAACACAACATGTCATAACTGTCATTGAACAATATGAACTTGTAGGCTACAGTCTCTCACACCAACATAAATCCCTATCCTAATGACGACACACATATTTTCTTTCTCTTGGCATTTAGGTATATGAATACCTGTCAAGGGTCCTTGACATACAGGTCTCCGACTCGGAGGACAAAAATTAATGTCCTGTGTCTTAGGAGGGCAGGATTGCTTTGCTTTTTCTTTATACGATGCGTCGCAATATTCGTTTTGCCTAACAACCTGTTTTTGACTCCTAAATTGTCATTAATGCAACCGCTCTACATAACAGTCAGTGTAACTGATTATAAATCTTTTATTCATGAACCTACACATTACGCTTTATTTACTAGTTGTATGTATTTTAACAGAGCAAGAGGTGGACCACACGTTTGAAGAGCTGCTGGTCTTTATAACTGGGGCTGACTTACTTCCACCACTGGGGTCCTGCAACATAGACTTTTATGATCAGGAGTCGGGGATACGCATCGATGTGCAGCTTATCCCTGTATCTTCCGAGACGTGTTGCATACGAGGATCAATTTAAAGATCTTATGAACACTGCATTAAAAGCATTCCTGGGATTTGGAAAGCTGTAGCTGCATTTACATGAACTGATGCTGGAAAGCTGTGGTTGAAACCTGTGGCCTTTTGGGAGGAAGTTGTGTTATTCTAAGTGTTCTGAAATGGGATTGCTCCTGGGCTTCTTCACATTGTACATTTTAAAAGTGTTTAGTATAAAAGTTGTTTGTTTTTACAAATGTGACTGTATATAGTTGTATTTATAGTCCCGTTAAGACAGGTGGGGTATGCATGCAACAAGCCATGCACCAAAAAGTGATGTTCAGAAAATGCTTCAAGTATTGGAAGGAAAATAACAATTCATCTACAAATGTTCTTTTGAAAGGTTGTTGTGCAGTCATGTTTAAGTATTCGGTTATAATATACTGCATAGTTTCTTGTTGCTGCGTTGTGTTTGTGTTGTTGTTTTAAATGTGCAATAGCTGCCTAACAAACTTTGAACTGAAAGACGCTGACTTTTGTAAAATAAAAGTATTGTAATGTCAGTTCTCATGGTGTCTCTTTACAAATTAAAGTTGAGGCTCACCTGTTACTGTCAAATACTGGTGTTGGGATCCACTGACGAGGGCTGTTCAGTACACAGGTATGTGCTTAAGTCGAGGTAAACGGTTCAATAAATTTACCTTCATCTGTTCTCAAACTGAGAGCTCAAGATTCCATCTCAACTCAATTTGTTCAACTGCTTTCAGGAACAAAGCAGTTTTAACTCCTAAGTTTAAAGTCAGAGTTGGTTAACTCTGAGATTGGCAGCTGACCTTTGACTATAACCTGTTTAAATATTAATAACTCAATTTGAGGAATGTGAACATGTGTCAGTGCTATTATTAGAACACATACTAATATGCACAGAGGGTAACGAGGGAATACACCACAGAAGGCAGACACAGCTGAACCTAATCAGACATGACGAATACACTCACACAGAACGCAGAATCCAAATACAACAGGGAACCAGAGAATAGCTCTGAGACACGGGTTGACAGAACATAAGGAACAGAGGGACGAAGAGATGCGACTGGAAAACAGAAAATAAATGAAACGAATCATATTAATAATCAAAGAACATGAATAGGAAGTCAACAGGTCTTTGGACCATGGCAGTGTTGAAGAGCAAAAAAGAGAAAATCTAAAAACCTGAGAAAGAAAAGATGGAAATTTGATCATTTGACTGATTTGGACTTAAAGTTTCTATTTGAAGTATTTGCTAAATTGTGCAGATAATTATGACTCACTGACTTTTGCTGACTTCATTTAGTGTTAGATTTTTTTTCTTACAGAAATATGATTTTTGATAATGATCGATATTTAGAAATTGAGATTTATTTGAGCTGGTATGAAGCAGAAGTCAAAGGTCATAAATGATTTGTTAAAAAAAATTATATATTTCCAACTTTCTTTTCCTTTAGCAACAATGACATTTTCACTCTGTGTGTGTGTGTGTGTGTGTGTGTGTGTGTGTGTGTGTGTGTGTGTGTGTGTGTGTGTCCTCAGTGAACTGTATCAGTCTCTGCAGTATCTTCCAGCTGCAGCAGTCACTTCAGTTTCTGTTCAGTCTGACTGAGGGAGGTTTTTGTACGACTGTTTTTCACTGTGTGAACACATACTGACCGTTGACAACATGAAAACTCTGACAGTAATAAACTGCTGCATCTTCAGCCTGGACTCCACTGATGGTCAGAGTGAAGTCAGAGTTTGATCCACTGCCTGTAAAACGAGCTGGAATCCCTGCTTCTAGAGTGCTAGCATAGTAAATGAGACGTTTAGGAACTCCTCCATCTTTCTGTTGGTACCAGGCTAAATAGTTGGAGTTATAAACATTCTGACTGGTCGTACACTTGATGCTCACAGATCCTCCCACAGCAGAGCTCACTGCTCCAGGCTGAGTCACTGTGATCTGTCCTCTGGACTCTGAGGACACAGAGACAAAAACATAAAGCAGCTTCATGGTTTTGTGGGCTTCATTTCAGAGGGACAGATGTTGATAGAGGAGAGGAGTTTGATTCTCTGGACTTTACCTGTGAAGCAGCAGCAGAGGAGAGTCCAGATGAGGACGCAGATCAAAGTCATGTTTTTGATGAGGAGGATTTCTGTGGCTTCTGTTGTGATGAAGGACAGCTGTCAGTCATCCAGTGTTCAACTCTCAGGACTATAAACTCTCCCAGAGCACTGGAGCATGGTGCTGCTGATGCAAAGTGCCTCTCTATGGAAATCATCTGACTGACTTGAATCAATCTGACGATGCTGTTTATCAGGAACAATTCAATCCATTGAGCAGATATATCAGTTTGTTCTTCAGAATATTCTTATTCCAAAAATTTTTCTATTATTTAAATGTTTTGTTTTATGGTTCATTGATGGATTCACATGTTTATCATAATATTTAGTAAGGATATATCTGGATTAATTAAAAATATGAATTAACGAGGTCACAGGTTCATGCTGTAGAGTAGCTGAGCTTAGTCTCAGAGAGTGAGGAGCTCAGACATGTGGAGGTACAGTCACTGCTCTTTGCTTCAAAGGACTTCTTGTAAAACACAAACAGACACAATCAGTATCTTTTAAACGAGGCTGTTATCTCTGACAGCAATACCTATAACACCTCTTTCTGTAGCTATGATCACAACCATGTGACATGTAACAGTGGGGCAGATCAAGCATCGTTGTTCACTACTGTTGATGTTTTTTTAATCACGAATTACAAACAATTACACCACTGAATTCCAGCTTTATTCAAATGAATAAAATTAAGTAATAAAACCCATCATGATAGAATCTCTGTTATCATCACGGACACTTTAAGTTCAAGAACATGTACCTGGATAAAAGCTGCTGTTGGAGGTAAAATCCTCAGACTGAACTTGGGACCTTCACATTTCTAATTCTTACAGAATTTAATGAGCAGAAACAAACAACTGATTGTTTAGAATTTATGATTGTTCAGCACTTTTCTGCACCTTACTGAGTGCTTACATTTGAGTCTTTCATGCTACTCTGTATACAAATCTGTACATCTGTGTCCATAACAGAGAGAGCCAAAATGGGTATGTTTGATTTGCCTTCTGTGGCGGAGGTGTGGTCCTTGGCTCATCTGCAGGGGAGGAGTGGTACAGTGAGCTCAAGGGGGCGGTGCCGGGAGGCAGGTGAGCCACAGGTGGTGGCGACTGACTGATGACGCTGTCTCTTTCTGTTTCTCTATATAGTGAAGACAGAGTCGAGCGGGGACGGGGAGAGCTGGAATGGAACAGACTGTGTTCCTTGAGTTCATAACTGTCAGTAAAACGCAATAATAGTGAGCACAATCATCGTGTGTGTTGTGTACTTTTACACCTTTCTAACAATCCTATTTATGTGAAGTTGGGATAAGGTTCCAAGAAACTTAAAACCTCTGTGAAGTGTGAGTGAGGTCAAAGGTCATGAAGCTCAAGTGTCAGCATTATAAGTTAGCTTTTTAGGAGTTTCACCATTTTTCTGTTGGTAACAGAACACGTCATTACCTTCATCTACCCCATGATTGGTTGTAAATCTGAGGGTGATGGAGACCAATAAACTTCTTTTGATGAAATAATACACACTATGTTTGTTGACTCCAGAAACACCAACAGTGACATCTGGAGGAGGTTCCCCACATGTTTTGTTTTTTGGGGGTTTTTTGTAATGTGGGTTACACGTGTGGCATGCCACTATACTGTGGAGAACAACAGTCACTTATGGGGAAAAACGCTCGTCCCAAACGAGTTTAAAGGCATTTGAGTCTCAAAAAGTGGTTTTAGTGTCAGGGTTACAGTTAGGTTATAGTTAGGCATTCACTTTTGATGGTTAAGGTTATAGTAAGCAATTAGGAAAAGCATTATGTCAATTAGATATCCTCACTAAGATATGAAAACCAGTGTATTTCTTTGAGTGTGTGTACTCAGTCAACTGTATCAGTCTCTGCACTTGAGAGAGGTTTTTGTATGATGGCTTTTCACTGTGTGAACACATACTGGCTGTTAATGTAGTGTTCACTCTGACAGTAATAAACTGCTGCATCTTCAGCCTGGACTCCACTGATGGTCAGAGTGAAGTCAGACTTTGATCCACTGCCTGTAAAACGAGCTGGAATCCCTGAATCACGATTGCTAGTGTAGTAAATGATACGTCTGGGAGGTTTTCCATCTTTCTGTTGGTACCAGGCTAAAGCTTGAGAGTTTTGAACATTCTGACTGGTCCTACACTTGATGCTCACAGTTCCTCCCACAGCAGAGCTCACTGCTCCAGGCTGAGTCACTGTGATCTGTCCTCTGGACTCTGAGGACACAGAGACAAAAACATAAAGCAGCTTCATGGTTTTGTGGGCTTCATTTCAGAGGGACAGATGTTGATAGAGGAGAGGAGTTTGATTCTCTGGACTTTACCTGTGAAGCAGCAGCAGAGGAGAGTCCAGATGAGGACGCAGATCAAAGTCATGTTTTTGATGAGGAGGATTTCTGTGGCTTCTGTTGTGATGAAGGACAGCTGTCAGTCATCCAGTGTTCAACTCTCAGGACTATAAACTCTCCCAGAGCACTGGAGCATGGTGCTGCTGATGCAAAGTGCCTCTCTATGGAAATCATCTGACTGACTCCATCAAAGACCTGTATCAGGCTCATGGTGTTGTTTATAACTGAATCAGTTTAAAGGCATTTGAGTCTCAAAAAGTGGTTTTAGTGTCAGGGTTACAGTTAGGTTATAGTTAGGCATTCACTTTTGATGGTTAAGGTTATAGTAAGCAATTAGGAAAAGCATTATGTCAATTAGATATCCTCACTAAGATATGAAAACCAGTGTATTTCTTTGAGTGTGTGTACTCAGTCAACTGTATCAGTCTCTGCACTTGAGAGAGGTTTTTGTATGATGGCTTTTCACTGTGTGAACACATACTGGCTGTTAATGTAGTGTTCACTCTGACAGTAATAAACTGCTGCATCTTCAGCCTGGACTCCACTGATGGTCAGAGTGAAGTCAGAGTTTGATCCACTGCCTGTAAAACGAGCTGGAATCCCTGATTGTCGAGTGCTAGCATAGTAAATGAGCAGTTTAGGAACTCCTCCATCTTTCTGTTGGTACCAGGCTAAAAGATGGTAGTTGCTCCAAACATGAACATCCTGACTGGTGTGGAGCAGGGAAATTATTTTACTGCTATTGTTAAATAATTGTCATCATTACCATTGCATTAATAATAAAATTTGGAGTTTATATTGCATTCAGGGGTTAAACAGTGTCTCTTTCAGAAAGACTGAGTTGCAGGCTGACAGGAAGTTGTATGCAGAAGTGAAAGCAGATAGTTATTTTGAGCCGCAGGCTAAGACGAGGCTTTAACAATGTAACAGATAGCTTTAAGAAGGCCTTAAGCAGTTATGACTATTTCATACACAATGCATATCTGTGCTTATTAAAGAGTTGGAGCTCGGTCAATTAATTGGGGGTCGGAAGCTTTGTTCGGCGCGATGTTCGGACAATCTATTGTGCAAGTGACTTGGAGCCATAGAAGGAATTGCAATACATGCTTACAAAACACTTATATATCAGATCATTTTATATTAAGGTTTTAGTAGAGGTTCTTGGTCAAAGAGCATGTGAGGTCGTGACACACACACATAGAGTTAAATTTATTTAGAGGAACCGTCCTTGTTGTCTCGGCAAGAAAGAGGAACAATTCATTTTAAGATAAGAACGGAAAGTACCAAGCCATGAAAATAGAAGATGATTTTCTGGGTGAAAAGTCATGATGATGTTGATCTGATCTATGTATAAAATGTACCGGTGACGCATGAAGGGGCGTCAGTAAATAAACCCTGATGCTATAAAATATCTGTTCATGCTTTGATTAAGTCGAAGACTACTTCCTGTCTGCTTACAGAGTTGTCTTCCCACACGTGTGTTCATTAAAATCATTGTTTGACCAAAGACCTACTGGACCATGGGTGGTGTGTACTCTCCTTCCTCAACTTTGAACCTTAACATTTGGGGGCTTCGTCCGGTGGTTGAGGAGGGAGAATTGGAGGTTTAGATGGAGAAATTTGGTGGTCTTAGGTGGTCTGACGGGCAGACATGAATTCCAGTGGTCTAAGTGAGTGGGCATAAGCCGGCTTATCCAAAAGGTAAGGCACTACCTGTTGAATTATTTCCAAAGTGTGCCAAATTGGACATGATAAAATTTAAGTCTACTCACTGAAGTTACTGGTGGATGTCTGTTTTGATTTTGATGAAAATCTCATGAGTTGAAGCAGTTAGAGTTCTGCTAAGAAGAAATGAAAGTAGTTAAGAGTCTGATAAGAAAAGTTTAAATAATGGGTTGAAGTCCCAAAGAAATTGAGTTAGAGTCTCAAGTAGTTTGGTAGGGTATTTGGTCATTTTGTGGGTTAAAGTCCCGGTTGGTCATTAGGTCAGACCTTGGTTGGTCATTTTGTGGGTTAGAGTCCCCATTGTCCATCAGGGTCGATCTGCCTCAGTTATACACTTGTTTTGGGTGTTGATTGTGGTTTCAAAGTATTATAAATTATTCTAGAACGGCAGTTCGAGTCTGCTAGGAAGCGCAGTGCTCAGAGGTAACGCTTGCCAATGTCAAGGACGCTTAGACATTGTCCTCGAAGAGGGATAGTCAGTTGGTCACTGTGGAGCTTGGGGCACTCCAGAATAACTAGGAGTTAGAGTCTCCTTACCGTTTGGAACGGTACCTGCGCTTTTTTGGACAGGAGAAGTTGGACTTCGGGCGTGTAACTTTAACCTAAAACTTCAAAGTTTGGGTTGGTTGACGCTTTTAAATTGAGTTAGGGATTTTAGAGATGAGGCCAGAAACAGTTAAAGTCTTGATACTGGTTAATTGGTTGCAAAAAACTCAGGGAGTTTATCCGCTGGGCGGTTATTTTAAATTTGTCGAAATTGGTTAGGCGCTAAAGCTGACAGATCTGACAGTAGTTGTAAATATAAGACGTCTTTGTAATATAAAAGATCTGTGTGAAAGGAGTCTGAGGCAATGCTGTTGCTATTTTTAGACGGTGTGTGTGTGAGTGAAAATGCAAATGAGTAAGCAGTGAACTGTTTAAGCCACAGTTGGTTTTATAAATACTGCTGCAAACATTGTAGAGTGTGTGTTTAAAATGCCATTTAGGTTTATTAAAGGACTATAAATAAAGTTTTGAGTTGCCGTAGTGGATGTATAGTAACTGACTGAGTTTGGATGTAGATATATAAATATATTGAGTGCACTGTATATACTTAAGACTAACACATCACTTTCAGTAGTAACTTTTCTCGAGCATTAGTTGCTGGTGGGTTTTATTTTTTCAATTTCTTGTGTGTGCGGTGAGAATTAATGGAGGTTTCAATTTTTTGTTTGTTTGTTTTTTACTTGCTCTTTTTGATTATGACAAGCATGTCTAAAATACTCTTAGGAAAGTGTGTTTTGGGTTATATTCCTCAATTCTGGTCACAGTTTAGGTGTGTGAATGCGGTGACTAGAAGCTTTGACATGATGAATAAAGGTGTGAGAGGTATTTCTTTGGTGATGTAAAGTAGGAGGTTTTAAAGTTTGAAAGTGTTTTTAATTTAAGAGATGCATGAGTGATGTTATAAGAGTTTGAGTTTCTTTTTCTTTCAGTTTAAAACACATAAGTACATACACTTGGTACACCCGTTTACTCTTTGACTTTATTAAAACAAACGGTGTATTTGAGTTTGAATTTCAGTAATTGTATGTTGATATGGTAATTTAGTTTTATGTTAGGTGAAGGAGATGTCCATCTCTGCGTCTTGCAGGATTGAAAGTGAAAGTTGAAGGTTGTGATGTGAATGCTGTGAGTACTCGATTTGAATGATTCTGTGTGAGGTGTACAAAATACTAAATAATAATAACACTATGAAAGTTGATAGTAGAGTGAGTGCAAGGTGATGTGTGAACAGAGGAAGTCTGAGAGAGAAGTGTGTGCGTAGGCAAAATGCAGAGTGTGTGCGTGAAATAAGGGAGTATTGTTTTTACATCAAGGTTTAGCAGAACTAAAGTAGAACGTTATAAACAAACAGATAAATAAAAGTAAAATGAAGAGAGAAAATAACTGACAATTACATTAATGAATAGAAAACACACATACACAAAGTGCCATATGTGAAATTATTCTAGGAAAGGAGTCAGAAGTGAGATAGTTTAATATAAGATGCAATGAAGGAAGCAGCTTACACTCCTTTAATTTCCAGAGCCAGTGTGTTCCCTCCCCTGCCCACTTGGGCCCCGTATCAGGCGAGTATGGAAGGCTGGATAGCCCATGACGGGTAAGATCCCACCTCGAAACCCTGGGACAACCTAAGGCAGGCACAGTCACGATTATTCGCCTCACTCAGTCCCGGTGAGCTCCGACTCACTGGTGAGATGAAGTGAAGAGGATGGGACCTCAAGGGGTAAAGCCGCTGGGCTAGGGTGGAGGTGGAAAGTGGCAAGTGGAGCCCTACCTTCTGGCTGAGGACAAGGAATGCTGCTATTTAAGGTAGGAAATCAGAATTTGGGTTAGTAAATTTGGGGAGGAGAAAATTGACTGTTTAAAGGCAAAATTATGAAGGAGTCTGACACACTGCAAAAGCACCATATGCAAATTCACACACACAAACAGGAAATGCATTAAACTTATAAAGACAAGACAAGCTCATGGAGTTTAATGCAGAGATAGAGATTAAACCTGGCTAAGAACACAAACATATGCAATGAAAAACAGCTTGCTATTTTGTATGAATGATACAATGGTGTGAATGTTTAATAAAATACATTTGTGTTTGTAATCGAGGAATAGAAGAAGCCATATGACAAAGGGGGTTATGTTTTATGCTGAATTGAAGTATGTTACAGAGCATAAGGGGGTGATTTTTGTGTGCAAATTGTGTGGTTTTAATGAGACTTTTGGTGTATTGAGGAGGTGAAATTATGTGGTGGCAAGACTTGTGTGTTTAAGGTTGTTGTGGTGATGGGTTGATTCTGTCAGGTAGGTTGTTGTTGTTATTTTTGTTTTTAATAGAGGGAGTTTTAGGAAACATGGACATGTCTGGGAGGGGCCCATTATTTTGTAACAGTGCACTTAAAGAAAACCTGTCAGGGGATTTTATTTTGTTTTTATGAGCTAACAATCAGCTCTATTTTTTCATTTCTGTTTTAAGCAGGCCTGCAACAGTGAATAACGGCGCTGAAAATTATCGGGAAGAGCAAATACAAGGGGGGCTTTCCAGATTACAATTGGCTGAGGAGAGCTACCTGTGGGGACTATTCAGGTCGTAAGTCCCTGTAAAAAGGATTTTATGCGAGTCAATCCAGTCCAAAAGCATAAAGAAATATTTTCCTATGGAAAATAAAAAATGACTGAGCTCATTTTGCTGAGGGTGGGGAATCTGACGCGGGAAGCTCCACCATTAGCAAATATATGGTGTGACTGCATGTAAGTGAATGTGTGACTGAATGTGAGTGAGGGTGAATAAATGTGGACAAACAATTTGCTTTTACCAGAGAAAATTTCTGTTTTGTTTTATTAAGTGGGGTTAGATTATGGGATTATAGTATATTGTTGGGAGGATGCCAAATGCTAAAGGGGAAATATTTTTTGATGTAACTCAGTTATCATTAATTGAAGAAACACATGACTGATAACTGTTCTGTTTTAAGTTTATTTTTATGACATAGATTGGATCATGAGTGGGGAAACTGAGCATTTTTAAGTTTTGTATAGTATCTTGACACATGAAATGTATCAAGATAAAGGGGGGTTTAGGGTTTAATAATTTAATTGTTTAATAATTTAGGATCATTTTAGGACCTTTTGGGTTTTTGATCATTTGGATATGGTAAAACTGAAACTGTTATTTTTAAGTTAAGGTTAAAGGATTAAAAGTGAACTTGTCACGGTTTGCGAGGCAAGCCGTGTGGAGTTGTAGAAAAGGACCCAAAAGGCGGCAGCTCTGGTGCAGGTGAATATTTATTTACAACGGTGGGCACAAAACAGCACTGGTGGAAAAACAAGAAACCGGAAACCTAAACTGGGTAAGCTAATAACACAAACCAGAAACGAGACGCAGGGAGACCGAGGGGAAACAACACAGACAAACCAGCAACTACCATAACAGAAGACACAACTTAAATACACCCAGAGCACGGGGAGAACACAGACATAACAGGCTGGGGGAAACATGGAATAAACACAAAGAGAGACGAGAGCTCATAAATACACAGAGGGGCACAAGGGGGTAAGAGTCACAAAGGGAAAAAACACTTAGGGAACACCACAACAGGACACCTCAGAAAACCTGGCCTAAATAAGGAGCGAAAATACAAGGAACCAAGAATACTGGGCCAACATGGCCCAGGACCATGACAGAACTGAATCCTGTTTAGAAGATACAATGCTGGTTTTTCAAAGCTGTGAATAAATCTTAGAGGGAAAATTAGTGAGGGTTGAAGGAGTAGAACAGGTTTGATTTTTTGATCTTTAGAAGAAGTGGTTATAATGTAGGCTTACACATACAGATATTACATGGAAGGTATTTTTAGGATAAAGGGGGAGCTTCTACGTAGAAATGATTTTTATACATATTGCATTTTGTGCTTTTAAAGGAGTTGTGGCTCAAATTTGTCTCTGGAGGGTCACGAGCCTTTGGCTAGCGCTATGATTAGCCAATCTACTGTGAGGATAATATGAGTTCATGAAGGATTGCACACGCTTACAGACACAGAGTTAAGAAACACACATGACAGTATTGATTCCAGGCAAAAGGCCTTAAATTCATTTAGCTTTTAACTGAACTTAAAGAAGGACCAAAGAGGAAGGAAAGCATATATTTTGGTTAAGTCTGATAAACTAGAATTAGGAGGTATTGTTACATTAAAGGGAGCAAATGAAATAAAAAGGTTATACCAAAAACAGGTGATAACATAGGAAATGTGAGGTTTTAAAATGAAGTTAGTGTTAACACATAGGAGTTGTTTCAAGGCAGCATTTAGCTATGATGAAATGTATACAGGAGTAATTGCTTATATGCTTAAACTTAATTGATTAAAGTGGTTGTTTTCTTTTGGAGTAGAGGAACTTGCAGCAGCGACAATTTGTGCACAGGATGTTGATGATCAGATAAGGGAAAGTAGAGCGAGCAACCGGACGTGAAAGCAGGGCTTAAAGAGTTTAAAGTGATGAGGAACGTTGAAGAGTATACATAAATACAAGTCAATAAGTTAAGAGCATAATTAGGATCATGCTTTTGATTAAAGAGTCCCAAAAAGGATAAGTTAGGGAGATGCAAGAAAAGGTGTTTTGTTTCCTTTGCAGAAGATCTCGGCGACCACAGGAGGGGCGAGGATCCTGGAGATCTCGAGGCCTGCTGAACCACAATGTATTGCGACCTCTGGTGTTCCAGAGGTCGTGAGAGGGAGTGTGGAGCAGGGAAATTATTTTACTGCTATTGTTAAATAATTGTCATCATTACCATTGCATTAATAATAAAATTTGGAGTTTATATTGCATTCAGGGGTTAAACAGTGTCTCTTTCAGAAAGACTGAGTTGCAGGCTGACAGGAAGTTGTATGCAGAAGTGAAAGCAGATAGTTATTTTGAGCCGCAGGCTAAGACGAGGCTTTAACAATGTAACAGATAGCTTTAAGAAGGCCTTAAGCAGTTATGACTATTTCATACACAATGCATATCTGTGCTTATTAAAGAGTTGGAGCTCGGTCAATTAATTGGGGGTCGGAAGCTTTGTTCGGCGCGATGTTCGGACAATCTATTGTGCAAGTGACTTGGAGCCATAGAAGGAATTGCAATACATGCTTACAAAACACTTATATATCAGATCATTTTATATTAAGGTTTTAGTAGAGGTTCTTGGTCAAAGAGCATGTGAGGTCGTGACACACACACATAGAGTTAAATTTATTTAGAGGAACCGTCCTTGTTGTCTCGGCAAGAAAGAGGAACAATTCATTTTAAGATAAGAACGGAAAGTACCAAGCCATGAAAATAGAAGATGATTTTCTGGGTGAAAAGTCATGATGATGTTGATCTGATCTATGTATAAAATGTACCGGTGACGCATGAAGGGGCGTCAGTAAATAAACCCTGATGCTATAAAATATCTGTTCATGCTTTGATTAAGTCGAAGACTACTTCCTGTCTGCGTACAGAGTTGTCTTCCCACACGTGTGTTCATTAAAATCATTGTTTGACCAAAGACCTACTGGACCATGGGTGGTGTGTACTCTCCTTCCTCAACTTTGAACCTTAACACTGGTCGTACACTTGATGCTCACAGTTCCTCCCACAGCAGAGCTCACTGCTCCAGGCTGAGTCACTGTGATCTGTCCTCTGGACTCTGAGGACACAGAGACAAAAACATAAAGCAGCTTCATGGTTTTGTGGGCTTCATTTCAGAGGGACAGATGTTGATAGAGGAGAGGAGTTTGATTCTCTGGACTTTACCTGTGAAGCAGCAGCAGAGGAGAGTCCAGATGAGGACGCAGATCAAAGTCATGTTTTTGATGAGGAGGATTTCTGTGGCTTCTGTTGTGATGAAGGACAGCTGTCAGTCATCCAGTGTTCAACTCTCAGGACTATAAACTCTCCCAGAGCACTGGAGCATGGTGCTGCTGATGCAAAGTGCCTCTCTATGGAAATCATGGAAATGCCCTTGTCCATTATAAAAGGTTTACTCTGTGTTCAAGAATCAGTGATTTGGTATTTCTGTCTGCTGTAATTACATTTTTTTTCCTCTTTCTCTTTTTAATTAATCCATTGAGTTATTCATAAACTCAACAATTTGTGTTTTGTTGATTATTTTACATTGTGCATCTTATGCTGAGCAAGCTTTGGTTGTGAGGATTGGGCAGGCTATTCTGTGACGTACTTAAAATCTGGTAATACAGTTGGTAAATATTTGCACGAAGAAAAGTCATCATTTCTTCATCGTGCTCTGTACTACACTATAAAGATTACAGCATAAAAACATAAGCAGCACATCATCAGAACTTATACTGAATCTTTGCACCAGACCATGTGTGTTACTCATGGCCGTTGATCAGTGGCTGTTGATTAATGGTTATGAGAATTTGCATATTAATGATCAAGGAACTGACCTCCCAGCTCATTGTTCCTTCAGTGGGCTGGTTTCAGTTATTATGCAAATGCACTGTTTCTAAGGTTGGAGAAACCTGCAGTCAGCTGAGACTGAAGAAGTCACCTGGATGAGTGACGAAACGTTTCTCCCCCTGAAAACGCTGCGTCCAGATGAACAGAATCAACCTTGTGGGTTTTACTTACCTGGATGATTGAGCGTGCATCAAGACACCATGTGTGTTAGTGCCCAATTATGAATAATATTACTCAGATATTGATCAGTGACAAACACAAAAGGCTACAGTTTCAAATATTTTAGACTCTCTGACTGGTGAGAGTAAAATGCTGAACATTTGTCTCAATGCTAGATAGAAAGCACTCAGGCATAGGATTTAGTGTTTATACGAATGTCTGTGGATGAGGCATGTTTTATGAAGAGCTTTGTCTATGTTTATATGTCTGGTTGGGTCTTAGACTCCATCTCACCGCCCCCCCACACACACCCGTCTGGGGCTCTCCCCAGCTTGTTTCTAGGAGGGAGGCGGCTGTCCCTCCAGTGGTCCTGCTTGGGCTCTTGTGCTCTGGGGGGAATCTGGATGTCTGGGTCCTGGATGTCCTCCGTGCTTGCTCCATGTCCTGGGGGGCAGTGCTATGGTTCCCCACAATTACTATTAGATAGTTACATGGAGAAACCTTTTGGAAACAAGCGCGCTCACGCACACAGGTGTGCACAGACACTCACCGTCTTCCTTGGATGCTGCCTCTAAGCATATCGTCTGCTGTCGGTCTTTTGTGCTGCTCAGTAGCATTCAGTCTTTATTATTTACTCTTACTTATGCTCATCTAGGTTGTTGCTGTGGTCTCCCTACTGTGTTGTTCTCTTTTTGCTTGTTTTCTTCTTTTTCTTCCAGCAGGTGATCTCATGGGTTTTCATTGTCTTTTCTCACTGTCCCTCTTCCCCTCTGTTTTTCTTTCCCTCTACTTTTCTTAAACTTCTCTTATCTGTCTTTGTCTTTACGATCCCCCGGTTATATCTGTTCCAATTCTAATCATTTAAAAAAAATAAAAAATAAAAAATAATGAAGATCAATCAAGTGGACCAGTATGGCACTGATTCACTTGAGAAAATAAATCTGTTGAGAATTTTTCTTGGCCTTCAGACAATAATTCTGATTGCTTCAGTGCCGAACGGGACAGGACAAAAAAATGTGATCGTCCAAAAGCTCATGGATTGAACTGTATTTAAACTAACATTGTATGATGGTATTTGAAGAAGTCACATCAGCTGAGTCATGGCTGCTGTGCAAACAGTGAATTATTTAGTTGAGTTTGTTTGTTTCAGAGTCAGAGAGCCGTGTCTCTCTACAGTCAGAGGTTTTTGTACGGCGCCTCAATGAGTTTGTATCACTGTGGTGGACTTTTGGTGGAGGAACCAGACTGAATGTTGGACGTAAGTTTATTCTGGTTTACTATCAAATACTGTCTTTTTATTAAAGTGCATTTAACAATTTCTCTTCTGATTTTAAGAGAAAAGCACGTAGCTTTACAATAAGTTTGATCCTGGAATTTTTTATCATCCTCTTGTGTCGTGGAGGATAATTCAGATCTGCTCTGTCAAAATATTATGTCTACATTTCAGTCAAATTAAACTGAAAAAAAAATCTAACAATAATATAAAGAAGAAAAACTTTCAAGTATTGTTTGAAATTACTTTGAGTTTGTGTGAATTTTAAAAATTGTTTTAGATATACAGGAAGTGGATTTCGTTTCGCTGAATTCATTAATTTATTCTATTTATTTGTTTCCAGTTAATATTAATGTCAGTCATGTACAATATTGATGATTTTAAACTTGTTTTGTAAATGTTTCCACATCTGCTTCTTTTATTTCCAGTGTAGTTTGAACATATTTCAGCTCAAACTGTGTGATGATTCTCTCTGTGCTGATATGCATGAGAGGTTTCTTAAAGGGAAGTGAAACAATGTGTGAGTGAATGACTGGTGGAGCAGAAAAAACACCTGACAGAAACTTCTTAACGGAGAAAATCAGCTCTTACAGTAAAGGTGTCCCACTGTCTGTGGTTTGATTGACAGCTGTGTGCTCCCTGTGCTCTAAGCTAATTGGTGTCTCCTAGGTGATACCCGTCCCGTCCTGACAGTGTTGCCCCCCTCCAGTGAGGAGCTACAGCAGGGGACTGCAACAATCACATGTCTGGCCAACAAGGGCTTCCCCTCAGACTGGAGTCTGTCCTGGAAGGTGGATGGCAGTGGCAGCATCAGCTGGGAGGAGAGCAGGAGCCCCGTGGTGCTGCAGAACGACGGCCTCTACAGCTGGAGCAGCACCCTGAGGCTCCCTGCAGACCGCTGGATGAAGGTGGGCTCTGTGACCTGTGAGGCCACCCAGGGCTGCCAGGCTCTGGTCTCAGAGCCACTGAGGAGAGACCAGTGTCCCCAGTCCTGACCTGACTCAACCTGATACTGGTTTAATGCTCTCATTCTCAACTCTGTAACTGTCTCTCCATCTTTCTTTTTTAAGAACAAATAAAGACTAAAACTGTTATTTTCTTTCTCATAATGACAACATTCATGTTTTAGGTAATAAAGATGTTTTGCAAAGTGAATTTTGGTTGAATCAGACATTTAATTTTATTCAAATCTACAAACCTGCACTTGATGAATATATGTTTCATTTAGAAGAATTCAGACCAACTCTGCACTCCAACATGATGTCTTTATTTTACACTGGTAAAATAAAACACAGGCTGAAAGAACCACTGAGGAGATCTGCATTTTGGCAAAAGCTGAAAAAGGAGTTTTAAAGTTGTACAGGTTATTTTTATGTTTATTTAAATGTGTGTGGTAGGTTGTTGGTGGTGTTGCTCACCTGTACCAGACAGACTGGTTCATGAAGCAATGCTGGGAACTGGTTACCACGGAAACAGTCTCACCAGACTACAAAGCAAGTCTAAAGAAGAAAGAGTCTTTAGTGTCTCTAATGAGCTGTTTGTTCTGAGGAGAACTCACAGACAGGAGAGTCAACGAATGCAAGGAGTGATTAGAAAGAATCTGAAGAACAAAGTTTTAATTTCACTGACGAACACGGAGAAGATTAAATGAATGATGACATGAACAAACTATGAAAAAACACCTTCGGTTCAATAACAGCTTTTTCACTCATGTTCATGTTTGATGATATGTTTACACTTAAATTCACAGGTGTGTTGTTTTTATTTTGAGCCTCACTGATCAGGAACATTTTCAGCTTTTTGGATTCAGATTATTTTATCTTGATATAGATTCAGTGTTTGCTCTAAGGTCAAAGGTCATGAACAAGACTTATCCTGGTATCTGTTAACCCTTTAGAACCGGTAGGAGCGGACACGCTCCATTTTGCGTAACTATTTTTAAATCCCGGTAGCTCTGCAACCACGTGAGCTAGCGCAATAATTTTTTTTGCATATGAAACCGGAGGAGTTGTACTTACATCTGATGCCATCAGCTTGTCCTCAGTCACAGTTTCCTTCCACATACAGCTTTGCAAAAACTGCATAAAAAGCGCTTGTAGCAACAAAAACATAATATTACAGAAACAGCTTTGCCGATCCGATCAGCTGTTTGTAACACTTCCTACGTCCATCAGCGCGAACTATCACATGACCGCATGACCTGCCCGAAACCGGAAGTGACGTCATTTTGCGGAAATGTAGTTTTTTTTACCATCGTGGCCTCATGAGCTTATACTTGTGTTTTTAAAAGTTATGTTTGACTTCATGACTTTCTGTGTCGTTTCTGGGATGCTGAGGACTCATACTGCACTGCTGGAAATAGTTTATTTTGATGCACATGCTGTTATTTTGCAAATTTGCACTATAATATATTTTTTCGTTTTTCCTGTAGTATATGAAAATTGGTGTATCTCAAAAATAAAACTATGAAAACACTCAAAATAAATTTCCTTTGGTGGGAAACTAGTTTGTGCAACTTTTTTGTATTTACAGTTTTGAGGGATAAGCCTCT
The DNA here is from genome assembly GCF_057382185.1 of Mchenga conophoros. NCBI lineage: Eukaryota > Metazoa > Chordata > Actinopteri > Cichliformes > Cichlidae > Mchenga > Mchenga conophoros. The sequence continues at coordinate 4,249,647 of NC_140546.1, read as the reverse complement.
TAAATTTCTCTAACTAGAAATATATGTTAAAAAAACAAAAACGATTTTAAATTTTTTTGTAGTTTATTGCACTTTTTTGCAATTTATGTAATTACTATGCACTTAATGCAGACATATTATTAAAATATGGGCTATAATGGTTGTATTGATGTATAGCAACTTGAAATGCTCCAAAAAATGGCTCCACAGCATGTAAAAATATAATATAAGCTCTGGCGGACTTGGTTCTATGGTAGGTCTTAAAGGGTTAATGGCCCACGTTTGTTCTTTAGTTAAATATATATTTGAAAGTTGAACACAACATACATGCGATGTAGGACACAAATTTGTGATGAATCACTTCATTTTGTGTGTGTGTGTGTGTGTGTGTGTGTGTGTGTGTGTGTGTGTGTGTGTGTGTGTGTGTCCTCAGTGAACTGTATCAGTCTCTGCAGTATCTTCCAGCTGCAGCAGTCACTTCAGTTTCTGTTCAGTCTGACTGAGGGAGGTTTTTGTACGACTGTTTTTCACTGTGTGAACACATACTGACTGTTAGGATAGTGTTCACTCTGACAGTAATAAACTGCTGCATCTTCAGCCTGGACTCCACTGATGGTCAGAGTGAAGTCAGACTTTGATCCACTGCCTGTAAAACGAGCTGGAATCCCTGAATCACGATTGCTAGTGTAGTAAATGATACGTCTGGGAGGTTTTCCATCTTTCTGTTGGTACCAGGCTAAAGCTTGAGAGTTTTGAACATTCTGACTGGTCCTACACTTGATGCTCACAGTTCCTCCCACAGCAGAGCTCACTGCTCCAGGCTGAGTCACTGTGATCTGTCCTCTGGACTCTGAGGACACAGAGACAAAAACATAAAGCAGCTTCATGGTTTTGTGGGCTTCATTTCAGAGGGACAGATGTTGATAGAGGAGAGGAGTTTGATTCTCTGGACTTTACCTGTGAAGCAGCAGCAGAGGAGAGTCCAGATGAGGACGCAGATCAAAGTCATGTTTTTGATGAGGAGGATTTCTGTGGCTTCTGTTGTGATGAAGGACAGCTGTCAGTCATCCAGTGTTCAACTCTCAGGACTATAAACTCTCCCAGAGCACTGGAGCATGGTGCTGCTGATGCAAAGTGCCTCTCTATGGAAATCATCTGACTGACTCCATCAAAGACCTGTATCAGGCTCATGGTGTTGTTTATAACTGAATCAGCCAATTCATCATAATACTGAACAAAGACATTTCATAATAAATTTAGGAAGAATCTACGTTTTTTCTTCAGAATACATCTTATTTCAATTTGTCTTCTTTTATTTGAATGTTTTGTTTCATGACTCCTTTTTGATCTCTTTTAAATATCTTTTGTTTTATAGGTTTTCCAATCTGGTTTTAAACCTTTTCATAGCACTGAATCAGCCCTTTTAAAAGTTTTTAATGACATATTTTAGCTACTGATGCTGTGGACTGTGTTGTTCTGGTGCTTTTAGATTTGACAGCTGCGTTTGATACAGTGGATCATGACATTTTACTCTCTCATTTGGAGCACTGGGTGGGCATTAGGGGCACAGCACTGGAGTGGTTCAGGCCCTACTTGGCGGGGCGAACTTTCTGTGTCAGTCTCTGTGAACATGTGTTGTCCTCCCCCCCTCTCTTGTGTGGTGTCCCACAGGGCTCAGTTCTAGGCCCCCTCCTCTTCTCTTTATATCTGCTTCCTCGGTTCTGTGCTGAGAAAGCACAACATTGCTTTCCACTTTTATGCTGATGACATTTCTAAAGAAAAAAGGCAGATACCTCACACAGCCATTACTTCAGTGTCTCGATGACATTAAGGCTTGGATGTCTGTTAACTTTTTAAAATTCAATGATAAAAAGACAGAGGTGATGGTTTTTGGTAGCCCCACTGAGACCCCCAATCTGTATTTAGATTCCTTGGCCCAGTATGTTAAGCCAACTGTCACAAACCTGGGGGTCAAAGTGGACTGTGATCTGAAGTTTGATAATCAGATTAAGGCAGTGGTAAAATCTAGCTTCTTTCAGCTCAGGCAGCTGCAAAAATAAAGCCAATTCCTTCACGGCAGCACTTTGAGACAGTGATCCAGGACTTTCTTAGCATTCAGCATTGGATTACCGTAATGCACTTTATATAGGGGTCAGCCCATTATATATTACTCATGTACAGAGGGTGCAAAATGCCGCAGCTCGTCTTTTAACTCGCACTCGAAGGTTTGAGCACATTTCCCCTATTTTAGCTTCACGTCACTGGCTATCCATAAAATTCTTTCATTTGCTGTTAAAGCCCTCCATGGCCTAGCTCCATCTTATCTCTCTGAGCTGCTACAGCCTTATACACCCACCTGCTCTCTCAGGTCAGCTGATCAGCTGCTCCTGAATTTACCCAGGACCGGGCGTAAAATTAGAGGAGATCGTGCTTTTGCTGTAGCAGCTCCAAAACTGTGGAACAATCTGCCTTTAAAGATTAGACAGGCCATTTCACTACCTGTTTTTAAGACACTCCGAAAACCCACCTCTTTACCCTGACCTTTGCCACCAAGTGAGATGTTGGTTTTTATTTTTAATTTTATTTTAGTTGTTTGTAGCTGATTCTATGCTGTTTCATCTTGTTTTCTTTTTTAATATAGGGCTGTTTTAATTTTTATGTATTATGTGTTTTATTTATTTATTTTTGCTGTTTTCTGTTATTCTATTGTTTTTAACTTATTTTCTGTACAGCACTTTGGTCCTGTGCCGGGTATTTTAAAGTGCTCTATAAATAAAATTGGATTGGATCTTTTAAACGAGGCTGTTATCAGAGCTGTTCATGCTGATAGCACTATCTATAAAATTTCTTTCAGTAGCTACATGATCACAGTCATTTATTTATAGAATGACAGTGGGGCAGACCAAGCATAAAAATGTTCACTAGATGCTGATGATGTATTTTTCTTTTCAATTACAAAATTACTGAATTTTTCAATATAGAATCAATAAAGTCATGTGGATGATCAAAGTCAAGTCAGTTTCTGATCCACTGCCTGTAAAACGAGCTGGAATCCCTGACGTTGAGTGTCGGCATTAAAAATGAGCATTTCAGAAGTTTCACCATTTTTCTGTTGGTGGCAGAACATATCATCAACTTAATCTACCCTATGATTGGTTTCACATCTATGGGGGATGGAGACCAAAAACGTATTTAGATGCAATAATACACACCATGTTTGGAGGTCAAAAAGCACTGCATGTTGTTGGCCTTTTCGGCATATGGCACATACACGCTTTATTTAATTAAAGGAAGTATGAATGGAAAATGTACCGAGGTATTCCTCATAATAATCTGCTGTCATCGACCAGGATGATGAAGATGAAACAAGGGTGTGTTTTCAGCAAATCAGTGATCCCAAACACAGCCAAGGAAACTTTCAACTGGCTTTTGAGACAGAAAATGAAGCTGCCAGAGTCACCAAGCCAAACAGCTTATCTGAACCCAACTGAAAATCTATGGAGAGAACTAAAGGTCAGAGTTTATAGCAGGGGCCCAGAGAACTTTCAGGATTTGAAGACTGTTTGTGTCAAAGAATTGCCAAAATTTACATCTGAGCAATTCATGCGCTTAATTTCTCCAAACAGGAGGCATCATGAAGCCATTGGGATATTGCACATGAGATAAAGTGACAGGAGTGAGTAGCAGTACAAACTGAACAGTACAAAATTCTGAGTGGCAGTTAGTATAGTATTGCACAGAGTAAGTTTTTTTATTTGTTTTAAATCCTAATAAGAGTGAAGTGACCCGTGCATAGTGTACAATGTACTCGTGAAACTCTAGGACAGCTTCTGAGTGCATCCTGTGAAATGTGGTGTGTTTGTATTGTGGTTGAGGTGTCGTATGGCTTGATGGTAAAAACTGTTTTTAAGTCTTGTAGTCCGAGCAGACAGACTCCTGTGACGTCTTCCAGATGGTAACAAGGAGAACAGCTGATGTGCTGGGTGGCTGTGGTCCTTGATGATGCTGTGTGCTTTGCGGAGGCACCGTTGAAAATAAATGTCCTGAATGGCAGGAAGACTCAAGCCAGTGATGTGCTCTGCTGCCTTCACCACCCTCTGTAGTGATTTACGGCTGCTGGCAGAGCAGCTTCCGTACCAAACTGTAATGCAGCTCGTCAGCAAGCTCTTCATCGCACACCTGTAGAAATTTGAGGTGATCTTAGCATTCATGCCAAACTTCCTCAGCCTCCTCAGGAAGTAGAGTCGCTGGCGAGCTTTCCTGATAGCAGTGTCTGTGTGATGGATCCAGGAGAGATCCTCAGTGATGTTGACTCCAAGGAATTTGAAGTTGCTGACCCTTTCGACCTTGACACCGTTGATGTGGATGGGCTGGTGCTCCCTGACTGGTTGTTTCCGGTAGTCCACTATCATTTCTCTAGTTTTGCTGATGTTGAGTGTCAGGTTATTTTCCAGGCACCACTCGTACAGCACCATCACCTCCTCTCTATAGGCCGTCTCATCGTTGCCTGTGATGAGGCCTATGATGGTTGTGTCATCCACAAACTTGATGACTTATGTTTAGCAACACAGTCGTGTGTGAACAGGGAATAAAGGAGGGGGCTAAGCACACAACCCTGTGGCGTTCCTGTGTTTAGGATGAGTGATGAGGAGGTGTCTTACCAACTCTCACCACCTGGGGCCTGTTTGTGAGGAAGTTTAGAATCCATCTGCAGATCGGTGTCACCCAAGGTCGACGAGCTTCAAGGCAAGTTTGAGGGGATGATGGTGTTAAAGCTGAGCTGTAGTCGATGAAGAGCATTCTTGCATATGTATTCCCTTTTTCCAGATGAGTGAGGGTGGTGTGCATCGTCAGGGCGATGGCATCCTCTGTGACTCTGTTTCTCCAATTGGCAGACTGAAGAGGGTCCAGTGTGTCAAGGAGGGAGGAACAGATCTGACCTTTGAACAGTGGCTCAAGTCACTTCATGATGAGGGATGTCAGTGCAACAGGACGGTAGTCATTCAGACAGGAGACCAATGATTTCTTAGGAACAGCAATGATGGTGGATGTTTTGAGGGATGTGGGGACCACCGACTGCCTCAAAGAGAGGTTGAAGATGTTGGTGAACACCCCTGCCAGCTGGTCTGCACACACTCTGCTCCTGGAGCTTTGTGAGGATTGACCTTTTTGAAAGGCCATCTCACAGCTTCTGTTTTGAGAGTTAGAGTTACAGCCTCCCTGTGCTCCTGAGGATACAGGATCTGCTCTCTGTTGTCTGCATCAAAACAAGCATAGATGTTGTTAAGCTCGTCTGCGAGAGATACGGTGGGCTGAACCCTGTCTTTGTTTTCCTTCTCGTAGTGATGCAGCGTAGTCCATTCCACAGTGGCCTGGTGTCAAAGCTGTGGTAGCTGGACTCCACTTTGTCCCTGTGGTCCTTTCTGGCCTTTTTTATGGACTTTCGCAGCCACCCCAGAGCTGATGGATATAAAGCACTGATTTCTTTGCATGTGTGGATTAGATGGGTTGTTACCAACATCTGGTGAGAATTTCATGTCAGCATCACCTTTCGAAATATGTATACTCATAAAAAAAAGACATTTTCAGTACTTATTTTAGCCACTGTATATTTTCTCTACTTGTTTCCTCTAAATACAGAATGTGATGTGATTATGGAGATGATTTTGTAATGTTAATGTTACTACATCTCATGTTTTTATATAATGTCATTTGAACATTCTTCAGGTAAAAATGTGGGATGATTCTGACTGTGCTGATATGCATGACAGGTTTGTGTGTGTGGGTGTGTGTGTGTGTGTTTCCTTGTTGAAATGCGTCAGTTGAGTTTCAGTTCAGTCTCAGGGTTTTTGTATGACGGTTTTTCACGACGGTTTTTCACTGTGTGAACACCCACTGACTGTTTACACTGAAACCACCCTGACAGTAATAAACTGCTGCATCTTCAGCCTGGACTCCACTGATGGTCAGAGTGAAGTCAGACTTTGATCCACTGCCTGTGAAACGACCCACAGTCCCAGGATCTCTTTTGCTTACATAATGAATAATACGTTTGGCCATTTCTCCATATCTCTGTTGGTACCAGGCTAAACGATGATCTGGACTGCTGTAATACACGTTTGGACTTGTCGTACAGCTGATGGTGACAGATCCTCCTACAGTAGAACTCACTGCTCCAGGCTGAGTAACAAGGACATGTCCTCTGGATTCTGAAATGAAGCCCACAAAACCATAAAGCTGCTTTATGTTTTTGTCTCTGTATCCTCAGAGGGACAGATGTTGATAGAGGAGAGGAGTTTGATTCTCTGGACTTTACCTGTGAAGCAGCAGCAGAGGAGAGTCCAGATGAGGACGCAGATCAAAGTCATGTTTTTGATGAGGAGGATTTCTGTGGCTTCTGTTGTGATGAAGGACAGCTGTCAGTCATCCAGTGTTCAACTCTCAGGACTATAAACTCTCCCAGAGCACTGGAGCATGGTGCTGCTGATGCAAAGTGCCTCTCTATGGAAATGATCTGACTGACTTCAACAGGATTACATCGCGAGCAGTCATCACATTGTGAATTCACAGGTGCCATTCCGATCAGTCAACATGGTTTGAGAGTCATTTGCAAAATCATCTAAATGATATGAGTCATACTTATTCAGAAAAGTATATTTTAACATCCCCTGGTCTAGTTTTGTTTTGGTTGCTGTGGCTCTAAGTCAGCACAGACTTGGATCAGTCAAATAATGCTGTTTAGTAATGGATCGATCAAATTAACATTTTACTGAAATTCAAAGTAAGTTCTCTAAATTTGGTCCTGTATTGGAGCAGATAACATGTGGACGTCTGTGCCACAAGGATACTCCTTTTTTTATTTATTTAATTTCAGAGGCTCAAAAATAACTGAGCAATTGTCTTCAAGCCATTTCATCAACAGATAAAGCCTGTCCTGTCATTTTTCTAAGACAAATTAAACAGATGAGTTGATTTCAAATTATCTGATTGCATTTATTGGTTGTTAATTAGATCCCTGCATATGAGGTCAAATGAACTATCAAAATCACCAACCCCCCCCCTCTGTCCCCTTCCGGCTGCCTCTGCCTCAATTTTATCCCACAACTTAGACATTCACATTATTCACACTCTCATTACACATACATATAGGATCTTGGGGGTGGGCACAATCACGGAGTCCATATTACCATCAGGGTGTACACCTCACCCCTGGCGTCGTTGCCCACCTCTCAAGGTTAAATACACGTAGACATTGAGGGCTATCAGGAGGGACTATGCGCTTACCTGCTGCTCTCTGGCAGGTAGCTCCATGCCCTCCTGGGTTTTAATTGCACCTTAGAACACACATGCATCAACACTACAATGAGCGGGTGGAGGGAGGTTTGGAGTCTTCTCCCACCCCCATTCTCTGCGGCCTGCTGGAGCGGGAGGGCTAGGAGGAGTTGGCCGTCCGACTGCGGTCTGGAGTGTGGGGCCTCCCTGCTGCTACGGAGTCGGGGTGGTCTGCCTCCCCCCACCGCAGGGAAAAGGGTAACACCACCTGGGTCTGGGTGCAGTTCCCCCCTCCAGGGGCAAGGGTACCTAGACCCGGTTTGTAGAGTACGCTTGGGGAGTGTGATCGTGTGTACAGCGTCTCTTTATGTCTGTCTCCACGTTGGTTGAGTGTGGAGTGAGTGCATATGAGAGCATGAGGGGGGGAATGGATGTTTGTGTCTGTGTGTGCCTGTATGTCTGTGTCTATATGTCAGGTTGGGTATCAGACGCCACCTCTCTGGGGACACCTCAGGCCCTCCAAGGTTTGGAGGCCTATCTCCACCCACCACCACTTCCCCTGCCGGTGGCGGACTCCCTCAGGTGTCGGTGCGTTGGTGGTTCTTTGTGTCTGGGGGTGGGCGTCCAGGTACACACCGGCTCACTCCTTGGCGGCCACTTATCGGGGCCTGGGACCTGGGGCTCGCTCGGGCCACTTCGGAGGTGGGGTGCCCCCGGCCTCTCGGCCTGGGGCTCGGTCACTCAGGCACAGCTGGCTGCCGGCGGAGCTCACGGGCGCGTCACTGCAACTCCCCCTGGCTTCTGCTCTGCGGCTGCTGAGTGAACCCTCATCTGGGACTCTCCTCAGCTCTTGCTGGGACAGTGGCGCGACTGCCCCTCTGTTGGTTTTCCATGGTCTCTTGTGTTCTGGGGGCCTCTGGATGTCTGGAGTTTTGATCTCCTCCATACCTGCTTCATACCCTGGAGGACGGGGCTGTGGCCCCCCCCCCCCCCCCCCCCCCCCCACACTCCCTAGCAGATCGTTACATGGAGAAACCTTTGGAATACAAGCGCGCTGATCCACACAGGTATGCACACGGGTGTTCACTGCTCGTAGACTTAAATTACACCTTTCTTGGCTACTACTTCGAAGCACATCTGTCCTGCGTGCTGCACAACAACATTGAATATTTAGTATTTACTGCTGTTTACACTTAGCTAGATTAATGCGATGGTGTTGTGTTTAGTATGTTGCTTTGTTTTTTTTGGTTTTTTTTGTCTTCTATTCTTCTCTCAACAGGTGATCCAGGAGATTTTTTTTTTCTCCCCCCCTTTCTCACTGTCCCTCTCCCCTTCTGTTTTTCCTTTCCTTCCTCTTTCTTTCTCCCTTTCCTATCCCTCACTGATGTCTGTCCCGTCTGTAACATCTGAAAATAAAATATAATAAATAATAAAAACAAAGATCGACCAAATGGACCAATACGGCAATGCCACGAAGATCCATTTGGCAAAGTAAATCCATTGGGTATCCTTGTTGGTCTTCAGACAACAATTCTGATGGCTAAAGAACCAAATGGGACAGGCAAAAAAAAAAAAAAAACCCCAAATCAACAACCTGGTTCATTTTTAAAAGGAATGATTGTATTGGCCAGCACAACAAAAATAAGGCCTAAAAGACCACAGAAGAAAGCTGAAACGAATGAGGACAGAATTCATAGTTTAAGGAAAAAAACTCTACCACAGCTTAATTTTGAGTACTTTACACGTCATATTCATTAGTCTAAAATACTCTCTAAGGGGGAAATGGACTGGTTTTTCTATAGTGCTTTTCTGCTCATTCACCCATAAAGAAATACAAGAACAATTTGTATGCTTTTCCTACTGGAATGCTTTCTATACAACATTCAAACACATTTAGACTGAGATGGATGCATTGGATGGATGCTTCTGAGCTACAGTAGCCCCAGGTGGCTGTATCATAGTCTAAGTCTACTACCAAGAGATCAAGAGTCATCTTCATGAAAGGAAACTCTTACCAGTTACAAACTGCTGGTTACACTCAAGAACTGGAAGACTGGATTAGACTTTGCCAGAAAAACACAGAAAAATCAGGAACAGTTCCAAGATGAAGTTTTATCAGCATAATTAGAAAAGAAAATGATGAAGAAGGAAAACTGATCTGAAGCATATCACATCATCTGTCAAAGATGTTGGAGCCAATGTTACTCATTGGAGTAGTTGGAAAGTCATTGGACAGCACTTCACAGTGCAAATAGATGATGACCCAAAGAACACTGACAACCCAAGACTTTCTCAGGTGAAGAAATGGTCAAGTCACCTTTTTTTGGTCTCCTATTATTAAATAGCCACAAGGCTCAAAATGTGGGTTTAGTGTCAGGGATACAGTTAATTTAAGATTTAAGCTAGGTGTTAGAGTTCAGGATTCATTTTTAAGGTTAGGGTAAGAGGCTGGGGAAAGCATTATGTCAACTAGATGTCCTCACTAAGGTATAAAAAGCATTTATTTGTGTGTGTGTGTGTGTGGTGTGTGTGTGTGTGTGTGTGTGTGTGTGTGTGTGTGTGTGTGTGTGTGTGTGTCCTCAGTGAACTGTATCAGTCTCTGCAGTATCTTCCAGCTGCAGCAGTCACTTCAGTTTCTGTTCAGTCTGACTGAGGGAGGTTTTTGTACGACTGTTTTTCACTGTGTGAACACATCCTGATTGTTAGGATAGTGAAAACTCTGACAGTAATAAACTGCTGCATCTTCAGCCTGGACTCCACTGATGATCAGACTGAAGTCAGAGTTTGATCCACTGCCTGTAAAACGATCTGGAATCCCTGATATTCGCTCATATGCACGCTTAATGAGCAGTTTGGGAACGTCTCCATCACCCTGTTGGTACCAGGCTAAAATATGGTTGTTGCTATGAACATAAACATCCTGACTGGTCGTACACTTGATGCTCACAGTTCCTCCCACAGCAGAGCTCACTGCTCCAGGCTGAGTCACTGTGATCTGTCCTCTGGACTCTGAGGACACAGAGACAAAAACATAAAGCAGCTTCATGGTTTTGTGGGCTTCATTTCAGAGGGACAGATGTTGATAGAGGAGAGGAGTTTGATTCTCTGGACTTTACCTGTGAAGCAGCAGCAGAGGAGAGTCCAGATGAGGACGCAGATCAAAGTCATGTTTTTGATGAGGAGGATTTCTGTGGCTTCTGTTGTGATGAAGGACAGCTGTCAGTCATCCAGTGTTCAACTCTCAGGACTATAAACTCTCCCAGAGCACTGGAGCATGGTGCTGCTGATGCAAAGTGCCTCTCTATGGAAATCATGGAAATGCCCTTGTCCATTATAAAAGGTTTACTCTGTGTTCAAGAATCAGTGATTTGGTATTCCTGTCTGCTGTAATTACATCTTTTTTTCCTCTTTCTCTTTTTAATTAATCCATTGAGTTATTCATAAACTCAGCAATTTGTGTTTTGTTGATTATTTTTAAAAGCATTTTTTTAAAGTTTTACATTGTGCATCTTATGCTGAGCAAGCTTTGGTTGTGAGGATTGAGCAGGCTATTCTGTGACGTACTTAAAATCTGGTAATACAGATGGTAAATATTTGCACGAAGAAAAGTCATCATTTCTTCATCGTGCTCTGTACTACACTATAAAGATTACAGCTTAAAAACATAAGCAGCACATCATCAGAACTTATACTGAATCTTTGCACCAGACCATGTGTGTTACTCATGGCCGTTGATCAGTGTCTGTTGATTAATGGTTATGAGAATTTGCATATTAATGATCAAGGAACTGACCTCCCAGCCCATTGGTCCTTCAGTGGGCTGGTTTCAGTTATTATGCAAATGCACTGTTTCTAAGGTTGGAGAAACCTGCAGTCAGCTGAGACTGAAGAAGTCACCTGGATGAGTGACGAAACGTTTCTCCCCCTGAAAACGCTGCGTCCAGATGAACAGAATCAACCTTGTGGGTTTTACTTACCTGGATGATTGAGCGTGCATCAAGACACCATGTGTGTTAGTGCCTAATTATGAATAATATTACTCAGATATTGATCAGTGACAAACACAAAAGGCTACAGTTTCAAATATTTTAGACTCTCTGACTGGTGAGAGTAAAATGCTGAACATTTGTCTCAATGCTAGATAGAAAGCACTCAGGCATAGGATTTAGTGTTTATACGAATGTCTGTGGATGAGGCATGTTTTATGAAGAGCTTTGTCTATGTTTATATGTCTGGTTGGGTCTTAGACTCCATCTCACCGCCCCCCCACACACACCCGTCTGGGGCTCTCCCCAGCTTGTTTCTAGGAGGGAGGCGGCTGTCCCTCCAGTGGTCCTGCTTGGGCTCTTGTGCTCTGGGGGGAATCTAGATGTCTGGGTCCTGGATGTCCTCCGTGCTTGCTCCATGTCCTGGGGGGCAGTGCTATGGTTCCCCACAATTACTATTAGATAGTTACATGGAGAAACCTTTTGAAAACAAGCGCACTCACGCACACAGGTGTGCACAGACACTCACCGTCTTCCTTGGATGCTGCCTCTAAGCATATCGTCTGCTGTCGGTCTTTTGTGCTGCTCAGTAGCATTCAGTCTTTATTATTTACTCTTACTTATGCTCATCTAGGTTGTTGCTGTGGTCTCCCTACTGTGTTGTTCTCTTTTTGCTTGTTTTCTTCTTTTTCTTCCAGCAGGTGATCTCATGGGTTTTCATTGTCTTTTCTCACTGTCCCTCTTCCCCTCTGTTTTTCTTTCCCTCTCCTTTTCTTAAACTTCTCTTATCTGTCTTTGTCTTTACGATCCCCCGGTTATATCTGTTCCAATTCTAATCATTTAAAAAAAATAAAAAATAAAAAATAATGAAGATCAATCAAGTGGACCAGTATGGCACTGATTCACTTGAGAAAATAAATCTGTTGAGAATTTTTCTTGGCCTTCAGACAATAATTCTGATTGCTTCAGTGCCGAACGGGACAGGACAAAAAAATGTGATCGTCCAAAAGCTCATGGATTGAACTGTATTTAAACTAACATTGTATGATGATATTTGAAGAAGTCACATCAGCTGAGTCATGGCTGCTGTGCAAACAGTGAATTATTTAGTTGAGTTTGTTTGTTTCAGAGTCAGAGAGCCGTGTCTCTCTACAGTCAGAGGTTTTTGTACGGCGCCTCAATGAGTTTGTATCACTGTGGTGGACTTTTGGTGGAGGAACCAGACTGAATGTTGGACGTAAGTTTATTCTGGTTTACTATCAAATACTGTCTTTTTATTAAAGTGCATTTAACAATTTCTCTTCTGATTTTAAGAGAAAAGCACGTAGCTTTACAATAAGTTTGATGCTGGAATTTTTTATCATCCTCTTGTGTCGTGGAGGATAATTCAGATCTGCTCTGTCAAAATATTATGTCTACATTTCAGTCAAATTAAACTGAAAAAAAAATCTAACAATAACATAAAGAAGAAAAACTTTCAAGTATTGTTTGAAATTACTTTGAGTTTATGTGAATTTTAAAAATTGTTTTAGATATACAGGAAGTGGATTTCGTTTCGCTGAATTCATTAATTTATTCTATTTATTTGTTTCCAGTTAATATTAATGTCAGTCATGTACAATATTGATGATTTTAAACTTGTTTTGTAAATGTTTCCACATCTGCTTCTTTTATTTCCAGTGTAGTTTGAACATATTTCAGCTCAAACTGTGTGATGATTCTCTCTGTGCTGATATGCATGAGAGGTTTCTTAAAGGGAAGTGAAACAATGTGTGAGTGAATGACTGGTGGAGCAGAAAAAACACCTGACAGAAACTTCTTAACGGAGAAAATCAGCTCTTACAGTAAAGGTGTCCGACTGTCTGTGGTTTGATTGACAGCTGTGTGCTCCCTGTGCTCTAAGCTGATTGGTGTCTCCTAGGTGATGCCCGTCCCGTCCTGACAGTGTTGCCCCCCTCCAGTGAGGAGCTACAGCAGGGGACTGCAACAATCACATGTCTGGCCAACAAGGGCTTCCCCTCAGACTGGAGTCTGTCCTGGAAGGTGGATGGCAGTGGCAGCATCAGCTGGGAGGAGAGCAGGAGCCCCGTGGTGCTGCAGAACGACGGCCTCTACAGCTGGAGCAGCACCCTGAGGCTCCCTGCAGACCGCTGGATGAAGGTGGGCTCTGTGACCTGTGAGGCCACCCAGGGCTGCCAGGCTCTGGTCTCAGAGCCACTGAGGAGAGACCAGTGTCCCCAGTCCTGACCTGACTCAACCTGATACTGGTTTAATGCTCTCATTCTCAACTCTGTAACTGTCTCTCCATCTTTCCTTTTTAAGAACAAATAAAGACTAAAACTGTTATTTTCTTTCTCATAATGACAACATTCATGTTTTAGGTAATAAAGATGTTTTGCAAAGTGAATTTTGGTTGAATCAGACATTTAATTTTATTCAAATCTACAAACCTGCACTTGATGAATATATGTTTCATTTACAAGAATTCAGACCAACTCTGCACTCCAACATGATGTCTTTATTTTACACTGGTAAAATAAAACACAGGCTGAAAGAACCATTAAGGAGATCTGCATTTTGGCAAAAGCTGAAAAAGGAGTTTTAAAGTTGTTCAGGTTATTTTTATGTTTATTTAAATGTGTGTGGTAGGTTGTTGGTGGTGTTGCTCACCTGTACCAGACAGACTGGTTCATGAAGCAATGCTGGGACCTGGTTGCCATGGAAACTGTCTCACCAGACTACAAAGCAAGTCTAAAGAAGAAAGAGTCTTTAGTGTCTCTAATGAGCTGTTTGTTCTGAGGAGAACTCACAGACAGGAGAGTCAACGAATGCAAGGAGTGATTAGAAAGAATCTGAAGAACAAAGTTTTAATTTCACTGACGAACACGGAGAAGATTAAATGAATGATGACATGAACAAACTATGAAAAAACACCTTCGGTTCAATAACAGCTTTTTCACTCATGTTCATGTTTGATGATATGTTTACACTTAAATTCACAGGTGTGTTGTTTTTATTTTGAGCCTCACTGATCAGGAACATTTTCAGCTTTTTGGATTCAGATTATTTTATCTTGATATAGATTCAGTGTTTGCTCTAAGGTCAAAGGTCATGAACAAGACTTATCCTGGTATCTGTTAACCCTTTAGAACCGGTAGGAGCGGACACGCTCCATTTTGCGTAACTATTTTTAAATCCCGGTAGCTCTGCAATCACGTGAGCTAACGCAATAATTTTTTTTGCATATGAAACCGGAGGAGTTGTACTTACATCTGATGCCATCAGCTTGTCCTCAGTCACAGTTTCCTTCCACATACAGCTTTGCAAAAACTGCATAAAAAGCGCTTGTAGCAACAAAAACATAATATTACAGAAACAGCTTTGCCGATCCGATCAGCTGTTTGTAACACTTCCTACGTCCATCAGCGCGAACTATCACATGACCGCATGACCTGCCCGAAACCGGAAGTGACGTCATTTTGCGGAAATGTAGTTTTTTTACCATCGTGGCCTCATGAGCTTATACTTGTGTTTTTAAAAGTTATGTTTGACTTCATGACTTTCTGTGTCGTTTCTGGGATGCTGAGGACTCATACTGCACTGCTGGAAATAGTTTATTTTGATGCACATGCTGTTATTTTGCAAATTTGCACTATAATATATTTTTTCGTTTTTCCTGTAGTATATGAAAATTGGTGTATCTCAAAAATAAAACTATGAAAACACTCAAAATAAATTTCCTTTGGTGGGAAACTAGTTTGTGCAACTTTTTTGTATTTACAGTTTTGAGGGATAAGCCTCTTAAATTTCTCTAACTAGAAATATATGTTAAAAAAACAAAAACGATTTTAAATTTTTTTGTAGTTTATTGCACTTTTTTGCAATTTATGTAATTACTATGCACTTAATGCAGACATATTATTAAAATATGGGCTATAATGGTTGTATTGATGTATAGCAACTTGAAATGCTCCAAAAAATGGCTCCACAGCATGTAAAAATATAATATAAGCTCTGGCGGACTTGGTTCTATGGTAGGTCTTAAAGGGTTAATGGCCCACGTTTGTTCTTTAGTTAAATATATATTTGAAAGTTGAACACAACATACATGCGATGTAGGACACAAATTTGTGATGAATCACTTCATTTTGTGTGTGTGTGTGTGTGTGTGTGTGTGTGTGTGTGTGTGTGTGTGTGTGTGTGTGTGTGTGTGTGTGTGTGTGTGTGTCCTCAGTGAACTGTATCAGTCTCTGCAGTATCTTCCAGCTGCAGCAGTCACTTCAGTTTCTGTTCAGTCTGACTGAGGGAGGTTTTTGTACGACTGTTTTTCACTGTGTGAACACATATGGGCTGTGGTAACTCTTACAGTAATAAACTGCTGCATCTCCAGCCTGGACTCCACTGATGGTCAGAGTGAAGTCAGAGTTTGATCCACTGCCTGTAAAACAAGCTGGAATCCCTGATTGTCGAGTGCTAGCATACTTAATGAGCAGTTTAGGAACTCCTCCATCTTTCTGTTGGTACCAGGCTAAAACATGGTTGTTTTTCCAAACACCAACATTCTGACTGGTCCTACACTTGATGCTCACAGATGCTCCCACAGCAGAGCTCACTGCTCCAGGCTGAGTCACTGTGATCTGTCCTCTGGACTCTGAGGACACAGAGACAAAAACATAAAGCAGCTTCATGGTTTTGTGGGCTTCATTTCAGAGGGACAGATGTTGATAGAGGAGAGGAGTTTGATTCTCTGGACTTTACCTGTGAAGCAGCAGCAGAGGAGAGTCCAGATGAGGACGCAGATCAAAGTCATGTTTTTGATGAGGAGGATTTCTGTGGCTTCTGTTGTGATGAAGGACAGCTGTCAGTCATCCAGTGTTCAACTCTCAGGACTATAAACTCTCCCAGAGCACTGGAGCATGGTGCTGCTGATGCAAAGTGCCTCTCTATGGAAATGAACTGACTCCAGCAGGACTGCATAATTAGTCTTTGCAATGTGAATTCACAGGTTTCCAACATGTTTTGAGATGTAATTGGGTTGGTAGCTTTTTATTATTCTATTTATTACTTTATCCAGGACCTTTAAGCCTTCTCCTGATACACAATCTGGTAATGTGGATTAAAAGCAGAATTAAACATTCATTCAGCTACTGCTATAAAAGTGATCAATGACACCATTGAGGCAATGAACCTTTTGGTGTGACTTTTTTCCTAGACTGACTCCAACACAGACTTGGACCAGGCTCATAATGCTGTTTAATAATGGATCAATCAAATTAACATACCACTGAATAAAGGTCTCAAAGTCAGTTTTCTAAAATCTGGAATGTGTTTGAACAGACTGCCACAAGGATACGTCTTTGTTTTTTAAAGCCAGTTCATGGACAGATAAGACCTGTTAATTAAACAGATGATTGATTGATTTTAAGTAAAATAATTGCATGTATTGATAATTAATTACTCTCCATATGAGGTCCAAAGAGATCATCACCACAGGAAATAACAAAATAAACATAAGAGCAGAAACTTTAGGACCGTCCGAATCAACCACCTGGTTCATTCGTAAAAGGAACAAATGCATTGGACAGCACGATACTAAAAAGGCCTGAAAAACCACTGAGCTGCACTCAGCTCCCACTGAAGGTTTGGACTAAGAGGCTGCTGGCTCTGTGGCCCGTCCGAGCTGCGGCACTGTATGTTGCATGTACCCACTCGATTCGGACAACGGACCAGCTGTTAGTTTCATTCCATCCCGGGATTCTGGGAAGCCCCCAGTCCAAGTCATCAGCTGTGTCAGCCTGACTGTACTGAGAGTAATTAATAGTAATTAATACTGTTGGATTTGAAGGTAAAATCCACAGACTGAACTTGTGGCCTTCACGTTTCTACCCCTCTTATGATCGAAAATCATGTGGGTCATATGTGTGTGTGTTTATTTGGGTGACTCTGTCATGGTCCTGGGTCATGTGACCCAGTATTCTGAGTTTCTTGATGTTTTCTTATTCCTTTCAGTCTAGTTTCATTTCAGTTTATCGAGTTACATTCAGTCACGCCTGGGTTACACTTTTAATTCATGATTTTTCAAGCTCCCCATTTGTCTCATCCCTGTGTGAAGTTTTCTGTGTTAAGTCTTCGTGTGTTTATCTGTCATGTTTCATGTCCAAGTTTTCTTTGTTTGTCTACTTCCAGTCATGTCTGGGTCTCGTTATGTTTCCCGTTTTATTTTGAAGGATCCTTGTGTTTTTTGTTTATTGTATTTAGCTTCACGTCCCCTGTCCTGTCATTATGTTAAGTGCTGTCAGCTGTTTTCCCATGTGATTCCGCTTCCCCTGATCATTCCTTATGTGTACTTAATCCGTGTGTTTCTGCTCAGTCGGTGTCAGATGGTCTGTTAACCTCACCACAGTATTCATGGGTTTACCTCATTGTTCCGCTGTGTGTCCTAGTTTACTCAGTGTTCATAGTTTTGTTGTAGTTCTTTCACTGAGTGTCACAGCCTTCTGTTAACACAGTGTTCATCGTCTCCTTAGTTTCCCTAGTTTTATGTTTTTTCTTCTGCAATAAAGGCTCGCTTTATTTTTGAAACTACGTTTTGTCTGCATCTGGGTCTACCTCATTCTTCACACCGGCGCACCCCGCCGTGACAGACTCTTCCCATCAGAGGATGTATGTGTGGGTGTTTCTCTCTCGTCCCTCACAGGTGCCTGCTGAGTGGTTGGGTTGACTGATTCCTGTTCCCAAACTGGAAAACTGGATGGACAGAGAGCTCTTATACCAGATGACTGACAGCCACATCACCCCTCTCTCCTGGGCCTCCCCCACTGAACAAACAGATTAGGGATGTTTAGAAATCTTTTGTTTCAATATTTTGGCACAGCTCACTGCCAAAGTTAATAAATGGGTGTACTGCATTTACACTTGTTTTTGGTTTTGGCTTATTCTTGGGTGGAGTTGGAGTCGGGAGACAAATTCTTGTTACACCGAGGACGTAATACACTTTTACATAATTTAGTGAGCATCAAAAAACAACACTTACTATTGAAAAAGTACAATTATTCAGCACTTACTGCACCTTACTGAGTGCTGGCATTTCAATCTTTCTCACTACTCTGTGTACAGAAATCTGTACATTACAGAGAGTGCAAGCATGCACATTTTTTGTTTTCGTCAGCCAAAAAGTTTACTGATCTTTGAGAAAATTATGTAACTTTAATAACTATTTGTTATAACTAGGGACCGAAAGTGCTTAAAATCTCAGAGAAGCGGTGTAGGTGAGGTAGAAAGTCATTAGGATTACATGTTACATATCACACATTGACTCACTTTGTCTTAGATAAGTGTGTGCGTGTGTGTGTGTGTGTGTGTGGGGGGGGGTGTCAAGATGTGACCCCATAAAGACTTCCCTAATCCTGCTGGTCTGGAAGTCCAGCAGTTCATCTAAACAAAAGGCACTTGAACTAAAACGGATATTGGTGTGTTTGATATACCATAAAACAATAAAGGAAGGTACGACCTCTCTCATGCCCCCAGAATGTGAGTGTGCATGCCAGAACACTCTGGAAGGCACACAGAGTCTTTACAGACTGCTCAGGATCAAACCTCTTTCAATATGCAATTGATTGTAAAACTAAGCATATATGAGCAAATATTTCTACGCATAAATGACAATCCAATAATATAAACCTGACAGAACCGTTTTGAAATTTTCTACAAAGTTTGAATAAAGTTAACTGTGTGTGTGTGTGTGTGTGTGTGTGTGTGTGTGTGTGTGTGTGTGTGTGTGTGTGTGTGTCCTCAGTGAACTGTATCAGTCTCTGCAGTATCTTCCAGCTGCAGCAGTCACTTCAGTTTCTGTTCAGTCTGACTGAGGGAGGTTTTTGTACGACTGTTTTTCACTGTGTGAACACCCACTGACTGTTAGGATAGTGAAGACTCTGACAGTAATAAACTGCTGCATCTTCAGCCTGGACTCCACTGATGGTCAGAGTGAAGTCAGAGTTTGATCCACTGCCTGTAAAACGAGCTGGAATCCCTGATTGTCGAGTGCTAGTGTAGTAAATAAGACGTTTGGGAGTTTCTCCAGCTTTCTGTTGGTACCAGGCTAAACAGTGATTGTTGCTATAAACATAAACATTCTGACTGGTCCTACACTTGATGCTCACAGATGCTCCCACAGCAGAGCTCACTGCTCCAGGCTGAGTCACTGTGATCTGTCCTCTGGACTCTGAGGACACAGAGACAAAAACATAAAGCAGCTTCATGGTTTTGTGGGCTTCATTTCAGAGGGACAGATGTTGATAGAGGAGAGGAGTTTGATTCTCTGGACTTTACCTGTGAAGCAGCAGCAGAGGAGAGTCCAGATGAGGACGCAGATCAAAGTCATGTTTTTGATGAGGAGGATTTCTGTGGCTTCTGTTGTGATGAAGGACAGCTGTCAGTCATCCAGTGTTCAACTCTCAGGACTATAAACTCTCCCAGAGCACTGGAGCATGGTGCTGCTGATGCAAAGTGCCTCTCTATGGAAATGCCTTTTTTTGCACAGTAATCCATCCATATACAAAAATTTGCATGAAAAACGCAAAAATGTTAATACTTCACCAAGTGTAAATTTTTCAGATAGTAAGAAAATATCATTAGTTATTAATCTTTCATTTCTGTAATTTAATAATTAGAATTTGTGCACATTTGTCTATTTAAGAAAAAATTCTCCTATAATTGCTGATTATGCAATAACACAATAGAATAACACAATCTTTATAAGTAAATATACTAATAGATTTGCTGCAGACTAAAAGTAAGTGAAGGTACAACCCACTGGACCATATTCAACAGAGACACACTTCACATAGGATTCATTACGTCTGGCTAAAATTAATGTAAAGGATCACACTTAATGACCGTGGACTTATACTTTAGTATTCATAAATCAATGTAAAATGTGTTATTAGTTATTTATCTTAGGAGTCTGGAAATAAAGCGACTGGACCTCTGTAAGTTCTTGAGGATGTTTCATCCGAGAAGTTTCTTTGGTTCTAAAAGGCAAATGGTGGAAAGTCCCAGATTTTAAGCCCCAGTGGGAGTTTCCCCTTAAGAGGGACATTGATCCACCATTGATTATGTGCCCCATCACACGAGCCAACCAAAATATGTTGAAAATCACAATGAATTAAATTATCAGTTTTTCCTGTAATCCTAATTTCTCTAAATGTCTAAACGTCTTTCTGTAAAGACTGTTAACATAATACTGAGTAAGGAGGGACTCTGTGACTCATCTGCTGCTCTAGTTTCTAGTCAGACGTTGCCAGGACAGGACCCTTCATCCCTTAAAATGATGAAGCAAATCTGTCAGTTAAAACTCATTTTAAACTGAGCTAAGTCATAAATACAGTTATAGCATTTGTATAAAACTAAAATGCTTGAAAATCAGAAGAAAACTCAGCAACCTTTGATGATTTTAATTCAAATTAAGATAAATACCTCTGGCTGCGTAGACAATGCTCATGTTGCAGGAGTAATGTCCTTGGTTTGACTCTATGCTTTTTTCTTGAAGCTTCTTTATTGAGCTCGACTTCTGTGAAATGTGTCACATGTAAAGCATTTAATTTATTAATAAAGTACAATAAACCTTTCAATTGATCAGCCGTGGACGTGTCTGTAAAGCTGTATAACAGTGCTGCTCTCTTGTGGCCTGTGTGTGGTATTACACACACGTGCTGCTCAGAGCTGTTACTGAAGCACTCACTATAATCAGTTATTCATCATATGGCTATAATGTAAATGCTTGAGGAATAATCTTTATTATATAGTTTTTATAAATTGTATTTTTCTTTGAATCAGATAGAGGCTCGCTTTATTTTTGAAACTACGTTTTGTCTCCACCGTGTCTGCATCTGGGTCTACCTCATTCTTCACACTGGCGCACCCCGCCGTGACAGACTCTTCCCATCAGAGGATGTATGTGTGGGTGTTTCTCTCTCGTCCCTCACAGGTGCCTGCTGAGTGGTTGGGTTGACTGATTCCTGTTCCCAAACTGGAAAACTGGATGGACAGAGAGCTCTTAACTACCAGATGACTGACAGCCACATCACCCCTCTCTCCTGGGCCTCCCCCACTGAACAAACAGATTAGGGATGTTTAGAAATCTTTTGTTTCAATAATTTGGCACAGCTCACTGCCAAAGTTAATAAATGGGTGTACTGCATTTACACTTGTTTTTGGTTTTGGCTTATTCTTGGGTGGAGTTGGAGTCGGGAGACAAATTCTTGTTACACCGAGGATGTAATACACTTTTACATAATTTAGTGAGCATCAAAAAACAACACTTACTATTGAAAAAGTACAATTATTCAGCACTTACTGCACCTTACTGAGTGCTGGCATTTGAATCTTTCTCACTACTCTGTGTACAGAAATCTGTACATTACAGAGAGTGCAAGCATGCACATTTTTTGTTTTCGTCAGCCAAAAAGTTTAGTGATCTTTGAGAAAATTATGTAACTTTAATAACTATATGTTCTAACTAGGGACCGAAAGTGCTTAAAATCTCAGAGAAGCGGTGTAGGTGAGGTAGAAAGTCATTAGGATTACATGTTACATATCACACATTGACTCACTTTGTCTTAGATAAGTGTGTGTGTGTGTGTGTGTGTGTGTGGGGGGGGGGGGGGGGCGGGGGTCAAGATGTGACCCCATAAAGACTTCCCTAATCCTGCTGGTCTGGAAGTCCAGCAGTTCATCTAAACAAAAGGCGCTTGAACTAAAACGTATATTGGTGTGTTTGATATACCATAAAACAATAAAGGAAGGTACGACCTCTCTCATGCCCCCAGAATGTGAGTGTGCATGCCAGAACACTCTGGAAGGCACGCAGAGTCTTTACAGACTGCTCAGGATCAAACCTCTTTCAATATGCAATTGATTGTAAAACTAAGCATATATGAGCAAATATTTCTACGCATAAATGACAATCCAATAATATAAACCTGACAGAATCGTTTTGAAATTTTCTACAAAGTTTGAATAAAGTTAACTCTGTGTGTGTGTGTGTGTGTGTGTGTGTGTGTGTGTCCTCAGTGAACTGTATCAGTCTCTGCAGTATCTTCCAGCTGCAGCAGTCAGTTCAGTTTCTGTTCAGTCTGACTGAGGGAGGTTTTTGTACGACTGTTTTTCACTGTGTGAACACCCACTGACTGTTAGGATAGTGATAACTCTGACAGTAATAAACTGCTGCATCTTCAGCCTGGACTCCACTGATGGTCAGAGTGAAGTCAGACTTTGATCCACTGCCTGTAAAACGAGCTGGAATCCCTGATTGTCGATTGCTAGCAGCATAAACAAGCAGTTTAGGAACTCCTCCATCTTTCTGTTGGTACCAGTGTAAATAGTGCGTACTTCCAGAAGCATGAACATTCTGACTGGTCCTACACTTGATGCTCACAGTTCCTCCCACAGCAGAGCTCACTGCTCCAGGCTGAGTCACTGTGATCTGTCCTCTGGACTCTGAGGACACAGAGACAAAAACATAAAGCAGCTTCATGGTTTTGTGGGCTTCATTTCAGAGGGACAGATGTTGATAGAGGAGAGGAGTTTGATTCTCTGGACTTTACCTGTGAAGCAGCAGCAGAGGAGAGTCCAGATGAGGACGCAGATCAAAGTCATGTTTTTGATGAGGAGGATTTCTGTGGCTTCTGTTGTGATGAAGGACAGCTGTCAGTCATCCAGTGTTCAACTCTCAGGACTATAAACTCTCCCAGAGCACTGGAGCATGGTGCTGCTGATGCAAAGTGCCGCTCTATGCAAATGCTCTGACTGTAAGACAGATTCAGTTGGTCTGAAGAATCATTTATAAGTGGATCTACCAGTTTATTGCAGTTCTTTTTGGGAATATTTCAAGCTTTTTTCTTTCCTTTCCTTTTTGTTTTGGTTTAATTTTTTTGGTGGGGGGTATCTTAACCCAAGTAATCACCTTTCTACCATAGGAAAGAAGTTTGAAGAAGCTGCTGCAATTAAAATGTAATTAAATTAAAATTAAAATATGCTTTTATATTCTTTGGAAGACTACAGGGAGACTTCACTTACATGTCATAAATACTGTGTTTTTCCAGTTTGTGTTTTATCGAGTATTATGCTAACCCGCAGTGAGGTAGTTTATTTTATTTAGGACATGACAGCAAAGCTTAGGAAAAATCATTTTGTGATTCTCGTTATAGCTTTAACACTTATTGCTTTAACAGCAGGATGGTCCTGGGTTCATCCAGGCTGGGGACTTTCTTTGTGGAGGGTGCAGGTTCCTCCAGTGTTTCTGTGGGCTCTCTCCGGTTTCCTTCCACATCCAAAGACATGCAGATACTGTGATTATGTTAACTAGTGACTCTAAATTGATCAAACGTGAAAATGTGAGTATGAATGGTTGTCCATCTCTTTATCTATCCTGGGTGTATCCTGTCTCTTTTCCCAATAGCATCTGAGAGAGGCTCCACCATCCTCTTCACTTAGTCCTGAATCTGCATGGACCCACATGCTCCTGGTGTCACGATCTGGTTACAGGGACTCAAACGCAGAGCGGTTAGGTGTCTCCAAGGTGTAGTTTATTTACAGTGCCAGTGCAATATATGTACAGTGAAGGGATCCAAAACTCCGGGGAATCACAGGGTAGCTCTCTCACACTTGCTCACGTCTTCTTTGCTCACACTCACACACGTTCACACGGCAGGGAGATCGCAGGTCCGGGGGGGGGGGGGGGGGGGGGGGGGGGGGGAGATCTGAGGCAGAAGAGAAGGAAAGTCACCAACTAATCACAAATCACAAATTATGAAGCACAAGTCCACAGGAGCTGTGAGAACACTAACGTCAGTAGTACAATCATCCAGCGACGAGAGGATCTGTGTTCCAGCCTCAAATAGTGCTCCCGGTGATGACAGGTGATTGTTGTCAGGTGTGTGTGTGGGCCAAGGGCGGGAGCCCACAGTGAGCTCCGCCCAGGCAGAGAGGGAGAGAACAGAAACAGCAAATGTAGCCTTGTGGGGCCGACCGGGCAGGCACGTAGACCATGACACCTGGTCCTGAATAATTCTGATATTTTAATAGAACAGAGCAGAACTTAACTAAACTTCATGCAAGAGTGAAAATGTCAGGATAAGACACATTGCTTGACTCATGAAGTCAACTTTTGCATGAAATGAAACTTGAGAAAACTGATAATTAAAAGTCAAAGGCATTTTGAAGCAGCTCAAACTATAAACATTAATGTGATTCAGGCACTGTTGGAAATCTCTATATCATAATTGTGTCATAATCCATCAGTATTTCAAAGTGTATGCTCTCCTGCTCCCTTTAAGTCACTGTAATCCACTTTTTCAACAAACTCATTAGTTCCTGGATGTTTTCAAAATAAAAGCTTTCTACCATCTTACTTTTCAGAAACACTTTATTTCTACAGGTTTTCCTTGTGAAACAGTTGTGGGAACTAAAAAATATTCAGTTCAGTCCAATTCAGTTTTATTTATGTAACATCAACTCACAACAGTCACTATTGTAACATAAAAAAGACTTACAAGAATACAGGACAACCCCAACAATCAGAGAGCCCCCTATGAGCAAATATTTTTCAGGATGATTTTTGATGACGATACTAATAGCATGAGATGTCACATCATTTAAAATTCTAAAGGTTTCGTGCATTTCCAACAATATCAGCTGTAAAAGTAATTCTGTGAATATGATCGTCCTTATCAATCATAACTATTCAAACACAGTAAAGTCCTCAATTTTAAATCACTACATTATTTTCCACGAGCAATTGTGTTTACAGAGTTCACACTAAATATTTGAGCATATTATTCTCAATGAAGATTAAAAGCCTCAATGTGCTCATTCTAGTGACATTTTTTATGACTTGTTATTTATTCACTTCCTGAATGTGACACTGCAGATAGTAAAGGTATGGATGGATGTTTTGACGCTAATTTATTCTGAAAGCAGAAATATTTCAGCAATATAAAGTGTGTGTGTGTGTGTGTGTGTGTGTGTGTGTGTGTGTGTGTGTGTGTGTGTGTGTCCTCAGTGAACTGTATCAGTCTCTGCAGTATCTTCCAGCTGCAGCAGTCACTTCACTTTCTGTTCAGTCTGACTGAGGGAGGTTTTTGTACGACTGTTTTTCACTGTGTGAACACAGCTTGACTGTTCAGCCAGTGAAAACTCTGACAGTAATAAACTGCTGCATCTTCAGCCTGGACTCCACTGATGGTCAGAGTGAAGTCAGAGTTTGATCCACTGCCTGTAAAACGAGCTGGAATCCCTGATGCTTGAGTGCTAGCAGCATAAATGAGCAGTTTAGGAACTCCTCCATCTTTCTGTTGGTACCAGGCTAAACGGTGATTGTTGCTATAAACATTAACATTCTGACTGGTCCTACACTTGATGCTCACAGTTGCTCCCACAGCAGAGCTCACTGCTCCAGGCTGAGTCACTGTGATCTGTCCTCTGGACTCTGAGGACACAGAGACAAAAACATAAAGCAGCTTCATGGTTTTGTGGGCTTCATTTCAGAGGGACAGATGTTGATAGAGGAGAGGAGTTTGATTCTCTGGACTTTACCTGTGAAGCAGCAGCAGAGGAGAGTCCAGATGAGGACGCAGATCAAAGTCATGTTTTTGATGAGGAGGATTTCTGTGGCTTCTGTTGTGATGAAGGACAGCTGTCAGTCATCCAGTGTTCAACTCTCAGGACTATAAACTCTCCCAGAGCACTGGAGCATGGTGCTGCTGATGCAAAGTGCCTCTCTATGGAAATCATCTGACTGACTCCAGCAGAGACTTGGATCAATGTGATGTGTCTAAAAAGAGTTGTCATGGCATATTTGGCATGTGACTCACATGAACCCTTCATGATTTATAGACAGATGAGAAATTTTGTCAAAATTTACTCGTGCAGTGAGGAGATGTGAAGGCTTTTCTCCTGCAGGGGCATTTTGCTGAAATGATTCAAGACCACTTGTCATTGTCCTGGTTCATTCGACCAAGCGGTTTGCGTTTCCTGTGTTTTTGTCATTTTTTTGTACTATGTTAAGTCTACTTGTTTATGTTAAGGATCATTCTTTAATGCCTGCATTGTTCTGTTTAGATTTGGTTATTAGATTTCCCCTTGTGTCGTTGCCCTTTGTGTCTCCCTCTGTGTGTCTGTGTTTATATTGTGGTGTGAGTTCTTGTGCCTTGTTTCTCCTCTGTGTGTTTCATTCCGTCATGTTTATCTATGTTTCCCAGCCCGTCGTGTCTGCTCTCTCCCTCGTGTTCCCTCACTCCCTTTCGTCTGCCTCTTCTGCGCTCCCGCATCATGTTTCCTGTTTTATTGTGAAGGTCTTGTGTTTCCATGGTCGTTTTGTCTCGTTGTGGTTATTCGTGTTAGCTGGGTTCCTCGTGTGTTCTCGTTATCCCTCTGTGTATTTAGGTCAGCGTCTCCCTCAGTCCTGTGTTGCGTCCTCCCTCATGGCTGTGTTTCCCTGTGTGCCTCTTTGTGTTTGTAGTTTATACTTCCCCCAGTCTAGTTTTGTTTTGTATTTCCATTCAGCAAATAAAGCTGGTTTTTGATTTTACATCCTGTTTCTGGGAGTCTGCATTTGAGTCTTTTCCTGCCTGCCTGCTCAGCCGTTTCATGACACCACTTGTTCTTTGACATAAATCATATAAAGTGTCCTTCAAGTCCTTCAGACTTTAAGACAGTTGAACATCTGTGGGTGAATTTGGATCGATGTGTTAGAGTTAAAAGAGTCCAAATTTGGTAAATATAGCTTGAGAGAAACAACGACACATGGCATATTAGACGATGTCATTATTTATTCACCAAAGACTAATGAACTCACGACTCTTCAGTTTAATTTGAAACACAGCATGGAATAATTTACTTGATAGAAATGTGAAATATTCGACCCATAACAGAGACATTTTATTTTTCCGCGGGCACTCCGCTGTGTGCGACTCAGGCAGCTTACCAGTTGTTGTTGTTGTTTGCCAGTTTTTCTTGTGGATGAGTGTTGTGTTATGTCAGGCGGTTTACTGATAATCAGCTTATTTGTGGTCTTTTATCTCCTTTTGCTTTGAACACACTCAAGTCACGACTGACATGTAACATGTTCAAGTGGCTTTATTGTCATTTCAGCCATATACAGTGGTGCAGTACACAGTGAAATGAGACAGCGTTCCTCCAAGACCCTGGTGCTACATATAACAGTAAATCAACATAGGACTATAATAAAGTGCAAGTATACAAGAACTACAAAAACAGAACAGAGTGATACAGACACAAGACAGTGCAACAGAAAAGTGCACAGTTTTCTACAAATTATGCAATTATGATGCCGTTATTATTTCACACTAAAATCTTTGAGCATTTTCTTTCAATGAAACTTAAATTTTTAAAACTTTTTTTTAGAATTTTTTCTTCAAAAACAGTTCATAGATGGCACATTTTTGTTTCTATGTTTTAACCTTTTGCCAAAGTATCTGCAAATAATTTGTCATCCATTTCATTTCGCCTTTGATGAAGATTTAAAATTACTATACTGCCATATGGTTACCATTTAACCATACTCTAAAACAGGGGTGGGCAATTCCAGGCCTCGGGCGCCGGTGTCCTGCGGGTTTAAGATCTCACCTTGGGTCAACACACCTGAATCACATAATTAGTTCGTTACCAGGCCTCTGGAGAACTTCAGGACATGTTGAGGAGCTAATTTAGCCATTTAAATCAGCTGTGTTGGTTCAAGGACACATCTAAAACCTGCAGGGACACCAGCCCTCGAGGCCTGGAGTTGCCCACCCCGGCTCTAAAAGCATGCTGACCACTTTGGGCTCAGTTTATGAGATTTAATTTGTAATTAAGTTATTTTTATTTTTCCCAAATATACCAAAAAAAAAATTGTTTGTTTTTTTCCATTTTTACATACAAAATTGTTTAATTTTTGAGTTATGATAAAATTCTGACAAATTTATTTTTCTGATTATTTTAATTGTAATTGTAGAACTAAGAAATAGTTCACATATTACAGACGAGGACATCAGAAGTCAAAGAAACGCTTTAATATTTTTATCTTTGGTACTGAAACTCGTCTGTTGCCATGGTTCAGCAGTGAAGCCTGTCTGTTACCATGGTTACCAATCTCGGATAGAGAAGTGAAACAGCTGAAGAGCAGTTTCACCCAAACTACCAGTTTCTCTAACATCTCTCTCTCTCTCTCTCTGCAGTGGGTCGAGTCCCCCCCTCCCTGACCGTGCTGGCACCCTCTAGTGAGGAGCTGCAGCAGGGGAAGGCTACAGTCATGTGTGTGGCCAACAAGGGCTTCCCCTCAGACTGGAGGCTGTCCTGGAAGGTGGATGGCAGTGGCAGCATCAGCTGGGAGGAGAGCAGGAGCCCCGGGGCGCTGCAGAATGACGGCCACTACAGCTGGAGCAGCACCCTGAGGCTCCCTGCAGACCAGTGGGAGAAGGTGGGCTCTGTGACCTGTGAGGCCACCCAGGGCTCCCACACTCCACTCTCAGAGACTCTGATGACAGACCAGTGTTCCCAGTCCTGAGCTGACTCACTGGGACTCTGATACTGGCTTTAGTCTGCAGCTTCTCTCAGTCTGCTCCCTCTGTGTCTGTATTGCTTTGATAGTTTTCATGTTTTCATGCTTGTGGCACTGTTGATGGTTTTAATACTTCAAATAAAAACTGAGGTCTTCAAATAGTGGTTTTCATGTGTTTCCATTCAGCTGCTCTTCTGTCTGATAATCATCCTTCAGCTTCAGCAGTGATGCTTCCATACACTGAAAATCTCTGCTTCAGTAACTTTGACTGAGAGAATCACATGTGCTGTATCACATCAGAGTGTAAATGTAAAAAAATGAAAACAACTAAAAGAAAGAAAAGAAAAAGCAATAAGTTAAAAATAGAATCACAGCCAACAGCTGCTCCCTGTTATAAATAGTTTTAAAGTCTTTTGCAGCTGCATTATTTTCCATCATGTTGGACTTTGTGATGATCTTTGCTGTTGGGTGTAGAAGAAGTAGAAAACATGGTGACAGATTATTGTAACCTGCATGTGACCCGTGATGAGACCCGTCCTGGTTTTCTTCAAAGTCAGAATTGATAAAATAACCCAAAGAAAAACGAAACTTTCTTTATCAACATAGGAGACACTAAAAATGTCTCTTTCAGAACATCAGTGCAGGTTAAAAAGTGTAAATGTCAGAATAATTTATGTCACAAAGATGAAGTTAAAGACTTGATGAACTAAACTTTAAATCTTCAGATCAAATCATGTGAAATATTTCTGTGACCAAGAATGTAGCTGAGCAATCTACATACATACATATATCAGTACTGCAGTTTACTAAAATATTCTCATTTAATAACTACTTCCCAGTTTGAATATTTACAGGAGAGTTTCTTCATCACAGATCTGACTCACAGTATCAACTGTTTTGTGTTTCACATGTTCTTCTGTGCGAGCTCGTCAGGATGGACACAAGTCTGATGTTTTGAGTCAAACCCACATAAACATTACTGTGTGTGTGTGTGTGTGTGTGTGTGTGTGTGTGTGTGTGTGTGTCTGTGTGTGTGTGTGTGTGTGTGTGTGTCCTCAGTGAACTGTATCAGTCTCTGCAGTATCTTCCAGCTGCAGCAGTCACTTCAGTTTCTGTTCAGTCTGACTGAGGGAGGTTTTTGTACGACTGTTTTTCACTGTGTGAACACATCTTGACTGTTCAGCCAGTGACCACTCTGACAGTAATAAACTGCTGCATCTTCAGCCTGGACTCCACTGATGGTCAGAGTGAAGTCAGAGTTTGATCCACTGCCTGTAAAACGAGCTGGAATCCCTGATTGTCGAGCGCTAGTGTAGTAAATAAGACGTTTGGGAGTTCCTCCATCTTTCTGTTGGTACCAGGCTAAACAGTGAGAGCTGCCAGAAACATAAACATTCTGACTGGTCGTACACTTGATGCTCACGGATCCTCCCACAGCAGAGCTCACTGCTCCAGGCTGAGTCACTGTGATCTGTCCTCTGGACTCTGAGGACACAGAGACAAAAACATAAAGCAGCTTCATGGTTTTGTGGGCTTCATTTCAGAGGGACAGATGTTGATAGAGGAGAGGAGTTTGATTCTCTGGACTTTACCTGTGAAGCAGCAGCAGAGGAGAGTCCAGATGAGGACGCAGATCAAAGTCATGTTTTTGATGAGGAGGATTTCTGTGGCTTCTGTTGTGATGAAGGACAGCTGTCAGTCATCCAGTGTTCAACTCTCAGGACTATAAACTCTCCCAGAGCACTGGAGCATGGTGCTGCTGATGCAAAGTGCCTCTATGGAAATCATCTGACTGAAAACAACAAGTAGTTGGATCAAATAGTCGATGCTGTTTATCAGTTAATCAGTCAGTTTATGAAAATGTTTTCTTTCTTGTGTTTTAGGACACATCCACACATTGATGGATGTGTGGGATTTTTAAATTTGGGTATTTTTTGCAATCTTTTACAAAAACATGTTCATTGACTGAGAGAGGCAAGAAAATGTTTCATGATCAAACCAGAGCAGTACTTTGTGATATAACCCCAAGTGTTGCCAAATGCCAACAAAACATGCAAACAATGTCTGAAGATAAAGGCACAGACATCCATCCTTGTAAGACAAAATCTGATTTCCTCTTGTTCACTTAAAAAAGAAGAAGAAAAGAAATGTTGTACTTTCTACTCAAACACATGAACAGAGTTTCAGAGAATCTTCACCCTGAAAGAAGTTTTAGAAACCTACCTGTCAGCAAATCAAAGAACCGCGTAAGCAACAGGACAGAATAGAAAAGTTTTCCCCAAAAAAGAACCTGCACATTTGAACATGGCGTCAAAAATGAAAGACATTAAAAAAAATCAGAGGAAAGGTACAATTTGCAAAACCTATTTTAGAGTTTTGTAAAACTCAGTACAAAAAAACTTGCAGTGATTCACATTGATGCATGATGCTGACCACAGGATGCAAAAGTTAAACATGACCACAGCGCAGAATCATTCATCTCTGTTTTAATTTGATATTTTTATAACAGGACAACCTGTGAGGCTGGAAAGACTTCGGTTTCATGCCCTGAACAGGTCACTTTCTGTTTGGTGATGTAGTGTCTGCAGTGTTGGGAAGGTTACTTTTAAAATGTATTCCACTACAGATTACAGATTACATGCCCCAAAATGTATTTTGTAACGTATTCTGAATACTTTGGATTACTTAATATATGATCATGCTTTTTACAACTACATGAATGTACTATTGCTGTTTGATTTATTACTGTTACTGAAGGCTACTTGCCGTACCAATAACAACTCGATTTTTACATCTTAATATAAATGAGTAACAGTAGGTGGACATTAGGTAAGGCTGCACTTTTTGCAGTGATCTGCAAACGCATATATAAAACAGGTCCGCGGCTCCGAACCGTAGTAAAGGGACCTCTGGCTAATCCGTCGGGTTAGTGTCGGGCTTGTAGCTGAAAACTAGCTTTACTTTGTTGTCTGGGTCAAGTTTGTAAGAGACAGAGAGAGGCGTTGAAAGGCTGCTCCAGCAGAACTTATTGTTTCGGAGGAAAACACGAACACAGTGTCCAGTCGAGTCTTAACAGCTTACTTACAACTGGGCTCGTCAGGCTCTCTGTTTGGCTGCTGTGGTTATTATTATATTTACATGCTTCCAGCTCCCGTTTCTGCTCGATGACAGCTCCTACTTTTTCTCCCTCTTCGCGCTCACAGACACATAACAGGTACAGCAGTCCATTCTCCCTGCAGCGCGGACTACACTGCCCATCAGGCTGCATTCTTTAGGGCGATGCCTGTAACACTCTGCCTGTTGCCTTCATATTAAATCATTTTTTGAATAATAATTTTTAAATATTTTTAAATATTTCTTCACGTCATAATGCTGGCAGCAAGTAGAGATGACATGGGCTGCAAGATTGAGACACAGACATTAGAGTCTCTTAATGTTTTCTTTGGGTTTCAACCAGCGTGGAATTACCATAGAGAGTGCACAGCCTAACATATGAAACAGGAGAAGACGTGTAATCCATTTATTTCAACAAAGTAATTGTAATCTGAATTGATGTGATTAGCAGAGTAATCCAAAGAGTGGGAATGTGCTGGAAATATCTTTTATTTTATGAATTTGTCACATGTTTTAGTAATATCACTTTTGGGTCACTTCGAGGTTCACATGTGGGGAAGCATTCAGCTTTTACTCTATTGTACAAAGTCAGGCATCGTGAGAAAGTTGGTGACACCCAGAGGGGGAGAATTCAACAGGTGGTGAAGTCTTTTGTTAATCAGGTCTTTGAGGATGTGGGGAAGAGGCAAGGAGCAGTCTCTATGTGACACTGGAAGAGGAGACAAGGTTGTAAACTCTCTCCCTCTCTTGGAGGGGTCAAGGGTGTGACAACAGCTGTGGAAATGCCTTCTGTTTGACTGTATTTAAAGAGGGCTGCTATTCATCTTTAGAGACACGTATCAGTGCCCCACTGAATGTCGTCTCTCCCTCAACTGCTTGGGAATTAAAAAGGTGTTGGCTCATCGTGTCTGCAGACTTTGTTGATTATATTTCCATGACATTATTCTGCAGTCACAAAGTGAGATATGTCACAACAAAGGAGCGAAAACTGAAAAAGTGTTTGTTTACATTGTTGAATTAACACCGAATATAAAAGCTTCAGTGCTCTTTGGTATGGATTCTCCAGTTTTTTTATTATTTTTTTATTTGATTATGTCCCCACATTCGGTGTCAATGATGGTGATGATACTGGAGGATAAACATGAGCTCTAACACATCTGCTCAAATTTACACAGCTTTCACATCACTTCATTGTAGAGGTCGAGTTTTTCTTTATTTCTTACCTGTCTATGAATCTACAGTGTTCAGTTGAGTCACATTCCAAATATGCTGTGAAAAACTCTTTAAACGAGTCGTGCTGGAGTCAGTCAGATGATTTCCATAGAGGCACTTTGCATCAGCAGCACCATGCTCCAGTGCTCTGGGAGAGTTTATAGTCCTGAGAGTTGAACACTGGATGACTGACAGCTGTCCTTCATCACAACAGAAGCCACAGAAATCCTCCTCATCAAAAACATGACTTTGATCTGCGTCCTCATCTGGACTCTCCTCTGCTGCTGCTTCACAGGTAAAGTCCAGAGAATCAAACTCCTCTCCTCTATCAACATCTGTCCCTCTGAAATGAAGCCCACAAAACCATGAAGCTGCTTTATGTTTTTGTCTCTGTGTCCTCAGAGACCAGAGGACAGATCACAGTGACTCAGCCTGGAGCAGTGAGCTCTGCTGTGGGAGGAACTGTGAGCATCAAGTGTAGGACCAGTCAGGATGTTTATAACAACAACCATTTATCCTGGTACCAACAGAAAGATGGAGGAGTTCCGAAACTGCTCATTAAGTATGCTAGCACTCGACAATCAGGGATTCCAGCTCGTTTTACAGGCAGTGGATCAAACTCTGACTTCACTCTGACCATCAGTGGAGTCCAGGCTGAAGATGCAGCAGTTTATTACTGTCAGAGTTTTCACTATCCTAACAGTCAGCGTGTGTTCACACAGTGAAAAACAGTCGTACAAAAACCTCCCTCAGTCAGACTGAACAGAAACTGAAGTGACTGCTGCAGCTGGAAGATACTGCAGAGACTGATACAGTTCACTGAGGACACACACACACACACACACACACACACACACACACACACACACACACACACACACACACACACACACAGTAGTACAGGTCCTCCATCTTTTTTTTTGCCCAAAAAGGGTTTAATTTGTGAGAGTAAAGTTGTGCAGTGTAAACAGTCAAACAGTAAAATGTAAACCTTGCAGCAGTTAAGGAGTGAAAGGCCATTTTTGTTGAAACACTTGTTTCCTGGTTAAGAGCATTGCTTAGAAACTCCTGTTTGGTTTACTTTTCATTTTCTGTTTGGGAAGATTGGGGAACATAAGGACCTGTTTTCTTGTTTTGGCATTGCTCACATCCAAAACAAATAAACTCCTCTATACCAAAAACGAACCTTCTTATCAACTCACATGATCTTGTTGTGCAAATAAAGTCATCCTGTTTTTATTAAGCTGTATATTTTCAAACTTGAACATTGTTAAAATGATTTGGTCGATGTTTCATCCTTCACTTTGTTATTCTCCTGGTCTTTCATTTGTTCAACTGTGATGCTAAAGTTCAAAAAACAAATCCCAGAATTGTTTCCAGTTAAGCTAAGCAGTGGCTTCATGTTCTAATTATCTTTAACATTACAGGGCTCTAGAATAACTTTTTGCCTTGGTTGCACTGGTGCGCCACTTTTTCAACCGCATCGCTTAACACCGCGGTTTTACATGTGCCCTTTTTTGGGGGGAAATTGCTGTCCATACAGACAATATTGATTTGTAAATGATTAACTAACAATCTTGTTCTTGTGCTTAAAGTGCTTTGGCACTCTTTGGCCATAAGAATGCAGAGATGGCACCGGGTGTTATGGCACGCCGTCTTTCTCTCGGTTCTGCAATGTTTGTGTATTATGTTCTTAGTGGTGTCCCTGCTAGCTTTGAAAACCCTCTCCCTGTTGGTGTATGAGCGACAGACGCTTTTTAACATCCGTGACTCACTGCTGATGCTCCACAGTGTTAGCGAGCGACCTGGAGGAATCCCGCCGCCTCTAGCATCGGTGCCGGAGGAGCAGCTTCGCCGCGATCGCTGCTCTGCGCTTCCACAGGCCCCGCTGGTTTAGAAACTTATTCCCGTTAACGACAAGGAAGCAAGATGAACAGCAATTTTACTTGCTAGCAAGGGAGGCTGGTTGGAACCAGGCTCTTGGAGCTAAACGCTCCTCACCTGTCTGCTAGCCAGCATCAAGTAAACAGCCTTCCTTGCAGCTTTTTATTCTGAGAACACAAACACCACTCGTTGTAAAACCCCCCTATGATCACAAAGGGTTAAAACACTGCGTGTGTGTGTGTGTGTGTGTGTGTGTGTGTGTGTGTGTGTGTGTGTATGCTTGTTTGGTGGTGCGTTTGTGTGACCTCCTGCTTATCAAAAGGGTCATAAAAGCAGGAAGCTTACTAACCAAGAAAACAGAACCCTCACATAGGATGTCCCTATAATGAAACACTACAGCCTCCCCCACCAACAAACAGGCTGGAGAGGTGGTCAGAGACAAAGGAATGTCTTTGACCATGCTGCTTGAACTAAGTCTTACATATTTAAGTAACACAATGACAACATTTAACAATTTGACTCCAACAGTCCCCCCTTTTTGTCAACTTTGTACTTAAATTTCCACTTATGCACCCTTGTGTTTGACAGTTCAGTATAGGCTTCATTCACACACAGCTCCTCACATCATTCACTTCCTACTGCTGCAAAAGTTCACAGTTAATACATGTACGAAACGTGCTTAGCAATTATCCTACTTCTCATTCATCTCACACACAGGAAACTACATCCTGCAAGGAAACAAATGAATGTCAACAGTCAAAAACAAGAATCAACGTTCTCAAAAGAATATGCACTACAATCCAAATGTATGCAGACATAGGCATTCAAACACATCCGTTGGTTTTTGGTTTGTCCATGTGGCTTCCAGCTATCTTCAAAGCTGTAGCCTGGTCAACACTCCTCTTTATGACCCCTTTCAAACCCCCAAATCTTCTCACTGTAGACACCCTGTGGGGTGATCGAGTCACCTGGTGAATCATCTGCATTTACAACTCCTCTCCTTTCCTGTTGTCACTGCAGAAAAAGTTTTTTAAAGGAAATTGGATCAAGTTGTTTATGATCTTCTCCCCCCTTTTTGAGTCATGTCCACCCATGGCTCAAAACTCCAACCAACTTATATAAGTGTACATGATGTAAATGTAAACAAAAGAAAGCCCCTTTGACTGTCTGGCTTTTTCTTCATAATGATAGCCATATTAGGACACATAAAGGCAATGGTTATATATCTATATATTTTAGCACAAATGACAATATAAAAAATATCAATCCTAACAATGCCCATGTGTCAAAGTAACTGAGAATAAAAAACAGAAACATGAAGGAGATATTCCTGGCCTGGCTTTTTATAGCAGATAATCTTAAAAAATATTCTGCAATTTTGCATAATTTTAAAAAGTTTACATTTCTTCAGTATTGAACAGCAGAAAATAGGCTTTCTTGTCCGAGGTCATTGAAGTAAAAGAAAAAAAGAAAAAAAAAAGACAGAGGCTGACAGGGCTGTAAACAACGGTAGACTGGTGGGTAATAAGCGAAGAAATAATGCAGAAAACGGAGATTTGAGACGGGAAACTGTTCTTGAATACAGAGAGAGAGAGAGCTGTGCATGAAGTGTGATTTTTATCTTGGTGGAAACAAAACAGTAAAGTAAGAGGGAATTCATGACGATGTTTATCAGATGTGAATAGTTTGTTGCTTCTTTTGCTGCTGGTTCAGTCAATTTTGCTTGGAGAGAGACAAAACTTGCAGCTCAGAATCAGCACAAAAAAGACGTAAACAGCGCGGACCCGACGCATCAGAATCAGTGAGCTGTCGGTTTTCAGCCCGATGGCGTGTCCGTCTACGTGCCGTCGTGTGAGAAAGCAGAGAAAGCTGATTCTGATGCGTCGGGTCCCGCTGTGTGTTTACACTGTGTGTCTTTGTGTGGAATCCGTTTACCTGCTCTCATTTACTGTTTGGTGGTTGATAAAATACTTTTGTGATCTTTAACCTGAGATTCCGGTGTTTCTGGGAAAATATATTTATTTTTAAAACTCGATTTAGGATTTAATGAATCAATGTCGCTTTATTCAAGCTACTCACCTCTCTCTATCTGCCTGTACTTTCAAACGTACAGACGGACTACATGAATATCTGAACTACGACCAATCAGAGAGGTCCCACCCCTGATTATCTCTGATTGGTTTAGACCACGATAGGAGCATAATGTGTGTCGGTTGTTGACCACAGGGAGAGTTTCAGAGTTGCAGAGTGTTTTTTTATTTATTTATTTTACTCGAATAGTTGGTCGTACCGCTGCGACCTGAGATTATTTTTAATCGCACTTGCGACCAAATTGGTTGCACTCTACAGCCCTGCATTACATTTAATTTTTCTAACTTAGCTTTGCTCCAGTGGTAATTAGAGTGAAAGGACTTGAAACTCAAAGTTTTACTCGTCTCTGTAAAACAAATTATTCATACCACCTTTACTTAACAGGAGCTTTACTGTGATAGTTTTAATACATTCTTCTATATTTAGTATGGTTTTAATATTTTCGTATTTTAAATTACGCAGGATATATGATAAAACAATAATTTACTTGCAAAGAGTTTTAATTTCTACACAAATACTTTCATTATGTGGAAAAAAAGTATTTGAGATGGAATTGTTTTATTTGATCTGAGAACAAAAAGAAATTGTTCATTGTTAATATATTTAGATCATATAAACAATATACAGGTACATTTATCAAAGAAAGTAAGAGAGAAAAAATACTACAGACGGGCATCTGAGGGTGAGGGGAGCGTGCCAAGCTCCAATCGACAGCACAGAGGGAGTTCAATGATGGCATCATGATTCTGTGAGCAGCACATAAACCAGAAGCTAGGGTGGTGATGGGGAATGACCGACGGCAATTTCCTATGAACATCACCTAATGCTGTGTCACTGTGCTAAGCATACTTTAACAATCTGAAGAGGGTCTTCCTTTGTGTCATTGTTGTTGTCATTTGCATCATGACCACTTCTACAAGACTGCTAAAGTGATTCAACAGGTGGGATCATAACAGCAGTAAAACAACTGGATCCAATACCCTTTCCGAGAAAGGTTTTCTGCAGAGATAAAAAGGACAATAGAGGAGTCCTAAGTATTCCCCCCACAGGAAGAATGCCTGAAGTGAGGCGATGAGGGTTGATAGAGGCCATAAAAAGGGGCTCTATCATATAATCATATATGCTTAGAGGTATCAATTGTATAATGATAGAGGTCTGATCCTTGGTAGTCTGCAAAGACTCTTCCAGAGTGTTCTGGCATGCACACACATCCTAAGGTCATGAGTGAGGTCGTACCTTCTTTATATAGTATGGGAGGACACCTACTCTGTATCTGTTTAAGTATAAGAGCCTTTTGTTTAGGTGGACCGCTGGACTCCTGGCACCAGCTTTTAAGGAGACGTTCACAGGGCCATATCTTGATACACACACACACACACACACACACACACACACACACACACATACATACAGTGCCTTGTCTTTGTAACCAAGGGGGGTTTACGAGGGGAGGTACTATTGTATTGTGTGAACTGTTTTCCCAATAGGAAGCGGAGGCCGTCGTTGGGGTCATTTTGTGGTAGACACCGACGAGGCCTCCATTGCAAGTAAATCGATCGATCGCTGACTGTCTCGTTTTCTTCATGATGAATTAGTCTCTAAACCAGCGGGGCTTGTGGAAACACAGACCCAACAACACCCAGATAGAAGACTAGTATTAATAACTGACTGCACACTTATTTCCACACTGTCATCCTCGAGTAGGTGAGAGGAAACGATGTCTTGCCCCAAAGACATTTTGTAGGTTTGGTGGCTCCTTAGAGTACGAGCACCTGGATGACTGAGAGCCTTCACAGATCTATTTTCAAGCTGAGCTCAAAGGTCAAAGCCAAGCTTTTTTCAATACACTGCTCAGCTTTCTTTATCATAATCGTACACATCATGGTTTTGGGAGCTTCGTTTCAGAGAAATGATTTTTGCAAGATGAGAGATTGTTTCTCGAGACTTTCTCCAACTTTTCCTTGCTGTGCAAAAAATGATGGTATTTGTTTAAGAGACATACAGTGTGTGTGTGTGTGTGTGTGTGTGTGTGTGTGTGTGTGTGTGTGTCCTCAGTGAACTGTATCAGTCTCTGCAGTATCTTCCAGCTGCAGCAGTCACTTCAGTTTCTGTTCAGTCTGACTGAGGGAGGTTTTTGTACGACTGTTTTTCACTGTGTGAACACATCTTGACTGTTCAGCCAGTGACCACTCTGACAGTAATAAACTGCTGCATCTTCAGCCTGGACTCCACTGATGGTCAGAGTGAAGTCAGAGTTTGATCCACTGCCTGTGAAACGAGCTGGAATCCCTGATTGTCGACTGCTAATATAGTAAATGAGCAGTTTAGGAACTCCTCCATCTTTCTGTTGGTACCAGGATAACCAATTACTATAAATATTCTGACTGGTCGTACACTTGATGCTCACAGATCCTCCCACAGCAGAGCTCACTGCTCCAGGCTGAGTCACTGTATATTGTCCTCTGGACTCTGAGGACACAGAGACAAAAACATAAAGCAGCTTCATGGTTTTGTGGGCTTCATTTCAGAGGGACAGATGTTGATAGAGGAGAGGAGTTTGATTCTCTGGACTTTACCTGTGAAGCAGCAGCAGAGGAGAGTCCAGATGAGGACGCAGATCAAAGTCATGTTTTTGATGAGGAGGATTTCTGTGGCTTCTGTTGTGATGAAGGACAGCTGTCAGTCATCCAGTGTTCAACTCTCAGGACTATAAACTCTCCCAGAGCACTGGAGCATGGTGCTGCTGATGCAAACTGACTCCAGCAGGACTTGTTTAAAAAAAGTTTTTCACAGCATATTTAGCATGTGACACACATGAACCCTGTAGAATTTATAGACAGTTAACAAATGCTCTTTGAGCGCAAAATCTCCAATATTGAGAGACCCGTGATGGACATTTAGATCGACTGTAAAATTGACATGCACTTGTTCGCACTAAAGGAAACCACCATCATTTCATGTGGCTACCATATCGGCGCCACCTGTGGTCTCAAGGCTGGAGCTGACCAACAAAAAACTCTGTTTCTGAAGACAGACTCTGTAGACTCTTCGTTCCCATCCTGTGTCCCCCATCCTGGATTCCAAACACCTTTGAACGCTTATCTCCAAGGCTGAGGTCAGACGGCGGGTCTAGTCCCAGCGCATGCTGCAGGACCGGATGTGCTGTCTACACCGACTTACTCTCACCCCTTACTCACACCTGTTGCTTGTCATGTGCTTCTATGGTGTATTAAGATTCATGTGCTTTTGTGCTGAGGTGTTTTTTGTTGTTCTCCCATCAGAAGCTCAGTCTGGGTGGAGCTTTTTTTTCCTCCTCTCGCCTCATGTTGTGTATTTTTGTTGTTTTTCTTATCAGCCTACCTCTCTGACCTGTCTTCCCAATGTGATGTTTGTTTTGAAGTATGTTTGGTCTGAGGGTTCCTTTGTGTGTGTGCTGTGAGATTATTATTTTATCATGTGTCTATAATCGAAATGAGTGAATCATTGTACTGCTGTAAGCCACACCATACTCCTTATTATAGAGAGTATAATTAGTATGTAGTTGTAGTTCTAGTTTGCACTATGCTTCTGAATTACAAAAGAATCATTAGAAAATCATTAGATTCATTAGATAGGTTTGTACTATCCTATACTGTTGATTTACTGTGAGTGAGTTACACTGTTTCATGGCATTTCATACTGCTGAGTTAAGAAGAGAATACTGTGTGCAGAGAGCACAGAGCACATTCCACAGGAGCTCACCCCCTTGTTGGAAGCAGATAGGCAGGGAGCCAAGGTCATAACACAGGCTCACTGAGAGTTAGAGGGTAAGTTTGAGCTTTTTACGACTAGGTGGGGTCAACAGAGGCTATAAAAGCTTTGGGTAACGCTCCACCATTTTGAGACTTGCTGTGACCCTCTTCTTGCATGTCTCCCCATCCGGATGGTTTGTGCTCTTAAAGTGTTGAATTGTATGGAATACAGGATTGTTGATTGAGCATTTATACACCGAGTATTGTCCTTCCTTCAGCCCATGCACAGTACTGGAATGTAAGCGTTTCAATGTGGATGCACAACTCTGTGAAAACGACTGAAAACCCTAGTGTGGACGCAGAGCGTTTTCAAATCTATCCGGGCTAGTGTGGACGTAGCCTAAAGATGAATAGCAGCCCTCTTTAAATACAGTCAAGAAGAAGGCATTTCCACAGTTGTTGTTCACACCCTTGAACCCTCAGAGAGAGAGTTTACAACCTTGTCTCCTCTTCCAGTGTCACATAGAGACTGCTCCTTGCCTCTTCACCCCATCCTCAAAGACCTGATTAACAAAAGACTTCACCACCTGTTGGATCCTCCCCCTCTGGGTGTCACCAACTTTCTCACGAAAGTTAACTCGCCTAACTTTGTGTAATAGAGTTAAAGCTAAACGCTTCTCCACATTTAGTATTTATTTATTTATTGTCATTGTCAAGAACAATGAAATTGCGTTTGGGGCTTCCATACAACCCCAAAAAAAGAAGAAAATAATAAATACCCCTTAAAACCCAAGTGTACATATTTAACCCAGTGTGACTCCAATGCAATAAGACAATCCTTAGCAATAATGTTCATAGAAATTCAGACAAAGACCTGAGAAACATGACAAAATACAACAATGCAACCCATTCAATATTATTGTACTGTGAGATATGATATCAGATATGATAGTTATCTATTTAAGAAAGGGGGGGGGGGGGGCAGGAGGGGGAAGAGAATAAAGATATGATGCACCAATGCAGACCAGTTCATTGCTATTAAGAAGTTGGATATGGTTATTGTCCGTGAGAGGGGGGCAGAGAGTTCAGGAGCCTCACAGCCTGTGGATACAGGCTGTTGGCCAGTCTGGATGTTCTGGCCTGTATAGACCTGTACCTTCTCCCTGAGGGCAGCAGATGG
Organism: Mchenga conophoros; assembly: GCF_057382185.1. NCBI lineage: Eukaryota > Metazoa > Chordata > Actinopteri > Cichliformes > Cichlidae > Mchenga > Mchenga conophoros. The sequence goes on along the minus strand of NC_140546.1, from coordinate 4,207,641 downwards.
AAAAGGTGGCGCGCAGGGTGATGTTGGTCCCGCAGGATACTGTGCACCCTCCTCAGACAGCGAGTGGGGAAGATATTTCTGATCTCTGGCAGACTTGTCCCAATAATTCTGCCAGCTTCTTTCACCACCCGCTGGAGTGCTTGCTGATCGGCCTTGGTGCAGCTGGGGAACCACACTAGAAATCCATACGTCAGAACGCTGCTGATGGCACAGTTGTAGAAGTTCAACATCAGAGATCTGGGAATGTGTGCGCTCCGCAGTCTCCTCAGGTAGTAGAGGCGCTGTTGGGCCTTCCGTACAACTGAGGTGATATGGTTGCCCCAGGACAGGTCCTCGGTCACAGTTACCCCCAAGAATTTAAAACTGCTCACCCTCTCCACCGCCTCACTGCCAATGAAGAGAGGCAGATGGTTGTTATGACCCCTCTTCCGGAAATCTACAATGATCTCCTTGGTCTTTTTGGTGTTTAAGACCAAGTTATTGTCGTGGCACCATGACTCTAGTTGTTGCACCTCTGTCCTATAGTTTGTCTCATCATTGTTGGATATAAGTCCGAGCACTGTAGTGTCATCTGCAAACTTAACAATGAGATTGGACGCGCAGGAGGAAATACAGTCATGGGTGAAGAGAGTGTATAGCAGAGGGCTCAGAACACACCCCTGAGGGGCACCGGTGTTGACCACAAGGGTGGAAGAGGTGTTCTTACCCACTCTGACACTCTGTCTACGGTTAGTGAGGAAGTCCACAATCCAGTTGCACAGAGAGGAGTTAAGTCCCAGTTGGTGGAGTTTGGGACGGAGTTTGTATGGCCGGATGGTATTAAAAGCCGAGCTGTAGTCTACAAAGAGGAGCCGTGCATAGGTATTCCTGTGTTCCAAGTGCTTCAGTAATGTGTGCAGCACTGTGGCGATCGCATCCTCGGTTGACCGGTTCTCCCTGTATGCAAACTGGTACGAGTCCAGGGATGGTGGAAAAGCAGCTCTGATGTGTTTAATGACCAGTCTCTCCAGGCATTTGGCGGGAATGGGGGTGAGTGCCACAGGTCTGAAATCGTTCAGACATGTGACATTTGACTGTTTTGGATGGGAACGATGGTTGCTGCTTTGAAACAGGATGGTACCAGTGAACAGGACAACGAGGTGTTATATATAGAGGTGAAGACGTCCGCCAGGTCCGCAGCACAGTCTTTTAGCACCCGGCCCAGCACTCCATCCGGCCCGGCCGCCTTCCTGGTGTTAATGCTCCGGAACACACGCCTCAGCTCATGAGTGCTCAGGACCGGAGCAGGGTCGGTTGAGGGGAGAGGGGACAGGACAGGGTCTGTGTTCTCCCTGTCAAAACGGGCATAAAAGAGATTTAGATCCTCAGCCAGAGTAGAACTGTCGGCTGAGGGTGATGGTGTTCTTCTTTTATAGTCCGTGATAGCCCTGATGCCCTCCCAGACCTGCCTTGGGTTTGTGTTGTTCTCAAACCTGGCCTCGCTACGCCTCCTGTGCTGCTGCTTGGCAGTCTTGATGCCTCTTCTCAGGTTGGCCCTGGCAGCACTGTATGCCTCCTAGTCCCCGGATTTGAAAGCGTTGTTCCTTGTTCGAATAAGTTGTTGAACTCCGTGTGTCATCCAGGGTGGATTATTAGGGAACACACGGAATCGTTTCCAAGTTGTTACATTGTCCACACAGAAACAGATGTAGTCCAAGACAGTGGAGGTGTAACTATCCAATGCGACACGATTGTCAGTGTCCTGCACCTTGAATACATCCCAGTCTGTGCAGTGGAAACAGTCCTGAAGCATCGGAATAGCATCCTGCGGCCATGTTCTCACGGTTTTGGTTGTAATCCCAGTGCTCTTGATCTTTTGTGTGTATATTGGGTGTAGCAGAAGGGAGAGATGGTCTGACAGACCCAGGTGGGGATAAGCCTGGGCTCTGTACGCATTCGCCATGTTGGTGTACACCTGGTCCAACGTTCTATCTCCTCTGGTAGCACAATTCACATTACGGTGGAAATTGTGAAGTACAGATTTCAGGTCCGCGTGGTTAAAATCCCCAGCCGCAATAAAGACACTGTCCGGGTGTGCTACCAGGCTGTTATTGATGCTGCTGCTCAATTGTGCTAACGCTAGCTTAGCATTAGCATCTGGTGGAATGTAAACAGCGCAGATGTAAACGGCAGAAAATTCCCGAGGGAGATAGAATGGACGGCACTTTAACAACAACAGTTCTACCTCTGTACTGCACAGTTTTTCCGTTACCGTGACGTTCGTGCACCAAAGGTTGTTAATATAGATGCACAGCCCCCCGCCAGTCTTCTTACCCGAGTCCGCAGACCTGTCGGCTCGATAGGCGGTGCGGCCTGCTAGATCGATAGCCGCATCGGGAATGGCGCTGTCCAGCCAGGTTTCAGTGAAAATCATGCACGAACAGTTATTAAAAGTCCGTCGAGTGGCGATCTGCAGTCGTATTTCATCCAGTTTGTAACGGATTGAACGGGCGTTGGAGAGGAATATGATCGGGAGTGGTGGTTTAAACAGACTAGTCTTTAGCCGTGCCCACAGGCCTCCCCGCTTGCCTCTCTTCTGCCTCTGCTCGCAACGTCTCCTCCTGCGGCTTGCTGTTGCGGGTAGCCCCGGGGGTTGCTTAACGATCTCCGGGGGGATGAGATACTCGGATGTTAGTTGAAGATCTCCACGGCTTAGTTGTAGTAGATCATCTCTGTTGTATTGAAGTAACCCCAGACTGTGTGAAATAATACACAGTACCACCAAAAGTGCAAAAGTGTAGGAGCTCCGGGCCGCTGCGTCTGTGCGCGCCGCCATCTTGGTTGCAGTGATCAGAAACGCTTCTCCACATGTGAACCTTGAAGTGACCCAAAAGTGATATTACTAAAACATGTGACAAATGTGAAATTTCCAGCACATTCCCACTCTTTGGATTACTCTGCTAATCACATCAATAACAGACATTTCTTTTCTGACATTCTGTATATCACATCAACACCATTGTACACTCAAAGAGGTTTCACTATGTGCAATCCTCACTTCACTATTCTCCTCTCCACCCTTTTGTTCATCTCCAATCGTCATCATAGCCTAAACTTCCATATGCAAAAGATAACAATAATGATAAAAAGAAAAAACTTCCAAAAATATCAAATTACACATGGAAACATGATGTTCATTCATGAGAAACTGTGGCTAAGATAACTGGTGTACTAGAGAAACGGTCTAGCTGTCATACAAAATGTGCACAAGTAATTTGTCAGTCATTTTTAATCAGGATCACGACTCCCTGTATTTGTGATGTGTGGAGAATCATGTAAATGCATATCATTTGTAAAATGACTAGAAAAGTCACACCAGTGACCACCAGAACTTAAAAACACACTGAACCTTTCAGGCAAGACCAGCCTGACTGTTTAATCAGGTGTTATCCACATTCCATCGCTGATCCCTCTCTGCACGTTACTCAGTTGGAGCTTGGCACTCTCTCGTTGGAGGAGGGCGCTCTTTCACCCCTCACTCTGTTCCAACGCAGCTTTAGGTTGAAAGGGCAAAGTACATAGACCCTTGTTGTCTTCCTCAACATCAACACAGAAATCCTTTCGACCTTTGGATTATTATTGTAGTTCTGAAAACTTCTTGTGACAACTGCTAGGAACTCAAGTGGCACAACCTTCCACCTTAACCTCTGTCTGGGCTCTCAGCTGTGACTGGAATGGTCCCTGCTTCTCACTGGTTCTTTCATGACTTCTCATCCAGTCTCAGTCTGGTGTTTCCACCTTGGGATGACTTCTTGCTGTAACACTCTCTGGTGTTAAAGGTCCTTGCCATGCATCAATTTAACTTAATTAGCAGAACAAGAAAACGGACAAAGCTAAGTCTCTTAAATAATTTCAGGATTTCTCCTCTGGAGCAGCCTCGCTCCGGGCCTGTAAACCTGTGTTAGAAATGGAAAAGAAAGAAAATATGTCTGTGAAGGTCATCGTGGTCTAAGGAGCTTGGAAAGAAAAGCGTCTGGACTTCTTTGAGTTGCTTGAAGACGTTTCACCTCAAGAAAGAAAGAAAAGAAAATGAAGTTAGTGTGTTTTTCATGTTGACTCTGTGTAACTCCTGGTTCCTCCATCCACACTATAGTATAATCAAAGACCACTGATCAATGGCCATGAAAATTTGCATATTAATGATCAAGGAACTGACCTCACAGCCCATTTTTCACTCAGTGGTGCTGGTTTCAGTCATTGTGGAAATGTCCTGTTTATAAGGTTGGGGAAACCTGCAGTCAGCTGAGACTGAAGAAGTCACTTGGATGAGTGACGCTATGACCAGATGAACAGATTCAAATTTTGGGGATAAAGTCAACACAGCTTGATACCTTTTGTTTGTGTATTCAATTGTGTCTGTATTTCAATTATTTCAAGTTATATTATCTCTCATTACAGTGTGTGTGTGTGTGTGTGTGTGTGTGTGTGTGTGTGTGTGTGTGTGTGTGTGTGTGTGTCCTCAGTGAACTGTATCATTCTCTGCAGTATCTTCCAGCTGCAGCAGTCACTTCAGTTTCTGTTCAGTCTGACTGAGGGAGGTTTTTGTACGACTGTTTTTCACTGTGTGAACACCCACTGACTGTTAATGTTATGGAGACTCTGACAGTAATAAACTGCTGCATCTTCAGCCTGGACTCCACTGATGGTCAGAGTGAAGTCAGAGTTTGATCCACTGCCTGTAAAACGAGCTGGAATCCCTGATTCTAGAGTGCTAATATAGTAAATGAGCAGTTTAGGAACTCCTCCATCTTTCTGTTGGTACCAGGCTAAATGGTTGTTGCCATGAACATTCTGACTGGTCGTACACTTGATGCTCACAGTTCCTCCCACAGCAGAGCTCACTGCTCCAGGCTGAGTCACTGTGATCTGTCCTCTGGACTCTGAGGACACAGAGACAAAAACATAAAGCAGCTTCATGGTTTTGTGGGCTTCATTTCAGAGGGACAGATGTTGATAGAGGAGAGGAGTTTGATTCTCTGGACTTTACCTGTGAAGCAGCAGCAGAGGAGAGTCCAGATGAGGACGCAGATCAAAGTCATGTTTTTGATGAGGAGGATTTCTGTGGCTTCTGTTGTGATGAAGGACAGCTGTCAGTCATCCAGTGTTCAACTCTCAGGACTATAAACTCTCCCAGAGCACTGGAGCATGGTGCTGCTGATGCAAAGTGCCTCTCTATGGAAATCATGGAAATGCCCTTGTCCATTATAAAAGGTTTACTCTGTGTTCAAGAATCAGTGATTTGGTATTCCTGTCTGCTGTAATTACATTTTTTTTCCTCTTTCTCTTTTTAATTAATCCATTGAGTTATTCATAAACTCAACAATTTGTGTTTTGTTGATTATTTTTAAAAGCATTTTTTTAAAGTTTTACATTGTGCATCTTATGCTGAGCAAGCTTTGGTTGTGAGGATTGGGCAGGCTATTCTGTGACGTACTTAAAATCTGGTAATACAGTTGGTAAATATTTGCACGAAGAAAAGTCATCATTTCTTCATCGTGCTCTGTACTACACTATAAAGATTACAGCATAAAAACATAAGCAGCACATCATCAGAACTTATACTGAATCTTTGCACCAGACCATGTGTGTTACTCATGGCCGTTGATCAGTGGCTGTTGATTAATGGTCATGAGAATTTGCATATTAATGATCAAGGAACTGACCTCCCAGCCCATTGTTCCTTCAGTGGGCTGGTTTCAGTCATTATGCAAATGTACTGTTTCTAAGGTTGGAGAAACCTGCAGTCAGCTGAGACTGAAGAAGTCACCTGGATGAGTGACGAAACGTTTCTCCCCCTGAAAACATTACGTCCAACACTACTTTGTGGGTTTTACTTACCTGGATGATTGAGCGTGCATCAAGACACCATGTGCGTTAGTGCCTAATTATGAATAATATTACTCAGATATTGATCAGTGACAAACAACAAAAGGCTACAGTTTCAAATATTTTAGACTCTCTGACTGGTGAGAGTAAAATGCTGAATTTGATTGCTCAAGCAGAGTAGAAAAGTGTTATATAAGAAGCAGTCCATGTACCATTTACCATTGCTTCCTCTTCAGCCCGGACTCCACTGACAGTCAGAGTGAAGTCAGAGTTTGATGTAAAACGAGCTGGAATCCCTGATGTTTTAGTGCTAGTGTAACAAATGGAAAGTTTAGGAGGATATTCAATCCCTCTGTTGAGGCTAGGCTAAACAGTCTGATAATTAGACCTTATGACTGGTCCATTTGATGATGACAGTGTCCCCCAGAGCAGAGCTCACTGCTCCAGACTGAGTCGTGGTGACCAGGACTCTGGTGCTACTAATGTACAGACACTCTCTATGGAAATGCTCTGAATCCAACTGGGACTTGAAATAATTTGTGTCTTTATCAGTAGATCAATCATTTTTACAGTATTAAGGGAAAATGTTTTAAAACCTCTGGCATTTATACTAACTCAGTTCAGGCGTTTATTATGTTGTTACATGGTTGACAAAACAATCAGATTATTTGACTATTTATTGCAAATATGTGTAAATGTATTTTTAATATAGCTCCCGTATTAAGAAAGTGAATAACATTACTAATCTTTCTTGTAACCATGTAACCAATAACCATGAATAAAGTCCGTAAAATCTTTATAAATGTACCTGCACTGAAAAAAACTACTCAGGAGGTTTTCACTAATTCAGTAATTGCCAGTACGAGAGGTCAAGGGAGCCACCAGGCTGAACAAGGAGTCCTGTCTGGCTTGGTTAGCCCATGGGACTCCAGAGGCAGCTGATAGGTACCAACAGGCCAAGCAGAATGCAGCTCAAGTAGTGGCTGAAGCAAAAACTCCGGTGTTGGAGGAGTTCACAGGGCCATGGAAAAAGATTCTGGCAAAGATATACACTGTATATGTGTATACAAAGTATACACAGCTATACCCAAAATGTGTGTCCATTTTTGTGTTAATCATTTAATTTAATTAATAATTTATTTTTTTTTGTTATTTTCCGTGACTATGAGGACTCAAAATGATTTTGGAAACATGACTAATTTCTGTAGTATATTATATTGTGACATGGACTGTACAGAAGGACAGAAAAACTGGGCGACACCACAGGTGGAACTATTGATTTCAAGGTGCGCCACAGTTGCTTTGGTGAGGTGGACTTCCACCCTACTCAGATGCAATCTGGAAGGCAAACCAAGTGCACTGTGTCTTCATTGCTCTTGAACTTTACCTGTATTTCAAGGGATTTCATCTTTGTTTTTGTGGCAACATTCCTGGGGCACGTAACACTATACTCTCTGCTCACATTTAACCAAGTGCCACAAAACTCATTCGACAGCACTTCAGCGTGCAAATGGATAATGGCCCAAAGAAAACTGACAACCCAAGACTTTCTCAGGCAAAGAAATAGGATATCCTTGAATGGTCGAGTCACCTTATTTCACCTCACCAGAGCATGCTTTCCTGTTATTAAATACTAAAGTGAATGCAGACAGACACACAAGCAAGCAGAAACTGAATCTGGCTTCAGTAAAGCCCTATTAGAACATCCCAAGGGAAGAAAAACTCCATTTTCTCCATTGGTTCTCCGTTGATTCTAGCCTTTAGGCAGTCATTGTCTACAAAGGATTTAGATCCAAGTATTGAAAATAAATATTCTATTCACAAATATCTTTGTTCAATTACATGTGTACCTCTGAAAATGAGGGAAAATGTCTAAATATGGCTGTGATTCCTAAACCGCTGATACAAAATTAAACCGTTTTTCTGTCTTGAATATATTTATATGCTAATGGGACAAATAAGTAGCCATGAACATTGTATTTTGATTGTTATACATCAGAAAATTGTGAAGCTTTCATTTTGACATCTGGATAGACAGGGAAGCCTTTATTTTGACATGTGCATAGACAGAATTAAAACCCAATTCTTTGATCCCCATGATAGAACAGAGAAAACCCGACTCAGAGTGGTCAAAACATTTATATTTCTTTATTCAATCATCTTCCGGAAGAGAGAGCCCTGCACAGCCCCAAAAGCCAGTTGCAGAAACTCTAAATTAGAATTTAAAAATGTGTCTCATGTAGGTGTTATTTTGGTCCTTTACACTTTACACTAGTTCCTCTTTTTGTCTGGGTTCCTGTTTTTATTTATATGCTTGTATAGCTCTACACTAACTTCCTGCTAACAGTCTGGCTGAGCCCTGAGTTCATGATTCAAAAGTGGCCTTGCTTTACAAGCTTTTATTACTAACATACATAAAACAATATAATGAGAAAATAAGCACTAAGAATATATTAATTACATGACAACAGGAAGCAGGAAGTGCAGAGAACAGTGGCAAAAGCAAGGCTACACCTTTGAAGTCATTTGTGTTGAATCCAGAACACTCTTTCAGAGGAGTCCTTCAGAAAGCAATGGTTGTAAGTTCTGTCAGTTCTTTCTAATATTAGGCAATTAATGATGGTGTTTTTGTGACATTATTTTGTACCTTCTTTGAAGTGTAGTAGTTATAGGTCGTAGCCTCTGAGCTATTGATACAAATGTACGCGCACCCACTAACTGCTTATTTATTGCTGTATTAATATCAGATTAATATCAGATTGTACAGGGCTTTGGACAGAGGCGACTGAGGTCCTTCAACATCTGCCAGAAAATGCTGAGGATTTTCTATGAGTCTGTGGTGGCCAGTGCGATCCTCTATGCTGTTGCATGCTGGGGGAGCAGGCTGAGGGTCGCAGATGCCAACAGACTTAATAAACTGATCCGTAAGGCCAGCAATGTTGTGGGGATGGAGCTGGACTCCCTCAAGGTGGTGTCGGAGAGGCGGATGCTGTCCAAGATAAAGACAATGTTGGATAACACCTCCCACCCACTCCATGACATGTTGGTCAGTCACAGGAGCTCGTTCAGTGAGAGACTGAGATTACCGAAAAGCACCACTGAACGACACAGGAAATCATTCCTGCCTGTGGCCATCTCCCTGTACAACGCATCCACTTAACACACTGTTTGCTGCTACAGCTACACATGTTTCTTTTCCAACTATTTATTTATAAGTGACTTATGTATGTATTGTTGAATTCTCCCAATTCTTTGAATCTTTGGGCTGAAGGAGGGACAATACTCGGTGTATAAATGCTCAATCAACAATCATTTATTTCCATACAATTCAACAGTCAGAGCATTACAACGTCCGGACGGGAGAGATGCTACCAGAGGGTCAGGCACATGTCTCAAAATGGTGACGGGTTGCTCAGCTTTTTATAGTCTCTAGTGGCCCCCAGCTAGTCGTAAAAGCCAAAACATCACATTTTTTCTCTGTTACAGCGCCTAAGTTATGACCTCGGCAGTTGTTTCTCTGCTTTCTGTAAGGTGGGGGTGTGGAATGTGGTCTATCTATCTCCCCTGTCTTAGACACAGAGTCTCCTGCTTACAACCTTCTCTTCATGATTCAACAGTTAAGCATGTCAAGAAAACAGTGTAACACATTCCCAGCAGATCAAGGATACAGAGTGATGCACATTTATCTAATGAACTAATATGTGAATATGTTCTGTTAACTCAAAAGTATAATGAGAACTAAACTACATACAGCTCACACACTCTATATTAAAGGGTATAATGTGATCTACAGCAGTATTCTAATTCAACTACTTTGATTACATATATAAGGTAACATATAATAACAGAATAATCTAATAGTATGTATGTATATATATGTATATATTGTACTATTCTTAGTTAGCGTATTGTCTGTCTTGTCTTAATGTTGGTTTAAAATGGAGCACTGTAACAAAAAATAATTTCCCCCAGGGATCAATAAAGTATTCTGATTCTGATTCTGATTCTTTGAAGCGTGATGTCACAGGAGGGGGCGTGGCCAGGATTTTAGGTCAAGGTGCCATTTTAGCAGGCCAAACAAAGGGCGAAAGCACATGGATAATGTCAGCCATGGTTCATACTTGTCGGTTGTAATGTTAGATCGAACAATCGTGGCTCAAGAGTTAGGAGTTCGCCTTGTAATCGGAAGGTTGCCGGTTCGTGCCCCGGCTCGGACAGTCTCGGTCGTTGTGTCCTTGGGCAAGACACTTCACCCGTTGCCTACTGGTGGTGGTCAGAGGGCCCGGTGGCGCCAGTGTTCGGCAGCCTCGCCTCTGTCAGTGCGCCCCAGGGTGGCTGTGGCTACAATGTAGCTGCCATCACCAGTGTGTGACTGTGTGTGTGAATGGGTGGATGACTGGATATGTAAAGCGCTTTGGGGTCCTTAGGGACTAGTAAAGCGCTATATAAATACAGGCCATTTACCATTTATGGGGCGATCGTGGCTCAAGAGTTGGGAGTTCGCCTTGTAATCAGAAGGTTGCCGGTTCGAGCCCCGGCTTGGACAGTCTTGGTCGTTGTGTCCTTGGGCAAGACACTTCACCCGTTGCCTACTGGTGGTGGTCAGAGGGCCCGGTGGCGCCAGTGTCCGGCAGCCTCGCCTCTGTCAGTGCGCCCCAGGGTGGCTGTGGCTACATTGTAGCTTGCCATCACCAGTGTGTGAATGTGTGTGTGAATGGGTGGATGACAGGTTGTGTAAAGCGCTTTGGGGTCCTTAGGGACTAGAAAAGCGCTATACAAATACAGGCCATTTACCATTTACCAATCTGGAAAATTGTCTCTCTTTTTATCGTTTCCCCTCCTGGAAGCAAAATGAGGGAGCTCATGTAGCGGCTATTACCAAACGAAGACGTCAGGCCTGGATGGCGGCAGTGAGACGAGATGATGTTGAGTTCTCTACCATCCCCAGATTTCTGTTGGTGTGCTCCCAACATTTTTATTCCGGTAAGTTCTAAACAAATTCATATTGCTCTCAATAGGCTTTTAGTTTTATTTTCAATGCACTGAGGTCATAGAAAAATAGAACAAACATCCTAGTGTGTGAAGTACGTTCTGTTTATGGAGTACCTTATTATTTGGCATTATTGCAGGTAAACCAGCCTATGAAACAAATCCAGACTTGATATAAAAACGGGGTCAGCATAATGTTAGACTTTAAGTGACACACAGTATGTTAAGGAGATTCTGCAGTTCATTTATGAATGTATAATCTCAAGCTGACTTATCTTTGTCTGAACGACAACATACTCACAACATGGAGGCTTAAAAATGGCCAAATCTTGTCCCCAACCATTTGTGAATTGGATGTGCGCCTTCAGGGATTTATAATTCCAAAAATGATTTGCCGTGTATGCACTGACTCCACAGACAAGGTACGAGAAGGTATCAGGGCACGACAATGGTGGTAGGTCTTCAGGGTTTGTACTCCACTGCCGTATTTCATATGGGTCCTCATTACCACGCACGCTATTTTTTCCAAGTACAGTCCTTTGTCTTTTGAGCTGATTTTAAGCATGGTTCAAATAATCGTCCTTCCAACACAGTGCGTTTGTTTTGATTCATGGCTTGCTAAAATGGTGCAGTGCTCCCACAATGCATTGCAGCGTTACGTCAACTCCAAAGCCCTATATCTACAGGATACTTATTTTGTAGTCTCCTATGTTAGTGCCTAACTATACTTACCTGCTGATTAAATGATTATCCAATAAGACTTTTTTATGTGTTTTTTCTAGTTTCACTCCAGTTCAACTTGATTGCTATGTACGAAGCAATGACTGTAGAAAACATGGACGACGCGACAGCTCCACAAAAATGAAGCCAAAATGTCTCTATCGCCCCCTGGTGTCTGGCCGCAGTATAGGTCATAAACCCCGCCTGTCATGATCCTGGGTCTTTTGACCCAGCGTTTTAAGTTTTGAGTTTATTTTGTTCATTAGGCTGTCTAAGTTCATTTGTTTATTAGATTCCTCTTGTGTATCCAACCCCTGTTAAGTCTCCCTTGTTCTACATGTGCTTCACGTCTGTGTTTCTTATGTTGTCATGTTTGCGTTTCATTATGTTTCCCATTTTAGTTTGAAAGAGGTCCTGTGTCCCTGCATTTTGTTTTACTCTTCCCCTGTGGCGTTGTTATGTTCATGTTGTGTCTACTGTGCCTTTCTGTTCCATGTTTCAGGTCCCTATGTTCGGTCTCCCCAGTCTGTTAAGTTTACATGTCTTGAGTCCCGTCAGTGTGTTTCCTGTTTTACTTTCACAGTCTGTCCTATGTTAATGTTTCTAGTTTTGCATCCCTTGTCTCGTCCTGCCTAATTACTCCCAGCTGTGCTCTCCTCCTGTGGCTCATCCCCCCTCGTTATCCCTCAGTGTATTTAAGCCCCATGTTTCTCTTTGTCAGTGTTGCGTCCTCCCTCATAGCTGTGTGATTTTTCCCTGTGGCTCCTTGTGCTTTAGTTTTCCCAGTTTAGTTTTGTATTGTTTTTCGTGTCCCACTCCACGCCAGCAATAAAGCTGTGTTTTTTGAGTTTGCGTTTGGGTCCTACTCTTGCCTGCACACAGCCGTATTGTGACACCGCCTCCTCCATGGGACTGGGGTCAGACTAAATTAATTGTCCTCAGATAAATTTTTTCCAAAGATTTTTTCCTTTGTTATCAATAGTTCCCATCACGCTGATTTATGTCCAAGAGGTCTCCTCTCCCATAAGTTTGATTCAAATTCCTACCACAGTGATGTTAAACTGGGGTGCAACATCATCATAACAGCTTTGACTGGCAGCTGCAGTCACGGAGAAACTTGCGTATCTCTGTTCGGGAATAGCAGATAGATCGTAAGCTCTGAGAGGAGGACCAGCGTTTACGTTACAAAACGACAACCGACTGTTTTAACCTGACACACTGAGGTGTTCTTCAGTAAACTGAACTACCCAACAGAAGGACCCGAGGCCCCGCCGTTCTTTTTCGGTAAGTTAAATGTGTTTGTAACCTAATCCGTAACTAACGTCCTTAGCTAGGTCATGAAACTTAGCTAGTTAAATCAAATCAAATCAAATCACTTGTATTGTCACATCACATGTGCAGGTACATTGGTACACCACATTGGTAGTTAAGATGAGCACTCGACTGTCGGAGAAACTTGTTTTGTAAAGTTCGTTTAGCTACACCTGCATGCACTCAATGAATATATTTCTAATTTAAATTTTAAAGAATTCAGACCAACTCTGCACTCCAACATGATGTCTTTATTTTACACTGGTAAAATAAAACACAGGCTGAAAGAACCATTAAGGAGATCTGCATTTTGGCAAAAGCTTAAAAAGAAGTTTTAAAGTTATACAGGTTATTTTTATGTTTGTCCAAAGTTACATGAATGTGTGTGGTAGGTTGTTGGTGGTGTTGCTCACCTGTACCAGACAGACTGGTTCATGAAGCTATGCTGGGACCTGGTTGCCACAGAAACAGTCTCACCAGACTACAAAGCAAGTCTAAAGAAGAAAGAGTCTTTAGTGTCTCTAATGAGCTGTTTGTTCTGAGGAGAACTCAGAACTGCTGCGCTGCTGTGCTGACCAGCTAGCAGGTGTGTTCACTTACATCTTCAACGAGTCCCTGGCGAAGTCTGTGGTCCCCACATGCTTCAAAAGATCCACCATCATCCCTGTGCCGAAGAACAGCAAACCCTCATCCCTGAACGATTACCGGCCAGTTGCACTGACCTCGGTAGTAATGAAGGTGTTTGAGAGGCTGCTGAAGAACATCATCTCCTCCTCCATCCCAGACACCACAGATCTGCTGCAGTTCGCCTACCGATCCAACAGATCCACAGAGGATGCCATCGCTCACGTCCTGCACACCACCCTCAGCCACGTGGACAAGAAACAGGGTAACTATGTGCGAATGCTGTTTGTTGATTACAGTTCAGCGTTTAACACAATAGTGCCCTGCAGACTGTTCACAAAGCTCAGGGATCTGGGACTTAACAGCCGTCTGTGTGCATGGGTGTTGGACTTCCTCACTGGCAGAACTCAGGTGGTGAGGGTGGGCAGGTGCTTCTCCAACAGCATCACCATCAACACAGGAGCTCTTCAGGGATGTGTCCTCTCGCCACTGCTCTACTCCCTCTACACTTCAGACTGTGTGGCCACCCATGGCTCCAACACCATTGTGAAGTTTGCTGACGACACAGTGGTGTTGGGTGCCATCTCCAACAACGATGAGGCGGCCTACATGGATGAAGTGAAGAATCTGGCATCGTGGTGCCAGGACAACCACCTCCAGCTGAACGTCGGCAAGACCAAGGAGCTGGTGGTGGACTTCAGAAGGAGTCAGCACAGAGACTACAAGCCCATTATCATCAATGGAGCTCCAGTGGAGAGGGTGCAGTCCTTCAAGTATCTTGGTGTCCACATCTCCTCAGACCTGACATGGGCTGCCCACATTCAGGTCCAGACCAAAAAGGCTAGGCAGCGCCTGTATCACCTACGACAACTGAGGAAGTTCAGGGTCTCTCCAAAGATCCTCAGGATTTTCTATACAGGCGCTGTGGAGAGCATCCTCACACAGAACATGACATCGTGGTTTGGGAACAGCTGTGTGAAGGACCAAAAAGCTCTCCAGAGAGTGATCCGTACAGAAGAACGCTGCTGCAGGATTGCTCTCCCCCCGCTTCAGGACACCTACACCAGGAGATGCCGGACTAGAGCAGCGCAGATACTGAAGGACCCGTCCCATCCTGGCAACAAACTGTTCCAACTTCTGCAATCTGGTAGAAGGTTCTGCATCATCCGGGCAAGGCCAGAGAGACTCAAGAGGAGCTTCTATCCTCAAGCCGTCCGGGCCCTAAACAAACACACACACACCCGCCCTCTCACATCATCTATAATTGACTGAGACAGGACTCTCTTCCAGACACTCTAAACCAAGGCACAATGTACATTCCAAATTCCTTTAATTTTAAATATGTTTATATCGTCTATCCTGTAAAATAGTCAGATGTCTATTCATATTAATGTACAGAATTCACCTGCTTGCTGCTACTACTGCACATTCACCCAGTGTATATACTATATATATATATACATAATGTTCTTCCTCTACACCCCCCCATTTTTGCACATGTCGAGGAGCGTGTCAGGCTACATTTCACCGTGTGTTATACTTGTATAACTATGCATGTGACAAATAAAGAACCTTGAACCTTGACAGGAGAGTCAACGAATGCAAGGAGTGATTAGAAAGAATCTGAAGTACAAATAACAGCTTTTTCACTCATGTTCATGTTTGATGATATGTTTACAGTAAAATCTTAAATTCACAGGTGTGTTGTTTTTCACCCTCGCTGATAATAAACATTTTCAGATTTTTGTTGCTTGTTATAGATGTTGTGGCTTTGCTCCACTGCTAAGGTCAAAGGTCATGACTAAGATTGACCTTGGTTTCTGTTACTGGGCCACCTTTGTTCTTTAGTTAATTAAGCACAAATTTGTGCTGAATGTCGCTGAGAGAAAATCTGTGTGTGTGTGTGTGTGTGTGTGTGTGTGTGTGTGTGTGTGTGTGTCCTCAGTGAACTGTATCAGTCTCTGCAGTATCTTCCAGCTGCAGCAGTCACTTCAGTTTCTGTTCAGTCTGACTGAGGGAGGTTTTTGTACAACTGTTTTTCACTGTGTGAACACCCACTGACTGTTAGGATAGTGAAGACTCTGACAGTAATAAACTGCTGCATCTTCAGCCTGGACTCCACTGATGGTCAGAGTGAAGTCAGAGTTTGATCCACTGCCTGTAAAACGAGCTGGAATCCCTGATTGTCGAGTGCTAGCATAGTAAATGAGCAGTTTGGGAACTCCTCCATCTTTCTGTTGGTACCAGGCTAAATGATGGTAGTTGTTCCAAACATAAACATTCTGACTGGTCGTACACTTGATGCTCACAGATGCTCCCACAGCAGAGCTCACTGCTCCAGGCTGAGTCACTGTGATCTGTCCTCTGGACTCTGAGGACACAGAGACAAAAACATAAAGCAGCTTCATGGTTTTGTGGGCTTCATTTCAGAGGGACAGATGTTGATAGAGGAGAGGAGTTTGATTCTCTGGACTTTACCTGTGAAGCAGCAGCAGAGGAGAGTCCAGATGAGGACGCAGATCAAAGTCATGTTTTTGATGAGGAGGATTTCTGTGGCTTCTGTTGTGATGAAGGACAGCTGTCAGTCATCCAGTGTTCAACTCTCAGGACTATAAACTCTCCCAGAGCACTGGAGCATGGTGCTGCTGATGCAAAGTGCCTCTCTATGGAAATCATCTGACTGACTCCAGCAGAGACTTGGATCAATGTGATGTGTCTAAAAAGAGTTGTCATGGCATATTTGGCATGTGACTCACATGAACCCTTCATGATTTATAGACAGATGAGAAATTTTGTCAAAATTTACTCGTGCAGTGAGGAGATGTGAAGGCTTTTCTCCTGCAGGGGCATTTTGCTGAAATGATTCAAGACCACTTGTCATTGTCCTGGCTCATTCGACCAAGCGGTTTGCGTTTCCTGTGTTTTTGTCATTTTTTTGTATTATGTTCAGTCTACTTGTTTATGTTAAGGATCATTCTTTAATGCCTGCATTGTTCTGTTTAGATTTGGTTATTAGATTTCCCCTTGTGTCGTTGCCCTTTGTGTCTCCCTCTGTGTGTCTGTGTTTATATTGTGGTGTGAGTTCTTGTGCCTTGTTTCTCCTCCGTGTGTTTCATTCCGTCATGTTTATCTATGTTTCCCAGCCCGTCGTGTCTGCTCTCTCCCTCGTGTTCCCTCACTCCCTTTCGTCTGCCTCTTCTCCGCTCCCGCATCATGTTTCCTGTTTTATTGTGAAGGTCTTGTGTTTCCATGGTCGTTTTGTCTCGTTGTGGTTATTCGTGTTAGCTGGGTTCCTCGTGTGTTCTCGTTATCCCTCTGTGTATTTAGGTCAGCGTCTCCCTCAGTCCTGTGTTGCGTCCTCCCTCATGGCTGTGTTTCCCTGTGTGCCTCTTTGTGTTTGTAGTTTATACTTCCCCCAGTCTAGTTTTGTTTTGTATTTCCATTCAGCAAATAAAGCTGGTTTTTGATTTTACGTCCTGTTTCTGGGAGTCTGCATTTGAGTCTTTTCCTGCCTGCCTGCTCAGCCGTTTCATGACACCACTTGTTCTTTGACATAAATCATATAAAGTGTCCTTCAAGTCCTTCAGACTTTAAGACAGTTGAACATCTGTGGGTGAATTTGGATCGATGTGTTAGAGTTAGAAGAGTCCAAATTTGGTAAATATAGCTTGAGAGAAACAACGACACATGGCATATTAGACTCTGTCATTATTTATTCACCAAAGACTAATGAACTCACGACTCTTCAGTTTAATTTGAAACACAGCATGGAATAATTTACTTGATAGAAATGTGAAATATTCGACCCATAACAGAGACATTTTATGTTTCCGCGGGCACTCCACTGTGTGCGACTCAGGCAGCTTACCAGTTGTTGTTGTTCTTTGCCAGTTTTTCTTGTGGATGAGTGTTGTGTTATGTCAGGCGGTTTACTGATAATCAGCTTATTTGTGGTCTTTTATCTCCTTTTGCTTTGAACACACTCAAGTCACGACTGACATGTAACATGTTCAAGTGGCTTTATTGTCATTTCAGCCATATACAGTGGTGCAGTACACAGTGAAATGAGACAGCGTTCCTCCAAGACCCTGGTGCTACATATAACAGTAAATCAACATAGGACTATAATAAAGTGCAAGTATACAAGAACTACAAAAACAGAACAGAGTGATACAGACACAAGACAGTGCAACAGAAAAGTGCACAGTTTTCTACAAATTATGCAATTATGATGCCGTTATTATTTCACACTAAAATCTTTTTGAGCATTTTCTTTCAATGAAACTTAAATTTTTAAAACTTTTTTTTAGAATTTTTTCTTCAAAAACAGTTCATAGATGGCACATTTTTGTTTCTATGTTTTAACCTTTTGCCAAAGTATCTGCAAATAATTTGTCATCCATTTCATTTCGCCTTTGATGAAGATTTAAAATTACTATACTGCCATATGGTTACCATTTAACCATACTCTAAAACAGGGGTGGGCAATTCCAGGCCTCGGGTGCCGGTGTCCTGCGGGTTTAAGATCTCACCCTGGGTCAACATACATGAATCACATAATTAGTTCGTTACCAGGCCTCTGGAGAACTTCAGGACATGTTGAGGAGCTAATTTAGTCATTTAAATCAGCTGTGTTGGTTCAAGGACACGTCTAAAACCTGCAGGGACACCGGCCCTCGAGGCCTGGAGTTGCCCACCCCTGCTCTAAAAACATGCTGACCACGTTGGGCTCAGTTTATGAGATTTAATTTGTAATTAAGTTATTTTTATTTTTCCAAAATATACCAAAAATAAGTTGGTTTGTTTTTTTCCATTTTTACATACAAAATTGTTTAATTTTTGAGTTTTGATAAAATTCTGACAAATTTATTTTTCTGATTATTTTAATTGTAATTGTAGAACTAAGAAATAGTTCACAGATTACAGACGAGACCATCAGAAGTCAACGAAACACTTTAATATTTTTATCTTTGGTACTGAAACTCGTCTGTTGCCATGGTTCAGCAGTGAAGCCTTTCAGTTACCATGGTTACCAAGCTCAGAGAGGGAAGTGAAACATCTGGAGAGCAGTTTCACCCAAACTCCCAGTTTCTCTAACATCTCTCTCTCTCTCTCTGCAGTGGGTCGAGTCCCCCCCTCCCTGACCGTGCTGGCACCCTCTAGTGAGGAGCTGCAGCAGGGGAAGGCTACAGTCATGTGTGTGGCCAACAAGGGCTTCCCCTCAGACTGGAGGCTGTCCTGGAAGGTGGATGGCAGTGGCAGCATCAGCTGGGAGGAGAGCAGGAGCCCCGGGGCGCTGCAGAATGACGGCCACTACAGCTGGAGCAGCACCCTGAGGCTCCCTGCAGACCAGTGGGAGAAGGTGGGCTCTGTGACCTGTGAGGCCACCCAGGGCTCCCACACTCCACTCTCAGAGACTCTGATGACAGACCAGTGTTCCCAGTCCTGAGCTGACTCACTGGGACTCTGATACTGGCTTTAGTCTGCAGCTTCTCTCAGTCTGCTCCCTCTGTGTCTGTATTGCTTTGATAGTTTTCATGTTTTCATGCTTGTGGCACTGTTGATGGTTTTAATACTTCAAATAAAAACTGAGGTCTTCAAATAGTGGTTTTCATGTGTTTCCATTCAGCTGCTCTTCTGTCTGATAATCATCCTTCAGCTTCAGCAGTGATGCTTCCATACACTGAAAATCTCTGCTTCAGTAACTTTGACTGAGAGAATCACATGTGCTGTATCACATCAGAGTGTAAATGTAAAAAAATGAAAACAACTAAAAAGAAGAAAAAGCAATAAGTTAAAAATAGAATAACAGCCAACAGCTGCTCCCTGTTATAAATAGTTTTAAAGTCTTTTGCAGCTGCATTATTTTCCATCATGTTGGATTTTGTGATGATCTTTGCTGTTGGGTGTAGAAGAAGTAGAAAACATGGTGACAGATTATTGTAACCTGCATGTGACCCGTGATGAGACCCGTCCTGGTTTTCTTCAAAGTCAGAATTGATAAAATAACCCAAAGAAAAACTAAACTTTCTTTATCAACATAGGAGACACTAAAAATGTCTCTTTCAGAACATCAGTGCAGGTTAAAAAGTGTAAATGTCAGAATAATTTATGTCACAAAGATGAAGTTAAAGACTTGATGAACTAAACTTTAATCTTCAGATCAAATCATGTGAAATATTTCTGTGACCAAGAATGTAGCTGAGCAATCTACATACATACATATATCAGTACTGCAGTTTACTAAAATATTCTCATTTAATAACTACTTCCCAGTTTGAATATTTACAGGAGAGTTTCTTCATCACAGATCTGACTCACAGTATCAACTGTTTTGTGTTTCACATGTTCTTCTGTGCGAGCTCGTCAGGATGGACACAAGTCTGATGTTTTGAGTCAAACCCACATTAACATTTAGGGTTAGACTGTGTGTGTGTGTGTGTGTGTGTGTGTGTGTGTGTGTGTGTGTGTGTGTGTGTGTGGGTGTGCGTGTGTGTGTTTATGGCAAGGTTTTTCTGCGCAGTGTACCAGGGGCACGGAGAAAAGTTGTCGTACCAGAGGCACGAGGAGTGTGTGTGTGTGTGTGTGTGTGTGTGTGCGGGCGCGCGTGTGTGTGTGTGTGTGTGTGTGTGTGTGTGTGTGTGTGTGTGTGTGTGTGTCCTCAGTGAACTGTATCAGTCTCTGCAGTATCTTCCAGCTGCAGCAGTCACTTCAGTTTCTGTTCAGTCTGACTGAGGGAGGTTTTTGTACGACTGTTTTTCACTGTGTGAACACATACTGACTGTTGATAACATGAAAACTCTGACAGTAATAAACTGCTGCATCTTCAGCCTGGACTCCACTGATGGTCAGAGTGAAGTCAGAGTTTGATCCACTGCCTGTAAAACGAGCTGGAATCCCTGATTGTCGAGTGCTAGCATAGTAAATGAGCAGTTTAGGAACTCCTCCATCTTTCTGTTGGTACCAGGCTAAATGGTTGTTGCCATGAACATTCTGACTGGTCCTACACTTGATGCTCACAGATCCTCCCACAGCAGAGCTCACTGCTCCAGGCTGAGTCACTGTGATCTGTCCTCTGGACTCTGAGGACACAGAGACAAAAACATAAAGCAGCTTCATGGTTTTGTGGGCTTCATTTCAGAGGGACAGATGTTGATAGAGGAGAGGAGTTTGATTCTCTGGACTTTACCTGTGAAGCAGCAGCAGAGGAGAGTCCAGATGAGGACGCAGATCAAAGTCATGTTTTTGATGAGGAGGATTTCTGTGGCTTCTGTTGTGATGAAGGACAGCTGTCAGTCATCCAGTGTTCAACTCTCAGGACTATAAACTCTCCCAGAGCACTGGAGCATGGTGCTGCTGATGCAAAGTGCCTCTCTATGGAAATCATCTGACTGACACAATGAAATCCTTCGTGCTTTTTCTGTCTGAATTAATGATGTCTTTTCTGTTTTTGCTTAGTTTCCTATTAATTGATATTAAAAATTAATCAAAATTTAATTTGCAGTTTATGGATTACAGTTACAGTTAATGTGTAACCTGCCCCTTACCCTGGGACAGCTGGGTAAAGCTCCAGCCTCTCCAGAATCCTGTCAGATAAGATCACAGATTGAAATAGAAAGTGTGACATCATCAATATTTTTATAACTTTCATTTGATGCTTTTTTTATATATAAATTTGTTGGCCCAACAGCTAATTTAGGAAATTATATAGGTGACTCATAACTGAATGATCAGTCATTCAGTGTTTAACAGAACGGCTTATTCATTTATTAATGTCAATAGTAAATGATCAACTGTAATGAATATTATCCGTAGTGTCCATCTTAACACAAGGTCACTCTTCTGAAAAGAAAAACAAATCATCATCAAGAGAACTAAAACCATGAATAACAATAATCAAGAAATATAAATTAAACACAGAACACTTGGTCACAGACCAATGAAAGCTATTTTGATTGAAAACATATATTATGTTGTTTAATTTATAATGACGCAGAGTTGGTAAAAGAGGAAGAATTTATAGATTATCTGGGATGAAGAATAGTTGAGTTCTTTAAAATAAATAACACAAAAACATCTGCCTTCATTGAATGAAAGCATTGAATTAATAAAAATATTTATATTTTTATTGAGATTCATAAAAAGCTTTATTACTTAAAGAAGTACAACAAATCAGACTGCTTATGTAATGGAGTTATTTCTAGGAAAACGTCTGTCAG
Source organism: Mchenga conophoros (assembly GCF_057382185.1). NCBI lineage: Eukaryota > Metazoa > Chordata > Actinopteri > Cichliformes > Cichlidae > Mchenga > Mchenga conophoros. Next base: position 4,185,913 of record NC_140546.1, on the reverse strand, counting down.
AAGATTGATCCACAGAGGGAAAAGTAGCCATATGCTATGAGATGATGAATTAATGACGTTTGAAGCAAATGCTTAAATTTACAACACGTGTTCTTTGGTCAGAGTGGCAACCCAGGTAACTCTTGGTATGACAATATATATTATAATGAGGTTGTTATTACACATTATGTTGAAAACAGCAAAGCTCTTGGAGAATTTCACCAGCCATTTGTACAGTACTGCACTTAAAACAACACAGAAGAGCTACTGATTGAAGGTGTTAACTACAATTTCAAATGGAAACAGAGGATAGCTGGATTCTGAAATAAACACTGGATGCTGGGAAATGGTGCAAAGTAATTGAATGACTGTCTACTACAAACCATTTCATGGGGAAACAAGATTATCTTTGTAACTCATCTTGGAATAATGAGGAAACAAAGTATTTTGAGTTCAAGAGGTGAGCTTGCATGTATCAGCATGAGGTCCAGGAAATCATCAATCAGCTGACAAACTAAATCAAACATAGAGAAAAAAAACTTTATTACTGTCAAGTTACACTCAAGAACTGGAAGACTGGATTAGACTTTGCCAGTAAAACATTTAAAAGGTCAAAAACAGTTAAAAGATGAACTTTTTTCAGCATGACTGGAAGAGAAAATTAAAAGGAGAAAAACTGATCTGATGCAAATCACAACATCTGTCAAAGATGGTGGAGACAAAGTTATGGCACTGATGGTTTTGGCTGTAAGTGTAGCTGGGCCACTGGTATTTACTGATAATGTTACTGCTGATAGAGGTAGCATGTCACAATCTGGGAGGCAGATCGTCTGGAGGAGGATTTGGACCCAAACGCAAGCACGGACGACAGCGTAGCTGTGAGCAAGTTTATTAACAATGAAAGGCATTTTCCAGTGACATTTTTTCACACCATACCCGTTCCTGTTATGTGCTTCGCTTACGTTAAATAAAACTCACTCCCTGAATCTGAGTCTGCGTTTGGGTCCTTCCAATAAAACCCGCAGCTGTGACAGGGAGCTTTTGTAGTGATGTATCTTAACAACTATAAAATGTAAATTCTCAAATTATAATTTTGGAACTTTATTTTATTGTGTTGATTTTATTTTAATTTTAAAATTATACTATTAATATGTTATAAAGCTGTGATAAAAACAATTCATATGGTTGAGTTTGTTTGTTTCAGAGTCAGAGAGCCGTGTCTCTCTACAGTCAGAGGTTTTTGTACGGCGCCTCAGTGAGTTTGTATCACTGTGGTGGACTTTTGGTGGAGGAACCAGACTGGATGTTGGAAGTAAGTCGAACTTAAACCTCTTTTATTTTATCAGATTTCTTTCTTGTGGTTATCTTGACTTTTCTGTTCAGTGTGCCAGAAAACAAAAATCATTAAAATAGTTTTTAGATCAATTTTCATGAAGACACAAAGTTAGCTTCAGAATAAATGTTAAAATCAATATTAACAAATAATATAAAACATCAGAGTGGACTTGAGGATTATTGAGATATATATATGTCTGGTTAACTCTTGAGAGCTTTTGGTTTTAATTTAGTCTGTTAGAGTCAGAGAGCCGTGTCTCTCTACAGTCAGAGGTTTTTGTGCAGCGGCTCAGTGAGTTTGTATCACTGTGGTGGACTTTTGGTGGAGGAACCAGACTGCAAGTTGGAAGTAAGATTATAATGTTTTTAAAGAAACTACATCGAGGTTTAAATGTTAGCTTTATAACAATGAAGTATTCATGTAGAGGTAATATTATAACCATTGTACACTGGAGGCTGACTCCATCAGCTTTAATTAGATTTTATGTCGACATTTCTGACATAAAGACGATGCATTGTGTAAATAATATAAACTGTCATCAGCCTGTGATTATTTTCTAGTTTGAAATCACAGTCACTGTTTCTAAGATGAATTAAATGTAACTGTCCTCAAGTTAAACAGAGTGAAGATAAAGATTTCTGGTCTTTTACTTAGTCAGTAAAAATGTAGAATTTGCTTAGAAATCATAAAAGCACTACAATAAATGACTGAAACTCACATGAGGTAAGTAGAAAACTTGTGTATTATACAGAACGGAGGTTTTTGAAGCTGAACATCTTGTATAATTGTTGCCATATCTGCTTCTTTTATTGCCAGAAGTTAAAGATGGGCATTTGACAGTGTGCAGCACGTCTGGTGTTTCTGTTGTAGCAGATATCATTTCAAATGTCATTAAAATCATGTAAGCAGTAAAAGAAATTAATCCACATCATTCAAGTAGTGCTATTAAGTTTCTTATCTCCAACAAGTGATGTGTTATAGATAACTGATGATGTTGAAGCTAAAATAGTTTTTGTAAATGTTTCCACATCTGCTTCTTTTATTTCCAGTGTAGTTTGAACATATTTCAGCTCAAACTGTGTGATGATTCTCTCTGTGCTGATATGCATGAGAGGTTTCTGAAAGGGAAGTGAAACAATGTGTGAGTGAATGACTGGTGGAGCAGAAAAAACACCTGACAGAAACTTCTTAACGGAGAAAATCAAATTGTGGTTCCTGTCCTCTAAGCTGATTGGTGTTTCCTAGGTGATGCCCGCCCCGCCCTGAAGGTGCTGGGTCCCTCCAGTGAGGAGCTGAAACAAGGGGAGGCTACAGTCATGTGTCTGGCCAACAAGGGCTTCCCCTCAGACTGGAGTCTGTCCTGGAAGGTGGATGGCAGTGGCAGCATCAGCTGGGAGGAGAGCAGGAGCCCCGTGGTGCAGGAGAACGACGGCCTCTACAGCTGGAGCAGCACCCTGAGGCTCCCTGCAGACCACTGGATGAAGGTGGGCTCTGTGACCTGTGAGGCCACGAGGGGCTCCCACACTCTGGTCTCAGAGCCACTGATGAGAGACCAGTGTCCCCAGTCCTGAACTATATGTGACTTTTATGCTGGTCTTACTTTCACACTGCATTCTGTAGCTTTTTTTTTCCAATTCCTTCTCTCATTTTTCATTGCTTTGTTTAAAGTTTAAAGTTTGTTTAAAGTTTTAAAGAATAAAAAAAATCTACATTGAATAAGAATTGAGTGTTTGTCTTACTTTTGTGGTGATATCAATATTAAACTCTAAATAATGATTTGCAGGATTCTTATTGGAAACCAGTGTGCTATCTGTAGAAAGTCAATATGAGTCAGTAGAATTAAGTCACTTTGAATACATGAAGTTAAGCAAAGTTTATGTTAAAGAGTGTTAAGGTTCAAAAATTGAGGAAGGAGAGTACAAACAACCAGGTCCAGAAGATCTTGGTCAAACAAATGATTTTAATGAATACATGCGTGGGAAGAATAATCTGTACGCAGACAAGAATTAATCTTCGACTTAATCAAAGCATACACAGATTTTTATAGCATCAGGGTTTGAATTACTGACGCCCCTTCATACGTCACAGACAGAATATATACACACGTCAAATCAAAACCACAATGACTTTTAACACAGTTTAAAGGAACGTTGTCTTCTATCTTCATGGCCGGTACTTCCTGTCACTGCCGGATGCTCTCTTGTCATCTTGACACCTCAGCAGCAGTTCTGCGACAAACTGCTCTTTTTGCAACCCCAAGCAAAACATGATTAAACTTCCACCTATAAATGATTCTCTCTAACTGAGTGTGTGTGTGTGTGTGTGTGTGTGTGTGTGTGTTGTTCTCTCAATTCACCCGCTGCACTTCTGACCTTTTACCAGACCAGAGGCTCATCCTTATGTGTAATAACCTAACTGAAACTACATGTACTATGTTGAATAAATGTTTTAATCAAGAACCTCTACTAAGAGCTTAGTAAAAGAATATAAAAGTATAACAGACAATTTGAATAACCTAGTAATTCAAATAGCCTCGTCTAACCTGCTCCTCAGAATAACTTTCGGTTTCAGTCCTGCAAACTCTCTGCAACTTCCTGTCAACTGCAACTTAGTCTTTCTTGAAAGACACACACTGTTTAAACCTCTGAATACAATATCAATGCTGCAGATTCTATTATTAATGCAATAGTAATGATGATGATTATTTGACAATAGCAGTAAAATAATTTCCCTGCTCCACAAGAGTAAGTGCGAAGGGGAATTGATAAGAACTTAGAGATTATGATTTTATTACTGAGAATATTGAGCGACACCGCCGTTATTCATGCAGAGTCATTGCATGCTGTTTAATGAATGTTTCAGCATGTTGTAGCTTGTTATATAAAGCAATTTGAGTTCTCAGGTGGAGTAGAAAAGCACAATATAAGAATGAGTCAAATGATCAGTGTTGAGGTATCTTAAAGTATTCTATTATGCAGAGTACTTTTTTAAAGTAATGCAGTACATTATTTTGGTGTTTTTCTGTAAAATCACCTGAAACACACCATCTCATAACTATCATTTAACAATAAGAACTTATAGGCTACAGTCCCTCACGCCAATATAAATCCCTATCCTAATGAGGACACACATACAGTGGCTTGCAAAAGTATTCGGCCCCCTTGAACTTTCCCACATTTTGTCACATTACAGGCACAAACATGAATCAATTTTATTGGAATTGCAAGACAAAGTTATCAGACTAGTATTGAACAGCAAAAAAGAAAAAATCTACAAACCTGAGAAAATTGGACTTAAAGTTTCTATTGGAAGTATTTTTATAAGTTATGGAGACAATTGTGACTCACTGATTTTGGTGATTTATTGTGTTTTTTTCTCTTTCTTTAAGAAATGTTTTCATAATGAACAATATTCAGGAATTGGTTCACATGTATTTGAGCTGCTCTGAAGCAGAGGTCAAAGGTCAAAATTTGATTGACTAAGATACAGATAGATTTCCAACTTCTTTTTTGTTTAGCAACAATAACATTTTCACTGTGTGTGTGTGTGTGTGTGTGTGTGTGTGTGTGTGTGTGTGTGTGTGTGTGTGTGTGTGTGCGTGTGTGTGTGTGTGTGTGTCCTCAGTGAACTGTATCAGTCTCTGCAGTATCTTCCAGCTGCAGCACTCAGTTCAGTTTCTGTTCAGTCTGACTGAGGGAGGTTTTTGTACGACTGTTTTTCACTGTGTGAACACAGCTTGACTGTTCAGCCAGTGATAACTCTGACAGTAATAAACTGCTGCATCTTCAGTCTGGACTCCACTGATGGTCAGAGTGAAGTCAGACTTTGATCCACTGCCTGTAAAACGAGCTGGAATCCCTGATACTCGAGTGCTAGCGTAGTAAATGAGACGTTTAGGAACTCCTCCATCTTTCTGTTGGTACCAGGCTAAACAGTGAGAGCTGCCAGAAACAAAAACATTCTGACTGGTCGTACACTTGATGCTCACAGTTGCTCCCACAGCAGAGCTCACTGCTCCAGGCTGAGTCACTGTGATCTGTCCTCTGGACTCTGAGGACACAGAGACAAAAACATAAAGCAGCTTCATGGTTTTGTGGGCTTCATTTCAGAGGGACAGATGTTGATAGAGGAGAGGAGTTTGATTCTCTGGACTTTACCTGTGAAGCAGCAGCAGAGGAGAGTCCAGATGAGGACGCAGATCAAAGTCATGTTTTTGATGAGGAGGATTTCTGTGGCTTCTGTTGTGATGAAGGACAGCTGTCAGTCATCCAGTGTTCAACTCTCAGGACTATAAACTCTCCCAGAGCACTGGAGCATGGTGCTGCTGATGCAAAGTGCCTCTCTATGGAAATGAACTGACTCCAGCACGACTGCATAATTAGTCTTTGCAATGTGAATTCACTGGTTTTCAACATGTTTTGAGATGTAATTGGGTTGGTAGGTTTTTATTATTCTATTTATTACTTTATCCAGGACCTTTAAGCCTTCTCCTGATACACAATCTGGTAATGTGGATTAAAAGCAGAATTAAACATTCATTCAGCTACTGCTATAAAAGTGATCAATGACACCATTGAGGCAATGAACCTTTTGGTGTGACTTTTTTCCTAGACTGACTCCAACACAGACTTGGACCAGTCTCATAATGCTGTTTAATAATGGATCAATCAAATTAACATACCACTGAATAAAGGTCTCAAAGTCAGTTTTCTAAAATCTGGAATGTGTTTGAACAGACTGCCACAAGGATACGTCTTTGTTTTTTAGAGCCAGTTCATGGACAGATAAGACCTGTTAATTAAACAGATCATTGATTGATTTTAAGTAAAATAATTGCATGTATTGTTAATTAATTACTATCCATATGAGGTCCAAAGAGATCATCACCACAGGAAATAACAAAATAAACATAAGAGCAGAAACTTTAGGACCGTCCGAATCAACCACCTGGTTCATTCGTAAAAGGAACAAATGCATAGGACAGCACGATACTAAAAAGGCCTGAAAAACCACAGAAGAAAACTAAAACTGATAATGACAGAATGCTTAGTTAAGAAAAAAAAACATTCCCTTGGAAAACTTGGATGCAGTTCGCCTTGGTCGCTCAGCACTCAGTGACGCTGACACTGCTTTGCACCTAACAGCTTCAAGGCCAGGGTCCTCAGTTCCCCCTTGGGACCTGGACCTTGTCCTTGGGGCCCTCCATTTGAGCCCCTGGAAAGTGCTGAGTTGAAGTGGCTATCGCTTAAGACTGCCTTCTTTCTGGCCCTAACTTCCACCAGATGAATTAGTGAGCTGGAGGCGCTGTCGGTCCACAGTGACTGTTGTAGGTGGCTACCAGATGGGAAGGGGGTGGTCCTCCGGCCCAACCCTGCCTTCTTGAAGAAAGCCCTCTCGGACTTCCACCTCTCTCATTCAGTTGAGCTGCACTCAGCTCCCACTGAAGGTTTGGACTAAGAGGCTGCTGGCTCTGTGGCCCGTCCGAGCTACGGCACTGTATGTTGCATGTACCCACTCGATTCGGACAACGGACCAGCTGTTAGTTTCATTCCATCCCGGGATTCTGGGAAGCCCCCAGTCCAAGTCATCAGCTGTGTCAGCCTGACTGTACTGAGAGTAATTAATACTGTTGGATTTGAAGGTAAAATCCACAGACTGAACTTGTGGCCTTCACGTTTCTACCCCTCTTATGATCGAAAATCATGTGGGTCATATGTGTGTGTGTTTATTTGGGTGACTCTGTCATGGTCCTGGGTCATGTGACCCAGTATTCTGAGTTTCTTGATGTTTTCTTACTCCTTTCAGTCTAGTTTCATTTCAGTTTATCGAGTTACATTCAGTCACGCCTGGGTTACACTTTTAATTCATGATTTTTAAAGCTCCCCATTTGTCTCATCCCTGTGTGAAGTTTTCTGTGTTAAGTCTTCGTGTGTTTATCTGTCATGTTTCATGTCCAAGTTTTCTTTGTTTGTCTACTTCCAGTCATGTCTGGGTCTCGTTATGTTTCCCGTTTTATTTTGAAGGATCCTTGTGTTTTGTGTTTATTGTATTTAGCTTCACGTCCCCTGTCCTGTCATTATGTTAATTGTTGTCAGCTGTTTCCCATGTGATTCCGCTTCCCCTGATCATTCCTTATGTGTACTTAATCCGTGTGTTTCTGCTCAGTCGGTGTCAGATGGTCTGTTAACCTCACCACAGTATTCATAGGTTTACCTCATTGTTCCGCTGTGTGTCCTAGTTTACTCAGTGTTCATAGTTTTGTCATAGTACTTTCATTGAGTGTCACAGCCTTCTGTTAACACAGTGTTCATCGTCTCCTTAGTTTCCCTAGTTTGATGTTTTTTCTTCTGCAATAAAGGCTCGCTTTATTTTTGAAACTACGTTTTGTCTCCACCGTGTCTGCATCTGGGTCTACTTCATTCTTCACACCGGCGCACCCCGCCGTGACAGACTCTTCCCATCAGAGGATGTATGTGTGGGTGTTTCTCTCTCGTCCCTCACAGGTGCCTGCTGAGTGGTTGGGTTGACTGATTCCTGTTCCCAAACTGTGTACAGAAATCTGTACATTACAGAGAGTGCAAGCATGCACATTTTTCATTTTCGTCAGCCAAAAAGTTTACTGATCTTTGAGAAAATTATGTAACTTTAATAACTATTTGTTATAACTAGGGACCGAAAGTGCTTAAAATCTCAGAGAAGCGGTGTAGGTGAGGTAGAAAGTCATTAGGATTACATGTTACATATCACACATTGACTCACTTTGTCTTAGATAAGTGTGTGTGTGTGTGTGTGTGTGTGTGTGTGTGTCCTCAGTGAACTGTATCAGTCTCTGCAGTATCTTCCAGCTGCAGCAGTCAGTTCAGTTTCTGTTCAGTCTGACTGAGGGAGGTTTTTGTACGACTGTTTTTCACTGTGTGAACACATGCTGACTGTTAGGATAGTGAAAACTCTGACAGTAATAAACTGCTGCATCTTCAGCCTGGACTCCACTGATGGTCAGAGTGAAGTCAGAGTTTGATCCACTGCCTGTAAAATGAGCTGGAATCCCTGATATTCTCTCATGAGCACGCTTAATGAGCAGTTTGGGAACGTCTCCATCTTTCTGTTGGTACCAGGCTAAATGGTGATAGTTGCTAGAAACATAAACATTCTGACTGGTCGTACACTTGATGCTCACAGTTCCTCCCACAGCAGAGCTCACTGCTCCAGGCTGAGTCACTGTGATCTGTCCTCTGGACTCTGAGGACACAGAGACAAAAACATAAAGCAGCTTCATGGTTTTGTGGGCTTCATTTCAGAGGGACAGATGTTGATAGAGGAGAGGAGTTTGATTCTCTGGACTTTACCTGTGAAGCAGCAGCAGAGGAGAGTCCAGATGAGGACGCAGATCAAAGTCATGTTTTTGATGAGGAGGATTTCTGTGGCTTCTGTTGTGATGAAGGACAGCTGTCAGTCATCCAGTGTTCAACTCTCAGGACTATAAACTCTCCCAGAGCACTGGAGCATGGTGCTGCTGATGCAAAGTGCCTCTCTATGGAAATCATCTGACCAAGTTTAGAGGAACAATGTGAAAAAGTAAAGGTCTGGACTTCACTACATGTTTTTACAACATTCTGTACGCCACGCAGATCCTGATGCGTTTGAAGAACTACTAACTGATTATTTTTAAAATAAGTTCAATGTCAATTTTAAAATATTGCTGTAGGACACCATTCAGATGGCTGTGATCCAAAATTAAATATGGTTCAAACATCATGACACAACATGATTTCCTCCAGTACCATCCACCTCCAACATATATTACAGTTTCTCTCAGTCGCTTTGGTGCAGTTCTCAAATCAGTGATGCTTTTCCCCAATCAAATTAGCCTTTCTCATTGTTTTTATACACACATACACACTGCTGTTGTTTCTACACTAATAAAGGGATTTGTTACTTCATTGATCCACAACTCACAGCTCACAACTGTCGTGATCGGGCTGTGTCCAGGCAGGAATTGGACCCAAACGCAAACTCACTGGAAACAGGACTGAACTCAAAATGGCAGCTTTTATTGCTGAACAGAAAACTCCACAAAACCTAAACTGGGAAGAATCTAACAAAACACACACAGCACGAGGAAGATCACGGCACTGCAGTAATCAATCAATCAATCAATCAATCAATCAATGAGCCAGGTGAGGAAACACTATCACAGGGAGCCGTCTGCACCGGGAGCCGGTCACAGACCGCAGCCTCCAGGCTGGGCACACAGCAGGAGGGAGGCAAAGAAGCCCCCCAGCCAGGCTGAGAATGTGTCGATAACGTGAACAGAACACGCGTATAGTTTAATGAGTATTATTTTGCTTTTCTCCATTTCATCAGTTTTGTAAGGTTAAAAAAACACAAAAAAAAACAAACGGGAAATTTTGTTTTATGTATATATCAGGAAGCTTAATAAGGAGTAAAGTTCATCACAGTCACTTACTGTTCGGAGTCCTCCTATTATCGAAAGTGCAGAACATAACAGCAGGTTATGGCTGTCAGGCGTTGTGTGGAGGCGAGGAAGAAGGAACCCAAACGCAGGACTGGCAGGTAGGTGAAGGTTTATTATAGGGAGTGGGTGAACAGAGGGTGAACGGACACTGACTGGCTGGACAACTGAACAGCTGACTGAACTGAGGGAACACACGGGAAGCACAAAATAACATCAATGACACGACAGTGAACGAGTAGAAAGAGAGGGCTTAAATACACAGACTGATGAGGCTGATAATGAGAGACCGGTGAGTACACAGCTGAACATAGTCTGGCTAATGACACAAGACGAACTGACACAGGAAAAGCAGGAAGTGAGCACATGGAAGTGGCAAAATAAACTGAACATGAACAAAACTGAAAACACTGGGTCATCGACCCAGGAACCCTGACAATGGCACACTATGAACAGCAAGTGTTAATTAATATTGACATGATCTGTGTCACTTCATGGTGTATCACTGTGAGTAATGGGATCACATGTTTTTTTTCCTTTCTTAAAGGATGGCCCAGTGTAAGTGTTAGGTTTTGTATTGTTGATTGTCATTTATGCTTAGAAATATCTACTTATATATGCTTAGAGTTTTCTAATTAGTTTTAGATTGGTACCGGTGTATAATCGATTGTGTAGTGATAGGATGTGTGATCCTTAATAGTCTGCAAAGGCTTTGTGCGCATTCCAGAGTGTTCTGGCATTCACACCCACACTCTGGAAGCATGGGAGAGGTCGTACCTTGTCTTATTGTTTTATGGTAGGATAAACGTGTCTATATCTGTTTTAGGCTAAGTGCCTTTTGTTTAGATGAACCGCTGGACTTCCAGACCAGCAGGTTTAGGGAAGTCTTTATGGGGTCACACTCTGACCCCCCCCCCCCACCAGGCTCCAGGCAGGTCTCCCTCATGCATGAGTAACACAAAGAACTTTGCCTACTTGGTGTTCAATGCTTTTGCTGTGTAGTTAAATTGTCTTCATATCTTCATATCAAAACCATGGGAAAAATCTATATGACCAATAGTATAACTCTAGCTTGGTAGTCTATGATCTAAAACACAGTGATCATCAGTACCACAGTAGGGATAGCTCAGTAGGTAAAGTGGTCGCCCCATGATCGGAAGGTCGGCGGTTCGAATCCACTTAACGGCTACCCTGAGGTACCCCTGAGCAAGGTACCGTCCCTACACACTGCTCCCCGGGCGCCTGCTTAGTGGGCTGCCCACTGCTTCACTGAGTGAATGGGTCAAATGCAGAGAAAAACAAGTAATTTCCCCATGGGGATCAATAAAGTATCCATTATTATTATTATTATTATTTAGGTCTGACAAATAATTGTACACGCACATGTCCCAAAAAACTATTAATCCAATTAAAAGTCTTAACATTTTCATGTGAGCTTTTGTCTCAGCTTCTTCGTCACAGGTGTGGCACAGTATGAGAGAAGAACAAAATGTCACTTCTAACATGTGAAGCACTGCATGGGCACCAGTTCCAAGGAAGTGCAGGATTTTGGGAATGACCTGTGTTTTGGGATAAAGTGTATTTTTAAAGAGCTGTTTGTTACTGTAACTGTTCATTTACCTGTTGCATTTGCAGTTTGACTCACAACTATTTTAATTTTAAAAATGAAATAAAAGAGTGGAAACATGCAGAATTTTGATTCTAGATTTATGACAATGAACAAACACTGAAATAATGTTTTACCTGATTAAATATGCAATATTTAACAAATCTATTTTAGAGTATCCCACACAGATAAAATTCATGCCAGTTAGCAATATCTTTTCCCTTTAAACTCTCTAATGACTGTATGCAATTGTACATATCTGTCCTCATTGCCAATGAAACTAAATCCTCTTTAAGCCTGATGTTTAGTAAATGAGAGAAAGCTCTTTTATGGACCTGTCACCCCAACCTTCATCCACTGCCAAACTCAAAACTCCACAGCAAACTCCACAGCAGCAAGATGACTCTTTTTCATAAGTCTCTTCATCCCATTGGAGATGGTCAAACATGCATTTGAGTTCCTCTAGAAAATTCTCATACTTAACTACAACTATGGGATTAGTCAGAAAATAGGATTATTCCCAAACAAGGGCTCAATCCCCGAATAAACCCATGAAGGGTGATATATTTGTATAATCATCTGGAAAAGCACTACATGGGTAACTTAACAATAGTTAACAATAACAACAGCAGGAGATTCGGGCCATCTAAAGCTCAGAGGAGGAACAGGAAGTACCTGTTGAAGGTCTACTAGAAGATGTAAACAAAGCATTATAGAAATCCCTAATGCGATCATCACTGAAACCAACCAGCTAATCAACATGGTGGCAGCAGCAATCACTGAGATTCGTGGCGAAAAGATGAACAGCAACAAGGAGCAGTAGCCTCCATGGAGAAGAAGAGAAGAGGCCGAGATCAGAGGAAAGTTAGCCCACTATCGGAACTGAAGAAAGGTATGATGGACAAAGGGGTTCCTAAGAAGTACAGCAAGCTGTCCAAACCTGAGGCCTTGAAACTGCCAAGTAAACACTTACAGCCTTGGACAGCCAGTGGAAGAGAAATATACCAGAGAGACAGAAGGTGGGAGAATAAACCAGATGTTCTCCACTAACCAGCTGCTGCCAATAACCTTCTTAAGATCTCTATGGAAATGCTCTGACTCCAACAAGGACTTTGATCAATCTGATGATGATGCTGTTAATCAGTGAATCCATCACCTTATCGTAATATTAAGTAGGAAACTGACAAAAAAAAAAACCAAACAAAAAAAAAACAGCATGATAAACATACAAGTCTTCAGTTTAATGTGAAACATGACATGGAAAAATTTACTTGGTAAAAATGTGAAATATTTGGACCATAATAGAGCCACTTTTTTTTCACTTTGTGCGACTTTGGCAGCTTACCAAGTGTTTTTGAGTTTTACTGAGTTTACTAAGTTTGTGTTGTGGGTGAGCGTCGGATCAAGTCAGCTGGTTTATTTCTAATGAGTTTATTTGTGGTCTTTTATTTCACTTTTGATTTTGAGTAGCGGTGGGTTTCAACAATAGTTTTCCATCTAAGATCAATTCTAGATTGATTAAAGTGATATCGATTCATTAATCGATATCACTTTAATGAATCGATTTTTAAATATAAATTTATTTTGCCCGAAGTGCCCCAATTTTCTGAAGCTGAAGGTTTTTTCTCTCTCTAACTAAATTTGATTGAAGCAGCAGCAAAAGAAGATCCAAACTATGCTTCACATTTCGCATCACATAAACATCGTCATGAATTTCCTCTGACTTTTGCTGTTTTGCTTCCACCACGATAAAATCACACTTCATGCAGAGCTCTCTCTCTCTCTCTCTCTCTCTCTCTCTCTCTCTCTTTCAGTGTATTTTCAGAACAGTTTCCCATCTAAAAATCTCAGTTTTCTGCATTATTTGCTTGCTTATTACCAGTGTTGAGTAAGTTACTTTAAATTAGTAACTTAGTTACATTACTAGTTACTTCTATCAAAAGTAACTCAGTTACTTCAAGTTACTCGTTACTTTCAGAGTAACTAGTTACTAGGGAAAGTAACTTTGGTTTTACTCAGAATTCTCTTGTTAATGTGTTGCTTCTGTAACTGGATACCCAGCAAGTTTGCCAGTCTTCTAGCTTGCTTATTGCCACAAGTGCACTGTGCCACCTACCAATAGAAATGAAAAAAATAATGTGCACATTTCCACGAGAGAAATCCCACGCCTGGACCGTCGTTGACCGCCGCATGATTCTAGCCTGCTTTTTACATCCAACACAAAAGCTGCAGTCGTGGTGCTTTCGATTGTACTCAGAACTCGGAAATTCTGCCTTCTGAATAGGAAGATGTAGGTAACACCAGACTGCAGATGAGCTGCTTACAGGGCTGGACTGGGACAAAAAAAAAAATCGTCCCAGGGAATATGACTAGAGACCGGCCCACCATTATAGGAAAAATCATAAAGCCTTTGAATGAAAACAAACGCTGTTGTGACAGTGATGTACACTGTTCTGATGGTATATATGCATCAATCTATCAATTGTTTGTTGTAAGACTCAGATAATTATTTTTTTAAAAGCGAGACATTTTAAATGAGAATAAGAAAGAAAAGTATTTCTTTGTGCCCACCTCTCCCTGTTAATGCCCTACCTGGGCCCCTGACAAAACTTTGCTAGACCCGCCCCTGCACAGTTACCAGCTGTCAGCTACCTAAAAAAGGATCCTGGTGTTATTTGTCTCTCAGAAACAGTTCATAACTTCCCTTCAACTCATTCATGTCACCTAAAAGGTAAACCTGTTTCTCCATCACAGCTCTGATGATTCAGTAAGGACATCTCCTGGTTTCATCTTCATGTGTCCCTCTCACCACATATCCAAACCGACATCATGACCAGCAGGTTTACAGCTGTGGCTCCAGCCAACATCAGCTGATACTAGAAATTAATATTAAATAAATTCTAACAACAGCTGATCAAGCTTAAACGTGCTGCTGTTGTTTAGCGCGACATCCGCTGGTTTCCTCTTTCTGGCGCAAAGTGGGCGATAAACAAACAAGAGAGAAAAGCCGATCAGCTGATCATTGATCAGTTTCATAATTGAAGTAGAAACAGGAGAGGGAGGGTGAGAGGATGAGAGAAGAAGAGGCAGCTGTGCAGCGTAAACACAGAATAAATCCAGCTTTGTGTCTTTTTCATTGTAGCTGAATTACGGGACAAACTGTTCCTTTTCACCTCAATACGAAACGCGTAATATTTTCTCTGAATACCAGACGATTCCGTTTTTTACGGGACGGTTGGCAACTCTAATAATTAACCTTATGAACAAAATAAAGTTCAACATCAGTAACATAGCACCACCCAGCTGTATAGAAACTCCGTCATGCTAGCTAGCACGCAGTACGAAAAAGTCAGCATAACGAAAATAAACTCCACCTAAACTTGGTTCATATCTGACCCAGATGGACTGCAGGTTATAACTTCTTACCTGAAGTTCAGTTCACCTGACACTCTCCGGCCGCTTCGGGTCTCTCCTCTTGCCTCCCTTTTCCTTCATCCACCTGCTGGCCTCCACCACTTGCTAATGTTATTGAATCTGTGGAAGCTCCGAGATAGCCACCACACGAAGTAACGAATAACGAGCATATTTAAATCCCAGTAACTAGTAACGCGTTCCTGGTTTTGGCATAATAACTAGTTACCGTGCTCGTTACCACAATAATAACGTAGTTACTGTAACGCGTTACTTAATAACGCGTTAGTCCCAACACTTCTTATTACCATTATGTCGGCTGCTGGGTTTTTTTTTTTTTATTTAACTGACTTCCGACAAGAAAGTCTCATTTCTGCTGTTCAATACTGAAGAAATTTAAACTTTTTAAAATTATGCAAAATTGCGAACTGCTTAGCTGTGTCTAAAATTTTAACCTCTGTAACTTTGCTCTGCTTCACTTCAGCAGCATCAGGTAATGTTATAAGTTGGTTCATGGTTTTCTTCAGTTTTTGTTCTACTGCAAAATCTCCTTCATGTTTTTCTGTGTTTTATCCTCAGTTATTTTGACACAAAGGCATCTGCTGTGGTGCTTACACCTTTGATAAAGTTTCACAAGTGTCAGCTTTATTTTTATAGATATAAAAATATGGATATGTAATGATAAATGTTTAGAATTGTAATATTTCTGGCTTTCTAAGGCAAAATTTTGATTCAAATCGAAGAAACAATTGAATCGTGGATCCAATCAAATCAGGACCTTGTGAATCAGAATCGAATCGATTTTAGAAATCAGTGACGATACATAGCCCTAATTTTGAGCACTGTCATGAACTGGCAGAGGCAGTTCACACAAGAAGTTTACGGAAATATAAAGTTATTTATCAAACATAACAGAACCAAGATGATGTCATGGCTGGCTGTGTGGCAGGCCGAATAGGAATCCAATGCAGGACTTGAAACACAAAGGAAGTGACTAAAGGAGGCAGCTTTTATTCGCTGTGACAAAACCAAACACTGAATTCAAGAAAACAAAAACCTAATGCTGCTGAAAAAGCAGAAACTAGAAATTGGGGAAAAAACTAGGAGGCATGAGGGATACAAGGATTACACACAGCAACATCGAGGACATGACAACGAGCAGAAGGAGGCTGAGCAAGGAGGCAGGAGTTCAACAAACATGAAGACAAAGGTGAGGAAGCACGAACCACCGGGGAGGCACACTAACCAGAAATGAAACAAATGAAACAAACGATTAAACCAGGAAACTGAACAATGCCAAATAAAGCCTAAGACAGTGGTTAACAAACTTTGGTACGCGTACCACTGGTGGTACTTGGTCTCTCTCTAGAGATACACGGGAAGTCTCCAGATTAAATAATATACCATGTCCTGAGGGATTTCTGAAAAGTTCAAATGCACAGCTGTGCTATCACTTATGACATAAATGAAATGTCATAAGTGATGTGGATGACTTTACCAGTCATCCACACACTGGTGATGGCAGCTACATTGTAGCCACAGCCACCCTGGGGCACACTGACAGAGGCGAGGCTGCCGGACACTGGCGCCACTGGGCCCTCTGACCACCACCAGTAGGCAACGGGTGAAGTGTCTTGCCCAAGGACACAACGACCGAGACTGTCCAAGCCGGGGCTCGAACTGGCAACCTTCCGATTACAAGGTGAACTCCCAACTCTTGAGCCACGAACCCCCCTACATGAAGACAGAAAAGAAAAAAGCAGTGAGGTTTGTAGGGTTAGTGAAATTGGACTAGCAGGTCTATAATGCTGTGCTATGTCGTGGCTAGCTACACAGCTATGGTTAGCATACTATAAACACAATGAAGCTGGAGGACGAATGTTAACTTTTTTTTAAAGTTAACATGAGCGTTTCTGATGGTTAGGGACAAATGCAATCGCACGGCAGGATGCTGTAAACAGACCAAACTTCAGTCAGGAGATAATCCATCCACAATATGAGGTTAGTCATTAATATACTGCTGCATGGGCTGGGCTGCAGTTACATTGTAGGGTTTAAAAACTGAGCTTTAAAATGAACGGTGGTAATAAAAACCGAGAGAGGCCGACAGGGATCACTGACTTTTTTTAGGGGCTTGTTCAGATTAAACAGAACAAGATACAAAGCATTAAAACATGTTAAAAACACAACAGCCCTGATAAACGCAGAGTAGTTTGTTCATACATCATCACTTAAAGACTGATATTCCACCTGCTGTGAATGTTTTAATACAGTACAGCTGGTATTATTATCACTTGTCACATCCTGTTTATGACAGTTAAAATAAATAACATTCATATAAGATTTAAAATTGTCTTGTGTAAACTGCATGTGGTGTTAAATAGGCCTATACTACTGTACTTTAATGTTGGTCATAAGGGTGGTACTTTAAGAGCCATATATTTTATGAGGTGGTACTCATTGTGAAACGTTTGAGAACAACTTGCCTAAGGGACATCGAAACACTGGGTAGCAGAGCCAGGACCATGACAGACAAAAAGATCACCAATAGCTTGATGTCAGATGGAGTGGAAGACAGAGACGGAGCAGCTCATATGGAAAATCCTCAAGCAGGTGTTGAGGTTCACTTGTTGACCTCACCGATCCTTTGATATCACAGCTGGAGAAGAAGAGTCAGATTAGGTAGATTAGGCATCAAAGCTTTATTACCAATGCGCATTGGGAGATTCCACTGCATGGAGTCACAGCAAACACCGAGTGGATCTGAGGAGCACTCCTCATACACACCTTCAGTTGCGGTTTTTGATATGGGCGACAGGGGCGGTTGCCCAGGGCAGCATCGTGGTGGGGGCCGGCATCATGGCATCGGCAAAAGAAAAAAAAAGGTAGCTCGCACCCATGCTGCCCCGACATAGTGCCAGGCACCAATTGGTTTTCTATTGCCCATTTGCGGGGAGTAAAGGCGCCCTGTATTTGCGAGGTGTGGCTGCTGCTTGCCAAACCCAGCGAGGAGAGGGGCAGGGCTGCGGGGGAATTCTCTGACTTGCTGGAGCGGCATCTAATAACAAGCTCACGTATAAAACAAACCAACAAACTAGGGCTGTGAACGTAAACGCCGTCATCATGATTAACGCGATTAAAAATTTTGACGCGATTAATCCGTTTGGAGCGCAGAATGACTCAAAATCCCAGAAATGTCTCTGTCAACGCATTTCAGGCAGTTTGCCCAAAGTTTGTCCTTTCTGCGCTCCAGATGGGAGACGGCGTTAACGTGTTAACGTTGACAGCACTACAACAAACACAAAAAGTGAAGACATTATGATACAGACTTATAATTTGCACCGATGTGTTTTCTAAATTTTATCACAGACATATATGCGAAAAGTGAGCACGAGGGCCCTCAGTGCGCCTGCGTGCTGCTGCTGAAGACTCACACACCAACCTGTCAAAAATGGAGAGGGTGCACTGTTTCCAAATAGTGCACATTTCATTCATGTTGTTAATCTAAGCCCATTATGTATTCATTATTTTTCCTGGGTTGTGTTCAAAGAAAAAAAAAGAAACCTATAAAAGGTGTAGGTTATTAGTCTATTAGTTCATGTAGTGGGGTCAAAATTACTGATGGAAGATGGAGAAGAAAAGGTCAAAGCCATCAGGTCCTCAGTTAGACAGCCACTACTGTGGCTATGATAGTAAACAGTAGGCAGACAGTAGACACTGATGTGGCTTATTGAATCTTTTGGATTGTGTTCAGAACAATATTAATTAGCCATTAATTGGAAGAGGTGTATTGCTGATTTGTCTGCTATTCTCAATGTATGATGAAATATAACGGCTGTTTATTATCCATTTGCATAGTCTCTCTCTCATTATATAAAACATTTATCTGGTTAAATTCAGTATGACCACACACAGGTCATGGCTGCGTGTGTCAAGGTCATCTGGTCTTCCAGGTGGTAGAGTTAACTGAGAGGAAAACGGCCGAGTATGGGAAGTTTGCAGGGGATCGTCTAAGCAGGAGCAGCTATTGCCAGCCCAATGACGTCCTGCCAAGGTTTAGCCAGGCAGACACTTCACCAGGCCCAGCCGGCTGTTATGATTCAGGGGACTGCACAGTAAGAAGTCCCCTAAATCAGGCACACCAATATTGCAAAGAGGGCATCAAGTCTGTTGTGGATTTAAAGGGGCAACCCATGGATCACACAAACTACCTATAGACAAGAGTTAAATATTCATCACCCAGGCTGGGCCACCTAGGTGGCTTTATTTCTGGGTCTAGAGATGCTTTTTAAGTAATGGTTTAAATACTGCCAGCTCAAAGGCCTGTGGTACATAGCTGATTACTAGAAATAGGTTGATCATAATGAAAATTGAAGAAGGTAACTGAGGACAGTTTGCAACTGAACTTCATTTGGAGTTACACTCAACAAAAATATAAACGCAACACCTTTGTTACTGCTCCCATTCCCCATGTGATGGACGTAGAGACCTAAAATTCAGTCCAGATACACAATATAACCATCCCTCCCAAACAGTGGTCACAAATCAGTCCAAATGTGTGGTAGTGGGCACATCTGCTATATTGAGATAATCCATCCCACCTCACAGGTGTGCCACATCAGGATGCTGATCTGACATCATGAGTAGTGCACAGGTGTACCTCAGACTGCCCACAACAAAAGGCCACCCTGGAATGTGCAGTTTTTTGCGCTATTGGGGGTCTGGGGACCCAGAACCGGTCAGTATCTGGTGTGACCACCATTTGCCTCATGCAGTGCAACACATCGTCGCATGGAGTCTATCAGATTGTCAATTGTGGCCTGTGGAATGTTGGTCCACTCCACTTCAATGGCTGTGCGAGGTTGTTGGATATTCGTGGGAACTGGTACACGCTGTCGTATACGCCGGTCAAGCACATCCCGAACATGCTCAATGGGTGACATGTCCGGTGAGTATGCTGGCCATGCAAGAACTGGGACATTCTCAGCTGCCATCTGCCCTGAACAATGTGAACCATGATTCATCCGTGAAGCGCACACCTCTCCAACGTGCCAGACGCCATCGAATGTGAGCATTTGCCCACACAAGTCTGTTACGGCGACGAGCTGGAGTCAGGTCAAGACCCCGATGAGGACGACGGGCATGCAGTTGAGCGTCCCTGAGACGGTTTCTGACAGTTTGTGCAGAAATTGTTTGGTTGTGCAAACCAATTGTTCCAGCAGCTGTCTGGGTGGCTGGTCTCAGACGATCTTGGAGGTGAACCTGCTGGATGTGGAGGTCCTGGGCTGGTGTGGTTACACGAGGTCTGCGGTTGTGAGGCCGGTTGGATGTGCTGCCATATTCTCTGAAACGCCTGTGGAGACGGCTTATGGTTGAGAAATGAACATTCAATGCACGGGCGACAGATCTGGTTGACATTCCTGCTGTCAGCATGCCAATTGCACGCTCCCTCATTGCTTGTGGCATCTGTGGCATTTTGCTGTGAGACAAAACTGCACATTCCAGGGTGGCCTTTTGTTGTGGGCAGTCTGAGGTACACCTGTGCACTACTCATGATGTCAGATCAGCATCCTGATGTGGCACACCTGTGAGGTGGGATGGATTATCTCAATATGGCAGATGTGCCCACTACCACACATTTGGACTGATTTGTGACCACTGTTTGGGAGGGATGGTTATATTGTGTATCTGGACTGAATTTTAGGTCTCTACGTCCATCCCATGGGGAATGGGAGCAGTAACAAAGGTGTTGCGTTTATATTTTTGTTGAGTGTATTAAGAGTCTTTTTCATTACAGGCTGGTGTGCACCCAAGAAGATTAAATGCTGTGAATAAATGAAACGCTGTGTTCTAATCCCACTAAGTTCAGTTGCATTATACTGACACCTAGAGCCTTAAGGCAACTGTTGTTGGAATTTGGCGCTAAATAAATGAATTGAATTGAATGTGGGAGGGCATCCTCCACACATAGGATGGAGCCTGCATTTGTCTGAAAGGATTAGAGAGAGGCATGGCAGAATCCAAATGCATCCTCTTGTTTTGGTTTTGACTTCACACAATCTGCAGGTACGTTTTCAGTTACAGTTTTTTGATGTAGCTCAAGCCATCATTCTCCACCAGATTGTCTACTCAGCAGTAACTTGGTTCTTCGAGGTTTCTAGTTGTTTCCTTGTGAGGAGAGATGTCTTCTCTCTGTTTCCAGTCTGTCATAACTCAGTTCAAGTATTCTCTGCTTACCTGTTCGGCTCATCTGGTCACTTGACGCTCTTTCATTTCCTCCTGCACTGATCTGGACTCCGCTCCTTGAGTGGAGTTTTTTTAGTGGTAACAATCCCAGATTTGTGTGTTTGATGATGGCAAAGATTCCTATGTTTACTTTTATTTATAAGTGAGGAAACTGGCAGTTATTGCTGGTCAGATCAACTTGAACACATGTGAGAGGCTTCTTTAGTTTGTTTTACTGAAAACACCTTTGACTGCTGCTGTCGCTGACCTGAGGTTTGTCAAATGTGTCAAACAGCTAATGACAGCTGGAAGCAGGGAAATATTTGATCACAACAGAGCATCTCCTGTCTCTCTTCAGCAAGTCAAAGAGATAAATACGACCAAAAGGAACTGCTTCCTTTTTACTGCCATGCAGAAGGGCTCAGCTGGTGATGTAGGGTACACTGCACACGCTTTGAGAATTAAATTAGTTGATGCATTTATTACTTCTAGGCTGGACTACTGTAATTCATTATTATCAGGCTGTCCTAAAATCTCCCTAAAAAGGCTTCAATTGAGCCAAAATGCTGTGTGTCTTTGTTCTGTCTTCCTCTCCTTCCAACGAGTCGCGACAGATCACCACCACTCTGCTGCAGGAGGGAATTTTTCCTTCCCACTGTCGCTAAGTGGTCATCTGATGTTTTTTGTTTTCCTTTAAAAAAATATTATTATAAAGTCTTTCCTATACAACATATAATGCTTTCATGCTTTTTCTTTGATCTGGCACTGTATAAGTACAATTTATTCAGAAATGAATGTATGAAAATCTACATGTCATGGTCCTGGGTCGTGCGACCCAGTGTTTTGTGCTTAACCTATTTTGATGTTTATTCTTTGTTTAGGTTCTTTAAGGTAGTCCAGTCCTTTTGTAGTTATGTTACCCTTGTATCAAGCCTCCCTTGCCCTTCGTGTGTTTATGTCTGTGTGTCTTGTATTGTCAAGTTCATGCTGTCGCGTCTGTCACCTCCCCCTGTACTACGTCTCCCCGGTTCATGTCTCATGTTTCCTGTTTTACTTTGAAGGCCTGCATTCACTGTCAGTATATTCAGTTTCACTCCTCCTGTCCTGTCGTTAAGTTCATGTATGTCAGCTGCGTTCCCATGTGTGGCCACTTCCCCTGATCATCCCTCATGTGTATTTAGTCTCTGTGTTTCTTACAGTCTGTGTCGCGTCGTCTGTGTTCCCACCCTCCGTGTTTCCATGCCCGGTCTATTGTATTCCAAGTCATAGCCTTACCTTAGTTTATTCCCAGTTTAGGTTTCTGTTTAGTTATTGCTCTTGTGCTGCCCTTATTCTGGTTTGCTTCTTTTGTATTCATCAGCCACAATAAAAGGCTCGCTTTTGTTTAAGTTCACTTCCGTATCACTCGTGTCTGCACCTGAGTCCTCCACGCACTCTCCACACGGTCTGTCACAGCGGCCCGTGACACTACAGATTTATTTGAATATTTTCTTGAATATTTTTAGATGACCTTGTTAGAAGACCTTTTTGAGTTTGTTCTAGTTATATAAGTGTATTTAACAGTTAATCTGGCAGTATCATACAAAAAATAAGTCATTTTGGTGAGCTTGTTTGCTTCAGAGTCAAAGAACCGTGTCTGTGGAGGGAGGTTTTCGTACGACTGCTTTTCACTGTGTGAATGAATACTGACTGTTGCTGTAGTGTCGGCCAGAACAGTAATAAACTGCTGCATCTTCAGCCTGGACTCCACTGATGGTCAGAGTGAAGTCTTTGTCTGATCCACTGCCTGTAAAACGACTTGAAATACTTGATGCTCACCGGTTTGACCAGTAAATGAGTAGTTTAGGAGGTCCCCCTTGTTTATGTTGGTACCATTCAACAGAGTCAGAATTAATGACAGTATGACTGATTTTACAATCCATGCTCACAGATCCTCCCACAGCAGAGCTCACTGCTCCAGGCTGAGTCACTGTGATCTGTCCTCTGGACTCTGAGGACACAGAGACAAAAACATAAAGCAGCTTCATGGTTTTGTGGGCTTCATTTCAGAATTAAGAAAAAAAAAACAAAGAAAAAATAAACTTTCTTTATCAACATAGGAGACACTAAAAATGTCTCTTTCAGAACATCAGTGCAGTTTAAAAAGTGTAAAAGTCAGAATAATATATGTCACAAAGATGAGGTTAAAGACTTGATGAACTAAACTTTAAAGTAAATTTTCAGATCATGTGAAATATTTCTGTGACCAAGAATGTAGCTGAGCAATCTACATACATACATATATCAGTACTGCAGTTTACTAAAATATTCTCCTTTAATAACTACTTCCCAGTTTGAATATTTACAGGAGAGTTTCTTCATCACAGATCTGACTCACAGTATCAACTGTTTTGTGTTTCACATGTTCTTCTGTGCGAGCTCGTCAGGATGGACACAAGTCTGATGTTTTGAGTCAAACCCACATAAACATTTAGGGTTAGACTGTGTGTGTGTGTGTGTGTGTGTGTGTGTGTGTGTGTGTGTGTGTGTGTGTGTGTGTGTGTGTGTGTGTGTCCTCAGTGAACTGTATCAGTCTCTGCAGTATCTTCCAGCTGCAGCAGTCACTTCAGTTTCTGTTCAGTCTGACTGAGGGAGGTTTTTGTACGACTGTTCTTCACTGTGTGAACACATACTGACTGTTCAACCAGTGAGCACTCTTACAGTAATAAACTGCTGCATCTTCAGCCTGGACTCCACTGATGGTCAGAGTGAAGTCAGAGTTTGATCCACTGCCTGTAAAACGAGCTGGAATCCCTGAATGTAGATTGCTAGCATAGTAAATGAGCAGTTTAGGAACTCCTCCATCTTTCTGTTGGTACCAGTGCAAATAGTGGTTGTTCTTCCAAAAATTAACATCCTGACTGGTCCGACACTTGATGCTCACAGATCCTCCCACAGCAGAGCTCACTGCTCCAGGCTGAGTCACTGTGATCTGTCCTCTGGACTCTGAGGACACAGAGACAAAAACATAAAGCAGCTTCATGGTTTTGTGGGCTTCATTTCAGAGGGACAGATGTTGATAGAGGAGAGGAGTTTGATTCTCTGGACTTTACCTGTGAAGCAGCAGCAGAGGAGAGTCCAGATGAGGACGCAGATCAAAGTCATGTTTTTGATGAGGAGGATTTCTGTGGCTTCTGTTGTGATGAAGGACAGCTGTCAGTCATCCAGTGTTCAACTCTCAGGACTATAAACTCTCCCAGAGCACTGGAGCATGGTGCTGCTGATGCAAAGTGCCTCTCTATGGAAATCATCTGACTGACTCCAACAGGACTTGCTTAAAAAAAGTTTTTCACAGCATATTTAGCATGTGACACACATGAACCCTGTAGAATTTATAGACAGTTAACAAATGCTCTTTGAGCGCAAAATCTCCAACGGGAGATTGCTGGATATTTAGATCGACTGTAAAATTGACATGCACTTGTTCGCACTAAAGGAAACCACCATCATTTCATGTGGCTACCATATCGGCGCCAGCTGTGGTCTCAAGGCTGGAGCTGACCAACAAAAAACTGTTTCTGATGACAGACTCTGTAGACTCTTCGTTCCCATCCTGTGTCCCCCATCCTGGATTCCAAACACCTTTGAACGCTTATCTCCAAGGCTGTGGTCGGACGGCGGGTCTAGTCCCAGCGCATGCTGCAGGACCGGATGTGCTGTCTACACCGACTTACTCTCACCCCTTACTCATGCCTGTTTCTTGTCATGTGCTTCTATGGTGTATTAAGATTCATGTGCTTTTGTGCTGAGGTGGTTTTTTTCTGTCCTCAAACTGTTCACCCATCAGGAGCTCAGTCTGGGTGGAGCTTTTTTCTCCTTCTCTTGCCTCATGTTGTGTATCCGTTCTTTAAGTCTGATGTCGTTAGCCATGTCTGGGCCCAAACTCCGCTGCAGGTCCTTAAGTCAAATGATCACTGCAGTATTACTGAGAGTTGAAAAACTTTATAAATTCTTTCATCTTTAATAAAATGATCAGTGTGGCTGCTCTACCAGGTATAACAATTAAGTTTAACATCCGGGCATCCATGAAAACAGAATTTATATTTAGACTTCCATCTAAATATATTACACCATGTTCTGACTGAGAGATTTATGAAACAAATTAAAACGTACAGCTCTGCTATCACTTCCAACAAAAACGAAGACAGGAAAGTAAACAGCAGTGACGTTTGTAGGGTTACTGAAGTTGGACTACCTGGTATATAATGATGTGCTCGCTAGCACGACAAAGCTATGTTAGCATAACATAAACAGTGAAGCTGGAGGACGAACGCTAACGGAGGACTTTTTTCCACTCGATAAAAGTTAATGTGAGGGTTCCCAATGGTTAGGGGCAAATGCAATCGCATGGC
This sequence comes from Mchenga conophoros, assembly GCF_057382185.1. Classification (NCBI taxonomy): domain Eukaryota; kingdom Metazoa; phylum Chordata; class Actinopteri; order Cichliformes; family Cichlidae; genus Mchenga; species Mchenga conophoros. The sequence goes on along the minus strand of NC_140546.1, from coordinate 4,160,492 downwards.
AGGATGCTGTAAAAGGACTAAACGTCAGTCCAGTTTTGCCAACTTAGCGACTTTGTAGTCGTGTTTTTAGCAAGTTTTCAGACCCCCTTAGCGACTTCTTTTCTAAAAAGCCACTAGCAACAAGTCTGGCGACTTTTTCTGGTGTTAGGGAAAAATATAACTCGACCCCTACAGTGAGGGGATGTGAACGCTGTATGAATTTGAACAGATGTGTTAGAGCTCACCTTTATCCTCCTGTATCATCACCATCATTGACACTGAATGAGGGGACATAATCATAATTATAAGACTTTTTATTCCCTGGCTTTTAACTCTGTGGGTAACTGACATTTTTTATTGTTTTTTAACTTTATTGCTATGTCTGGTTTTATTATTATGTGCATATTAGTATTGTACAGCACTTTGGTCTACCAGGTGTGTTTTTAAAGTGCTACAGTGGGGCAAAAAAGTATTTAGTCAGCCACCGATTGTGCCAGTTCCCCCACTTAAAATGATGACAGAGGTCAGTAATTTGCACCAGAGGTACACTTCAACTGTGAGAGACAGAATGTGAAAAAATATCCATGAATCCACATGGTAGGATTTGTAAAGAATTTATTCGTAAATCAGGGTGGCAAATAAGTATTTGGTCAATAACAAAAATACAATTCAATACTTTGTAACATAACCTTTGTTGGCAATAACAGAGGCCAAACGTTTACTATAGGTCTTTACCAGGGCCCTGTTTCAGGAAGCCGGTTTGGAAAACTCAGAGTGAAAAACGACACTCACGGTTGAGTAACCCCGAACTGTCCAACTCGGAATATTCCGTTTCAGAAAGGCTGATAACAATTAGTTCAGTCAACGCGGAGTTGCTTTAACCCCAAGTGAAGCGCGCGGACGAGGATACATAAAGCCCTGATAAGCGGAGCACAGATTAAGCGAGTCACCATGGAGACGGAGGGAAAGAAGGCGCGGTCAATGTATTTCACAGCGCTTGAGGCCGAAATTCTGATGGCAGCATATGCCGATAACATGCAAATTCCGCGGAAAAAAGTAACACAGCCACAGCTGCAAAAGCATGCATGGCAAAACATAGCCGACAGAGTCAATGCGTGAGTGTTAATTTAAACATTGATCGAGGGATTTCCACCCATTTAACACGTTATTTTATCATATGTTATTTTATTTGTTATTTTATACTGTTGGAGCTATTTGTTCTTTATTTTTGTTTTTGTTCTTATTTTTGAAATTAGTTAAAGTTTGTTGTTAGTTTACTTATATTTTGGGGTTTATTTGTCGGTTAATATTTTGTTTTAAATGATTTGTTTTGTTTGTTGTTATTTTGTTAAATTAGTCAGTAAGAGCTGTAGGGCCATTTTGTTTCTATAAATAAAGAGACTGGTATAGGACCAGCATGCATTGGGGTGGGCCTATGGTTTTTTACCAGAGCAGGAGAAGCAGTAGGAAGGATCTTGTTATTGCTTGCCAAATGGATAAATAAACCAAAACCAAAACTCTCAACTAAAAGGTTTGGACAATGGACTTCTTTTGCCTGCGTACGAAATATTACCTCAGTGCAGCAGTGGCTTGTGGACTTTAAGTTGTGGGACGTTTGATCTTACAAAAGTAAAGGAATTGCCACTACATATACATTTTATTTTGTGATGTGATGTGAGCGCAGGTGCAACCCAACAGGCCCCAAACGTGCCTGGCAGCAAGTAAAAATGAAATATAAAAATATAGTCCAAACAGGTAAGGTGTAATTGTATTATGAGCCATAGTGCTTGGTCTGTTTGTCCCATGTAAATCAATTGCAGTTAGAGGCTACATTAATTTTCTTTCTGTAAGCACTTATTGAAATTATCTGAGCACATTACAAGTACATATTTGCTTACTCTGTATGCTCAAATGTGGCCCGTTATAGCCAACAGAAAAAAAGCGGAGGCCCGAAAAACAGGTGGGGGTCCTCCACCACCACCACTCACAGAGGCTGAGCAGTTGGCCCTCAGCCAAAACAGTGGGCGCCCTGTGGCCGAAGGCATCTCTGCGGGGACATCCTCTGAGTCAATAACCCCGCAAGACACAAGTGCCTACATAAGGGGTAAATTCAAAATAATACATGATGTGCATACATCCTTTCTTCACAGTCACCTTTGCAGTGCTACTCATTCATTTGATAAACTCTTTACCATAATGAATTATTTTGTAGTGAAGTTATTTTCCTACTGATTTTGCCTTCCCTCAGCCTTGGTTGTCTTTGAGAGCATAATGACAATGAAGTGTAAGGTGCTTGGTATGTTTGTTAATTGCCATTTGGTCCCTTGTAAGTTATAAGTGACCTGTATAAACCTCATATTCTATCAGTTGATGGTGGTGGTGTACTGCATCTGGTGCAGCCTCCTGTTGAGCCAGACCAACATGCAGTTGTGAGTAATACTCCACAGATTATATGAGTTTACAGTAGAACAGCAATGTTGTCTATTTCTTTACTACAGGAAAATAATGAAGAAACATTGACAGCTGTTACAGAGGAGGAAGCAACAGAGACACTTTATGAGGTTTACATCTTTTAATACTTTGTGTACAGGAAATACAGGCGACCAATAAAGCCAGTTGAACAAAAAATCTGTTTATTCTTCTTTCAACATGTTGAGGTGATTGGTCAAAAGAAATGATTGTGACATATGGTGTCTCTGACTGCGCTTCCATCTTGTATGTCCGTGGGAGGGTCAGGATGTTCATGGTTTGGATCACTGCTGATGTTTGGTTCAGAAGGACAGTGTTCTCCTCTAATTGTGGCAATGTTGTGAAGAATCACACATGCCACAATAATGTCACATGCCCTTTCTGGGGTGACCCTGAGTCTTTGCAGGCACTGGAACCGGGCCTTAAGCATTCCGATAGTCATTTCAATTCTGGCTCTTGTCCTGCAATTAGCCAGATTATATCGCTGCTGTGGGCCCGGTTCAGGGTCAGGGTAAGGGGTAAGCAAATAGGGTAAACATGGATACCCCCTATCACCAAGCAAGTAGCCAGTGAACTCTCCTAAGACAGAAGGGTACACTTCAGTTCAAATGTCCCTGAAGCAATTGGTCTTTATATATTTTAAAGTATTCTCAACTCACCATGTCCAAATTTTGTGCTCAGTGTACATTCACGGAATATTTGTGAGTCATGGACAGAGCCTGGCCACTTGGCTTCCACATTTGTGATAATGTTGGCAGCATCACATATGATCTTCACAGTGCAGAGAACACAAATTAGCATCCATTACTATAATGAAATAATTTGTTAGTTTGACATGCTACAGGGAACTATGTACCTGCACATTAATGCTGTGGAAAGACTTCCTGTTCACATAGTCTCCTTCATTTACTGAAGGAGCAATGATTGGAATGTGAGTGCCATCTGTATAGCCAATCACGCCTGGGAACCGTGAAAATAAATGTGAAATTTAAGTAGTAGTCCAAGTATCACCACATCATACATTAAGTTTTGGTCATCCTGATACCTGCAATTTTGTGGCATCCCTCTTTGATAAATCTTGTGGGTCTGTGACCGGGGAACACCACAAACGAGTACAGGAGACGTTTCAGTGCAACTGTAACATTCCTGACTGCCCGACAGACGGTAGCCTTGGAAACGTGCTCAGCGTCACCAATATTATACAGAAAGCTCCCGTTTGCAAAAAACCGAAGTGCAATACAAATAATATGTACAGAACTGAGAGGATGTCCGCGATGTGTCACATGCGTAATATATGGCCTGAGGATGTTATTCAAATAAATTATAGATTGTGCTGAGAAACGGTAACGTTCGCACAGAAAATCATCAGGAAATGATAAAATGTCCAAACGCGCTCTGATCACTCTCTCCCGGCGGAGAGCTCTGCGGAGAATTTGGGCTTCACGATCTACTGGCTCTTCAAGGAAGTGGCACGCCATGTCCGACACTTCCTACTGTCAGGTTTCCGACAAAGGGGCGGAGACAGTCAGGGTTAGTTGTAGTAAACCTGCTAGGGGGCAGGTTAGCTTCACGGAGTGTGTCGTCATAGTGACTCACTCAGGCTGCAGCTGAACTCGCTTTGTGAAACCGAAAACCCAGAGTTTTCGTTAACTCAGGGTATACTTACTCAGTTTTTCCACTAAACCGGCTTCCTGAAACAGGGCCCAGGTTTGCACACACAGTAGCTGGTATTTTGGCCCATTCCTCCATGCAGATCTTCTCGAGAGCACACACACACACACACACACACACACACACACACACACACACACACACACACACACATCTCCTCACTAATGCGCTTTCATTGGAAAACACATCGTTTTCTCTCTGTTTTGGCGTCCCGTCTACACTGAGACAGCGTTTTCGCTCAAGGAAAATGCTGTGCTCTCGTAAACGCATACATTTGAAAATGGTGCTTTCGTGTCGCAGTGTGGACCGTGAAAACGGAGACTTTCTAAAACGATGACGCATGTTAGTCATGTGATGCAGTCATTTGACCAATTAAACTAAGGAGGGCATTATACAGCAGTTGTTTTGTTTGCTCTATTAAGACTAATATCAGTCTGTACATGCTCCAGATTGCTTTTCTTCAAATTCTTAAACTCTTACTCGCTTTTGCAACTTTGTACTTTTGTGTTACTCGCAGAAACAACTCCACCTCATTGTTAGTCCATTTAAAAAACTCGGTGCTTTTCCTCAACATTTTGCCGCGACGTTTAAAGAGCTGGAAAGTAAATATGTGCCAGACAGTGTCATGATTCGGCTGTGTAGCAGGCAGGAGAGGACCCAAACGCACACTCACGGGGACACGGGGAATAAACTCAGAGAGCACAGCTTTATTGCTGGAAAGGCAGATCACGGGTAATACAAAACTAAACTGGGAAAAACTAAATATAAAGCTCACCAAGAAACACAGGGAGAATCACACACAGCATGAGGGAGAAGGCGACACCGAACTGAGGGAGACGCAGACATAAATACACAGAGGGTTAACGAGGGAAGTGGGAACACACGGGGAACACAGCTGACACAGATAACCATAACGAGACAGAGCAGGAGTGAACACAACATGACGCATACTGACGAGAGATTGTCAAAGTAAAACAGGAAGTACACGGAGGTTCAGACAGGAGGAGAGAGAGCACGGGGAGAACACAGACATAACGGGCTGGGGAAAACATGGAATAAAACACAAGGAGAGACGACGGCTCACAGATACACAGGGGCACACAGGAGGTAACCAAATAAGGAACATCTTAACTAAATAACCTAGGAACCAAGGCATAAATAGTGAACAAAATACAAAACACACAAAAACTAAGAATACTGGGCCAACATGGCCCAGGACCATGACAGACAGAAATGAAGCAGGTCGAATCTTCCTGCGTTTCACACATGCGTGGACCCGCAACTCTGTGAAAACAACTGAAAACCCTAGTGCGGACGCGGAGTGTTTTCAGATGAAAACGCAGTTTTATCTGGGCTATCTGGGCTAGTGTGGACGTAGCCTGAAGATGAATGGCACAGCCCTCTTTAAATACAGTCAAACAGTTGTTGTTCACACCCTTGTCCCGTCCGAGAGAGTTTACAACCTTGTCTCCTCTTCCAGTGTCACATAGAGACTGCTCCTTGCCTCGTCCCCACATCCTCAAAGACCTGATTAACAAAAGACTTCACCACCTGTTGAATTCCCCCCTCTGGGTGTCACCAACTTTCTCACGATGTCTGACTTTGTGCAATAGAGTAAAAGCTGAATGCTTCCCCACATGTGAACCTTGAAGTGACCCAAGAGTGATATTACTAAAACATGTGACAAATTCATAAAATAAAAGAAATTTCCAGCACATTTCCACTCTTTGGATTACTCTGCTAATCACATCAATAACAGACTTTTCTTTTCTGACATTCTGTATATCACATCAACACCATTGTACACTCAAAGAGGTTTCACTATGTGCATCCTCACTTCACTATTCTCCTCTCCACCCTTTTGTTCATCTCCAATCGTCCTCATAGCCTAAACTTCCATATGCAAAAGATAACAATAATGATTAAAGGAAAAAGCTTCCCAAAAATGTCAAATTACACATGGAAACATGATGTTCATTCAATAGAAACTGTGGTTAAGATAACTGGCGTACTAGAAAAGCAGTGGAAGTTCTGACTGCTGGTATACCACAACTTTATGCTTTCAACAGCTATCGTTAAGCGACCAGCTTGTATGAAGCTTATCTGATATTTATATAGTGATCCTCCAGCTTCCAACTGTATTACCCTTCCATGTGACCAATGACCATTCACACAGCAGTCGCTTTCTAAAACGTCAGATATGTATCGTATTCAGTACCACAGACAAAAGTGAACTAGGTCGGATTTGGAAAATATTGGATTTGTGCTTTCTGTCATACCATGATCGGATATGAGTCGCTTAGGGTCAAAATAGTTGGATTTGATGCACTTTCGCCTGCAGTGTGAACGTAGCCTTAGTCTTGCTGTTCAGTGCTGGCTCAGTACCGTTGTATGTTTGTGTCCTTTGTCAATATATATGCATCTTTGTATGGAGTGGATCAGCCAGTTTATCAGAGCATCAAACACAAATATATCTGATTTTTCTATATTTATGAATATAGTCTCTAAAAATGTAGGAAATCAACAAAGTCTTCATTTACACTGATGCATATTAATTAACATTTACATTTCTGTAAATTGGATCCACTGTGTTATTCTCAGATTTTGATATCAGAAAAAGTCCCAAGAAATCAAAGTCAAAAGTTTTACATTCCAAATAAATTATTCATTATTTAAATGTGATGCACTGTAATATTTTCAGTTTTCACATGAGCTGACAAAATGATACAAACAGTGAATGATTTTGTTGAGTTTGTTGGTTTCAGAGTCAGAGAGCCGTGTCTCTCTACAGTCAGAGGTTTTTGTACGGCGCCTCAATGAGTTTGTATCACTGTGGTACACGTTCGGTGGAGGAACCAGACTGGATGTTAACTGTAAGTACATTTCACTCATTTATGAAGCTCAAACTTGTATCATTAAGGTGAATTTCATTTCCTTCTACATAAATACTTCATGTTTCTCATGAATATAAAATTTAATATCAGTGTAAATTTTGAATTTAGACGAAAATCGTCTTGTGTATTTATTTTTACTGGAAATTAAACTTTTAAAAGTTTTTTTTTCTTGAAGGAAAGTAGAAAAAGTTTATATATTTTACATTTCCATAAAAGTTTTGTCTTCAACCTTTTGCTGCAAATAATGTGCCATCCATCTAAAATTAATAGTTCTAAACGATTTAACATTATTAACGACACATTAACAGTTTGCTGTCTGAGATTTGCTGAGTTTATGAATTTTAAAGTGTGAGTAAGTACAGTTATCTTTATTGTTCCAAAATAGAGCAAAACAGGTCTATGCTTCTTTCTTTTTTACATAATAAATTGTTTTTTTGACAATTTTTTGACAAAATTCTCACATTTTAATATTTTATTTGTTTTCTAATTGTAAAACTAATAAATTATTCAAACATAACACACACGAGAACATCAGAAGTCAAAGAAACGGTTTAATATTTTTATCTTTGGTACTGAAACTCGTCTGTTGCCATGGTTACCAAGCTCAGAGAGGGAAGTGAAACATCTGGAGATCAGTTTCACCCAAACTCCCAGTTTCTCTAACATCTCTCTCTCTCTCTGCAGTGGGTCGAGTCCCCCCCTCCCTGACCGTGCTGGCGCCCTCTAGTGAGGAGCTGAAACAGGGGAAGGCTACAGTCATGTGTGTGGCCAACAAGGGCTTCCCCTCAGACTGGAGTCTGTCCTGGAAGGTGGATGGCAGTGGCAGCATCAGCTGGGAGGAGAGCAGGAGCCCCGTGGTGCAGGAGAACGACGGCCTCTACAGCTGGAGCAGCACCCTGAGGCTCCCTGCAGACCACTGGATGAAGGTGGGCTCTGTGACCTGTGAGGCCACCCAGGGCTCCCACACTGTGATCTCAGAGCCACTGATGAGAGACCAGTGTCCCCAGTCCTGACCTGACTAACTGTGACTTTCATGCTGGTCTTACTTTCAGTCTGCACTCTGTAGCTTTAAAAAAAAAAAATTAATTTCTTCTCTCATTTTTCATTGCTTTGTTTAAAGTTTAAAGTTTGTTTAAAGTTTTAAAGAATAAAAAAATATCTATATTAAATAAGAATCGAGTCTTTGTCTTAATTTTGTGGTGATGTCAATATTAAACTCTAAATAATGATTTCCAGGGTTCTAATTGGAAGCCAGTGTGCTATCTGTAGTCAGTATGAGTCAGTAGAATTAAGCCACTTTCGATACATGAAGTAAAGCAAAGTTTATGTTAAAGAGTAAGTGCGAAGGGGAATTGAGAGACACTGCCATTACTAAGCAGGATATTAAAGACATTACATATATGCAAATTCATTGCATGCTGTGTAATGAAATGTTTCAGCATGTTGCAGGTTGTTGTATAAAACACTGAGCAGGTGGAGCAGAAAAGCGCTGTATAAGAATGAGTCTATTCTCGTGATCAGTGTTGGGGTAGGTATTTTAAGAAGTAATTTAATATACAGAGTTTTTTTGTTAAAAGTATTCAGTACGTTATTTTGGTGTTTTTTTTTCTGTAAAATCACCTGAAACACAACATGTCATAACTGTCATTGAACAATATGAACTTGTAGGCTACAGTCTCTCACACCAACATAAATCCCTATCCTAACGACGACACACATATTTTCTTTCTCTTGGCATTTAGGTATATGAATACCTGTCAAGGGTCCTTGACATACAGGTCTCCGACTCGGAGGACAAAAATTAATGTCCTGTGTCTTAGGAGGGCAGGATTGCTTTGCTTTTTCATTATACGATGCTTCGCAGTATTAGTTTTGCCTAACAACCTGTTTTTGACTCCTAAATTGTCATTAATGCAACCGCTCTACATAACATTCAGTGTAACTGATTATAAATCTTTTATTCATGAACCTACACATTACGCTTTATTTACTAGTTGTATGTATTTTAACAGAGCAAGAGGTGGACCACACGTTTGAAGAGCTGCTGGTCTTTATAACCGGGGCTGACTTACTTCCACCACTGGGGTCCTGCAACATAGACTTTTATGATCAGGAGTCAGGGATACACATCGATGTGCAGCTTATCCCTGTATCTTCCGAGACGTGTTGCATACGAGGATCAATTTAAAGATCTTATGAACACTGCATTAAAAGGATTCCTGGGATTTGGAAAGCTGTAGCTGCATTTACATGAACTGATGCTGGAAAGCTGTGGTTGAAACCTCTGGCCTTTTGGGAGGAAGTTGTGTTATTCTAAGTGTTCTTAAATGGGATTGCTCCTGGGCTTCTTCAAAATTGTACATTTTAAAAGTGTTTAGTATAAAAGTTTTTTGTTTTTACAAATGTGACTGTATATAGTTGTATTTATAGTCCCGTTGAGACAGGTGGGGTATGCATGCAACAAGCCATGCACCAAAAAGTGATGCTCAGAAAATGTTTCAAGTATTGGAAGGAAAATAACAATTCATCTAGAAATGTTCTTTTGAAAGGTTGTTGTGCAGTCATGTTTAAGTATTCGGTTATAATATACTGCATAGTTTCTTGTTGCTGCGTTGTGTTTGTGTTGTTGTTTTAAATGTGCAATAGCTGCCTAACAAACTTTGAACTGAAAGACGCTGACTTTTGTAAAATAAAAGTATTGTAATGTCAGTTCTCATGGTGTCTCTTTACCAATTAAAGTTGAGGCTCAACTGTTACTGTCAAATACTGGTGTTGGGATCCACTGACGAGGGCTGTTCAGTACACAGGTATGTGCTTAAGTCGAGGTAAACGGTTCAATAAATTTACCTTCATCTGTTCTCAAACTGAGAGCTCAAGATTCCAGCTCAACTCAATTTGTTCAACTGCTTTCAGGAACAAAGCAGTTTTAACTCCTAAGTTTAAAGTCAGAGTTGGTTAACTCTGAGATTGGCAGCTGACCTTTGACTATAACCTGTTTAAATATTAATAACTCAATTTGAGGAATGTGAACATGTGTCAGTGCTATTATTAGAACACATACTAATATACACAGAGGGTAATGAGGGAATACACCACAGAAGGCAGACACAGCTGAACCTCATCAGACATGACGAATACACTCACACAGAACGCAGAATCCAAATAAAACAGGGAACCAGAGAATAGCTCTGAGACACGGGTTGACAGAACATAAGGAACAGAGGGATGAAGAAATGCGACTGGAAAACAGAAAATAAATGAAACGAATCATATTAATAATCAAAAACATGAATAGGAAGTCAACAGGTCTTTGGACCATGGCAGTGTTGAAGAGCAAAAAAGAGAAAATCTAAAAACCTGAGAAAGAAAAGATGGAAATTTGATCATTTGACTGATTTGGACTTAAAGTTTCTATTTGAAGTATTTGCTAAATTGTGCAGATAATTATGACTCACTGACTTTTGGTGAGTTCATTTAGTGTTAGATTTTTTTTTTTACAGAAATATGATTTTTGATAATGATCGATATTTAGAAATTGAGATTTATTTGAGCTGGTATGAAGCAGAGGTCAAAGGTCATAAATGATTTGTTAAAAATAAATGATATATTTCCAACTTTTTTTTCCTTTAGCAACAATGACATTTTCACTCTGTGTGTGTGTGTGTGTGTGTGTGTGTGTGTGTGTGTGTGTGTCCTCAGTGAACTGTATCAGTCTCTGCAGTATCTTCCAGCTGCAGCAGTCACTTCAGTTTCTGTTCAGTCTGACTGAGGGAGGTTTTTGTACGACTGTTTTTCACTGTGTGAACACCCACAGACTGTTAGGATTGTGTTCACTCTGACAGTAATAAACTGCTGCATCTTCAGCCTGGACTCCACTGATGGTCAGAGTGAAGTCAGAGTTTGATCCACTGCCTGTAAAACGAGCTGGAATCCCTGAATATCGAGTGCTAGCAAGGTAAATGAGCAGTTTAGGAACTCCTCCATCTTTTTGTTGGTACCAAGCTAAATAGTTGTTGTTATAAACATTCTGACTGGTCCTACACTTGATGCTCACAGTTCCTCCCACAGCAGAGCTCACTGCTCCAGGCTGAGTCACTGTATATTGTCCTTTGGACTCTGAGGACACAGAGACAAAAACATAAAGCAGCTTCATGGTTTTGTGGGCTTCATTTCAGAGAGACAGATGTTGATAGAGGAGAGGAGTTTGATTCTCTGGACTTTACCTGTGAAGCAGCAGCAGAGGAGAGTCCAGATGAGGACGCAGATCAAAGTCATGTTTTTGATGAGGAGGATTTCTGTGGCTTCTGTTGTGATGAAGGACAGCTGTCAGTCATCCAGTGTTCAACTCTCAGGACTATAAACTCTCCCAGAGCACTGGAGCATGGTGCTGCTGATGCAAAGTGCCTCTCTATGGAAATATTCACAGTGACTCCAGCATGGCTTCATAAGCAGTCATCACATTGTGAATTCACAGGTGTCATTTCAATCGGCCAACATGTTTCAAGAAAAATGTAAAATAGTATAATTATAATTTTTTGATCTGAGATGCACTTTCGAGGTCCAAGTATTTTTGTTTTTAGTCTGTTATTTATTCATTCGGGATCTCTAAGTGTTCTCCTTAACTACAAACTGCTGCAGCAGATTAAAAACAGAATTAAACATTCATTCAGCTACTGCTATAAAAGTCATGATGAATGATATCTTCGGGGCATTGAAACTTTTGGTGTGACTTTCTCCTGGACTGACTCCAACATGCTGTTATCAGGGTTCCTGGGTCGTTGACCCAGCATTTTCAGTTTGTTTCATGTCTGGTTTATTCTCTGTTTTCACTCCCTGTTCTTTGTGCCAGCCTTTCCCTGTGTGTTACTTCAATTATGTTCAGCTGTTCACTCACCAGTCTCCAATCAGTCATTATTCAGCCAGTGTGTTTAAGTCCTCAGTTTCTACTCACTTACTGTCTTGTCATTGATGTTGTCACTGCTGTCTACGCTGCATGTTTGCCTTTCAGTTCAGTTCAGTCCAGTCAGCCAGTCTTCTTCCCTGTTCTGCTCGTGCGTTCATCCTGCCATTGCAATAAACTCCCTTAATCCTCACCACGAGTGCTGCGTTTGGATCCCCTCTTCTTCACATCCACACAGCAACCCCTGACAGCTGTTTAGTAACAGATCAATCACATTAATATAATCAAGATCACAAAGTCGGTTGTCTAACTTTCTGATTGTATTTGAATTGAAAGGTGTGTAGGTTTTACCCACAAGGATTTTTTCGCCAGACACTCAAAAGTAATTGAACAACTGTCTACTACAACCCATTTCATGGAGATATAAGACTTGTTTCCTCATTATTCAAAGATAAGTTAAAAAGATGAAGTATTTTCAGTTCAAAGTTAGCATAAGGTTCAGGAAATCGTTAATCAGCTAATATACTAAACTTTAAAAACCACCCAAGACTTTCACAGGCAAAGAAATAGGATATTCTTCCATTTTTAAGTCACCTTCTTTCACCTCAACAGAGCATGCATTCCTGTTATTAAATACTAAACTGAATGCAGAGAGACCCACAAACAAGCAGAAACTGAATTTGGATTCAGTAAAGGCCAAGTGGAGAATTATGTAGTTGAGTTCGTTTGTTTCAGAGTCAGAGAGCCGTGTCTCTCTACAGTTTTGTTTCAAAATAGCTGATAACTATTCACTGATAGCTGCTAACATCTGCAAACAAATATAATTCTATAAAGTTGTTCTATATAGTGTGTAACTGTTAATATAGAGGGTTATTAAATTTATTGCTAATGAAATTGTAACCCAGTGTTAAAAACAGGATTAAAAGCATAAATATTGATACTCTTTTGATTAAAATACTCATTACACAATGGGAATAAATATTGATAAAAAGCAATTAAATATAATAAATGCTGATAAAAAGCATGTAAACATAAGTTTAATCAATATGTGGATAAATGGTGTGGAGGCAGGACTGACCCTCCCCCAATCTGTGTGCGCTGCTCAGACACCTGTGTGTGCCTTCATGTACCAATCAGCTACGCTAGAGATACAGATGGAAGGAGAAAGAAGCTATCTGGATAGTAAAAGCCTTTTTGGTGAAAGTACTTGGAGAGTATTAGTGAATTCTGAAGGCCATGCAAGCTCTGTGAAGCCCTGTATAGCATTTGCTGCTTCACATGAGGCCTGTCTCAATATGCGAACTTGTAAGGGTCTGAACAGAGTTTCATCATGTTATTGTTGCACTATTATGTTCCGCCACATGTTGTTATTACATGGGTTGATTAAGGTAAACATTAGGCTGACATCTGGGGCCAGAGCTGAAACTCTTCTGGGCCAGCACAGGACCACCATTGTATCTGCAGCTGGCCTTGTGCTGGCCCATGTGTGGGCCACGTCTGGCAAACCTGATCTGGGCCACCAAAGGGCCGTCATACTTTGCGGTATGTGGGCCATGTGTAAGCACATTGTGTGGGCCAGATCAGGGCCATAACAATTTTACTGTGTGGGTAATAGTTTATGTTACACTTCTTTTGCCCCGGATCACATTTTATTCACTGCTGTTGTGTTTCTACCTCATTGTAAATAAAGTCATTGTCCACACCACAGCTCGGAGTCTGTTTTGGGTTCACTCCACGCTCTGGTGACAGCCCTGACACTTGATTAGATGTCATGGCTTTGTTCCACTGCGGTTATCAAAGGTCATGACTAAGATTCATCTTGGTATCTGTTACTGGCCAACGTTTGTTAATTATATATTTGCAAGTTGAAAACAACATGCATGAGATAGCAGTGGGAAACATATTTGTGTTGAAGGGCTTTATTTTGTGTGTGTGTCCTCAGTGAACTGTATCAGTCTCTGCAGTATCTTCCAGCTGCAGCAGTCACTTCAGTTTCTGTTCAGACTGACTGAGGGAGGTTTTTGTACGACTGTTTTTCACTGTGTGAACACATACTGGCTGTTAATGTAGTGCTGACTCTGACAGTAATAAACTGCTGCATCTTCAGCCTGGACTCCACTGATGGTCAGAGTGAAGTCAGAGTTTGATCCACTGCCTGTAAAACGAGCTGGAATCCCTGATACTCAACTGCTAGCAGAGTGAATGAGCAGTTTAGGAACTCCTCCATCTTTCTGTTGGTACCAGGCTAAATGCTGATTGTTGCTATAAACATAAACATCCTGACTGGTCGTACACTTGATGTTCACAGATCCTCCCACAGCAGAGCTCACTGCTCCAGGCTGAGTCACTGTGATCTGTCCTCTGGACTCTGAGGACACAGAGACAAAAACATAAAGCAGCTTCATGGTTTTGTGGGCTTCATTTCAGAGGGACAGATGTTGATAGAGGAGAGGAGTTTGATTCTCTGGACTTTACCTGTGAAGCAGCAGCAGAGGAGAGTCCAGATGAGGACGCAGATCAAAGTCATGTTTTTGATGAGGAGGATTTCTGTGGCTTCTGTTGTGATGAAGGACAGCTGTCAGTCATCCAGTGTTCAACTCTCAGGACTATAAACTCTCCCAGAGCACTGGAGCATGGTGCTGCTGATGCAAAGTGCCTCTCTATGGAAATCATGGAAATGCCCTTGTCCATTATAAAAGGTTTACTCTGTGTTCAAGAATCAGTGATTTGGTATTTCTGTCTGCTGTAATTTCATCTTTTTTTTCCTCTTTCTCTTTTTAATTAATCCATTGAGTTATTCATAAAATCAGCAATTTGTGTTTTGTTGATTATTTTCAAAAGCATTTTTTCAAAGTTTTACATTGTGCATCTTATGCTGAGCAAGCTTTGGTTGTGAGGATTGGGCAGGCTATTCTGTGACGTACTTAAAATCTGGTAATACAGATGGTAAATATTTGCACGAAGAAAAGTCATCATTTCTTCATCGTGCTCTGTACTACACTATAAAGATTACAGCATAAAAACATAAGCAGCACATCATCAGAACTTATACTGAATCTTTGCACCAGACCATGTGTGTTACTCATGGCCATTGATCAGTGGCTGTTGATTAATGGTTATGAGAATTTGCATATTAATGATCAAGGAACTGACCTCCCAGCCCATTGTTCCTTCAGTGGGCTGGTTTCAGTTATTATGCAAATGTACTGTTTCTAAGGTTGGAGAAACCTGCAGTCAGCTGAGACTGAAGAAGTCACCTGGATGAGTGACGAAACGTTTCTCCCCCTGAAAACGCTGCGTCCAACACTACTTTGTGGGTTTTACTTACCTGGATGATTGAGCGTGCATCAAGACACCATGTGCGTTAGTGCCTAATTATGAATAATATTACTCAGATATTGATCAGTGACAAACACAAAAGGCTACAGTTTCAAATATTTTAGACTCTCTGACTGGTGAGAGTAAAATGCTGAACATTTGTCTCAATGCTAGATAGAAAGCACTCAGGCATAGGATTTAGTGTTTATACGAATGTCTGTGGATGAGGCATGTTTTATGAAGAGCTTTGTCTATGTTTATATGTCTGGTTGGGTCTTAGACTCCATCTCACCGCCCCCCCACACACACCCGTCTGGGGCTCTCCCCAGCTTGTTTCTAGGAGGGAGGCGGCTGTCCCTCCAGTGGTCCTGCTTGGGCTCTTGTGCTCTGGGGGGAATCTAGATGTCTGGGTCCTGGATGTCCTCCATGCTTGCTCCATGTCCTGGGGGGCAGTGCTATGGCTCCCCGCAATTACTATTAGATAGTTACATGGAGAAACCTTTTGAAAACAAGCGCACTCACGCACACAGGTGTGCACAGACACTCACCGTCTTCCTTGGATGCTGCCTCTAAGCATATCGTCTGCTGTCGGTCTTTTGTGCTGCTCAGTAGCATTCAGTCTTTATTATTTACTCTTACTTATGCTTATCTAGGTTGTTGCTGTGGTCTCCCTACTGTGTTGTTCTCTTTTTGCTTGTTTTCTTCTTTTTCTTCCAGCAGGTGATCTCATGGGTTTTCATTGTCTTTTCTCACTGTCCCTCTTCCCCTCTGTTTTTCTTTCCCTCTACTTTTCTTAAACTTCTCTTATCTGTCTTTGTCTTTACGATCCCCCGGTTATATCTGTTCCAATTGTAATCATTTAAAAAAATAAAAAAATAAAAAAATAATGAAGATCAATCAAGTGGACCAGTATGGCACTGATTCACTTGAGAAAATAAATCTGTTGAGAATTTTTCTTGGCCTTCAGACAATAATTCTGATTGCTTCAGTGCCGAACGGGACAGGACAAAAAAATGTGATCGTCCAAAAGCTCATGGATTGAACTGTATTTAAACTAACATTGTATGATGATATTTGAAGAAGTCACATCAGCTGAGTCATGGCTGCTGTGCAAACAGTGAATGATTTTGTTGAGTTTGTTTGTTTCAGAGTCAGAGAGCCGCGTCTCTCTACAGTCAGAGCTTTTTGTACGGCGCCTCAATGAGTTTGTATCACTGTGGTGGACTTTTGGTGGAGGAACCAGACTGGATGTTGGACGTAAGTTTATTCTGGTTTACTATCAAATACTGTCTTTTTATTAAAGTGCATTTAACAATTTCTCTTCTGATTTTAAGAGAAAAGCACGTAGCTTTACAATAAGTTTGATGCTGGAATTTTTTATCATCCTCTTGTGTCGTGGAGGATAATTCAGATCTGCTCTGTCAAAATATTATGTCTACATTTCAGTCAAATTAAACTGAAAAAAAATCTAACAATAATATAAAGAAGAAAAACTTTCAAGTATTGTTTGAAATTACTTTGAGTTTGTGTGAATTTTAAAAATTGTTTTAGATATACATGAAGAGCATTTCGTTTCGCTGAATTAATTAATTTATTCTATTTATTTGTTTCCAGTTAATATTAATGTCAGTCATGTACAATATTGATGATTTTAAACTTGTTTTGTAAATGTTTCCACATCTGCTTCTTTTATTTCCAGTGTAGTTTGAACATATTTCAGCTCAAACTGTGTGATGATTCTCTCTGTGCTGATATGCATGAGAGGTTTCTTAAAGGGAAGTGAAACAATGTGTGAGTGAATGACTGGTGGAGCAGAAAAAACACCTGACAGAAACTTCTTAACGGAGAAAATCAGCTCTTACAGTAAAGGTGTCCCACTGTCTGTGGTTTGATTGACAGCTGTGTGCTCCCTGTGCTCTAAGCTGATTGGTGTCTCCTAGGTGATGCCCGTCCCGTCCTGACAGTGTTGCCCCCCTCCAGTGAGGAGCTACAGCAGGGGACTGCAACAATCACATGTCTGGCCAACAAGGGCTTCCCCTCAGACTGGAGTCTGTCCTGGAAGGTGGATGGCAGTGGCAGCATCAGCTGGGAGGAGAGCAGGAGCCCCGTGGTGCTGCAGAACGACGGCCTCTACAGCTGGAGCAGCACCCTGAGGCTCCCTGCAGACCGCTGGATGAAGGTGGGCTCTGTGACCTGTGAGGCCACCCAGGGCTGCCAGGCTCTGGTCTCAGAGCCACTGAGGAGAGACCAGTGTCCCCAGTCCTGACCTGACTCAACCTGATACTGGTTTAATGCTCTCATTCTCAACTCTGTAACTGTCTCTCCATCTTTCTTTTTTAAGAACAAATAAAGACTAAAACTGTTATTTTCTTTCTCATAATGACAACATTCATGTTTTAGGTAATAAAGATGTTTTGCAAAGTGAATTTTGGTTGAATCAGACATTTAATTTTATTCAAATCTACAAACCTGCACTTGATGAATATATGTTTCATTTAGAAGAATTCAGACCAACTCTGCACTCCAACATGATGTCTTTATTTTACACTGGTAAAATAAAACACAGGCTGAAAGAACCATTAAGGAGATCTGCATTTTGGCAAAAGCTGAAAAAGGAGTTTTAAAGTTGTTCAGGTTATTTTTATGTTTATTTAAATGTGTGTGGTAGGTTGTTGGTGGTGTTGCTCACCTGTACCAGACAGACTGGTTCATGAAGCAATGCTGGGACCTGGTTACCACGGAAACAGTCTCACCAGACTACAAAGCAAGTCTAAAGAAGAAAGAGTCTTTAGTGTCTCTAATGAGCTGTTTGTTCTGAGGAGAACTCACAGACAGGAGAGTCAACGAATGCAAGGAGTGATTAGAAAGAATCTGAAGAACAAAGTTTTAATTTCACTGACGAACACGGAGAAGATTAAATGAATGATGACATGAACAAACTATGAAAAAACACCTTCGGTTCAATAACAGTTTTTTCACTCATGTTCATGTTTGATGATATGTTTACACTTAAATTCACAGGTGTGTTGTTTTTATTTTGAGCCTCACTGATCAGGAACATTTTCAGCTTTTTGGATTCAGATTATTTTATCTTGATATAGATTCAGTGTTTGCTCTAAGGTCAAAGGTCATGAACAAGACTTATCCTGGTATCTGTTAACCCTTTAGAACCGGTAGGAGCGGACACGCTCCATTTTGCGTAACTATTTTTAAATCCCAGTAGCTCTGCAACCACGTGAGCTAGCGCAATAATTTTTTTTGCATATGAAACCGGAGGAGTTGTACTTACATCTGATGCCATCAGCTTGTCCTCAGTCACAGTTTCCTTCCACATACAGCTTTGCAAAAACTGCATAAAAAGCGCTTGTAGCAACAAAAACATAATATTCCAGAAACAGCTTTGCCGATCCGATCAGCTGTTTGTAACACTTCCTACGTCCATCAGCGCGAACTATCACATGTCCGCCATGACCTGCCCGAAACCGGAAGTGACGTCATTTTGCGGAAATGTAGTTTTTTTACCATCGTGGCCTCATGAGCTTATACTTGTGTTTTTAAAAGTTATATTTGACTTCATGACTTTCTGTGTCGTTTCTGGGATGCTGAGGACTCATATTGCACTGCTGGAAATAGTTTATTTTGATGCACATGCTGTTATTTTGCAAATTTGCACTATAATATATTTTTTCGTTTTTCCTGTAGTATATGAAAATTGGTGTATCTCAAAAATAAAACTATGAAAACACTCAAAATAAATTTCCTTTGGTGGGAAACTAGTTTGTGCAACTTTTTTGTATTTACAGTTTTGAGGGATAAGCCTCTTAAATTTCTCTAACTAGAAATATATGTTAAAAAAACAAAAACGATTTTAAATTTTTTTGTAGTTTATTGCACTTTTTTGCAATTTATGTAATTACTATGCACTTAATGCAGACATATTATTAAAATATGGGCTATAATGGTTGTATTGATGTATAGCAACTTGAAATGCTCCAAAAAATGGCTCCACAGCATGTAAAAATATAATATAAGCTCTGGCGGACTTGGTTCTATGGTAGGTCTTAAAGGGTTAATGGCCCACGTTTGTTCTTTAGTTAAATATATATTTGAAAGTTGAACACAACATACATGCGATGTAGGACACAAATTTGTGATGAATCACTTCATTTTGTGTGTGTGTGTGTGTGTGTGTGTGTGTGTGTGTGTGTGTGTGTGTGTGTGTCCTCAGTGAACTGTATCAGTCTCTGCAGTATCTTCCAGCTGCAGCAGTCACTTCAGTTTCTGTTCAGTCTGACTGAGGGAGGTTTTTGTACGACTGTTTTTCACTGTGTGAACACCCACTGACTGTTAGGATAGTGTTCACTCTGACAGTAATAAACTGCTGCATCTCCAGCCTGGACTCCACTGATGGTCAGAGTGAAGTCAGAGTTTGATCCACTGCCTGTAAAACGAGCTGGAATCCCTGATTGTCGAGTGCTAGCAAGGTAAATGAGACGTTTAGGAACTCCTCCATCTTTCTGTTGGTACCAGGCAAAAAGATGGGTGTTTTTCCAAACACCAACATTCTGACTGGTCCGGACAGCTGTCAGTCATCCAGTGTTCAACTCTCAGGACTATAAACTCTCCCAGAGCACTGGAGCATGGTGCTGCTGATGCAAAGTGCCTCTCTATGGAAATCATCTGACTGACTCCATCAAAGACCTAGATCAGGCTCATGGTGCAGCATGAGCTCATGGTGTTGTTTATAACTGAATCAGCCAATTCATCATAATACTGAACAAAGACATTTCATAATAAATTTAGGAAGAATCTACGTTTTTTCTTCAGAATACATCTTATTTCAATTTGTCTTCTTTTATTTGAATGTTTTGTTTCATGACTCCTTTTTTATCTCTTTTAAATATCTTTTGTTTTATAGGTTTTCCAATCTGGTTTTAAACCTTTTCATAGCACTGAATCAGCCCTTTTAAAAGTTTTTAATGGCATATTTTAGCTACTGATGCTGTGGACTGTGTTGTTCTGGTGCTTTTAGATTTGACAGCTGCGTTTGATACAGTGGATCATGACATTTTACTCTCTCATTTGGAGCACTGAGTGGGCATTAGGGGCACGGCACTGGAGTGGTTCAGGCCCTACTTGGCGGGGTGAACTTTCTGTGTCAGTCTCTGTGAACATGTGTTGTCCTCCCCCCCTCTCTTGTGTGGTGTCCCACAGGGCTCAGTTCTAGGCCCCCTCCTCTTCTCTTTATATCTGCTTCCTCGGTTCTGTGCTGAGAAAGCACAACATTGCTTTCCACTTTTATGCTGATGACTTTTCTAAAGAAAAAAGGCAGATACCTTACACAGCCATTACTTCAGTGTCTCGATGACATTAAGGCTTGGATGTCTGTTAACTTTTTAAAATTCAATGATAAAAAGACAGAGGTGATGGTTTTTGGTAGCCCCACTGAGACCCCCAATGTGTATTTAGATTCCTTGGCCCAGTATGTTAAGCCAACTGTCACAAACCTGGGGGTCAAAGTGGACTGTGATCTGAAGTTTGATAATCAGATTAAGGCAGTGGTAAAATCTAGCTTCTTTCAGCTCAGGCAGCTGCAAAAATAAAGCCAATTCCTTCACGGCAGCACTTTGAGACAGTGATCCACGCCTTTGTTAGCACTCGGCTGGATTACTGTAATGCACTTTATATAGGGGTCAGCCCATTATATATTACTCATCTACAGAGGGTGCAAAATGCCGCAGCTCGTCTTTTAACTCGCACTCGAAGGTTTGAGCACATTTCCCCTATTTTAGCTTCACTTCACTAGCTATCCATTTCTTTTAGGATTCATTTTAAAATTCTTTCATTTGCTGTTAAAGCTCTCCATGGCCTAGCTCCATCTTATCTCTCTGAGCTGCTACAGCCTTATACACCCACCTGCTCTCTCAGGTCAGCTGATCAGCTGCTCCTGAATGTACCCAGGACCGGGCGTAAAATTAGAGGAGATCGTGCTTTTGCTGTAGCAGCTCCAAGACTGTGGAACGATCTGCCTTTAAAGATTAGACAGGCCATTTCACTACCTGTTTTTAAGACACTCCTGAAAACCCACCTCTTTACCCTGACCTTTGCCACCACGTGAGATGTTGGTTTTTATTTTTTATTTTATTTTAGTTGTTTGTAGCTGATTCTATGCTGTTTCATCTTGTTTTCTTTTTTAATATAGGGCTGTTTGAATTTTTATGTATTATGTGTTTTATTTATTTATTTTTGCTGTTTTCTGTTATTCTATTGTTTTTAACTTATTTTCTGTACAGCACTTTGGTCCTGTGCCGGGTATTTTAAAGTGCTCTATAAATAAAATTGGATTGGATCTTTTAAACGAGGCTGTTATCAGAGCTGTTCATGCTGATAGCACTATCTATAAAACTTCTTTCAGTAGCTACATGATCACAGTCATTTATTTATAGAATGACAGTGGGGCAGACCAAACATAAAAATGTTCACTAGATGCTGATGATGTATTTTTCTTTTCAATTACAAAATTACTGAATTTTTCAATATAGAATCAATAAAGTCATGTGGATGATCAAAGTAAAGTCAGTTTCTGATCCACTGCCTGTAAAACGAGCTGGAATCCCTGACGTTGAGTGTCGGCATTAAAAATGAGCATTTCAGAAGTTTCACCATTTTTCTGTTGGTGGCAGAACATATCATTATCTTAATCTACCCTATGATTGGTTTTACATCTATGGGGGATGGAGACCAAAAACGTATTTAGATGCAATAATACACACCATGTTTGGAGGTCAAAAAGCACTGCATATCACCTGAGAAACATACCAAAAGTGACGTTTGGAGGGGATAAAATCCTGTTGTTGGCCTTTTCGGCATATGGCACATACACGCTTTATTTAATTAAAGGAAGTATGAATGGAAAATGTACCGAGGTATTCCTCATAATAATCTGCTGTCATCGACCAGGATGATGAAGATGAAACAAGGGTGGGTTTTCAGCAAATCAGTGATCCCAAACACAGCCAAGGAAACTTTCAACTGGCTTTTGAGACAGAAAATGAAGCTGCCAGAGTCACCAAGCCAAACAGCTTATCTGAACCCAACTGAAAATCTATGGAGAGAACTAAAGATCAGAGTTTATAGCAGGGGCCCAGAGAACTTTCAGGATTTGAAGACTGTTTGTGTCAAAGAATTGCCAAAATTTACATCTGAGCAATGCATGCGCTTAATTTCTCCAAACAGGAGGCATCATGAAGCCATTGGGATATTGCACATGAGATAAAGTGACAGGAGTGAGCAGCAGTACAAACTGAACAGTACAAAATTCTGAGTGGCAGTTAGTATAGTATTGCACAGAGTAAGTTTTTTTATTTGTTTTAAATCCTAATAAGAGTGAAGTGACCCGTGCATAGTGTACAATGTACTCGTGAAACTCTAGGACAGCTTCTGAGTGCATCCTGTGAAATGTGGTGTGTTTGTATTGTGGTTGAGGTGTCGTATGGCTTGATGGTAAAAACTGTTTTTAAGTCTTGTAGTCCGAGCAGACAGACTCCTGTGATGTCTTCCAGATGGTAACAAGGAGAACAGCTGATGTGCTGGGTGGCTGTGGTCCTTGATGATGCTGTGTGCTTTGCGGAGGCACCGTTGAAAATAAATGTCCTGAATGGCAGGAAGACTCAAGCCAGTGATGTGCTCTGCTGCCTTCACCACCCTCTGTAGTGATTTACGGCTGCTGGCAGAGCAGCTTCCGTACCAAACTGTAATGCAGCTCGTCAGCAAGCTCTTCATCGGACACCTGTAGAAATTTGAGGTGATCTTAGCATTCATGCCAAACTTCCTCAGCCTCCTCAGGAAGTAGAGTCGCTGGCGAGCTTTCCTGATAGCAGTGTCTGTGTGAAGGGTCCTGGAGAGATCCTCAGTGATGTTGACTCCAAGGAATTTGAAGTTGCTGACCCTTTCGACCTTGACACCGTTGATGTGGATGGGCTGGTGCTCCCTGACTGGTTGTTTCCGGTAGTCCACTATCATTTCTCTAGTTTTGCTGATGTTGAGTGTCAGGTTATTTTCCAGGCACCACTCGTACAGCACCATCACCTCCTCTCTATAGGCCGTCTCATCGTTGCCTGTGATGAGGCCTATGATGGTTGTGTCATCCACAAACTTGATGACTTATGTTTAGCAACACAGTCGTGTGTGAACAGGGAATAAAGGAGGGGGCTAAGCACACAACCCTGTGGCGTTCCTGTGTTTAGGATGAGTGATGAGGAGGTGTCTTACCAACTCTCACCACCTGGGGCCTGTTTGTGAGGAAGTTTAGAATCCATCTGCAGATCGGTGTCACCCAAGGTCGACGAGCTTCAAGGCAAGTTTGAGGGGATGATGGTGTTAAAGCTGAGCTGTAGTCGATGAAGAGCATTCTTGCATATGTATTCCCTTTTTCCAGATGAGTGAGGGTGGTGTGCATCGTCAGGGCGATGGCATCCTCTGTGACTCTGTTTCTCCAATTGGCAGACTGAAGAGGGTCCAGTGTGTCAAGGAGGGAGGAACAGATCTGACCTTTGAACAGCGGCTCAAGTCACTTCATGATGAGGGATGTCAGTGCAACAGGACGGTAGTCATTCAGACAGGAGACCAATGATTTCTTAGGAACAGCAATGATGGTGGATGTTTTGAGGGATGTGGGGACCACCGACTGCCTCAAAGAGAGGTTGAAGATGTTGGTGAACACCCCTGCCAGCTGGTCTGCACACACTCTGCTCCTGGAGCTTTGTGAGGATTGACCTTTTTGAAAGGCCATCTCACAGCTTCTGTTTTGAGAGTTAGAGTTACAGCCTCCCTGTGCTCCTGAGGATACAGGATCTGCTCTCTGTTCTCTGCATCAAAACAAGCATAGATGTTGTTAAGCTCGTCTGCGAGAGATACGGTGGGCTGAACCCTGTCTTTGTTTTCATTCTCGTAGTGATGCAGCGTAGTCCATTCCACAGTGGCCTGGTGTCAAAGCTGTGGTAGCTGGACTCCACTTTGTCCCTGTGGTCCTTTCTGGCCTTTTTTTATGGACTTTCACAGCCACCCCAGAGCTGATGGATATAAAGCACTGATTTCTTTGCATGTGTGGATTAGATGGGTTGTTACCAACATCTGGTGAGAATTTCATGTCAGCATCACCTTTCGAAATATGTATACTCATAAAAAAAAGACATTTTCAGTACTTATTTTAACCACTGTATATTTTCTCTACTTGTTTCCTCTAAATACAGAATGTGATGTGTTTATGGAGATGATTTTGTAATGTTAATGTTACTACATCTCATGTTTTTATTTAATGTCATTTGAACATTCTTCAGGTAAAAATGTGGGATGATTCTGACTGTGCTGATATGCATGACAGGTTTGTGTGTGTGGGTGTGTGTGTGTGTGTTTCCTTGTTGAAATGCGTCAGTTGAGTTTCAGTTCAGTCTCAGGGTTTTTGTATGACGGTTTTTCACTGTGTGAACACCCACTGACTGTTTACACTGAAACCACCCTGACAGTAATAAACTGCTGCATCTTCAGCCTGGACTCCACTGATGGTCAGAGTGAAGTCAGAGTTTGATCCACTGCCTGTGAAACGACCCACAGTCCCAGGATCTCTTTTGCTTACATAATGAATAATACGTTTGGCCATTTCTCCATATCTCTGTTGGTACCAGGCTAAACGATGATCTGGACTGCTGTAATACACGTTTGGACTTGTCGTACAGCTGATGGTGACAGATCCTCCTACAGTAGAACTCACTGCTCCAGGCTGAGTAACAAGGACATGTCCTCTGGATTCTGAAATGAAGCCCACAAAACCATAAAGCTGCTTTATGTTTTTGTCTCTGTATCCTCAGAGGGACAGATGTTGATAGAGGAGAGGAGTTTGATTCTCTGGACTTTACCTGTGAAGCAGCAGCAGAGGAGAGTCCAGATGAGGACGCAGATCAAAGTCATGTTTTTGATGAGGAGGATTTCTGTGGCTTCTGTTGTGATGAAGGACAGCTGTCAGTCATCCAGTGTTCAACTCTCAGGACTATAAACTCTCCCAGAGCACTGGAGCATGGTGCTGCTGATGCAAAGTGCCTCTCTATGGAAATCATCTGACTGACTTCAACAGGATTACATTGCGAGCAGTCATCACATTGTGAATTCACAGGTGTCATTCCGATCAATCAACATGGTTTGAGAGTCATTTGTAAAATCATCTAAATGATTAAAGCCTGTCCTGTCATTTTTCTAAGACAAATTAAACAGATGAGTTGATTTCAAATTATCTGATTGCATTTATTGGTTGTTAATTAGATCCCTGCATATGAGGTCAAATGAACTATCAAAATCACCAACCCCCCCCCTGTCCCCTTCCGGCTGCCTCTGCCTCAATTTTATCCCACAACTTAGACATTCACATTATTCACACTCTCATTACACATACATATAGGATCTTGGGGGTGGGCACAATCACGGAGTCCATATTACCATCAGGGTGTACACCTCATCCCTGGCGTCGTTGCCCACCTCTCAATTTGAAATACACTTAGACATTGAGGGCTATCAGGAGGGACCATGCGCTTACCTGCTGCTCTCTGGCAGGTAGCTCCATGCCCTCCTGGGTTTTAATTGCACCTTAGAACACACATGCATCAACACTACAATGAGCGGGTGGAGGGAGGTTTGGAGTCTTCTCCCATCCCCATTCTCTGCGGCCTGCTGGAGCGGGAGGGCTAGGAGGAGTTGGCCGTCCGACTGCGGTCTGGAGTGTGGGGCCTCCCTGCTGCTACGGAGTCGGGGTGGTCTGCCTCTCCCCACCGCAGGGAAAAGGGTAACACCACCTGGGTCTGGGTGCAGTTCCCCCCTCCAGGGGCAAGGGTACCTAGACCCGGTTTGTAGAGTACGCTTGGGGAGTGTGATCGTGTGTACAGCGTCTCTTTATGTCTGTCTCCACGTTGGTTGAGTGTGGAGTGAGTGCATATGAGAGCATGAGGGGGGGAATGGATGTTTGTGTCTGTGTGTGCCTGTATGTCTGTGTCTATATGTCAGGTTGGGTATCAGACGCCACCTCTCTGGGGACACCTCAGGCCCTCCAAGGTTTGGAGGCCTATCTCCACCCACCACCACTTCCCCTGCCGGTGGCGGACTCCCTCAGGTGTCGGTGCGTTGGTGGTTCTTTGTGTCTGGGGGTGGGCGTCCAGGTACACACCGGCTCACTCCTTGGCGGCCGCTTATCGGGGCCTGGAGCCTGGGGCTCGCTCGGGCCACTTCGGAGGTGGGGTGCCCCCGGCCTCTCGGCCTGGGGCTCGGTCACTCAGGCACAGCTGGGGGCCGGCGGAGCTCACGGGCGCGTCACTGCAACTCCCCCTGGCTTCTGCTCCGCGGCTGCTGAGTGAACCCTCATCTGGGACTCTCCTCAGCTCTTACTGGGACAGTGGCGCGGCTGCCCCTCTGTTGGTTTTCCATGGTCTCTTGTGTTCTGGGGGCCTCTGGATGTCTGGAGTTTTGATCTCCTCCATACCTGCTTCATACCCTGGAGGACGGGGCTGTGGCTCCCCCCACACTCCCTAGCAGATCGTTACATGGAGAAACCTTTGGAATACAAGCACGCTGATCCACACAGGTATGCACACGGGTGTTCACTGCTCGTAGACTTAAATTACACCTTTCTTGGCTGCTACTTCGAAGCACATCTGTCCTGCGTGCTGCACAACAACATTGAATATTTAGTATTTACTGCTGTTTACACTTAGCTAGATTAATGCGATGGTGTTGTGTTTAGTATGTTGATTTGTTTTTTTGTTTTTTTTTTGTCTTCTATTCTTCTCTCAACAGGTGATCCAGGAGATTTTTATTTTTTTTCTCCCCCCCTTTCTCACTGTCCCTCTCCCCTTCTGTTTTTCCTTTCCTTCCTCTTTCTTTCTCCCTTTCCTATCCCTCACTGATGTCTGTCCCGTCTGTAACATCTGAAAATAAAATATAATAAATAATAAAAACAAAGATCGACCAAATGGACCAATACGGCAATGCCACGAAGATCCATTTGGCAAAGTAAATCCATTGGGTATCCTTGTTGGTCTTCAGACAACAATTCTGATGGCTAAAGAACCAAATGGGACAGGCAAAAAAAAAAAAAAAAAAACCCAAATCAACAACCTGGTTCATTTTTAAAAGGAATGATTGTATTGGCCAGCACAACAAAAATAAGGCCTAAAAGACCACAGAAGAAAGCTGAAACGAATGAGGACAGAATTCATAGTTTAAGGAAAAAAACTCTACCACAGCTTAATTTTGAGTACTTTACACGTCATATTCATTAGTCTAAAATACTCTCTAAGGGGGAAATGGACTGGTTTTTCTATAGTGCTTTTCTGCTCATTCACCCATAAAGAAATGCAAGAACATTTTTGTATGCTTTTCCTACTGGAATGCTTTCTATACAACATTCAAACACATTTAGACTGAGATGGATGCATTGGATGGATGCTTCTGAGCTACAGTAGCCCCAGGTGGCTGTATCATAGTCTAAGTCTACTACCAAGAGATCAAGAGTCATCTTCATGAAAGGAAACTCTTACCAGTTACAAACTGCTGGTTACACTCAAGAACTGGAAGACTGGATTAGACTTTGCCAGAAAAACACAGAACAATCAGGAACAGTTCCAAGATGAAGTTTTATCAGCATAATTAGAAAAGAAAATGATGAAGAAGGAAAACTGATCTGAAGCATATCACATCATCTGTCAAAGATGTTGGAGCCAATGTTACTCATTGGAGTAGTTGGAAAGTCATTGGACAGCACTTCACAGTGCAAATAGATAATGACCCAAAGAACACTGACAACCCAAGACTTTCTCGGGTGAAGAAATGGTCAAGTCACCTTTTTTTTGGTCTCCTATTATTAAATAGCCACAAGGCTCAAAATGTGGGTTTAGTGTAAGGGATACAGTTAATTTAAGATTTAAGCTAGGTGTTAGAGTTCAGGATTCATTTTTAAGGTTAGGGTAAGAGGCTGGGGAAAGCATTATGTCAACTAGATGTCCTCACTAAGGTATAAAAAGCATTTATTTGTGTGTGTGTGTGTGTGTGTGTGTGTGTGTGTGTGTGTGTGTGTGTGTGTGTGTGTGTGTGTGTGTCCTCAGTGAACTGTATCAGTCTCTGCAGTATCTTCCAGCTGCAGCAGTCACTTCAGTTTCTGTTCAGTCTGACTGAGGGAGGTTTTTGTACGATTGTTTTTCACTGTGTGAACACATCCTGATTGTTAGGATAGTGAAAACTCTGACAGTAATAAACTGCTGCATCTTCAGCCTGGACTCCACTGATGATCAGACTGAAGTCAGAGTTTGATCCACTGCCTGTAAAACGATCTGGAATCCCTGATATTCGCTCATATGCACGCTTAATGAGCAGTTTGGGAACGTCTCCATCACCCTGTTGGTACCAGGCTAAAATATGGTTGTTGCTATGAACATAAACATCCTGACTGGTCCTACACTTGATGCTCACAGTTGCTCCCACAGCAGAGCTCTCTGCTCCAGGCTGAGTCACTGTGATCTGTCCTCTGGACTCTGAGGACACAGAGACAAAAACATAAAGCAGCTTCATGGTTTTGTGGGCTTCATTTCAGAGGGACAGATGTTGATAGAGGAGAGGAGTTTGATTCTCTGGACTTTACCTGTGAAGCAGCAGCAGAGGAGAGTCCAGATGAGGACGCAGATCAAAGTCATGTTTTTGATGAGGAGGATTTCTGTGGCTTCTGTTGTGATGAAGGACAGCTGTCAGTCATCCAATGTTCAACTCTCAGGACTATAAACTCTCCCAGAGCACCGGAGCATGGTGCTGCTGATGCAAAGTGCCTCTCTATGGAAATGCTCCGACTGACATGGATCAGTCTGACGATGCTGTTTATCAGGAATAATTCAATCCATCGTAGTATTGAGCAGATATATCAGTTTGTGTCATGGTCCCTGTGCCCCGCTGGTCAATCCTCTATTGGGCAATATGTTTGTGGTTTGTTTGCTCTCTCGCCCTCTCTCTCTCACTCTCTCTCTCTCTCTCGCCACGGCGATGCTCACTGCGGGCTCCCGCTGCTGCCCCACACACCTGCTCATCACCACACCGGCCGCTGATCCCAGCTGATTACTGCACTACTTAGATGGCGAGTCTGCACTAGATCGTTTTTGGAACCCGATGCGGAGAGGAGTGATTGAAGGGGGAACTTTTTGTACAGAAAGTGTGGAACACCCTTCTCCCAACCCTGTTTCCCACGGACCCTGGCGACCCGGACCCGTTTCCCCTGCACGTTGTATATAGCCACTTGGTGTATGTGTTCACTGTAAATAAACGCACTGTCCTTCGCTTAAAGGAAAACCCTGGCCTGCGCCTGAGTCTCTTTCGGAACCCCTAACAGAACGATCCAGCCATTATGGACTCAGCAGGACAGGACCCCGTGGGCCGGGCTCTGGCCGCCCAGGAAGCCGCGCTGGCCCGCCATGAACAAATGCTCGGGCATTGACCCTGGCGGTGGCGCAGTTAATACCGCTGGAGGGAAATGCGCAACCAGGGAATCCCCAGCCGCCCAGCCCGGCTCCCCAGGCGGCACCGCCCGCCGTAGCGTCAGGTAGCTCACCGCGGGTCGGTACGCCGTCTGACGGACCTTTACCCACACCGGAACCATTCTCGGGTGAGTCTGACAAATGTGCCGGATTTTTGGCTCAGGTGTCTCTGACGTTTCGCGAGCTGCAGCGTTTTTATAGCAACGATGGGGCGAAGATCACTTATTTAGTTCAACTTCTGAGGGGCCGTGCACTAAAGTGGGCCCAGGTTGTGTTAAACTCTGATCCTGTCATCACCTACGCTGACTTTCTCTCCAAATTTAAGAATGTGTTTAACCCAGGCACCGGGGCAGAGGCCGCTGCTCTCCGTCTCCTCAACTTCAAACAAGGTAGGAGAAGCATGTCTGAATACGCTATCGACTTCTGGATTCTGGCAGAAGAGGCAGGGTGGAATCAGGAGGCGCTACGGAGCACGTTGCTGAACAATATCAGAGAAGAATTAAGGGACGAGCTAATCATGCGTGATCTCCCTGCCTCCTTTAATGAGCTAATGTCCCTGTGCATTAAGGTGGATGAGCGGTTATGGGCTCGCCGGTCGCAGCGGAACTACAACCTCCATGAGGCTGCGGGAGTCTCTGGCACCGGCGCCATGGCAGATGCCGGCCCCTCCCGGACTCACGAGAGCGGGGACGGAGAGGAACCCATGCAGCTGGGCGGCTCCCATCTCACCGCGGCGGAGCGTCAGCGCCGGATTACCGCCGGTGAGTGCCTCTATTGTGGTCACAGGGGACATGTTGTGGCTACCTGCCCTTCGTGGGCAAAAGGGCGCGCCCGCCAGTGATGGTAGGAGTACTGGTGGGCGAGCTGAGCCAGGAAGAAGCTCCTCCCCGTTTAACACTACCGGCCACGCTTTCCATTCACTCTAAGAGCCGCTCCCTATCGGTGTTAATCGACTCTGGGGCGGAACAAAACTTTATTGACTGTCAGTTAGCCCGGCAACTTGGGTTACTATTGGAGCCCCTGCCTCATGCATTACGTGTTACGGCATTGTCAGGTCAACGCCTTCCAGACATCACTCTGGTGACGGAGCCTGTCGAGCTCACCCTCTCTGGCAATCATTCTGAAGAAATCTGTCTTTTGGTGTTTAACCCTTTAAGACCTACCATAGAACCAAGTTCGCCAGAGCTTATATTATATTTTTACATGCTGTGGAGCCATTTTTGGGAGCATTTCAAGTTGCTATACATCAATACAACCATTATAGCCCAAACTTTAATAATATGTCTGCATTAGGTGCATAGTAATTACATAAATTGCAAAAAAGTGCAATAAACTACAAAAAAATTGAAAATCGTTTTTGTTTTTTTAACATATATTTCTAGTTAGAGAAATTTAAGAGGCTTATCCCTCAAAACTGTAAATACAAAAAAGTTACACAAACTAGTTTCCCACCACAGGAAATTTATTTTGAGTGTCTTCATAGTTTTATTTTTGAAATACACCAATTTTTATATACTGCAGGAAAAACGAAAATAAATATTATAGTGCAAATTTGCAAAATAACAGCATATGCATCAAAATAAACTATTTCCAGCAGTGCAATATGAGTCCTAAGCATCCCAGAAACGACACAGAAAGTCATAAAGTCAAACATAACTTTTTAAAACACATAACAAGTAAAACACAAGCTCATAAGGCCCCGATCGTAAAAAACTACATTTCCGCAAAATGACGTCACTTCCGGTTTCGGGCAGGTCATGCGGTCATGTGATAGTTCGCGCTGATGGACGTAGGAAGTGTTACAAACAGCTGATGGATCGGTGAAGCGTGTTTCTGGAATATCATGTTTTTGTTGCTGCAAGTGATTTTAATGCAGTTTTTGCAAAGCTATATGTGGAAGGAAACTGTGACCTAGGACAAGCTGATGGCATAAGATGTAAGTACAACTCCTCCAGTTTCATATGCAAAAAAAATTATTGCGCTAGCTTACTTGGTTGCAGAGCTACCGGGATTTAAAAATAGTTACGCAAAACAGAGCGTGCCCGCTCCGATCGGCTGTAAAGGGTTAAAGCAACTCGCACTCCACTAGTTCTCGGCCATCCTTGGCTACAACAGCACAACCCTCACATAGATTGGCTAAAGGGGCGTGTCACTGGGTGGGGGGAGGACTGCCACATGACCTGCCTTAAAGCAGCCTCGCCTCCAAGCACTGAAACGCCCTCTCCTGGAGTATTGAAATCAGCTGTTTTAACTAATGTGCCCTCTGTTTATCACGACCTAGCTGAGGTGTTTCAAAAGGCCCGCGCCCAGTCACTTCCTCCGCATAGACCCTATGACTGTGCTATCGAACTGCTCCCGGGAGCTCCTTTACCTACCAGTCGGCTATATAGCATCTCACTTCCAGAACGAGACGCTATGGACAAGTACATCACGGAATCCCTGGCTG
The DNA here is from genome assembly GCF_057382185.1 of Mchenga conophoros. Taxonomy (NCBI): domain Eukaryota; kingdom Metazoa; phylum Chordata; class Actinopteri; order Cichliformes; family Cichlidae; genus Mchenga; species Mchenga conophoros. The sequence continues at coordinate 4,128,260 of NC_140546.1, read as the reverse complement.
CCGGCCTCATTCGGGCCTCCACCTCTCCAGTCGCGGCAGGCTTCTTCTTTGTCGAAAAGAAGGATAAAACCCTCCGGCCATGCATTGACTATCGCGGATTAAACAACATCACAGTAAAAAATAAATACCCTCTGCCGCTCCTCAGTTCGGCCTTCGAGCTCCTCCAGGGGGCTACTGTTTTCACCAAACTGGATTTGCGAAACGCATACCATCTGGTTCGCATCCGTGAGGGCGATGAGTGGAAGACCGCCTTCAACACCCACCTCGGCCACTTCGAGTACTTTGTCATGCCCTTTGGTCTCACTAACGCCCCTGCGGTGTTCCAAGCCCTGGTGAACGACGTGCTCAGAGACTTCATTAACCGTTTTGTTTTTGTCTATCTAGATGACATCCTGATCTTTTCCAGAAACCAATCCGAGCACGAGACCCATGTCAGGTCCTGCAACGACTCCTCGAAAACCGATTGTTCGTCAAAGGAGAAAAGTGTGAGTTCCACGTCTCCACCGTTGCATTCCTGGGGTACATAATTGACCAAGGAAACCTCCGCCCGGACCCTGTGAAGGTAAAAGCCGTTGTTGAGTGGCCGGAACCTCCTAATAGGCACCAACTGCAACGTTTCCTTGGGTTTGCCAACTTTTACCGGCGGTTCATTCGGGACTTCAGCCGAGTTGCCTTGCCGCTGACCCAGCTAACCTCTCCCAAGCTTCCTTTTCAGTTGAACAAAGAAGCTCAGGCAGCTTTCCAAGAACTGAAGAAACGATTCGCCTCAGCCCCCATCCTGATCCAACCCGACCTCACGCAGCCATTTGTGGTCGAGGTCGACGCGTCCGACTCAGGGGTTGGAGCGGTTCTGTCGCAACGGAAGGACGGTAAGCTCCACCCTTGTGCCTTCTTCTCCCGCCGTCTGTCCCCTGCAGAGAGAAACTATGATGTCGGGGATCGGGAACTGCTGGCGATAAAACTAGCCCTGGAGGAGTGGCGGCACTGGTTGGAGGGCACGGCTCAGCCTTTCCTCGTCTGGACAGACCACAAGAACCTGGCATACCTACAATCAGCTAAGAGGCTCAACGCTCGACAGGCCAGGTGGGCCCTGTTTTTCACCCGTTTCCACTTCTCCATCTCTTACAGACCCGGTTCCCGGAATGTCAAACCCGACGCCCTGTCCCGTCAGTTCTCAGTCTCGGAGGACACCACTGAGCCCGCTCCCGTTCTCCCCGCCACCTGTGTCGTGGGCGCCATCTCCTGGGGGATCGAAGCAGCCATTCGGGAGGCTCAGGTGTCGGAACCGGATCCGGGAGGTGGGCCAGCCCAACGGCTCTACGTCCCTCAATCAGTACGTTCTCAAGTACTTCAATGGGCCCACACTGCCCGCTTTACGTGCCACCCAGGGGTCCACCGCACTATCAACTTCCTCCAGCGCTACTTCTGGTGGCCCTCTCTGACTAAAGACACTCGGGAGTACGTCTCCGCCTGCGCGACCTGTGCCCGGAATAAACCGTCTCATCAGCCGCCCGCTGGACAGCTCAATCCCCTGCCGACTCCGTCCAGGCCGTGGTCCCATATAGCTTTGGACTTTGTAACCGGACTGCCGCAATCAGCAGGCAACACTGTCATACTTACCATCGTAGACCGTTTTTCTAAAGCTGCCCACTTCATAGCTCTACCCAAGCTTCCCACGGCCATGGAGACCGCACGACTGCTTACCCGTCATGTGTTTCGTTTGCATGGGATCCCGGAAGACATTGTGTCTGACAGAGGCCCCCAGTTCACGTCTGGCGTCTGGAAGGAATTCTGCTCCTCATTAGGAGCAAAGGTCAGTCTGACCTCCGGTTACCATCCCCAAAGCAACGGTCAGTGTGAGCGAGCTAACCAAGAGCTCGAGGCAATGTTGCGGTGCACAGCGTCCTCCAACCAGTCCATCTGGAGTGATGAACTACCCTGGATTGAGTACGCCCATAACAGTCTGACTTCCTCCGCCACTGGTCTGTCTCCCTTCGAGGTCTCACTGGGTTTCCAGCCACCTCTCTTCCCCTCTGTCGAGGGTGAGTATTCTGTACCATCTGTCCAGGCCCATCTACGTAGGTGCCGACGAGCTTGGCGGGCCGCACGGACGGCGTTGCTGCGCACAAAGGACCGAACCAAACAGACCGCAGATCGCCGCCGCACACCAGCTCCAGCATACAGCGTGGGACAAAAGGTATGGCTGTCCACGCGCTTTGTTCCTCTCAGGACTGAGTCCAAGAAGCTCAACCCAAACTTCATTGGTCCTTTTGAGGTTTCGGCGCTGATCAACCCCGTCTCTGTGAAACTCCGGCTGCCGCGCAACATGAGGATTCACAATGTGTTCCACGTCTCCCAAATCAAACCTGTCCGGAATAGCAGTTTGTTCTTCAGAATATTCTTATTCCAAAATTTTTTCTATTATTTAAATGTTTTGTTTTATGGTTCATTGATGGATTCACATGTTTATCATAATATTTAGTAAGGATATATCTGGATTAATTTAAAATATGAATTAACGAGGTCACAGGTTCATGCTGTAGAGTAGCTGAGCTTAGTCTCAGAGAGTGAGGAGCTCAGACATGTGGAGGTACAGTCACTGCTCTTTGCTTCAAAGGACTTCTTGTAAAACACAAACAGACACAATCAGTATCTTTTAAATGAGGCTGTTATCTCTGACAGCAATACCTATAACACCTCTTTCTGTAGCTATGATCACAACCATGTGACATGTAACAGTGGGGCAGATCAAGCATCGTTGTTCACTGCTGTTGATGTTTTTTTAATCACGAATTACAAACAATTACACAACTGAATTCCAGCTTTATTCAAATGAATAAAATTAAGTAATAAAACCCATCATGATAGAATCTCTGTTATCATCACGGACACTTTAAGTTCAAGAACATGTACCTGGATAAAAGCTGCTGTTGGAGGTAAAATCCTCAGACTGAACTTGGGACCTTCACATTTCTAATTCTTACAGAATTTAATGAGCAGAAACAAACAACTGATTGTTTAGAATTTATGATTGTTCAGCACTTTTCTGCACCTTACTGAGTGCTTACATTTGAGTCTTTCATGCTACTCTGTATACAAATCTGTACATCTGTGTCCATAACAGAGAGAGCCAAAATGGGTATGTTTGATTTGCCTTCTGTGGCGGAGGTGTGGTCCTTGGCTCATCTGCAGGGGAGGAGTGGTACAGTGAGCTCAAGGGGGCGGTGCCGGGAGGCAGGTGAGCCACAGGTGGTGGCGACTGACTGATGACGCTGTCTCTTTCTGTTTCTCTATATAGTGAAGACAGAGTCGAGCGGGGACGGGGAGAGCTGGACTGGAACAGACTGTGTTCCTTGAGTTCATAACTGTCAGTAAAACGCAATAATAGTGAGCACAATCATCGTGTGTGTTGTGTACTTTTACACCTTTCTAACAATCCTATTTATGTGAAGTTGGGATAAGGTTCCAAGAAACTTAAAACCTCTGTGAAGTGTGAGTGAGGTCAAAGGTCATGAAGCTCAAGTGTCAGCATTATAAGTTAGCTTTTTAGGAGTTTCACCATTTTTCTGTTGGTAACAGAACATGTCATTACCTTCATCTACCCCATGATTGGTTGTAAATCTGAGGGTGATGGAGACCAATTAACTTCTTTTGATGAAATAATATATACTATGTTTGTTGACTCCAGAAACACCAACAGTGACATCTGGAGGAGGTTCCCCACATGTTTTGTTTTTTGTTTTTTTGATTTTTTTTGTAATGTGCGTTACACGTGTGGCATGCCACTATACTGTGGAGAACAACAGTCACTCCTCCATCTTTCTGTTGGTACCAGGCTAAAAGATGGTTGTTGTTCCAAACATGAACATTCTGACTGGTCCTACACTTGATGCTCTCAGATCCTCCCACAGCAGAGCTCACTGCTCCAGGCTGAGTCACTGTGATCTGTCCTCTGGACTCTGAGGACACAGAGACAAAAACATAAAGCAGCTTCATGGTTTTGTGGGCTTCATTTCAGAGGGACAGATGTTGATAGAGGAGAGGAGTTTGATTCTCTGGACTTTACCTGTGAAGCAGCAGCAGAGGAGAGTCCAGATGAGGACGCAGATCAAAGTCATGTTTTTGATGAGGAGGATTTCTGTGGCTTCTGTTGTGATGAAGGACAGCTGTCAGTCATCCAGTGTTCAACTCTCAGGACTATAAACTCTCCCAGAGCACTGGAGCATGGTGCTGCTGATGCAAAGTGCCTCTCTATGGAAATCATCTGACTGACACAATGAAATCCTTCGTGCTTTTTCCGTCTGAATTAATGATGTCTTTTCTGTTTTTGCTTAGTTTCCTATTAATTGATATTAAAAATTACTCAAAATTTAATTTGCAGTTTCCATATGGATTACAGTTACAGTTAATGTGTAACCTGCCCCTTACCCTGGGACAGCTGGGTAAAGCTCCAGCCTCTCCAGAATCCTGTCAGATAAGATCACAGATTGAAATAGAAAGTGTGACATCATCAATATTTTTTATAACTTTCATTTGATGCTTTTTTTTATATATATAAATTTGTTGGCCCAACAGCTAATTTATGAAATTATATCGGTGACTCATAACTGAATGATCAGTTATTCAGTGTTTAACAGAATGGCTTATTCATTTATTAATGTCAATAGTAAATGATCGACTGTAATGAATATTATCCGTAGTGTCCATCTTAACACAAGGTCAGTCTTCTGAAAAGAAAAACAAATTATCATCAAGAGAACTAAAACCATGAATAACAATAATCAAGAAATATAAATTAAACACAGAACACTTGGTCACAGACCCAGGGCCGTGAAAGCTATTGTTGTCACGGCTGGGGCGGCAGTCGTGTGGAGGGTGAGAAAGGAGGATCCAATAGCACACAATGGCGGAGGTGCAAGTGGGTTTTATTTACAGTGCACAAAACCAAGGTGTGGGCAGAACCGAACATAAACCTAAACTGGGAAAACTAATACAAAATGGAGAACATGGAGCGAGGAGCAGAGAGACACGAAGAAACATGGAATAATGTAGACTACACGGGAGATTCACAGAGAAAGACAGACATGGCATTAAACAGACAACGCAACAGAGAGCACAGGAAAACACAGGGCTTAAATACACGGGGAGTAATCAGGGAATGGGCCACAGGAGGGAGACACAGCTGGGAGCAATTAGGCTAACGAGACAGGGGAGAGGTAAAACCGAACACACTGACATGAGACATGAACTTTCAGAATAAAACAGGAAACTAACAGACACAGAGAACCAGACAGGACACTGAACTTGACAGGCAGACTCATGAGCAGACACAATAACACCATGGACAGACAGAGAGAACACAGGCAGGCATGAAACAAAAACACTAACACATAGCAAACCTAAACAAAAGACAAAACAGAATAACCGAGAACAAAGAATAATATAAAGAAACACAAAACAGCGAGTCCTCAGACTCAGGACCATGACAGTACCCCCCCCCCCCCCCCCCCCCCCCCCTCAAGTTCTGGCTCCAGACAGCCCAACAGAAGCACAAAAACCGTCCAACCCCCCCCCCCCCCAAAACCAAAATACAGAAAACGACCCCACCAGTGCGGGCGGTGGGGGTCCAGGACGGAGGGACAGAGTCCAAAAAAGGCCCAGACGGACAAGTTCAGGGGGCCGACCCGGAGGCCGACAGCGCCAGAGGCCAAAACAGTTCAGTTCCGGGGGCCGACCGTGTGAAAGGCAGCGGCAGTGGGGCAGGTCCGGAGGCCGGCCACGCAGTAGGCAGTGGCGTGGAAACAGTTCTGGGGGCCGACCGTGCGCACGACAGCGGCGGCGACAAAGCAAGTCCAGAGGCCGGCCATGGTGGCGAAGATGCCCAACATGCGGCCTGGCAGATGACTGACGATGTCGAGGCGGCAGTTGGGGACCTGAAGGCTGCGTGGCCCTCGCAGTACCAGACGAGACGGAAGCTGAGACTGGACCAGATGAGGCTGAAGCTGAGGCTGGACCAGACGAGGCTGAAGCTGAGGCTGGACCAGACGAGGCGGAAGCAGAGGCTGGACCGGACGAGGCTGAAGCAGAGGCGAAGCCAAAGCTGAACCAGGCGAAGCGGGTGAAGCTGAAGAAAATGCTGGACCAGGCGAAGCTGATGAAACTGATGAGGATGCTGAAGCTGGACCAGGCGAGGATGAAGCCGGAGCTGGACCAGCGAGGATGAAGCCGGAGCTGGACCAGGCGAGGATGAAGCCGGAGCTGGACCAGGCGAGGATGAAGACTCGGAGGCTGCTGCTGGCGGCATGAATGAAGCTGCAGCTGGCGTCTGGACGGGCTCCTCGGGCCCTCCAGCTGACGAGGCAGGAAGCTGGCTAGGTTCTCCTGAACCTCCAGCTGACGAGTCTTGGGGCTGGACGGGCTCCTCGGGCCCTCCAGCTGACGAGGCAGGAAGCTGGACGGGCTCCTCGGGTCCCCCAGCGAAAACAGTCTCAGAACCAGTGGGCACCGGAGCCCCTGGCACACACAGGACAGAACCAGCAGGTGCGGGGACCTCTGGCAGAGACAGGACAGAAGCAGCAGGTGCGGGGATCTCTGGCAGAGACAGGACAGAACCAGCAGGTGCGGGGATCTCTGGCGGGCGCAGGACAAAACTAGCAGGTGCGGGGACCTCTGGCGGGCGCAGGACAGAACCAGCAGGTGCGGGGACCTCTGGCGGGCGCAGAACAGACTGCAGCTGCGCGGAGCACCGACCCTGCTCAGGCAGCGACTGCCGGGTGCAGTCCTCAGCTGGGTTCTTAGCCTCCAAGGTGTCCAGAGTCGGCTGAGGGCTGTAATTTAACCTCTGGTGAGGCCCTGGAGCAAGTAACAGTCTCTAAACTAGCCAGCTGTTGAGGAACAGTTGCAATTTTAACGTGTTTTCTCTCTGCAAAAAATACGTACTAGAAAAAGAGTCCAAAACCGGAGGCACAGACGCAGCCTCCCGTACAGAGGGAGTCGGTGAAGACGGAGATGGCATAGATGACTGGGCTAGCGGGGATACCGGAGGCCGAGCTGAATGCTGCTGCGCAGCTAAACGAGCTTGTGGCTGTGCAGCTAAACGAGGTAAAAACAGCTGAGCAGGAGAATGAACAGGCAACAAACAGTTCTCCTTGTCATCTGCTGCACAAAACAAAGCCCCAGAATAAACTGTTCCACAGTCCAAAACAGAAAAAGGGTCCTTCTCACTCACCACAGCCGGCAATTCTGAAGTCCTAATATCCAGCTATGGGGTGACGCGCCGGTGGCGCGATCGTCGCTTCCTCCCTGCCGATGGCTCCGGCGGGTCGGGCAAAACCTCTGGCGGGCCGGGCAAAACCTCCGGCGGGCCGGGCAAAACCTAAGGAGGGGCGGGCAAAACCTCCAGCAGGAGAAGCTGACGTGACTGTTCCGGGGCGGCCGTAGTCCGCTGCTGCTGGACAAAGTCTGTGGATTCCCGAGCTTGCACCACCCACCGGACTTTATGCAGTAGTATTTACTGATAATGTTACTGCTGATAGAGGTAGCATGTCACAATCTGGGAGGCAGATCGTCTGGAGGAGGATTTGGACCCAAACACAAGCACGGACGACAGCGTAGCTGTGAGCAAGTTTATTAACAATGAAAGGCAAAATATAAACCAGAGCAGAGCAGTCGGTGGGCCTTGAAGGTCTGCACTTCAGTCACATCCTAGTTCTTTGAGTCAGATTCCACTGTGTTGGTGTACACAGTAAAACTGTGAAAATGTGTCATTGTCCAAAAGCTTATGGATCAAACTATATTTAAACTAATGTTGTACGATGTTATTATGATGGTATTTGAAGAAGTCATATCAGCTGAGTCATGGCTGCTGTGCAAACAGTGAATGATTTAGTTGAGTTTGTTTGTTTCAGAGTCAGAGAGCCGTGTCTCTCTACAGTCAGAGGTTTTTGTACGGCGTCTCAATGAGTTTGTATCACTGTGGTGGACTTTTGGTGGAGGAACCAGACTGGAATTTGGAAGTAAGTCGAACTTAAACCTCTTTTATTTTATCAGATTTCTTTCTTGTGGTTATCTTGACTTTTCTGTTCAGTGTGCCAGAAAACAAAAATCATTAAAACAGTTTTTAGATCAATTTTCATGAAGACACAAAGTTAGCTTCAGAATAAATGTTAAAATCAATATTAACAAATAATATAAAACATCAGAGTTGACTTGAGGATTATTGAGATATATATATGTCTGGTTAACTCTTGAGAGCTTTTGGTTTTAATTTAGTCTGTTAGAGTCAGAGAGCCGTGTCTCTACAGTCAGAGGTTTTTGTGCAGCAGCTCAGTGAGTTTGTATCACTGTGGTGGACGTTTGGTGGAGGAACCAGACTGGATGTTGGAAGTAAGATTATAATGTTTTTAAAGAAACTACATCGAGGTGTAAATGTTAGCTTTATAACAATGAAGTATTCATGTAGAGGTAATATTATAACCATTATACACTGGAGGCTGACTCCATCAGCTTTAATTAGATTTTATGTCGACATTTCTGACATAAAGACGATGCATTGTGTAAATAATATAAACTGTCATCAGCCTGTGATTATTTTCTAGTTTGAAATCACAGTCACTGTTTCTAAGATGAATTAAATGTAACTGTCCTCAAGTTAAACAGAGTGAAGATAAAGATTTCTGGTCTTTTACTTAGTCAGTAAAAATGTAGAATTTGCTTAGAAATCATAAAAGCACTACAATAAATGACTGAAACTCACATGAGGTAAGTAGAAAACTTGTGTATTATACAGAACGGAGGTTTTTGAAGCTGAACATCTTGTATAATTGTTGCCATATCTGCTTCTTTTATTGCCAGAAGTTAAAGATGGGCATTTGACAGTGTGCAGCACGTCTGGTGTTTCTGTTGTAGCAGATATCATTTCAAATGTCATTAAAATCATGTAAGCAGTAAAAGAAATTAATCCACATCATTCAAGTAGTGCTATTAAGTTTCTTATCTCCAACAAGTGATGTGTTATAGATAACTGATGAATTTGAAGCTAAAATAGTTTTGTAAATGTTTCCACATCTGCTTCTTTTATTTCCAGTGTAGTTTGAACATATTTCAGCTCAAACTGTGTGATGATTCTCTCTGTGCTGATATGCATGAGAGGTTTCTTAAAGGGAAGTGAAACAATGTGTGAGTGAATGACTGGTGGAGCAGAAAAAACACCTGACAGAAACTTCTTAACGGAGAAATTCAAATTGTGGTTCCTGTCCTCTAAGCTGATTGGTGTTTCCTAGGTGATGCCCGCCCCGCCCTGAAGGTGCTGGGTCCCTCCAGTGAGGAGCTGAAACAGGGGAAGGCCACGCTCATGTGTGTGGCCAACAAGGGCTTCCCCTCAGACTGGAGTCTGTCCTGGAAGGTGGATGGCAGTGGCAGCATCAGCTGGGAGGAGAGCAGGAGCCCCGTGGTGCAGGAGAACGACGGCCTCTACAGCTGGAGCAGCACCCTGAGGCTCCCTGCAGACCACTGGATGAAGGTGGGCTCTGTGACCTGTGAGGCCACCCAGGGCTCCCAGACTCTGGTCTCAGAGCCACTGATGAGAGACCAGTGTCCCCAGTCCTGAACTATATGTGACTTTTATGCTGGTCTTACTTTCACACTGCATTCTGTAGCTTTTTTTTCCAATTTCTTCTCTCATTTTTCATTGCTTTGTTTAAAGTTTTAAAGAATAAAAAAAATCGACATTAAATAAGAATCGAGTGTTTGTCTTACTTTTGTGGTGATGTCAATATTAAACTCTAAATAATGATTTCCAGGATTCTTATTGGAAACCAGTGTGCTATCTGTAGAAAGTCAACATGAGTCAGTAGAATTAAGTCACTTTGAATACATGAAGTTAAGCGAAGTTTATGTTAAAGAATAAGTGCGAAGGGGAATTGATAAGAACTTAGAGATTATGATTTTATTACTGAGAATATTGAGCGACACCGCCGTTATTCATGCAAAGTCATTGCATGCTGTTTAATGAATGTTTCAGCATGTTGTAGCTTGTTATATAAAGCAATTTGAGTTCTCAGGTGGAGTAGAAAAGCACAATATAAGAATGAGTCAAATGATCAGTGTTGAGGTATCTTAAAGTATTCTATTATGCAGAGTACTTTTTTAAAGTAATGCAGTACATTATTTTGGTGTTTTTCTGTAAAATCACCTGAAACACACCATCTCATAACTATCATTTAACAATAAGAACTTATAGGCTACAGTCCCTCACGCCAATATAAATCCCTATCCTATCCATTCACTTAGCTTAACATCACCCTGGATTCTTGATTAGTTTAGCATTAGCATGCTGTCTGTGCAGAAGCTTGCAAGCAATTGAACTTGTGTTACCGGCATAATGTTTAGTTACTTTGTGGATTAATAAGTACCTCTTAATATATGCTGCAGTGTTACAGTTAAATAATGGAACTATTTGTTCAAAACAATAGTGAGTAAACAGTGATCATGACTTATATATATATAGTAGGTGACTTATATATATGTATAGATTCTATATATTGTGCTATTTCTTACTTTTTGTGTTGTCTGCTTTTGTTACTGTTTGTACTGGAGCACTGTAACCAACATAACTGGTGCAGGAAACAGACTGGAATTTGAAATTACGTTTACACTGATTGTAAAAATTAAATATGCATAAGGTTGAATGTTAACATCACAAAGATGTTGTATTCATATAGTAATATGAATATTCCCAGTGGAAACTTACTAAACCAGGTTTGCATAAATTTTAAATTTTATATTAATATTTCTGTCAAACTGAAATGAAAACAAGGTGATGTGTAAATATTATAAACTGTAATCATCTGTAATCATCAACTGTAAAATCAACTGTAATCATAACATAAACTGTCTGTCACGTTTAACTTGTTTCTCCCTTATTGCTGAAAGCATCACAATAAATATTTGCATTATTACATGAAGAGTGCAGCAAATGGACTGATAGTGAACTTTGGTATGTACTGTGGTAGTTTTCACATTGTATATTAATTGTGCTATTTTGCCAGGTGTAATATAGATAGGTATTTGTAACATAATGTCAAAGACAAAGTTATCAGACTAGTATTGAACAGCAAAAAAGAAAAAAATCTACAAACCTGAGAAAATTGGACTTAAAGTTTCTATTTGAAGTATTTATATAAGTTATGGAGACAATTGTGACTCACTGATTTTGGTGATTTATTGTGTTTTTTTTCTCTTTCTTTAAGAAATGTTTTCATAATGAGCAATATTCAGGAATTGGTTCACATGTATTTGAGCTGCTATGAATCAGAGGTCAAAGGTCAAAATTTGATTGAATGAGATACAAATTTCCAAATTCTTTTTTGTTTAGCAAAATTAACATTTTCACTCTATCACTCTGTGTGTGTGTGTGTGTGTGTGTGTGTGTGTGTGTGTGTGTGTGTGTGTGTGTGTGTGTGTGTGTGTGTGTGTGTCCTCAGTGAACTGTATCAGTCTCTGCAGTATCTTCCAGCTGCAGCAGTCACTTCAGTTTCTGTTCAGTCTGACTGAGGGAGGTTTTTGTACGACTGTTTTTCACTGTGTGAACACCCACTGACTGTTAATAACATGACCACTCTGACAGTAATAAACTGCTGCATCTTCAGCCTGGACTCCACTGATGGTCAGAGTGAAGTCAGAGTTTGATCCACTGCCTGTAAAACGAGCTGGAATCCCTGATTGTCGAGTGCTAGCAAGGTAAATGAGCAGTTTAGGAACTCCTCCATCTTTCTGTTGGTACCAGTGTAAATGGTTGTTGCCATGAACATTCTGACTGGTCGTACACTTGATGCTCACAGTTCCTCCCACAGCAGAGCTCACTGCTCCAGGCTGAGTCACTGTGATCTGTCCTCTGGACTCTGAGGACACAGAGACAAAAACATAAAGCAGCTTCATGGTTTTGTGGGCTTCATTTCAGAGGGACAGATGTTGATAGAGGAGAGGAGTTTGATTCTCTGGACTTTACCTGTGAAGCAGCAGCAGAGGAGAGTCCAGATGAGGACGCAGATCAAAGTCATGTTTTTGATGAGGAGGATTTCTGTGGCTTCTGTTGTGATGAAGGACAGCTGTCAGTCATCCAGTGTTCAACTCTCAGGACTATAAACTCTCCCAGAGCACTGGAGCATGGTGCTGCTGATGCAAAGTGCCTCTCTATGGAAATGATCTGACTGAAAACAACAAGTAGGTGGATCAAATAGTCGATGCTGTTTATCAATTAATCAGTCAGTTTATGAAAATGTTTTCTTTCTTGTGTTTTAGGACACATCCACACATTGATGGATGTGTGGGATTTTTAAATTTGGGTATTTTCTGCAATCTTTTACAAAAACATGTTCATTGACTGAGAGAGGCATGAAAATGTTTCATGATCAAACCAGAGCAGCACTTTGTGATATAACCCCAAGTGTTGCCAAATGCCAACAAAACATGCAAACAATGTCTGAAGATAAAGGCACAGACATTCGTCCTTGTAAGACAAAATCTGATTTCCTCTTGTTCACTTAACCTTCCTCTCGTGTTAGCTTTCTGTTATCATCTCTTATGTTAGCGGGTCGGTTTTGACCCGTGAATTAAATCAGCTATAAAATATACTAAAAACAATAAGTTATCATCCAATTTGTTTCTCATCTCTTGGTTACCTTGTTAGGCTTCCTTATCCATGAAAATGTTGGTTTTAATACTTTTGGTGTGGGCCTCTGGGTCTTTTTTTGTCACTATACCCCTCGATTTCAATTAAAAAAAAATTGTAAAATTAACCTCAAGAGAATCATATTAATAAATAAAAGGTTTCTGTGTTACCTGAGTATTACTGAGGGGTATAGGACACATCTCTTAAATAAATCTGTTTTATTGATTTTTTTCATTTTAAGATTAATAACTAAAATGACATCGATGGTGTTACGGGTCAATTTCGACCCATAGACATTTACATCAAGAAAAGACAAAAAAAGTTTTTTTTTTCAGCAGTAGACCTTTAATATAAACTGAAAAAAAGAAAAAGTCCACTCCTCCTTTGTTTTGGTTATAGCCGTGGGTAATTGTGGGCTTTTTATCACTTCCCAATGATACAGCTTCACCTCAGTTTCCTTTGTGAAGTTCTTGTCCAAGGTCATATCTGGTAAAAAATAAAATAAAATAAAATATCACAGCTGATATTGTGATCTTGCAGTCCAGTGGTCATATGGAGGACCACACATTTTCATTGTTTCTTCTCAGGGGTGCCACTCGCAGCTTTGACTGTGAAAATCTGTACATTCCAGGCATAGTTGGTTTTTGCATCACAGGCTTCCCAGATTTTTCTGCCGTTTTTCCCTTGCTTACTGGGTATATATTGCCGGAAGGGGCATTTTCCTCAAAAAGTGGACAAGACATTCATCCACTGTCACTGGCCCTGGGATGAACATCAGTGGAAGAAGCTGCACCCATCTCTCCCAGACATCCCTGATGGGAGCAAGCTTGTCAGACCTCGGTCTGGTCTCTCTGTTGTCAAATCTGAGGACTCTTGAATCAAAATGATATCAAATGTGTGAAGTGACATCGTTGCCCAGAAAATGTTTCTGCCTGTCGATGCATCCCATAGACGATCAGTGGCCTCATTGCAGCATCTGTACACTCCAGCAAGAACAATGAAAGCATCCAGGTATTCCTCATCATGTCGCCATGGACTTTTTTTCCTTCAAGGTTTATCATAGTAATGATGATTCTTTCTAGTGACAATGGCATAAATATCTCAAAACATCTCTTGATGTCACTGACTTTGGTCAGAGCAAACCTTGTGATTCCAGGGGTCATTTTGATGACATTTGCAGCAGCTGCCCTGCCATGTACATCATGAGGTACTGAGCTCCAAAAGATCTTACCATTTTTGGACTTGAATCTTTCAGCAGGAGTAGCTTCAGCACCAGCGACCGCCACCTCTGATCAGATGTGTCTGTGTCTTCTGGATGATAGTCCACATTGTCTTCCTCCTTAGAAACCTGCCCATCTGAATCGCTATGCTGCTCTGTGTCCTCTCCTTCATTTTCACCAAAAATATGATCCAGAACTTAGCTCACTGTGAATCTTCTTCTCATTTTTTGTATGCTGCAAATTGTAAATGTGCACTCTGGAAGTCAAATGGCCACTCAAATAGTGAATTCACCTCACATGCCCGTGTTTATTTTGTTTCGTTTTTGTGCAGGTATACTGCAAAAAACATGCAAAATAAGAATCCCCTAAAGCTCATATGATTAGGAGAGGTGCTTGCTGTAAGTGTTTTAGCTGACAGTGCACTTATGATTTCAGTTTTGGCTTTAATTATTGCTTTACACTCATTTTTTTTTTTTTTTTCTTTAAATGACATCAGAAACAGCAGTATGCGACATTACGTGATGGCAGAGCTTCAGTTCATCCTTTGTCATTTTTTTTTTTTTTTTTTAATAAATAGGACAGGGGGAATGAATGAGAGAAAGAGGGGGAGAGAAAGAAAGAAAACCAAAGGGGAGAAGAGACTGTGAGAAGGGGGGGGAAGAGAGAGAAAAAAAAAAAAAGAACTCCTGGGTCACCTGTATGGAGAAAAAACAAAAAAAAACAAAAAAAACAAACAGAGGAGACAGCAAACAACAAAGAGCAACATAATAATAGAGAAAACAAAGCACCATCACAATAAACTAGCTAGTCATAGATATCAATATTTACTAAATAATAAACGATATTGTGCAGCACGCAAGATAGACAGCGCACAGTGTGCTTTGAGGTAGCAGCCAAGAAAACTGTAGTCCGCGTCTGTGAATACCCATGTGTGCATACCTGTGTGGATCAGCGTGCTTGCATTCCAAAGGTTTCTCCATGTAATGATCTGCTAGGGAGTGTGGGGGGGCCACAGCCACGTCCTCCAGGGTGTGAAGCGGGTATGGAGGAGATCAAAACTCCAGACATCCAGAGGCCCCCAGAACACAAGAGACCATGGAAAACCAACAGAGGGGCAGCCGCGCCACTGTTCCAGTAAGAGCTGAGGAGAGTCCCAGATGAGGGCTCGCCCAGCAGCCGCGGAGCAGAAGTCAGGGGGAGTTGCAGTGACGCGCCCGTGAGCTCCGCCGGCCCCCAGCTGCGCCTGAGTGACCGAGCCCCAGGCCGAGAGGCCGGGGGCACCCCACCTCCAAAGGGGCCCGAGCGAGCCCCAGGCCCCAGGCCCCGACAAGCGGCCGCCAAGGAGTGAGCCGGTGTGTACCCGGACGCCCACCCCCAGACACAAAGAACCACCAACACACCGACACCTGAGGGAGTCCGCCACCGGCAGGGGAAGTGGTGGTGGGTGGAGATAGGCCTCCAAACCTTGGAGGGCCTGAGGTGTCCCCAGAGAGGTGACGCCTGATACCCAACCTGACATATAGACACAGACATACAGGCACACACAGACACAAACATCCATTCCCACCCTCATGCTCTCATATGCACTCACTCCACACTCAACCAACGTGGAGACAGACATAAAGAGACGCTGTACACACAATCACACTCCCCAAGCGTACTCTACAAACCGGGTCTAGGTACCCTTGCCCCTGGAGGGGGGAATTGCTTTACACTCATAATATTATACCTGGGTCGAAACCGACCCTAACAACACAAAGGTCATAATTTCAACTAGGGCATTTTATAATTTAGTGAAAATAATTTTTTTTATTTTATTTTGTAGAAATAGAGGTTCCTGACAAAGTCAAAAAGCCTTGATACAATAAACAAATGTATGTGATTTTTTTATGCATTTGAAATTTAAAATGGGTCGGTGCCGACCCTAACACGAGAGGAGGGTTAAAAAAGAAGAAGAAAAGAAATGTTGTACTTGTCTACTCAAACACATGAACAGAGTTTCAGAGAATCTTCACCCTGAAAGAGGTTTTAGAAACCTACCTGTCAGCAAATCAAAGAACCGCTTACATGTAAGCAACAGGACAGAAGAGAAAAGTTACAATTTGCAAAACCTATTTTAGAGTTTTGTAAAACTCAGTACAAAAAAACTTGCAGTGATTCACATTGATGCATGATGCTGACCACAGGATGCAAAAGTTAAACATGACCACAGCGCAGAATCATTCATCTCTGTTTTAATTTGATATTTTTATAACAGGACAACCTGTGAGGCTGGAAAGACTTCGGTTTCATGCCCTGAACAGGTCACTTTCTGTTTGGTGATGTAGTGTCTGCAGTGTTGGGAAGGTTACTTTTAAAATGTATTCCACTACAGATTACAGATTACATGCCCCAAAATGTATTTTGTAACGTATTCTGAATACTTTGGATTACTTAATATATGATCATGCTTTTTACAACTACATGAATGTACTATTGCTGTGTGATTTATTACTGTTACTGAAGGCTACTTGCCGTACCAATAACAACTCGATTTTTACATCTTAATATAAATGAGTAACAGTAGGTGGACATTAGGTAAGGCTGCACTTTTTGCAGTGATCTGCAAACGCATATATAAAACAGGTCCGCGGCTCCGAACCGTAGTAAAGGACCTCTGGCTGATACGTCGGGTTCGTGTCGGCTCGTAGCTGAAAACTAGCTTTACTTTGTTGTCTGGGTCAAGTTTGTAAGAGACAGAGAGAGGCGTTGAAAGGCTGCTCCAGCAGAACTTATTGTTTCGGAGGAAAACACGAACACAGTGTCCAGTCGAGTCTTAACAGCTTACTTACAGCTGGGCTCGTCAGGCTCTCTGTTTGGCTGCTGTGGTTATTATTATATTTACATGCTTCCAGCTCCCGTTTCTGCTCGATGACAGCTCGTACTTTTTCTCCCTCTTCGCGCTCACAGACACATAACAGGTACAGCAGTCCATTCTCCCTGCAGCGCGGACTACACTGCCCATCAGGCTGCATTCTTTAGGGCGATGCCTGTAACACTCTGCCTGTTGCCTTCATGTTAAATCATTTTTTGAATAATAATTTTTAAATATTTTTAAATATTTCTTCACGTCATAATGCTGCCAGCAAGTAGAGATGACATGGGCCGCAAGATTGAGACACAGACATTAGAGCCTCTTAATGTTTTCTTTGGGTTTCAATCAGCGTGGAATTACCATAGAGAGTGCACAGCCTAACATATGAAACAGGAGAAGACGTGTAATCCATTTATTTCAACAAAGTAATTGTAATCTGAATTGATGTGATTAGCAGAGTAATCCAAAGAGTGGAAATGTGCTGGAAATTTCTTTTATTTTATGAATTTGTCACATGTTTTAGTAATATCACTTTTGGGTCACTTCAAGGTTCACATGTGGGGAAGATTCAGCTTTAACTCTATTGCACAAAGTCAGGCATCATGAGAAAGTTGGTGACACCCAGAGGGGGAGAATTCAACAGGTGGTGAAGTCTTTTGTTAATCAGGTCTTTGAGGATGTGGGGAAGAGGCAAGGAGCAGTCTCTATGTGACACTGGAAGAGGAGACAAGGTTGTAAACTCTCTCCCTCTCTTGGAGGGGTCAAGGGTGTGAACAACAGCTGTGGAAATGCCTTCTGTTTGACTGTATTTAAAGAGGGCTGCTATTCATCTTTAGACACACGCATCAGTGCCCCACTGAATGTCGTCTCTCCCTCAACTGCTTGGGAATTAAAAAGGTGTTGGCTCATCGTGTCTGCAGACTTTGTTGATTATATTTCCATGACATTATTCTGCAGTGACAAAGTGAGATATGTCACAACAAAGGAGCGAAAACTGAAAAAGTGTTTGTTTACATTGTTGAGTTAACACCGAATATAAAAGCTTCAGTGCTCCTTGGTACGGATTCTCCAGTTTTTTTTATTTAAAAGTTTTATAATTACGATTTTGATTATGTCCCCACATTCGGTGTCAATGATGGTGATGATACTGGAGGATAAACGTGAGCTCTAACACATCTGCTCAAATTTACACAGCTTTCACATCACTTCATTGTAGGGGTCGACTTTTTCTTTATTTGTTACCTGTCTATGAATCTACAGTGTTCAGTTGAGTCACATTCCAAATATGCTGTGAAAAACTCTTTTTAAACGAGTCGTGCTGGAGTCAGTCAGATGATTTCCATAGAGAGGCACTTTGCATCAGCAGCACCATGCTCCAGTGCTCTGGGAGAGTTTATAGTCCTGAGAGTTGAACACTGGATGACTGACAGCCGTCCTTCATCACAACAGAAGCCACAGAAATCCTCCTCATCAAAAACATGACTTTGATCTGCGTCCTCATCTGGACTCTCCTCTGCTGCTGCTTCACAGGTAAAGTCCAGAGAATCAAACTCCTCTCCTCTATCAACATCTGTCCCTCTGAAATGAAGCCCACAAAACCATGAAGCTGCTTTATGTTTTTGTCTCTGTGTCCTCAGAGTCCAGAGGACAATATACAGTGACTCAGCCTGGAGCAGTGAACTCTGCTGTGGGAGGATCTGTGAGCATCAAGTGTACGACCAGTCAGAATGTTTATAACAACAACTATATGTTCTGGTACCAACAGAAAGATGGAGGAGTTCCTAAACTGCTCATTAAGTATGCTAGCACTCGAGTATCAGGGATTCCAGCTCGTTTTACAGGCAGTGGATCAAACTCTGACTTCACTCTGACCATCAGTGGAGTCCAGGCTGAAGATGCAGCAGTTTATTACTGTCAGAGTTTTCACTATCCCAACAGTCAGGATGTGTTCACACAGTGAAAAACAGTCGTACAAAAACCTCCCTCAGTCAGACTGAACAGAAACTGAAGTGACTGCTGCAGCTGGAAGATACTGCAGAGACTGATACAGTTCACTGAGGACACACACACACACACACACACACACACACACACACACACAAATAAATGCTTTTTATACCTTAGTGAGGACATCTAGTTGACATAATGCTTTCCCCAGCCTCTTACCCTAACCTTAAAAATGAATCCTGAAACTATTTTCAAACTTGAACATTGTTAAAATGATTTGGTCGATGTTTCATCTTTCACTTTGTTATTCTCCTGGTCTTTCATTTGTTCAACTGTGATGCTAAAGTTCAAAAAACAAATCCCAGAATTGTTTTCAGTTAAGCTAAGCAGTGGCTTCATGTTCTAATTATCTTTAACATTACAGGGATCTAGAATAACTTTTTGCCTTGGTTGCACTGGTGCGCCACTTTTTCAACCGCATCGCTTAACACCGCGGTTTTACATGTGCCCTTTTTTGGGGGGAAATTGCTGTCCATACAGACAATATTGACTTGTAAATGATTAACTAACAATCTTGTTCTTGTGCTTAAAGTGCTTTGGCACTCTTTGGCCATAAGAATGCAGAGATGGCACCGGGTGTTATGGCACGCCGTCTTTCTCTCGGTTCTGCAATGTTTGTGTATTATGTTCTTAGTGGTGTCCCTGCTAGCTTGGAAAACCCACTCCCTGTTGGTGTATGAGCGACAGACGCTTTTTAACATCCGTGACTCACTGCTGATGCTCCACAGTGTTAGCGAGCGATCTGGATGAATCCCGCCACCGTGCCGGAGGAGCAGCTTCACCGCGATCGCTGCTCTGCGCTTCCACAGGCCCCGCTGGTTTAGAAACTTATTCCCGTTAACGACAAGGAAGCAAGATGAACAGCAATTTTACTTGCTAGCAAGGGAGGCTGGTTGGAACCAGGCTCTTGGAGCTAAACGCTCCTCACCTGTCTGCTAGCCAGCATCAAGTAAACAGCCTTCCTTGCAGCTTTTTATTCTGAGAACACAAACACCACTCGTTGTAAAAACCCCCTATGGTCACAAAAGGTTGAAACACTGCGCATGTGTGTGTGTGTGTGTGTGTGTGTGTGTGTGTGTGTGTGTGTGTGCGAGTATGTGTGTTTGTGTGTATGTGAGTGTGTATGTTTGTTTGGTGGTGTGTTTGTGTGACCTCCTGCTTATCAAAAGGGTCATAAAAGCAGGAAGCTTACTAACCAAGAAAACAGAACCCTCACATAGGATGTCCCTATAATGAAACACTACACAGCAAATCCAGCATGTCCAAATTAACACTGTCGGATTTGATTTCAACACTATTAAAGTGTCTATATGGGTCCACACCAGAGAGTGTTAATTTAACTCTTTTTGGAGAGTTGGTACGTTAACTCTTATTTAGTGTTAAACACCAAATCTGTCTGGAGTTGATAATTTAACACTTAGTGTTAAGAGTTTATATATTAACTCTCAAAGAGTATTTTAGTTTAACTACGTAAGAGTTATCTTCTAATTCATTCTAAAAAGCGGGAATTTTACTGTTCTGAACTTCTAGAAATTTCTTTTGGAAATAAACATTTACTAAAAAGATGCAATGGTTTTTGAAAAACATTTATTCTGAACTGTGCACCACAATTTCAAAACATTTTCTGAAAGATGTAACAGTATACATGTTCTCACTTTCATTAGAATTTTGTTTATCAAAAGGTCTGACATGGTAAATGCAAATAACAGCATTCTCATCACTTATTTCTTCAATACAATATGCATGTCCTTCATTCATCACTTTGTGGAACTTCAACGCACTTCTGCTCTCCCCCATATTCCATCTTCACAAGCATATCCTGTGTGGAGATTGAATAAAAATTAGTTGACACTAATGCTAACGTAGAATCCAGTCAGGACGTCTGCTACTGCTGTTTGCTCGTTTTTGTTTTTTTTTTATGGGCGATTGTTTTCAGGCTTCAAGTAGCACCATTATACCAACATTTCACATTCTAGACATTGTTTTAGGTGTATTTGACCAAAAGTTTGACTGAAAATTCACATGGAAGCTTTTTTTCAAGGCTGTGGTATTTATACCTTTCAGCTAGCTAAAACAGAATGTTATGCTATCACCGAGCAACATGGCTAATGCCTTTCACACAGCTTCGTCTCAACTCCAAAGAGCCACAGAAGTAAAAGCTCATGATAATAATTGAAACAATCTTTGAAAAAATGACTTACCAAGCATGGCAAACAACTCAAATATGTAGAGCAAAATGTTCCGAAACGGCTTCACTTCAGCTTCGATTGGAGCCGTGCTGGGGGCGGAGTCTGTGAATTTACTCTGTTGGTGTCATAGCCCCTGTAGGAGTTCAGAGTTAAGAGGTCAAGAGTTAATGTTTCCATTGTAACACCTCCAGATTTGACAGAGAAACACTCATTTTTAACACTTGATTTTAACTACTATCATTTTACACCTCAGAGTTACATTAAAAGAATGTGACTCTGCTTAGAGTAAAATTAACTCTACTTTTGCAAGAAGACTATTAACACCAAAACATTTAACACTTTTGAATTTGCTGTGTACAGCCTCCCCCACCAACAAACAGGCTGGAGAGGTGGTCAGAGACAAAGGAATGTCTTTGACCATGCTGCTTGAACTAAGTCTTACATATTTAAGTAACACAATGACAACATTTAACAATTTGACTCCAACAGTCCCCCCTTTTTGTCAACTTTGTACTTAAATTTCCACTTATGCACCCTTGTGTTTGACAGTTCAGTATAGGCTTCATTCACACACAGCTCCTCACATCATTCACTTCCTACTGCTGCAAAAGTTCACAGTTAATACATGTACGAAACGTGCTTAGCAATTATCCTACTTCTCATTCATCTCACACACAGGAAACTACATCCTGCAAGGAAACAAATGAATGTCAACAGTCAAAAACAAGAATCAACGTTCTCAAAAGAATATGCACTACAATCCAAATGTATGCAGACATAGGCATTCAAACACATCCGTTGGTTTTTGGTTTGTCCATGTGGCTTCCAGCTATCTTCAAAGCTGTAGCCTAGTCAACACTCCTCTTTATGACCCCTTTCAAACCCCCAAATCTTCTCACTGTAGACACCCTGTGGGGTGATCGAGTCACCTGGTGAATCATCTGCATTTACAACTCCTCTCCTTTCCTGTTGTCACTGTAGAAAAAGTTTTTTAAAGGAAATTGGATCAAGTTGTTTATGATCTTCTCCCCCCTTTTTGAGTCATGTCCACCCATGGCTCAAAAGTCCAACCAACTTATATAAGTGTACATGATGTAAATGTAAACAAAAGAAAGCCCCTTTGACTGTCTGGCTTTTTCTTCATAATGATAGCCATATTAGGACACATAAAGGCAATGGTTATATATCTATATATTTTAGCACAAATGACAATTTAAAAAATATCAATCCTAACAATGTCCATGTGTCAAAGTAACTGAGAATAAAAAACAGAAACATGAAGGAGATATTCCTGGCCTGGCTTTTTATAGCAGATAATCTTAAAACTATTTTGCAATTTTGCATAATTTTAAAAAGTTTACATTTCTTCAGTATTGAACAGCAGAAAATAGGCTTTCTTGTCCGAGGTCATTGAAGTAAAAGAAAAAAAGAAAAAAACACAGAGGCTGACAGAGCTGCAAACAACGGTAGACTGGTGGGTAATAAGCGAAGGAATAATGCAGAAAACGGAGATTTGAGACGGGAAACTGTTCTTGAATACAGAGAGAGAGAGAGCTGTGCATGAAGTGTGATTTTTATCTTGGTGTAAACAAAACAGTAAAGTAAGAGGGAATTCATGACGATGTTTATCAGATGTGAATAGTTTGTTGCTTCTTTTGCTGCTGGTTCAGTCAATTTTGCTTGGAGAGAGACAAAACCTGCAGCTCAGAATCAGCACAAAAAAGACGTAAACAGCGCGGACCCGACGCATCAGAATCAGTGAGCTGTCGGCTTTCAGCCCGATGGCGTGTCCGTCTACGTGCCGTCGTGTGAGAAAGCAGAGAAAGCTGATTCTGATGCGTCGGGTCCCGCTGTGTGTTTACACTGTGTGTCTTTGTGTGGAATCCGTTTACCTGCTCTCATTTACTGTTTGGTGGTTGATAAAATACTTTTGTGATCTTTAACCTGAGATTCCGGTGTTTCTGGGAAAATAGATTTATGTTTAAAACTCGATTTAGGATTTAATGAATCAATGTCGCTTTATTCAAGCTACTCACCTCTCTCTATCTGCCTGTACTTTCAAACGTACAGACGGACTACATGAATATCTGAACTACGACCAATCAGAGAGGTCCCACCCCTGATTATCTCTGATTGGTTTAGACCACGATAGGAGCATAATGTGTGTCGGTTGTTGACCACAGGGAGAGTTTCAGAGTTGCAGAGAGTGTTTTTTTATTTATTTATTTTACTCGAATAGTTGGTCGTACCGCTGCGACCTGAGATTATTTTTAATCGCACTTGCGACCAAATTGGTTGCACTCTACAGCCCTGCATTACATTTAATTTTTTCTAACTTAGCTTTGCTCCAGTGGTAATTAGAGTGAAAGGACTTGAAAATCAAAGTTTTACTCGTCTCTGTAAAACAAATTATTCATACCACCTTTACTTAACAGGAGCTTTACTGTGATAGTTTTAATACATTCTTCTATATTTAGTATGGTTTTAATATTTTCGTATTTTAAATTACGCAGGATATATGATAAAACAATAATTTACTTGCAAAGAGTTTTAATTTCTACACAAATACTTTCATTATGTGGAAAAAAAGTATTTGAGATGGAATTGTTTTATTTGATCTGAGAACAAAAAGAAATTGTTCATTGTTAATATATTTAGATCATATAAACTATATACAGGTACATTTATCAAAGAAAGTAAGAGAGAAAAAATACTACAGACGGGCATCTGAGGGTGAGGGGAGCGTGCCAAGCTCCAATCGACAGCACAGTCGAGTTCAATGATGGCATCATGATTCTGTGAGCAGCACATAAACCAGAAGCTAGGGTGGTGATGGGGAATGACCGACGGCAATTTCCTATGAACATCACCTAATGCTGTGTCACTGTGCTAAGCATACTTTGACAATCTGAAGAGGGTCTTCCTTTGTGTCATTGTTGTTGTCATTTGCATCATGACCACTTCTACAAGACTGCTAAAGTGATTCAACAGGTGGGATCATAACAGCAGTAAAACAACTGGATCCAGTTGGTTTTCTGCAGAGATAAAAAGGACAATAGAGGAGTCATAAGTATTCCCCCCACAGGAAGAATGCCTGAAGTGAGGCGATGAGGGTTGATAGAGGCCATAAAAAAGGGGCTCTATCATATAATCATATATGCTTAGAGGTATCAATTGTATAATGATAGAGGTCTGATCCTTGGTAGTCTGCAAAGACTATTCCAGAGTGTTCTGGCATGCACACACATCCTAAGGTCATGAGTGAGGTCGTACCTTCTTTATATAGTATGGGAGGACACCTACTCTGTATCTGTTTAAGTATAAGAGCCTTTTGTTTAGGTGGACCGCTGGACTCCTGGCACCAGCTTTTAAGGAGACGTTCACAGGGCCATATCTTGATACACACATACACACACACACATACATACAGTGCCTTGTCTTTGTAACCAAGGGGGTTTTACGAGGGGAGGTACTATTGTATTGTGTGAACTGTTTTCCCAATAGCAAGCGGAGGCCGTCGTTGGGGTCATTTTGTGGTAGACACCGACGAGGCCTCCATTGCAAATAAATCGATCGATCGCTGACTGTCTCGTTTTCTTCATGATGAATTAGTCTCTAAACCAGCGGGGCTTGTGGAAACACAGACCCAACAACACCCAGATAGAAGACTAGTACTAGAAAAATTTGCATTTCCTGCGAAAATGCAGTGTGGATGCTTTAAAGCTGAAGCTGTATGCAAAAACTAGCTGAAAAAGTTGAAAAGTTTCAGAAATTGTAAAAACTTTGCAGAAGCAAAGGAACTTTGCTAAAATGTAATAACTTAGCAGAACTGCAATATCTTAGAGGAAACATAATACTTTAATACAATAGCATAGCAGAACTTAGCAGAAATATTGTAACTTACCAGAAACATGACAACTTCTCAAAAATATAAGAATTTAGGAGAAATAGTATAAGATAACAGAAAGAATATATTTAGCCAAAAATACTTAAACATTACAGAAACACTATGATTTAGAAAAATAGTACAACATAGCAGAAATACTGTGATTTACCAGAGACACTGTGATGAACTATGAATATTGTAATTTTAAATTAATACTATGTTTTAGCACAAATACTATAATTTGGCAGAAATACTATCATTTGGCAGAAATACTATGATTCAGCACAAATACTCTGGTTTAGCACAAATATTATAAGATAGCAGAAATGCTATATTTAGAAAGAAAAATATAATATAGTAGAAATAGTATGATTTAGCAGAAATACTACAATATAGCATAATAACAATGATTTAGAACAAATACTATGATTGAGCAGAATAGTTATAACTTAAGTGAAAATACTGGAAAACTAAAATGACAAGCTGAGAAAA